>NC_045608.1:80857362-82204862 GCF_009762305.2 Zalophus californianus | reverse complement strand
AAATGTGCTAAAATAAAAAAGTCGCTCATCTTCCCTCAGTATGATGGTAAGCAGGCACTAAAGCATACCTGTTTGTCTTGGAAAATATACAGGAACTTTAGTCAAAATCTATTCCATTTTTACTTATTTAAACCTTTCTTCAAAGGACTCATCCAGGTGTTGGTGAGAGGGCTGGCTCTGAGACAATTTGAAAAGCCAAATATCTGTTTCTCCGTGTATAGATTCATCTCTCTCCTAAAAACATTATATGCCGTGCTATGGCACATGCTTTTTTAAATGCAAATTACCTCATAAGCGATGGGTAAAGAACAAATGATGTCCATATAACAAGAGAGTTGTCCTGTTGGTCCATACCTGATTTTTCCCAGAATATTGTTTTAAAGCAATCAAGCAAAAGCCTTTTCACAATTAAAGAGTAAGTAAGCACAACTGAAGAGTAAATGAAGACCTTAATAAGAAACCTGAGAAGTTTGAAAATCTTACAGAGGTGTCCTAAAGTCCAAGGACTAACTGGTTTAGTATCTTCAAGAAATTCTTCACTGTGCTAATTTAAATGGGGGAAATTATGACTACAGATGAAGAAACTGTTAAGATGTATTCTCTCTCTCTCTTTCTCAATTTTTACTCATACAGAGAAACTGAACAAGTCAGGCAGATTGGAGGCCCAGCTATCAACCTATTTATTAACAAATGTTAAATGTGAATATGTAAAATGTTGAATGTGAAATCCATGTAAGTAAAGACTCTCAGCTCCTGAGGCACCTGGGTGCTCAGTCAGTTAAGGGTCTGTCTTTTCACTCAGGCCATGGTCGGGGGTCCTGAGATGAGCCCCACATCAGGCTCCCTGCTCAGCAGGGAGTCTGCTTCTCCCTCTCCCTGCCTCCTGCACATGTTCCCTTTCTCTCACAAATAAATAAATAAAACCTTAAAAAAGAAAGAATCTCAGCTCCAGAATTAGGCAGCCTGTACACCTATTCATGCACACAGTAGACTGGGGTTGCCTCTCTGTGTGACTGTGTGTGGGTGGGCAAGGGCGTTGTAGAGATGAGGACGGGGGATATTAGTATGTTGAAAACAGAGGAGAATTTGAAGAGAGAGAGAATGAGAACTAAGACAAGCACACCCAATTTATTCTTCCCACATGTACCAGAGAGGCAATGTAGGCTACAGAAAGGGAGTCAAATATTTTGTAAAATTTGTAGATGATTAAACTGCCTTGAGAGAAGACAAATGTCTCCTCCCATGTTACCTTCTCTGCATCACACATAATCTTGTGCTGGGTAATGTTGGCTTTGTATGAACTTTGTGTGGGATTCATCAAAGGGGAAACTGAGCTGGAATTATATCAAGTTTAAGTTTATTGGAATTAAGCATGTAGCTCACTTCTGTGCATATGCATTATTACTGGGCATTCAGAAGGAGGAATGTAACTGTGTTGATTCCCCTTGGCATTCTGGTAGAAAGGCAGGATCAGAGCCATACCATTCTCATGGCACCCAAAGCCAGACCTATGAGGGTAGTTGGAAGAAACTAAGTTTGAAATACAGAGAGCCAGAATTTAGACTGAAGAAAATCCTTTTAAATCTTATACCACATGGATGAGAAAACATGTGAGAGATTTTCTCATATTGAAAATAACTTTAGGGCGCCTGGGTGGCTCAGTTGTTAAGCGTCTGCCTTCCGCTCAGGTCATGGTCCCAGGGTCCTGGGATCGAGCCCCACATCGGGCTCCCTGCTCGGCGGGAAGCCTGCTTCTCCCTCCACCACTCCCCCTGCTGTGTTCCCTCTCTTGCTGTGTCTCTCTCTGTCAAATAAATAAATAAAATCTTAAAAAAAGAAAATAACTTTAAAAATATCTGACATTATACCACAAGTTGTAAATGTGAAACTTATATTCCCAAACTAGCAAAATAAGAGCACGTTTTTTATTTATAAATAAGTATGCTAGAAGAATGGCAAAATTATTCTATTATCTCTATAAAATAATATCAGATTTTTTGTTACAGAAAGAGGCAATCAATAAATATGGAAGAAAATGGAGAAGAATCGTTATAGAGATGGCAGGTCGTTATTTAACAAGAAATATTTTGTATGTTTGGGGATTTCCGTGATGTTTGAGGTAACTGCCGGCCTTTTAAAATTTGAAATTTGTGGTAATCTCTTTCTTCATTCAAAGTTAATATTCACTTCTGTACATACTTCTGTGTTTATAAGTTTGGATTCTTTAAGAGAACCCACAGAAGTGAGCAAACTTCAGGTTTCACGAAACCTGGACAGAGGCCCGCAGAAACATAGCTGCATTTCACCTGGCAGAGGACGCACCCCAGATGCTGGCCAAGTGGGAGACAGGTTGGCCTCTCCCACCAGGCAGCATCAGGTTTGGAAAGGAAGTTTTTCTTCTCTAACCCACTGATTTTATTCATTAAGCCTAGGGAAACCAGAGTTAGGGCATCCCCCCAGGAAAGAAAATCAGGGCAATCCTGCCGGCACTTCAGTGAGCCTCTGGTATCCCTCTGGCACCCCTGGTGGCCAGTCCACTTGCTGGCTGGCTCTGACATAACCCATAACCATGCTCAGATCAAGTCTACTGCGGGTCATCCCACATTACTGTTGCAAATTTAGTCTGTGTGAAATTTTCCATGTACAGCTGGATTCTACGCCATAGTAACTCTCCCCATGGCCAAGGTCAAAATCTCTGACCATGTACTTCTTATGTTCCCTGGCCTAACTAAATCTGCTAGTTGTGTTTTTGAGCCCGCATTTTTAGTTCCAGTCTTATTTTTCAACTTTCCTGGTCCATTCTCCAAATATTGATACCTGATAATGATCCAGTTTCCTCCACCTGGGTTCTCACTAGATTAAAAAATAAAACAGAGTGGTGTTGATGAAAGCCAAATAAATGATGACAATGATGATGATGATGATGATGATATGATGACATATTTACAGGGAAAGATGTGTGTGTGTGTGTGTGTGTGTGTGTGTGTGTGTGTGTGTGTGTGTGAAGCATTGTTCTAAGGCATTTATATGCATTAACTAGTTTAATTCTCACAACAACCTGATACTAGGTTCTGTTATTATTTAGGTCATATGAAGAGGAAAACTAGACATATGTTTAAGCAGTTTACTCAAAGTCACACAAGAACTAAGGGTTAGAGCCTTGATCATTTAACACAAGCTCTCTGCTCCCAGAGTATGAGGTCTTCAGCAAATGGTCCCTATGATGGGCCAGGCTGGGGGTGTGGGAAAAAGCTATACCTATTGCTTGGATGAAAGGAGAGAACCCAAGCATGGAGAGCTGGGGTGAGTTTAGATGACATTTCAGAGCAAGGGCCTTGCTACTGTCCTTGTGCGAGATGAGTGTGGAACCCCAGGCAGCATTTTACTGTATATCAGATACAATGAACAAACAGATAAAACAACCCTTAGATTTTGGAGGATTAGAAATGTTATGCCTGTTTAAAATGCAGGAATTGTTTTTGTAGAGACTTTGGTGTTCTTTTATGTTTCTACATTTCTGTGCTATGGTCACATGTTTTTAGATGTTTGTGCTAATTTCTTCTGGAGTAGAACATTTACACCCTACAGCAGATATTGATGCACAGCTTTAGATAGTAAAAGCATCAACTCAATACTGTTCCCAAATGCTAAGCTCATTTAAGGAACATTTTCTCTGTCTTAGTACAGTTTGTAATATCTCCTTTTGTCTTAAATTGCTTTTTCATCATTTACTCCTTTATTTGGGCTATGTGAGAGGGGGGGGAGCCCAAACGCTTAATAGTATTTTCCTTCAACCAGTGAATATAACATATATTGTAAAGCTTCCTCTGTTTTTTTTTTTTTCCAGGTCTGCCCAGGAACGTTACAAAAATAAGAGAGAAAATGAAAACTTGCATTTAGTGAACTGATCACATACATTCATTGATAGTTCTTTCTTGAATACATAAAATATAAAAAGCAAAATACTAAGTACAGTGAAGACAAACCAAACACAAAAGATGAAATGAGAAAGAACGGAAGGAAGAGAATATCATGTTACCCCTACATTATAAAGCCAGATGTTCTCTCCCTTCTCACAGACTTACTCTGACCAATTGCTGTGTTTTATTTTTTAAATAATTGTCATCACTTACTGAATTAATTTTATTTACGTGTTTACTTATTTATTCTTGTTGTCTGTCTCTCCATATAAAATTAGTGGCATGATGTCAGAGATCTTGTGTGTTTTTCTTTATGGTTATATCCTCAGTGCCAGAACTATGCTGAGATTATAAATAAATATTTATAAGTGAAGTGTACTTGTAGAAAGAGAGTCTCAGCAAGGAGAAGGGGCACCGGGGATAAAATCAGGTCAGAAAGCAGGGAAAAGGTCTTGAAAAGAGAAAACAACTGAACACTATGTCTTCTGTTTGAAAGATCTATCTGTCATCTATCTATTTAATTTCCAAAGTTTGATATAAGTCTTTATTTTTTGTTCAAGGCTTGGCTTCATTTAAATGATCAGTATCTCAAAAAATGGTCTAGGCTAGGGGCGCCTGGGTGGCTCAGTAGTTAAGCGTCTGCCTTCGGCTCAGGTCATGATCCCAGGGTCCTGGGATCGAGCCCCACATCGGGCTCCCTGCTAGGCTGGAAGCTTGCTTCTCCCTCTCCCACTCCCCCTGCTTGTGTTCCCTCTCTCGCTGTGTCTCTCTCTGTCAAATAAATAAATAAAATCTTTTTAAAAAATGGTGTAGGTTAGCAATCTTTGAAATAAGTTCAAGTTTATTAGTCAGCTTTTACTATTATCCAATATTTTATATTTGAAAGTCCTTAAGTGAAATGCTATCAGACAAGATCCAAGCATTCAGCTATTGGGTTAAGGACTTCAGCTTCATAAAGCCCCTCTCCAGTGATCTCCCAGATAGTATGCTGTGGTTTTAAATCTGGGAGATATAGTCATATACTCCCTGTTCTAAAACATCTTGGTGACTTCCTGACCCTATATCCTCTATAAAAATACAGGAAAATTAATGTTCCTGTGGCCTGAGCTTGAACTCTAGGAACAGGTCGTATATCCCAAAGGGTATATCTTAATATCAGCAAAAGCTGCACTGACTTGAAACCATTATATTCAGCGATTAAGTTTCCAAGTTAACGACTGTGGTAAATATTACACAACTTATTCCTAAAGTTCAAAGTTTCTGCATACACTTTTAATGGCCAGATTTTCATTCACCTCAGTCTTAACCCACTTTAGTAAGTAATGAGAATTTGTGGTTGAATTCAATGTCCTGTGTATTATTTTTTTTAGGTTTTATTTATTTATTTGACACACAGAGAGAGACAACTAGCGGGAACACAAACAGGGGGGAGTGGGAGAGGGAGACGCAGGCTCTCCACTGAGCAGGGAGCCCGATGCGGGGCTTGATCGCAGGCGGAGAGCAGATGCTTAATGACTGAGCCACCCAGGTGCCCCAATGTCCTGTGTATTTACTGGACTAAGATCTGGACCCTGGATAAGATGCAGCTGGTCCAGATACTCCAAAAGAGACCTCCTACCTAGCATTTGCTAATGCCCAGAAAACTGAACAATCTAAGTATAAGCAAAGGAGTATAGGGGAAGTTCACTTTTAAGGCCCAAGGCCTTCCTTGAAAATGTCTCCAATTTATTAATCTTGTGATATTTTAGCCTTCTAGAAAACTGAGCAAGTGAAGATGTGGTGATCTGCAACTTTTCATGTCTTCAGTGAGAAAATCATCCATATGCATCCATAAAAATCAAGTTGTATTTAATACTGTGGGTAAAAAGCTATAATTTTGCACGAATTTCCTTGATATGTCCCATTTAGTCAGTTCCTACAAAGTAAATCCTCATGTGGAAATGATTAAATGTGTTGAGAGCAAAAGCAAGGACAGAAATGCTTAGGATTTTAAGGAATTATATCACCTATCAACTGAGAAATCTGCTTCCAAAACTAAAGGAGACATATATTAACTGGCCACATGTCCACCAAAACTAGACATGTCCATTTCTACTAATACTTGTCTCTCGTGCTTCTTTCTTGTTATCAACTGTAAAGTAACTGAGGGATAATTATGTCACACAAGAGCCAAAGATTGCTTTTCAGTGGAATTGAGAAGAATCCAGAGTTATAACTGTTAAGAACCAGATTTCATATACCAATTGTGGCTATCCATGTTGGCTTCCTTCCTTCTTCCCTCCCTCCCTTCCTTCCTTCCTCCCTTCCTTCCTTCCTTCCTTTTTCCCTTTCCTTCTCTCCCTCCTTCTATTTTTAATTTCTAGTTTTTATGTCTACACAACTCATTACTACTGCAACCCAGAAGAAACACTTTAGAATCCATCCAAATGTATCATATCTGCATTAATCTCCTATAATATATACCTAATGCACCTATAAACATAGTAAATTACTTTTTTGAAAGGTTTAGATTATTATAATACAAAATTATTTTCATACATACCAAAACTTTATCATTTACATATCATATAGCATAGATCATTGATTATAAGATGACAAAATAGAAAAAATCTGTCCAAATATAGCTGAACTTCTATTACCTTCTGTATTGAGACTTACAGGAACAGTTGAAATAAACAATCAATTTCAACCAATGTACATGTTAACATGGGAGGTCTTAGGTTGTTTATGTCAGTTATCCCACATAACATAAAGTATGTGCTTAACAAATGATTACTGTTAAATAGTTGAATAGTTTTAAAAATATTATTTTTAAATGGGATAGATTATTTTTTCCCCTGACAGTTTTGTTCAATGACAAACATATAGCCTACAATTCATTTTCCTGCCAATGGCTAGAGTGAGTTGAAAAAAAAAATGCACACATGATCATGTCAGTCCTGTGATTTACTCCTTATAACACCTTAACATTGTCCTTAGGATAAGTCTCAACTCCACAGTATACAAAGTTCTCTCCAGCTAGATTCAACCCACTCCTCGAGTTCCTTTTCCATCTTCATTTGGGAACACTATACCCCAGATAAAAGGAACTTCTTTTAGTTTTGTGAATTATTATAATCTGTTACATATTTTTAAGTTAAATCCTAATTTTTGGTATAGTTAAATATATTTTCTATTATACAAAATAACAGTTATATTAACATATTTGTACATATCTTTGTACACTAGTCAATTATTCCAATAGGATAAATTTTAGAAGTCAAATCACTGAAAAAAAAATTCTTAGTATTTTTGACCCAACTTTTCAATTTATTCTGCAGAAAATTAGTATCAATTTATGCCCAGCCTGCTGTATAAGGCAATGCTCAGTTTCTGTATCACAGTCAAATATTCATATTTTGGGGCAGTGTAATAAGCTACTTCAAACCATCATTATTTTAATTAGCATTTCTATAGTGATTACCTCTTCACAACTTTACCTCTTTTGTCGGTTTTTGGTCAGGTTGTTTAATTAACTTAAAAATGCTTAATTTTATATTTTTGTACTTTATTATTAGATCTACTAAATTTACTAAAAACTCATTTAAACAAAAATGTCAAAATGACTGACACATTACATACCACTTGTGTAATTGATGGAATTTCTGATTGACAAACTGTCATTGCATATATATAGAATTTGTGGATATATAAATTAAATGCTGTTTAATCATCAATTATTCAAAGTTTATTGCATTTACAAATTAATAAAAGCATTAAAGAATTAGTCTTTGAATGAATGGGTTATCATGCTTTCAGTGTCAGGTCACAGATGATTCAACTCAGGAAAATGGGATTTACTGGCCCATCAAACTGAAATACAGACAGACACTTCAAGCTTCAGGTACAATTTGATCAGAGCTTCTGCTGTGTTTCTCTAACTTTGTTGCTGCTCATTTCTGCTTCTTTTCAGGTTGGCTTGCCTGGTGTTCCCAGGAATTTATAATGAAACCAAAGGATGTTTCTATTATACTTTATTCATTAAGACATGAAAGACTTCATGAAGTTTACCATTTGGACTTATCACATGAAGGTTAAGATTCCTAGATCTTCCTTGTAGCAACAAATCTCTCAGTACTGACCTTGGATTTGCATAGAAATAGAAATTAAGACTTTTCAAGAACTTAATTTACAGGTAGCTTCAATGTGCGTACCATATTTTTCCATGGCAGAGCACATAGCAATATGCATGCTATATATTTCCATAGCATAGGAATAGTAATTCTTATTGTTAAAGCCATTTCAAATTACTAAGGGGGGACTTTGCATTAATGCAGACACGGAAAAAAATCATTTAGGGAAGGAAAAAAAAAAGCTAATGAGAAGAACTCAAGATTTTAGCAGAGCCAAAGGATATTTTCTTCCAATGAGACACTTTCAACATTAATATCAAGGTGGATCCAAAATTTCTTCAGCTCCTAAAAGAATAAGTTTAATTTACTAGGAGATGAGAAAAATAATCTTAAACAATTTGAAGAATCAAACACTTGAAACTATTTAATTGAAGACATACTTTACTTAAAGTATTAATAAAGTGTAGTAAAATTATTAAACTACATTGTGTTCAACTAGATCATTTAGATTTTTTAAGCAGAATTATAGGATGAATTAAAAATGTTTATTGATTATATACTTATAATGGCTTATAGAAAGCTATGAAGCTGTGTTAATTCATGATTTTATTTTGCCTCTTATTTCTTCTGAAATATGCAGTATATTGAAGCACTCAGAGACTTGGAGCAGCTTCTGAGACTCCGAGTTGACAGTGCTGAATTATTGTTTTGGGAAGCTCAAATTTGGGGCCAACTGAAGTTGAATCAATTTTACATTTTTTTTAATCTTATTTCATATCTTTTTTTTTTTTTGGTTAGAATTAAGTATTTAAACTTACATTACTGGGCGCCTGGGTGGTTCAGTCGGTTAAGCATCTGCATTTGGCTCAGGTCATGAACCCAGGGTCCTGCCATTGAGTCCGACATGGTGCTCCCTGCTCAGAGGGGAGTCTGCTTCTCCCTCTACCCTTCCCCCTGCTCATGATCTCTCTCTCTCTAATAAATAAATTAATTAAAAATAAATAAAATAAACTCACATTATTATGTAACCATCAAGATGATCAAAATATATCAAACATACCCTGTCTTTACCAGAAAAGAATTCCAAAACCTATATATGATGCTATGGCTTCTGGCATGATCATAGCTAAGAAAAGAAGAAATGAGCAGATGCATTCACAAGAAAACAAAAATATCTGAGGCAGTAATTGAAATTGAGAGGAGTAACCAGGCTTTTCCTGGCATCCCAAGCCCCTGAAGGGAGAGTAAATAATCGGGTCACATCATCAGTAAATATGTTGCTCTGGAACTCTGACTTGCCGAAACTAAGGCGTGTCTAGCCCTATTTAAAGTACACCCTAAGAGTTTTAGGAACCCTAAAGGAGTGTAATCCATATTCTTTTCTCTACTGGGATTCCCAGTTCTGTTCCTGCCTGGCCCGGTGGTGCACCACCCACCATTCTTCTGAAGTTTTCAAGGCCCCGAGGGTTAGGGCACATCTCACACTGAGATTTTCTGTGCCTTTTCCTTCAGGATATGCTCACTGATAAGACTCAACCAGCTAAACAGCAAGGAGGATTTGCTCACTGGTCATCCACGGAGCTGAGAGTCAGAACCTGCCTCTCCACATAGGCTTCCTGAGGTAAGGTGGGGAATGAGGCCAGTTGCAGATGGACTCGCACAGATTTTCGGCAGGAATTGACAGACATTACTGCCACTCACATTCCATTAGTAAAGCCAATCACATGCATGTTATCTTATCCTGTGACCAGAAAGAGAAGAATTGGGTGAGATCTCTAATCACTAACACTTGTATTTCAACTATGTCTTTTTATAGGATGAATTGCTCACAGAGGTTCCTAGCCCTTTTATACCAATAGATCTTTGGTCTGTTTGGAACATATGCATCCAAACATTTTTAGATGTGTCTGAATCCAAGGTTAAGCACCACTGAGAATCAAACTTAGATTTGATACGCTGTGTTTTTTGGTTTGTTGTTTGTTTGTTTGTTTTTAATTTGCTTCTTTAGATCATTGTTTTTCTATCCAGAGACACACATTCTTGGGACATTCCTCTGTTCTCCCTAGAAAAGAGGTCTTCCCTCCCATTGAAGTAACCGCAAGTAATTTTTTTGACCAGATAGTTAACAAAACTTTTTTCTGGCTTAATACCATGGCTCTAGAAAAGTAAAAATAATTTTTATCATTCTCAGAATCACCTAGTCATACGTAAAACAGCACAATGAACATTACAGAGTCTAGGCATTCATTCACTCATTTGTTCAACTTACTAATTGGTTCTACAACAAACTCTTCTGAGAAATTTGTATGGATGACGGCTTTTATATAAACACTGACAAAGTGAACTGCGCAGCTGATCAATGAGGGATGCTCTTTCCCTACCAAAGAACTTCCTACTTGCTGAGCAATTTTATCCATGACTGAATCACTGCAGGAAAAGCTTTCCTTCTTACCTTGGAATATTGAAAGAGAGCTCATGGTTAAATACTCTTAAGTACTAGCTCAGAAAAAGTAGAAAACACATTTGAAGGAAGACAAGGTAACTGGCATTTCTCTGAACAGATCTGGGCCCAAGTTTCCTAAACAGGCTGTTATAAACTGCTTTTCTCTTGGCTTTAGGTACTTATTTTGTTAGATTTTTCCTGTATCACCCATATTTTTGTCCTCCTTTTCATCCGTAGGGACCTTTTTCCAGTAGATTTCAGCCAGAAGGGTAGGGAAGCAGCTGCCTCCACTGGACAAACCAATTATTTGCCAAATGGATGGGCTTCTGCCTGGATTCATTGGCTGTTTTCCCCCAACACCTCAGGGTACCATGTAGTCTTTGCGATAATCTAAGCATTGTTCAGATCTGGATCAGACTTATTCTCTCTTTTACAAGACTTAAAAGTCATGTTTATTTCTTCTTTATTTCGAATCAGTCTGTTTCTAAATGAGGAAAGGAGTGATGTACAGAGATGGACTTACTCTGAAGGTGACAAGCTTAGAAAGACTAAAAATTGTATAAACTTCGGGCCAGACAAAATTTGGACCTATTCCTACTAATGCAAATCAAGTTCTTATAATATCAACAGAATGTCAAATCTTCATAACCAGTTAGCCCTGCAACTTGATTTATTTTAGTGTTGTTTTTATATTCTGTTTGAGAGACTTCAAACTATGAAAGAAAAGGAGGATTATGCTCATATAACACAACCAAATCATTGATAATTAAAATGTGGAATATGAGTGAGTTATCTGCGTAGGGAAGAAGGGTTTGCCTTCAAGGACTGATGTAAAAAATCATCTTGCACATTACTTAGCACAAAGTACACACTTAATAAATGTTTGGTGAATAAATAAATAAGTGGTTAACTTAATAAATTAGTCTTGTCAGTAGATTGTATAGTCTCTGGGCTATTTCTCAGTTTTTATATCTTATATTCTACCAATCAGTCCATCAAAAAATATAAAGCCATCTTTGCTAAAAATAGAATTTTTACTTTTCTAAAACCAGTTATATTTATAGGCATATATTTAAAACTTCAATAATTGTTACAAATAAATCTATGTCACATTAGACAACAAGTACCTTTCATTGAGAAACACTGGATGAGATAACCTCTCAATTAAACAAATAGCTTTTCTGATGGCATAGAGTTTTAGTGGAATTTTTTTTTTTTTTGGACAAAAACTTCTGTAATATAGACACTAGTATTGTTTGCTTTTTTTTTTAAGATTTTATTTATTTGAGAGAGAGAGAGACAGGGACAGCGACAGAGAGCACAAGTGGAGGACAAGAGGGAGAAGCAGGCTCCCTGCTGAGCAGGGAGCCGGACATGGGGCTTGATCCCAGGACCCTGGGAACATGACCCAAGTTGAAGGCAGACGCTTAATTTAACTGACGGAGCCACCCAGGTGCCCCTAAACACTAGTATTGTAAAAAACAAAAACCTTTTCATAATACGTCTAAAGATTTATGACAATCATACTCAATGCATTAGTTTTGTTTTTTTAAAGTTTTCATTTATTATATAAGCAGAAATTTTAGCTCATTTAAGTTTGAAATAAAGGAAATACATATCCTATCTTTCTAACATTTCTGTGAAAATTAAGTACTGATTTTTTAAAATATCTAAATAAAAATCTGGACACATGACCTAGGCAGCTATGTAAGATAAAGGGAGGTGCTTTTCGGGAGCTAACATGAAAAATGTGATTAGATGAGAAAAAAATGCCCATATCTTTGGATGTTGCATAATGGCAGAGAGAGGAAAATTTCCAGGCATCTTTTGAAATATACAAGGAGTTACACTGAGATTGACACTTGGAAGAATCTGAAAACCAGGACAATAGTTCTGTAAGGGGATGGTAATTTGGCTATATAATTAAATTGGAATGTGTTCAGTAAGCAGATGTGTGCAAATAAAGAAGCATCTAAGCTCCGGGTTTGCACTTCTTGATCTTTCTTTTGTTTGCCTTTTTATGAGGACACCCCATGGCTTTTTGTTGCTGCTGCCTTGTTGTTGTTGTTTTTCTCCTCTCTAAATTAGCCTCTAGCACTAATACACTCCTTAGGTTTATTCGGGAGCCTTCCAGGCTGCAGAGTTCCATTTTGTCAACAGATGGCGTAAGACATGATTCTCCATGCTCAATGACTTCAAAACAACATTTTGCTATTGCTGTCCCAAAGTTGATCTGAAATTATTTCCATGTTACTGTTGAATGGAAATGAACTTCTTTGGATTTCGAATGTCATTGAGAGATGTGACATTATTTGCAAATAGTATAAAAACCAAAATTTTGTTTTGTTCGGTTTTGTTTTGTTTTTTAAATCACCAAAAAGTGATTTAAAGACAGAAAATGCCAGTATGGATATCCACTGCCTACCATAATGTACGATCTACACTTGCTACCACTCCTTATATCACACAACGCATGGTTCCAATTGCCATGAAAATATGGATGGCAGTCTCTACTCAGATAATTCTTAGCAAATTCCTGGTGACTATTATTTCCCTTGCACAAACTGATACAGTTTCACTATGTTGCATTTTAGTGCCACCATAATAGCATATGGAAATTTGATTCAATACACATTTGGAAATAAACATAAAAGAGAAAACTTTCTAACATAATAACAGAAAAGAAAGGGAGTAGATTAGAATTTTAGGGCTATAAATGCTTTAGACATCATTGAGTTTAAACTGTCACTTATTGATGAGCAAACTGAAAACCAGTGATACAAGCTGACGTGTCCAAACCACTCAAGAGTATCTCAATTTCCAGTGCTCTTGTGAGTCATATTTTTGGTAATAGAGATTGATTAAATCTTTAGTTCTAAGACTTGTCCTGTTTCAGCCTTTCCTGGGTAGCCCGAGAAAGGCATACACAAGAGTACTAGGGCAAGCAGAGTGACTTTTTATTAATATCTGGAGATTTGACACCAAAACTGATTTTCTGCATAAACTCTACTAGAGGAACGTTGCTGGTGATCATAGAACTGACAGCTTCTTTTGCACACCCGAGGAGGTTTTTAAGTCCTTCTTCTCGGAGTATCTAACATATGGATGGTGGTTTGTTAGTGATGTTGTTATTGGGGGATGGAAGCAGTTTCCCCTTCCAACCAAGATGAGAGAGAAAGAGAGAGAGAATGAAGAAGAGATAACTGCTATGAGGGATTCTGGAAACTGCTATCCTCCCTCTAAAACACCTGACTATCCCTTTGTTCATCACTGAGCTATCTCATACAGAGTTATAATTAAAATTGGTATTTCATTTTCCTAACTCATGTGACTTGTGACTCCTTTTAAAAGCTGTTTGATATTAGTTTGTAATTTTCTGGAATTCTTACTGGCAGAAATTGACTTTATAGGAAAAAATAAATAACATTGAGCTTTGGACACTTTCATCAATGCCAAGAAAGTACTTATTTGTAATATGTAAAGTGGTTTGACATTATTTTCATTTTTATTACTCTCCTACATTGTATACGCTACTTGCATTGCAATGTTTAACATTTCTGAATTAACTTAAACTCCTATTCTTCACCAACCCTAATGACGGCATTAAGTCAACTTTTTAAGGCATAAGCACAGCAGGAGGCTTTTTAAACATTAAGTCGATAAAAATGAAGTGTAAACATGGGTAAGAAAATCAAACAGCTTGTTTTCTGCACAAAGGGTTGGAATTCCTCGGACTCCCCGTCTTTTGTGGCCTGAGTTCATATCTCCTTTCTGCTATCCCGGCAATTCTGTTCAATGTCTGTTATATTCACTTTCAAGTTAAACTCATTTTATAAATAATCAGAAAAAGAATTACCTATTTATATATAAAATAATATAGAAGTATTTTAGGAAACAAAAGATTATAAGAAGATCCTCAAGTGTCAGAAGGGGGAAAATAATCAGGAAGTCATGAAGTGAACTTCAAAGATGTGTTACTGAATATTCTAGAATCAATCCTGCATATACACATTGAAAATAAATAATAAGATTTAAAATGTAGTTTCTTGAAATTAAACTGGTAACTTACAGTGTTTTGAATGAATTGTGAAAAAAGAAATCACGTAATGAATACCAGAAAGGGATGAATGAACATTGGAATTTTTTTTAAAGATTTTATTTATTTATTCATGAGAGACAGAGGGAGGGAGAGAGGGAGAAAGAGAGAGAGAGAAGCAGAGGGAGAAGCAGGCTCCCAAGAAGCAGGGAGCCCGATGCGGGACTCGGTCCCAGGACCCTGGGATCATGACCTGAGCCGAAGGCAGACGCCTAACCATCTGAGCCACCCAGGCGCCCTGAACATTGAAATTTTTGTGGCCAGTAATGACTAGAATCATTCTATGATATTAGGAACGCACCACTGAAGCCCATATGTGTGACAAATACCTCTCTTCCAACCATGGAATGGAGGAGAGTCCAGCAGTTGCCAGATTGCTGTGCAGGAGTTGGGGATGATTTTAGCATTGGGGGCAATTATAAAGGAGAAGAGAAAAATTGTAAATGCCCGAAGTAGAAGAACTGATTCGTTAACTAGTGAAAAAAAAGGGGGGGGGGGCAATATATGGAATAAAGCCCAAGTATGAAAATCCTGGACTCAGTTTCATTCTGATCATTAGTGTTTTTTTCCTCTCCAGGGCACAGGTGTGAATTTTGAGACGTTAACTACTCTTATCCTCAAAACATAAAAGCACCTCCACATTTCATAAACAATTGACCCTGGCTAAAATCTCCTTAGTTCTCAGTCTCAAATGAGAAAATCTACCAGTATCACGTTGTTCAAGTCTTCCTATAGAGGCAGTAAATTAACTTGATAAAACAAATTAAGGACAAATAGATGATAAAGCAATACAGTATAAAATAACCTGATTATGATTTTGATTTTGATATTTTATAAATTTCTTAAAATTGTAGATTTAGAAATAAAAGCATTTAAGAAAAGAAATAAAAACATTTACAATAAAATGTAATTAGGTGTTCTAACACAGGGCCAATCACTGCTTAAAATATACTAGGTACTCCATTAACACTTTTTGGATTAATTTTTTCAATGAGGAGCTGTGATAAATGACTACATAAGATGCTGTGGACAAATACCCCTCTTTCCCTGATCTACTAGAGTGTATGTTATGAAAAATTAACAAGTAATTTTACAAATAGGAGATAGACTATAGATGCCATATTTTTGCAACAAGAAGCTGGATTCTTCTATATAGAGATTCTTCTATATTTGAGATTCTCCTGAATTAGCAAGATCAGTATTTTTCCTGTGATTCATTTTTAAGGTCAAAAAATTGGAATGGGAAGAAAATGATGTTTCTACCATTGGGGAGTGAGCAAGTATAAATGCTGTATTTTCTGTTGACAGTCCCATTAATTTTCCATAAAGATAAGCTATTATAAAGGAAATTTTAATGTAATTTTATATCATTGTGAATTTTTCATGTAGATTAATTCATTATTTGGAATATTCTAATTCTTTTTTTATTATGTTATGTGAATCACCATACATTACATCATTAGTTTTTGATGTAGTGTTCCATGATTCATTGTTTGCGTATAACGCCCAGTGCTCCATGCAGTACGTGCCCTCTTTAATACCCATCACCCGGCTAAACCATCCCCCCTCCCCTCTAGAACCCTCAGTTTGTTTCTCAGTGTCCCTAGTCTTTCATGGTTCGTCCCCCTCTCCGATTTCCCCCCCTTCATTCTTCCCTTCCTACTATCTTCTTCTTCTTCTTCCTCTTTTTTTTTTTTTTAACATATAATGTATTATTTGTTTCAGAGGTACAGGTCTGTGATTCAACAGTCTTACACAATTCACAGCACTCATCATAGCATTTATTCTAATTCTTTGTTCAAACATATTACTGGAAAGAAAAAGCCAAAAAGGATACTTAATAATTTAATGAAGATCTAAAATGCTTCTAATTTGCCTGGTTGAAGGCAAAAACTGTTCTAATTTTTAAACCACTCCTTTTTTTTTTAAGATTTTTTATTTGTTTGAGAGACAGAGAGGGAGAGAGAGCATGGGGGAAGGGCAGAGGGAAAGAATCTCAAGCAGAATCCCCGCTGAGTTAGGAGCCGAACAAGGGGCTTGATCTCAGGACCCATGAGTTCATGACCTAGCCAAAACTAAGAACCAGAGGCTCAAATGACTGAGCCACCCAGGTGCCCCTTAAACCACTCTCATTTGTTTTTGTTTTTTGTTCCATTTAAATTCAAAAGTTATGATTTTGCCTGTCCAACACCAATGTTTTCTTTCTTCCGGTAATAGAACAAATACATCTTTTAATTTTCTGCATAAAACCCATTTCAGATGATTAGATGATTTAAAGGGGCAATCCTTCCCACAGTTACTTAATTCAGATCTTGTCATGAGATTACCCATCACCAAGCCAGTTTGGTGGCTCAAGAATGGGCTCATTATTCAAACTCATTCTTTAAAATCTGTGAAGCTTCCTTTAGACCAGTTCATCCACTTCCAAAGCTAGTACCCCAGTAACTAAAGACTATATTTCATTGGCTTATTTCTTTTCTAGATCTACTCAAAATAGTGTACTTTATCATTATTAATTCAACTGATTTATATTGATTGCAAATCCATAATTCAATGCAAATGAGGAATGAAAATAGTCATGTGGCTTTGCTCATTGACCATTAAAAGGCCTTATACTAAAAATAGTATATGCTAATATCCTAAAATATCCTAAACCCAAACATTCAAATTTATTTGTACTTGTCCTTTTCCAAATGAGATCATAGAATTCACAGTTATAAGTATTCTTAAAGCATAAGCTGTTTTCTCTGCCATCCAAGTTTGAGGGCCTCGGTGAGAAGACAACGTATCAGCGCTCTCAACGCTTCACTGAATACAAACTCTGACAGGCACATGTCATTCCTCAGAGAACTCAAACTAACAAGAGTTGGACTATTCACAGAGAGCCCAAGTTATAAGACTCACCCAATATTTATCCACTGGGCTTTCGGCTTAAAGGCAAGCAGTCCTTAGATGGAGGAAGTTCCAATTGTTTTACTAGAAGAGATTGTAAGACATGGCCATTCTAGTCATTATTTCTAGTCTCTTGTAAGGAAAAAGCTAATGTCAATTTCTCTTTGATAGATGACCTCTATACTCAGGAAGATATGCCACCAAAATATATAGCCCTACTATTAAAATTGATTAAAATGAACAGAAAAGTAGACATCAAACATAGAACTATTCTGATATACTCTTGAAATGGAAATATCAGGAATCATTGAAGTCATCCCAATTATTGCTTAATCCAGGATGGCCTGTCTTTATTTTGCCATCAGTGGCTAAGCTGAAATGGCCAGATGTCTCAGCTTGATGGCTCAAACCTTGCTTTTTAATGGGCTGGCTCTGAATTCCCTGAATTTTGTCATATTACAGTACATTCTGATGCTATTTCCCATCACTTCTATCTCTCAGTGGCTTTTCCTGCTTTCAGGCCCTGCCTCTTCATCCACTGATGCTGTACATACATACAGGTTCATAAAATCCCCATCAACTGCAGGGCAGGCCAATCTGGCACCTGAAGAGTATGTTCAGATGCTACACCCTGAAGGTTGAAAAACCTTTTATTTAGTGCCAGATCTCTTATTAAGCCAACCACTTTGTTCCAAAATATATCCACCCAGGGCACAGAAAGCTGGTTGTGAGGAATCCACATGATATTCTTGTATGATACTGAATTTTCTGCAATTTTGTTTTGCCTTTCATAAGCAGTCTTTTTTCAGGCACCTACAATTGTTAACCTTCCTGTTAAAGATTTAACCTTGTCATAAGTTGGGAATATTTGTATGGACAGGAATGAGAAAGAATGAAAAAGTAAATGACAAAGGAGTTTGCAAAAAATGCTTCCTTGAATGTAAGATGAGGGGAATATCTGAGGTTTAATGGAAAGTATTCAGGTGGGATTATTTTTATTTTCATTTGTATTTTATTTGGGAATATCAACATATAGGGAACAATTAACAACTACTATCTGCTGTGCATTTAAAACTTTGGCCGATGCTATGGATGACATAAAATATATGTAAAATAGACACTCTGTGATAGCTCATAGTCTAGTTTTAAAAAACTGTGCCTCAGGTATGGTGAAACCTTTTTAGATACAACACCAAAGACACAATCCATGAAAAAAATAATTGATAAGCTGGACTTCATTAAAATAAAAACTTATGGTCTATGAAAGACAGCATCAAGAGAACCAGAACACAAGCCTTAGACTGGGACAAATATTGGCAAAACATCTCATAAAGGATTGTTATCCAATATAAACAAAGTACTCTTAAAACTCAACAATAGGAAAACAAATAATCTGATTAAAAATGGGCCAAAGACTTTAACAGACACTTCATCAATGAAGATAGAGAGGTGGCAAATAAACATGCTCCACATTATATGTTATTGGGAAATATACAGTAAAACAGCAATGAAAACCTTTTATACACATATTAGAATGGCTAAAATCTGGAAACGGATAACACCAATGCTGACGAAGAGGAAGAACTACAAGAACTCTCATTCTTTGCTGATGGAAATACAAAATGGTACAGCCATTTTAGAAGACAGGTTGATGGATTGTTACAAAACTAAATGTACCCTAATCATATGATCCAGCAATCATGCTCCCTGGTATTTACCCAAAGGAGTTGAAAATTATGTCCTCACAAAAACCTGCACAGGGATGTTGACAGCAGCTTTATTTATAATGGCAAAACTTGGAAGCAACCAGATTGTCCTTCAGTAAGTGAATGGATAAACTGGGGTACATCCAGACAATGGAATATCACTCAGTGCTAAAAAATAATCAATCAAATCAATCAATCAATCAATCAACCAATCAGCTATCAAGCCCTGAAAACACATGGAGGAAACTTAAGTGCATATTACTATGAGAAAAAAGCCAACTGGCAAATTCTGCAGACTATATGATCCCAACTACATAACATTTGGGAAAAGGCAAAACTATGCAGACAGTAAAAAAGTCTGTGGTTTCCAGGGGTGGAGAGGAGAGATTAATAGGCAGAGCACACAGGATTTTTAAAGTAGTGAAAATACTTTGATATTCTAACAATGTATCATTATACTTTTGTCAACCCAAAGAAATGTACACCAATAGTAAATCCTAAGATAAAGTATGGACTTTGAGTGTTTATGATGTATCAATGTAGGTTCATCCTTGGTAAAAAAATGTGCCATTCTGGTGAGTAATGTTGATAATGGGGGAGGTTATGCATGTGTAGGGGCAGGAGATTTATGTGAGAAATTTGTACCTTGATCTCAAATTTGTGTGAATTTAAAACTGCTATAAAAATAATCTGAAAAAAATACATTTTTTTAAAAATTTCATTTATTTATTTGAGAGAGAGAGCGAGTGCACGAGAGCAGAGGAGGGGTAGAGGGACAAGCAGACTCCCCATTGAGCATGGAACCGGAGGCAGAGCTCAATCCCACGACCCTGAGATCATGACCTGAGCCAAAGTTAATGCTTAACTCACTGAGCCACCTAGAAGCTCCAAGAAAATGCATCTTCAAATGTGGAAAATAAATCATGTTACCCATTTTCATATCGTGGTTGGGCACCAGTGTCTGCGGTAAAGAGTACAGTACTCACTCAGAGTACTTTTCTAATTGGTTAGAGCATGTGCCCTCCCTGTAATTTTCATAATTTCCAGTTATCCATATAATTCATGGCAAGTGTTTTCATTAAAGATGAAAAAACTGAGATTAAGTAGCTAGAGCTCTCTCTTTCTGATTCCTAGACTATTAACATGGTTTAAGATGAAATTCTAATGAACTATAAAAAAATATATTTGAGAAAGTCCTTTTCTTCCATGGATCTTACTCAGTCATAGAAATTGTTTGGAATTCTTGTCATTCTCAATTCATATTTATAAAATCCCATTCACTGATGTGAAGTAAAGGAGATGATAGTTTCTAACTTTTGATGTGTGTGCCACTGAGAATGTTCCAGAGTCAAAAATCTCTTTAAACATTGAGGATTTGCAAAAAGACCCACTAGAAATATCACTGTCTCTCAAAGGACAAGCCCAGAGTTCCTAATTTCATACAAATTAACTTTATAAATCTGTGTAGATTTCCTTGTCTAGGGAATCTGCAAATCCAATGACCACATAGTTTATGTTTCCTGACTGTTCTTAAAAGAGGAGATAAGGTTACTCATGATTTTGGTAGCATTATTTGCTCATGCTTGCTGATTACACATCCTAAACATCTTCATTTGGACTGTAGCTAATTTACTTTCATTTCATTGATCACTAAGTTTATTATACCAGTAAATTTCTGCATACTAGTCTATGAATAGCTATCATTAAACTACAGTGATTCCACTTGTCCAATGCTTATCAAGAATAGAGCAATGAAGAAGATGTAAATCTACATAAATTTACTACTGAGTCTAGTTGTTATTGCTTTCCTAGATCTTTCAGTATGTGCTGAACATGTAATCCAAAGGATTTCTATGCTCAAATGCTGTCCTTAAGTGAAAATGAAAAGTTACAAACATTAGAAAACAACACTGGTCCTATGTATATAGGATAATAAATCCCCCACTTTTTGGTACAATGGGAGTCTGTCAAACTCATAATCAGGAAATGCTGGGTTTGAATTCCAACTTCCTCATTTAACTATGTGATTTTGAACTAGATTCTTTTTTTTTAAGATTTTTTTTTTTTTATTTGAGAGAGACTGAGAGCGAGAGAGATCACAGAGGGAGAGGGAGAAGCAGCCTCGCCACTGAGCAGGGAGCCCAATGCAGGGCTCCATCCCAGGACCCTGAGATCATGACCTGAGCTGAAGGCAGACGCTTAACCAACTGAGCCACCCAGGCACCCCTTGAACTAGATTCTTAAGCATTCTGAACTTCAGTTCCCCAATGCATAAATGTGGCTACTAATAATTTATGCTTTTTTAAATAAAATAAACGTTATTTATCTGTATTCATTTGACTTTTTACGCAGGATTTGTCTCAGTAGTAGCCTCAATGGAGTCATACATTCTAGAACCTCATCCCTCATGTGTTGTTCTGCTGCAGAGAAGAGTGGCTGTCTTATAATTCTCAGGGTCCAGAAGCATGATGACTAATTTTAGAAAGAAAGTTAACTGAATTCCTTTAGAAAGGGGCATTATAAGAGTAATAACAATTCCATCTGGAATCTTGTAGTTCAAGTACCAATAATCTTGGATTTGTTGTTAATCTTTCTGGAAACCATCTTCCTTGTTTTATGGACAATGAAATGTGGTGGCGAATGCAAAATCTATTTGAAAAGCAAAAGCCCAACACAAATTTAAGACCTAATTTTAGTGTTATTATTAACTGTTTCTTATATTGCTCAGCAGTAATTCTATCACATATAACTTCTTTTAGGTTTTATTAATCTTAGTCATTAGTAAATGGCTGCCCAATATTCCTGTCCTCCAATATTTCATTTTGTTTCCATAAAGGAAGGGTGAGTGAGAAGTGGCTGCCGAAATAAGAGCTATAGCTCAGAGGCTTAGCTCCCTTGCATCGGGATAGTTCTATATTAATAGTTCCTGCTCAGGGATGTAAACAGAAATAATTTGGTTGGTTCTGGGCCAAGAGAGTTAGGAAACATTTCCTTAATGAATAATATATACAGGTAACAAATATGTATCCCCTGCATTAACCAAGAAATGACACAAGTGATATGCAACTATTCATATGAAAAGATCTAAGAAGAAATCTAGCTTCTGTGTTAGGCCACAGGGTAACTTCTTCTAAAAAGGGCATTGTGGAGTCTTCTCTAATGAAGGAAAAATAGGACTTTCACAAGGGAAGGACAGATGGGACTTGGGAAAGTTGGGCTGATGGGAGGAAATATTTGCAAAAGAGCTCTGAGGCATGATGGGGGCTGGAGAGACTGATTAGCAAGGAAGGGCCAATCTGCCTAGAGCAGAAAGCAGGAAGTGAGAAAGAGGAGGTTGTAACAATGTGGTAACAACAAATAAGCTAACTGCTTAATTACTATTTTCTTCTGCAAAGTAAAGCTAATATGCCCTCCTATAGTATTCCTATGCTTTTTCGTTTTTCTTTACTGCAATAAAAAAAGAAAAAAAAGAATCTTGTATGGGGCACCCAGGTGGCTAAGTCAGTTAAGTGTCTGCCTTTGGCTCAGGTCATGATCTCAGGGTCCTTGGATGGAGCCCCACATCGGGCTCCCTGCTTAGCGGGGGTGGGGGGGTTGACAGAGAGAGAGAGAGAGCACAAGCAGGGCGAGAGGGAGAGGGAAAAGCAAAAAAAGGGGCTGCTTTTCCCTCTCCCTCTTGCCCTGCTTGTGCTCTCTCTCTCTGTGTCAAATAAATAAAATCTTAAAAAAAAGAAACTTGTAGAAAAGTATGATAAGTACACATAAGTACTTATGTACTTATCAGTTGCATAGGTACATATATGTGTATACACACATGCATATATAGATGTGAATCTTGAAACTGAACTAATATGAAAAATTTCTGAATTGAAACACTAGTTTTGCAAAAAGCTCATCATAAGCAAATTTATAACAAGAGAACCACATAAACAATGATCGAAAGAGAAGCCGTATACTTTCCTGCCAATAATGATAAGAATTTATTAGTCTTTGTATTATACATAAACAAAATTATCTAGGAAAAAAACATAATTGGGCATTTTCATAGAAACCTTTGGTGGTGGTTTCATTTTCCAGCCAACTTTATTTCAAATTTATTTATTTCAAATTTCAAATTCAGTCAACTTTATTTCAAATGAACATGGTTCCCATTTTCAAACCGCAGATGATTTGGACACATCTTTATCTCCTAGCTCAGTTACATGGAAAAATGTTAAAATAAAGCCTGCTCAATTCTTGGACCACTGAGGCAGTGTTGAGATTGTTGTCAACACAAAAGAAACACTTTTTTATATACTGAGAGAAGTATTTATTCTTCCTATGACAGAATAAGCAGAGTGGGGATTGCTGTCTTTCCCTGGAAGTCTCCAAGCCCCTCCACCCGTTTCTGGCAGGTTGTGCTCCTGTTTATTCACATGTGATTATTTATTCTATAGCCCATTAGATTTTATTATACCAAATAATTGTTTCAAAGTAGGCGTATTATTCCCATTACAGAAATGAAGCAATCAAACTTTAAGGGATCCAAGGACACACAATTCCCTCACGACAGGAATAACAATAACAATGATAAGAATAGTTTAAGTTGAGGGGCGCCTGGGTGGCTCAGTCCGTCTGCCTTTGGCTCAGGTCATGGTCCTGGGGTTCTGGGATGGAGCCCCATATCCAACTCCCTGCTCAGCCGGGAGCCTGCTTCTCCCTCTCCTTCAGCTGCTCCTCTCCTTGTGCTCTCTCTCTCTCTGTCAAATAAATAAGTGAAATCTTAAAAAAAAAAAAAAAAAGTTCCCACAAAGGAGCATGTGCTGCAGGATGGCTGGCTCGTACCTGCACCAGGCCACAACTGACCAACCTGCCTCCAGGGCCCATCAGCACCGTGTGTAACACACTGACGTCTGCATGGAACGGAATGAAAACTCAGGCCCCAGTCATCAGCTTGGCAAACCATCGCTTGCACTGAGGTGAGTTAACAAATGCATGAGGGGGGGGGCGATAGATGTGCAGGAGAAGAGCTGGGGGTGAAACTGGGACCCCCTTTTGACTCCTGTTTCCTGGTAGCGCCTATTAAAGGTCTACTTACTAGGTACCTTGTACTCAGTGGCTCTCACTGACCACCATGGCACGTTGGTAAAGGCATTTCTATTCGCCACCAGTGCAATGTCCTAAGGACCTAAGGATTTCGACAAGGAGAAAGGCCATCAGCTTATCCAGCCTAGTATTTCATTGTCTGAATGTAAGCACACAAAAATTAAGCTCCACAAAGGACCGTGGGCTGTTTTGTTAACTAATATATTCCTAGCTCCCTGGAGATCACCTGGCACATATAAGAGATGCTCAGAAATATTTGCTAAATGGAACTGAGTTCTGAAAGAGATACCAAGGAATCCCCAGTGGCAGGCTCAGAATTCTTCCCTTGTAGTAAAGCAGAGAGAATGTGTAGTGGGAGGGAGTGAAGAGAGATGACCACAGTGCTGGTTTCCCTTGGCCCTTATCAAACTATGGGATCTTAATTAAGTCACGCACTTGCCTTGACCCTTGGTTTCCGCATCTGTGCCAAGAAAAGAGCTGACTCCAGCAATGTTTTCCAACTATGTTATGTTGAGCCCCGAAGCTTAGCAGAGGTGCTTCCGTGTGTGAGGTGTATACAAAACTTTGCCTTCATCTTCATCTGCTTTAGCATGAGAGCTCCCACAAATTTTTGTTTGACTGATGGATTCCACTGATAATAATAATAAAAGGTTGTTAAAACTACTTGACTCTTTTGCCCCTTAAAGTCTCTCCCACCCAACAATATTTATAATTCCTTAAATCTGGCTACATCAGCCTTATGGCTCCCAGAATACCCCAAAATCCATATGCTGTCCTCACTACCTGGAATGCCCTTCTCTGGCCACCCATGGCTACATCTTTGCCAGAATAACACCCTTTGCATCCTGCTATCCTCAGATGAGTCAGAGTCCCTGTTATTTGTCTCATGGCACTCTGTCCTATTTATTAATAGCACTACCCAAAGTTAAAATTAAATAAATCAATGTGAAAAGAAATAGTTCAAGTTGGACACTTAGCGGCAGACACTGAAAGAGCACTCACATGGGTCAGCTCATTTCATCTTTATACCAACAACCCTATGAAGTATGTACTATGGTCCCATTTAGAGACGGGAAACTGAGGCACAGCAGGGTGAAGAAAGTTGCCCAGAGCCAAGCTTCGTGTGAGGCCAGGCAGTGTGGCTGTAAAGCCTGTGAGTGATTCCTCCCACACTCTCGCTCACGGAGAAGAGCCTCTCCTTTCGCAGAAGAGCCACCATGTAGGGAAGAGAGTCGCGTCTGATTGGGAAGGGTATTGAATTCTCCGACATCACTATCCTTCCTCATCGCACTGCAATAAAAAATAGAAGCACTGGCACCAAAGTGCTGGCCTGTTTTGAAATCCCAAAAGGCAGATGGTTATTTTTAATACACTGACCTAATTGCTTGTGGTGCTCCGAGGTCAGCATAAAACTCCAGAGACAGCCTGAAGTATCAGCGAAGTTTATGTCGGGCGGAGGGAGAACAGAAACCTCGTAAACAGCCTTTCTTGATTTGAGGCTTAATTGCTCACTCAGAGCCATCACGTGCTCTCAGAGCAGCCTGATAGTCTTTGGTAAGGGGCGAGGCAGGTTGGGTTGCTGAAGGAAGAAGAAAGGGACTGGATTGGTTATAAAAATGCACCACTTGACTTTTCAGAAGGACACCGGCACTTAGAGTTAGCATTCCTTCCACAAGAGCCTCTGCAGAAATCTCCGAGCCGTATTCTATATTATTTCTAGAGTGTTAAAATGTGATAATAACATGTAATTTGGATTGTGTCAGTGAGGTCATGTCATAAATTACTAGGTCCTATTGTAGTGGGAATTGGGGATGCAGAACAAGTTGCATGAGTTTGATAGGAAACTGTTGGCAATCTTTCTGAGCACAGCTCAGCACAGCTAAAGAGGGCGGCCTCCGAGTCCATCTTCCTACCCAGGGCAGGGAATTACTGCTCTCCTTGCCACGGAGACACAATACCTCATAGGCAGAATACGTCAACTACTAGAACAATGGCTGACAACTATATTTGGTCATATTTTATAAAGTATGTACTTTTTATATTTTGCCTCATTAAGTATCACCTTGTAATTTCTTTAGGACACTGAAATAGAATAATGTGGACATTTTGCCTCTGTTATCACATTAAGCAAATAAAACCATAGAACTGAACTGACTCTTGTAATTATGATAATATTGGACAAGGCATGGAGCTCTACTACTTGGAGTAAGAGAAATGCTTCTCCGTGCATGACATCTCTCCAGCAGTGAATTTCAGGATCAGATCCCAGGTGCACTCGACGTTTGTTGGCTGTGAAGTTGTTTTGCTTATTCTAGGATATGGATTGGAAAGAAAGAATAAAAGGAGAGGCGTCACATTTATCTAATTTCATATTTTAACAATATCAACAAGATTCTCCTGGGAGTTTGGAAGCATTAGCAATGGGTGACATCTGGGAGTGAGAGTTAGAAGATCATTTCTGAGGGAGCATTGAGACGTGGTTTACAGCAGAGGTCAGCAAACATGTTTTGTCAATTGCCAGAGAGAATGTTCCACATTGTGGGGCATACCCTGTCTGTTGTAGCTGATCAGCTCTGCCACAGATAATGCATGAACGAATGGAAATGGCTGTGTTCCAGTGAAACGTTATTCATATAAACAGGCAGCAGGCTAGATCTGACCGTCAGAATACCAACCGCAGAGCCTGAAGACAGGCTTGAGTCTTGATGTGACCAAGGCTGGTATCGCATGGAAGTCAATGTGGGAGGAAGCTTCAGGGACGGATCCCATGCTGGGGTCAACTTAGAAGCTGGGTTGTAGGTGAGTGACACAAAGAAGAAGTATCTACTTACGTACAAACCAGCTACAGGGGATCATCATTCCAATGATATCGGCAGATAATAGGTAAAAAGGTGGGATGTGCTATGTACATAGCATAAAATTATGAGATGTTATAGTTAAATTTCATATTCAGGTACTTAAAGCCAATTCCCCAATGAGAAAACTGGGAGAATCCCTGCGCCGACGCCTCTGCTGGTAACTATCTAGGCTCTGTGTATATTACAGCAGCAGACATTATTTTACGAGAGTCCACTTACCATTGATTCATAGCTCTAACTACTGGTAATTGATTTTCTCTATTGAGCCAGAATGTGTTTCCATTTGACTGTTACCTAATCAACATATTCCACGTTAATAGTCTTTCAGATGTTTGAAGGACATTGCCATGCACATTTTCCCTGGGTTTCTCTCCTTTGGCCAACTAGTCCTCCCTCCCTTCCTTTGGGATGAGTAGAATGGAATGGAGATGGTACACACCCATGATTTTTAGGATGCCTACAATATATGCACACACACGCACGTGCGTGCACACACACACACACACACACACACACAGAGTCCTACAATAAACTCCTGTGGGCCTCTATTAGGAATCTCTATTTTGTTCATGATAATTAATATACAACCATACATTATGTGTGTTAATAAATTCTCTATATAAATACCTAATATTCTTTCCTTTGCAATGTGACTTGGCCTCCTAATCAAATATGATACTTTGTCAGAATGAAGAAATACATAGGCAATCACAAAGTATGGCAGAAGGAGCAGTCTGGGTTTAGAGGATGAGAAGTCAGAGGATGTCATGTGGAGTTATATCTTTATCTAAAATAAATAGCTCCTAGATGGTGCTCTATATATGGCAGGTGCTCAGGACACATTTTGATGATTAATTAATTAATAGTATATTTAATAACGTTAATATATGCTGACATTTACTAACACAGGTCACAGAACTCCTGCCCACATTTCAGAACCTCTCCAATCAAGTTGGATGGATATTGGCTGAATAGATATGTTGGGGGGAAGACATATATTTGATTGTCAATTATTCCATGCATGCATGGTTCATGTTAATTTCAAAAGACAAAATCATTTTTCAAGTTTTTCAAAATGGTCTTATTCTTGTAAGTTTCTATGTCATAATTTTATAAATTCTCTGGTCTTTGCATTTGCTCATTTAGAAACAACAGAAGCCTTTTCACAGTATCTCCTGTCCATTATCAACTCACTGGCATCCTGTTTACTTTTCAGAGTCTTGATGCTATTTGACCTCCTCCTCAAGGCCTTATTTGGCACATTCCATCAGAATTAATTGTTCCTTTCTCAGCACTCCCATGGCAAAACTTGTATTTAGCAAATTAATTTTCTCATGGTTTACTTATTTATTTGCTTATGTCTCCCGTAAAGGTTTAAGTTCTCAGTAGCAGTTACTATTTCTACTGCATCTTTGAACATTCCCTGGGCCTGATTCAGCACCTTGTACAAAGTAGGTGCTCAAACCATGTTCAATGGCATCTAATTGCCTCCCGACATATGGCTTCAGCAATCTGACATTCCATGTTTGATTGCGGACATCTCGGCCATGCAAAGTGTTGTACAGGATGTATTTTTCAAAATTAAGGCTAATTAAAATTAATTTTCTTCTGAGAGTCATTTTAGAATTTCACAAGAACCTGTGTGATAATTAGTGACACTCAGGAGTGTCGCCAAACCTGGAGTAGTAGTCACTGTTCCATCAAACAGGACCCCCGAAGTTGCTCTCAGGTGGCTATTAATTTCACTGACTGCAAAATGTGTCACGGTTTATTAAGTGAAAATCTCATAAAGGTTTGCAAATAAAGTAGTGCTTATGCAATATAGATAGTATGTGGTTCAGTTCCCTTAAGCAGAAGAGAATTAATAAACAAAGTAAAAGAGCAGTGTGTTTATTCTCAGGAGTGTCCTTCAAGGATGGTGATGGGAAGTATGGAGCACTTAATTCTCGCATTTAAGAGAAATACAGCATGAAGTGTATGGGAAAGTAGTGTCAATTTGAATCTTTTGGACTTGTAATGAAATAAGAAAGATGGCTCTGTGTTCACACATAAATTATACAGCAATCAATATTTTAATTTTAGCTCTCCTGAACTATAATTTTTCTTCTTATCATCCTTCATTTCCAATATAGTCGGAGGGTTACTCAAGCCAACTGGAATATGAAAGAGTGAATACCGCAAGGACCAAAATCCTTTCCCTGAATCAAGGAGCCCTTGGAGGTAAGCCCTGGTGAGAAGAGGTGTTGAATTACCCGGGGTTGGAGCTATTATGGTATGGAGAGAGGTAAAGGGTAACACTTCATTAAAGCTAAAAGGTGAAAAGCTGTGGATTTAATTGAATTAAATGACAGCACACATAGACAGAGCGAGAAAGCTTTCCCATAGAATCAGTGTTCTCTGGAGGGAGGGAGTTTAATTCTTACTGTCATCAGGCTGAGGGAAAGTGTGGCCCCAGTTAATTTCATTTCTCTCAGGGGGGGCAAACGTATCTGGGCGGTGATGGGCATACGGTTTAGTGAAAGGAAGCTGGTGGCTTTCTGAGATGCCTATGCACTTAGGAGACAGGCTGCCCCGGTACCAAATCATAAGGATGAACTTAGTGGGCAAAGCCTGAAATAGCCCGAAGAATGTACCAGAATAATGAGAACCACTGCTGTTTTATTCAAGTGTTTAAACGGCTGCTGCCCGAGTCATGCCATAGATTGGCCATAGATTGGCAGCATAGATGGTCCAGTAGCTGTCACCCCAGGGAGGCTGAACAAGGAAGATTTTACTGCCCCGTTAGTCTAAGGAGCAGAACATGTATATATAAAAGGAGAGAGGGAAAATTAATACCATGAGATTTAGTGCACAACTCATTTAGTTTTAGAAGCTTACTTTTAGCTTGAAATATAACTAAGAGCAAAGAAGAGCAAAAGCACCTTTAGAAATGAGAATTATTGGGTGCCTGGGTGGCTCAGTTGGTTAAGTGACTGCCTTCGGCTCAGGTCATGATCCTGGAGTCCTGGGATCGAGTCCCACATCGGGCTCCCTGCTCAGCGGGGAGTCTGCTTCTCCCTCTGACTCGCCCCCCCCCTCATGCTCTCTATCTCATTCTCTCTCTCAAATAAATAAATAAAATCTTAAAAAAAAGAAATGAGAATTATTTAAGCTAAGTCAAGAATCCAATAGTGTTTTAAAAGCCATTAAATTATGCATTATCTCTCTGTCTTCTAAAAAGAAAAAGAAAACACAAAACAATTCTTCCCATGATAAAAGGACTTCTATTATTTGGCCAAACTTTTTCTAATTTGATGGCAGATTTCCTCATTTCAAATACAGGTATCCCCTGCTTTTCAAAAGTTCCTGTTATATATCCTTTTGCTTTTATAAAAGACCTATATTAGTATCTGTTTTCACTATCAGAAAGAAATCCAAAAAGGGTTTTCACTTTTCCAAAAAAAGGCGAAAAGCAAAAAGACCTTTAGCGTTTGTTTGTGGTGCCTCACACAGAGGCAAAAGGCACCCTGAGCAGTGAGCCTGGCCTCCCCAGCTCCTTCCCCCATGAACTACACTCAGCATCTCAGCAGCGAGCCACCGGAGTGGTGAGCTGTCTGTGAGCATCTGGGCTTTATCTGGATTTATTTTGTGTATCCATTAGCAAGATGTGTCCTAAGGTATCAGAAAAGCCTAAGATAGGTTATTATTCGTGGTCTGGGAATGCTAAAAAAATTTTTCCATATATACTAATGGTAATTGCTTCTTTGCTTTTATACCATTTTGGCTTAGGAAGTTTCAAAGGTGTAACACTCTACTTTTGGATAGTGGGAGAAACCTGTATGCACACAGTACAATAGTTTGTATTTTAAACTATCTCAATGGTATTCAAGTCCCAACATGCTAAGAATGCTTAATACATTTTAAACCAATTAATTTGGTATAAATGAAAAAATTAGACACATCAAAAAAATTAAAAAGCTGCTAATTAGTTTCCACTATGTTTGGAGAGGAGAAAGTGGGAATCTTGAAATAAAATTATTGATACAAATGAGAGCTTTACTATGTCCCCTTTGAATGGATAGAATTCCAAATTGAAGAAAAACATGAAATTAATAATTTCTTCAAATTGCAGCTATGTTTTCTTAAGCGCTTTATTATATTATTTACTCCTTTGATAGCTGTAGTTGAAAGAGAGGATATCTGAAAAATGTCAAGATCATACAGCTAAGCAGAACTTTCCAATCATCATCATCATCATCATCCTTTATCGTATAATGAAGTGTCTACTCCCATTCCATGAAAATGATAACATGTCTTTCCTATATATAACACTGTCCCTATATGTTGTGCACATTAAATGCATATATAAACGGAATTTTTAAGAAAATGAGAATAAAATTTCATAAACAATAATTTAAATACCTTTACTTCGTACATTAATGATTCAAATCATATCAATAACATTCTCTGAAAAGAAAAATATGATTAAATATACTTCATTAATTTTGAAAAAGAAAATTTAATGATCTGATATAAAAAAGTTAAGGTCTAAATGTGGGTTAATATTGATATTTAGCTTTAATATCGACATTGCTTAGTCATTTTGTTGTTGATTAATATAATTCCTTCTTTCTTTCCTGATGTTCTTGTTCATGTAAATTTTGTGAATTAGAAATTTTAAACTAATGGCTTCAACTCTATCAAAATTTTCCATTTAGTAGATTTTCGAACAGTTTAGATAGGGTGGAGAGTTTTAAAATGTGCTTGCCCTCTGACTGCCGCCAATTGCCAGTGCATTCTGTGCCCCCCAGCCACGCCCGCGGGCGTGTCCTGGGCCACCTACCTTGAAAATGTTCACTGCCAGCCTCTTGACCATGGGCGCTGGGGCCAAAGCGGTGCACAGGTACTCCTGGTCGGAACTGACAATACCTGAAATTCCACCAAAGCCTGGAGGACTCAAAACGGAGCTTTTGGAACCGAAAAAGAGACAACATGAACCTCAAATTTCTCAACAATAGAAACCTCAAAATACTTAACTCTGCCAAGAAGTCCGTGAATAATATTTTAAGTATTAAATATATATTTTTAGTTTATTGAGTCAAACTGGTTGTCTTCAAGCATCTAATGCAATGCTAACTGCAAGAGGTGCCCAGGTGTTAACTGATGCATTGAGATTTAATTATGGATTGACCAGTGTTTCTTGAAAACTGCCGAAGTTTATATCATCAGCTTTTTGAATGTGTTTGAATAGATACTTAGTCTTGGATATCATGTGAGAATGAACATTTACAGTGTTTCCTGCCCTTATGATTCTGGTGTATTTCTATGAATAAGCTTGACTATCATGACAAATGGGAATTATAAATTAACTATAATAAAAGTGTCATTGACAATGAAAAAAATAAAATAAAATGTGCAGGTATGTAGAGACACACTTTGCCATATGATGATCAATGAACCTCTGGATATTAATAAAATACTTTCCCAGCCACTTCCTCTCAGTGCAAAGTACTGAAATATTCTAAATAATGTTATAGCTCTTGTTTTTGTAACATCATCGCTTTGACTGTATCTTGTACAGATTTATTCTTTCTTTTAATATTTTTGTCAGGCTTTGATATATTTTCTATGCGGGCCTCACAAAATATATTAAGGAATGTCCCTTATTTTTCTATATTATGAAAGAGTTTGGAAAGATTGGTATTATTTCTTCCATGAAAGTAAGCTACTGAGGGCATTACGCTAAGTGAAATAAGTCAGCCAGAGAAAGAAATACTGGGTGATATCACTTATATGTGAAATCTAAACAAAACAAACTCATTGAAACAGAGATTAGAATGGTGGTTAGCTTATAGTAGGAGTAGCCAGATCCTAGATGCTCAATGAATGTTGATTAAGGTACCAAGATGCACTGGACTCCTGGATAGAGTTGGAGATCGACAAGGTTTCAAGGAGAACAGTTTTGCTTTTAGCCATTTTAGCTTGTTCTGAAGTTGTTCATTTAAATTCTTACGTCTGAATCTCCACATTTCTCGTGCTCGCTTCGGCAGCACATATACTGAATCTCCACATTTCTCATTTTCTTCATCCATAATATAAGAATAATCACCTTCTTGATATGCCTTGCAAAGATTTTGTGATGTCTAAATCATGTTAAAATAAACCAATCTATGCCTAAAAAAAAAAAAAAAAAGAATGGTGATTAGCAAGGGCTGGGAGGTTGGGAGAAAGGGGAAATGTTGGTCAAAGACTACAAACTTCCAGTTATAAGTTGAAATAATTTCTGGGCATCTAATGTACAGTGTAGGGATTATAATTAATAATACTGTGTTATATACTGGAAAGTTGCTAAGAGAGTAGATCTTCAATGTTACCCTTCACAAAAAAGAAATGGTAGTTAGGTGACATGATTTAAGTATTAGCTACTGCTGAGGTGGTAATCATTTTGCAATATATTTGTCTCAAGTCAACACGTGTACACCTTAAATATACACAATATTATATGTCAGTTATATGTCAACAGAGCTGAAAAATATTTTTATCCTGTAAAAAAAAATTTTGACCAAATGAGCCGGGACTTTTCTTTGGGTAGAGGTTTTTTATTCAAATTCAACTTGTTGAAGATAAACATATTTAAGAAAATATTTTATGAATTGTGTCATGTTAATTTGGTAAGTTGTATGTTTGAAGAGATTTGTAATTCATTTAAGTTGTTGGAATAAAATTGTTCATAAACACATATGTTTATGTGTTTATGTATACAACATAAATTACAACGTATAGTTTTAAAAATATCTTTATTATGTGTAAAGCTATTTCAATTTTCTTCCTGATGGCGGTATGTGCTTTATTTTTTCTTTTTCTTTTTTTTATGAGCCTTGCTAAGAGTTTATTACTATTATTAATATTTTCCAAAAACCAACTTTTGACTGTTAATTTTATGTTTGCTTTCTTTTTTCCATAATTTCTGCGCTTTTTTTTTTCCTTCTTTGCATGATATCCTTCTTTTCATTTGCTTTGGGTTTATTTTGCTGTTTTTTTTTTTTCTACTTCCCTAAGAAATATAATTAGACCATGGATTTCTAAATTTCCTTATTTTTTCATACACGCATACACAGACATAAATTTATTTGTATCCAATGATTTAGTTATATTCTATATTTATATTTGGCTGAGTTAAAGTTCATTAATACTGTCTTCTGCAGTCTTCAATCTCCAATAAACATAAGTGAAATTTTCATTTCACTTGTTTTAGTTTTCAGATCTCAGATATCCATTATCCTTTTTTAAGAACGCACCTTTCCTGCTGAGTTTCTCAGTCATTTTGCTCTTTATGACCTTATTTTCCTTTAATACCTGGAGTATGTTTATTATAACTTCCTTAAAAAACATTATCTGCTAATTCCAATACCTGGGTCATTTTGTTTCTATTGGCTGCTCTTTTTCATGATGTTAGGTCATATTTTCTGGTCTTTTTACATGGCTAGTAATTGTTCAATGTTATGCTACACACTGGTTATGGTAAGTGTAGGTATTCTGTCTCTGTCTCTCTCTCTCTATATATATATGTATAATATATATTATTATATATTATGTTACTAATATATAATCACATATATATTAATTCAGTGATTTTTGTTTAGGAGGCATCACATTACTTTAGGTATACCATGCTTTTTCCGCCCTTCTCTAAAAAACAAAAACAAAAACAAAAACTTGTTATATAACGTCTATTTTAATTTTGAAGGTAGTCCTATGTGATAGCTCTTCCTCTGTTGTTTGATCTTCTTTCTAAACTGTGACCTTCCTGTAATCTCAGCTGAGTGCTCAGCGAGATGAGCCAATAGCTGGGGTGACTGTGGGCTCACCGCGCTTCTCTTAATTATCGCAATCCTAACTCACCTAGTGTTCAACATTTGTAAAGAATCAACTTATATGCTCTCTCTACTTTGATACTTACTTTTTAGAAGGCAAATGCAGAATCAGTTACTTTGTCATGGCCAGAAGTGGGAGTTCTGCAAAACTCCATTAAGTAATTTGTCGTATTTTGAGGTAGTGTTTTCTATAAAGCCACGTAATCCTTCTTTGTGCAATTTCTTGGCAAGACAAACCATCTGAGGTACAGAAAAAGAGAGAAGAGTTGTCAATCACTTATTAAATGTTAATAAAGCTTAAATTCTTTCTAATGTTAGATATGCAATAAGTATGAAAATCAATTATAATATTTTCCTTCCACAACTCAATGCATTGCATGCTGTGAGAGCACTCTACTGGGGAAGTCATTAGATGGAGCGATATTCCACTTTCATTTGCTATGAATAAATTCAACCTCAGAATTTCAGATATGGATGTGGGTACTTGTAATGACAATGATTTCATTAGCTGTTTTTGTTACAATTTCATTACTTCCTTAGGGCTTTATTGTTTCTCATTTCCTATCTAATAAGTTATCATGTTTCTGCATTAGAAAACTTTCTTTAAAAAGAAAAGTTAAGTTTAAAATATAAAGTGTCATATTTTTGTTAAAGTTAACTTTTGAAAGCATTTATTTTTTTAAAAACAAAATAATACTTTAGAATAGGATTTAAATTTCCAAATGTGACTTTATGTATGGAGGTCCTTTGAATCTTTTAATTGTCCTTCCAAAGTGATCAACAAGGTGTCTTCTTAAAAAATAAGAATTCTTGGGGCACCTGGGTGGCTCAGTCAGTTAAGGGTCTGACAGTTGATTTCAGCTCAGGTCTTATCTCAGGGTCATGAATTCAAGCCCCGTGTTGGGCTCCATGCCCAGCATGGAGCCTACTTAAAAATAAAATAAAATAAATAAAAATTCCAGGGCACCTGGGTGGCTCAGTCGGTTGGGCATCTGCCTTCAGCTCAGGTCATGGTCCCGGGGTCCTGGGATCCAGCCCCACATCGGGCTGCTCCATGGGGAGCCTGCTTCTCCCTCTCCCTCTGCCTGCCACTCCCCCTGCTTGTACACCTGCTCACTCGTTCTCTGTCAAATAAAAAAATAAAATTTAAAAAAAAAAATAAGAATTCTGTAAGTGCAGGAGACATTTACTGAGTGCTCCTTTTTCTGGAAAATTGCCAAGCCCCTAATCCCTATGATTTAAAGTGATCAAATCTGACATATATTTTTACAAGATATAGTGCATCCTGTCTGAGGTAGATTGGAAGAGGGGTAAGGACCTGTTGCAAACTTGGTTGGTCTTCATCCTTACCCTGTGATTAAGATGAAGAAAAAGAACTTCTCTCTGGCCCTTGCTCTATCTGGTGGTTATATAAGTCTCTGTGTTTTCTTGTGTATGAATCTAATTTTAGGAAGATATCTACAGAGAAAGAGGGAAACAAAAAATTATAGAATTAGGGGCGCCTGGGTGGCTCAGTTGGTTATGCGGCTGCCTTTGCCTCAGGTCATGATCCTGGGGTCCCCGGGGTGTAGTCCCACATCTGGCTCCCTGCTCAGCGGGGAGCCTGCTTCTCCCTCTGACTGTACCGCCTCTTATGCTCTCTCTCTCTCTCATTCTCTCTCTCAAATAAATGAATAAAATAAAATCTTTAAAAAAATTATAGAGTTAATAAAAAAGAGCTTTAAGAATAAACATGGTAAGTAGGTGTGAGTTCATTCCTAAAAACTAATGTTTCTCCTACCTTTGATTTTTGTAAAACTTTCTGATATTTTTACTCCTCCCAAAGCTTCCTTTCAGTTTTGTTCCTTTTACTTATAAACAAAAGAATTCTAATTAAGGCTTCATTTCCTTATGCCTTAAATTTTTGTACATTAAAATTAGTAGTGTTAAGAACTCACTGTCACTCTCTTTCAGATTCCATTAGATAAAAGAAATACCTAATTCTGTAAATGAAATAGTATCTTTTTGAACTGCTATAAAGGGAAGGAAAAAAACCCTTAATTGATTTCATTGATTTAAATTTTCAATCATGTATTTTACCCATTACAAATAATGCTCAATTTTAAGTCAATAAATTCTTTTCACTTTAAGACCTGTTAAAAAGTCACATTCTCAATAATTTTCCACTTTCTTCTACATGCACAAAATATACCTTAATTTTTTCTCAAAAATAGAAAATAAATTGCATTAACTTACTTTACTACTAAGCCAATTTAAAATTAATTAACACTTATTAGGTTCTAATCAGAGAACTATATCTGAGTATGGTCTCCTTGTCCTTGATAAAAACAAGAACAATAAAGGTAACAATTTACCCAATTCTGACATGTTTCACTCCCAGAGGTTTTAGTTGTTATCAATAAAATATATAATATTCTTATTCTTTAGCTGTGACTAAATATATATTTATGAATGTAGATATATGAAATATATATTATTTGTTTGCATGTTTTGCATTATTCCTCTAGGATATTTATAATTCTATAGCTTGCGGAAGTGTACACATGCTGGAGCCCATGTACTTGGGTTTAAATTTCAGTTCTATCACTTAATAGCTATGTTACCTTGTTGTTACATACATAACAGGCATGTTACATAGGTTTTTTTATACCGCTATTTCCTTGCTTCCATAATGGGGATAAAAATAATAACTAGATTGTTGATTTTGGGGAGAATTAAATTAGTTAATATGTGTACTATATGCACATAAAACTGTTTAGTTTAAAAATTCTTTTAAAATCTTTTATTATGTTATTTTACTTAAACTTAAATGTTTTTAGATTTTTTCATGTAAGACTATAGACTATCCTATTATTCTTAATTAACACATGGTATATCTTAATTATGGATATACCATAAATTATTTGGCTATTCCTCAATTAATGAACTTCTAAAATACTTCCAGCATTGTATTATTAATATTATTAATATTATTATTATTTTATTTAATTTTTTAGAGAGAGAGGGCAAGTGCACATGAGGGAGGGAGGGGCGGAGAGAGAGAGAATCTCAAGCAGGCTCCACGCTCAACACAGAGCCCCATGTGGAGCTCGATCTCAGGACCCTGAGATCATGACCTGAGCTGAAATCAAGAGTCGGTAGCTTAACCATCTGAGCTACCCGGCGCCCTCCAGTATTGTATTATTATAGGCAGTGCATTATTGACATTTTTCTATATGTCTCATTGTTTAAATATTTTTTTCTCTAGTGTAGATACAAAATGAGTAGAGATGCTGTATGTTATAGTACGCACATTCCAAATTTTAGTAGATTACAATTAAATTGTTCTTATAAGAAAGTATTCCTTTTCTCCACAATCATCAACACTTGATATAAACTTTCGTTTTTGACAATCTCACAAGTTTTGATTTGTTGTTTTAATTTGCATTTTCAATTAATAATGAATTTTATTTTGTATTTTAATTTTTTATTGATACGTATGTCATGTGTCCCTATTCCTGCCAATTTAACAATGGGATGTTTAGTTAATCTTATTATGTAGCTTTTATTTATATATTTTGGACAATAGTCTTCTACCTGCTATGTGTGTTGCAAATCTTTGGTTCAGTCTACTCTTTAATTTTAAAATTGATGATACTCTAAATAGAAGTTACAATATTGATTCAGATATATCTATTAATTTTAATATGCGTGTGTATTGTGGGTGTGTGGGTACTTACATGCATATATGCACATGAATATACATATTTTGTTATAATGTCTGAGTTGTTAATGAGAAGGGTAAAATGATCTGTTGCTAAATTTACTATCTTAAAATTTCAGACATGTCAATTTTTGTATTTATTTTTAAGGCTGTAGTGATCTGGAAATATGAGAAAACAAAAATCTGTTTTCTTCAGTAGGACTTCTAAATAAATAGATTTCCAAAAAAATATGTAGTCATGGATTGATTTTAGGATTTGCTTATGTCTAATTCTTTATATTTTAAATATAAATAGCAATTGTCCAAGGTGTCGTTGTGAAGAATTCTCAAATGATCTTCATTTTAAGCAGTGACTATCTTTTCTGAAAATAAGTCTGAATTAAAATACATGTTCAAGGTAACGATTTTTTGTCCACTTTGAATGGTAACAGAAGGAAAGTGTTAACATTTGCCTTAGGAAGTAAAAAATATGCCATATAAATGACAAATGTTGTAACCTTCACCTCTATTATGCTGGTCTTTCTTTTCCTTTTCCAGTCCTGCTAACTAAAGCACTAATTCAAATAGTGCTTTCCAGAATTATTAGAATATGATATGTGTAATAGTAGACATAAAAAATGCAAGGCTGCAACTGTTCCCTATTTTTTCTTAAAATAGTTGCTAACTAGTTTTTGTATGAAATATATTTTGAGTAGCTGTATTAAATCATAAAAATAAGGATTTCAGACTTTGCATTAGAAGCAGGGTATTCTAATCATATATGTACAAAGGAGCTTATTTTATAACCTTAAGCTAGTCACAGAATCTTTTTGGCTCACTGCAGATTGTATTGTATTTGTGAAAAGAGGCATTTGAGAGAAAATTTTCCTTCCTTAGATATTTTTTGGAAGACAACTAAAATATCTATTTCATAATTGTGATTAAATAAAGCTTGGAAACATTGGCAGTTTTGCAGGTACTAGGTTAGCACTGAACATCATTGCTTCATTCAGTCATTCATTCTAACTCTCTTTCATTCATTCATTCATTTATACCTTTAAAGGATACATACAGTTGCTTAATCGGGAGGATGTTTTATAACAGGTGCTGGCACTTAGCAGGACACAAGGCAGGCATGGTCTCTAACTTCAAACACCTTAGTCCAGAAGGAGTGAGCACAATTAAATTAGTAATTAACCAGATGAACTCTTCTAGACAACAGTGAAGAACTACAGAGATTATGTCACCTCGTAGTAGGAGGTATCTAAATTATCCTGGGGGATAGACACCTACAAGTTTCTCATATACGTTTGAAAGTAAAGGAGACGTTTTTCCCAGAAGACGAAACCCCATGTGCCTCAGGCCTGAGATGGAAGCAGCTCAGGAAGCCGTGGGGGGCCATGAAAACATGTGGCTTGAGGACAGCGAGCGCGGTGAGAGTTGCTCTGGACACAGTTCCGCGGGAGCCCGGGTGCTGGCTGCCTTCCAGACTCTGCTTTTATGCCAGGAGAGATTGCAAACCATTGGCATATTTTAAGAAAGGAGGTAAAAGGATCACATTTTCTTTTAAAGGATCAACCAGGGTAGATCAGTGAGGAAGCTATAGCAATGGTCTATGAATGACTTGGGCACTTTAATCGTAACTGCTCACTCTTGTTTAGCACTAAATTTTTATGTGCCAGGCAGTGTGTAAAGAATTGGGGGGGGGTATTATTTCCACACAGTAACTTTAAAAAAGAAACTGCTCATATTATTCTTTTATGTATGGGAAACTGGAGCTCAAGAGAGGCTAAATAATTTGCTGGAGGTCATAAAGCAGGTAATGGACGAACTGGGAGAGAACAATAAACTGTCTGTCTTCAGAATTTTTGCCCTCAATCAGATATTATGTAGATCAGGATTTAGGCACGGAGATACTGCACAGTAGATAATTTGAGATAGATTTATAGGCTGAATTAATTGATTGATCCACTGAACATGTGGAGTAAAGAGAAGAGTGCTCAAGTTTTAGTAGCTGGGTGCACGGTGATAAGACAGATGAAACCTCAGTGCAAATGTAGATTTTAAAGAAAATTATGAATTATGAATTATGGATTGAGTTGCCAGTGAGATGTCAAGGAAAGGTGTGCATGCGGCAGGTGGCCACCACATTCAGCTACTCAGAAGGGAGGCCCTTTCTCAAGGTAATAACGACTTGGAACTTGGAATAACGGTTGTAGAGATATGCTCCTCGTATCTCGCAGCACAGTTGAGTTAAGAGGGTGTAAAGAGTGTCTAGGCACCGCAGAAACACTGACAAACGATGCAGAGTTAACTGTCCTCTTCGCTTTTCACTTTAGAGACCCCCAAATTGCTTACTGCAAAATTGCATTAGGCCTGTGACTCACATCCCTACCCTCACACAGTCCTACAAAAGTGTTTGCCCCGGAACTTACTTTTTCTATGTTGTATATCATTTCCAATTGCGAAAATAGGGAGTACATTAGGGAACACATTCTATATATGGTGCTTGTGCAAATCACATGCTAATCCAGTGTGAGTTCAGGGTTTGAGTGATGCCACCACCATCTCTCCTCTCTCTTACTGTGCTACAAGGAATTGATTTTGAGCCACCAATTCTCGATAAATACTAGAGTATCAATTTTTTTCCCTCCAAATTTTCAAGAACCCATGGTGAAATGGTGAAAACTGATTTTTTTTTTTTTTTTAGCTTCAGAATAGCATATAGTTGCAGTGTATGACTGGAAATATTAAGGGAAATGTTGAAGCATTCGTGGATTAGTATGCCGGGACAGCCAAAATAAAATACCCCAAGCTGGGTGACTTAAACAACAGAGATGTATTATCTCACAGTTTTGGAATCTAAAAGCCCAAGTTCAAGGTGACATCAGGGTAGCTGTTTGGTGAAGCCTCTGTCCTTGAGTTGCAGAAGGCACTTCCTTACTGGGCCCTTACCTGGCATTTTTCTCTGTGCCCACCAGGGAGGGAGAGATCTCTGAAGTTGTTCCTCTTTGTAGAAAGACAGTTGACCCAAGAGGTTAGGGCCTTACCCTTGTGATTTCATTTAACCTTGATTACCTACCCCCTACGGGTTCCATCTCCCAATACATTCATATTGGGGGTCAGTAGGTCCTCAATATGTGAATTTTAGAGGGACACAATTCTGCACAAAATGAGTAGTAATCAACTGTGGGTGATTTTGCTAACTGAAGAAGTCTTTTAATAATATTATTCCACATTCAATTTAAAATGAAAATGTGTCTAGATACATGTGTAGGAAGTTATTTCTGTTAATAGGGAGACAAATTCAAATGATCAACTGTAGTGCATTTTCAATGTTCAGTATTTCAAAAAAATAAAATCTTTTAGGAAAATGACTATTTGAATTTCAAAAAAAATTCCAAATATAGAAATAGATAAGAAAACAATGCAGCACAGAAAGAAAAATATCTCAGAAGTAGTTTCAAGGAGAAGGCTGAGAACCAGGAAACTAATGTTAAAAGTTACTGAAATCATGAATTTTAATTATAGAGAAGGTAAAATATGTTAGGAATGTTTTATATCAATAAAACAGGTAAAAAAATCAATAAAGTAACAGCTAATGCTCAATTTCAACAAAGGACATGTGTTCCAGAAAACATTAGTTTGAAGTAGGAAAGTAGGAAAAAGCCAATATTTCTTCAGTTTGACCCATTTTTTATATTCTGTGTATTCATTTTATTGTCACACAGAATATCAGTACTTTAAAATTCACAAGAGTGAGGTTGAATTTATCTTTTATTTAAGAATGACTATTAGTATTTGCTATATCAACAAGTGGTATCACCTCATTAATCATCTTTAGAAACTTTGATTTTTATCTTCAAACATTCATTTTTGTTTACTTATGGTCTCTCTGATTATCTCTTGCTTTCTTATTTCCAGTGGAACTAGTTTGAGCTTAACAGCTTTGAGAAGGGCAATTGTGTCTCTTTGGAGAGTCATCAGGAAACCCTTGATGCTGTCAGGACTCTGGTAGATGAAAAAAGGTGCAAACTCTTCTTTCCCCTTTAGAAATTTCACGACCGTCGTTTCTGCGAAGTCTCTCGTTACTGTCAGCCTTTGATATTAGAAGTGAAGGCCATTAGCTAAACCTGGTTCCCTCTTTCCAGCACATTTTATACACTGTGGAGGCTGGGGCTGGTAAAAGAGGAAGTATTTCCATCAAATATAAATAAACCACATACAGTTTTAATTTTAGAAATGTTATGATAACGTACACTTTATTTCTTGATATTTACATGCGATGAGCAGCATTTACAAAGGTTTTCTACTTGTAGAAAAATTAATAATTAAAAAGGCTTTTGTGCATGTAATTGCTGTTAAGATTATCTATATCCTGAATAATCGTATTATATACTCAATGAACATTTTGTGTAAAAAGTATCAGTACTACCACTACTACTACTAATAATAATAATATGCCTTTTCTCCTGCAAAAGTAACCTGCATCGATCATTTGTGAGTTTTCACGAAATATATGTGAAACAAAGACTGCCAAATTCTTGCCTAGCACATATTATAGAACTGATGAAATTTACAATCTTCAAGTTTTCCAGGTTTATCAAGTATTTATTATCGTGTCCCATGTTGAAGCTGCCACATAATGCACGGGGATCATCAGCTGTCTTCACTTTATTCCTTGTTTTCTCATTCCTTAATTCATTGTTGGCCAGGTTCCTTTCTAGCGATTTCAGAGAATTCGAAGTCTCTGCAGTCGTCATACAGACCTTTAGTGACTATATTTAAAGGACAGCTTTCTTTTAAAAAAAAAAAAAAAAAGATTTATTTATTTATTTTAAAGAGAGAGAGCGTGCACACAAGTGGGGGAGGAACATAGGGTGAGCGAAAGAATCTCAGGCCGACTCCCCGCTCAGTGTGGAGCTCGATGCGGGGCTCGATGCAGGGCTCGATCTCACAACCTGAGCTGAAATCATGAGTCAGACGTTTAACCGACTGAGCCACCCGGGCACCCCAATAGCTCTGTGTCATTCTGTCACTTTTAGATTCATGTAACCACCACCACAATCAAGATACAGAAGTGTTCCATCATCCCAGGGATCTCCCTAGTGGGGTCCCTTTATAATCACGTTCCCGCCTACCCCACCGTCCCTAACCTCTGGCAACTGGTAACCTCTTTTCCATCCCTCAGTTTTGTTTTTCCAGGAATGTTACATAAATGGATCTCCGTCAAATGCCCGATGACAGGGTAGTGCAGTAGCCTACTGGCCAACAGTTACAGGAATGGAAATGACTGGGAGAAATGAGCTTTCACTGTTTCTAGTCTTTCCCTGAGTGCTCCCGGACTGTCTCTACTGCGCTTGCTGTTGAGGCAGCTTTTGTTGATGACTTCTTTTATCAGGAAATTCAACACCCCTCAGTGAAGACAGTTTACAGTCCCACAAGACCAGGCTTCACTACCAATCCTTCTCAGTTAGCTGCTAGAGCGGGGTGGGCGCGTCTAACCATTTTCCCCCTACTCTTACACGGGCTTCATGTACATCACACAGCATAACTCACAGTGGGATAAATGGGAGCGTTGCTAAACTCATAAAGCCAAAGTGTAGCAAAGGCATTCATTTTTCTGTTATTACCAAAAAATTAAACATACTGCCTATCTAAAAATATTAGACACTAGGAGAATATATAGTCATTGAAAGTCTCGGTAAATAACGAGTATCACAGGGAGCCACTGGAAATATTGGTGCATGTTTTCCAGCCTGTATTTTGTGTATGCGTGTGTGTTTTCTGTAATAATATCACAAATTCCATGCATGTGTGTATTTTCTAGTTGTATCACGAATTACATACATACATGTGTATGTATTTTCTATAATTACATCGCGAATCACATACATACATATACTTCTATTTCACAAATAGATCATCATATTCAACACATGGCCAAAATACTGATTTTAAAGCTAAACTAAGGTACAAATAAAGGGTTGTGCAATGGAAGATGCCAAAATATATGGGAAAAAACATATCTCCAAGGAGAAAATTTAGTTCTACCTGTTGCTAACAGCAGTTGATCAGACTTTTAGGTTTTGTGGGGTTTATTTATTTATTTATTTTTTGTTTTGTTGTTTTTCCACCAGGAGTTGAAAAGCGTCATTTTGGACTTTGGCTATTATTGCTGCAGGTGCCTTGATTTCTCCTCCGCATTATAATTACCACTAAAGGAAATGGGAGGTGGTAAAGCACCATTCTGTCTCATTTCCGTTGATTTTCTTCTCAGAACTTATTTTTTTTCCCTTTAAACCTTTGCTCCACATACTTTATTTGGGTTACTGCACAAGCTGGGGGACATAATAAGCAGCATTTTAGCACCATTCTGTTTTTTACTCATGGTGTATAAATCACAGCAGAGTTGCTAACAGCTTGTGACTGACAATCTTCCTTGATAGACAATCTGTGATCCTTTCAGCCTTTTACTAATAAGCTCATTAGGCGAGAATGGCTAGAAATCCTTTCTGGGATATAGCAATGAACCACAACAAATTCAGTGCATGTCTGACCACTCAAACTTTAGAGAATCAATCTTTCCTCAATCAAAACTTTGTCAAGTCCTGCTGATTGTCTGCTGAAGGTTACTGATTTTTTTTTTAATAAAAGTTTGTCGGAAAAATCAAGGAAGCTTTCCAATCTAATAAAAGTCAAGGAAATTTTTCTGAATCATTGTGGTTTTTTTTAATTTTTGTGAATCAACATCTGAAACATGTTTATCGAATGCTCAGAGTTGTCACAACTTACAAATTGAAAGTGAGAATTTCCTGCTCAGTAATGCAGACACCAAAAGAGATAAGAAACAGGGTTTGATGAAGATATGCAGATTTATATTGTTTATTAGGCTCATTTGTATCTTGTAATGAATAGCGAGAAGTTTGCTGAAAATTACGTAATTACAATGAGAATTCTTTGTTTTATGCATATTAGTTCATGATAAATATCCTTTCATTGAAAATATATCAGTGTAAATTTTATGCACTTATACATGTATTTAATACAATTATATTATAGTGTTTTTTTTAAGTAAATCTTTTTCTGAGATTCATACCACAGAATAACGATCCAGTCCCAATTTTATCACTGGACCACATTAGTTGAAATCTATCCCTGACATGATTGATTTGCTATGGTACTTTATTAATACGACATTCTAAAAACAGGACTGATAGAAGCTGTCAGAAAATGCACAAAGGCTATTATTCTCCCCTTTCATGGAGTTACTCAAATCTGTAGAAATCTGGGAAAATACAGATCAGAGAACCAAAGCAGCTACAATGAAGGAAGTTTAATGTTAGAGGGGAATCAAAGAAAGGGATAATGGTCAATTGATTAGAACTTCAAATTAGATGAGCCCTATACGTCATTTTCATATTTTTTGATTGAAATAGTCTTTTAATATAATACTGATGGTCATGTTACATGATGATCTGTGGTGTTCAAGTGTTTTTTTAAATCAATCAACAAGCAAATAAAACTAAACAAAATTAAAACTAAAATGTCCTTTTGAAAAAAATAATAAATTCAAATATATATTAAGGTAGCAAGTAGTAAGCATTGTTCACCTGTTTTTTTTTTTTAAGATTTATTTCCTTATTTTAGAGAGAGAGAGTTAGCATGGGGTAGTGGAGGGGAAGAGAGAGAGGGGGAGAGAGAGAATCTCAAGCAGACTCCTTGCTGAGGGCAGAGCCCAACATGGGGCTCAATTTCATAACCCTGAGATCAAGACCTAAGCTGAAATCAAGAGTCCAGCGCTTAACTCACTGAGCCCCCCAGGTGCCCCAGCAATGTCCAAATTTTTAAGTATTTGAGAAATTAGAAATATTTTACAAATGTAACTCATTCCATTATTAAGACCAGAGGTGGTAAGTCTTACATTTGTACTGTTTCAAAAGTAAACGTCAGGGGCACCTGGGTGGCTCAGTCGTTAAGCGTCTACCTTCAGCTCAGGTCATGATCCCAGGGTGCTGGGATCGAGCCCCACATCAGGCTCCCTGCCAGGCGGGAAGCCTGCTTCTCCCTCTCCCACTCCCCCTGCTTGTGTTCCTGCTCTTGCTATTTCTCTCTCTCTCTGTCAAATAAATAAATAAAAATCTTTTTTAATAAATAAAAATCTTTAATAAAAAAATTAACATCAGGTGAACTCTGTGTTTGAAATTCTTATTCTTATCAATCTCACAAGGAGAAATATGCCCAACAGAAGTGAATCAGCAAATAGGACTTATCAACTGAAAGGCATGATTCGTAACCACAGAAGTCCTATTGTCAAGGGGACCTGACTTCATGAGATTGATGTTCTACTGTGCCTGCCTGCTTCCGTTAATATTCAAATTGCCTCTATCATCAGACTTGGACATGATATTTAAACATCTCATCACCCCTGTTATTTGCATAGTTTTGGTAAGATTCTCTGTCTGCAAATAACTAAAAACACAATATTAATTTGTAATCTCACCAAACTCCAATAAATTATTGGATTACAAATTACAAAAGTGATCGCTCATTTCCTATCATTTTCATTTTTCTCTAGGGACTACACAAGAGCAGTTAATTACTAAATCACTATTATTTACAATGATGTTAAGACATTTTATGGCATAATAAATGTAGTCTAAAATTCCATTCAGGAAAACATATTACTTCTAAACACATAAATATCATTTTATTTTTATAATTTTATTATAATTCTAATGAAGTAAATATTACCTAAGATTGAGGTAATTGGTTGTATGGAGTACAAACACAGTAGTGGTGAAGCCCTTGGAGTTCACACAAAACAAATCTTATGAAAATTGATCAAAGCTGACAAATTACCAACAGAAGAAATAAACTTAATTTGTTCAACAAACTAGAAATAAAGACTAAAGGAAAATAAACAAAATTAAAATTTTTGACTTATTGCTATATAGAACCTTTCCAAGGCTACTACTGAATGTGAATTTAACACTTAGTGGCCCATAAAAAAAATGAAGTGCTCTTACTCTGAGACTCAAAACCATTGTATTTCTTCTGGTAGCCAGAACAAGAACAACAAAAACCTAAAAGAAGTGGAGAAAAGGCATAGAAGAGATCACCTGATAGGCACTTTGGTGTGTACAAACTAGCTTCATATAATGGAAAGGAAAATTGGATCTCTCTCTGCATCTCTATCTTTTTCTTCCCTTCCCCCCACTCCCACCCATCTCATCAAGAAAGTATTCCTTCCTAAATTTTGCAAAGAAAGTCAAGGAAGAACATTTTTAAAGGTACTACTCACTCTCTCAAAATCCCACTAACAAAAATAAAAATAAGTTAAAACTCCCTTTAACAAATAGATACACACACAGGATCTATTGCCATACTTTTGAGTCCCCTGAAACAGAAGAATCTAGACTTGTGTGAGGAAATAGCCTGAGGACAAGTGTAAAATAGTCTTCAAGCAGAAAGCACATGACCCTAAATTCGAGTGTCATGATCCTAAAAGTCTTAGACCAAAGGCGTGGACACAATGAAGTGACTGTGGAAGAACCCAACATGATCCTAAAGCAACTCAAATGGACACCAAACAGTTTCAGAGTGTGTGCCGCTAAAGGTAACACAGGCTAGACACATACTCTTCCTAAATCTTACCTGCTCTCCAGGTACTGGATGGTGCAGGTGGCAGAGCAGAGTGAGGGAGACAGTTCAGTGGAGCCTGTGCCCATGTCCATTACATAAACAAGGAGGAAATAATAGCAAAACACATAATCTGAATAAGGACTTGTATTCAAAATACATGAAGAACTTCTTCTGCTCAATACTTAGAAGACATCCAACACAAAAGTACTTTAAAAGTGCTTTTAAAGAATTACTTTGGGCCCCTGGGTGGCTCAGTCTGTTAAGCATCTGCCTTCAGCTCAGGTCATGATCCCAGAGTCCTGAGATCGAGTCCCGCGTCAGGCTCCCTGCTCAGCAGGGTGTCTGCTTCTCATTCTATCCCTCCCCCTACTTGTGATCTCTCTCGTTCTCTCTCTCTCACGCTCTCTTTCTCTCTCAAATAAATAAAATCTTTAAAAAAATAAAATAAAATAAAGAATTTCATCATTAGTCATTAGGGGAGTGAATATTAACACCATATGGAGATATTATTTTACACCCACTAGAGTGGCAGCAGTACAAAAGAACAAAAATAACAAAAACTGACCAGAATAAAAATCAGGGAAACCTTCATGTGCTGCTGGTAGGAATGGCAAGTGTTGCAGCCACTTTGGAAAAGAGTTTGGAATTTTCTGAAAAAAACTTGAACGTGAACCCAGCAATTCCAATCCTAGGAATCTACCCAAGAAAAATGAAGACATATGCCCCCACAATGATTTATATGTATGAATAGTTATAAAATCATTATTGATAATAGTTCCAAAGTGGAAATAATACAAATGCCCATCAACTGACAAATGGATAAACACAACGTGATATATTCAAGCAATGGAGTAATATTCAGCAATAAAAAGGAATAAACGATGAGTGTGAGCTACACCATAGATGTACATAATACAGGATGCTAAGTCACAGGGAAGAAAACTTTCTCTAAAGTTTTAGGCTTGCCGGGCCCATCAAATCTCTGTAAATTTTCTTTTCTTTTCTTTTCTTCCACAACCCTTAAAAAGGTAAAAATTCTTAGCTTCTAGGCAATGGGCTTTATTTGGCCCACGGGCTGCAGTGAGAGAAGCCACATATGAACAAGCACGAAGTTCAAAGGACTATCTCTCGTGTGCTAGCTTTAGTGTAAAAACAAAAACAAAAACAAAAACCAACCAACCAACCAACCAAACAAAAAATGTTGGGATAAGAAATACACCTGTATATGCTCATTTGTGCAAAAAAAAAGAACCACAGGGAGGATGAATCTGTACCCAATGGGATCGGTTGTCTGCAGGGAGCTTGGGGCAATGGGTAAGAAGGATGAGGGAGGGACACTGTTTTGAGTGTACCTTCCTATAGAGTTCTAACGTTTAGAATCACGCCACAAAAATCAAATCAAATCAACAATGAAGGTGGGAACCAGGTGGAATACAAATACAAACAAATAAATCCCACCATATTTAAAATGAGTACTAGAACTATGCTAACAGAGAGAAAGGACTAGACCAGGTGTGCTCTGAAAACCATATCTGCCCTCGGGCTAAAGACAAAATCAACTATAAACAAATATGCACTTTTTCTGTGAATTGGAAAAAAATTTTTTTCAAGTCTAAAAAAGGAGTTATTTGTAAAGCATTCTAAGATTATTTTCAAAGGAACTGTTACCATTTCTACCTTAAAAATAAGTAGATAGATATCATAGGGAGGTAATCAGCAAGTCACACATGTACCCCAAAATAGTTTCTTAGTATGTGGTACAGGCAGTTGTCAAGTTTTTGTGATAGTTTGAGAAAGGAATAGTAATAGATATAATAAGTGACACAGTTATTTAAATTTATCATCTATTTTCCTCTTTTCTTTCCCTACTAACAAGTCTTCTGTCTGGTGTTTTGGAGCCAGACAAGATGGCAGGGTGGTAATTGAAGAGTTGGAGTAGGTCAAGTCTGGAAGTAAAATTCACTTCTCCCTATTAGAATTTGAACCCCAGAAAATTTACATAAACTTATATCATAAACTTATATCCTCAGTTTCCTTTCTATAAATTAAAATGAGCAATCTTCTAGGTTAGAAGCTGCAAACATTAAGTTCTATAGTTAATTTCAAGCACCAAAAATAAATCAAAGTTTCTGAGAGGCTTTTGCGAAATGAAAATTATTTTCATTTATTTGCATTTGCGAGTGAATAGATTGCCTTTTGTAACTACTAATGTGCCCAGCAAATGGACAGACTAAGGAATTCTGTACAGTTAATTCCAAGGTTCAGAAACAGAAATGGAGAAGCTGTCTCTTTCTAAGTAGAAATACTCTCTCTTGGATCTGCTGGGAGGGAAAAGAACAAAACAAAACATTTGCGAGGAGAGAGGATGTGGGCAGAAACAGACATAGTGAGAGGAGAAAGTGTCTTTAAGTGAAAAATCTGTTGTGCAACTGGGAGAGAAAGCGATGTCATGGGATAAAGTAATGAAAATTTCTTTAAGCCAACAAATGATAAATTGCCATAAGAGCTTTTTAGCTACAACACTAGGTTTAATCATGTTGCGAACTAAAAGGATCCCAAATGCATAAAATTTTTCTTAACGAAAACGAAATTACACCATCAAATGTGAATGTTCTGTACGCAAGACAGTGCAAACTGGAATATTTATGAGACTCCATTTGTAAATGACACAATGTGATTGCTAGAAATGTGACTAAATATGCAATTCAAAAAAAAAAAAAAAAAAGGCCAAGTAGATATTTTACTCTTGGGAACTCGGGGGAGTTCTGAGGCATCTATGTGCTCTGTACAGCCTAGGGAAATGGGAAACGCCATTTTTGGAAGAAGAGGAATGTTATAGTTCAGGATCCATGTGACTCATTTTTTTTTTCCACCTGTGAAATCGTAAGTTTAGAATAAAGGTCTCAGTCCCTCTTTTTCTGAAGGTCTATTCTGTGTAAAGATAAGTAATGAATTAAGTAATACGCTACATAAAAATAAATCAAATTGACTTTAACAATGTTTAAAATAAATTTACCACAGAAAATAGATAATAAAATGAATGGACTGCTCAAGAGATCATCCTCAACAGATAGTGTTGATCACATTAAAATACAGAAAAGGATTTTGAAAAGGTACGTTCCTGGATGCTATTATGTCCATGAAGTGGGATCCTTAGTGATATTTTATTCTGTGTCACACTTGGTTCTTCTGTGTTTCCTCAGATTTATTGTGTAGTGAAATATGTACATTCATCCTTTACTAAGATCTGTCATCATTTGTTATATATAATGTCAATGAAAATACATTTGGGGTGTTTTAATAATAACACAAAGCAATGGATATGGAAAACCTAGTACACCTCAATATTAAGTGTAGACATATAATACAAGTGGTTCTTCTATTTGAAGCTGATTCTAGTTCTTTGTGAATCATTAGCAACCCCCTCAAGGCTTGCAATTCAGTCTTAAATATACCTTCAGTTCCCATCACTTGCCCTTAAAAACAGTACAGCTGAGTCACAAAATGTGCTCCAGCGTCTGTTGCTTTTCATCAACTTGGATCTGGTCTTTCTTTGTTTGCCCTGACAAGATAAACTATGTCCTGATGCATTATTCCACTTGGAAGAGGTGGCAGAGTGACCAGAAAATGACCTATCTAATTTCCTTTTATTGTTTCATAGTATGCAGGGAGATAAACTAATACCCTAAGCTCAAAATAAGTGACACACATAGTAAAAACTGGGGGGGAAAATGGAGTCTGTTTGTCAGTATGTGCTTAACCATCCTCACAGAGTCTAGCTTAAGGGGTGGATGTTTGGTCCTGTAACTATAGCAATGTAAATACTCCAAATCCCTGCACTGGCTCTGTGATGACTTGTCATATCTCTGCGGATTTTCCTTTCATCTCTCATTTGCTTGCCACCTTGCTACTCTCCAGCGACTCTTAGAGGATCAAGATAAGATTATCTATTGAATAAAACTTTTTATTTACAGTTTTTAAAATTATTTTTCACTTCTAACGTCACCTTTGTACATGCCGGGTGATTCATTGTGTTTAAACAATGCTTTTTGATAAACGGTTAAAAAACTAGCCATGTAAAACATGATTTTTAGCAGGTAGTTCCCTGGTTAAGTCTGATTTTATTGGCCTACGGGAAAATGGTCTCCATTAACCACGCACCGATGGGGCCCAGCCATGTTCTATGTTAGCTATTTTCTCATTTACTATGCACGGTCAGATGAAAACCCTAACAGGTTGTCCGACAGTTTCCTTTTTTGTTCTCAATGTCATGCTGGGAACAGCCTTTCCACACACACACACACCCCCTCCCACCCCACCCCCGCCAAAGGACTGGCCACGTGGCCGAGGGGTGAGGCCGGGAGGCCTCTCTGCACAGCTCCTGAAGTCTTCTGTGACAGTCCTCCTATCTCATTGGTCACCAGAGGCCAGTGGACCCAGTGAATGGCCGGGAGACCTAGGGACCCAAAGAGCCTGGGGAGCAGAGGACTCCCCCACCCCCCGGCCTCCTGCCAACCTACTCACCACCTCTGAGCTGCAGGTAAGACACTTGTCGCACCAGACACTGAGATTTGGAAGTTCTTTGTTAGGGCACTTAGCATATTCCACAGATAAGTCTTTTGCCAGTTGTGGTGTAAAATCGGGCAGGAGCTGTGACGGCCTTAACTAATGTGCTCAAGGCATGCGGTCCCGTGAACTAGAAGCTCATGTGTCAACTTGCACTTTTAACGATATCATGGGCAACAAGCCGCTATAATCAAATATGAGCTATTACATTTTTGATTCCATTTACATAATATAAACCACATGGGGTGGAGAGGTTATATCTGGAGCAGGAGAGGATGATTAGGTTTTTTTAAAAACAAATTGCACATAGAAAGCATAATCAGGATTGGATTGGCTCACAGAACAAGAAGGTCTTTTCGGCTGGAGTGTGGCCTTAGAGGGCTGAAGGAACCCGAGGTTTGCTCTCCATGGCCTTTTCTATCCTAAGCTGGTGTATTCGTTTTATTTCCTTGAGAGGCTTGAGGAGATTTCATAATTTATTATTATTTTCATTTAAAGTTGCGTGCCTGTTTTCAAAAATACATTACTTACGGTAATTTGCACTGCACTCTAAAGAGCAATAGAAGAAATAAACGATTCTAAATAAATATATAATCCGGGATGCATCTCACTTTAAAAGCTAACAGAGGTGTTTGCTTGTTTTGTAAATAGGCACTGAGTATTCCATCCGGACTCCGTCCCTTACGCAGTGCACGTTCACACATGCGCACACATACATAGGCATGGATAATCACTAAATAACAAGCCGGCCTGTCTGGCTGCTGATTTAGTGCTGTGCATGTATCTGTCGGAAGGTCTTTGCACCACTTTCTCTTATTCTAATGAAAACGACCAATGACAACAGACTAGAAGATTTAGAGGTGGCACCTTAGGCCACAGTATGACCCGTGACAGGTGTTTCCCTCTCCTCTCGGGAAGCCCTCTGAATTACTGTAGAGAAAGGAAGAATTACATTTTGCGGGATAAATATTAGGTTGTTTTTTGTTTTTTGTTTTTACAACACTGATTTCCAACATTATATCCTTTATCATTCCCCACACTTATCGGCAAGGTCGCGTTTTTGTTATTCACTGTTTAGAGAATATTAGATTTATCAAAACGTACTTACCCATCAGCTGCCCGAGTGGGGGCCGGTCTCGGAGGAGCACGGGGGTCTGTGGGGCGCCTGTCTAGTCCAGCCTGGCTACTTTCAGGGGAAGTGGCAGAAATTTTGCAGGCAGTTTCAAAGCCCCAACGTGTTATAGGTCTGCTTGTACTTAGAATGTAAAAAAAAACACAAGAGAAGATCGCTCCCACCCGAGAAAAGGGGGAAAATCATTTTTCATATTCCATCCAAGTGAGGTTCACAAGAACTGGTTTCTAAAGGTGATAAAAGACCCCCTGAAGAGAGACGGGTCACATGAAATTGTTTCACCTTTGGCGGAGCATTGGTGGGAGAGTTGGCAACCATAAGACCCGGTTAGAAAAAATCAAATGAAATTTTAATGAATTCTTAAAGGACAAGTGGGGGTGAGCATAAAAGTTTATGATCCCTGAGAGCCTCTGATGACACGGGGGGGGGGGGGGGGGGAGTCTGTCCCTGCTTGCCACTCTTTTCCATGTGGCTCTACCAGGTTTTTATCAGAAAGATAAGAGATCTGAGAGACAAAAATGAGTAATAATATAAAAAGATTTCAGTAATATTCTCAAAACAACTGGCCCTGATTAAAAATTTTAGAACAGTCCACACAACCATAGCAGAATAGACATTATTTTCAAGTGCACACAGAATATTCACCAACATTGAGCATATTGTGGGCCAAAAAGCAATTCTCAATAAATTAAAAATAGTTAATATACTACAAATGGTGCTATTAAGCACAACAGCATAAACATGTAAATTAATAACAATATTTTGAATTTCCTCAAATATTGTAATATTAAGGAAGATGTTTCTAAACCCAAAATTCAAGAAACAACCCATAAGAAAAATCAGCAAATAATTTGCACTGGATGAAAATGAAAACATTACTATATCAAAACATGTAAACTTCAGCTGAAGTAGTGTTCAGAGGCCTATAGCTTTAAATGCCTATATTGGAAGGGAAGGACATTCTTAATGAATAGTGTAAGCTTAAACTTCAAGAGGTTTTTTTTTTTTAAGATTTTATTTATTTGAGAGAGAGAGAGAGAGAGAGTAAGCGGGTGAGAGAGGAGCAGGGGGAGGGGCAGAGGAAGAAGCAGATTGAGCAGAAAGCCTGACGTGGGGCTTGATCCCAGGATCCTGGGGTCATGACCTGAGCTGAAGGCAGACGCTTAACTGACTGAGCCATCCAGGCACCCTTGAACTTCAAGAAGTTAATAATAAAACGCAAAATAGGTCCAAAGTTAGCAGAAGGAGGGTGTGGTAGATAGAATACTAAAATGGCCCCCCAATGATTCACGGCATTGTATAATACCCGCCCCTCAAGTGTGGACTGAACCAAGGTGAGATATCATGATTGGGATTATGCTATTTTCTGTAGCAAAGGTGAAGATTTTGTGGATATAATTAAGATACCTGACTAGTTAGTTTTAATGCGATGAAAAAGATCATCCTGGTAAGCCTGACTGAATCAGGTGAACCCTTGAAAAGAGTGTCTAGAATTCGCAGACTTTCTCTGGCTTACCTTGAAAAGGCCAGCAGCCGTGTTGTGAACTGGCTCGGGAGAAGGGTAGCTTGCAGTGGCTGAGAATCCAAGTCCTGCAATCACAAGGAAATGAAGTCTTCCAACAGCCTGAATACGTGCAGGAAAGGATGCTGAACTACAGCTGAGAATACAGCCTGCCTGCCATGTTGGTTGCAGTGTGTGTCTCCTGGATGGAGGATTCAGCTAGGCTCTACTGATAGCCCTGAACCCAGCAATGTGTCAGTGTTACAGCTTTGCCACATCCTCGGGAACACTTAAAATTATCTGAGCATTCATAATTGCTGCTGGGAAGGGAAGATGGTGCAGCCATTGTGCAAAACAGATTTAGAGTTTCTTAAAATGTTAAACATAAATTTACCCTGTAACCCGCCCCAACAATTCCACTTCTACGAATTCACCCAAGAGAAATGCAAAACACATGTCCACACAAAGACTTACATGGTGGATGTTTGCAGGAACGTTATTCACAACAACCAAAAAGTGAAAACAATCCAAATGTCCATAAAGTAACCAATGGATAAATAAACCTTGGCATATCTATAAACGGAATACAGTTCAGCAATAAAAAAGAATGAGCCAGTGATACAAACAGCAACATGGGATGAATCTCAAGATAATTATGCTAAATGAAAGAAGCCAGATGAGCGGGAGTGCACGTAGTTGTACTCCATTTATATAACCTATAGAGGATGAAAACTAATCTAGAGTGACAGAAAACGGATCCCTTGTTGTCTGGAGTTGAGGTGGTGGTGGGAAGATTTATTTTAATTTGAGGCTGTTTTTAAAGGTGCACACATATATCCAAATATATAAAATTTAAACCTTGAAGTATATGCAATTTAACATACGCCAATTACACCTCCAAAAACAGTAAAAACATGAATTAATTTCAAAAAATTATTCAATATATGGCATGCCATACACGAATAAGCAAAGAATCGTTAGTGTCGAAGAATGAAGAAAAAGGTCCTGAACCACAGAAACAGTGATATAATAAATACACATTGTTTTATGCCACTCAATTCATTAACTTAGAAAGTATTAAAATAATAAGGGGCATAAATGAAGCTGAAGGTGGTTTGACCATATGAATAACTTTGGTAGGCTTTCACCTAGATGAATTGTAAGAAAACGAGAAGAGATACAAGTTAACTATAGCTTACATGAACAATGGAACTTTAATTTAGACCGTGCAGTAAATGGAAAATAAGTATGTATTAAGAATTTTATGCCCATAAATTTGATAATTTGGGGAAAAACAAATTTGTAAGTTAAGATCTTCAAATGTCAGTCATGTAAGAAATAAACTGAGTAATTTTGTACCTTCTAAATATATTGAACTTGTAGTTTAAGTTCTTCCACAAACAAAGCTCCAGCTTCAAATGGTTTCAATGGTGAAATCAATAAAACATCTGAAGACAAATCATGCCAATTCTACAACAATTATCTAGAAAATTGAGGAGAAAACATTTCCCAATTCATTTCACAGAGTTATTCTGATATCAAAACATGACAAAGCTATTACAAAAAAGAGAAAACTACAATTTTTCATCATGAAACTATCCAAATATTGTTAGGAGAATCTTAGCAAAGTAAAGCCATGTATGTGTGAATGTGTGTGTACATTGTGTATATAGGAGTGTGTATGCATGTAAATATATCACATGATGAGCATGATTACATCATACGGTTATATCCTGAGCAAGAAGAGTTTATTAGAGCATTTAAGGCTGGTTTGATATGTGAAAATTAATCAGTGCAATTCACTATAGGAAAGTATAGAAAGGAAAACTATATGATCTCTTCAATATAGCCAGAAAAAAATTTTTGAAAAAAATTCAACCTCCATTAGTTGAAAAAGGAAAAAAAAAAAACAACCAGAAAAATTAAAAACCAAAAAAAAAGAAGGGAATTTCTTTAACCTAATAGAAAACCGGGTGCCTGGGTGGCTCAGTCAGTTAAGTGTCTGCCTTCAGTTCTGGTCATGATCATGGAGTCCCAGGATCGAGTCCTGTATCAGGCTCCCCGCTCAGCGGAGAGTCTGCTTCTCCCTCTGACCCTCCCTTTCTCATGCTTTCTCTCTCTCACGCTCTCTCTCTCTCTCAAATAAATGAATAAAATCTTTAAATAAAAAAAACAACGTAATAGAAAACCATCTTTTAAAATCATAGAGCTAGCATCATGCTAAATGATGAAGGAATAAAGCTTTCTTCCTAAGAGAAGAAACAGAGAAAGAATTTTCTTTCTTATTCGTCATTTCTACTCTACGTGCTGCTGGAAGTCCTAGTCAGGGAAACAGGATAGAGAAAAAACAACAACAAAAAAGTTATATATATTGGAAAGGAAATATAAAGCTGTATTTGCCAACATGATAGCCTATGTAAACAAGCCTGAGGCATTCATACAAATGCTACTGTAACTATTAAGTAAGTTACGGAAATTTGACAACATACAAAATCAAATATATTTCTACATACTAAGAGCAAACGATAGAAAATTTGAATTATAAAGCAATGCATTTACTATAACATCAACTAGTTGAAAACACTTAGGCATAAATATAAAAAAAAAACAGAAAAGTTGCCCAATGACAACTAAAAAAAAATATGTTTGCTAAGAGGAATTAAACAAATGGAGAGATATACACCATATTCATGGATCGTAAGACTCGATATCCTCCAAATAGACACAGGGTTCCAATATAATTCCAATTAAATTTCAGCATGTTTTATAAAATGTAACAAAATGATTCAAAAATTTTTATGGATGTATAAAATACCTAGACGTTCCAGAACATTTCTGTACAGAAAAATAAAGGAACAATGTGATTTCAAGATTTAACACAAAATTACTATATGTAAGACAGTGAAATATTAAAATACTGATAAGACACATAGATAAATAGAAAGGCATAGAGTCTAGAAATAGACCTACACATTTATGATCAATTCATTTTTTTAATCTGCAAAATTAATTCAATGGGAAAAGGGTAGTCTTTTCATCAAATGACACTGGGACAACTGCATATCCATATCCAATTAAAAGAAAATGAACATAATCCGTTAATTTGGAGTTTTACAATAATTATCTCAAAATAGATTGTAGTGCTAATTTTATGGCTAAAAGAGCTATAAAAATGAGAAAAACATAGGTGAAATCTTTGGGAATGAGATAGGCAGACTCTAAAATGATTCCACAAGATACAAAGCCCCATATATATGTGCCTTCTAAATTGATTAAACACTATTCTAAGAGTTGCTGGGAAGAGATTATGAACTTATAACAAATATCCTAGATCTTCTTGACCTTAAAATATGAAAATTATCCTGGGTGGATTTGAAATAACCAAGCGAGCCCTTAAAAGCACCTGGCTTCTTCCTGGATAAACAAACTTAAAGCATGGAAGAGATTTGATGTGAAGAGGATTCCCCGAAGCTGACTTTGGAAATAGAGAGGGTCAGCAGCAGATAATTCGGGCAGCATCTAGAAACTGAGAGTGGTCACCAGCTGCCAGCTAGTCAGGAAATGGGGTACTCAGTCCTATAACCGCAAAGAACTGAATTCTGCCACAAACATGGGAGCCTAGAAGAAGCCCACCGGATCCAGATGAGAAAACAGCCTCGCTAATACCTTGATTTTTTAAAAGATTTTATTTATTGATTTGAGAGAGAGAGAGAGAGAGAGAGGAGTAGACTTCCCGCTAATCAGAGAGCCCCGTGAGGGGCTCGATCCCAGGATCCCGAGATCATGACCTGAGCTGAAGGCAGATGCTCAACAGACTGAGCCACCAAGGCGCCCACCTTGATTTTTGTCTTGTGAGATCCTGAGCTGAGAACCAGGACATAATGTGCTTCTAACTTACCTAAATTACCTAACTAATAAATGTTGTTGTTCTAAGCTGCTAAGTTTATGCCAACGTTATTCAACAATAGAAAACTAATATGTGACCTTTGGCTAGGCAAGAATTTCTTAGGGTACAAAATGCATAAATCATAAAAAAATGCTGTATTTGATTTCATCAAAATCAAATACTTCTGCCTCTTTGAAGACACTTAAGAAAATCAAAAGACAAACTGCAGCCTGGAATGTAATATTGGCAAATTCATATCTAATAAAATTTTTATGTTAATATAGGAACATTTAAAAATCCAATAAGTTAATACACGATGCGTTAAAAAAATGAACAAATTTTTTGAAAAAACACTTCACCAAAGGAGGCATGAAAATAACCAATAAGCACATGAAAAACGGACCGATATCATTAATTATCATATAAATGCAAATCAAAACCACCATTAGGTACACATCAGTGGAATGGCTAATTTTATAAAAAGAACGCAAATTAAAAATATTCAACCCCATTACAAAATTTTACTTAAGTATCAGATGTTGATCTTCCAAGAATATAAGACTGAAAGACAATGAGTTGGTGTGGCTATTTTATGCTTTTTGAAAATCCCATGTTCTTTTATAATATGCCCAAAGACTCCTGTGTTGGGGAGCTTCTGTTCTGCAGGTCAATTATAGATCAGGACTCCTATTTGTGTGTTGTTTCTGTTTCATACCATCTGAGGCAAATATGAAGGTCAAAACTCCCTTAATTTCTCAAAATGAGTATGTATGTTCACGAACATTTGTATATATATATATACATACAAACATGCTCACCCGAAACACTTGTAGCGTCATAGATGACTGGTAGGTTGGACATAGTGTAGAGATGGAAGAGATGTTTATATTTTAGCAATACAGATAACTTCAAGGTTAATACTAGCTATCTCTGCTGTGGCTCTCCTAAACTCAACTTCTATTCCATGAGTATTGAGATAGGTTCACACCTGAAGTTGACTTCTTCTCCCTGAGGAATTTGGTGCCTGCTGTTGAAATAATTTATCATGAGAATCTCTTGGAGAGTGGCTACTAGTGAAGGAAAACATTAGTGTTTGGGCTCCTGAGTCACTGGCCGGGCCAAATCACTCTCTTACCTTTATTCCCATCTGCAGTTTGCTAGATCTTTGGGGGCCTAGTAGAGAAACTAACTTTTCTGTAGAGTTATGTCTGAATAGGGAGGAATACATAAGGAAGGGTTTCACAAAGAAATGATTTGAGGAAGTTCCTTTTTAGTAGGGTTTAAACAGATGGGAGAATGGATTGAAAGACATTCTTGCATTAGCAGAGAGCAAGGAAAGGAGGTTTTTGAACTGAGAACTTGGCAGGGCATGAATGTAGGTGGTGTCACCAGATGTGTCTGGGAAGAGTGGGCGTGGTAATGGCAGACGAAGAGGTTGGGAATTCTGAAGGAGACTGTGGAGGGCCCAGATTTATAGGCAAACCAAAAAATGAACTTTATCCTGAAAGTAATGGGGGACTATTAAAGATGTTTTAAGTTTGTCCGTGATTTTGACACTCCAGCTTTGCAAGGGAAAATCATTTAACAAAGCTTGTACTGAATCACGGTCTCATGTGCCTTAGTTGGAGCCATGTTCAAATTCATTTGTAACCGCTGGTCTCTTGGGCCACAAAAGTACATTTCTAATCTGATGATACACGTTCATCTCCATCTTTGCTCATAATTTAAGTGCGTTTGCATTTTAATACGTCCTCAAAGGTATAATGGATTTAAGTAATGAAATGATTCTAAATAAGGCAAATTTACGGTATTGTGTAAATGTGTGAAGTGTGCAGTTCAGTAAAGTATATTCACATTGTTGTGAAACAGATCTCCAGATCATTTTCATCGTGCAAAACTGAGATTTTATACTCACTAAACAAAAATTTCTTTTTTCCTACCTCCTCCCGGCCCCTGATAACCACATTCTGCTTTATGCTCCTAAGAATTTGATTACTTTAGATAACTCATATAACTGGAATTATACAGTAAATACCTTTTGGTGACTGGCTTATTTCTCAGAATTTTGTGGGTATTGTTAAATCTACTAAGTTTTAGGAAAGCCCATTTGACTTGATTTTAGGCTTTCCAACAAAAGAGTCATATGGTTCCAGATAATAAGAAATATTTCACTTCTATATTTGATAATGACATATTTATGTTAGGAAAGTTTAATTAGTTGTAGCAGATGAAGTCCCATTTTAAAATAAAGATAATATAAAATGTTTCAGTGATATTTCTCCTATTATAGATTCAATAGCTTAGTAATTAAATAAAAAATATTTATCAGGTTTTTGCTCTACTGCTGGCCCTGTTTTATGCTCTGGGCATATAGCTATGACTACAGAAATAAATCGTTACTTTGATTGAGTTTACATTACGGAGGAGTGTGGGAATAATTAAGATAGAAGGTTGATAGAGATCAAATCACCAGGTTATAATATGTGGTATGAAGAGATGGTTTAAAGCTGGGGTAGGCACTAAAAGAAGGAGCCAGGCAAGAAAACCTAGGGTAGAATCAGGACATTCCAGAGAGAGCAGAGAGTTGAAACATAAAGACCCTGTGAACGGTGAGTCTCAAACATGAACTTCCCTAGGAAAACCAATAACAATGTTATTGTTAACAATATTGTTAAACAAAAATCTCTGTATTAGACTAATTAAATGTTCTTGCCTTCTTTCTAGTGGTCAAGAATTTTCCCTTGAGTTGATATTATAGAGATGTCTCTATCAGTTCACGAAATTAGGGTTCAACAGCATTTCACCTGTTCCTTCTCTTTGGCCTTAGACTCATCAACTCTGTTTCTTAGCCTTGCCAAGCTACAGTATTTTTGGAGCAATAAAATTAGATGATATTGATGAAAGCAATGGATAGGCTGAAAAATCAGTATTTAAAGAGGAAGTTACATCATTATTATTTCCAGTAACAGTAGTCTCAGTAGTAACGGTAGTTATATGCTATTATTTATAGATTGAAGTCTAAGTCGAAGCACATGTTAGTCTAGCATCACAGGTTTTCAAAGTGGAAAGGAACCCTTGAGATGATCTAATCACATTTTTTGCAGATGAGACTGGATCGGACCAATCAAGTGAATGATTACATGCTATAAAGGATGTTGCGTTCAGGAGAACAATCATGGCATGAAGTCAATAGTATGCAGTGTCTGTGAATGAGGGAGTGGCAGCCTATCTAGCTCTCTTACCTAGACAGGAAAGCCATGATAACAATTGAAACTGATCCTCCTGTTTTTCCCATCCTTTACATACATCACTGGGAATAGAATACGAGTCTCCATAGCCAAGTGCTTCCTGGGAATAGCTGGCAGATTTGCTATGCAATTCAGCATAGATACCAGCCTCTGGAGAATGTGACAGGCAGATGAACTTGGATTCTGCTTTAATTAAATCCCTGGAGGATCCCAATTACTAGGAGGAACCACTGCTCACTTCTTTTGGATATTTGCATATGTAGTCAGGATCAAAGGCGTTTGTAGATGCAAATACCTGTACAACAAACATTACTTGTCTTTAGGATCTCATAATCTCCCCAGAGAGTATCTCAAGAAAAAAGCTGGGAAAAGTACATGCGATCCTCCTAATACTTGTTACTGGAGTTTCATGTGCAACTTATCTCCCTGTTTACCTCGAATGAGATTCTGTGGCAAGGGGGCTAAATACCAGTCATCTGAAATTTGGGTAATTTGGTGCATTAACCAAAAAAAAAAAAAAAAAAAAAAAGGAAGAAACAAAGACAGTGCAGTTGAAAGGTTAAAGAAACTTTATTCCGGGCATTATTATTAATTAGCTATACGAACTCAGACAAGATATTTAACCTTTTTGAACCTCAGTTTTTTACCTCATCTGTAAAATGAATATAATCACACCAAATTTCAAAGTTATGAATGTAAAATTTACTGCTTCACAGATTTGGTTCCAAATATAGTTGGATTCCTTGTACTTTTTGAAATCAAGATAAAATAGTATTAAGGCTCTGGGAAGGTTGTTGGGCTTGTTTGTCCTCAGATCCATTCCTTAACCTTTCTGTGCTCTGCTCTATAAGGCAGGAGGCGGAACAGCTCAGGGCCCAGTCCCACACTGCCAGGCCTGCTAGGTTCTGGCCGGGTTAGGTCAATGAGTGGCACCATTAGAAAACTGGAGAAAAGAAGAATTCCGATATTCTCTCTGTCCCTTTCTGCTTTGGGCAGTATCACTGACAACAGCTGGTGTCTTAGGGTCTTTAATGCTTCCTGGACAGACGTGGCCCCTGGGCATCAGTAATACCGTCCTTCCTATCCCTCTGTTCTAACATTTGGGTGGAAACGACTTGCCCAATGTTGCTCATCTTGGATTACCTAAAATCATTCATTGATAAACTGTTGGAAACTAAGAGATTTTTGTGGCTCTAATCCAGAAGAATAATAAAGCACTGTTTCAGGATGGGGATATCTGCTAATCCTTGATATATTAGAGCATGTACTTTAATGCACTTTCAAGCTGAGTTTAGAAGGAATGTCAGTAGCTTGAGCAGACTGAGAGGTCAAAGAAGATGGTGTATATTAAGCTAAGATCCCTAAGGAACAGCACCCTCAGTGAGTAGGTAGGAATAAGAAAATGAGATATGGGAAAATATTTGTCTTAGCCTTGACTCTTGATAAAATGAAGAAAAAGGGGAAAAAATCTATGATTCAAATTCCAAACATTCAAATCCTGAATTATCATTACCTCTGTGGCCCAAACAAATGCTAAGATGCAAACCAATCCAAGCCTTAAAGAAGCCTCAAAGACAAAGCACAGAGAACCAATGGTCCATGAACAAAAACCACAGAGCACTAGTAAACAAGCCTCCGTGAATGAGAGTCAGTATACACAACTCTGATGGCTTTGTAACATGCCAACTTAGATAAGAAGAAATAAGGCCCATGATTTCCTTCTCTGTACTTTTGGTTAGTGATGGACACAGAAGAACTTAGCATGAGATTTGAAAGTGGAGCAGTGGATGCTTACTCCCAAAAGGTCAATTACATAGTTTTACTCATGTTTGGTTATCTTCAGGCTAACTTCTGTTGGCATGGGCAGTAACCCATCCCACAGCCCCTGCTCCCGTGGTGTCTCTTCGTTGAGTTTTGGGGGTTTTGTTTGTTTTTTATCTCTCTCTCAATCTCTCTCTCTCTCTCTCTTCCCCACCCCCCCCCTAAAATCTCTGCAAGATACCAAATGGAGAGTTTCTCAGGAAACAGTGCCATTCCCTTCTGCTATGGGCCATTCAAAACAGTAAGGATAGATTAGGAATTGGGGATAGGTCAGTGAGGATTCCAGGTTTCTCTGCTCTTCCTCACTTGGGTTCATCTTTTTTTTTTTTTTTCTCTTAGCCACCTATTCTGTGACATCAGGCTCCAGAATCAGAACAAATAGCTGAACTCAGTGTACTTTACCAGTTACTGCAATCTAAGAATGCCAAATTGCTATTATGAACATCTTATTCATTCTTATACAATTTCTAGTGGTTCTGTTTCTCTGAGGGGACTCTCAATAATGAAATAACAAACAATTAATTAGACCTACAAAGACATAAGATGGATTTATCAAAGATCATGAATAATTGTGAATTTAATAGGTTAAAAGTAATATTAGTAGCCAGTGTAATTATGAAAAATTTGATCAATTGGATTTAAGAGCAAAATAAGACTTATAAGAAATGAAAGCTGTAAAATCCCAAACTAGAAAGGAAGACTACATTTTAAACTGAGAATGTGTAAACAAAAAGAAAATACATATAATATAGTACGAAGAGATGATGTTAATATGGAAATAAAGGGAAAGGAAGAACAAAGTAAGAAATAGAGTTCCAATCACATATAAATTCTTTCAGAAAATTGAAAAATAGAGGACACATTCAAAAACCAAACATGAGCCACAGAAAAAGGAAAGATAGGTGTATATTATCATGATCATAGAAATAATATTGTAAGTAAAAAACCAAGACCAAAAACAAGCACAAAACCCCAAAAAACAAGTAAACAAAACTTGGAGATCATTTTCTTTACATGTCCTGCTGAATTTCTTGTTTCTGTAGGATGATGTCTTTCATCAAATGTAGAAAAATCCTGGCTATTATTTCTTCAACACTGTGCAGACTCTGAAATATCATTTGAGCTTTCAGACTCTTAGAAACCATTCTTGACTGGAGCTCTCAGAGTCCTGCTTTGAATCTGTTTGTGACAGCAGTAGGCCAAGAATCCAAGGATGAGCATCCATGGAGAATTGGGGAGCACTTTTCCTATGGTTATCTTCCCTCTAGCACTTTGTCTCCAAATTCCACTTAAGTCTCCATTTCTTTCACTCGGTGAGGTTGCCAGTCTTTGGGCACACACACAAATGAAGTACACATGGATATTTATATACACATACATATTTATATGTATAACAAAATATTGGTGAAGCAATCTCTAATCATATCTGTGAAATAAGTAGGATTAACTAATTTGTTAAGAGAAAAAAATCAGATTTTTGTACAAATGGGATATGGACAAACACAAGGAGCATGCCTAAGGACAAAGAGAGGGATCACAACACTTCTTTGAAAAATAATAGACAAAGATATGTTAGGCAAATCCAAGGAAAAGCACTGGCCAGAATTCAGACCAAAGAGGGTGAAGAACCTTCCTAATGCTAACGGGTATAAATCTTAAAAAAAAAACAAACAAACAAACCATGAATTATAAATATTTATGTATACAACAGCACAGCAACCACTTTTATAGGACAAAAAAGTTGATGAAAGGAGAAATAAATAAAACACCCCCAAAACTGAATATTTCAATTCTGTACTCTCCACTCAAGATTTAAAAAACAGATGGATATGGATTTAAATTATATAATGAAGAAAATAGGCTTATTATAGATTTGTAGCAATTTCTGAACATGTTTTTAAGCATTAAAAATATTCATAAAAATTACCATAAATTAGACCACAAAGGAAACTCTAATACTTTTTTAAATGAAATAATACAAATAATATTTTCTTACCACAATGAACTAAAATCAGGAAAAAAAAAAACACACAAAAAAAGTTGTTGTTTTTTTAACCTGGAATATTTAGGGGAGGGTTTTTTTGTTTTTTTGGTATGTTTGTTTGTTTTATTTGTTTGTTTTACATAGCAACCAGTGAACAACACCCAGCATTCTGGTCTCACATTGTCAGCAAAGGCATCCCTTCATTGTAGCCGAATCGAATTCTTCTGATTGGTTCTTGTACCAGTGCCTCAAACAACTACAGTTTGGTTAAAACAAACGAACAAACAAAAGACTGTAATTTAAGAACCAGTTGAGAAAGAAAGAATTACTAGTTGTGGGTTTTGGAGACACACTTAAAAGAACCAAAGCCTATGAAGAAAATCGCTTCAGATCTTATACACAGAAAGAGCTACTGTGGAACCAAATGAAATGAGTTGAAAAATAGGAATTTAAGGTATTAATTGTCATTTAGATCAGTGTCCTCTGATTTTTTTTCAGGGCCTAAGCTTATGCCAAATTTGCACAAGCAATACATTTTTACCAAGTTTTAAAATGTCTTTTTTTGAAACTTCTAAAACGTGTATTTTGTGCATTTTATCCAACGGATTAGAGCTATGTACTGGATGAGAAAGGATGAAGAAATATTCACTATCTACAATGTTAAGAGAGGACAGGAATGATGACTGTTGCAGGAATTTGAAACATACAAAGCAACAATTAACTTGTAGGAAAAGATCTCTCTCTCTCTGTCCTGGTGGATTTGATTATGGGTGGCTCAGTGGAAGACTTTCATATCAGCTAAAGGTTCTGCTTAACACTGGAGTATTCCCATATGTTGCCAATCAGCCAAAAGAGCAAAGGAGTTACACAGAATGAATAGGATGGTTATTAAAAACAACCCTTCAGAGGATCTTTCTGCACGTTGTCCAAATCAATACATGTATCTATTTTTATAGAAACTAAGGCAGTTACCTGATGTACAGTGGAAAGGGTCAGCAGAAAAGGCTCACATACGTCTTCTTGAAAATGTAACATACTACTTGAAAAGGAGACATCCAAAAGCCAGTTGCCACTTGCAGCTTAACGTTGAATTATGCAGTGGACATCATAAGATGGCAATGTGTTCATCAGCAATTCATATTTGTATTTCTCTGCAGCTAAATGTGCTAAGGTTGGTGCTACTAAATTATTGTTTCAACACTTATAAAACTGTAGATATATCTTTCTAGATCTCATATAGTCTGGCTGGATGCAGGTAAAAGGTGGAACATGGAATATTGTTCTTCATAGAGAAGTAAACCATAATTTATATAAAAATTAAAGCCTTACCTACAGCCATGAAAATAATTATAATTTAACAATTACATTTAACTGTTTCTCAGTAGTCGAAGACAGCCTTTCTCAGCTGTGGCTTCAGGAGAGGTTTAAGTTCTGACGCCTTAGATAGTATCAATCATGTGTAGTGGATTAGTTTCGTTTGTATGAAAAGTCTGGATCACTTATCTCCCTTACTCCTGACTTTACTGGCAAATAAATTAACTTGCCAAAAACTTAAGGTTTATGGAAACAAAGACCCTTGATCTACTGGTTGAGAAGGAATGGACTCTTAGATTTTATTTGAAAGTCTTCAAGTACTTAGCACAATGAACCACAACGAAACACCACTCATCTTTTCCCAAATCACAGACTCTTGAGTGAGGAAATAATCAGTAAATGGCATATTTGGAAATCCAAGAAGCTGTGAAAATATATAGAAATTGATATCAAAAAGCTAACAATTTAAAAAGTTTATATAAGTACAACACAGGAATACTATATTTGATTCATTCCTTCCATTAAAAAGTACCTATGTCTACTAAGAAATAGAAATTATGCTCTAGTTTGAGAATTTGAGACTAAGTCTGGTGTTTTCTCTTAAAGCACTCATGATTGTTTCAGAGATAGGAATATAAAGAAATAATTACAATACTAAATATGATATGATATAATTGAGAAAGATATGTGTTATAAGATTATACAAGATACAGTAAAAAATACTGCTATTAGCAGTATTAAATTGGACCATATGAAATTGAAGATATTTGATGCTTATGACCTACAGAAATTGCAATTGTATGTAGCTCAATCTAATATTATTAGTTCTCATAGTGTTAAAATTGAGCTTGATCTTGAAAAACGATATATGGTTGGGATTAGGTTCTACAGCAAGTGACCTAAATATTACAGTGATTTAAACAAGATAGAAGGACATTTTTCTCTCTATTAAATTGATTTTGGAAGTTGGTGATTCAGGGTTGCCCTGGGTTCTGCACCACAAATTCCTGATGACCTTGGTACCTCTCTATTAACAGTCTGATGTCTCATCCTGGTGTTACCCTCAGTTACTCGTTCTAGAAAGTAGTAGGGAAACAATGATGAAGTAGGGGGGTGGAGGATGCATGCCAATTGTCACTTCAGGAGAGTTTCAAAAGGATGCCACATGACATCAGACATAGCGTTGTCTACAATCTAACCACAGAGCTATGCTTAACCTCAAGGGAGGTTGGGAAATGTAGTATTTTGAAGGCAACCATGCTCCACCTAGTAATTCTATAATTCTAGTACTATGGGGGAAAAAGGAGTATGGGAATTGAGGATGAACCACTAAGGAGTAGTAATCTAGTAATCTCTATATACCTAATGTGTGGCTTGAACTCAAGGACCTGAAGATCAAGAGTCACATGCTCTTGAGACTGAGCCAGCCAGCCAGGAAGGGCCAAATCTACATCAAGGTAAATGGCAGGAGCTGTATTTGAAACAACAGGGATAGATCAGACAGTAAACAGCCTTATATGTTGGGCTAAGACATTGGAATTTGTATCATCTTCAATAAGTAGCTATTGAAGGATTATGAGCTGGTGACTAAATGAACAGATCTGCACTTTAGGAAAATCACTCTGGTTACAGTTGGGAAGAAGGACTGGAAAAAGACAAGAGTGAAACAGTCAACATTTGTTTTCCTTGGAGGAGAATGGGCTAATTTCCCAAAGCCATTGCCTTTTAAGAATACGGGTTAAGAGAATAAAATAATAAAAATATAAAAGACAATAATTATCATATGCTCAGTTTATTCCTTAAGTGAATTTAAAAAGTTATAACTTAAGCAAGTTTAACACAGAGAAAGTAACTAAAGTGGGTGCTATGGGTATAGAATTGTGGTCTAATTTAGATTCTAATATGATGGGTAAAAATATGTATATTTTTAATTTCTACACTTATGTTTACAAAAATATCTAAAACTTGAAGATATCAAAATCACACTTTTATTATGTGAAAGGTTGGTGTTTAAAATCCTAGTTATTTTTTTAAACACAGTGATTTTGTAAATATTTCGACCAGAATCTTATTTTGCAAAGTAAGTAATTCCTTGGAAGTCAGAACTTCAAGAAATATTACAATGTAGCTGTTTTATAGTTTAAGAATTTTCCTAAGTGCACTTTTTCATTTCTTTTTAATTCCGTAATATAACTAGCTGAGACAGGTCAGAAGAAAGTGTTGAAGGGGAAATGATCTAAAATTTGAAGTTATGTTGCTGATAGCTGTTTGGACATTTGACTCTGTTGTTGTATCTAAAAGCCAATAGAGTGGTTCATAAAACTGATTGCAGAGCACATTTCAGAACTAATAAAACAAATTGACTATTGATGATGTGCACAGGGCAAATCCAATTACATCTCACAAAGCTTTATATTGCTCTATTTCTTCTTTAATGTTTTTTATTCATTTATTTCAATGTAAAGTTTGGGTAACAAGCCCGAACAAGATGCAACGTGGGTAGGCAGAGAGTGGCTGGAAATTTAGAAATAAAAGCCACAAGTGAAATTCTGGGTCTACCCTTTGTGGCTCAGTGTCTGGACACATCATTTAAACTATCTTAGTTCCAAATTCATGGAATTAAATGTACTGTCCTTTTTAAGTATTAACTAAAATAGCATATGTACACGTTTTGTAAACTAATAACATAATACAAGTAAAACTGTTATTCCTAATTTAAACAATGAATAAAACATATATATATATATATATATATGCACACACACACACACACACACACACACACACACACACACACTTAGAGATAGCTTTCATGGGACCTTCCTGTCTGACTTACCTTGCTTTTTGCTAATGGCATTTTGGAAGAAAAGGATAGATTTTCTTATCATCCCTTACCCAGAATTAGCACAACTCCACATGACCGTGAAGACAGTGTTTTATTTTTCATTGTACCCCTGCTACCTGCTGCATGGATGACAAATGTGACAGGGATGTCAGGGCTGCTGTTTGGAACTGAAGAATATAATTAGCAGATACATACAAAATACTTTAATGACAGCCCCCTCCTGAATGCCTACACCTGCCGGACACCGTAATAATGAGGCTCATCTGCCACTTGAACATTGATCAAATGTCTCAATGGGGCTTGAAAAATATGTGCTTCCGTTGTCATCACAGACCTGGCACAACCCCACAACCAGGATCAGGGATACTGTGAAATAGTCAACATCTGCTGCTTCACCAAGCAACATTTTGTTTTAGTCATATCCATAGGCTTATTTGCATCCTCTTAATTTTCTTATGCTAGAGATTAATCATTCATGAAAATAATAATTACAAAACTCATTCAAAAGCTTAAAAAAAAAAGCAGGTTCCTTTTGATGGGCATTGCTTCCAAAAGAGGAGAAAAAAATCAACCCAAGCTTAAAGGAACTTCAAAGCTGGATGTTCTAAAACTGGGATGGCCTCAATTTTTTTTTCTCTAGTCAAATCCGTCATGCTGGTTGTCACATATACAATGATAGGTGAGGAGAAGACACTGTAAGTATCTACCTCCAATTACTGTATATTAGTAAGAAAACAGAAACAATCGGTTTTATTTTTTTTAGATTATACTGAAAAGTGCGATAAAAAGAGCAAAATGCTATAACAAAATATAAAAGTTGAGGGGAATGTTAGAGTTCATTTGGCCAACTAGAATCTGTTTCATAGAATAACACACTGGCATCGCAAAGATGTGTGCATTCAGCATGTGCTTTTAAACTGTTTCTTCCATATGAAGAAACGGATTCCTTTTGTGGACCAATCTAATTTTTAGAAAATACTTCCTTATATTGAGCTCACATGGGTCTTCCTACAATTTCCATCCTGTAATCCAAAACTGTCATCAACTGCATTCAGTATGACTTCTACTGAATCATTCTGATATTCAGAGAGAGCTACCATGTACACTATAACGTGTTCCCCACTCAAGTCAACGTGAACAGGCCCTCATCTGTACTTCTGACTTTGTCGCATACTCCTCTCCTTGTCTGTGATTCTGACTCTCTGGCGCCCAAGTCATCCTTCCCGGGCACACTCCACTTCAAGATCCTGCCTTCCTTCTGACACCATTCAATTTATCATGATAATACTCACATGTGTGCTTAGGGATTTCATTTTGTTTCAAAATAAAATACTTACAAACCTGTTTACAAATACTTACAAACATGTTTAAATGGCCATTTCAAAATAATTTTCTCATTTTTATCTACACCCACATTCTCTGAAGTAGGTATTGTTACCCTTAATTTACAAATAAGAATCAGACCAAATCTGTAGTTTTCTAAAAAATAGCATGTATCACTTGTTGAGTTCTTACTCAACTTACTGTTGAGCAAGAACTCAACAGTACCAAGCACTGTCTTTTTTAATCTTCACAAGAAATCTTTGAATGAGGTGCTGTTAATATCCTCATAACAGAGTTGGCAGAGTGAGTTACAGAGTGGTTAGGCAATGTCCCCAGTGTCACAGGTGGTAACCAGCAAATTCATAGCCATCTGTACAGCACTTGTGGAATTTTCATAGAGCATCTCATGATTACTTGTCTTCATCTGTGTCAGGTACCATATTACCCACCAGAGGTGTGCAAATTAACAAAACATGGTTTCTGCAACCAAGGTGCTTTAGCATGAAAAGCAAAGAGGTATGCACACAAGCAAATGCAGTAAAATTTTGCTAGGACTATCATAGATGAATGCACATCTTAAGAAATGTGGACTATGGCATAATAGAAGCTGATGCTCAATTTTACTTTCCGAGGATGGGCCAGCTAAGGGTTTAGGGAAAAAAAAAAAAAAAAAACTTAACCCCTGATGTTAAAATCAGGGGTAGGTAATGGTAGGTACCTATATGATAGGTAATCAATATAGAAGCAAGCATAGAGTTTTCTGCACAAAACTAAGGAAGTGTGAACCTGATGATGTGAGGGTGAAATTAAAAAGACTTCTATGTCTTCTGTGTGTTCTGTGGCTTGATGATAGGTGGAGGGACAAAGTGAGTGACACTAAAATCAGATAGAGGGGTGCCTGGGTGGCTCAGTCGGTTAAGCACCTGCCTTTGGTTCAGGTCATGATCCCAGGGTCCCAGGATCGAGCCCCTCAGTTGGTCCTGGCCTTTGGGCTCCCTGCTCAGTGGGGAGTCTGCTTCTCCCTCTCCCTCTGCTCCTCCCCCCACTTGTGCACTCTCTCTTTCTCTCTTCCTCACTTTCTCTCTCAAATAAATAAATAAAATCTTCAAAAAACCTAAAAACAAAATAAAATCAGATAGAATTTTGGAGAGGTACTGACCAGATCATAAAGAGCCTTCTCTATGAGGGCCAAGGTTTAGAGGTTATTCATATGCATTGAGCCCAATTTATTGAGTATAATGCATCGTGGTAGGTGCTAAGAAATCAGTAATGACAAAAACCAGATAAAACCTTTGACCCGTGGAGGTTGTTTCTGATCAGCATTTTAGTAAGATAGTTTTGCAAATAGTGAAGAGATCATAATGTGAGGGACAAGATTGGAGGCAAGGATGTTAATTTGAAACTACTGAAATTCCTCAAGTAATAAGAATTTAAGCATTATAAGTGGGGCAGAAGAAAAAGTTATGTGGAGTTGAGATTTGCAAGAAGGGTGAATGCTAGAAGCTGAGGTTAAGAGAGAGAAAAGTCTCTCAATTAGGTCCAAGTCTAAACGCAGGTTTATCTGTATTCCTTTTGTTTTTCTAATTTGATTTAAAACCACGTTGAAATAGGTGGATAGAACCATGAAATCTCCTGACAAATTACTAAAGAGTTTATTTCTCCAGGTAGATATTGGTACATTAATCCACAGCATATGCTATATTTATTTCCACAGCTACAAAAAAAAAAAAAGCATATTTCACCAAAAAAGAGGATGATGCTGCTGAGTTATGTATATAAGTCCCCCCATACTCAAGATGAGGAGATCACACAAGGGCAAGAATACTCAGAGGTGCGGATTATGGGCCACCTTAAGAGGCTGCCCTGGTTATCTTTCACGGGAGGGTGGGCTCTAGCAAGGTAGTGAAGATATCCTGCATACATTCATTTCCTTTTAAGATTCTGTACACTTACTTGTATTAGTTTCATCCATTCATGTGACTGCAACCTTTGCCTTCTTCATGTAAACTAATATATTCCCACTCAAAATCTTTCCCAAAATTCAGGCCAGGTTTTCACAGTGCCTGTTATTCATCACTATTTGGATGTTCTACCAAGGCCTTAAGAATAACATGCAAAATCATTTTTGATTATTCCTCTGTATCTGCTTTTGCTCCTGTTGAATTTCCCATTCTGTTGATTCTGTCATCATGCTCAATGATTTGGGAAAATTATTTTTTCTTCCTTATTGTACCCTGGCATTTAGATTTCAAATTCTGCAGTTTTTGACCATGTTCTGTCTCAAGTCTTTACCAGTCTTCATTCAACTCTTTTCACACCATCATCCTGTCCAAATTAAACCATATGAAACTATCTGTATCAGATTTTTACCCCTTTCTATTACAATCCTCTTTAAATTCATTTTACCCATAATGGGGATTAATATCCCTAAACACTGCTAAAATCATACTGCTCAAGACCAGACAATGGATTCCTGTTGCTTACAGAGTATTTTTCTATTATTAGTGTCACAAAACAGTCCTTCAGAACCCTTCCCTCTCTGCCCTTTCAGGCTTATCTCTTGATACTTCCTTTCCCGCACAGAGTAAAATGCTACATCTGGATTACCCTTTACTCTATAGCAGTATCCCGTGTTCTCCGATTTCATGCCTTCGTTCTTGTGATGTTATCTCCAAATATCCTTAGTGAAGGAACAGATTTTGCCACCCCACAGTGTGTCTCTTTGGCATGTGGATTGTTTGGGGCCCGTTGATTTTGAGAGGTAGAAGGCTTTGGAAGAACCTTTGACATTCACCCTAACTGCCTAAAAGAATTTAAATAGAACCTGCTCCAAAAAGGGAACTATCAGCATAGATAACTATAGTACAATGAACTAAGTGTAGTAGACAGGAAGTGTAGCAAGGCCTGTTTCATCGTAGCGCTCTCTATGTCCCATTGTCTCTAGATGGCCCAGCAAACATTCGTATCAAACTCTTTCCATTCTTCTTAGGAATATTTTCCTCCCCTTTGAAGCCCCGCAACCCAACCCCTTTCTCCTTAGTCCAGAATGACATATATATACCTCATTTTGCCTATCTGAAGAATCTCTCACATTTTTTACGCATAGAGAATTAAATTTGATTTTCTTCTGTTAATCTGTCCCATGTCAATTGAATTCTTAGACTAGTCAGGAGAATCATAAACAGTAGAGAAAAATGTTTCCTCCCCAACATCAATAAGAAGGAAGTTCTTTTGAAATTTTATTTGTATTTCTCTTATACAGCAAATTCATCACCTTTATTATAGTTTTTATATGTTTATAGTGTATATGTTTATAGCTTTTTTTCCTTCCATTTCCTGAGAAGAGATGCTTATATTGTTTGGCATCACCCATGACTACTAATATTTTTGCCTGACAAAAAATATAACTAGATATCTATTTATTGAATTAATAATATGTTAATTAGTGAGTTTATCATAATGCCAGAAACTAAACTATTACAAATTTACAAAACAGACATTATGTCCAAAATGTATGAAAAATGTATGTAAATAATACATTTTATTATGGGCCTTTGTTCATATATTTTTTAAATGTTCCAGATGTAATAAAAAAACAAAAACGTAGAGTCAGATCTTTAATTACAGCTGTGTATTCACAGTTACTTTTTTGGTTTGCACTGGAATAGCTTTCAGAATGCAATAAAAATACCCCTTTTCTAAGATCCCCCCAAACAGCAAAGACCAACTGGGTATATGAAATGTAAACTGAGATTGTAAGCTGTCTTGAAGGAGAGCATTTAGTTCACCTGCCATTCAAAATCTGGTTTAGAATATCCATTCTTAATCATAAGATGAAACATTAAAATTACTTTTCTCAGGGGTTAGAAGTTTAAATTGTGTCACAAGGGAAAAAAAGCAAAACCACGAACAACGTTCTCTTACTGCCATAGAGCTCTGAGATGGAACACCAAGCTGGTATACCTTTAATAATGTAACATGCAGTAAAATATCCACATACGGAAACTTTATGTCATTTACTGCCTTATAAAACTGTAAGTGCCCTCTTAAAGTCAGTATATTCTGACACTTTGCCACCAACAGATCTCATGCTGAAATCCACAGGAGTTAGGCATTAAAAATTGAAAGCAGAATGCAGTTCTTTCAAATTGGATAATTGGAAGCTAGTGAGACATCTCAAATATAGGTGTAATAACAAGTAGGCTGTTGGCAAAACATGAGTAATCTGTGTACTGTATTTAAATTTTTAACTGACCCTTTGGCAAACTGAATCATGAAAAACTAACCTTCAAAGAAATAAGAGCTTTTTTTTTTTTGCCAATCTTGTGTAGTTGAAAGACAATCAACAATCTACTCTACCAATATTACCTTAAAAAAAACAAATTTTTTAAAAGACCTCCTAAGAACAATATCCTCCTATACTCTTTCCAGTAATTGGCATGTTTTAGGGGGCCTATTCAAGGCATCAAGTGCCATCAAACTTCTTATAAACTACAGTGTAACAGTATGGTCACAGTTGGTACACACAGTGACATCAGGACAATAAATGATACGTCCATAAAATATCATTTATTCTTTCCCATCAAGGAACTATTTCTAGAACTCACTTTCTATAGACAAATAGCTATGTTTCAAAAGCAGAGATAACTCTGCTGTCCTATCCCAGTAACTCCCTTGTTTCCTGGCTAATGCTTCAATGTTCTCATTAGAGCATCATTCCTTCAGTGTTGTTTGTGTTCAAATATTAATAGCCCTGAGAGCACTATGCTTAGTTGGCAGATAAAGGTGCTTGGCATAAACAAAAATACTAAATAGACTCCAGAACATAACATTGAGGAGGCTCTATCTATTTGTCCAACATATAATTTTCCTAAGGTATGTGTTGAACAACATAAAATCCCTGATCAAAAGTGATTTCTAACAGTTAAGACCTTGCATGTCTAGGTGAAGCTTTGATTGAGCAAGCATGGTATGGAAAATAAGTTATTTTAGATATGTATAAGCTAGTCAACCTTAAAGAAGACAACCCAGTTATACCATGTCACTTTTAAAATAATTGTATTATTTGATTACGATGGAGGCACTGAGAAACTAAAGAACATATATTAATAAACATTTGGCTGTGTTCAAACAGGTTCTTATAAGCATTTGGGATTTCCTTTTGAGAGATTTTTAAAACATAAAAAATCTTTTCGTCCCAAAAGTTTTAGTTATGACCTATCTAGAATTGTCTTTCCAGGTTTCTGTGAGTTGGGAGATTGTGCAAACGATAGTTTCAGAAATGTAGTTTTGAAATATTAACAATTCACAAATTCAGGGCGCCTGGGTGGCTCAGTTGGTTAAGCGACTGCCTTCGGCTCAGGTCATGATCCTGGAGTCCCGGGATCGAGTCCCACATCAGGCTCCCTGCTCGGCAGGGAGTCTGCTCCTCCCTCTGACCCTCTTCCCTCTCGTGCTCTCTATCTCTCATTCTCTCTCTCTCAAATAAATAAATAAAATCTTTAAAAAAAAAACAATTCACAAATTCATATTTTTTCTAGAGTAAAGGAAATTGAAATGCAATTTCAACTGCATTTGGGAGAGAAATCAAATATGACAACATTTTAAATAGATATTTACAAATTTGTTAAAATTCGTATCTATTGTGTGTTATATTTGTGGTGTCTCCAAAAAAGGAGTCACATTAAATATTGTCTGGAGGTAATCACTGTCAAGAAACTTCTTACCCAGAGATCTGATTTATGTTGCTAAATTTACTGATAGGTGGAAATTATGATATTTATGGAAGAATAATGTGGTATGGAACGTAGCAGTGTCAAAGATTTGAAGTGGAAGCTCTAAGACTCTGAATTTTTTGTTTGTTTCCTTGAGTATAATCTAAGGGTTAACTTTATTTATGATTTATGTGTCCCTATCTGGAGAATAAACCTCACCCTCAGCTGTGCACCCTGCTCCAGCTACTACCTTATTTTTCTCGTTTCTTTTACAGTGCAACTTTCCTATAAAAATATGTTTTAATTTATGCAGTCCACTTTGTCCCTGTAGCTCACTTCCGTTGGAATTCCATCCTATGGTTCTAGTGAAACTCTTTCAATGTGAGTTCCCAGCTGCTTCAGATGGTGAAATTCGGTGACCACTCATTTGTCTTGCCCGTAACTGAACTCCAGAAGAAATCTGCACAGTTCCCTCTTTGCACCTAATTGAAAGAGTGACTCCTTTCATTCTGGCGGGGGGCGGGGGTGCGCGTGGAATGTCTCCACTCCCTCCCACACCTTTCAGTCTCCTTTGCTGACTTCTTGTTCTCTCTTTGGCCTCAGTGGTTCTAAAAACCATCTATGTGACATTTGTTTCTCAGATAGCTGTCTAAACACGACCTCCCTTAATGACAACTGCCCAGTTGACATCGCCCCTGGAGATCTAACAGGCATTTCAGCATCGACTTGACCATGTCAGAACTCTTCAGTTTACCTTGAACAGTTTGAAGACTTCTATTATTGTTGTTTGTCATCCTCTTCCAAACGATTCTCCACTCAATAGCCAGAGTATTTCTTTAAAAATGAAATTCAGATCACTTTTCTTGCTCACTTGAACCTGTCACGTGCCTCCTGTCACATTAAAATCCAGTGTGAGCTCGTTGCCTCAATGTCCAGTACACCGTGTGACTCAACTCCTGTATCTTAACTCTGTCCTGGGGCCTCTCCTACTACCCAGTCTCTACCTTTCTTTCCCCCCCTCCCCGATCATCCCAACCTTACCCAAACCTCAGAGCCCAGGCGTTATTTCTTCTGCATGACATGTACTTTTCCCCAGATCTTTCAACAGTGGCTTTCTCATCATTAAGATCTCACCTGAATTGGCAGTTTTGCAAAAGCTTTTATTATTGTCAAATTTAAGTTAGATTCTTGCCTCAGATCTTTTTTTTCCCCTTCAATGTTCCTGCTTTATTTCGTTACTATTATCTGAAATTATCCTTCTATTTATTTCAGTTCTGTTTATTTCCCATCCCCCCCAACACTCAAGTGTAAGCATCAGGAAAGCAGGGGCCTCGTTCAGTCTTGTTTAACTGCTGAAGTCACACATCCTTTTACAGTATCTGATAATAGCAGACACTCCATAAATATTTTCTGAATGAACGGATGAATGAATGCTGTTGAACAGGCAGATTTTGCTTTTTAGCTGGGTTCTGTTTTAATTAAGAGAAGTTATGAGTACACTGAAGCCAAAAGACACTACTTGAGACATTTATATTCTTTTTTCTTCATTAAACTCTAAAAATTTGGCATAAGCACAAAGAGCACCACAGCCCCTGCTGGCCAGGAGACAGTTTCTTTTTCTTGTTTTTCTGCTTTATTTTACCTGCATCATACTACACAAAATAAAAATTATTATGCTACTGGATTTGTTTTTAGATATTCCTTCTTATTCTGCCATTATCCAATTATGCACTTCAATAACCTAGTTTAAAACTAATGTCTTTATATTTGTCCTACCAGAAATTTGCTCAGCCCATGCACATTAGCTCTGATATTTATCATCTCCTAGCTGAAACTTCTATGTGTGTATTTTCTTTACAACTACTGCAATGGTCTACTCTGAACAGCATTGGTAAAAATGTGTTACTTTACAGTTGATATGAGGAAAGTGCTCCTTATAAATCAGAAGGGTTTGTTTTGAATGGACATACACCATCCTTATTGCCTTCCAAAGGAGCAAGAGACTACAGGAGAATGGGGGATTGACGTGATTTGATTTCTTCAAGTCTTTGACACTGCTCCCTTCCATACCATTGCTGGCAAAGAAAGTGCAATTCATATACTTCTTGTTAGACTCAATTTTTTCTATGGAGTCAAAGCCTCTTTCATCTTTGTTTTCCACAGCTTGAATCTACACACACTGCAGTCTCTGCACATGATCCTGTCTCATTCTCATCCTGCCAACATGGTGAGGCACCCACAAGCTTATAAACTGGTATCCCTAACTCAAAGCTGTCTTGTTCTTCAACAAATACGTCTTGGGCTTCCCTCAAAATCCTCTCTGCAGTACTTCCAGAGAGATCAGTGACCTTCCTTTTCAAGGTCAGTAGCATTAACAGCAGTCGAGTTTCTCTGGGTGGGGGGGGTAAGACTTCCTAGAAAGAAATGAGGTCACAGGCCTCACTCTAGCACCCCCGAATTTGAGTTTAAATTTTAATAATCTCCACCAATGACTTGTACATACATCAAAGTTTGAGAAGCACTGCTATGTGACATCTCCCTGCATAAATCCTCTAGTAGATTCTCCTGAATTAAATTATTAAGTGAGCTCGCTTATTCTTCCTCTCTGAACATTTCTCTTGAGATTTCATGAGTCTACTTATTTTCTAGCAACATGGAACTGTTTGAAATTCCCCACCCCTCGAAATCAGTGCTACATTTTGGTAAGAAGTGTGGGTGGCTGGCATTGGAGAGAACTGTGTTAAATTCTCAGCAAAACAGTATCAGAGCGTTCTTGAGAAAATTACTTGACTTCTCTGAATAGCTTTTTTTTTTTTTTTTTTTTTTTAGTCTTAAAGTGAGGATAATTGTAGCACTTACCTGGTAAAGTTGTTGCAAGGGCTAAATAAAGCATAAGACATTCAGTCCCAGTGTCTGGCAAATAGTAAGCACACCATAAATATAGGTAATGTTATGACGACCTCTGAGAAAACTGCTCTCCTCATTCTTTGTGGCTGAAGACTACGTGGATGAATATCCTCTAATTAACTCACCCACTTTCACTTGAATTAGGTGTATTTTCTTCACAAATCCTTCATAACTTTTATACCTAAATTATTCTCTTGTTATTGTCAATTTAGGAAAAGTGCCCATTTGTTAAGATTTTACTTTCAGAATGTGCAGTAATTCATATCTAGGTACCTAAAAAGTGACTGAAGAAGAAGAATGAAAACATTAGCAGTTTTTACAGAAACTGCCATTTGTCTTCCACATCCATCCTTACTGTCATGTCTCCCAGCAGGATCGCCATCTCATGTGGAGAAGCAATGCACGTACCTACAAGAATATGTTTCCTGGCTTTGGGTTCATCCTAGTGACACAGTTCTGGCTAGGGAGTCTGCTTTCCACAGAAGCAGGTCTCTTTCATATTTTCCTTCCTGCTTTCAGTGCAGACCAAAGACTGCACCCCTGTTGTGACCGCAGGAAGCTGTGAGATGTGAGTCTCCTGTCAAAGACAGTGAGCAGAAGGAAGATCCTGAGATACTCATGATGTAGAGCCACTTGGCTGGTTCTGGAATGTCAACATAGAGGCTTCCTGGAAGGCGAGGAGGAAACATGTTTTTCATTAAACCACTATATTTGGATCCTAAATGCAATCAAATATATTTACATACACACGGATGACATCTTAAATACTGTAAAGTTTATGAAAAAGTGTATATTTGCTGAATTTTTCTGTGTATACACATAATGGAAAAAAACCTTGAATATCCTGCAAGTTAAGTGCTTAATTAGGTATAAAGAAAAAACTCTGTTCTTTAAGAATGTTTTATTTGCTAGAAGATGCTAAGAAGATAGTTCTTCAATTACATTTACTTTTGGATCTATTTTTTTTTCCAAAGTACATCTTTCCTTCTATTCACTTTATGTTTTGAGGGAGGGAAGGCTGTTTAATATATCAAATATTAAATAGCTAGAAGTAATCCATATGCCCTAAAATTGTATGCGAGTTTTGGCATGCCTATTTATTTTTCTGAGGAGAGTTTCTATAGCTTTCATTGGCTTCTCAACAGTGTGTAAAAATAATCCCTCTTAAAGGAAGGGGTTATTACTCCAGTATTCCATGGCTCAGTGTTACATTCACTTCTCAGATATAAAATGGCTAAATAAACCACATCAAGGGAATAAAACACGATGTATGTAATTTTAGAACTTACTCTTCAGTCTCCATCTTCTAAAATGTTCGTATTAGGATTTTTTTTTTTAAGGGAGAAAACTGGCAAACCTAGATTCTGATGCAAACTCTTCATTTATACATATATACATCAAAAACTTACTTTGCTGATTCTGCTCTCATTCATCTAAATTTAGACAGCAGTCACGAAAGCTGCAATTTTCCTTCGAAAATTACAAATCTGTAGCAATAGTTGTATCTGCACCTACTTTCTGCCTATTTTTGCAGCGTTCAAAAATATTCCTATGGCTAGAGAGCAGGTGTTCGGGGCGGCATGTGTTTCATGACTGCCTTCCTGTGCAAAACAAGAACTCAACAGCATATTAAACCTGCACCCAGGTGCATGGGGAGAAGGGCTTCTCCAATGCTCGGTTCTGTGATGCAAACGACATTGACATGAATCCTCAGCTCTTCCAGAAGAGGCTCTAACTGTGATTTTGATAGACTGGGAAGGCCATCACTTATCTGTTTCTTTGCAGAGGATGAAATTTACAGTTAATATTCTTGGCTTATTTTACTGTAAGATTTTCTTTTTCATTTTGCTTTCATTTCACACTTTTCCATCTTTGTGGTGTTCTGGGGAAGAGTAAGTGGTATGTCATCTGGCAATGCGGTGAAGCCATGCAGACGTGATGGTGCCATCTTTCAACAGACTGTAAGCTCCTGGAAGGCAAGAGCCTCTCTTCATTCAGTATGTGGTGCTAAACTCAGCAACAGAATACACTGAAAAACTGCTTGTGACTTTAAATATTCAGTCAGTGGCAGCATGTTAAGGCTGGAGATGGTGAGCACTAGGCTACCATACTCTGGAGGAAAATAACATGGCAACAAAGCATCTAGTTCCTCAATATGGTTGTTAATAGGGCAAAATGTGCTCAGAAAAAGCCCAGAGACTGGCCGTGGAGAACAAGAGCCCACCAGATACTCTAAAATAAGAATTCTAGGGGTACCTGGATGGCTCAGTCTGTTAAGCGTCTGCCTTCAGCTCAGGTCATGATCCTGGAGTCCCCAGATGGAGACCCACATGGGGCTCCCTGCTCAGCGGGGTGTCTGTTTCTCCCTCTGCCCCTCACCCCGCTTGTGCTCTCTCTCTCAAATAAATAAATAAAATCTTTAAAAAAAATAAAATAAAATAAGAATTCTGATCATCCAAGTAATAAGTATGATGTCACTATTTAACGACTGAATATGTACAATTTATTAAGATGTAAGATAAATATGAACATGTGCATATCAGATCATATGCTCTTGGAGCAAGTAACAGAGAATCAGATTCAAACCAGCTTTGAAAATATGAAAATTAACTAATTTTCAAAAGAGGATACACAGCTCTAAAGAGAAGACCAGGTTTTATCGATTCAGTGGCTTAATGAAGTCATCGAGGTTCCAGATTTATTTTCCTCTGCATCCACATGGTTGACTTCATCTTAGTCTAGTCCCCATGCTTGTTGAGGGATGGCCAACAGAAGCAGCCAGAAATGCAAACACTCTTGTTTGTGGACTCAAGGAGAGAAAGAGGCCCTCTCACAGGAGTGGAGGAAAACTTTTCCCAAAATACTCAGAAAATTTCCAGAAGTTTCTTTGACCGGGCTGGGTCATAGATTTTTTTTTTTAAGATTTTATTTATTTATTTATTTGAGAGAGAGAGAATGAGAGATAGAGGGCATGAGAGGGAAGAGGGTCAGAGGGAGAAGCAGACTCCCCGCCGAGCGGGGAGCCCGATGCGGGACTCGATCCCGGGACTCCAGGATCATGACCTGAGCCGAAGGCAGTCGCCCAACCAACTGAGCCACCCAGGCGCCCGGTCATAGATATTTTAACCCAAATAAGGAGAATTAGTTGGGGGTTGGTTGGTTTGCTTGTTTTATTTTGTTTTTGCTTTTCTACTGACACCCACCTCTGGACTATTACAGAGTTTATGGTCTATTCCCTGAGGTACACGAGTTGCTATGGAGGTGGCACAGGGAGCTGGGGCACAGATACATGAATAGGAACGTAAGTTGGGGAAAAATAGTTTCAAATTAGTAGACAGAATAAAAGATATGCAGGAAAAAAGAAAATTTCTTCTAGTGAAGTATTTAATGGCAGAGAGCAAAATGATGCAGGATGAAAGGAAAAACTCACAAGTAGCAGACAGACCCTCCGAAACAAAACAGTAGACTTCATAATAATCTGTCCAAAACAGATTATTTAGAAATAGCAAAACTGTTTAAAAAACAAAATAAAACAAAAAACACCAAAGACACCTGTCAATAAAGTGCTAGAAAGAAAAGACCTGTTGCTGAATGGTCTATGAGGAAGCAGTTAATCTGCCCACGTGGAGGACGGGAGCCCACAGAAAGGCACCAGGAACCGTCCCACCTGCCTATCTGCTGTCATGCACTTTGAAAACCTGGTCTTGTGTTCCAATAATGCACAGGCAGAATTTGAAGACAAAGTTTCTTCCAGCTAGAATCAGAATGGGAGGGAAGGGACCCTAGTGGACCCAGATCCCCCTCAACAACCTGGGATTTGAGGCATATCATTGGCCAAGCAGAGCTAATTCTGCCTAATCTGGTGTGTGGTGCACTGAATTTACAGATGTTTCTTTGCTCAGTCCATTTCTGTTTATGCCAGTCCAGCTGTGGTTTTGGTAGATTCCTTTCTCTATCCTTTGTTTTTGCATCTTCCATTAATCACAGCTCTGCACTCCCCCATATATCCATACACCATGCCATATTTTGTAATTTTGACTCATTATGTTTTAATGATAAATGTTAATTTTTATAGAGGCATCTTAAAGAAACAGGGTCTTTAAACATCAGGTCTTTAACATTTTTTTTGTACCATAAAACATGCCCCAAACTCTCTCTCCCCAAAGCATTCACTTGTTTATAACCTAGCTATATTTAAGCAACACTTGCTCGCACTCTTACCCACTATCAAATAGATAGGTATTATAAATTTTATAGTAGTGCTCCTAAACCTGACATTGCAATATGTGAGGCACCCTCATAGTTCTCTACTTTATATATTATTTTTATGGTGAGAATTAAAGCTTTTATGGGGCTGTAATTTTTGACATTACCATCACTTCCTGGGAACTCAATCTTATCCTATTCTACAAAGAGCTAAACAGGAGAAAGAACACATTTCCAAGGTCAAGTGAATCTTCTGAATCTGGAAGTGAGAGGTTCCAAGCAAAACAAACAAACAAACAAACAAACAAAAAAAACAGCTGTGTGTTTGGTTGCAAATGCATTTACTACATTAAGGAAAAGAAACATGTGCCTAAGTTTGGATAACACAAGTTACTTTTATTTATGAAAAGTTCTTAAAATTAAAATGCTAATGTTTGAAATCTCATAACATACTCGATTACTGTAAATAAAACCAAAATATTTTAAAAGACTATGAGTCATATAAACCTCATGAAAGGAAGTTACTTAAGGAGGATCATTAAACCCTTAACATAAAATAATGCATGTCGATGAAAAGTAGCATTATTTCATACAAGAAATATGTAGTGTAGTGTGACTTGAGTCGGCACTTTGGGAATTTAAAGAGAGATCTATCAGATGCCTGTCCTAGAGAGACTTGAAACACAGTAATAGAAAATACAGTGGAAGCCAACTGGAGGAACTCTTTGGCAATTTCAAATAAATATGGATTATGAAAATATTGATGGAAAATAGAGGAAGGACATATTTAAAGTTACCTTTGTTATATATTATTGACTGACCCATTTACTAGGAAGCTGCTTAAGATTCATCTAGTGAAGCATTGCGGTATAAAGGGAGTAAAAGAGCTTGAAATCTGCGCTTTGTTTCCTTGTACTGTTCAAGAACAAATTATTTAATTTATCTGACATCCCATTTTCTCATGTTAAAAGTTATCTTTAAAATACCCACCTTACAGCATTGTATTGGATATTGGATTAGATCATATTTTCCCACCATTTTTAAGAAAACTCATATAACCTAAGATTCACCATTTTAAGGTATATGATTCACTGACTTCTAGCACATTCACAATGTTGTACAATCCTCATCACTACCTAATTCCAGAACATTTCCATCACCCCAGAAGAGAGAATCCCCCCACTTCCCAACACATCGCTCTGCATCTCTAGGCAACTGCTAATCTGCCTTCGGTATCTGTGGATTTTCATATTCTTGGAGAATTCAAACGGAGGGGATTATAAAATATGCAGTCTTTGGGGTCTGGCTTCTTTGTTTAGCAGAATGTATTCAAAGGCCACCCACATTGTAACATGCATCAGTGCTTTGTTCCTCTGCATGGGTGTATAATCTTTCATCGTTGGATAAGCCACATGTTAGTTTATCCATCCATCAGTAGAACATATGGGTTATTTCAACTTTTTAGTTTTTGAATAAAAGCCACCATGAACATTCATAGACAAGTTTTTATATGAATATATATGAATTAGATAATATTTTAAAAACCTGACAGTATCTGATGGTACCTACTCAAATTAATTTCTCTTTCCCTACCCCTAGAAAAACTCCACAATAAATTAACGCTCAATTCCCGTGTAACAGAGGTCAGAAGTCACCATCCCCCATTCACCTCCTCGGCCTACAGGGAGTCAACCATACGTTTCCATATGGCAGACACTCCGGGCTCTGCAAGCACTCATATCTAAAAGCAATTGTAAAGCCTTTCTGCAGTTTACTTTCTTTTTGATCTCTGATCATTTCCTTAAGTCTGACTATGATTTTTAACTGTGTACAGGGTAGAATTCAGAAAAGTACACTTCGAAGTTTTGTACAAAGGAGAGGTCAAGGTTTTGCGACAGCTGTAGTTTCGTTAGAGATAAACTGTGCTCAGTGGAATGACACCTCTCAGGACCACAGGCATCAGAGGAAGGGGTTCTGATTTGGAAGCAGGGTATCAGAGTCACAGAACACAGGGAAATAGCTTCACAGGGCTTTCAGAAATAGTCATGAGATCACTTTTAAGAGCTAAATCCTTATGTGAACAGGTGAGGGCAATAATCATCACAGACTGCTCATTAAAGAAAATGTAACCCCACTTTGAAAAAATAGCCTAATGACCCCCAAACATGGTTGTTACATAACAGTTTTCAAGTTTGTGTCCTGTGTCATAAGTACATGGTAAAATATAAAAGGGTAGAAATATGATGGGTGTTTTTTTAATCCCTTTACTTATCCTTAATCTTGTTTTTTAAGATTTTATTTATTTGAGAGAGAGAGAGCATAAGCGAGGAGGGGGCAGAGGGAGAGGGAGAAGCAAACTTCCCACTGAGCAGGGAGCCCCACACGGGGCTTGATCCCAGGACCCTGAGGTCATGACCTGAGCTGAGAGGAGATGCTCAACCAACTGAGCCACCCAGGTGGCCTTTTTCTTAATCTTTTATTTTTATTTATTTATTTAAGATTTTATTTATTTATTTGAGAGAGTGAGAGAGAGAGAGAGAGAGAGAGAGAGTGCATGAGAGGAGGGAGAGGGGACGGTCAGAGGGAAAAACAGACTCCCCACTGAGCGGGAAGCCCAATGTGGGACTGGATCCCGGGACTCCAGGATCATGACCTGAGCCGAAGGCAGACACTTAACCAACTGAGCCACCCAGGCGCCCTTCCTTAATCTTTTGACAATTAGCTTTGGCAAAATATGGGCCTGCACTATACATTCTTTTTGGAAGTGAGAAAAATAATTCCCAATATCTTTATATTTTTCCCTATGATACTTTCAAATTCTTCACTTCCTTTTTTAAACTCTTGGTAGTCCCTGTTATTTTTCTGGAATTGAATAGAAAGCAGATATTTTCAGCTTAAGTCTGTCTTTTACATGACTTCATTAACTCATTCATTCATTCATTCCACAAACATTTATTGAGCATTGTGCATGTGGGTATGAGGGTATGTGTGTGTATGTGTCTGTGTGTGTGTTAGAGGGACAATGATGAACAGGGTGACGTAGTTCACCCTTAGATTCATTTATGATTTTGCCCAGCTTGCTCAATTTCTCCTTGGGACAGTTCTGTTAGTACTCTAGTAAACAAGGATGCCACAATGAGTCATCAAAAGTATTTCCTGAGGGGATGCTTCGAGTCCTGTCCTCACACGTGAACTTTTAAGCATCGCCTACTCCATACTATTTTTTTCCCCTTATACCTACAACTAGGCAGTCTCCAGAACTGTTCTTACTCCTAAACGCTGAAATGCACTGGATGATTTATTTTTGCTTTCTTGTCACTCCTTGCGTCCACTTTCTTTTCGTACGTACCTTTCTGTTTATATGTACCTATTCACAACTAAGGACCCTTTTTTGACTGATTTATTATGTTTGGATTTGAGGGATAGTCCCAAGTAACATTTTCCTTTTGAAAAAAAAAAAACAACGATGTGAGAATTTTACCCAGTGGTCTAAATATATTGCAAAGAAAAGAATGAAGGGGGGGAAATCGGAGGGGAGACGAACCATGAGAGACTATGGACACTGAGAAACAAACTGAGGGTTCTAGAGGGGAGGGGCGTGGGGGGATGGGTTAGCCTGGTGATGGGTATTAAAGAGGGCACGTACTGAATGGAGCGCTGTGTGTTATACGCAAACAATGAATCATGGAACACTACATCAAAAACTAATCATGTAATGTATGGTGATTAACATAACATAATAATAAAGAAATACAATAAAAAAAACAAAATCAGAATCATGTTAACTTTGCCGTTGATTGTAAAGTAAATAATAAATTAACCTCCCTTCATCTGCTCATATCTTGGACCCCTTTGCATTAAACCAGTGTCACCCATGTAAGTTTCAACGTAGTTATAACAACCATTTACATGAGCTATGAGTATTTGTGAACTGCACCTAGGAATAACACTCCAATTTGTCCATGTCGATCACAGGCATTTTGATTAAGCTCTAGGCTGTTTTGAAATTTATTTATTTATTTATTTATTTATTTATTTATTTATTTGACATAAGGTTACATACCCTCTGGATATCTTGCTACCTAGTTGCACCCTACATTTGGCTTGGGACCCTAGAGCTCCACCTACCTTACATGGCTGGCTTAATTGGCCATGATGTATGGCTTTCTATTTATTACCTTTGCCAGTGCTTCTCTCTACTGGCCCAGATAAGAACAAATGTGTTGTCTTTTCAAGTGATTTAAGGAATATGCGATAATTCCATGAAACATATTTCCAACTAAACCTCTCATTTATTTATAGCCTTCCCCTATTTTAATTTGAGAAACAGGTGCCGTGTATTTTAATTGGTTTGGTGTTAGCTTGCTGGGTTTTTTTTCTTCAAATGCTTCAGACAATTGGACTCTTGCTTTAGTATAGTGTACATAACAGATCTATTCAATACATTTCTTAGTTCTTTATCCATATTGTTTTGGGCAGACACTGTAAAATATTTGCATGTGAGTTATTCCTTGTCAACATGAAGCATGGATCTGCAGATAAGATGCAACGAGCATCTTGGAATTGGAAACATTTTTGGAATGTTTGGAAACATTTTCTATACATTTGCATATAATCACATGCATAGGAAAATGTATGTTTAATCATGTGCTGCAGAGCAGAATATATTGATAAAATATGTCATCATTCTTGTTTTCTACTCAAAAACTTAAGGAAAATACGAACTGTTCTCAGATTCCCATAATATTTGAGGAAAATCACACACTCTTTAATTGGCAATAATTGAAGTTAGCTTATTCGGTTTTAATTGATTCATCCATTTAACAAACATTACCTCATTTATCCAGCAATTCTGACAAAATTGGGAATGAGGTGAGATATCATGATGAATGAGACAGAGACCCCTGTCTTGGGAATCTTAAAATCTGGTGGAAAAACAAGATAATGAAAAATAAACTAGTGGAAAATTGTAATTCCCTGTGATTTTCTAAGAAATTTGTACATGACGATATGGGATCTTCGAGGGGAATAATTATGAGTTGTTCAGCGTCAAGCTGGAGCATCAAAAGAGGGAAGTCTTCCAAGATGTACTTCATGGCTCTTGAAGGACAAACATGAATTGGTCAGGCTACAAACATTGCCCAACGAGTACACATAATTAGAGGGAAGAGGCCATAATGAGTACTTTGGGATGGCACATTTAAAAAGAGAGTTCTAATAGACGTAGGGAAAACTAGAAGAATATAGTGCTATCCAAGTAAAAGAAGAGGAATTTCAAAAAGGGAGAAGAGGTAAACAGGGTCAAATGATAATGAGAGTTCAAATAAAATAACACTGAAAAGTGTCCAGTGGTCAGTTTGAATGCCATTTGTGACCAGTTAAGAGGTCTGTTAGTATAGCGGTTGCTAAATAATCAGACTGAGGTGGGTGGTCTGGGAATTGAGGATATGAAAGCATAAATGAGACCCCGGAGCAGAACTCCTTGGCATGAAAAAAAATATGTAAAATATTCCATAGTGATTCAGAATCTCTCTTCTGTCTCCCAGGCTCTGCTGAATGCTAGAGTTTTCCATTTTAAAGCTAAAATGGGTTTGAAGCTAAAACAGGCATTGATGTCACACTCATCCCAGGGAGAACACTGAACCGAACACATCCTACTCTGTGTTGGTAACAGATGCTTACAAAAGGAATCTCTATGGAAACTCGTATAGTATAGTTTGAAAAGACAAAGAAAATCAAAAGAAGACTTACTTAGTTCGAATTTCTGGGTTCTTAGAAACATTTTCATTTCATTTGGCGCAAGCTTATTTTTTATGGCAAAAAAATGATTTCCTCTTGCTGTTATTCCTAGTCTACTCTAGACCTCTAGGTACTTCTCATAGTTCAATTTGTATAAGTTAAGTTTACTGACATACTTAAATTAGGGTGATATAATTGTTCCTGAAAATCAAGCTCTTTACCTTTGACTTCAGTTGTTTTCTTAAAATCTACCTTAGTATCTGTCCTCGGTCAAGAGAAAGATAACAACTTCATTTCTTGGTCTGGATTTCTCCAAACAAAGTCTTTTGGTTCCGCAGAATTATCTACAGGAAGAGGATTGCTCATTGCTTGCTGCCAAGAGTGGTATTCCACTCTCTCAACACGATAGGCCCTGGCCAGCACAGGCATCCGTCTATGCTCAAAAGAGTCGATGTTCTGCACAAACAAACAAACAAAACACTTGAGACCATTATATAATGAATCCTTGCCATTTGAAGAATTATTGGGAACACCGGAGTGTCAGGCTATTTCTATGTGTGTTGTAGTTTAAGATATATATATCTATATCTCTATATCTATATAGATATAGAGATATAGAGATATAGATATGCCATTTTAAATAGATTTTAAAAATCATTTTTTTTAATTTTGCTATGGGCATGGTACATAAATCTAGCAATTTAAAAAATCTTCTGGTAGATATATAAAAATGACAATTAACATTCATCATTACATCATTATCTGTTGATGTTTCCTTATTTTAATACTTCTTTATAACCATAGCTTCTTTATTATAGAGACAGGTGCTTATCACCTTTAGGCACCAAGCGCCTAATACAACCCCAGGCATATAATGGGCATCAATAAATGTTCGAACAAATTAATGTATAAGCTAAGAAAGTATTGCCAATATTTTTTTGAACCAGTAATATGTTTTAGAAGCCTGAAAATTGTGATTCTACACACTCATTTGCTTTAATCATGAGTCAGAACGTTCATTTTTTTTAAACATAAAACATTAATCCTTACTATATTCTTCCCATGGCACATACAGCTGTCGATCACTGAAGGTCAAAATCTTACCCATTTCTGAAGAGGGTGAAAGAGGCTTTCAAAAGTTTGATTTCCATGTCCAGTTTGGTCTATATTTTTCCTTGAGTCTTCCGTACAAAAAGTTTCACTCATCCCCAAACTCAAATTGAAATTGTATAACCTGTTAATGCTTCATTTAGTTTATGGGTTCAGTGTCTGTGCAGTTTGCTTGAATGTCAGCTTGCCCTTACATTTTTTTTTTCTCCTGCTTCAGTGTTGTCTCTCTTGATTGTCACTGAGGATTGCATCTGTTTAACTTTCTTTCTGTTCAGCAAAGATCACTTCTGTTCTGAGCTATAGCCCAAAGCCAGAGTCTGATTCTTGGAGCAGGTAGTTAGCTTTGTTATGCTTCAGTCAGCTCAAAGGTGTGTGGCCTTACACTTGCCAATGAGGGTACAGAGTGGAAAGAAAAAGCACTTGCCCTTGTGAGTGTTCTCCCGCTCTTTTGAAGATGAGGCCAGAGCTGCAGTTTCTTTGAAATCATGTAGTTTTCCTTTAGTCTCAGGTTGTTAAGGGAAAATCATGTAAGGGATAGCATAGGTGAGGCATTTTGCAATTGTCCATGGTTTTGAAAGTTACATTAACTTCCTTAAAAACTGAGACGAATTTCTTAGTTCATTCTCACTGATCAATTCTCGTTGTTTCCACAGAACCCTCTCTCTGCCTGTAATTAGGAGGAAACCAGACATTCTAGACAATTCCATGCCCTCTTAAGAGCCAAAACAACACAAAATAACTGCCTCTCATTCATAATTTTAAGCTTTCTAGCCAATTTATTAAAATCAAGAGAACTTAAACCAAAAAAGACCAAAAATACAGTATAAATCTACTGCTAATATTTTCTATGGAGAGGCACAGATTGTTGAAGACAGATCTCATTTTGCTGTGACACCAAACTTAACAATCTGCTTGGATAAATCCCATAGCAGACAGCAGCACATACTGAGACCTGGGGGTGCTTGCACTTCTTCTGTTAGGCTTGATGAGCCCACACAGAGCCTGTCGAGCCTGTTGAGCCATAATTTTGGCTTGAACCCACAGCTGTATCACATTCTCTCTTTCATCATTAACATCCTCCCACTGGTCATATTTTTACTTGCTTCTCCTCGTCTGCTTTCGCCAAATGCCTTCATGTACACACAGGTACTTAATCAGTGCTTCAGCATGATAATGATTTATGGTGCTGTGGTCATTTTTTTCTCCCGGCCTTAATGACCACTAGCAGGTAAAACTAAATCAATAAGTACTTAGCATCTGTGGAAACAGAAGGTATTTGTCTGCAAATCAGTGTGGTTTTGAGGTGCTTTATATTTCAGTAAACTACATGGTAACAAAGGTTACTATTACTTTCGCTTGATTTATGTTATGTCAAAAAAGAAATGCTAATTTTAGAAGGTCTCTCTGTTGTCCTGAAGGCCATTATCTAGAAGGTATGAGGAGCTTAAATAGCAGATTTCCTTCTTCCTTCCTCTGTAAGCTATTCATTTTAGATTTGCTCTGTAACTGCTCTAGATCACACCCTGACTAGCAGTGGCGATAGCTCTTTTGACAATGTCAGCTGTCTCTGTTAACTTCCCATTATAGCAAAGCAGCCCAGAGTTCAACTAGGCAGGACATCAATCCCATGAGCAATGACACCGTGTTAAAGGTGAGAGGCACTCTTCAGGCAAATGGGTTTTCATACAACAAGATATTTAGACACATCAGATTTTGATAGCAACTGCTCATTATTCTGTCTATATTATAACATAGAAAGTATTTTTCCAGGTGATTAGAATTTCTTCAAAAACGTATGAAATATGTGTGCTTGTCAATTGTAATTTCATGCATCCACATGCCCTTGGAGAACATAAATTAAGAAAGATTTTATTTTTAAGAATGATTACTTCTTTAATGTATATGTATTTGTCACCTATGATTATTTGTGTACACAAGATAGCAACTGCATATAATTATAGCTGTAATTGACCAATTATGGGTCAATTAGCCAATCTTGTGTGGAACTGGATATTTACATTAATGAGGCAAAGTATTATATTTTCTAAAATAATTTACTGTCTTAAATTTAATTAGATATTTTAGATGATAATTTTAAATACTAAAAGTAGATGATATATTTTTATTTAACAAAAATAATTATCAACATATATATAAACACACATATATATACATATATATCATTTTAGAGGAAATACTACTACATAGCCCTTAGAGATTAATATTGAGATAGAATTTGAAAATTTATTGGCATGAAATCAAATACAATTAAATATGGCAAAAAGAATAAAAATGTACTTTTATTATATTTATGTTTGCATGTGTATGGATACATACATATGGATGGATCAATCGGAGCTAAATATTTTTTAAGATTTTATTTATTTATGAGAGAGAGATAGAGAGAGCAGGGGGAGGAGCACAGGGAGAGGCACAAGCAGACTCCACACTGAGTGCAGAGCCCCATGCAGGGCTCCATCTCAGGACCCCAAGATCATGACCTGAGCCAAAACCAAGAGTCAGATGCTCAACCGACTGAGCCACCCAGGTGCCCCAGAGCTAAATATTTAATAAACATAATTTAGAGGACTAGAAACATGTCTGTGTATTTCTATTCCTTCTCTCTAACCAAATGGGGGCTATATGGTGACTCTCTTCTAATATCAAATTTCCTTTTAAGGTCATTTGAGAACAGAATAGATTTATTGCATAGGACAGCCTGCCTCTTTTAGAAGGACACATTAAGTGTTTCTGTGAGCCTCAGAGTTACCACGGGAACCATTTCTTCTCCTAGCTTAACCTACATGTGAATTTCATGTAACACAATACATGTGCCATTGTTATCATTGATGATTTTATTAGTATTATAATGTTGTCTTTTGTTGCCTAGAAATGTGTGTGGTTGAGATAAAATTATGTGGATTTGTTTTGTGAAAATAGTCAATATTATCAAAGGTTGAATGGATTTGTCATCTGTATTTTTAAGAGTTGATACTTTAGAGTGCCCTCTTTCTCTACAAACATGGTCTATTAGTATTTCAGTTATCAGCCATTATTTTCACGGAGATAAATCAAACCTTTTATTTTCTCGGAAATTCTCTCTACTGCTATGCATTCATTTTGAATAAAGATATTTTCATGTTAAAAGTTAAGCTTACTTTCAGTTTCCATACCTTGGGTAACACGAGCAGAGTAAGAAAATAGTTTAAAAATAATTTCTGTTTTGCTCTGTCTGAATATGTCTTTAGTACCTATATCATACACTAGCAGGAAGCCGATCAGTAAATACTATGAACAATATATGCGAAACCCAGCCCACAGGTATATCGAAGTCCAATTTCGAAAGCAAAGTTTTCACCAATAAATGATAAAAATTTTGAATTAGAGTTCTAGAAGAAAGCATAATACGACTAAATTAAACTCTTGTTGAAGTCACATTAGTAAAAGGTTAAAGGTGAGTTTTAGGATATCATTACTGCCACTGGAACTTATGTGTGAGAATGGTGCTTTTTTGGTCAGTGTTTTTATTTCTACTGTATTGTCTATTACTAAAATCAGTCCTTTGTTATAGACTTTTTCTTTTTTTCTTTTTAAGTCACAGACACCATTAGGTCAATGTAGTGCCTGCCTTCCCATAATGACCTTATATATCTGTATCTAGTTATGTCAGCAACAGCCTTTTGACTATCTAGAGCCACCTATAGGGAGTGATACAATGACGGGAAGGACAGTATCACCTGCTTACATACAGTAATCTATCTCCTAGATCTAGTTCATTGTCTCTAGTCTGCAATGGTTCAGCATGTGATTTGACCTTGGACCCTTACAGGTGCAACAGGGGGTTTAGATCATTAATTTCTCATCTGGTAAACCTGCTCAGGTGTCCCTACCCTGGAGAAACTACAAATGGATAGTAAGTCGGTAGACAGGTAGAGAAGGTTGATGGGGTGCTTCTTCCCTTGAATGTGTGCACAAATCGCCTGGGGAACTTGTTAACTGCAGATTCTGATTCAATAGGTCTGGGCTGGGAGCTGGGATTCTGTGCTACCAAGATCCCAGGTTATGCTGATTCTGCTGGTCCAAAGGCCAAACTGATGAACAAGGGAAATCACTGGTATGGATGCCAGGGACCAAACACAGACCTCTAAAGGTAATTCCTGATCCAGAAAATACAAATGGTTCTCATATTAAGACCTCTAAAGTATTCATTTGTCCCTTCTGATGTGCACATTTCTTCACTGGACAATAATACCACTTCCACAATGTTGGCATCTAAGACCCTCTAGGTATTTTGTTCTCAGATAAATGCTTTATATTGCTGGAGTTGTGCACTTTTCATTTATGTTTACCTTTCCTTATTCTACAAGTGGAGACAACTTAAAGGGAATAAAAAGAATTAGGAATAAATAGAAAATTAGAATATTAAGTCTAGATGGTGGCAATAGAAATTTGTTGTTTATTTTATTTAATTTTCTAGGCCATATGTCAATAAATAGATTTTTTATTCTCACTGTCTCACGCATACTTTGATTTATTTGTTTAAAGATTTTATTTATTTATTTGAGAGAGAGAGAGAGAGGGATTGCGAGCACAAGCGGCGGGCAGAGTGTAGAGGGGCAGAGGGAGAGGGAGAAGCGGATTCCCCACTGAGCAGGGAGCCTGACGCGGGACTCAATCCCGGACCCTGAGATCATGACCTGAGCCCAAGGCGGAAGAAGCTTAAATGACTGAGCCACGCAGGCGCCCCTCACACATACTTTTAGAAAGGATTATGGCACTTAATCTCTTTTGAGGTGTTATTAGAAATGAAAAGAGCATGCATAACATAATGCAATTACATTTCAACTTGGAATCCTTACTGAAAGTAAGTCATTAGAATACTCATTATTGTTACAATTTTCAACCATGGAAGGAGCTCAGAATCAAAGAGAATGCAACAAGAACACACCTCTGGTTTAAAATTCACTTGTGAAATTTTTAGGAGAGTAATTTACATTGCATGTTTTAGTGTCCTTATGTGCCAAACAGAAATAGTAACAGCTTGATCTAACCCACAATGTTGCCAATAGGATTATTATAATGCAGGTGACCTTTCTATACAATAAAATGGGTGTGTATGTAGGTATGTACGTATGCAGTAATGTTTAGCCTAATTTTATAAAATTCTGATTTCCTGATTGAAGTTATGTTGCCAATGAAATAACTAAGATGTTACTCATTGAACAATTAATTTAATCTACATATTTTGCATTTGTATTTGTAACTGTTAAAAATAGGACTTTATTTGTAATATATATCTATGTAAGGTGGTCTTTTTTTGCACTTTATTTCTTAAAAGAGGAAAACTTCATGTGTACTCACAATTTCATTATGTCTTGAGAAGATGTTTTGCCTTTTAAAATAGTTGCTAATAATTTATATCAATTACTGTTTCAAAATACTAATTACTGCCATTAGCTTACTTAATAAAAAAATTGAGTCCCAGAAGTAATAAATAACCAGAAACCAGAACTACTATCTTTAGCTTAACCTAAGATTCTCTTGAGGGGGTTGGTTTATTCATCGAAAGCCGAGGGTGCTTTCAAGGCTGAACATTTTCTTTGGGTTAATAGGTCCACGGCTGTTACTTGGTGGGGTAGGTCTCACTCAACCTGTAGAAGATATGATTTCATATTGATTGGGTGACCTTTGTCAAAATGACACGGGGACTATGGCTTTTTAATTGAGAGAAGTTCTTTTTTGCACCAGTTATAGACAAAAGAGTGGATCTCCAGCTAAATATTCTTCCCAATCAACTTCTTTCAAAAAAGGGTGTGTGGGGAAATCATGGCGTAGAAAGGAGGAGGGTGGACAGAGTGGGACAGAGATGCGAATGTCACATGGTGCTCTCTACGCAGATAGCCGGGGAAAATCACTTCATGGCCCCAGGCCTCAGTTTCTTTTCTGCAAAACCTGTGCCTGGATTAACATGCTATCTTGTCTCTTGTAGCCCAAAGATTTTATATTAAAATTAAAAAAAAAACTTCCAAGGGCATGAATTAATCCATTTTTGAAAATGACCTATGCTACCTATTTCAAAGTTATATAAGTTGTTCTTAGCACTAATAGTTGAATGCCCCTTTTTGAGACATAGTAGGCTATTTTAAAATGCTCTCTACCCCTGCTTCATCATTATTCATATCCCCTCTATAGTTTGAGGGTCAAAGATAATGTCTAAAGCTATTATTTTCCCCTAACCTGAGAGAAAATATGCCATATTCTCATTAAACATGAAGTAAATGCTTATAAAATAAAAGGTCGTAATACCAGTTTTCAAGGACAAATCCCCTTCTTTCATTTTCCTTTGAAAGTTAGAGCTGTCAAACTTGTCACACCCTTTGTTTTATTTTATTTTGTTATTTTCATTGAAGTGCATTATCTGTCACACCATATTCTTGGAATGTATTGTCACATTTATAAACAGATGAATCAAAATATGTACAATATATTCTATAAAAGTTTACATATTAATCGATGTGAAATTATTCAAGAAGGAAGTAAATAAAGACAAAAAGCAATGGGATGTTTTTATGGTATTTTAGCATTAAAAGCATGTGATGCTATATGAAATATGTATCTAATAATATTAGCCAGTAGTGCTATGCAAAATAAGATAGCCAACAAAGAATCTTGATAAAAACTCACCATAATAAAAATTAAATCAATATTTTAAAGGGTTCCTTATAATGAAAATGATAATCCACACGACCACAACATGCATTATCATGGGTGTAATATTACAATTACAAGTGTAAATTATCCACACAAGAGGAGCCTCAAAACTATGGCCATAGCTAGTCAAACTCTATCTTTCATAAGTAGCAAAATTAATATTTTACTTCAATCAGGTGGAAAAATTTATCATGATCCCAACAATAGAACTCTTCAATATTCATCTCATTTTACCTATTTTTTTGATATAAATATATACATTTATTTGAACATCTCAAAGTACATGATATTTCTTTTTTTTAAAATTAAGCCCAATTTTTGGGTGGAGTCTTTTGGGTTTTCCACATAAAGTATCATATCATCTGCAAACAGTGAGAGTTTGACTTCTTCTTTGCTGATTTAGATGCCTTTTATTTCTTTTTGTTGTCTGATTGCTGTGGCTAGGACTTCTAATACTATGTTGAATAGCAGTGGTGAGAGTGGACATCCCTGCCGCGTTCCTGACCTTAGGGGGAAAGATCTGAGCTTTTCCCCGTTGAGAATGATATTTGCTGTGGGTTTTTCATAGATGACTTTTATGATATTGAGGTATGTACCCTCTATCCCTATACTCTGAAGAGTTTTGATCAAGAAAGGATGCTGTACTTTGTCAAATGCTTTTTCTGCATCTACTGAGAGGATCATATGGTTCTTGTGCTTTCTTTTATTAATGTATTGTATCACATTGATTGATTTGCAAATGTTCAGCCAAACCTGCAGCCCAGGGATAAATCCCACTTGGTCATGGTGAATAATCCTTTTAATGTACTGTTGGATCTTATTGGCTAGTATTTTGGTGAGAATTTTTGTATCCATATTCATCGAAGATATTGGTCTGTAATTCTCCTTTTTGATGGGGTCTTTGTCTGATTTGGGGATCGAGGTAATGGTGGCCTCATAAAACAAGTTTGGAAGTTTTCCTTCCATTTCTATTTTTTGGAACAGTTTCAGAAGAATAGGTATTAATTCTTGAAATGTTTGGTAGAATTCCCCTGGGAAGCCATCTGGCCCTGGGCTCATTTGTTGAGAGATTTTTGATGACTGCTTCAATTTCCTTAGTGGTTCTAGGTCTGTTCAGGTTTTCTATTTCTTCCCGGTTCAGTTTTGGTAGTTGATACGTCTCTAGGAATGCATCCATTTCTTCCAGATTATCTAATTTGCTAGCATATAGTTGCTCATAATATGTTCTTATAATTGTTTGTATGTCTTTGGTGTTGGTTGTGATCTCTCCTCTTTCATTCATGATTTTATTTATTTGGGTCATTTCAGCTACATGCAGAAGAATGAAACTGGACCATTTCCTTACACCACACACAAAAACAGACTCCAAATGGTGGAAAGACCTAAATGTGAGACAGGAGTCCATCACAATCCTAAAGGAGAACACAGGCAGCAACCTCTTCGACTTCAGCCACAGCAACTTCTTCCTAGAAACATCACCAAAGGCAAGGGAAGCAAGGGCAAAAATGAACTATTGGGACTTCATCAAGATAAAAAGCTTTTGCACAGCAAAAGAAACAGTCCACAAAACCAAAAGACAACTGAGAGAATGGGAGAAGATATTTGCAATTGACATATCAGATAAAGGGCTAGTATCCAAAATCTATAAAGAACTTATTAAACTCAAGACCCAAAGAACAAATGATCCAATCCAGAAATGGGCAGAAGACATGAACAGACATTTTTCCAAAGAAGACATCCAAGTGGCCAACAGACACATGAAAAAGTGCTCAACAATCCTCGGCATCAGGGAAATCCTAATCAAAACCTCAATGAGATACCACCTCACACCAGTCAGAATGGCTAAAATTAACAAGTCAGGAAATGACAGATGTTGGCGGGGATGCGGAGAAATCCCTACACTGTTGATGGGAATGCAAGCTGGTGCAGCCACTCTGGAAAACAGTATGGAGGTTCCTCAAAAAGTTGAAAAGAGAACGACCATACGATCCAGCAATTGCTCTACTGGGTATTTACTCCAAAGATACCAATGTAGGGATCTGAAGGGGTATGTGCACCCCAATGTTTATAGCAGCAATGTCCACAATAGCCAAACTGTGGAAAGACCCAAGATGTCCATCAACAGATGAATGGATAAAGAAGAAGTGGTATATATATACAATGGAATATTATGCAGCCATCAAAAGGAATGGAATCTTGCCATTTGCAATGACGTGGATGGAACTGGAGGGTATTATGCTGAGTGAAATAAGTCAATCAGAGAAAGACATGTATCATATGACCTCACTGATATGAGGAATTCTTAAGCTCAGGAAACAAACTGAGGGTTGCTGGAGTGGGGAGGGGAGGGTTGGGGTGCCTGGGTGATAGACATTGGGGAGGGTATGTGCTATGGTGAGCGCTCTGAATTGTGTAAGACTGTTGAATCACAGACCTGTACCTCTGAAATAAATAATACATTATATGTTAAAAAAAATAAAAGAAGAAGAAGAAGAAGATAGCAGGAGGGGAAGAATGAAGGGGGGGAAATCGGAGGGAGAGATGAACCATGAGAAACTATGGATTCTGAAAAACAAACTGAGAGTTCTAGAGAGGAGAGGGGTGGGGGGAGGGGTTAGCCTGGTGATGGGTATTAAGGAGGGCATGTTCTGCATGGAGCACTGGGTGTTATACGCAAACAATGAATCATGGAACACTACATCAAAAACTAATGATGTAATGTGTGGTGATTAACATAACATAATAAAAAAATTAAAATAAATAAATTAATTAAATTAATTAAAAAAAAAAATAAGCCCAAGAAGGGGTACCTGAGTGGCTCAGTGAGCTAAGCGACTGACTCTTGATTTTGGCTCAGGTCATGATCTCATGGGTCCTGATATTGAGCCCACGGTGGGCTCCCTGCTTAGCAGAGAGTCTGCTGGGGTTCTCTCTCTCCTCTTCCTCTCCCCTCCCCCCCCACTCTCAAGAGTACCCTCTCTCTCTCAAAATTAATAAATAAATCTTTTTAAAAAAATCCCAAGAAAAACTCATTCTGAAACTATACTCAATAATAATAATGTCATTCATTCATAGTTACCTTTAAAAATTATTTTAAAGCTATTACTTTTCTACAGGGGTCAGGATTAAAAATTTGTCCAATTTTTCAACTTTGTCATTTTTATGTGGTTTTACTTGTATTTCTATAATTGTTATGTTTCCTTTTCCCTTGTAAAGTTTCTAAACTGTGCTATAGAGAAACAGGAAAAATATAGATGACACACAATCTTCAACAACACCATTTTATTAAAACAGAAATATGATATTGTTTATGTCACCGGTAAATCATTAAACCATATATATAATGAACCAAAGAAATAAATCAATTTTTAATTCATAGTGCACTTTGCTTCTTCAGGACTTTCCTCCCCTACCATTCAGGGTATCATGTTTTGGTAAGAGTTATCAGTGAAGAGAGGTCAAATGACAGCACTTGAGTTATTATGGAATCCAGAGGGGAAAAAAAGTTGCTTCCTCAGTTTTCAGAAAGTTATAACTAAAAGTTGCTTTAAAAATTTAAAATTGAGGGTGCCTGGGTGGCTCAGTTGGTTTGAGTGACAGCCTTCGTCTTAGGTCATCATCCCGGAGTCCTGGGATCGAGTCCCGCATAGGGCTCCCTGCCTAGGCGGGGAGTCTGCTTCTCCCTTTGACCCTCCCACCTCTCATGTCTCACTCTCTCTCTCTCTCTCATTCTCTCTCTCAAATAAATAAATAAAATCTTTTCTAAAAAGTTATCGAAAGTGTAAAATTGTTTGAAAGCTATCATGTTTTGATAATTCTCTCATTATCAGATTCCTCTGGAATATCCCAAGATGCTTAACTTAGGGATGCCATATATATTTATGGGAACTTTGCCCTCCTAAAATGTTTAGATTATAACCTCAAATATGTTGACAAGAATCCATTTTGACCTAGTAATATCTTAAAAAAATAAAAAAAAGAAATACTCTTACGCATTCTCAAATGCCAACTGCTGGATACCAAGAGTACACAGATGAATAATGCAGTGTTCTCTATTCAAAGAGCAAACAGTCTAATGGGTAAGTTAGCCAACCAAACACTCTTATTCTGTGTAATAAGCATGTCAAAGTGTAGAAAGAATTACAGTCCCTTGAGGAAAAGTGCAGGCAGGCAGTCAAGAGTGTGTGACACCTAAATGTTGTGGTAAAGAAGAGTTAAAGAGAGCAGACAAGTACTCCCACCAAAAGCAACCAGAAAATTTGGATAAAATATAAAAATCAGACCTACAGCATCAGAAACATGCTGAACCAGGGATAATTAGAAACAGCAGAATTCCAGGGAGAGGAGAACCTCTAAAAACTGAGCTGACTTTTGCAGAAGTGTTTTCCCTGAGGGAATTTGCTGATTTTGCCTTTATGGAGGAGGCCGGGAATGTAGGCCATGCCCCAGAAGAGGTCTGCTGCTGGGAGGAGAAACAATTAGTAGAGCTTTGGGAGGTCTCAGGGGACCGGAGAGAAAATGCAAATGTGTTGGTTCCTAAGTACACAGCTGTTTTCCCCTCCATGGCTTCATGGAGGATGAGGAGGCTAAAAAGACTGAACAGAGCCTCTGCAAAGCAAAACAGCAACTCCAGCCTTGCTGAGGAGACAATGCCCAACTTCATTTAATGTCAGGAGACGGTCATGGAGATAACACCAAGCGCTCATCTGAAAGCATGGAAGATACTCTGGCCAAGGGGAGGATAAGTTAGAGATGGAAATAAACATTACCCAGACTGCAAGCCAGCAGTCCCTAAAATTCAAAACCAAGGGAGCAGGAGAGATGATTGAAACAGACTCAGAGATAGTACAGATATTTAGTTAGCAGAACAGAACATTAAAAAAACCTATGATCAAGCTGTTAAAAAAAATAAAGGAAAAGTTGGAGAAGATAAAGAGATGGAGAATTATATTAGAAACTTGGAATATAGAAAAGGATTGTACTGAAAATTTAGAACTGAAAAAAAAATAAGAATTTTAAAATTAAGAACCCAGTAGATTAACAACAAACTCAACACAGCAGAACACAGGATTGATGGTCTGAAACACATATCAATAGAAGATATACACACTGAAGAAAAGAATAAAAAAGGGATGGAAAGTACAGAAAAGAGCGTAAGAAATGTTGGAAGGTATAGCATACTTGCAATTGCCCTTCCAGGCAGAAATTACCAAGAGAAAGGGGAGGACATGATTTTTAAAGAGATCACAATAGAGAAATTCCCAAAACTGAAGAAACACGTTGCAGTAGCTGGTCTTCAAAACTGGCCCCCAGGGGCACCTGGGTGGCTCGGGTGAGTGACTGACTCTTGATTTCAGCTCAGGTCATGATCTTGGGGTTGTGGGATCAAGCCCCATTTTGGGCTCTGTGCTCAGTGTTCAGCGCAGTCTGCTTGTCCCTCTCCCTCTGCTCCTTCTCCTCTCTCTCTTAAACAAACAAACAAACAAATAAATAAAATCTTTAAAAAATGGCCCTCAAAGTAGTTCCATGTCCTTATCTCCATGCCATGTGTAATGCCCTCCTTTACCGAATATGGGTCAGAACTGTACCTTGCTTAGTTTAACAAGGTGATGGTAGAAACACTGTGCCAGCATCAAGCCTCAGCTTTAAAAACAGCCTGGCAGCTTTTGCTTTTAAGCCCTTATAGCCATGTCCCAAAATGTATGAATCCCAATTACCCTGTTGGAGAGAGATCCTGGAGGAGGAGACACCAAGGTCAGGGAATGATTTCATAGAGGAACCACATGTCACCTTATCTGTGAGTGGAGAAACCATTTTGGACATCCCAGATGGACTAGAGCATTCTAGCATCCCAGCCACCATCTGAATGTAATGACAGGAGAAACCCTTAGCGAGACTTGCAAAAGAAATCCTTGCTGTAACCCATCACCCCGCAGAAACATGGGCTAATAAAATTGTCATTATTTTAAGCACAGAGCTGATCTCAGAAAAGAGGTCAACTTTTCTCTTTTCCCATTTCAGGGGATTTATTGACACAGAATATGCATGTGTGTGTGTGGGAAGCAAGAATGGTGGGACAGTAACTCAAGCTCTTTGTGCCTTTGGCTTCCCAAACATAAATTCATAATTGCAATTATGCTAGGAACCTAAAGGAAGAATGAAGCATTTTTCTCAATGATAAATGCAAATAAATAGATAATTGTGTATTAAATAAATAACTAAACAAATAAACCAACAGATGAACAGACCAATAAATATATAAGCCTTCTCCAAGGATGAATGGAAGCGGGGGGTGAGAGAGTATGGTGGTGTTTCCTAATAGGGCCACCCGTGGGATGTCCACAGTGGAAGAGCGAGGCTTTTCCTACTACATAAATGAAACTCCTCATTTGTTTCACTCTTCTATTTCCGATGGCCACCATATGATTTCAGTGATGGAATTTTCAATTGGGTTTGATATCATATCAGTAAAATTGTGCTCATTATCACACAGATTGTCATATTTTTGGATCAAGTGAAAGCCAAATGATCCCACAGCATATTATATAAAGGTATTGATGGAGAAGTGCTTTGGCAAAATGCTGGCATATAGGTAACATAGGTGTCCAGATTTCGAAGAACCATTATCTTGACTTGGTTATCACTAGCAGAATCATATTGTAAATGGCAGTTCAATTACAGGAGAAAACAATCTGTTGGATCACATTAATGTTGTAAACTTTAATTTGGTTTTGTATTTTTATTTTGCTTATACTTAATGTACATATTGGTTTGGCTTTAAAGTTGAATAAACCTAAGCCTATAAGCATAGAGACTTCAAAACAATTTTATGTCTATACATATATTAATTTAAAATTATAACTTAAACTTCACTTGATTAAAAACAAAACCTTTAAGCCTTTCAACAGGGAACCATATTTTAGTGAAGCTAAAACACTAGAGTAAACACTCTTCTGTTGAATGATGTGTTTGCTTTTAATCTGTAATATCAAAGCAAAAATTGTACTGGATATAGTTAAACAGGTAAGGAAGACTTTATTCAAGGCTATTGCAACGGGAGAGAGAGGTCAGAACTCTGTCTGGGATCAACTCTACTGAAACAAAGGACTGGAGAGTTTTTGAAGATGAGGTTGGGTAATCCCAGGTTATCTGCATTTGCTAATTATCTCTGCCCAAAAGAAAGTAACCTTCCTCATTTCTTTATAACAGGAAGTAGTTGCATAACTTGGATCAAGGTACCTGCTAAAGTTAGGCTCCTATTCTCCCATGAAAAATGGGAGGTAGGGACATCTTCTTTGATGATTACATTTCTCAAGGATGGATCTCTGGACATGGAGAAAGACATTCCTGAGATGTCAGATGGGCAATACCTTTTAGAAGTAGTTGTATTTTGAAGAGGTAGAGAAAGAATTTTCAATTGCAAATTTTCTATAGTAAATGATCTAAGGAAAGTGTGGTCAGGGACCAGGAGTCAGAAAGAAGCTTGTCTAAAGCTTGTCAAGTTCAGGAAAAAGTTAAAGCCATCTTGGTCAGTAACATTATATTGACCCTATGTGGACCAGTTATTCATGAGGACACAATGTACCCATATGATCTGTTTAATCTGGCTTATTTTCATGGCAATAGCTCATGTTTGGAGCTCAAAAACCCTGTTTCAGTACATTAAGAAATCTAGTGTAGAACAGTTTTTCTTTTCTGTGAATGGTGAGTATCAAAAATACTTGGTAAATTTATCACTACAGTATTGATTACATGAACAAATACTTATATTATAATTTAGGAAACACATTATTACAATAATAAAGTCCAAGTTTATTAAGAGAGAATAAAATTTTTTAAGATTTTATTTTTAAGTAATCTCTATACCCAACATGGGGCTCGAATTTACAACTCTGAGATCAAGGGTTGCATGCTCCACCAACTGAGCCAGACAGGCGTCTCAATAAAAAGAGATTTTTTTAACCTAATTGTCCAATTGCAAAAGGGTGACTCAAATCTGTGTAACTATTAGGTGCACAATATATGTTTTTTAAATATGCCTAAATAAGCAATTAATCAAATTGCATATAATTTGCATCTATAAGATTAAAATTATGTTTGAGATCAGGCAGGATATCTAATATTATACCAATTCAATATCCCATGAGTATGTCTCCTATAAGGTTTTAGAGATTGAATCTTGGAAAAATATATTCCCTACTTTGTGTGCATGTGTGTGTGTATTTTAATTGTTGACCATATGCCAAAACTTCACACAGATGAATGTGAATAATGCACAGCAATTAGCAGTTAAAGGGCATCAAATAACTGAGTTTGTGTGGGTTGAAACAAGGAGGCCCTACAGGACTGTATTTCATTAAGCCAAAGTGGATTTAAATTGTGAGAAGCAAATGTTCAAGGACAACTTTAAATTTGCCATTCTAGACTTAGCATCTAATTTGAGGAAGCTTAATAAGGTAAAGGTGCATGCTTCAGCAAGATACATCAATAAAGTTAAACAAATTTGCATTAACAATTAATTTCTAGTCCACAAGCGTTTTGTGATAACATGCTATGTGCAAGACATAGAGTTGACTAGGTCAAAGCCTGTTCCCTCAAGAGGTTAATTTCTAGTGCAGAGACAAATACATTCACTGACAACTTTTTAAAAAGTTTTTATCCATTTATTTGAGAGAGTGAGAGAGTGCACAAGTGGGGGGAGGGGCAGAGGACAAGGGAGAAACAGACTCCCCGCTGAGCAGGGAGCCCCTCATGGGGCTTGATCCCAGGATCCCAGAATCGTGACCTGAGCTGAAGGCAGACGCTTAACTGACTGAGCCACCCAGGCGCCCCAAACTAATAATTTTTACTGACTAAGCTAAAACTAAAATTTCTTCCCTCTATATTTACAATAGTTCACGTGAGTACTTAGATGGCCAATTTAAGTTTACTTGGAAAATACAATTCATGCTATTTTGGTGTTTGATCCAACTTCACTAAGCAACAAAACAAAGGAGAATTCAGAGTACATTACAAATTAATACTATTTTAAGGCTTACCTCTTACCATGTGAATGATATATAAAAATGGTATTTATTGAAATAACTGATTCTCTTCATAATTTACTGAACAGCTAATATCTTCTATCTGATTAGTGAACCCTTTTCTAGACATCACTATCATAGTTGTCTACAATAATACATTGATCATACATATTGATGTTATGAGTCAGGTAAATGAATCTTCAACAGGAAAAGAGAAGGAACAATTAGCAGCCCCTGGAAAGCATAGCCAGATCTTAGAACGGTAGTGCCATATGTAGTCTAAACATACACTCAAATACTACTTTAATTTTTGGAAAACACAGAGCTATTCATTTTCATAATATACACTGTACAAAAATAATTCAACCAAATTTTCATGACTGACAGGTATGGATGATAAAGTAAATTTACATTTTTTAGGATGCTGTAAAATCCTAGGTTTCTAAAAAAAGCACACTGGGATAAAGAAAGAAAAGTGCATGTACTATTAGGATTGTTGAATAACACCCACTCCCATCTCCAGGGGAGGAGTCTGGCTTCACGGAGGATAGCAGAGAGCACAGCAATGTCTGCCACCAAGAGCAACTGTCTCAGGATGTCAACCCACTGCATGTGTCAAGGAGGCTGAGAAAGACATGACTTCCACAAACCCTGGTTGGAATGAAGATTTACTCGAATTGGGGAAAGACAGAGCAAGATCACCTTTAATAGTGAGCATCTGCATTACTCTTGTGATGCAGGTGAAGGACCTTGTCCCCACCCTTTGGGGAATAGACAGACTAGTTGGGATGGGCTGGGTGCCATATTATGCACACACTTAGGACAAACATAGGAGCACACACTGGGTCTGGAGCAGAGAAAGATATTCTCCCGCAACCTGTAAGCCCAGCACAGACTGAGAGCTTTTTACCTCTTAGGAAGGAAGCCTTTCAGACCCAAGGTCCATTCTTAAGCAGCCACATAGCGGGCAATAAATGCATGCAAGAGATAGCCTTTCCTGTAAGGGTAGGAAAGAGGACTTGGACCACCTCCATTTTGACCTCACAGTTTCTCATTAGGTTCTCCTTTTCCAGCTAGTCTCTTGGCTCAGGGCAAAGCATCCCCGGAAGGGAACTGAAACTAGCCCTTCAAGCAATAGGGTCTGCCCTGAGCCTGCAAGACCGCATGATTGACTCCAAGACAGTGATCGGTGATCCATTTGACCTTCACTGCCCACCTGCACATACCCAACCCCTTTTGTCCCACAGTTTCTTTACCGAAACCTGTAAGTATTTTCAGCACTTTGGAGACAGTCTTTGAGATGCTAGTCTGCTGTCCTGTGTCGGCGCCACTGAAGTAAATTCCTTTTTTGTTTTGCCACCACTCCTCTCTCCTTTAGATTTTGTCGGTGATAAGTGGCCAAAACCCGTCTGTTTGGGACCCTTGGAGCCAGGTGCGCATGTACACCTGCACCCCAACTACAGATAGACTATTATTTTATACTGCAATACATAAAATTACATTTTCTTAGGGCCATGGTCAATCATGCTACACTAAATTTAGCTATTCAAGGACAAACCACTTTCAGTGTGGCATTGAATTCCAGAAGTTTCTTCTCTGCATATGGTGTTATGCTGTACTCTGTCTTGTAAATTCATAATTTTTATTTACTCCCTGATTTATTTCCCAAATTTACTTCCTGATGCCGCTCAGAATATATGCCTTGAAATATGCCTAAAATTGATTTTACTCTTTAAAAGAATCTCAGCTCCACTAAACATTATCTAAAAAATGAAGACATTAAGATGATGAGAAACATCTTCTTTCTTTTAATATGAAAGAGAATGCAAACAATGTTACCACATGTGGGCGTTTTACAACATAGACATGGAATATTATCAACACTCACTCTTCTCTTGCAGAAGAGAAAAATCTCCACAGTGCTCCCAAATCTTGATCTGAGTACATTGTGGTGATACTTACATTCAGATGGAGATAGAATCATAAAGGGTTTAGCTGGAGCTATTTGCTCATCAGGACTATAGGCCCATCAGGACTCATCCTTTTTAAGTATTCCATTTCTTTAGAACAGAATCTAATTGTTTCTTGAATGATCCTTGTGTTTTGCTTCAGCAATTGTGCCTGATAGGCCATTCCATATGTTTATTATGTTCTAAGTAGGGGGAAAAATCTTGCAAACATCTGCTATGGGTTGTTTTTTTAAAAAAAATCCTCGTTTACATTCCTTGCAATTGTTACATTTCTGGAAATGGGCATGCAACTGACATCATGTATTAATAAAGTAGTATGTGGTATAACCACTGCAATGTCTCTGGTCTTGTTTTTGTTATTTTCATGATATTAAACCCTATGCTATTAGAAATTAGAATGATCTTGATTTTTTTTCCTGTACTAGAAAAGTGAAATAATAAAATAAGACCCAGGTAACAACTGCCCTCCAGCAACATAAAGGGGATTTTTTTTTTTTTAATGAAGCTGCCTCTTGACCCATAAACCAACCTTTGTGTGTTATAGATTGCACAACTCTAAGGGTGTATAAAATAGAGCTGTAGCAAAGTAGGGCAAATAAAATGCTTTTGAAATTGAAGAACTCAAATTACCCCCTCCCTATTTCTTTTTGTGCTTCTATTAATAGTAATAATGCAATAATCTTGGTCTTGTCCTTCTGACTTTTATAATTTTTTGTTTTGAATGTAAGTATTATTTACAATTTTATGCTTTATTAGTATATTTTCATAAGTCGCTTCAAACTTTTATAGAGAAAGGCAAGTTATAAATAAATAAAACATGATATTGACAATAGGGAAAATGTCTTAAATATGTATATCATTAGCATATTTGCTTATATAGTCTCATATGACTTGTGTAACAACTTGCAGAAGACAGCATTATTATTTTGTTTTTCATATCACATGAAAAAGGAGTGACACTCAGAAAAAAGAAATTGCTTACCCCAAATAGCAAAATTGGATAGGACCTATCTAGACCTTTGAGTTACAGAATTATTTCAATGCATTGGTTTTCCATGTAACTTTTGTCTAGTTTTACATCTTTTGTTAATAATTGACTTAGAAGTAGCTTCAAATCTGGTAGTCATTATTAAATATTTATTTATTTTATTATTTTTTATAAAAGATTTTATTTATTTATATGAGAAGAGAGAGCACAAGTGGGCCGAGGAGCAGGAGGGGTAGAAGCAGACTCCCTACTGGAGCAGGGAGCCCAATGCAGGCTCAAACCCAGGACCCCAAGATCATGACCTGAGCCTAAGGCAGATGCTTAACCAAATGAGCCACCCAGGTGCCCCTCATTATTAATTTTTTAAATAACTTTTAGAGAGTGTGTGTGTGTACATGTTCACCCACACCGAGATATCAAGATTATAAAATTTATAAGAACTTGAGGTTTGGTGACTTGGCCTAAGTGGCACCATTTTGGGCCTGTGGTTTTAAGAATTCTACCTTCTTAGAAGCACCTGGGTGGCGCAGTTGGTTAAGCATCTGACTCTTGGTTTTCACTCAGGTCGAGATATCAGGGTCATGAGATCGAGCCCAGCACTGGGCTCCATGCTCAGCTCAGAGTCGGCTTGAGATTCTCTCTCCATTTCCCTCTGCCCCTCCTGCTCGCGCTCTCTCTCTCTCTAAAATAAATAAATCTTTAAAAGAAAAGAATCGTGCCCTTTAAATCAACACTCAGCTTTAACTGGGAGATGTGATCAAAATTTAGGGCACTACTCTCAGTTACCACCTCCCAGAAGGTATTAAGCCTTAAGTGCACATCACACAGCTAAAAAAGGCTCCAGCTGACAGCTGGTCCTATCCAGATGCTGAAGACCTCCAAATCAAATTGATGTGGAAGGGAAGGAGCTGACACGGAGGTAGACTGCTTCCACCCAAAACAACAGATAAAGACTTCATACTTTAGTAAAACCCTTTCTTCTTTCCTTTATTCTGGTATTGGCCTAGAATGATAACGCTCTCATTTGTGTCTCCTACTGCTAAGGGTGGGGTTAACCTCTGGAATGTAGACCAACCTTTTTTTTCAGGCTAGGAGAAAATCTAACCATGCCCCTAATTTTTCACAAGCAAAATAAGACAACTCATTGGTTGACTCCCCTTAATTTACATCATTGAGTTAGAAAAGGCCTACAAGGAGGCTTTCATGATTTAGGATTCACTCCCTTTGGCAGGTCCCTACTTCCTTGGTTAGGGAAATGTAAGACTATGATCAGGAACTTCTTAATTCCTAAAATTTCTGAATCGGTTGTTAAGACAAAAGCTTCTCAGCAAAGATCCTTAGAGTCTCTGGCCAAAGTTCTTGAAAGGAGGCTAGCCCTTGAGTATCTTCTAGCTGAGCAGAGTTTCTGCTGTGGTAACACCACCTGCCGTGTCTTGGATTGACACTTCAAGGGAAGTTAAAGCTCAATTACATGAAATCAAGGAGCAAGACACTTGGCTTAAAAGGTGACTCTTTCAGCAGGGTCTTTCTTTGACTTCTTTGATTTTAATTCTTTTGGGTCTGGGGGACCATGGCCTCAAAGTGCACTCCAAATGTTGAAAATTATGGTGTCTACAGTCATCATAATAATCTTCCTGCTATGTTGTATTCTCTCAAAAGAAATTTTATTTTATTATGTTATGTAAATCACCATACATTACATCATTAGTTTTTGATGTAGTGTTCCATGATTCATTGTTTGCATATAATACCCAATGCTCCATTCAATACGTGCCCTTTTTAATACCCATCACCAGGCTAACCCATCCCCCCACCCCCTCCCCTCTAGAACCCTCTCTCTCAAAAGCTTTAAATGTGTGTTTCTAACTGCTAACAACCAAGCAAATGATCTGAGACTAGAACCCGAGGGAAAAAAATGAAGAAATGATCCACTTAAAAAATGTGAACCTGAACCTGTGCCTTGTGAATATCACAGAGGCTAAGCAAAAATGTCATGACCTATGGACACACACAAAGGACCGACAAAACTGTAAGAACTTCATGTTTTGTACAGAATTTTTTCCCATACCAATCTGCTTATCAAAAATGATCCATAGCTTCCTAAGATCACAGCAACCAGTAACTGGGTTTGATGAAAACTGGCAGCATTTATATACATGCTCTGAACTGATGATTTAGAGATGGCAATAAAAGCATTCATTGCTCATTATGTTCTTTAAAGTGGACAGTACTATTTTGGAGGAGGGAAGAGTTTTGTTATTGAGTCAAGTTGAAGTACATGGCAAATTATTCTTTTGTCAAGGGTCTGCTGTAAATAATGATGTGAAATCTCCTTAAATGTTTTGGATTTAGACATAATAATTATTAGTGGTATCATATGGTATAGCTACAGTTGCATGCTATATGCACCAGAACAGTCTAACCCCCGCAATCATCTCTGTACTAAACTCAAAATTCTAAGTCAAGATTTTTCATTGTCTCCTCAAAATGTATTCCTCTTCTTACGTCTCCTACTTTGGTTAGAATTGCCACCATTCTTCTCCTCAAACAAGTTTAGAATTTCTTCGTCATTCTACATTTGCCTTCTCCACTGTTATGTGGCATGGAGCACTTGGGGTGATAGAAAGATCACAAGAATTGGAGTCAAAGGTCTACATTTTCTACCTTGTATTTGTTAGATGATCTTGACCTATTTGTTTAATGTTTTTTGAGACAGTTTTCTCAACTATAACTATACGATGATCTATATGCACACACAGAGAAATCTGGCTCTGTGGAATTTCTGGAGTATAAGAGTAATTCATCAAAGGCAGTGACAAAATATTTGACCTTGATATTCTTTAATAAGAGGACAAAGGACAGTGAGTTCAAAGAAGAGAATGAAAAGTAATGTTAAAAACACCCCTAGGAGTTTACAGATGCAGAAGAGGTTTCATTGTATGACCTTGTGTTGTTGATGAGTAACTTTTTAAATCTTTCCTCAATAAATCTTACACCCATCATCAAATGGCCTATGGAGTGAAAACAATGCTAAAATATACATTTTTTGATGTTTTCATAATTATGCTTAGATTCTTCTTGTAAGTATCATGAACTCTAGCCGAGGACATTTCTCCTCATAGTGAAGTGTTTTCCCCCTCACTGTTCTTTTCATCTCCCTTCCTTTTCATGTTTCTGTTAGAAAAGGGAAGGTCCCCTTCATGCTACACCTCAAGTATGGAATGCTAATGAGGAGATTTAGGGTGTAAACTGAGCTAACTGAGCTACTAAGCATCACAGCTTTGGTGGGCTTGGATCTTTGGGAGATAAATGTGTATACTCCCTTCAGTGACATTCAACCTGACTTCTCACTTCCCTAAGCACAGGGACTCTTGAAAATAAAGTTTATTATCTCTATATAAAAAAATACAAACTTGGTGGTAAAAATGTGGAAAACAGAAAAATAAAGCAAAATATATCTGCTCATAGTCACACAACCCAGAAGTGCATTCATTCATTGGTTAGTCATACATTCATTCCTTTAGGAAATATAGGTAAATAGTTTCTCCTGTGCTGAGACTTGCCCTGGGAGATAAGCAATTTGGTCTACTGGGCCAGCAGGGCATAGATGCCACTGCAATAGAATATATAAATATACAGATACAATAGTAAATCGGCTCTTCAAACCTAAATGCATTCTACACATTTTAGAATTAGTACCAAATACATGAGAGTGGATGGTATTTGCTTTCAGTTCCTTTTCTGGCTTGTTCCTTTTGGAAAGCTTCATGAACATTAACCTATGTGTCACAACTTACGTGATTTCAGCTACTTTGTATTTTCATCCTTTTTTTAAAAGAAATGAACTAGTTCTCAGATTTTATTTTGAAACCCTACCCATATTCCACATTAAACATAAAATTTTAAAAATCAGGACATACTGATAGTAAATTCAGTGAAGCAGAATTTTTAGCGTACTTATGTTATTCAGAATATGGAAGTAAATGAAGTTATTTTTCTGTAACTAAAACGTTTGATCAACCACAACAGCAGCAAAACAACAACAACAACAACAACAAAGATCTGTAGGAACAAAGCTGGTATGCACGTGTGTATGGACTCAAATCATAGCATTTGATTAAGCAACACATTTTCACGAGATTGCGAACTCTTTAGAAGGTTAGCTATTAAGGCTTCAGTGGTTTTCTCTTCAGTAACAATGCAGGCTCCTCCATGGAAACATTATTAGCGTACTGAGAACTAGCAGTAGTTAACGTGAGTTCAAAGTTTGGCTTCAAGTTCTGGCTGTGTGACCTTGAGCAAATTCCTTAACCTTCAGTTTCTTCTGTAAAAAATCCAGCTACTAACATTTCTCATCTGGTAGTTGTATTAAACAAATGTCTATAAACCACTTAGCTTTGTGCCTGGTACTCAGTGAGCATTTCATGTCAGCCTTCCTTATCAGTCCTGCCTTGTTTTTCTATTCACTAATGCCATAGGGTTCCTTGAAAATACCATCTTACCACATTTTCCAATCATCTACAGAATGTGAAAAAGCCAAAATTATGCTCTAGGCTCTCAATAAGAACATCAACAGCCAGCACAATAACACAATTTGGCCTACATTGAAAAGTGTGTTTTTACTATTCTTTTTTTTTTTTTTTGGCATGCATAAAACAGTCTTTTATAATGGGAGGAAGTGTAGCATGATTTGAAAATCCATATAGAATTTGAGTGTGTTGACCCAGAAATAAAAGTAGAATTCTTCTTAGAGAAAAATCTTCTTTTGTTTGTTTGTGGTAATGCTTTACTCAAGGCGTTTGGTAAGAGAAATTAAAGTTATCAAGAAAATGTTGAAAAGAAAACTCGGGGTAGACACATGAGAGAAGGGAGAAAATAAGGAGAGTGATACTGGAAACATCTTCTGTGGCTTTCAAAATAAAGACTGACCCCAGCCAGACTGAATGTGGGGAGCCATCAAAGTTATACACATTTCACATAGAGTGTTAAATATTTACCCTCCGAATCTAGTTAATTGGCAGTTGGAAGACAGATTGTTTTCATATTATTTTTCTGTTTGAGAGCAAGGTGTTAAATTGAGTGTCTCCACTTATTCAAGGCGTTTTTTTTTACTTATACTTAAGTTTAATATTAATAAAAATGACTAGTTATTTACTGAGCTTTTATAACTACTATACAATCGCTAAGTGCTCTACACATATTATCTCATTCAACACTCACAGACCTGTGTTAGTTTGACATGATTTGTATTTCCGTTTTATAGACATAGAAAGGGAGGCATAGCTTGTTAAAGAACTTGTCCAGGAACCCCCAGCTAGTAAATGGGAGAGATAAATTTCAAACCTAGGCTTCCTGATAGAAGAATCAGCTATGCTCAATGGTTCAAAGAGCAGCAGGAAGTGAAAAAATGCTTAAGAAGATCATGATAAGCCTTTCCCAGCTCTCAGCCAGAAGTCAGGAAGAGGTGCAGAACCCTAACTACACAACAGGCTCTTAGTACACTCGAAAGCCAGTCAGTCTCCCACTTTTAATGCACCTCGCCTTTTATTTTTCATTGGATCATTTTGGGTAGCTATCAAGCGGGAGTGAAAAGGCATGCTCAGTGATGCATGCTTAAATTAGATTTGCTCTTATTGCTTTATTTACCCTGTCACAATAAATCATAGCATTTCCATCCTCTGATTAACTGCATATTAAAATGACATGAGATGGCAACACTTCAGTGGGCAGAAAATTAAAGGAATGTTTTTTTTTTTCAGTGAGAAACATTTAACTTTCAACTCTATCTCCTTCTGAATGTATATGAGTGGCATTTAAAAAAAAAAAAAATCCCATTCTTAAGCCTTAATATCAATGGCCATTGTCAGGTAAAGAAATCAGTAATTGTTATGACGGACCAGTGAAACAAAATACGAATCAACTCAGGGAAAATGGTATTTTAAACTCTGTTCACTGATGAAATTTATGTTGTTGTGACAGGCTTTCAAATATATAAAGAGTTATTTTAATTCTCATAAGCCGGAGACTTTCTATTTTTCCAAAGATGCCTTGCTTACAGACATTCCTCTGTTAGTAATACCCAAGTGTGTATACCACCCCGCCATTCATCGTTTCCAACTCTTCGGGTCAGAGGGATATTTCGGAAAACTTACACACTACCTTTTGCTAAAATTTTCAAGTTGTTTTATTTCCCCAAATTTTCAAATACTTTATGGATATTGGCATCTTACACAATAAATAGTCCTCTGAAAAATTTACCCGCCATTCTTTTCTTTCAAGATGCTGGGTTTGTTTCCATTTTTTTCTCCAAATGGTAAACTAGATGTGAAGACCAACTCCTCTCTGGATAATATATTAACAACATGAATTTAAAAGACATAGCTAAACTTTTGGAAATCAAAAAAAATAGCAGAAATAAACACCTGTGAGGGTGAACAACAATGCCGTTAGCATCTGCCTGTGTTTATTTGTCTGTATCTAGGATTCTAAAAACTGGGTCTTAGTAAACCAGGAAGAAAGTATTAAATGTATAAAATGATGGTAAATAATGTAAATGTTAAACATAGCATGAATCCCAACAACAAAGAAAACATCTAGGTTTTGTGGTTAAAGGAACCAAGGTAGAAAGAACTGAAGTCCAAGATTATGAGCTGCTGTGTGTTATTAGGAGGGGGGAGGGGAGAGCAGAGGTTTTAGAGTGAAATAATTTTCAGATCTTTGTATTGTCCAGGAAAAAAGGTAAAAATATTTATGCTTGAACATTTTAAGTGAATATTAAAATCCCAAAGGCAACCACAAAATTATGAAGACATAGTAAGTATAACTTCCATATTAGTTAAGAAAAAATAATGAAATATGGAAGGGAAACTCCATCCAAATAAATGGCCAAAATGAAGAAAGGGGGGGGGGGAAGGAAATAGAAAACAAACATTATGGTAGAAAACAAATCATACATAACAGTTCTTATAATGTGATTTAAATGAACTGAAATTTTCAGCACACATACAAACAACAAAAATGATTTTGTTGCCAGGTGGACTGAGGGAACCTCAGGCCTTGAGGCCTCGATCCAGCGGGTCCAAATGATGTCGCAGGAGGCTCTTGGTCTGTCTTCTCAGGAGAAAGAATTCAAGGACAGAAACAACATAGCGGGGGGCGCCTGGGTGGCTGTCTTTAAGCGGCTGCCTTCAGCTCAGGTCATGGTCCCAGGGTCCTGGGATCGAGCCCCACATCGGGCTCCCTGCTCAGCGGGAAGCCTGCTTCTCCCTCTCCCACTCCCCCTGCTTGTGTTCCCTCTCTCTGTGTCTCTCTCTGTCAAAGAAATAAATAAAATCTTTAAAAAAAAAAAAAACTAAAAAACACAGTGGAAGAGCAGTCCAAGCAGCAAAGTTTATTAAAGCCAAAGTAAGCTCTGGAGATGTGAGAGCAGGTGAGCGGAAGGGAGAGTTTTGCTCACTGGGTTTTGGGTTTCTGTCTTTTGCTAGCTGTTAACCAAAGGATGGAATATTCACTACTTGAGGCAGGGATTTCTTGGAAGCCGGGTGGTCTCTTCCAGGAATGTGGGTTCTGTTTTTTTTTTTTTTTTTTTTCTAATTTGGTCATAGGTTTCTTGTCATGGCACCCTTAGGGAGGAGATTTTAGTATGGTACTGTAGTATAATGAAGAAACACTGTGAACTTTGGCCTACTTTGTGAGCCATCTTGGGCTGGTCTGGTTTGACCTGGTTTCTTATAGTTTAGTTTTAGAGTGCTGCCAGGATGGACCTCTGACTTCCTCATCGTTAGCCATGCCTTACTCTTTGCTGGCCTCCAGGCATCCTGTTAGAACTTAACTAACTGCCTACTCTTAACAATTTGAGGAATTTGGGGCGCCTGGGTGGCTCAGTTGGTTAAGCGACTGCCTTCGGCTCAGGTCATGATCCTGGAGTCCCGGGATCGAGTCCCACATTGGGCTCCCTCCTCGGCAGGGAGTCTGTTTCTCCCTCTGACCATCTTCCCTCTCATGTGCTGTCTCTCTCTCACTCTCTCTCTCAAATAAATAAATAAAATCTTAAAAAAAAAAAAAGAGTTGCTTTAAAAAAAACAATTTGAGGAATTTATATCTAAAAGCTAGAATGAATATTTCTAGAGTAAAATGGAAGAGGATATTTTTATAAGTAGGTTTAAAAGGATGTTTTAATTAAGATTATGTGAAAAGGGGAACTATCAATAAATTTCACAATCTTACATTTAAACATTCTGTTTATTAATAAATACCAAAAGGACAAAAAATAAAAAGAAAATCTTTAAAAAAAGTAAAATACTTCCAACCTATTTTGCCTACAATTTACTCATATCCAGAATATATAAAAACTTTCTACGAATTAGAAAAAAGACAAATAAACCAGATGAAAAGTGAATAAAGGTGTAACTATAACTTCATAGAATGGGAAATACAAATGACCATTAAACACCCTCAACTATCTTGGTAAACAAAGAAAAAAAAAGAAAAAGAAAATTTACACTTATCATATGGCAAAAACTTTAAAATCTGATAATAACAAGTGTTTTCAAGGATGGGTACCCCTGCGATCACTTATCTACATTTGATGGGCATATAAAATGATACAGCCACATTAGAAATCAGTGAGGCATTGCCTAGTAAAGTTAAACATGCACATATATACAACCTGATAATTAAATAGAGGCATATACGTATATACACACAACCATACTACAGACACGCATGTGTTTATGTACACATGTATACATATCTGTGTGTATATATACATGCTGCAGAATACACACATGTTCATCAGATGACATGTTAAATAATGTCCCTTTTGGAAGCATTGCTAATAATAAAGAAAACACACATGCACATGCACCCAGACCCAGCACAAAACACTGGATGTCCATTTTCAGTAGACTAGATCAATATATTTTGGGTTATTCATACAATAAAATATCATTTAGTAGTGAAATTTATGAAATAAGACTGTGTCACATTATAAAATATTTGGTGATAACAGCTATTTTAAGTCTCACACTGTAGGAGTTTTAGAGGGACAAGAAATATCTTATTCTTCCACTGAATTCATCATGTTACAAACATAAGAGGTGATTACATACGTGTGTGTGTGTGTGTGTGTGTGTGTGTGTGTGTGTACGTGCGCATATACAGCAAGCACTGTATTTTGGAACCACTCTTAATCAACAGTAGGAAGTTTGCTTGGTCATGAAACCTGCCAGTTAAAGGTGAAAGACTCTTGAGATTTCAAGTAGAATTTTGAAGAAAAAGGGAAATATTTTTCACTGTCTATTGAATCACAAGGTAAATATCCTCACATTAAAAGGACCAAAAGGAGCAGTGGAAAGTAGTGAGTGATTTTTATTCAGAGTCAGATAGAGTTTTCTATTTCATAGCATTAACAGCATTTTAATTGTTAAACACAGTAGAATGAAATAAAGCCAATATACCAGATATTAATAGCCATGAAAATCATTATTTCCACAAAAACAGTAATAGAAAACTATTAGATTATTTTTTACAAGCAAATTTTGGTGCCGGATGAATTTTTTCCATTATTACAATAAATGGATTTGATGACTTAGAAGTGATAATTTAAGCAAGGTTTAAGTAATGCTCAGCAAAATCATTTGCTTTGTTATTGCTGGGGGGGAGGCAAGTGGGTGTACAAATTTCATTTGTATTCAAAACGTATGCTCTTTCACTGGTAATGTATCTTTCTCCTCCAATGCTGTCCAAGGATTTTACCAGCATCTTATCTTCCTTGGCTTGTCTGTGGCTGGTGTCATTTGAAATATCGTAACTTAAACTTCTGCTTTTCCATTCAGTTAAGAGCAGATGTTGCTTATGATTTTGTGTAGTACCCTATCAAGAACAAAACAAAGCTCAGTGTCACACAGGATGATTTCGGATTCTATTGTATTCCATTATCACCTTTCTGGTTATATTTTAATTACCCCTGTACTTCTTGGAGTAGAATGCTACACACTAAAAGTCAGTTTGAACATTTTGATACAAGTGCTGTGTTCTTAACTGACTTTCTTTTGTAACAATATTAGAGTGAAATTTATGTTTGCTGTTGGGGAAGTCAAAAAGACTCCCAATGTTCAGATGCATAAAATGCCTTCAAAGGCTGGTGGAGGACCAAGAGCTCTGCTAAGTGCCTCGCTGGCTCCTGGCCACACGGTGGGTGGGAGCAGGTTACTCAGCTTCTTGCAGCCCGGGCTCTGATATACATTACAGAGCGAGCATCAGAGGGAAATTATTGATCAGAGATGATTTTTCTCTCAGAGAGAGACGGGCTTTCACTACCTTTTGGCCTTGTTAGTGAAACTAGTCAGTAAGAAAAATGTACATTTCATTTCAGGGTTACAGCAGAGAAGGAAAATATTCCTCATTTGGCACCATTAGGTTCTGGTGGGATGTGCTCAGAACTACCGTTTCAGTGTAATTAATGGACCAGCTTGTGGACTCTGATGACTGGCTTAGTTTTCCCCTCCACCAAATACAGAGGTTCTATAATCAGTTTCAAATCGAAGCACTAACTGCAGTTGGCAGTACAGTTTTCTACATTTGAGAAAAAACCTTACCATGGAAGCTTGTGTTTAGGCTAAGCTTAGAGTTGTGGTATAAATGTAGTATACACCAAACATAGGTCTTACTCTCGAAGATCACCGTTAAATCTTGCCCTTTTTAATATAACCACCTTGTGACAGTGGGAAAACCTTGGTCCAGAAAGTGAACACGGCGAGGCAAAGATTCATGCCTGCAGGATCTTCCCCGGAGCCCTTCACAAAGCAACTTGTAGTCCCATGTTCCACGCTCTTTCCAAACAGGGCAGTTTCCAAAAGCTAGACCAGATTCTCTGACTTGCTGCCTTCAAAATCCATGAACTGAGCCTCGGAATGGACTCTCCGGGCACTACAGACCAAAAATAGCCTTTAGAAAGCTCTTTCCTTGTATCAGTTCAATCTGCTCTGTGAAACTCTGGCCAGCTAAAATGCTGGGTATTTCCTTGGACACAGGAGCCAAGGAAGAGCGAGCAGCAGTATTTGTGGACAAACATACTGTCATTTCTATGGGAAATCGTATCTAAATGGAAAAAACAAAACACAACGAAAAACCCTGACTTCTTTTTGTGTTTACCATTTCTCCTTGCACCAAGTGCACACCGCATAACACCACACACATGCACACACACACACACATACACACACACACACACATGCACACACCCCGTTAATTAGATTAATATTTAAATTAACATTCATATTAGTTCTAGGAAAACAACAGAGCGTGTGTTGAAGATCACCTGTCTGATATTATTAATAATAAAAATAGCTCACTGAAATTCTTTCTTTTGATATAGTCCTTGTACTACGTGTGCCAAGATGCCTTACCCTCAGCAAATGTCTCCTTTATTAAGGAGATGCGACTGAATTGCAATTATAGATGCAACTGAAACCAGTTAAGATGGTTAGAAGTTACAAACGATCTTTCTCTACTTACACGTATTGTCTCGTTTGAGTCTTCAGAGTGTACTCAAATTATTTGTCTTTACCGTTTTCAGAAATGTTAAGACTGCTCTACTTGGAAGAGTGAGAGAAGTTATTTCTATTCTATCTATGGTGCTGGCCTAATCATTTCAGAAAACACAATTTTCCTTATTAACCTCTCCATATAAGGTCTTACAAAGAAATGACAACAGGGAGATACCAAGGAATTATTTTCAAGTTTTGTGCAAGTAAAATAAATTTGAAGTCACATACACTTACAAGCAAATGGAGTCATGGTGGCCCCTTTACTCCCACCCATCAATTTTCCACCCTAGCCTGGAGATATTTCTACTGGTCTGTAAGGCTATCAGTCTTGAATTCAGTCCCCAAACGGAATGCTCGTCTCTGGTGAAAACACTGCCAAACTCCCTGCAAGCTCAAGGAAACACAAGGTGAATGCTTCATTTCACTTATAAAATGCCACGCGTATATAGATTGTGATCAATGATGATCTTATCTATGTTTTTCCACTAGGAAAAACATAATATTAAGAATTTAAAGGAAATTATGGAGCTTTAAAAATGTGTATTCGCTAATTACAAACCAGAAGTTAAAATGGTGAATATATAAATATTAAATGTAAATAAGAAGTATGATAAATATAGATACATAAATATTTCACCTACTACTTTACTCATATCTGAGACCAATTATTGCATCTTTAAATTTTCATTTATATGTTTATATATGTATAAAAATACAAATATTTTACCTACTACTTTACTCCTATCTGAGACCAATTATTGGATATTTATTTATTTATTTTCAATGATTGGATCTTTAAATTTTCATTGTAAAAGTTGAGGCAAGTAAAAAAATAACATAAAGTAATGCAAAGATGTCTGGCTCAGGAATAAAATAAGAGTAATGTGAATTATTTGGTAGCAATTATCATCAAAGACAAACATTTTGTTGACTTCTCTGAACACTTTTCCTCATTTCGTTTTGCCTACTTATTTTTTTCTAATTCTTTCTGATTTTGTTGCCTCTTCCTCCTTACTCTTTTTACTCTATGCCTCTGTTCCTCTCTAGAAATTCAGTTTAGGTCATGGATGTCCTAATAGGCATGCAGTAAGTAAATAAGACTTCTTTTGAACAGTTTTATACAAGACTGATGGAATTGTTGGTGTTCCAGAAAATATCAAAGAAATAAACATTCTTCATTTCAGGAGCTTTACATAGGAAATCTAGTGCAGAAAATCAAAGTGCTTTTTGAAGGGTTTGGATTAGTTACCTCTTCGAAGTGACAAATTACCCTAAACTTAGCAGCTTAAAAACCATAGACATTCATTATTTCACAGGCTCAGCAGTCAGAAATTCAAGAGAGCTAAACTGGGTACTTCTTACTCAGTGTTTCATAAGATGTACTCAAGCTGTGGCCTTGTCATGTATGACCTTTATTATGTTGAGGGTGCATTCCCTCAACAGGTACAATGTTTTGTTGAGAGATTTTATCATAAATGAATGTTGCATTCTGTCAGATGCTTTTTCTGCATCTTTTGAGATAATCCTAGGATTTTTATCATTCATTTTGTTATTGTGATGTATCACATTGACTGATTTGTGGATGTTGAATCATCCTCACATTCCTGGAATAAATCCTGTTTGATCATTGTGAATGATACTTTTAAGGTATTGTTGAATTTAGTTTGCTAATATTTTCTTGAGGCTTTTGGCATCTATGTTCATCAGGCTTTTGGCATCTATGTTCTTGTGGCATCCTTGTCTAGTTTTGGTATCAGGGTTATGCTGGCATCATAAAATGAGTTTACAAGAGTTCCTTCTATTTTTTTGAAAAATTTGAGAAGGACAAGTATTAATTTTTCTAAATGTTTGGTAGAATTCAACAGTAGAGCTTTCACCTGGACTTTTGTTTATTGGGAGGTTTTGGATTATTGATTCAATCTCCCTACTAGTAATTGCTCTGTTCAGATTTCTTATTTCTTCATGAATCTAGGAATTTATACATTTTTTCTAAGTTGTCCGATTTGTTGGCCTATCAGTGTTCTTAGTAATCTCTTATTATCCTTTACATTTCTGTGGTATCAGTTGTAATACCTCCTTTTTCATTTCTGATTTTATTTATTGAGCTCTCTCTTTTGTTTCTTGGTGAGCCTAGCTAAGGGCTTGTCAATTCTGTTTATCTCTTTAAAGAACCAGCTCTTAATTTCATTGATCTTTTCTATTGTCTTTTTAGTATTTATTTCATTTATTTCTGCTTTAAACTTTGTAATTTCCTTCCTTCTACTAACTTTGGGCTTCATTTGTTCTTACTTTAGTTCTTTCAGGTATAAAGTTAGGTTGTTTATTTGAGACTCTTTTTTCTTGAGGTAGGCATTTCTAAGTATGAACTTCCTTCTTAGAATCTCTTTTTCTACATCCCATAAATTTTGATATGTTATATTTCCACTTTTAGTCATTTTAAATCAATTAGAGTTATACCTTTTCCCAAAAAACACTTAATTTTAGGGGACCCCAGGCAATCTGCCTAATGGAATGTTTCTTATTCTATACTTATATATTGTTTCCACATTGTATTTACTGTTTCCACAGTGTCTATATGCTCTGTATTTCTGTAAATTGGAAATTAAATCTAGAGCTTTGGTTAGTTAGCCGGCATATAGTACATCATTAGTTTTTGATGTAGTGGTCATCTTTCAATTAAACATTTTTGCAAGAATACTTCATATATTGTATATATTGTATAATATATACAGATAGATATTTAGATATAGAGATAGATGATAGATGATAGATGATAGATAGACAGATAGTATAACATCAGAAACACACAATGACTGGTTTTCCTATTATCTTTTTAGGACTATTTGACTATGGAGCCTCAGTAAGTCTTAGCAACTGTTCTAGGTATGAAGAATAGAAAGAACAAGGCAGGCAAGGCCCCTACTCTCACAAAACTCTCAGTCAAGTGGAAGGAGGTAGAAAATCTGCAAACAAGATAATTTTAAATATTGTTAAGTGAATAAAGATAGTAGACTATGATGATAATTATGATAGTTTTGTAGCAATTATATCACATGATGATTATTTTAATTACATATATAAGCAATACATAAGCTTATTGTGAGATTTTGTTATGCAAACTTTTAATATAAACATTAAGTAAGCAATATAATGACATTTCTAGTCTCACCATGATTAAAAAAAAACCCTCAAACATTTAAGATAAAATTTATTAAGTTTTCAAGTATACTATTAGGAAAACATGTAAAAATGATGAGTGGCTATTGTTATGTAGTCTATATTAAAATTTGCAGTAAAGCGGTTTCATAAATATATGATTTATACACAGATTATATTTGCTCTGAAAGGTAGGTGCTAAAGGTTATGATAAAGTCATCTATATGATGTCATTATTTCCTCCTCCTTGTCTGAGTTTTAATTTTACTTCTCCTTTGATTCAAGTGCAGTCGATTTTAACTTGGAGAATAATTACTACAGCTCATGAGGTACTTGAATCTCTCCAGTTTTGAAAGATAAACTTTTAGACTTCTATGTAGAGAAAGTTGGCCTTAGAATTCTTATATCATGAGTAACTGAACACCTCTGATTAGGAGTCACGAGGCAGGAGGCGTGGGGATTAAATAAGAAGTCCACAGTGTCTCACTTTCTTCCCCAAGTCCAGATGGGCCTCAGAAAAGTAAGAACGTTAATTGTGGGTGAAGCGTCATAAATTAAAGGCAACTCTTACTCTCTTTCTTGAGTCTTAGGGTCCCTCTTCCTTGTGCACCTGCTCTATGACATCCTCTCACTTCAGACATATTTTTCTCTGTGGGTTAGGTAAAACAAATTTAATGTATTATGAGAGTTTTCTCTATGCCCCACTCCTCATGTCCTGCTCCAACCCACGAAGACAGATACGCTTCTTCCAAACGTGTAACTTACAGAGCTTTCCTTGTGTTTATTGAAACAAGGAAGAAAAAAGATTTGATAAAGTCTTGAGAACTAGAGCATTTTATATATGAATGATGCTGCATAGGGAAGAATTAATAATGGAGCTACAGCCATGTGGCACAGAATCACCTTGGAAAATGATGGAGCGAGAGGGAGGATTGATTTGTAGCTATAGACATGATCAGTGTCACTTTGGGAAGAGAGTGTGGAAATGAGGTGATTAGAAAGTCTCCAAATTTTTTACGTAGTAAAATCCTTTTCCCCATCAGGCACTCCCAAGGACCTGTATTAAAGTATTACATTGGTTTTCTTTGCTTTGGGGATTGGATTTGTAATATTTTTATTTTAGAGTCACACTATGCTGAGTCTAGTCCCAATTTGGCCTTGTTTATATCCAGGAAGTATTTGCTTCCCTCCGCAAATGACAAAAAACAGCTATGTCTTCTCCCAGTTTAATCATCCAAAAACTTAATAACAAAAGTCATTTTTTGTAGTCCCTATTCCTAAGAAAGACTATTGTTTGGCCCGTTTTTGTTAGTTGACGCTTCTTAGCATCATTACCTGTTATTGGTGTTGGGGAACTGGGAGTAAGGTGCAGAAAAAGGAGGGAGAAATATTTATTAGTATGATATTACTAAAAGGGCTTACTTATTTGGGTGGGTGGGAGCCCAGTTCTTAAAAGATCTTCTATGATGCCCTGACAACTTACTATTTTTTCAGCTGTGTCATATTGTTTCCTTAGGTAGTATTTCCCATCACTTTCTCAGAATTCTTTATTATCTGCAAAACAGATGCTGGAAATCATTAGATTTCAACCTTGAGGATGTTTTTCCATATAATACTTGATAGTCTTTCTTTCTACTTCTTTTTACTTCTAGTTGTTTCTTATTCAATTACACCACACTGTCCAGATATTAAAGTATCATTTTCATTTTCCTTTAGTCAGTACTCATTTCAAAACCCTTAATGATTCTCTGCCCATTACCATAAAATCATCAAGATTTATCAGTGAAATCCTGGCCTAATTAGACCAGACTAAACCCTCACTGTGGGCTAGATTCATCCTATGCCCCAGACACATTGTATTTCATGTTTATAGTTTCCAGCTCAACCTCACAGTTTTCAAAGATTTCTACATACAAAAAAAATGAAACTAAAGTTTTTTTTTTTAACTAAAAAAGACCTCCGAGTAATCCAAGCCAGTTTCTTTATTTTTCCTACAAAGAAACATTAGACCACAGTGTTTAATTGGCTACCCTAAGATCCCATGGGATAAGAGTATAAGTTTTCTGATTCTCAAGTAACCACATCACAAGCATGCAGCACCAGTAACCCTTGTCTCCTCTTTTTGTTCTCAGCTCATGTTAAGCAGCTCATTTATTTATAACTAATGGGGAGGGGGGGGGAAGACAAGGTAAAATTAAGTCAGAACAACTGCATGGATTCTTGATTTCATATTATGTTTAGATGACAGATATCAAGAAAAGCAGGCTATGTCCCAAATCCCATCTGCCCTCGTAGCAGAGAAGAAGACCTCGCTGAAAAGTGAGGATTTTGATACCACAGAAGACCAGAGTTGAAAAGAATGAGGTAAAAGTGTTCATAGACTAAGAACCAAAATGTCCACACCAGCGAAGAAGCAACAAAGTATTACAAAGCATAAAAATATCAAAATATAACATTAATTAACAAATTAAATTATCTTAACCAAAATCCTTTAAAGATTCCAGAAAATGATAATAAACTTGGACAAAATAGACACAATATTTGGGACTTCCACCAATGACATAAACATCTTGCTTATTCAAAGCAGTGTAAAAAGTTTCAAGGAATAAATGATGTAACCTATACCAAGTGAATGGGCAAATTAAGCCCAACATTCTGAATATGCCAGATAAAAGGCTTTTGGCTATGTTGTTAAAATTATACAGGATTCAGCACAAGGAAAAACATCACCTACTAGATTTAGTGTTCATTAGGGGCTATGTAGAAGCAGGTACTCATGAGAGATCATCCTTTCAGAGAATTGTTTTTATTCATTCTATCAGGAATGGATAACCCATATGAGAGAGTGAGAAGAAGTTAGACCAAAGAGGAAGTTTGGGTAAAGATTATAAATTACTTGTCTATCAGGTTATTGTATCTTAATTCTTAATTAGATGCTGGCAAGATACTTCGTTCCGCTTAGCCTCGGTTCATTAGTATGTAAAATAGAAAAAAATCAGACATGGTTTTCAGAGTTTTAAGGATAAGTTTAGGTATAATATGTATAAGAGTAGACTCATATTATGTGGCATAAATAATAATAAGTATTATTTGTGAAAAAATATAGAACCACAAAAACTTTTTATTGATTTTAGTAGTAAATTTAGTATTTTTAAGAATTCCATTTTTGTTGAATATGGTAGAGAAAAAGTATTCTCTCCTATGGTACACAAAATGACCCCCCAAAATTCAAGTTATCAAGAAGAAAAATATCAGTTCATCACAATCCTGAGGAGAAGTCTACGGAGAATAACAGTCAAATACAATACAACTTTGGCCAAATTGAAAGAAATCCCTGAAAAGCAAGACAATCCTCTTCAAATATGTAAAAAGATACAAATTAGGTACCAGAGCTCTAACTGATTAAACTAATAGTTCTTTACTTAAAATGGGGGAGTTCAGAGTCCAAGTTAGTCATGAGACTTCAACTGAAATTTATTATACACCGAAGAGTGGCAGGCAAGATAAAATTTAAAAAGAAGGTGAGTGGTCATACACTCTTTACAACAAGCAGTAGACAAATTTCTAGATAAAAAGAGAAGGAGCAAGAAAAACCTCAGATCAGAAGCCATCCAAGGTTAGGTTACATAATATAATTAATAATAATAATAATAATTTACTACAAGAAAAATCCACTAGGCAAAGGATTTCTCTGTGTGCCTTCTGTGCTCTGTGGATGGAAGGGACCCATGGATTACAGGGGTGACATGCCCCCAAGGAAGAGGTCAAAGATTTCCTGGATATGATACCAAAAGCACAGGCAACAAAAGTGAAAATACACAAGTGAAATTGCATCAAACTAAAAAGCTTCTGCACAACAAATAGCTTTGCTAGGCCACTAGGTTGCCCAATAGGATGTTTTTATCAGCTTACTGAGATATCTTTTCCCATTTGTTTTTTCTTAAATTCCACACATGAGTGAAATCATATGGTATTTGTCTTACTCTGACTGACTTATTTCACTTAACATCATACTCTCTAGCTCCATCCATGTCATTGCAAATGGCAAGATTGCATTCTTTTTGATGGCTGAGTCATATTCCATATACACCACATCTTCTTTATCCATTCATCAGTCGATGGACACGAGCTTTTTACATAATTTGGCTATTATTGATAATGCAACTCTAAAAATTGGGGTGCATGCACCCCTTTGAATGAGTATTTTTGTATCTTTTGGGTAAATACCCAGTAGTGCAATTGCCGGATCATAGGGTAGTTCTATTTGTAACTTTTTGAGGAAACTCCATACTGTTTTCCAGAGTGGCTGCACCAGTGTGCATTCCCACCAACAGTGCACAGGGGTTCCCCTTTCTCTACATCCTCACAGGCACTTTTTGCAGTCAAAACCACAAAAAAAGGCTCAAACTTAAAGACCATTTACTCACACACACACACACACAAACTCCCTTAATGGAAGCCTGCAAACCATAGGGTAGTGTTGATCTGTCTTCTGTTTTTTCATGGTGGTACATAACACAGACCCCCGCTGACTGCATTTTCTGTTAAACCCCTCTATCGATGTATTTTTGCTTGTGTATTGCATCTATCTTTACTCCTGCTCTCCCACTTCCATTTTATTTTTTTTTCCACAGCAGAATGGACTTGAATAAAACTGCACTTTTTCAGAGTGTAGCAAGCGTTAGAAAATACTACAAAACAGAGTTAAGGCAGAATTTCCTATGAATTACATTATCACTGAAGCAGGAGAAAGAGCTAAGTGGAGCACTGCCCAGTCTCATTCGTCTTTAAAGAATAGGAAACTCTCGCCCACCTGCCAGTGAAGTGGAAGGCAGGGAAAATGCATATTAAAATAATATATTTCATAAAGATTAGTTATTTAGAAGTACCCATATCCCAAGCCTATTTATCATAATGTGGAAATAATTTCTGATAGAGGTATAAATGTCCACATATGCCCTATAATGTGCAGTCTATGAATTCAAATCAGGCATTGCCAGAAAGATAGAGCTTTTTTAAACTCAGAGTGAAATGTAAGATGGTTTTCTTCCTGGTTTTTCATAGCCAAATTGCTTGAGGTAATACAAAACAGCATTTTATTTTCTAATTACATTTCTAGGAGAGCAGTCTCCAACTCGTGACTTTGACTACTCCTCCTCGAGAGGGTTGTGCAGGAGAACTGGGTCCAGGATGGGACCTGCTCTCACCAAGGTGTCCACATCCTGCAGCTATATATGGATCTCCAACAAGCTGCTTTCTTTTAGACCTATTACTTCCATAATGGGATTCGTTGCTTTCCTAAGCAGCCCTTGTAATTTTCAGCAAGGTCCTTTAACTCACTTAATGTGAAACATTTGTTCATGCCTAATTTGTCTGAGCCCAGCCATGTTTGTGTTTTCCTCGAGTTGCACAAGGTTGACTGTGGGGGTAGAACTGCCTGCCTCCAGTGACTACATTCCTCACTGAATTACAGTAATTACCTGGGGTTGCATTTGGTTGCTGCTCTCCGCAGTGGCCCTCCACGACAAGGTTAACAAGCAGAAGGCAACTGAACATCAAAAGATAAGTGCCTCATCACACACAAGCAATTGTTGACAGTGTGATTTTTCCCTCCCATAATTATGATAAGGTTCCATAATGGATTCAGCTGTAAAATGCCCTTGGAAATAAAATCCAGCATCCATAATTAAGGGATCATTTTAATACAGTGGTAGTATTTTTCTGTGAGTCCTGATATTGAGATTATCCTCTGCATCTTTAAAATCTTGGATAACCCCACTTTTATGGAACCCTGATAAATCTCACCTTATTGTGAGCCCAATTCAGACTCACATCTTACTCTCCTTGGATTGGTAGCTTTATTCAAAGTGAAAGAAAAACATTCTTTGGCTATAATTCAAAATGATAACTTAATTCTTTTTTTTTAAGATTTTATTTATTTATTTGACAGAGAGAGACCAGTAAGAGAGGGAACACAAGCAGAGGGAGTGGGAGAGGGAGAAGCAGGCTTCCCGCTGAGCAGGGAGCCCAACACGGGGCTCGATCCCAGGACCCTGGGACCATGACCTGAGCTGAAGGCAGCCACTTAACTCTGACTGAGCCACCCAGGCGCCCCAATAACTTAATTCTTTTTAAAGATTTTTTTTCTCCTAACTTGGGACATCAAAACTGATCTTATTGCCTGTGTACTATCAACGAGACCATTTATTTTATTTTACTTTGTATTTATGTACGATTCAAATTAGTCCCTACCTGTCTCTGCCTCTTGTATCTGTCAAGGCTAGAAGACTTTTTTTTTTTTTTTCCAACTCTAGCATTACGATGACCTTAAACTCTTAGCTGTGCAATTAGATTGGAAAACTAACCTTTAAATAATTTTTAGATTGGTGACAAGTGCATAATAAGCAAGCAGACATTTGAGTTTTAGAATAATCTTCCTTTGAAGTTTCATTGTAAAACTGTACATATATTTTATCATTACACATATTTTAATGAAGTATGATGTGGAATATATAAAATGTTCTTCCAGGGGAGAAAATTAACATATTTTTAATATGTATGCATCTGGTGCATACATATGGAAGATAGATCACACACTTTATTTATATTACTAACTGTATACAGTCACATTGCATGATATTATTTCTATTTTAGAAACAAAATCTTGAGCTGAGAGTTTTGAGTAAATGCCAACAGTAAATATGTTCCATAACTATTTCCCAAGCTTTTAAAAATCAACCTGATAAGTACTTTATTAAGGAACTGTGGTCTTGAAATATAATTTGATTATATGTGGTCATTCATCCTAAAGAAATGACATTTTATAGAAAAATGACTTGAGAACTGATAGCATATGACCAAGCTCAGAGGGAAATTATATTTCACTTTCTAGTTTAGAAATCAGGGAATGAAACTTTAATTTGCTTTTTTTGGGGGGGGGATATGTGTGTATGTGTGTATGTGATTTTCCTTAAGGGAGGATCATCATAAAATTCGATAAAACAGTATTAAAAAAGATATTTCATTTATCATGGGCTTCAAAGGAATTTCAGATGAAATATTTCAATGAAATTATCAGGTAAAATGACATAGAACAGGTTAAATTTCCACAAATGTATCAAATGGGTTATGAACTAACAAGAAATGAGCTAAAGTAGATAGTTATAAGAAAAAAGAAGCAATACAAATAAAAATTAACCATGGAACAAAAAAAAATCAACATATACCTTAACACATTGTGGAGAGAGTCACTTATTTAAAATTTCCAGAAAACAGTCCCTGGCTTTTTTTTTTTTTTAATATGGTTTAGCTAGTGACAAGCTCCCTTTGATAAGGACAGATAACTAAGTTGTTTGTTCTTTATAATTGCAATCTATATTTAGAGTCTTTTTGCTCTGATATACTGTGGAGGCGTAAACAACATTAGGGCTGAGGCTTGACCATTTTCATATACAAGACCAAATATCACATTTCCATTTTACAAAAATAAAACGCTGTTGTCCTTTGTGTCATAATAAAGCCTATAAAATAGATTTTTTCTTTTTCCTTTCTTTTAAGATTTTATTTATTTATTTGACAGAGAGAGACACAGCGAGAGAGGGAACACAAGCAGGGGGAGTGGGAGAGGGAGAAGCAGGCTTCCCGCGGAGCAGGGAGCCCGATGCGGGGCTCGATCCCAGGACCCTGGGTTCATGACCTGAGCCGAAGGCAAACGCCTAACGACTGAGCCACCCAGGTGCCCCAAGATTTTTTTCTTTAGCATAAATAAAAGCAGTTTAACTGTGTGTGTAATTTTGAATAACAATCTCAATGTAAAGCAGAAATAGCTTTGTGACTTAACATCGCTTTGCTTTTGTTGAAATTTCTATCCTAAGGAATAAATACATTGTCCTCTGTGGAAGAATTTCCCCATTAACATAGAAATTTTATAAAATGGGTCAGAACGAAAAAAATAAGTAAATAGTATTACAATTCAAACAAAATGGGCTGCAAACCAAAGAGCAATGTTGTGATTTTTAAGAGTAATTTCCATTAATCTATACTTTTACTAAAATTTATGAAGTAAAATCATTAAAAGAGCACCTGGGTGGCTCAGTCAGTAAAGTGTCAGAATCTTGCTTTCCGCTTAGGTCACGATCTCAGGGTCATGGAAACCAGTCCTACGGATGCTCCTCGCTCAGGGCGGACTCGCTTGAGATTCTCTTTCTCCCTCTCCCACTGCTCCTCCCCTACCCCCCAACTCGCATGCTCTCTTGCTCGCTCTCGCATAAATAAGTAAGTAAGTAAATAAATAAATAAAATATTAAAAATTAGAATATCGTTATAGATAGAATCAAAATAATAAAGTTTATATATGCAAAATGAATATTTATCATTAACTTACCTACGTGGCAATAGATATTGACAGAAATATTTGAGTGAATATTGGCCAAGTCATTGAATTGTGAAGATTCTGTAACAATTTTATCTCTGGTAAGCCACATGGAATAAAAATCAAGGATTTAGTACATTCCGGAACTTTTTAAACACATGTCACTTATTTCTCAAAATCATCCCGTTAAACAGATATTTCTTTATTAATTATGTGCAGGAGCACATGGCCCAGAAAGGTTAAATAACAGGCACTATATCCCAAGCATTGTAATGGGAAACTTGAAGATTTCGCCCCGGGTCTATCTGGACTAACAGCATGTGTTACGTCCTCTCTCAAACATTTTGAGGATAAGCATAATTGAGTAATGAATAGGTGTTTTCTTAGGAGAAAAGATAAGCCTTTAAAACATAATACTCAGTGAAAGAAAACAGTCACATATTTTATGATTGCATTTCCATGAAATATCTATAATAGATGAATCCGTAGAGAGAGAAACACAGGTTAGTGGTCTCTGTGGTTTGGGGGTATAGGGGAAGGAGGAGAAACTACTTAATGGGTTCAGGGTCTTACTGGGGAGGGACAGAAATGTTTTGGAACTAGAGAGAGATTGTAGTTGCACAGCATTGCAAATGTACTAAATGCTGCTTAACTGTTACTTCAAAATGGTTAACTTCATGTTGCATAAATTTTATCTTAATAAATTATTTTTGAAAAGAAAATATAACATGACAGAGCACATTAGAATCCAGTTCTACAATTATAACAGTTAATTCATTCAAATAAATACAACCCTGCCTCCTTCTGCACACGCACATTCCCAAAGTTAATATCAACATTAAGCTTTTTCATAATAAAGCAAATACTAATGTAGGATAAACACAGGCTCCTAGGCTGTTCTCAGCATAGGAACTGTACATGTGACTCACTGTGAATTATATCTGCAGCACAAAACCTGGCAGAACACTGTAGCAGAATTTGGAGAATTCACTTTTGAAACTCAAAATCAACATAAATTATTAATTTTTACAAAGACAACATATACATTTCACAGTTTTACCAACGACTTTAGCTATGATGGTTCAACGGCATATTGCTAAGCTTAACTCAAATATAGTCTCCGTACTTTGAAGATAGGAGAAGAGCGGGTAAATTGGATTAAAATTTGAAATATAGCTCTTTGATGAAACTTGAATTCTTTGGCACCATCTCTCACATAATAGGCCATTTTATTACTGCACATGGGTTATTTACACTATAGTTTATCTCAGTCAATGATGCCTTTTTATTTTAGATAGCCCTATAAGCATCAAACTATTCTGTTACATATAATCAGCTACATTTTGCTGCTTGATTAAAAACGAGATTTCATCTTTCATTGGATGACACTTTAATGAAGAAAAAGAGAACGTTGTTGTCCATTAGAAAATGCAGGTAACAAATAGTTCTTACAGATGCCAAGCCTTGGTAAAATATGAGCAGTCAGGAAAAATTCCAAATGCAGAAGAGCATTACTCCACTATCTTATGGGATTCCACAGAACACAATTAGTCGTGTTTATGGCTTTTATTGGACACAAGCAATAAAAGAATTATAATCCCTCTGACCTCCTGTCAGACAGCTTTTATTCTTTGAGCCATTTTGTCACCTCTGGCATTGGAACTCCAAGTATGAACCAAGCACAAAACATAAACCCGTCAACGACTGCATCCTGAAAACCAAAAGATCCCACAGATTTTAACCTGGAACAAATTTGACGGGTCTTATGAAATTAACTAAATGAGAACAGGGTGATCCATTCAAGGTAGAATAAACAAAATGGAAAAATAAAATGCCCCTTCTCCAAATACACTCAAATATATTCAGAAATCACTTTCCATCAAACACAACTTATTTACACACAGAGTGCTTCCTGCCTTCCCAAGCCATTAGTAATTTAGAGAACAGGTCGTCATGGGGAATAAGCCAAAGTCCTCCCGCTCCCGACATTCCCTGTTCCTTTCTGGCTTCTCTCTCTTCTTCCTGGTCTCCTTTGCTTTCAGCCATCCGCCAGCAAATCTGTTTTGAACTTTTGGGATTGTCTGATGTTTCAGCAGGGTGGTTTTTAAACAGAACTTTCAAATCTTAGCTACATACCAACTTTAAAGGTCAATGTAAAAATAATTTAAAGTATAAAGTCTTAAAAAGGGGTGAAAAGATTCCCCAATTCTGCTCAGTCATCTCTGCAATAGTGCAAAAACACCTAATAAATAGCAAAACCTGGGAAAGGTCAAAATGGAAATTATTAATAAATGCTAAATAACCCAGAGCCAGTGCCAGCAATACATAAAATGATGAAATACCAATTTAAAACCACCATGTGAAGCAAAAAATCTTTATATTTAATTGAAAATGTCCATAAGAGGAAGAAATAAAACAAATTTTCTAAGCTACAGCTTTGCAAGCCTTGATTGCTAGATTGCTGTCAGGAATACCATTTATGCTTAGGAACTTGCAATGCTTAAAGGGTTTTTATCTTTCATAGATTGCTGTATATACCTCACTAAAATAAATGAACTAATTCATCAGGTGACCTAGAATTTTTGCAAAATTTAGCTAATAAATGAGAGATGAAAGAGTAATTTCTAAAAAAGAGCTTGGAAATTTTTGTCTCTAACCCCAAACTGGTGGACGCTGGTTGCTCTCTGACTCAAGGTCATGAACACCATAACACTACATATTCTAGCTGTATTTATAGGTTTCTTCAAAGTCATGCAAAAACTTAAAATTTATTATCTGATGCAATGCTAAGCTTCAGATGGTTTCTAGAGCTTTTTTACACATGTCTTTATAATAACCTTAGAAAATGCTTATGCTTACGTTTTTTACTAAAAATATCTACTTGTGTCCTTACTTATCATTAGTATTTAGTAACCTGGTATACTATTACTATTACTATTTACTCTATCATTTCTGTTTGTGTTTGTATTTGAAAATAGCTTAATAAACTAAATCAGAATGTGACTATGGGTTGTTTTTGTTATTTAAAAAGATACCTCAAATTGAATGTAAATGGCTCATGACAGTATATATATATATACACATATATATGTATATATATATATATACACAATATATATAATAATCTTGTTAGAGTTGCTTTACTCACACTACTATATTTCCTATTTTCTGATTTTTCAAACTCCCTTTATTTCTTTATTTCATTCTTTGTTCTTCCTGAAATATTTTAACTTGTTGGGTGAATTATAAAATCTCACCAAGACCGATAAAGCTCAGATGCCTGGAGAATAAATGAACTTCCTTATACTGTAAAGAGTAAATTAGATAACTGTAAAATCATAAAAAAATGTCCATGGCCTGCACACACAATGGTAAGTGGCAGACTATGAAAGTGTCTTCATAACTTCTAACTAAAATTTTTTTGGACCCATTTTTATTGTTTTTCTCTTCAAGCGTGACTACTGAAATGAGATCTGGAAGGGATAGTATTTAACGAAAACCCAGAGTTTTAATGATGAATGTTTTAAATAACAAGGATAAGAAGATTTATTGTGATTACATTTAAACATTTTCCACAGTGGGTACCCTTGGGGGAAATCTGCATTCTATGCAGTAATTAAAATGCCGCACATGTTATAATGAATAAAACAATGTAGAAATATCTCTTGGCTGTATAGTTGTAGCATCTATTTAGTGGTACAAAAATCTGTGGAAAAATAGGGTTAATCATTAAGTGCTGATTCACAATTTAGAAAAGTGGTATATAGGATGATGAATAAAGTAAAAATAAAACGAATCAGTAATAATAATATAATCAGTAATAATATAGAAATGACATCCTACTTTCCCACCCCTAGAGACTATGAGAATACTATAAGCATTTTTTTAAATTATAGAAGTAACATAGCATATAATGTATTATACATTATATGTTTAAAAAAAAAAGTAGTAGGAAGGGAAAAATGAAGGGGGGGAGAAATCAGAGGGGGAGACGAACCAGGAGAGACGATGGACTCTGAGAAACAAACTGAGGGTTCTAGAGGGGAGGGGGTGGGGGGATGGGGTGGCCTGGTGATGGGTATTAAGGAGGGCACGTACTGCGTGGAGCACTGGGTGTTATACGCAAACAATGAATCATGGAACACTACATCAAAAACTAATGATGTAATGTATGATGATTAACATAACATAATAAAACAAAAAAAATGTAATATAGCAGTATTACAAGTTTGCAAAATAGTTTCAAAGGAAATTTTTTAAAAATCAGTACCTAGAACAGTGCCTGGTAGGCAATCAACACATATATTTTGTTGTTGTTGATCCAGGTGAATTATTTGAACAAAACTATCTTTCAGACTGAAATTTTTCAGTATTGAAACCAGGCCATATAGAAGTTCCAACATATCATATACTACTTATGGGATGGAAAAGGTAATGTAGTTGAGTTAAAAACAATTCTCAAGAGACCAGTGCAATTTGGGTTCACATACATAGGATTTTAAGAACTACTAGTAAATTGTAATACCTTTATGGGAAAACATATGGAATGACTGAGAGCTCATTTATGTTGAGCATTATTTAAGTATGTATAAATATGATTTTTTTGGTGCATCTCTTAAAGGAAGTCATTAATAAACCAATTGTGGGGGCATCTCGTTGGTTCAGTCAGTCAGTAGAGTGTGTGACTCTTGATCTCCGGGTAGTGAGTTCAAGCCCCACCCTGGGTGCAGAGCCTACTTTAAAAAAAAAAAAAATGTGAATATTACGACACTTAGAAATCTGTTAGAAAAAAATCTGAAATTTATTCATCATGTTTTATAGCGTAATTTGGTATAGACAGGCTTGCCCAAAACTAGCATGTAAACATAAAGTCATGTAAGTGATTTGGAATTATCTTTCAAATTACATGTAATGTCTAAAGCAATTAAAAACTAATGAAACTATGAGTGTGTTTATGCCAATTCATAGAATATATTCTCACATATTTGAAGGCTCTAGCAGGACATGGTGGTTGTCAAGTCCAATGACTGAAGAATAGAGCTTGTTTATTGAGAAAGCTTTCCTTTCTCTTGATCTCCTGAAGCAACAAAGGGAGAAGGAGACAGACACCTTTACACTTGATCAGCCAGCCAAATCAATCTTGGAAATCAGTGTAGTGTTAACCATACTGCTTTTAGTCCAAAGTTAAGGAGATGTTGCAGAAATGCCGTGTTTTGGTCAGGCAGTATTTTATTTAGTATGTGAGACCAAACGGATTGAGTGTGGAAGGTGTGAATTCCGCTTTCTTCAGGCCCCTTCCTTGCTGGGAGGGGCACGATGTGTAGAAGGGTATTATACACATGGAGGAAACTAAGAATCCAGTAAATGTGATAAAGCCACCTGAAATAGAAGTGTATTCTTTGTGATCTGTCTAGTGGTGGTATTAGTGACAAAGGAGAAGTTCATCTTTAGATACTGGGAAATTTAGAAGCTTGCTATGCCTTTTCTTGAAGAATTCAATGCAGGGATTTAAAAAGACAATATAGATAAAGGGAATTGTAGAAGAGGGAGGCAGAATACAACAAAATCTAGAGGTAAATGAAGGGACATAAAAGCATAGTTAAGGAAAAAAATGTTAACATACTGTATTTCAAAGAATGGCTAATTTTTAAATTGTCGACGGAACCAATGATATAACTCCATAATGTAATTTTGGCTCTAATTGTTATAATTTAGACAAAATTACTTAATGAAATCTTCATTTTAATCTCTATATTTTGCATTACAACTTTTGATACTGGCTATCGTGGGATGTGATTTGGTGTGTATGTACACATATATCAAAATAATACTTTTGAATTTCATGATAAAAACTATCATTAGGGGCACCTGGGTGGCTCAATCAGTTAAGTGTCTGCCTTCGGCTCAGGTCGCGATCTCAGGGTCCTGGGATCGAGCCCCATGTGGGGCTCTCTGCTCAGCGGGGAGTCTGCTTCTCCCTCTCCCTCTGTGCTTTTTGTTTCTCTCTCTCTCAAATAAATAAATAAATATTTTTAAAAAAGACTATCATTAAAACAATAATATAAAAAATTGACTTACATAGAGCAAACATTTGAGAAGGAAAATGTAATCTTTCTCTTAGTGGCCAAGAAACCATGGCAGAAGGCCTTCTTCATCCCTCTGGGTCCTAATCTGATCCCAGAACTGAGACTGTAGGCATTCATTCTCCATCCTCTGGACCCGAGAAGCAGCCGTTCTCCAGGGGTCACTCCTTGTTATGATGTCCTCCCGTAGCAGCCTCCGGGACTGCAATGGCCTCCCTAGTGAGTCAGTTCTGTCCCTCCAGAGAAGAACCTGCCTCTCTTCAACCCATTCTCTGCATTTGTTTCCACCCTGCTTAAAATACCTAGAATAACTCCATTTGAGAATTAATGATTGAGATAAAAGATGTCCATGAACGACCTGGATCCTGAAGTATCCAAAGTGGGGGAAACTTCTACCCAAATGTTTGGAATCCTATAGATTGTAAGGAACCATTTCACATTTCATTTTTAAAATATTTTTCTTAACATAAAATAATGTGTATTTATTGTAGTAAATTTGAAAGCATGAAATATAAAAATGGTAAAAAAAAATCACTCTTCAGAAAAAAGTTAGCGAGTTAACATTTTGGACTATTTCCCATATGTGTGTGTGTGTGTGTGTGTGTGTGTGTTTAATGTATATTTTTAAGTACTTTGGATCATACTGAATTCACAATTTTCTATTTCATTACTAATATTTGCCATTATAACATAATTATGGGCTAATATTTTTGAAAATGTATAATAAACATTATTGTAATTTTTTTAACCTATGAATGTATCATAACTTAAAGTCTTTATTTTATTAGTTATTAGGTAAGACTAATCTCCCTTTTTTTTTAAAGATTTTTATTTATTTATTGAGAGAGAGAGAGAATGGTAGAGAGAGAGCATGAGAGGGAAGAAGGTCAGAGGGAGAAGCAGACTCCCTGCTGAGCAGGGAGCCCGATGCGGGACTCGATCCTGGGACTCCAGGATCATGACCTGAGCGGAAGGCAGTCGCTTAACCAACTGAGCCACCCAGGCGCCCAAGACTACTCTCTCTTTTGACATAGCTTCTGTAGTTGTGCAGATGAAAAGGAGGAAGTAGTTATTATTTTAATATAAGCATTTATTGAATTTTAGTGAAGTTGAATCTTTTTTCATATATACTAACGGTACTTTATTTTTTATTATTTTTCTATTTTGTTTTGAGTCACATAAATGAAATCGTGGTTTTGGATATGCATATTAATGGATATGCATATTTTAATAATTCCGAAGCAATAATAAATAGGATAAACTGAAGCTGTGCTTATAATTACAAGAGCTAGCAAATTTTCAGCAATTATTGTATGTCAGACCCCTTTCAGTGTGGTTCACACATATTAATCATCTCATGTAATGTTCATTGTAGCCCTATGAAACAAGGACAATTATGCCAATTTTAGAATGAGCAACATTGAGTCAGAGAGTTTAGTGATCTTCCCCAAGAGGTTCCTAGATTAACCTGGGTAAGAAAGACTCAAGTCAGGGCTGCGCCACACTAATCTGACTCCAGATTTCATACTCATAACCACTAAATTATTTAAACTCCCACATATTAATTATAAAGAGGACTCCTTTGGTTTTTGGAATCTGAATCTGGCGCTTAGGAAAAAAAAAAAAGGCTTGAAGCTGTAGGTGTGGAATTTAAACTGCCTATATTAAGTCTAGATCTTTTTTTTTTATGTTATGTTAATCACCATACATTACATCATTAGTTTTTGATGTAGTGTTCCATGATTCATTGTTTGTGCACAACACCCAGTGCTCCACACAGAACGTGCCCTCTTTAATACCCATCACCGGGCTAACCCATCCCCCAACTTCCTCCCCTCTAGAACCTTTCGCGAGTCTTTGGATCCTGAAAAGGTTTGCCTGCAAACAAACAGAAGTTCTCAGCCATAATCCACAAATTAAATCTTGGCAAACCGCTCAGGACAGAAAAGGGACTCCTCCCTATCACCTAAAGTATCTCTGAATCCTACCGTTTCTTTCCTTAGAACTTATTCATACATGTTATTCTATTATACCTCTTTTTGTTGATGTGTGTAATATGTATCTCCACTCTTTAGAAAATCAGCATCATGATGGCAGAGTATCTGTGAGCTGTATCTTCAGGGTTTAGAGAGTAGTTGGCACATATTAATGAACATTTGTTGAGTGAATATTTGTTTCTTCTACAGTTTCTATCTTTTTTCTCTGCCCAATATTCCCCTGTACTTCTAGAAACAGATTTTTTTTTTTTTTTTTTTTTTTTGGCCCAGGACCTTGCTTGTACGCTAAACATGTGGTTCCCAAGGGTGTTGTCAACCGGTACTCTTCCCTGATGCCACACTTGACTGGTTGTATTATACCACTGTGACTCAGATGGGGCCAACATACTGATAAATCTTCCATAAAAGCTGAGGAAAGGTATAATTTCACTGGTGTTGAAACTGAATAGTGCTAGTAAGAAGATAGCAATTGTGTTGCTCATTATGTGGAAGAAAGTGGTCTAAGACAGTGAAGCCAACAAAGAGAGGTAGAGAGCAGTGAAGGATTCAAAGTGTGTCCTGGAAGTGTCAGGTCCCAGCTGCAGCCCAGATGAACAGCATCCCTGTCCTTCCCATGGTGACCTGAGACCTCTGGTAAATTTCTTCTCCCTGAGCTAATGCAATGTGGACTTACGTTAGTTGTGCCCAAAAGCGTTAGGTATAAGCAAACCTGCATCATTTCTCTATTGCTACATAACAAATTACCATAAAATTACTGGCTTATAATGATATCCACCTATTGTCTCCCAGCTCTGTCTATCACGGGTCCAGGCACGGCATAACAAGGTTCTCTGCTCAGGGTTGTTTTTCAAAAGTGCATTTGGGTTGTCAGCTGGGGGTGTGATCTCATCAGTTTTTTCGATGTCTTCTTTCAAGCACAAGTAATGGGCAGGATCAGGGGCTAGTAACAGCAGGTCTGCATTAACACTGCTAGACTCATGGTACAAAGTGAACAGTTATGGGGTCCAATTCAGTTTCTCAAAACTACAATTTAATAAAGAAGCCATGATAGATAAAATGGGAATGTGTGGAACATTGGCTGGTTTTCTTCAATTCAGAAATAAGTAACATTACAAAATAAAGATATGCCCAACATAACAAAGAATATGTTCCTTTAATCTCTATATAGGTAGGTATAGGTTGATGTACAGCTAGGTAAATAGATATGGATAAACATATGTGTATGTGTGCGTGTGTGTGATTATAGTGATTGCATTTAGAGGTTCAGTATTTTACACCTTACAACATGTAGCCAATCATATTCCACAATATTCAACCATCTCATCTGCCTCTACACTTGGTACCCATTTACATTCCTCTTCGGAGGGAGAGCAAGATGGTTAACTAGTATATTTCTCTTGAGCAAATGTAGGAAATTACATATGTATTGCTTTTTGATCCTGATGGCTTTTTTTTTATTAACTCAATATGTCTATCATTTATTTACTTAATACTTGTTAAATTGTTTAATAAAATAAACCCAAAATTAATCCTGAGAGTACAGAAAGAGGATATGCATTGTCCATATTTTCTATCCAGAGTTGAACTAGCATGACTATACAAATGAGTGAGAATGGTAATAGTCACTTTCTCATGCTTCAGCTACAGCACCTGGTGAATGGATGCTGCCTCTCTACTGGACGAATAACCTAACATATTATTAAACTTGGTCAATATGCAGTAAAAAAAAATCAGCACACTACTACTAAATAGGTTTTTTGACAGTGTTAGCAATTAGAAAAATACTTTATATATTTCTATCGCTTTTTTCAGAAATACACACAAAGCAGTTGTGAGAATGAGCATCATACAGAGCAATGCAGCTGGGTTTGGACTGGTAATATCACCGACTAAAGGAATTGGCCTAGAAACCATCTGTCACTTTCATGAAAGTGGGATAATATTCAAACTTATATGTTTTGATATATTGGCCCTTCAATACACAGGCTTCAATTTTGGCCCTGTAACTTTTTGAAATATATGCTCTACATAATCCATCCAGATAATTACATAGCAATATGAAGCTGGTTCCTCACTGTGTCCATAGTATGTTTGCAATGACCATGGGATTGAAAATCCTAACCACTGTCTGCCTTATCAGAATCTGTAAACTACATTTAAATGTAATTAAATAGAGTTTAAAATGTCATCCTTTTATTTAGCCCCATACTCTGAACTAATGGTATTTTAAATATTTTAATATATTGTACCATACAGAGATAAAATGATTATCCTATTTGCCAACTGAAACAACATTAACCTGGAATTTTTTTTCTCCTAAATGCACTATTAGTCTTCTCTAAAACAAAACAAATTGATTGAATTTCTGGTCCTTTCTGTGTAAATGAAAACTCAGGTTGCACTTTTGTCTTATCTGCAATAATTACTTTCAATGATTTCAAAATATTTGGAATTTATCTTCAAATGTACAATTATGTTTAAGGTTGAGTTAGAATCTGATGTTCTTAGAGTTAAAAACAAATGCCAACAATGTTTTCCCGGCTATAACCATAGAACATGTCTCCAAAGTAAATCTATATTAGCACAACTCAATGTGGTAATTAAGATAGAAAAAAGCAGTACTAAGCTGCATGTCCTATCAGGTTCCTTGGGGACCAAAATTAACTGACGTGACTTGAAATGTGTCCAGGGGGTTTAGTTAGCCTCCATTTAGTTGCGAACTTCTGCTATTAAAATGCATAACAAATAGCAGCGTCCATGTCCCTGAAATCTTCATTATTTAAGTCCTAATTTCAGATGGCTCCTTCATTAGAGTCTATATCCCAAAAGCTAGCTTTGACTTTTAATTACACTATACAATCAGTGCTGTCAGGTGATAAGTTGGAAGGACAACAGACCCCGGGGCATATCTTGGTAAACCTCAAAGGTCCAGCTCTTAACCAAAATCAAACAACAGAACAAAGGCAAATGTTCTAGGAACAATCTGCCACGAAATGCAGGACGAACTGTCGCCCTGTTTAACCTTGCTGCTTATATCTGTCATGAAATCCATGTAGTAAATTCAAGAGGCCGGGCAGAGATAGGAACAGAGGGGATGTTTTAAGAATAGAAAATTGGAATCTCTCTTCTCTCGGGTTCGGAAAGTATATGCCACGTTCTTAGATCTCTTTTTATTTTCTCTGCCACTACTGCCCTTCATGAGCATTTGGATTTATAAGAAATGCCTGTTTGCACTTTAAATACCACCTTGATAATTCATATTCTAGGATGAATGATGAAAATGTAGACTCGCTAAATCTCTAATGAATACTTTTGAGATCACAACTAGTTTATTCTTTGGACATATTCATTTCTATAGAAAAAAAAGTTCTACTTGTAAGTCAGTTTTGGAAATCACGATATATTTTCTTTTACTGAAGATGTTTTAAAATGTTCAATTCTCAGGATAGGTCAGAAGTAGCCTACTTAACTCATGGTATAATTTGAACTGCCTTTGTAATTCAATTTTACTCATTTGTAACAAAAGCAATATATAAACATTTTCTCTTGACTCCAACCTCATGCCCAAATAATACTCTGTGCCTCAAAGTAAGGCTATTTCAGAAAGGAGCTGATGCTTTGGCCGTAACAGCACCTCTGATAACATCAGCAGATTCACTAGAGTGAATGATGGGAGGGATTTCCTATATAGAAGCAACTTTCAAAAGCAATATGATTTCATAAGTAAAGGGATCTTTAAAAATTGTGTTACGAGAAAAGCTCCTGAGAGTCAATAATCCTTCAGTTGCTCTAGACCAGGGAAACATAAAAAAAAATAAACTGAGAAACAGTGTGTGTGGGGGTCGGGGAGTGGGAGTGTGTGTATGTACGTTTGAGTATGTGAGTGAGCATATGGGTTTGTGCCTGAGTGTATGAGAGCATGTGTGTGTGTGTGTGTGTGTGTGTGTGTGAGTTTATGAGCAATGTGAATAAATGTATGTGTGTAATGTGCGGAAAAGGAATGCAATGTTCATAGGCTGTTTGACAAGTGAATCACATGGATACAAGTGGAATGGTTATAATCTAAGAGCAATTCACAGCAACTCAGCAACATATGGGAGAATTGTTAGAAAAAGCTGGTGAAGGAAAATGTTGAACTCGATTGTTCAGATAATATTCATTCCAGGCATATAATTTCCATATGATATTTTTGTATTAAAGGTAAATTAAAAGCTTCTCAGTAACCATATGGAAAGAAAGTGATGAATAGGTTTGCATCGAAATGGCGCCATTAAGAAAGTAAAAAGGAAAGTCACAGAGTGGGAGAAGGTATTTATAATAACCAACAAAGGGATTATATCCAGAATGAAATCACATATAATTAAATTAGGGGGAAAAAAAGCAGGAAAAGTGAAAAACTTGAATAGCCATTTCTCAAAGATTATATTCAAAAGACCAATACACCTGAAAATTTTGTCTAACTCATCAGCAGAATGCCATACAAAAACCCTGGTGTGATACCACTACACACTGGCAAAATGGCTAAAATAACCCTAACAATAGTAGCATTTGCCCTGGGCACCAGGCTTTACAAGATTCCACTCTTGTCCTTGACGGGTCCTGTATCTTTTACAGGGCAAGAAGTCTGTGGGTCAAAGGTATGTATCTACCCAGAGTCTGCCAGCTTCCTGCTTCCCAACTATTCATTAGCTACCTGAGCCCCATTTTCTCTGTTCAAAGTGCCTGGAGCCTGCTTTCAGAATAAGCGTGGGGCTTTTCAGTGGGCTTTTCATCCAAAGGAGAGATATCACCTATGGGTGCAGTGCTAGAACCAAAGGATGGTCGACGCTCTGGAAGTTGTGGACAGAGCTTCAGTGTGTAGACTGGGTTTCTTCAAGCTTGATTGCCCCTTTGTAGCATTAAAATAAAAACCACAGGCCCAGAGTCGTGGCACTTAGATGGAGTTCCCAAACCGGGGCTTAAAACCTAATCTAATTGCAATTTCAACCTCTCCCAGAAATGTAGTCTTAACTGGTCAGTCAGGAATTTTCCCATCAGCACGCCAATGAATCTGCCATCCCCCAAAGAAAGATGAGGCGATCTGTGTGAGGGTCCCTTATTTTTCCCCCTGTAGGAAAGCTACCTTGCCTGGAACAATCCTTTTGCTAATAACCTTCTTGCCCCACTCTCCTCCCATAAAAACCCTCCATTTTGTACAACTCCTTGGAGCACCCCTCTATTGGCGGATGCTGCCAGATCCAGGAATTGTTTAATAAAGCCAATTAGATCTTTAAAATTTACTTAATTGGATTTTTGTTATTTAACAGTATGTATACCATTTTTTTTCTCATGCATTGAGTCCTATCAATTTTATGTTTGAATATTTCTGGTATGTTTCAGCTCTTCTTCAGCTACACCTAAAATATTTTTTTTTGTTCCCATTCTTAAGATTTCTCTTCCCCCTGCCTAAAACAATGTGTCCAATGACTCAGTATTGCTCATGAGATAAAGAAAAAAGAAATCCTAAACATTACAAAAACCTACATATCCTCTGCACAAAAAAATCACCAGCCCCTTCTCAAACAACCCTAAAACTTCACTCTCTGCTTCACAGTTATATTAGCCTTCTTGAAATTCCTCAATCTTGCTATTTCCCTTTTTGCCACAAGAAACTGGTCCATTTTGTACCTCAGCCTAGAAATGGCCCCTCTCAACACATTCACATTTCACCCAGTTAATATCTACAAATTATTGGTTGCTCAGTTCAGATATATTTTCCTCAGAGAAGCCTTACCAATCCTTCCCAAATTACGTCATACCCTCCATTGTAAACTTCTCAGGCCATCCTGCATTACTTTCTTAGCATCTACAGCAGTTTTATTAAAATAATTTCATTCTTTATTGTTCAATAGCTGCCTTCTAAGCAAAAATGGAAGTTACATAGGAATTTCCAGCACAGAAGTTCTCAAATATAAGTACTCAATAAATAGTTGTTTAATAAATGAATATGAACATTTACCTATGTAGTTTAGTAAAACCTGCCATATTTGGACTTGATGAAGGAGGGTTAAATAATAAATGTTTTAAATAGTACTTTAAAATCTTTAATCATCTGGGGCACCTGGGGGTGGCTCAGTTGGGTAAGCATCTGACCGTTGATTTCAGGTCAGGTCATAATCTCAGGGTCATAGGATCCAGCCTGGAGTAGGGCTCTGTGCTCAGCAGGGAGTCTGCTTGAGGATTCTCTCTCTCCCTCTGTCCCTCCACACCCTTCCCACCTGCTCTCTCTAAAAAAAAAAAAAAAAAAGTTTAAAATCTCCAATCATCTGTTCATGAGCTATTTAAAAATAGTGCTGTTCTATATAATATATTAACTTAAAAAAACCTGAGATTCTAATTCTAGGAAGGATTAGAGTATAAGCAAAATAAATGAAGATATAAATTCATAAACCTAAGTAATATCATTCAAACAAAATAAACATAAGTATCACGTTACAAATCATCAGTTTTTACATTCAAATAGCAATTGTAATGTTTAAATGCACATTGCAGGATAATATGCATTGTGATACATATTAATTAATAACAATTATTATTGAGAATGTACCAAGTACTAGGCACTTGAACTATCTTATCTCTAATTCTCACAAAAAAACTCCATAAAGCAGGTATTACTTATCCCTACTCACTGTTGAGGAAATGGAGATTAGAGTTGTTACAAAACTTGCCAAGTCTATGTATGCTCTTAGGCTCTGGAGAGCTGGAGTTTGAAATTTTGTCTTACTGACTTAAAAGCCCCCATTCTTTTCATTTACGTCACTTCACTTTTGCCAGAATCATATTTTTCAATCTCTAGATTGAGCATTTTGATCAGAGCTTAATGTTTCTAAGGAAAACACACTTTATCAAATCTGTTAAATAGGTTAGCATCTAACACATATTGGAATGCTGTTCAAAACAGAAGAAAAAAAGGCAACAGTAAACCAACCAAGCACAAACCAACCAACTAGCAAGCAAATTAACTTGTTAAACAACCATTTGAGAGGTAATTCAAATAAATCCTTTCTTTCTCAAGTGGGAACCTCTAATGGATCATTCTGCATTGATTAGAATAGATACAAAATCAGTTATAAACCAGTAAGATGTTAACAATGCAAAGCTAATTACAAGAAAATAACCAATAACACTACAGAATGACTGCAATTTGTTAATTATTAGGGTGTGTTCTGTTAATCTGCCTATACACATTTTCTTTCCATGATTAGTAAACTAGGAACTCCTGAGAATCAAGTCCAAGATAAAAATCAGTCATTGAACACTACAGTTCATTTTATGCTAGAATCTCTGTGTGAAATCTATTTCAGTCCTGGTCCTTCATCTATGGATGAATGATACAAATGTGCATCATAATTTGCCAGATTGTTTCTTACATTTTCTTGCGAACTGCCATATTGAAGAGACAATTAACCACATGATGTTAATTACTGAAGAAATTATCATTACTAAAATGAGAGTTATCATATATAGGTATATCGAATTTTGAAATTGCACATAATGTGAGATTATATATGTGTGTGTGTGGCTGTCACCTTCAAAGGAATTCTACATATATTTCAAACCAGTGAGCTGAGCATTAGCTGTATGTCAGAATCTTCTGGAAAGTTCTTAACAAATCCTAACTCCCAGGCTGCACACATTATTTAAAGCAGATTTTCTGGACATGAGGAGCAAGTTCGAACACATTTTCATCCACATTTGCTCATCACAGTTACTTACCTATGAAAATATATTATTTTATCAGATATTATATTTGCTCTTCATCATTACATGAAAATGAAGACATCATATGCTTTTTGAAATCATGTGGAAAAAATACATTACAGAATGTTTGTTGTAAAATAGCAGCACATGCTCTGATAGTGCTGAAAGCAACCTTTGACCTTTGGTTTCTCCCTCCCCCAGCATGTGAACAAAGGCAGCTGAATATCCAAAGTGGTGTTAGCTTCTATGGCAAAGGCTTACCAGCAGGACGCTGAGCTCATCAGCATCTTTCATTTACTTCCTTCCCACGTCTTCACAGCATCAGAAGCTATTTTCAATCTCGGAAGCAAAGTCTATTCAAGAACCCCCATTCTTTTTCTGTAAATGCCCCAGTCCCCCATTTTGAAGCTAATAAAGTATTTTTGTTTTAGAAATTTAAAAAAATGGCATTAAAATTACATAATAGTGTGAACACTCATTTCCCAGCATATCCTGGATTTTTTCCTGTAAGAATATTATATTTTTCATAAGGCATAATTGAGAATATGATTAAAAATAGAGGTGCAAAATTAAATTTAGGGAGCCTAGTTTTAGAGGAAGTCATATTTTTTCCCGTCATTAAATTTAATTTAGCCAATTCTACACAGCTTCTCAACTCAAACCTTCAGAAAACTACGTTTTGGGAGCAACTAGAGGAGGGACAGATGCAATTTTTAAGTTAAATGAGAGAGAGAGAGAAAGGTGGGGGAGAAGGGCAAGAGGGAGGAGGAAGGCAGGACGGAAGTGTGGTTTACTGCAATGTTTTCGAACAAGCAGGTGACCCTCGGAGTGGAGAAGACTGTAGGTAGATACATCTTTGCTGCTGAAATTTTTCCTGAGTGAGAGTTGAAGCATTGTATCTCCTCTCAGAGAAAGGGCTATTTGCCTTTGCTGTGCAGATGGGAAAGCAAGGGGAGAGCACGCATTTACCTCTTTGGAGGAGAGTTAAACAATACCTAGACTGACAGAAACTATGATACTTAATGTGGAGTAAATACACAAAACCCATGTTTTCTTTAAAAAATCCATTTTATTTACACTATCACTATAAATATGTCCCTTTTATAGATAAATGATTTGCACAGATGTACATCATTTCTCCACGACTTGAAGTTATTATTTTGACAACAGTCACCTAGAAACATCAATAGACCTAAAAATCTGCTGGGTATGGACACATGTTTCAATGCTTTTAGCCATCTGGGGATGTGGAGTACTTCCTGGGAACTCTATTTCCCAAACTCTGCAAGTATCTTAGCTGCTCTTTTCATCTAGCATAAATTCACAAAGCTCCAGTAACTTATTAACTATTTCATGTCCTGTGGGGGACAATTAACCCCAAGTATATTAAACTAGTAGATTAAAGGGGGCAGAAGAGTCCAGGTGACATCAGATAAAAAAAAAAAATATGCTTTCATGAAGACTGATGGAAAGAAAAGACACTTTAATAAAATGTTCTACATATTTTCCTCAGCTTTTTGGTACCGAACAGAAACCTAGGTTGCAAAAGTGGCATTTATCATCAAAGGATCCCCTTTATTTTCTGATGACCATTGTATGAAAGAAAATTACTGTCATCTTTATCATAGCTCAAGATTCGTAACATCTACCCAGAGGTATGAAACTATGAATTTGTTTTTCATGCATTTAAATGACAAACTAAAAAACATTCAGTTGTAATCATCTAATAAATTCTGTAATATGAAAACAAATATCACGCCCCCCCAAATAATACAAAACTATTTTGATATTTAAGAGGACTGTTGGGGTTACCACTTTCCCGAAAATCAGTAGAACTTAGTATGATTTTTTTTTTCTTCAATGGTATGCCAAAAACACATGTTAAGAATGAACCCCACATAGCCTCTTTTTTAGTGTACTTATCTTTGATGGGGCCGCCCCAGTTTGCTAGTTGAGTTGCTTATTGTCCCCACCCTTTTGGGGTCAATCCTAGTATACAGATCCCTAAACATGTGTACACCCATTGTATATGTACAAACATGTACACATATGCATACCATATGTACATGTGCAAATACACACACACACGCGCACGCGCAAACACACCTGCTTTATCCTAGATGGTGTTATATGGTACTATGAAGGTTTTCATATTTTTTTAAAATCTCATAATTATTTATACAAAATTAAAAATATTTTTATAGCATTTGGCTATTTTTAAAAGATTTTATTTATTTATTTGAGAGAGAGGGGGAGAGAACATGTGGTGGGGAGAGGGGCAGAGGGAGAGAGAGAGAGAGAAGCAGACTGCCTACTGAGCAGGGAGCCCGACAAGGACACAGGGCTTGATCCCAGGACCCCAAGAACACGACCTGAGTGGAAAACAGACGCTTGACTAACTGAGCTACCCGGGCATCTCAGCTATTTTTGAATTAATTTCAAAAGACAAAATAATTTGGGTTATAGTCCAATAAAGAAGGTGTGAAAGATACATTATTTACTCTTTATTCAGAGGTCAAAAGTATCTCAATAAAGCAGAAAAAAAGATTATTTGTGAGTGTTTGTGTGTGTTGAGAAGAGGAGGGTGAGAAAAAAGTGTGCTTAACTCTTAAGTAACAGGAATGGTGGGGTGGACAGAGCTGCTGTGTGTTATCTCTGTTTGAGCTTGAGGACTTTCTGTTTCCTTCCTTTCCACCTGTCTTCAAAATCATGCTCAAAGCTTTCTTCTCCATTAAAATGTCCTTAATAAAATCCAGGTAACTCTAATCACTTACTGATTTTCTACGTATGCTAAGAATTTGCTTACTTAGTACATAAATGTTGGGATTTAGAACACACTACCCTAAAATATGGCACCTTAGCATATTGAATATTTTAAGCTGAAGAAGTTTGATAAAATGGCAGAAGCAGAAAAGTCACCCTGACCTTCCCTCGCCCTTCTCTCCTAAATTCGGTCAGAAAGACTTTATGTGGGGGGTGCCTCCTTATACCCTAAGGAAAGGAGCACCATTTTCCCCCGAAGACAAAGGGACACTGAGATGAATCTGAACAAACAGGCCCTGCTGTTTTCCCCAATTTGCTACACTTCCCTCATGCCCTCTGCCCTACCAAATCTCTCCCCAGGTGTCCACTCTTCATTACACCTAGCACAAAATTACTAAGGGTCAACCATTTTGCCGCATCTTCATTTCCTTATGAAGGCTCCTGTGTCATATAAAACTTATATAAAATAAATGTATAGGCTTTTCTCCTGTTCAACTCTCTCTATCAGCTTAATTTTCAGATGCATCCATAAACCCAAAGATGGTTGAGGAAGATTTTTCTTCCCATATATATGCACAAATATATATTAATGCTTTATGGATTTTAATCTCTTATACTGAACTTTCTCAGATATCCTCAGTGGATGTCAACTCTATGATGTGCAATAGGATGAAAAAATAGAAAATTTAACTGATGCATCAAAATATGAAAAATGATAGATACATGAAAATTGTGAGATAGACAACCTAGAATTTGCATATTACCATAGTGTGGTTACAAATAAGTTTGTTGGGACTACATCTGAAAACAAGGCTGTAAAACACTCAGGAGAAAGTATTTGTGAGGAGGATTTTTTTTTGAGTTTTACTACTGTGTTGTGAGTTACAAATACCCACCTCTGCCCATGTATTTAAATTGTACACTTAGAAGAATTGTGTGGGTTTTTTTGGGGGGGTGGAGGGGGGTCAAAGTGTATTGGATTTCAACATCCATCCAGGAAATAAAAAAGACTGGTTTATAATTTCATACTAATTACTCAGAATCACAGTTGCATGCATATGTATGTAAAGTTACAAATATCTGGAAATAAGTAAAATATGTCAAGAAATCAGCATGCCTGGTTAGATGCAAAGTGAAAGTGCCTACAGAGATTGAAAAAGCTAATGATAGGGACTATCATTTAAAAATCTCTAACCCCTCCCGGGCAGTTTCCATATTTTTTGTCAGTCCTGATGCTAGATATTCATAAATTATAATATTTACCATGTAATGAATTATAAATTGAAAGGAAGTAAATATACTAATAAAGGCTTGAAATGATTGTGTTCTCATCCTCCAGACTTTCAACGTCTTGCTTACTTCAGCTATATTCACAGGACATGAAAATTCTATGTGTGTGTGTGTGTGTGTGTATATATATATATATATATATATATACATATATATATACATATATGCATACATATATATATATATACACATTCATTCCTCTCTGCCCTTTGCCAAGTAACTGGTATCCTTCCTCAGGGAAAATAAGCTTCAGGAATTGTTTATTCACAGTATTTTAGTCTCCAGTGAATACTTTTCTCTGATATATTTGTATAACTGTTGAACTTTCTATTGTCCTTTGAAGTGGTGACAACATCTTGACACACTTATATTGATTTTTTAATTATATCATTTAGTTTGCTGACTTTAGAGTAGCTATAGTTCATGAATTATGGAAGAAGAGAAAGCACAGACATTGTTCATGATTTCTCAGTTAGGGTTAAAAAATCACAAACATCCGAAAATATTTTGTATTTTAAATATTTTATTTACAAAACAATAACACCACTAATAAAATAAGCTATAACAACATATACTTAACATATACTGATATTTCCTTAAATGGGTGTCACCATAAAATTTGATGTCTTCTTGGGAGGAGAAGCTAGGGAAAGTGGGGTATATTCACAGAGAAATAAGAAAACTTCAGCTGTGTTAGTGCCAAGGAACAAGCTGGCATTAATTAAATATCTATTCATTGGTAATGAAGGCCAAATAGCATTAAGCAGTTAGTAGAATATTAATCACATGCTTAAGGACTAATTGTACCATATTAACCATTAATGACACAATAAAAAACTAGATATACTATGATACATAGCAGCCATTAATTGAAAGCTCTTCTAGAAGTGTGATTTTCTATTTCTTAATGGGACAGTAGCACAATATGCACATAATTATGCCTTTTCCTTTCATGAACGTCATGCTTTATATTTGGGTACGACTGATATACCCACATATACCTCTATTACCATTGAAAAGCGATTGTTACAAATTGTGCTCCTTCCATTCTTGACTCCCTCTGGCAAAAGGAAACCTCATTTCGTGACTGAAATTACTTTCTACTTAAAATGGCATGATTATTTAGTTCATATGAAACCTTACAGAAGTACAGCAGACCGACAGGATATCCCTCCTTCTCCATGCACATATTCTCTTCCCACAGAGCTGAAGTATGTGGTAAGTGTACCAGAAAAGGACCCAGATTTGGCAAAAAATAGGACTCTTCTCCCTCTTTGGAACCTGTCCCAAACACTTCCCAATTCCATACATATATGTTCTGAAATGCCTATTACACTTGCTGCCTTCATACTCTAAAAAGACATTGAAGTAAGGTTTAATATGAAGATAGAAGAAAAGTTAGTTTATGTTTTGCCACTAAGAGCTCTTCTGGGAGACTGAGTTATTGACCACAATATATGCATCCTCCCTGCCCTTTGCCATGTAACTAACTTTGCAGTTCTTCCCACTGATAGAGGAGTGCATTTTCCTGTCCCTTGACTTTGGACTTGGCCAAGGGGATATTAGCCAAAGTGATATAATGTGACCAAGACAAAATGTGCTCAACAGTTGGGCTTTCCTTCTCGTGTTTGTATCAATTGATATGCATGACAAAATAAAAATGGCCACAAGTTCTTGGACACTCCTCTTATCGAGAGGAAGGCTTATCTTCTCTCTCCTGAATCTTGGCTGGTAGATAGAAGCTGAGAAGCCTTTGGGAGACTGTTTTTGAAAGCTGGGCATGCCTTAAGAAGACTCAGTAGAAGCTGGGAGAAGATCGAGGAGATTATTCTAAGAAATATTAGGATAGTGAGGAAAATGTTATTCAAAGCTGGAAAGAAGATCAACATATAATGAGAAAAATGGAAATGGTAACTAATGATCTCTGAGAGCTGGCCAATGATATTTGTGGACAGAATGATACAAATTCCAAATGTTTTCTTCTTGCTATCTATGATGAATTACAAGAAAGTGATGAGTTAAAGAAGGAATTGTTCAGTTTTTGTGCACAATTTAGAAAAAAATATAGAAACACAGAATTTGCTGGGTGCTGTGGACTGATTGTTTGTGCCCCCCACCTCCAAATTCATATGTTGAAGCTTTAATGTGATGGTATTTGGAGGTAGGAAATTGGGAAGTAATTAGGCAATGAGAATGGAGTCCCATGATAGGATTAGCATCTTAATAAGAGGGAGAAAGCTAGCCCTCCTGCTTAGCCATTTAAGGATACAACAAGAAGACTGCCATCTATAAACCAGGAAGAGGGCCCTCACTAGCCACCATACCATGCGTGTATCCTGACTTGGCCTTTCAGTCTCCAGAACCATGAGAAGTACATGTTTTTAGTTTAAGCCACCTAGTCTGTGGTATTCTTTATAATAGCCCAAACTGGGTAAGACAATTGACTATGTTAGATATGAAGAGAATGAAATTTAGATGCCCTGAGTATGTCCTCATTCCTTGATTTAACTTCTTTTAAAAAATTAAAATTGTTATAGCATTTTGCAGACCTGCAAAAAAAATCTTGCGTGCTTTTTTATCCATTTGAGGTAAGAAATAATCTTTAGATTCCCAGGTTTTAACAAAGTGAATGTCACTTAAAGGACGATTTTTTCCCCCTTGAATCATTGAGAAAGACTTTAAGGCAAAGTACTTACAAGCTAAAGTCACGATGCTTTCGGATCTGTCGATAGAACTTCGGGTCATTTCCATATTTTAGCTATTATGCATAATGCCATTATAAACTTGAGTATACTAATATCTCTTCAAGATCCTGACTTCAATGATTTTGGATATATACCCGGAAGTGGAGATTATCGTGTGATAATTCTATTTTTTTTTTTTTTAGGGAACTTCCATATTGTTTTCCACAGTAGCTGCTCCATTTTATATTCCACCCCCAGCAATGCACAGGTGTTCCACTTTCTCCACATTGTTGCAAATACCTGTTATTTTCTGTTTTGTTTATTGATTTTTTGATAGTAGTCATCTTAACTGGTGTGAAATACTATGTAATTGTGATTTTTATTTGCATATTCCTAATGATGACTGATATTGAGCATCTTTTCATGTGCTTATTGACCATTTATATACCTTCTTTGGAGAAATGTCTATTCAAGTCCTTTGCTCGCATCTTTGAATTCAGTTGTTTGGGTTTTTTTGTCATTGTTGTATTGAATTTAGAAGTTTTCTATGTATTATAAGTATTAATCCCTTATCAAAGATATGATTTATAAATATTTTCACCTATTCCATAGGCTGTCTTATCACTATGTTGATAGTGTCCTTTGATACACAAAATTCTGAATTTTCATAAAATTCAGTTTGTTTATAATTTTCTTTTGTTGCCTGTGACTTTGGTGTCATATCCAGGAAATAATTGCCAAATCTATTTTCATGTAGCTTTTCCTTTATGTTTTCTGGTAAGAGTTCTATCGTTTAGCTCTTCTCTTTAGGTCTTCAATGAATTTTTAGTTAATTTTTCTATGTGCTGTGAGGTAAGGGTCCAACTTCATTCTTTTGCCTGTGGATAGCCATTTTTCCCAAGACCATTTATTGAAAAGACTGTCTTTTCCTCATTGCATGGTTTTGGTTCCCTTGTCAAAACCCATTTGAACATATACTCAAGGGTTTCTTTCTTGGCTTTCTGTCCTTTTCCGTTGGTCTATATGTCTGTCTTTCTACCAGTCCCACACCATTTTCATTACTGACTAGTAATTGTAATAAGTTTTGAAATTAGGAAATGTGAGCCTTCCAACTTTGTTCTTCTTTTTCAAGGTTTCTTTGGCTATTCGGGTCACTTGAGATTCCATATGAATTTTAGGATGGATTTTTATTTCTGCATAAAACATTGTTAGGATTTTTGTAGGGACTCCACTGAATCTGTGGTTATCTTTGGGTAGTACTGACATCTTCTCAATATTAAGTCTACCAATCCTTAAACATGGATTTCTTGCAGGATAGGTCTAGTGGTTATGAACTCCCTCAGTTTTTGCTTATCTGGGAATGTCTTAATTTCTCCCTCACTTTGGAAGGATGGTTGTCAGTTACAGGATTCTTGTTTGACAGGTTTCTTTGTTTTGTTTTGTTTTGTTTTTGCTTTCAGTGCTATGAATACCTGTGCCCAAAGCCTTCTGGCATCTAAAGTTTATGATGAGAAGTCTGCTGTGGAAATGTTGCTGGTCTTGTGCTGAAGATATATCCCTCCAGGAGGACAGTGTTTATTTATGTCAGAAAGACAATGACATTACTCACCACAATTTTAAGTTTAATTTGTCTCTTAGGGGATTTTAACTGCTTAAGTTATGCCAAGTTATACCCCATCATAACTAAGAAGGTTGGTAGAGACTCTCATTTTTCAACCTGACTCAAGTCTGGAATACAAAATATTCCTTGGCAACTTTTTTGCCAGAGAATAGGTGTTTTTCTTACCTACACTACACTAAGTTTCTGGCCTTGCAATGGTCTACATGGAGGATATCTCTGTTCAGATTCTCCAACATTATCAAACTTCTCTCTCACCACCCAAATAACAATTGAAATCCAGTGTATGATATGGACTTACGCTTCCATTGGTCACCTGTGATTTTTGCGATAACTTTCTGGTTTAAGCTTTTTTTTACTTTTTCCCTCTAGGATTCCCTTTGTCTTTGTGATGTCATCTTTACCTTTAAAACAATGATTCCAGCTATTTGTTTCTTAGGATATCTGAGCAGCCAAACTGTTAAAAGCAAAATGTTGATGTTTTCCTTTGTTTTAGCACACAACATAGGTCTGTCTCCTACTCATCCTTATGCTAAGTAACTGCCTTTCTCCCATTAGGTTAGTCTACACTCCTCAACATGGTTTATGAGATCCCATAATCCCTTCCTAACTTTATAGGTTCTTCTCTTACAACTTTTCTCTTTAATATATATCTTCGAGAAAATCTAAAGTTCTTTAATTTACTTGACACCATTTCTACATTCTCCAGGGACCTTTACATATGACTTTCCTTCTAATAAATAGTAATATTTTTTTCATGTTAGGCAATGGCTACGTCCTAACTTTCACTTCAGGTCTCAGTGAAAATGCCTTTCCCTCCTAGGGGCATCACCTGAAACACGGACCAGGTTAAGGCTAGTCATATTTGTAAAGAATTAGAAATAGGAGAGAAAGATTTTGGTTTTCTTTGTATGCTTTTCTATTCTGATAAAATTTTTAAATGAGCAAATATTATTTTATACTAAATATCTGTAAGAAATATCTGATCATTAGGGGGGCTGCCTAGGTGGCTCAGTCAGTTAAGCATCTGACTCTGTTTTGGCTCAGGTCATGATCTCAGGGTTGTGGGATCAAGCCCCACATCAGTCTCCCTGCTCAGGGCAATCTACTGAAGACTCTCTCTCCCTCTACCTCTGCCCCTCCCTGTCTCAAATAAATAAATAAATCTTTTAAAAAAAAGCAAATAGGCTCATTACCTCCCATCCAGAATTATATATTCCACCACATAGTTTAGAAGTATGATATTTTAGATAGAAAAGTATTTACTGTTTTCTTCCTTAGAGATAATGGTTGTAAACGTCTTCCTAGGTGCTTAATTCAAAGTTCAATGGAGTAATCCCTCTGAGGATTGGCCACTCGTCAAACTGGAGGCCCTGTTTTCCAAATCTACTAGTGCACGTTGCATTACATACAATGCTACATTATATGCAATACTGCTTTTTTAGGAGTTATAAAATCAGGGATTCTCTATCACAAATTTTAACGTGTAGCACAATTAATTTCTTCTAAGACCTGATCAGTGATTTTGATAACAGTCTGCTGGGCACTTACTTTCTTGTGACAATGCCATAGTCAGAAGCCTTTGAAGTACGCTGATGATCTAACTCAACATTTTTACCATGTTTGACATTTCCTTTGATCACCTTGATGGATTTTCTCACTTGAATGAAAGAAACTGAAGAGATGGGAAGGATAATGAATGTGAGGGCAGCAGATGTAACTGCTAGAGAAGAAAAAAGAGAGTTAAAGTATTTATTTCTTTTAAAAATGACTATCACAGAACAAGAATTTAACTACATTATTGAGATTGTAGAAAATGAGAATACATGAGAGACCTATCTCTTTTTCTTCTTTGTCATTATTATGTTTATAAAGGATCAGTAAAATGGAAAATAAATAATAAGTAACATTTCATAGGAGGTTACAATTCAGAAAATATCTTCATGGCCATCAGCAACAGTAATGAGGGAAACTTCCACTTGAAGTTAGGACAATTGAGGTCCCAGGAGAAGTGACATTCAAGGTCAAACAAAACATAATAACAGAACTTAGAGGTAAGTCCAGGTCTTTGACTTCAAAGTCCACACAGGGATATGTTTGCAAAGTGGTGTCCAAGTTAAGAATCGAGCTTGTTCTACTAACCTTTCTCCCCAAATAATTAACTCACAATTATCTATTGGGATGAAGGTGATTATTTTAAAACAATTTACATGAAATGAATTCTACCAAAAGAATGTGATGTCAGTGTCAAAGACTAGATACATCAAAGCGTAAAACAGTGGAAATTATACATGCTGACGACAGTGACAAAATGTTTGTCCTCCAAATCTTTAGATTGATTAGATTGTTTATTTTGGTTTGGGAATCAATGAGGTTCAACAAAGTGCTCAAAGCCTAAGGATAGTCTAGCACCTCTATATATGAAAATAATTATAGAACTATAGGTTTAGAGATTTTGCATGGTTTTAATCCCTTATTTTTCAAAATTGTCAATTAAGCATGTTGATAACTAATATTCACTGAGTTTTGCTATGCACAAGTTATTCTACCTTGCATTATTTGACAAACTCTAAAAAGCTAACTTACAGATTTTATGGACGTATTACTTTTCTATTCTAAGCAGGTTAATACAACATACATTTATTATCTCATCGGTTCTGTGGGTCCAGAGTTAGGACATAGTTTGGCTGAGTCCTCTAGGGTCTCCCATGGCTGCCATCAAAATGTCAGCTAGCTATGTTCTTTCCTAGGGTCCAGTTCTCGTCCTAGCTCACATGATTGTTTGCAGAAGATTCTGATTTCTTGCTGGCTGGCATGCACAGATCACTTTCTGATTTTTGAGTTACCCCTCTCTCTCAGGTCTTTGCCATATCACCCTCCCACAGGCCTTACAACATGGCACCTAATATCTTCAAGGCCACCAAGAGAATCTGTCTTGTCTGCCGAGATGGGAGTTTCATACAATATGATGCAATCATGGAGTGATGTCCTGTCACCTTTGCCATATTCTACTGACCAGAAGCAAATCACAGATTCCACCCATCCTCCTGTATGTGGGGGGGGGGGCGTATTTTACATGAGTGTGACTCACTGGGATTCACCTTAGTGTGTATCTGCCACAGTACATGAGGAAAGTAGAAAAGGGTGAAGCTCAGATTCACTTACAGATTTTCAGCTTCCAAATTCTCTGTTCTACCTATTAAAACTTACTTTTGATTTAATCTCCTGTTCTCTTTCCCAGGGCTATTTGTGAACGTGTCCATAAAATAAAATGAGCAGACACCTTCACATTTACATTCTTGTAAATAGCTTGACCTTTATTCCAACTCAAGTTACTGCTCCCTGGAGAGTTCTCAGTATTTGTTAGAATTTGGCTTCTACCACTAGGTAATAATACACTGTAAATAGATGGAGATGGGTGTTGGGGGAGCGGATGTGAGAGCAAGAGCTCAGGGCATCTCACCTGCTTTCATTTTTGTTCTCCCCCCGGCCTGGTAAGGATCGTTCAAGATACTGTGACCTGCAAGATTCCCACATCCTGGAAATATCCAGGTGCAGGCCAGTGTAGGACATCACCTTAAATGATAGCTTTCCTTTAAAGGAGTATGACAAGATATAGAGAGAATATCAGAGGAGAAAATACTTAGCTATGAAAGCTGTGCATGGGGATGAACTTCTACTGGGAGCAGCTCCAACTAAGTAATTTATTTACAGGTATCTTGGATGAGCCATCTTCGAGATTATTAGGATTTGCCAAAATTCTGCCAATGCCTAATCCAGAGCACAGGTTAGATGACATAATATGTATTTCCCCTTTCTGATGAATGTAACAACAATAAAACAAGATGATCATATGAAGATACTAAACTTTTCAGTGAGATTTTCCCTCCAAATTTCCAGGGTAAGGACATAATTTAATTTTAATATTTTTCTGATTAGATGACACTGTTCCTTATCTTAATAAATTTGTCTATTGTTATTATATTGTTTTCCTACTGCTGTTGTAACAAATCGCTACAAACTCAATGGCTTAAAACAACAGACATTTATTCTCTCACAGTCCTAGTGGCCAGATGACTGAAATGAGTCTTTGAGGGCCAAAATCGAGGAGGTGGCAGGGCTGGTTCAGTCTGGAGGCTCTGGAGGAATAGTCATTCCCTGCCTGTCCCAGGTTTTGGAGGCTGTCATATTCCTTGGCTCTTGGCCACATCAGTGCAGTCTCTGTTGCTGTGGTTACATGGTTTCTGCTCTCCTTTTGTCAAATCTCCCTCTGCCTGCCTTGTACAAGGAGTCTTATGATTACATATTGGACCACATGCATAATCCAGAATGATCTCCCCATCTCAACATCCTTAATTTAATCACATCTCCAAATTTCCTTTTTCCAAATAAGATAGCATTCACAGATACTGGGGCTTAGGATGTGGGTTTCTTTGTGTGTGTGTGTATGTGTGTGTGTGTGTGTGTGCGCATGTGTGTGTTTTGTGGAGGTGGTGGACTGGGGGGAGACATTATTCAGCCTACTGTACCAAAAATCCAGGCACCTGAGGGATGGAAGACACATTTATACCAAAATAAAACTTACCATATTTCTCTTCTTTACTTTTCAGTCAGGAGAAGATTGGACAGCTTAGTGAATGCCAAATATTTGTAATAATATAAACACTTGTTTTTCACTCATTTTTTAATTCCTGTTTAGTCTTTTGAGATGTTCATCCCTAAAAAAATATGAACCCAAACAAGCAACCTCCTTAATTACAACAATACACACAAATAATTGTAATTGTGTTGGGTTTTTTGTCTCTATCAAAAAATATATTATTATGTACAGGTTAAACTTTTTAAAATTAATTTTAATGATGGGCATATATGCCATAGTTGCTCACTTAGGATCCATGCTTTTGTTCTAATATTATATTGCACATTCAAGTATTCCTTGTTTTTTATAACTTCATCTTATGTTTATTTTCCTTCTTTAAATGTTTGTATCAGCTTATTTATAAAATGATATCATTACTGAATATATAGAAAAATGGCACAGAGTACAGTCCCTTTCGCTGGCATGTTAGTTCACAGAGTTTTAACGCTATGTCTGCAACTCAGAAGAGGATGCTTATTTACAGCAGATATTTTTGAAAGACATCAAATGATTTGTTTTTCTTTTAAGATTTTATTTATTTGACAGAGAGAGAGAGCAAGAGCAGGAACACAAGCAGAGGGAGTGGGAGAGGGAGAAGCAGTCTTCCTGCTGAGCAGGGAGCCCGATGCGGGGCTCAATCCCAGGACCCTGGGACCATGACCTGAGCTGAAGGCAGACGCTTAACGACTGAGCCACCCAGGTGCCCATCAAATGAGTTTTTTACTACTCATTCTGGACCTATCCATATAGGCAAAATATGAAAACGTATCACCACAATAGCTTTATTCTTGCCGCCTAAAGAGCACGACATGTTCACAGAGCACTGAGCTCCTGTTTGGAAGCATTAGCACGGAACTAAGTCGGGGGAAGAGAGGCAGAGAGACAATGCACACAGAGAACTTCACTGATGCAGGAGTCAGAAAACTTAGGTTTCCAACCTGTTTCAACATTAATCAGTTTTGTGACCTTGGAAGCCATTTAATTTTTCTCAATCTCATTTCTGTGATCTGCAAATTAAAAGGACATACATAAATTATCTCCAACATCTTTGTGATATTGAAATAGGTGACTTTAGACACTGTGTTTTGTCAAAATTGCCTTTTCTTGTGACTTTGCTAGATACAGCAAAACTGAATTGTTTGTGACACAAGGTGAGGGCTTAAAGATGTGGTAAATCATTGAGAATTGGGAAGTGTAAAACCATCCAAAATCAAACAATTCTTTTTTCTTTGCTTTTGTTTAGAATCAACTAAAAGTGAACAAAGGAAATAAAACTAGGCTGGCTTTAATGTGTTATGTGTGAGGCAGGTCAAGACGTTCTTATTTTTCCCAAATTAAGTCCCCATCCCAACTCTATATTCTCTGGAAGAAGAAATATTGGAGCAATTGGATTCATTTCTGATTTTAATTCAATAGGGCACCCAAATTTCAGATGAACCACACTGTTTAAATTTAGGCTTCACTGATGATACCATAGAAATATTTTCAAAATGCCAACCAAGATTCTAAACACATTGCATCTGTAATTAGGCATTTAGACGCTAACATTATTTTCTCTTTTATTGTATAAGTATTCTCTAGCCATACTGTCACTATCCGCTGTGATGGACACACAGTTGCACCCTCTCCTTGGAATCTGAATGTGTAACTGGGAGAAAGATTCCTTATATCTATAAAGCCCTTGCCATTCTCAGGATCTCTTGCAGAGAGAATGTAGTGGGATTAATTGCCACAAAAAGCAGAGGCAGATTTTTGACCTGTCTCTTCAGAGAATGAGGTGACAGCCCTCCTTCTGCCTCTTCCTTGACTAAGCAGTGATTAAACTCCTCTCAAGAAGCCAGGCTCAGACATTATTATATCAAGACTTCCATTCTGGGCGGCAGTGTCTTTTTGCCTTTTCTTCTTGTTCCTTTTTCTTTTCTTTTTTTCTTTTTTCTCCCCAGAGAAAGTGATCAAGAGACAGCTTTATCGTGAACTATACTCTGTAGTTCCCTGATCTTTAGTCAGGTTTCAGACCTGTGCGTGCAGTTTCTTTTGCTCTGCTTTGACTTCACAGACTCCGGGGATGAGCTCTTCAGTTACCTCTGAATACAAAGGTGGGACTCACCCTAGAATCTCTCTTAAAAGACAAAAGACACACTTTCAGTAAAGAAGTCCCACTGTACACACTAGAGTGCTTTATGATAATGATTATAACAAAAAATGATGATTTAAAGGGAACTATAAATTTCATAAAGCTGTTTCATGGATATTATCCCAGCCTGATCTTCCCAGAGCCTCGGAGAGGTAGTCAAGGTAGTTTTTATCCTTATTTTACACATGTGAAAACCAAACTCAAGAAAATTAAGTGAATTCCTCAGGGCCTCTCTGTTAGGAAGTATTAGAAATGAGAAGGAAAACCAGAAGGTCTTGTTCTTGGTCCAATTATTTATCCATTTCACTCGTTGCTCTATCTTCTCTACGCCATTCAACCAGCATGCTTTTTCAGACCACCTACCAATTTTCATTCCTCCACAGAGGATAAGAGTATTTCCAGCAATGCCATCTCCTCCATTCTACTTCAGAGAGACATTTACCTATTCTCTACCACCAATCAGTTAATAGGATCCGGCTATCCTTCCATGTTTATTTCCCATGAACCTGACTTCTGCTGGTTTTTTTTGTTTGTTTGTTTGTTTGTTTGTTTGTTTTTCTTGTCATGTCTGGTCAACTTTGCTTCAGTTAGATCATCACCTTCTCTTTACCCTTCTCCATAATGACCTTTCATCTTAAATGCTTACTGTTGACTGATGAGGTTTTTTGGACAAATTTTGGCAAAGATTCTCAAAAGAGAATCTGGCAGAACGGATTCTATTTCCACTCATTCATTGCAGACTCGTAACAGAGAAAAGTTGCTGTGTCCAGGCAGGGTTTCAGGGATTAGGGCTAGAACACTAAACACAACAAACACATTCTCTGCATTCACAGTCTTGGGTTTTTTGTATTTCCATAATGTAAGTTGCTTTCCAACTCAAGCCTGATGAGAAGATCTAGACAAACAAACGTTAGAGTGTCATAATATGGAAGCTAAGGGAAGAGTCTCTTTCTTTTTTAAGCCCCCAACACTTTTGAAGCTGTTAGGTTTGGAATTGGCAAGAACACATGGAAAAAAAATATGTGGAGATCATAGGTGGTATTCCTTCTATTAGAGTAAGGTATTTATAAATGACAAGCTCTGGAAATGAACGATCCACTATCAGTCATACATACTCTGGTAGTTATGAAATATTATTTTATTTTTTCTTTGGTAATTTTAAGTTTGGCATAATTTCAGTCCTTTATTTAATGTAGATATGCATGGTGTGCTTTGAGAAATGGGTGCAAATCTATCTATCTGAAAGACATTTATCTAGTCAATGGAAAAAATTTATTTACACAAACTTGAAGAAATGTGCTAGATTTATTAAGCGAGTGATAAGATCAGAATTCATGATTACATTTAAAAATGTTTATTTGGCTGTTTTTTTGTGGGTTAGATTGATGGGGGCAATGCTTAAGTCAGGAATGAGCTAAGGATTCTGGCACAGAAATGTAAGCAATTAATTGTTTGCCTGGACAGTTTGCTGGCAAGAAAATTGAAGGGACACAGGCAAATTAGAGCTTATTTAGGAGGTGGATTCCACAGGGTTTGGCATTTTATATGATGGGAATACATGGACTAGATGAATTTAGCGTAACTCCCGAGTCCACAGGTTGGGCAATGGGGTATAAATAGTTATTCACAGAACGAGGGGAAGCTGGGAGAGGGAGATGTTCTGGTAGGACAACACTTAGGTTAGGGGTATACTGAATTTGAGATGGCTGTGAGGCATTCCAGAAGAGATATTAATTATGGAGTTGGGCATGTGGGCCTGGAGCTTCAGAAAGTGGTCTGAACTTGAAATATATATAGATGGCTGTGGATAACAACCGGAGGCTTGTTAAAGCAGCAGATTACCAAGGGGAATTCTGAAAACAGACATAAGTAAAAGTCTTGATTAATATCAAAACTTGAAGGACAGCAGACCCTACAGAGGGATGCTGAGATGATGCAGTCAGAAAAATAAGAAAAATGCAAGAGCATAATGTCATAAAGGCTAGGGGGAAAGGGTGGTCTTACTTAACATTCTTGACTTAATGCTTCTAATTTTTTTTTAAATGTGAGATATAACACACATAGATAAGTGTTAACAAAAACACAAATGTTCCACTTGATAAAGTATTTTGAAGTGAACTCATGTAACAACAATCCAGATAAAAAAAATAAAACATTTCTGGTACCCCTGAAAAAAATCCCACATGCCCCTTACCAACTTCAACTCTTCTCATACTCATAAAATAATGATTCTCCTGAGTTCCTAAGCAGAATATAATTTGGTTGGCAGTTTGAGTTTTAAATAACTGGAAACATATTTTGATTATGGCTCTTTTCACTTAACATTAATGTTTGTGTGAGTCATCATATCAGTGCCCATAAATAGCTAAAGTTCATTCCTTTTCATTACTGCATAATAATCCATTGACTAAAACAACCACAGAAAGTAAAAGTAAAAATGAAACCACCATAATTTAACCTTTATAATTTTTGACAGATTTATTTATCCATTTTTAGAAAGTGGGGGGTAGGGGCGAAGGGTAAAGGAGAGAGAGAATCCTCAAGCAGAATCCACACTGAGCTTGGAGCCCGATGTGGGGCTGGATCCCACAACCATGAGATCATGATCTGAGCTGAAACCAAGAGTTGGATGCTTAACCGGCTGTCCCACCAGGCACCCCTATCCTTTATAATTTTGATAAATATTTGAATTGCTTCCAGTTTGAGGCTTTTATGAAAATATTGCCATAAACATTCTTGTGCAGATGTAAAAGCATTATGAAGACATTCTTTTGAGAAGACAATGGTCAACATAATCAAAGGTCACTGAAAATGAAGTAAGTACTGTAGACTACTGATTTATTCGAAGGGGATCACTGATTATTAGAGTAAGCTCGGTGGGGTGCACAGAGTTAACAGCAAATTTCAAAGGGGTAAGAAGTAAGACTCATGAGTGGAAAACAGTCAGGGAATGGAGATAACTCTGAGGAGAGGAGAGAAATAAGGAAAACCTTTCCGCTAGTTACAAGGGAACAGAAGGTAAGTGCCAATGCCATCTTTACAAGAGACAGTCTCTGCCAATGACCTTTTCTCTCTCCTTATTCTTCAACTTCTCTCTGTCAGTATTTAAACATACTTAATCTCTGTCGTTCCAAAAGATTTCTTTCTCAAGCCCTGACTCCTTGTCCAGGCTGATAAATACTTTTTGATATAAGCTGACCTAATTCTCTGGCATCCACAATTACTTGCTCATATTCCCTGGTCGAAAGATTGTTGACCAAAACACTCTGTTTTCTATCTCACTTCCATGGCTATGCACATGGACTAATTCTAATTATTGTTATTGAAGAACTATTTTCTTGATACACTTCTATCTCTTCTCCTGGATAATTTCTGTTCATTCTTCAGGTTTCTGTCTAGATATTACTTCCTTTACAAGTCTTCCAAACTCTAATTATATTCTCCATAAATGTGTGTGTGTGTGTGTGTGTGTGTGTGTGTGTGTGTGTGTGTGTGTGTGCAGAGAGTAAATTTTGCTCTGGAGCTCCAAATTTTTGGCCTGGTCGCAAAGTTTCAGACCTACACTGCAATCTGAGATGCTGGCTATTCATGCCTCATTCTTTCCTTCTCTCCCTGCACAGGTATCAGAGCTACTTCTTTAATTCTCATGCAAGTGGCTCATGCATCACATTTGGAAAATATGAACCACGCTATAATAAAGGGCTAATGCATGGCCTGAAAGTTTCCAATATTTCTTTGCTTTCTTCTTCCTTTTTTTGGCTTGCCATTTGGCATATCCCTAATAGATTTACCTAAGTGAAGTCCATCTGTTATCATGTGTATCTGTAAGATAACAGGACCCAACAGGAACACTTCCTTATTCCCACCCTAATACTGACTACTAAGCGATTCTGGACTTAATTAGGTTTGTTTTCTAGATATAGACTTGTAAATTTAGGGTGAATCCTAATAGCATAAATATGTTCAACCTCAAATGTGGGTTTAAAAAATATTGTAAAAATATGGAGGAATGTTATACTTCATAAATAAGACATATGTTTCTCATATATAGTTGCTGGAAAGATGCATATGTTGGTATAAAAATAAATATGAATATATACATATAGCTAGATAGCTTCACACACACATACACACTCACACTACAATGCTAAGGAATAAACTACCTCACATAGAGAACTTTATAAATAACTAAGGCTTATCCCGACAAGTAAAATTTTATTAATTTTAAATCTTTATTTATAACCTTAGGTAGATGATGAAACTCATATTGCTTCATTTTTTCATCTGTAAAATGAGAAACTACAGTCTCAGATCATCTCTCACATCCTCCCCTGGTTTAATTCCCCCATGGTTTTATGACATCTTTTAAAAATGGATTATAAACTATATGCAATCAGAGGACATCAAAGATAGTTTCATTTTTTTCCTTGTTGTTGTTGGAGATCCAGGGTCAATAGTAAAACTCACCATACTGCTTCAATTTTTTTTATAACTTTTCTGTCTTATTCTTTGATACCCATCAATTTGACATTTCTGCTATCCCCGAGCTGAGCTTTTCACCTGTCATCATTCTCAAACCCTTTGTGCTCAATTATTTCTCACTCGCTGTGGATTGTGAGAAAAATAGACCAAACTGCAAACAATAATATGTTAAATTATCTATAGTCAATAAGATTGTGAGTGAAGGCAGAAACAATAGCATAGTTCTATAAGAGGGCTTGATAATAGCTATTTGAGGTGTTTGGCATCTTTTCTATGTTTGTGCTACAGAGAAAGTTTCTGGAAAATAAGTCAGTGAATAAGTGGCATAGCATTGGACATTGACCTTTTCAGAGAATGTATACAATATAAATTAGTGCCTTAACATTTTATGCATGTGGTAGCATCCAGGAGAAAAGATGGACAGAACTTAAATCAGCTTAGTTTCACCCTTCATACCAGTAATGCACTAGACTCATCTTTCCCTTAATTGTGCTTACCGTATTCCTGTTTTTTATTAATAGCGCTATTTCTTCCCTTTAGGCAAGTACCTCTGCCTTTGAAGTGCCTCCACTAAAATCTAGAACTATGTGAAAGAAAAATAGTTTACCTTTTACAAATATAGAGGCAAAATGAAAGCAGGGCATTTCCCAAGGTCACAGAAGAGATGATGGACATAAACCTACAACCCAGGGACTTCTGATTCTCAGCTTCTGCTTCCTGCACTGACCACCCTTAGCTTCCTGTTGTCAATCTGTTTATGATCCTTAGGATATATGCATCTCCACTATTGGATCTCATTTATCTAGATTCCAAAAAGCATTTGAAAAATATACTCAAAAAAGTCGAGTTTGCATAATTTGAGAACACTAAATAGATTTTTTTCCCCACCATGATATGTTAAAAGATGTTTAAGTTATATAAAGCCATACTCAGAATGAATTTAAGTCTGGCCTATTTGCTATATATTTTTTTATGTGTGTGTGATTTACTTCTATTTAAGGGAATAAAGAAGGAGTACTTTAGTAGATGCTTATTTAATAAGGTAGTACCGCATTTGAGGCTTACAAGAACTACATAGAAATAATGAAAGATGTCTTATGGACAATAATGTTAGTTTAAAAAAATGCGTGTCTTTTTTGCATAAATGGAAACAATATCACTTTTTCTCTCTTCCCATTTATACTCTCAACAAACTACCAAAATTCAGAATATCTTTACAAAAAACAGATAATAGTCATATTGGACACAGCTAGTTCACAAGATGAGGGGTGGAACTTAACTTTTATGTAGTATTTCAGCCCTAATCTCTATCAATCACTAATCAATGTCTAAGCATATTAACTCTACTGTGCACCCATTATGTTACAGTAGTTAAACAAATTTTCAAACCCAAATGGGAATCTATGTTCATGGACCCACGGCATCTATTCATTTAAATCATGTGTAAGCCAAAAGCGGTCATTAACACATTTACATTTTTATATAATAGCTTCAACTGCCAATGTAACAAAATAAAAAGCATACAGCTACTCTCAATATCTGCTGATGTTATGGGAAAATAACATCTGGAAATCACCGTCACCTTCCAAAGCCAGCGGTTTTTACCTTGATTTGAGAATGGCAGGTTGTACATAAATGTGGGATAGAGGTGGAGGGCTTTTCAGGAAGTAAAGGCATACACATGTTAGCATGCACAAAATTCATTGTCCCTGTAAGCCACAGATTATGCATCTAAAGCATGTTAAATGAGTATTTTCCTGTTTGCCTACTGTTACAGAGTTGTTGTTTTTTTTTTAACTCATTTTTAAACTCTCATAGGAGATTCATCATCAGTGAACAGTTACAACCTTTCATTTCTCTTGGGTTCTTATATATATCACCAAGTACGCAAAGTGCTGCATATGAGAAAATCAATAAATGCAATGCTTAGATGATGAATGTTTACAATTTACTCTTTCATTGCTACTGTGTGCTAATAAAAACAACACCTAAAAAAGAAAAGTGAGGTTACAAATATAGAAGAGATACCTGCCCCCAACTAAATATTTTCCTTGTTGTTAAATCAGAACACTTCCATTGCTAGCATTTTACCTCATTGCACATAAATTGTAGACTTTATATAACTCATCCATTCCTTTCCAAAGGAAAATGGATAGAGTTTAGGGAAAACTTGGAATAAACTTCATTACACAGTTGGGCAAATCATTTATGCATTCAACAAAAGCAAACAGTGAATATGAATGAATGCAGTTGGGTTATCTGCAACTCTGTCTCAAAAAACTTTTTTTTAGGGATGAAAGATTTCAAAAGTTAAATTACCCAGTGTCACAATACTTTATGTGAAACAGCTGCAGAAAGTTGCACATCTTTTTGAAAGGTAGGACAATATCATATGCTTTTGCAATGTGAAAAGAAGTTTTCATTACATATGAGTGCTTTTTTAAGCCTCCAAAGTCAATTCTTTTCTGCATTGGGAAAACTGTCATACAATTAAAATAATGAAAGCAATCTTATTTCTCTCCTGCTGAAAATATAGTTTCCTATAGTAACAAGACAGTCAGAAATCATTTCCCTTGTTTATACTTTAAAAAAGAGAGAGAGAGAACATTTTCTTTTTGAACAAGCCTAAAGAATGTCCCAATAGATACAATTTTTCTATTTTGAAAACAATGCCATGTATAATGATTCTCTTCTCTATGCATTTTTAGTGCAAAAAAAAAAAAAGAAAAGTCAAATGTGTACTTCACAATGTAAAGCTGGATTCTTTCCTTTGATGTTGTGTTTACTATTTGCTCAACCAGATATGAATGGAAGTGTCTTATAGAGTAGCCAAGCAGAGTCTAAGGGCTCATAAATTCTTACTGCTTAAGGTCACAAAATGCTTGTGAGAGCTTTACATAAAGACCATAGCCCAGGCCCCGGTCACTTATTCTGATATAATGCCATTACTCCCCTCTCCCCACTTAAGTTACAAGTTTTAAAATGTCATTTAGCAGATTTCTACCCACTATCAAGGGAAGACCGAAAAAATGCCTGGAGAGCCAGACCTTTAAAAAAGGGAGCTTAGAACTGATATGTGTAGTAGTATACCATGCAATCCAGAGTTAAGTCCGATAAATTCACATACTTATTTTTATGATTTGCACTTGGCCATGGTTTTGTAAAGATGCTCTCTAATATTCAGATCATGTCTGCAATGAAGGAATAAATGGTACAGAATCGCAGGTCATAAATTAGAGAAGGTATAAGTACGTTACTAGTCTCCTAGTATATGTCTTTTATTTTCAGAAAACTACAATAAGTTCTTAGATGTTCTAGAAAATTCTGTGTCATTCTTAATGTTTGATGTTAGTGCCTAAATTATTAATTATGCCTATTTATATGCAAAATTATTATCAAACAATCTTCATAAATTTCTTATACTTTTATTACCATTTCCTTTTCATTCTTAGGTTTTAATAAAGAGTAAATGTTCTATCTATCTACCTATCTATTTATCTATCTACGCTTAAATCTGTGAACTTGAAACTCTTTATGTCTTCATTTATGTCTGGCTTGATTATTTTTTTTAATTCTTTCAATGAAGAAACATTATTTCAATTGAAAAATTTACTTATGTATTGTGTTGAGTTCTATGGGATAATGATACTGAATGTTCACTGTTTGACTAAACAGTCAGCTCTTTGGAACCAGGCGTACATCTGTATTTAGACGTTGGGCCAGCACCTGAGCTCAGCTGTCCACATGGATGGGGGCAGTAATATTTCACAGCTGCCAAGTTCTCCTCAGATAATCTGCGAACATCTGGCACCCACAATCCTGCCTTTACTAGTCATAGGATGTTAGCAGTTCCAGCAGGGGTCTGACATTGGGGGAGAGGACTCTCCACAACTTACATAAACCCTGTAGCAGCTGAGAGCTGAAGCTGATACCACTTCTACAGCTCCTTCCTTGAAAGCTGATTTCAGTGGTTCCTGATCCTGCCCGTCACAGGAGAACTGAAGCTTCTCATCCCACTTATGTTGGCCTTGTAAGATTCCTTTTACTCAGCAAAACCTCTTCTTTCATATTTTGCATGTAATATTGTGGAATTTGTCCAAAATCGTGGCATATGTCAGATTCCAATAGAAAGAATCCAACCTGACTTGACATCTTGCCTGGGTAGTTTTTCTAAATTGGCTAGTCCACTTTTCAAAATGGTTAAGTTAGATATGTCATGATACAAAGTGTGTTTGAGTTCATAAGGAATCATAGGAAACTATGATAATTGCCTTGACATGGACCTGGAAAGATTTAAAAAGAACGTCCTTTGTAACATGAAAATCAGTGCTTGTGAGCACTAATAGTTTTTCTTTGATTATAAAGCCTACAACTATTATACTAAAAATAGCCAGGTTATGCTATACTATGTACGTAGCAATTATCATGAAAGCATTTGATTATATTCATTCATATTAATGGTGCAGTCTTCATTTATAGGTTTGTAAACATTTCAGACTCTATTACCTAGTAGCATTATTTCATTCTGTTGACAGAATACATTACCTTTTATTTTATGGCTGAAGTAGAGTGTAGCAAGTAAAGAAGCAGCAAAATGTACATAGTCAAAATACTTGGACTGCTGACTGTAAAATTACACTCAACACTGGCTGCATGATAGCAAGACTTGCTTGCTTCTTTGTGTGTTATTTGTATTATTTTGTGAAGACAGGTCAATGTAAGGGTCTCTAAATAAACTAATAATCCCTTTTGTTTAGAATGCCAGCAAAGATTCAGGATAATAACAATGTAAAGGATTGTCTATGAAGCTAAAGTTAATTATCTGTTTAGATAATTTAAGTATCAATGACACTTTCAAAGTGTTTTTAACATTTATTAACATATAAATAGTTATACTTTGATAAATAGTTATACTTTTTTGTGTCTTTATAATTATCTTGCTGGCCCTCATAAATCAATTCTTATTTTTTTCTCACGGAAAATATTTTTCAAAAACTTAAAAATTGTTTTCCATCAACAAAACTCTGTGCCTTGCAGAGTTAAAATGTTAGCAAAGTAAAAACGATTAAAAATTTGGATTGTTGCAAACTTTTAAAAGATATTTCTGCAATCATTTAATGTTAAGATAATGTTAAACGGTGGATCCTTTTCTTGGAACATGGCTGACTGCAGTTTAGGATATTACCATTAGATAGCAAGTCTCTAAATTCTGCAAGCACATTGTACATTCTTGTATCTACAGTGTACAGATTTGTGATCTACCCAGAAGCACGCCTAAATTTAAACACAATATTGGAGCTAACTTTTTTTTTTTCTGTTGAGCTTGTGGTCCTCCAGCCTCACATATTTGACCTATCAAATTTTCAAGTTTTAAGACTTTAAAATTTCCACGCAGAAACAGAGTTACCCAAAACGAAAACATACCAACCTTGAGATTATGTCCCATGCAGTAGTTACAGTCTGGCCAAAGTTATCAAAAAATTCATTTTAATTGTTAATCATAGTAGAAGAGGCTATTAATGCCAAAACAGAGAATTCCAAGTGTTTAGACTAAGATCGATCTACTAGAGATCTGCCCCCTTCTAAAAATCCCTTGAAAATAATCTGCCCTTGCTCTCGACCCTGAAGGCCTACTTATACTATGTGAATCTATCTCCCTCTTGTACATGTAACTGAACGAAGCATAGACAACCAAACTAAGGTGAATTAATCCATTTTGCAGACTAAGTCAATATAGTTTGTTTTGTTTTGTTTTCTTGAAAATATGAGTAAATAAACAAGTGGGATTGCATCAAACTAAAGAGCTTCTGCACAGCTAAGGAAACAATCAATAAATTGAAAAGGTAACCTACAGAATAGGAGAAAATATTCACAAACTACATGTTATAAGGGCTTACTATCCAAAATACATAAAGAAATCAGGCAACCTCAGAGCAAAAAAGAAAATAACTCAATTGAAAAATGGGCAAAGAATCTAAATAGACATTTTCTAAAAGAAGATAGACGAATGGCCAATAGCTGGATACTAGGTAAATAACCCAAATTTGCCCCCCAGAATGAAGACACATATTCTAGAGCTTTTGGGCATGAAGATTGCTCATGAGTCATGGCTAAGTCCTTTCCGAGGACTTTTCCCTGAGTAAAGAGAGCTACTTCGCCTGAGTTTACATGTTCTATCTAGAACTAGATACAATCCAAAGTCTAGATTGATGTGGAAGAGTAAGGGCCTGACCCACTTGTCTCAATCCAGGGCAGTTATGAAAAGCTACTCCACGTTCAGAGCTCACCAGGCAGACCTGTATTGTCAATGTACTCAGTTCACCTCCTTCTGTAACATCCTGCATCCCTCACCCCTTCACAGGTGGTTTTCCTATACTCACTCAACAGTAAACTTCCTATAAACAAATCTTAGTCTAGAATCTGCTTCCTAGGGAACACAGCTACAGAGACTATATTAAGATCTGTATTATATTTTAATACTTAAGATCATGTCCCCTTGGGCGCCTGGGTGGCTCAGTCGGTTAAGCAACTGCCTTCGGCTCAGGTCATGATCCTGGAGTCCCGGGATCGAGTCCCACATCGGGCTCCCTGCTCGGCGGGGAGTCTGCTTCTCCCTCTGACCCTCTTCCCTCTCGTGCTATCTCTCATTCTCTCTCTCTCAAATAAATAAATAAAATCGTTAAAAAAAAAAAAAGATCATGTCCCCTTGAATAAAACTAGAATTCAAGTCCTCCATCCACCATTCTTTTAGCTGTATAACTTTGGAGACATATTTATGTCTGTAGCCTTTATGCTAATTTGTGTAAAAGTTATCATTAGAATACCTTACCCAAGCGTTGTTTATAAGATTAAATGAGTGAATGCATATAAAGCACTTAGCATTAAAGCATTGAGATGGGGCACCTGGGTGGCTCAGTTGCTAAGCATCTGCCTTCAGCTCAGGTATGATCCCAGGGCCCTGGGATCGAGCCCCACATCGGGCTCCCTGCTCCGCGGGAAGCCTGCTTCTCCCTCTCCCACTCCCCCTGCTTGTGTTCCCTCTCTCACTGTCTCTCTCTCTCTCTGTCAAATAAATAAATAAAATCTTTTAAAAAAAAGGCATTGAGATAAAATAACAGATAAAGAGTATAATGTCATAATTATAATCTTTATAATTATTTAATTGATTAACTATATAATCATAATCATAATAATGTAACTGATAAGATTAGGACTATCTCTGCTTAACCGCATGCCCAGTGGTTCATTTAGGGTACACACACGCATACACACGCATACACACATACACACTCACACACATAAAATCAAATGTTATTAATTATTCAAACGTTTATCAATTATATCAATCATTATTTTGATGACACCAAGACAGCCTGTAGTGTGAATAATGGACTTGGGCAAGTCCCAAGTGGATCCCACTCTCAGTCCCAACTTCCTGAAAGCCAAGGTAGAAGACATCAAAGGATGGTGTTGGGCCTTCTGTGGAACTGATAAACAGCCAGTAAATACTTACTTGATGGCTAAGAATAGTAGCTTTGATTTTCACTGCAACTGCAGAGTGTTAGGATAGTAATCCTTGGTCAGTGTTAGTCTTTGTCACCGTCCGTAGCATTTACTTAGCACAATGGTAGGACCGAGGACCACACTGTCCCTGATTAAACCAAGACTATCCCCGCTAATGATGGGGTCGACAGTCGACACATCAGTGTGGATTCTTACTTAGACAAAAATTTTACCATTGAGTATAGTTTAGGTAATATGCTTTTTTATGTAGTGTATTTCTAATATTAATATGTTTATGATTTACCTGAGTAGCTTGTTAAACTGAAGGTTCTAGTTCATGAGATTATGCCTTTCTACTGAGCCTCCCAGAGATGCTAATGTTGCTGCTGACCCATAGACTATAATGTGACTAGAGAGGTTTTAGGCAGAATATTGATTTGTGTTTAGAAAACAGGGAAACTCAAAATGCTTTGTTGGACTTCCTAACATTATAAAGTCAGTAACTCTTATTCGCATCATCCTCTCCACATGTATGCACTCCATCCTTAGTTATATTAGAGTGCAATTCTAGAGCCCTCGACATTTAAATTGACTTGTCCTAATACCAAATAATAAAATATGATTGATATACTAATGTAATTCATGTAAATTAACCCATCTCTCTCTCTCTCTCTCTCTCTTTCACACACACACACACACACACACACACACACACACAGTCACTCAAGGTAATGTCAATTGTGCCCAAATGTCAGAGTTGCTGTTCTCCAGACCCAGATGTCATTCTACATTCAGAATAAAAGAAATGGGGTGATTAAAGACTTATTAAAAGGGGATACCAAGCCTTTCCAGGTCATGGTGTCACTGAGATCATGCCGTATTAGTTCTTAGGTCTTTTGGCCCAGGATAAAATTAAAAACAATTCCATTAGCTTAACTTTCCTGTTAAGGAGAGCAAGAGAAAATATCCGATTTTCCTAACCTTGTAAATTAAACCCTCCTCCTAACAAGCTGGTGCCTTGTTGCAGTGCTATGTGAGAGCTCCTTCAGTGGTCTTTCACTGAGAGGAAACACACCTGGCAGCCTCATGCTCCTGAGTACCATCTCAGAAGATGGACTTCTGTACCCTTGCTTCTTCACTGTCAAAGGGGAAAAGGAATTTGATCAGGATCATTGTAACAATATCCCACTCGGAATCATGGGCATAAAATAGGTCTTTGCCCCAGTGATCTAAGTGTTAGTTTTAAGCCAAATTTGGGACTATGGATTGTCATCTGCAGTGATGAGAATATCTTCATGTTTTTTTTATTTCATAGAAAAATTATTTAATGTTTAATTCATTAGTGCTTAAAATTCAATCAGAAGGTAACCAGACTATAGCTCTCCATAATAACTTCAGAGAACAAAGACAGGTGCCTGGCATAGTTTGAAAGGTGAGCTTACCATCCTGAGGAATAACAGAATACACCCATTCACATATCCCTGCTGGCAATTTCTTGACAAATTGTGCACAAGATATGGCCTGCTTTATATGGTTTTCACATGTACTTCAAATGAAGCTATATGAGAGTTTCTTAGACATCACAATTGTTAGTCATTGCACTTTGTAATGTTTTTCTCTCTAAAAGGAGTATTTTTATTCTTTTATGTTTAGACTATTATTAAGTTGTTGATGGCCTTAGGACAAATTATGTTAGAATCTTTATTAGCTAATTTATACATTTTTTAAAAAAGCTTGGTATGTGGCCTGTATTATTTAAATCAGTTTTATAAGTCTGAACTTGATACTTTAAAAAGTATTTCCCTTGAAAACAAAGGATCCATTCTTTGTCTCCAACTGAATTATAAATTATTAGTTGCTGTCTTTCATAAATAGTTTAGCTTATGGTCTAATTTATCTCAATTAGTGTGTTGGTTACTTTAATAGATGAATGCATTAATTTTAATTGGGTAATAACTAATTGAATAGGTACCAACCTACAAATTGTTTTACTTATTATAAAAAGCTCATAAGTTATACTAGACCTAAATGACACCAGGATAACCTAATCCATTTAAAAATATAAATCCGATTATATTTACTTTCCATAAAGTGTCAAAATTCAAATGCCAAAAAGTCACAATTACCCATGACAATTTTCAGAGGGGGAAATTTGTATCAAAACTTTATTCATTGCTTCAGTAATAATGAGTGGTTGTAGTTCAGACTGTAGACTCATTTGGGCCTGAGGTGGAATCCTGACTCTGAGACAGCACATCAGTGAAATATTTTACAAGTTAGATTTTTATCTGTCCAATGAGAAACTGGATGGTACCTATCTTTTGAAGGTTTTGTGAAGGTTAACTAAGATGGCATGAATATAGAACTTAGCACTCGCCTGACAGAAAGTAAATTTTATTAGTAAGAAGGAACTGTGTCATCAGAAAACTAGATATTTTGTACTATTTTTCCTTGGAAGTACTTTTGAGAATCTATGGTGTTTACATTTTGGCAACAGTTCCATGGCCTTCTTAAGAACCAGGGAATAGTAGTAGAAATCACTATTTCATGTTCAAACCCTGAAGGCATCATATATGTCTAGTTCATGTTTTAAATTCACTAATTAAAATGAGCCGTGAATTTATGAGAAATTAACATAACTCAATGATCCAAAGACTTTTTCCTGTAATGCAATCAGAATTTGACTCAAATTAGTAATAAATGTAAAACAAGCGGTAAAAAACAAATCTGTAAACTTGGTCTTGTTGTTGGTGGTGGGGATGCGGAGAAAGGGGAACCCTCCTACACTGTTGGTGCGAATGCAAGCTGGTGCAGCCACTCTGGAAAACAGTACGGAGGTTCCTCAAAAAGTTGAAAATAGAGCTGCCATACAATCCAGCAATTGCACTACTGGGTATTTACCACAAAGATACAAATGTAGGGATCCGAAGCGGTATGTGCACCCCAATGTTTATAGCAGCAATGTCCACAAAAGCTAAACTGTGGAAAGAGCCAAGATGTCCATCGACAGATGAATGGATAAAGAAGATGTGGCATATATATATACAAAGGAATATTATGCAGCCATCAAAAGGAATGAGATCTTGCCATTTGCAACGACATGGATGGAACTGGAGGGTGTTATGCTGTGTGAAATAAGTCAATCAGAGAAGGACCTATATCATATGACCTCACTGATATGAGGAATTCTTAATCTCAGGAAACAAACTGAGGGTTGCTGGAGTGGTGGGGGTGGGAGGGATGGGGTGGCTGGGTGATAGACATTGGGGAGGGTATGTGCTACAGTGAGCACTGTGAATTGTGCAAGACTGTTGAATCACAGATCTGTACTTCTGAAACAAATAATGCAATATATGTTAAGAAAAAAAAAAGAAGCTAGCAGGAGGGGAAGAATGAAGGGGGGGAAATCAGAGGGGGAGATGAACCATGAGAGATGATGGGCTCTGAAAAACAAACTGAGGGTCTAGAGGGGAGGAGGGTGGAGGGATGTGTTAGCCTGGTGATGGGTGTTAAAGAGGGCACGTTCTGCGTGGAGCACTGGGTGTTATGCACAAACAATGAATCATGGAACACTACATCAAAAACTAATGATGTAATGTATGGTGATTAGCATAACAATAAAAAAACAAATTTGTAAAATAATTTTCATAATATAAATTTAAGTGTGCAATGATGTCAAATTTGAAGTTATTTCATATATTTTTGTATATGTTTGTGTATTTATAATTTTACCTTAATTTTAAATGATGCTAAATACAAATAGGCATTTATATATTTTTTATTTCTTGAAATTAATTTTTTACCAGTCCCATATCTCAAAAACGTATGATGCATTACCCTCACATATTTCATTTTTTAAATTACTTGCCTCCAATTACCCCATTAGAATAAAGCCTATTACCTAAATTTGAGAGACTCCTCAATTTTTCCATGACTCCCAAGGGCTTTATTAATTCAAAACATGAGGCAATCCAAATGCTGGGAAAATGAGGGGTATATAATCTAATCATTCCTGCTTCCCTCTGTCACACAGCCTCACCGATGAAGACCAGAGTCGCAAGTACAAATAAACACTTTCCCACTATTTGTTGATGCTCTTATAAACAGAACCCTTGACAGTTCGTTATGATTCTCAAGACCATGTTTCCCAAACCTATCTTTGCAAGTGGCAGGGGCCAAAGAAAATTCTAGGACATGTGTTTTCTGAGTTTCCCCTATATAGGCCCATGCATCAAACCTGGGTCACCGGTCCAGCCTACCAGGCTCTGCAAGACACTTAGACCAACACAGCAGATCATTTATCTTTGAGTCTTAAAAACTAGTCATTGGATTTTCATTGTTTCACTTATAAAACGCCCCTGTTAACCCAGTTTTCTCTAGTGACCACTGTCACATAAGGAGTTCAAAACAGATTCATGGACTTTCTCTTTGATCTTCAACATCAAAAGCACTCGGAAGTCATCACCCCCATTTGCATACCAAGAAAAAATTAAAGAAACCTAAAAACACTGTCTTTTCTTGGACATATCAGAGAACTGACGTCACAATGCAAACCACCATTGCTAAAGAGACAGGCAAATCCAGAGCACAGCAAAGATCTGTTTACCAGTAATTTATAAATTACTGGAGGCTGTGTGAAGACTAGTCTAAAATTGAAAAAAATTCTGGGGCTTTGGACCCAAGATCCGCCCCCCCAACACACACACACTTTCATGGAGTTTACCCACCTGTAGCCATACCAGGTTCTCACAGTGAAGAGCCAAAAAGATGCTCTCATGACTCTGGAAAGTGTAATGGAAGAGCAATCATGGAGAAATGAGCTTATAGGATTCTCCACAGTGAAAATCTATTCTGCAAGAAAATAGACTATATCAGAGTTTTACCCTTCTGAAGCATGGGAATTACTCCCTCATTCCCCTTGCCTCTAGCCTTCCTGTATCACCTAGGGATTAAAGAAGAAGAAGAAGGAGGAGTGGGAGGAGGAGGAAAGGGAGGGGCGTGAGGAGTGGGGGGGGAAAGAGGGAGGAGAGGAGGAAGAGGAGGAAGAAGAAATGATGCTAATGGAGAAACACATGGAAGTTCACATCCCATGAAACAGACTCACTGAAAGTCTAATATAATCATAAGACTACAGAATGGTTCTCCTCTCCTATACCTTGCTATCACACCATGACCCTGGTTTAGTAGCAGCAAGTTGCAGCTAAAAGACTTGTATGATGCAGAATCTATCTGAGAAGGAGTCCTTAGGGAAACCCAACGTCAAGAAGAGAGACAGAAAAAGAAAAAGAAAAAAAAGAAGGCGAGAAAGAAGATACTCAAGGAATTTAAAGCCTCTGGAACATAAAATTAAAAAAAAAAAATCACAACTCCTAGCCAGGTTAATATAAATTCTCCCATTTAAAAAGCATAGTTATCACAGTTCCTATTATATAATTCCAGAAGAAAACAAAAACAAAACTCAGTCCAGTCTAAAGAGACAAAATAAGAATAAAAATTGGAATCATTTCAAATATAGATATTGGAATTATCAAGCAGAAAAATGGCCTGAAGTGACAGCTCCTTCAGAAAATATACAGATGGAAAATTGACATATGAAAATGTGTTCATCATTTTAAATTATATAATAGCAAAATAAAACAATATACCACCACACAGCTAAAATTAAAACAAACAACTGACTATACCATTTAGAAAGCTGGAGAACACCAGGAAAGAATGCAGTCTTTGACAAGAAAATCTAACCATATTAAAATGTATTAAACAAACTCAGTTAAGGAGGCATGGGAAAGTAAATGCTAACTAAGCAACTTTGAAAATTAGACACTGTAAAATTGAAAGCAAAAAGAATGGTGTATAAGTGCTGAATTCTAGTTGATAAACTTGTTTCTCATGGGGCACCGGTTAACAATTTTGATAGCACTATACATCATGGATATTGGAATAAATCAATTAAAATAAATGGATGGTGGATGATGGGAGCCAGGTTTTTCTCTCTTGAAATGGGAATATACAAATAAGCCAGGGGAGGCCTGAGAACAATCCATGTAGTCGTGGATTAGAGTTGGACACCTCAGTATGCATTCATGTTTTGCCTAATATAGATACAATATTTATAAAAAGAAATACTTATAGATAGGTGAATATGTATGGATTAGTACACGCACACACACACACACACACACACACACACACACGTATATATGTATGTATCCACATTCTGCCAGCTAAGAAGTCTAGAAGCAATGACACCCCAGTAGCAATAAACACAATTAGTGCCCTGAGCTTGGTTTCTAATATCATTCTACAATAACATAAATGAATGCTCCATGGAGAAATGGATGAATCTTGGACTGAGGAAGGGAATGTACAAGCTGAACCCAGAGCATCTTACCATAAAATAGAAAGTGTTCAACACCCGCCCCACTCCATAATATGGTCCACATTGACGGGGGTGTATTGATGGGACATGGGACCTCACTGTGTTAATGCTCCTAGTGGTTAAAGCTGGAAGGATATGAGCAACAAAATTAATGAAATGTCACTGGATTAAACCTCAAAGTATAAAAAACATACCAAAGGAATGGGAGAGATGAGATAAATCTCTCATTCAAAAAAATTCCAAAGAATTTATACAGATACTCTGCCTTCAAGGAAGTAGAACATAACTTCCCACTCTTTCAAGTGTGGGCTGTGCATAGCAACTTCTTTCCCCAGAGTGCAATTTGGGAAAGGGGGATAAAAAATAGCTTTAAAGTGGAGAGACCTGACAAAATGTATCTCAGTCAGGTGATCACAACCAACAGCAACAGTTATAATGATGAAAACGGCACTTTGCCTCTGTGGTCTTCCTCAGAAAAACCCATAATGCCAGTCTAATCATGTGGGAAAATATCAGAAAAATTCCAGTTAAGGGACATTTTATAAATTACCTGATCAGAATTCTAGAAACTGATGAAAAACAAGGACAGTCTGAGAAATTGTCACAACCAAAAGGAGTCTAACAAGACATGATGACTAGATAATGTGGTATCCTCGATGGGATTCTAGATGGAAAACGGATAGTAGGTTAAAAACTACCAATATGTGAAGAGAGTATGAATTTAAATGGATGATAATATATCAATATTGGTTCATAGTTGGAGCAAAAATACTCTGCTACATAATATAACATTATGTACTGGGCATGGGGTATATGAGAATTCTTTGTACTATATTCACATGTTTTTCAGTAAATCCACAACAGTTCTAAAATTTTGAATAACTATGTTATATACCTAAAATTAATGTAACATTGTGTGTCAACTATACTCAAATTTAAAAAAATAATAATAATTAAAAATTAAAACAATAAAATTTTAAAGGATTATCTAAAAATAAATTCACATAAAGACAAAAAGTTTTTAAAAATCATGCAGGTGATTTTTTGCAATCTAAACCTTTTCTTTTTCTAAAACTAGTGGGGTCCTTCACAAGACTGGCCGTCAGCTTCTCAGACAACAAACAAATAACCAAATATCTGTACTCCTGCTTTATTTGCACATGGGCAATCATGTAAAATATCTACACTTGACACTTGAACAACCTGGAGATCAGGGATGCTGACCCCCACATAGTAACAAATTCATGTGTGACTTTTGACTCCCCCAAAATTTAACTACTAAAAAATAGCCTTACTGTTGACCAGAAGCCTTACCAATAAATAAATAGTCGATTAACACATACTTTGTACATGTATTATATACGACATTCTTACAATAAAGCAAGTTAGAGAAAAGAAAATGTTATTAAGGAAATCATAAGGATGAAAAAAATAAATAAAAAGAAAATCATAGCATGAGGAAATACATATGCAGTAATGTATTTACTGAAACATATCTGTGTATAAGTGGATCCATACTGTTCAAATCTGTGTTGTTCAAGGGTCAACTGTATAAGCAAAGCAATAAATAAGTTTGGGCTTACGTTTGTATACACACATCACGTGAAAACTGGAAATTTTCTGTAGATTGTAAATTTTGTTTGTTGGACACAAACACCTAGCTGACTGTCCAGAATACTTGGAGGGTCTAGAAGCATCTATTCAATACTGAGGCCTTGTCTGCTTTGACTTAACTCTGGCATTGAATAGACGGTCTGCTGTTTTTCTTGTCACTTTGTCCTATACATTCCCATCAGCAAAATTTCATTAGTTCTAAATTAAAAGCTTAATAAATTAAAGATTTTGTTTTCCTAACTATGTACACTGCTTGGAAATTAGCACTTCGTAGATGCATTCTTAAAATGGTGTAAATAAATGTCAGAATACTCATATTGTGATGTATTAATTCAGAAGTCTAAGTATGTGCAATTCATTAATACCTATTCTGCACAGTGAAAGCATACTGCTTATGTTTGCATACCTTTTTTCGTTACTGATAATATATTTAGCTCAATATAACTAAAAGTTATACCAACTATAATACTGGAAAAGAAATATTCCTTCATTAGCAAGATTTGGGCCCAATTAGTGGATTACTGGGATATTCAATTGAGTATATGCCTCAATTTCCTTGTACAAAGAGTGGGGTTTTAACAACTGTATGTATTCCATCTAGATTGGTTGTTCCTATTAAATGAGATAAAGTTCATGAAAGTAGATATCTCTGTGATAGCACTCAACAGTATTAGAAGGATAGTTAGTGAATCGACTGAGCTCCCAACACGTAGTGATTTTTTTTTAGCAAATATGCACACTAACTGAACTCTGGACCAAAAGAGCTCTCCTAGTAAGTATCACCTTTAAAAAATGTTTTCTCAGCGTCCATGTCTCTTCTTGATTTCTATCTCATTTGAATAAAGTATAAAGTATAAAATAATAAATGTTATATTTTTTCTGCCAATATGAATCTATGCCAGTCCTAAAGGAAACACATTCAAAATGACACATGGTGACAGATTACAATAAAATCTGAAAGAGGCACAAAGTTATGCAAAGTCCAAACTTTGGCAGGTCTTCTGGTTTTACTGCCAGTTCCTTGCCAAAATCCTATTTGATAGATGAGAACAATTTTTCTTTTTGGACATTCATGAATGAGACACAGCAGACATTCAATTATACATACAGAGGTGAAATTCACTTTTCATATTTGAATTTGGTAGATGAATATGCAAGTAGAATTAAATGTTCCAGATGTCTTGCCAATTTAAACTACAATAAATCTAAATGTTCAGACTACTTCAACTAAATCACAGTATTTTGTTCACAGAAGCATCCATATATGTTTCTCATTGATACTGATGATAGTAATGGCTTCTTTAAAAATACAGATATAGAATATCTTATTTATTATTTAACACTTTTACTCTGAGAGATAGAGTTTATATTCCCCACCCTAAAGAAGCCCAACTGATCTGCAAATTTTGAGGTGTCTCTGGGATATTTAGCATTGACAAATACAGATTGAAATCTTGGGGATGATTATAAGTGACATAATTATCTCCAATCTTGTATAAGTGATAATGGAAGCAATAACAGTTCTAAGATAGCATTCATGAAGCAAGACCATGAAGGATTAGGTAGACCACTGTATCAGTGGGAGTATATAAACATTTAAACAAATGTTCACAGTACAAGGTGTAAGTGCTTGACAGAAATTACATATTAAAAATCGGTGAAATCCTTCTAAGAGAAAATTTTATTTGAGGTGTCTTTAAAAAGGAAACTTCTAGGTGGATAAGTGCCTGATCATTCTAAGTAAAGGAGACACATAGCGATGTCTACTAAAGCTTCATTGCTGCTTATATATGAAAAGTGTGAAATGATATATAGAACATTATTTTGTAAAAACAGAGCAAAATGCCTTGAGTATATGACTTTGGGTTTGAATTTTGTTCTGTCTGCCATAAAGATTATTCAAAGGATTTTAATTCGAATAATGACAAGATTGGATTTGTGTTACAGAAATATAACTCTAGTCACAATATTGTGAACCAACTAGAAGGAGTAAAGAAGAGACTTGAAATTCTTGAAGTGAAAATTATAAGATATTGAACTAACCTAATAACAATGAAATGACTCAAGGAAATAATTTGAGACATATTTGAAAAGTAAAAATGAGAGGAATTTATGAACTATTAAATGTAGGGGATACATGAAAAATATGGAGAGTTATTTGTTACAGCCACTTTCAATAAACGTCTATAGAACTGTTTTTAATATTTTGAGCTTAGGTACCTACATAGTAGCATGCAAGAGAGAGAGAGCATATAGGATAATTGTAGATTTAACAGAACAAAAGAAAGTTCAGTTTCTTACATGTGATTATTGACATATCAACACATCTAAGGGTTTTCCATTACATTTTGCAAATAAAGACTTAAAACTTGGAAATTGCAAATACACACACACACACACATTTGGGCTTAATAGAAGTGAAGGTGAAGAGGTGGACATTTCTAAAATGTTGTGCATGGAGCACAGCCATACAGAAATAAGGTGACCATAATTTTAGGGAGAATTTTCAAGTTCTTACAGAAAAAAGCTATACAAGATTATCTGAGCGTATCAGTTTCTAGATAGAGTTACAAAATGAAAGAGAAAAAAATGAAAGATGAGCTAAAGAAGTTATCTTTAATAAAGTTAGGCTTCATAGTCTCCTAGGGCTTTCTTTCTTCTTCTTCTTAGATTGGACTCTGATAGTGAGGCTTACAATATTTGGAGGGTTTAAACAATGATTAACTCAGATAACAAAATAGCCTTCCCCCCTTCCTTCCTTCAAATCTGAGTTTAGCAAAATGCAGCTTAAATGTCAATCTATAGCCTTTCCTTTTGTAGGAGTTTTTATATAGTGATAAGCTCAGTATTTCAAGATGAGCGAATTTAAACAACTTGCGAGTATTTTGTAATTTTCTAACTAGTGAAAAATATGTGTTCTTCAAATAACACTTTAAAATAAAATTTGCAATGATTTAAAGCAACTTACTGAGGGATTGTATGAATACAAAAACTGGTACGATAAGGGGCGCCTGGGTGGCTCAGTTGGTTAAGCGACTGCCTTCGGCTCAGGTCATGATCCTGGAGTCTCGGGATCGAGTCCCACATCGGGCTCCCTGCTCAGCGGGGAGTCTGCTTCTCCCTCTGACCCTCTTCCCTCTCGTGCTCTCTATCTCTCATTCTCTCTCTCTCAAATAAATAAATAAAATCTTTAAAAATAAATAAATAAATAAACTGGTATGATAAACATTTGTTTAGTCTCCAGTTGAGGATAGCAAATGATATAATAAAACACAAATGTGGCATTTCAAGAACTCTAAGCTTCCTGATGTGTGGAATAATTAGATTATTCTTCTAATAATCCAAGAGAATAATTTTTTTCTGTCACTATTTTAATACATAGTGACAGAAACACACACACATGAGATGTATGGGAGCTTTATACATATACAAAAAAAGTAAAATTTGTATAGAAATAATCATGTATTTATGTAAAAATATATACACACATTGAGCTATAGTTATCTATAAGACATGAAAAAATACAAAAATCTAAATAAATATATAGGGCTAATACTTTATATTTTTAAAGATAAAAAACAAATGTTCACAATTTTTTTTTCAGAAACAGCATAATGCAGTATACATGTATACAAATTGTCCTGCAAAATATTGACTTAGACAAAACTTATTCTCATTTGCTGCAGTGGTTCAAAATCTCATGGGATCTCCTCTTTGGGAAACACTTTCAGAGACATTTTACTGGTGAATTAAAATCAATCTCAATTACTTTAAATTTATACCTAATTTTCAACTCCAAATGGATTTTCTCAATGTGTTTACTCACTTTATTTACCAGATTTAGATCCAAAATGCTATCAAAAACAATTAAATTTACCCCCAAAATATGAAATGTTGCTTTAAAGGCAAATATTTAAGAGCATGCCTTAAAATATCTGAGGGTAGTTCTAGAAGAGTACTAGTTTTTCCAAGATTAAAATGTATGTATTAGTTTTATACCTTCAGATAACCACAAATTCGGGACTTTATAATGTATTTATTAAGATGCTAGCTTATTGCTATTAAACTCCAGTCTGTAGTATTCTACCACAGTATAAATAGCAATGCTTACATATATCAGGTCATTGCTCAGATGCCAAGCTGTCAATTTAATGTTAAAAACATTCTGGCCATTATCACTGAATTACACATTATGCTGCCTTAATATTAAAATATAGAAACAAAACATATTAAAATAGAAGCATATTAAAAGGTAGCATGGTTATTTGTGTGTGTGTGTGTGTGTATGTATTTGCCTTTGAGGTGTTCTTTAAATTTTGGATATTAACGCCTTATCAGATATAGGACTTGAAAATATTTTCTCCCATTCTGTGCAGTGCCTTTTTAATTAGTTGATTTTTTTTTTCTGTGCAGAAGCTTTTGGTTTAATGTGCTCTCACTTGTCTATGTTTATTTCTGTTGCCTGTGATTTTGGGGTCATATCCAAGAAATTATTGACAAGACCAATGTCCAGAAGATTTTTCCTCTATGATTTCTTCTAGGAATTTTAGAGTTTCAGGTCTTCCATTTCAGTGTTTAATCTTTTTTTTTTTTTTAGTTAATGTTTGTGTGTGGTGTAAGAAAGTGGCCCAATTTCATTCTTCTGCATGTTGCTGTCCAGTTTTCCCAACACCATTGTTGAAGACACTATTTTTGCTCCATTGGGTATTTTTAACACATTTGTCGAAGATCAATTGATTATATATATATGCATGTATATTTTGGGGGGTTTATTTTGAGTTCTCTATTCTGTTCCATTGGTCACTATGTCTGTCTTTATGCCAGTACCATACTGTTTAAATTACTGTATCATTGCAATATGTTTTGACATCAGGAAGTGTGATGCTTTCAGCTTCTCAGGATTGCTATGGCTATTTGGGGTCTTCTTTGGTTCCAAGTGAATTTAAGATTTTTTTTTTTTATTTCTGTAAAAAATGCCATTGGGACTTTATTGAGAATATAATTAAATCTGTAGATCGCTTTGGACATCATGGACATTTTAATGATAGTAACCTTCCCAATCCAAGAACATGGGATATCTTTCCAGCTATCTATGTCTTCTTTAATTTCTCTCATCAGTGTCTTGTAGTTCTCAGTGTACAAGTCTTTCATCTTTTTGGTCAAGTTCATTTATAAATATTTTGTTATTTTTGATATTATTATAAATGGGATCACTTTCTTAGTTTTCTTTTTGGATAATTCATTCATAGTGTATACAGACACAACTGATTTTTAATGGCTATTTTGCATCCTGCAACTTTAATGAATTTTATTAAAAGTGGGCAAAAGAGTTAAATAGACATTCTCCAAAGAAGACAAGCAAATGGCCGATAGGTATACAAAAAGGTGCTCAACACCACCTATCATCAGGGAATTGCAGACCAAAACCACAATGAAATAATCATCTCACACTTGTTAGGGTACCACTGTAAAAAGAAAAAAAACAAAATGGAAAGAAGGAAGGGAGGAAAGAAAGAAAGATAAAAGGAAGGGAGGAAGGGAGGAAGGGAGGAAGGGAGGAAGGGAGGAAGGGAGGAAGGAAGGAAGGAAGGAAGGAAGGAAGGAAGGAAGGAAGGAAGGAAGGAAGGAAGGAAGGAAGGAAGAAAGTATTGAAGAGGATGTGGAGAAACTGGAATCCTATACATTGTTGGTGGTAATATAAACATGTAGCCACAAGGGAAAACAAAATGGAGATTCCTCAAAAAATTAAAAATGACCACATGATCCAGCAATCCCACCTCTGGATCTTGAAGAGATATCTATGCTCCCATGTTCACTGCACCATTATTCACAATAGCCAAGACAGAAACAACCTAAATGTGCATTGATGGATGAATTGATAAAGAAAATACTATATGTACATACAATGCAATATTATCTGGCCTTATAAAAGAAAGATATGCTACCATACGTGACGACAGAGATGAACCTGGAAGATATTATGCTAAATGAAATAAGCCAGTTCACAGAAGGACAAATACTGCATAATTCCACTTAACATGAAGTATCAAAAATAATTAAACTCATAGAAGCAGAGATAGTATGAGAACAGTTGCCAGGGACAGGGTGAAGGAAAAATGGGAAGTTGTTTAGTGGGTATAATGTTCCAGTTATACAAGATGAATAAGTTCTAGAGATCTGCTGTTCAACATACTGACTATAGTTAATGATACACCATTGCACACTTAAAGATTTGTTCAGGGTAAATATCATGTTGAAATTTTTTTAAATGGTGAATTAAAAATAAATAAATATCAGCATGGTATAGAAAAACAAAACAAAACCCACTTTCCATAGTCATGTTTAAATCCACTGATTTGAATCATAGCTTTTATGTCAATATTTCCCAAATATCATAACATAAATGTACAAAGAAAAGAAAAAAATATGTAGGAGCATTGGAAAACAGACAAAAAGTGTTATCAGTAAGGCAAAATAATTTTTGCCAGATGCACATAGGGCTAGACAGAGGATAATGCCAATTGTCCTGCAAAAGTTAATGAGTCTAAACCCCCAGGGAAGCAAGTGGATGGGGAACACAATAAGGCAACAGATAACTCCAGCTGCATCAGTAAGTTGTAGGTGTAAAATCTGGGCAACAAAGTGTTGGTGAGAATAAATCAAGTGACCTAGAATAGCATCTGTGCTGCATACATGCCCATAGTGGCCTGGTATAGCATTCACTGTCAACTGTAGTTCAATGTATTTGAACAATTTAAGAAATCAGTCTTTTTAAAAGAAAACATCAATTACTATAACTGCCTCAAAAATACCTCAGAAGTCTAAATAGGATGAAAGGAAAGCATTGAGATAAAAGGTCAAAGTGATATGCCTTTAAAGACACTGGGTCAGACAATTCCATTACTGGCCATGATGGAGTAACAGGTACTGAGTTTATCCTCCTGCTTTAAATATATCAAAAACTGGACACAATATTTAAAACAAGGTATGCCAGACATTCAACAGCAGGCAATGGAGGGCAGTGATCCTTAAGCAAAGGGAAAATCATCAGATGATCTCTACAATTGTGCAGCTTACTCCTAAAGAGATTTTCCTGGCTATAGGGCAGGGGGCAGAACCCAAACAGAGACCACTAGTTTTCTTGAATTGAGACATAAAGTTCAGCATTTGAGGTAGCTAGAGTTTCTAGAGCAGTGTCAGAGTCAAAAGATAGAGCTCCAGGGATCCACAGAGGGTTCATTTGAAGTCTTCAGTTGAGTAATAAATCTGTTTGAGAAGACTACCAAGAAAAGTGAAAGTACTGCTCAAAACAGCCTGTGGAAGAGTCCCTCACTATCACACCATACCAGAAATAGTTTTAGCACTAGTCAGAGTTGAAAAAACTTTTAAAATGTGCATAAATGAGTATGGTCCTCTGTGAGTCCTGGACTAAAGGCTGCTTTTGTCCTAATTGAGTCAAAAGGAAACCTTCACTAACTCAAAACTGTTTCAAGTGAAATAGCTGCATCTCAGAACATAGCTTACCTATAATTCAACTTAAAAATATATCCAACACCCAACAAAAGGTTCACAAGATATAGCTTCCAATTAAAAATTATCAGGCATGCAAATAAACAGAAAGATATGATCCATAATGATGAGAAAAATAATTCAATAAAATGCATGTATGATGAAAACTACAAAATGCGGATGAAAGTGGAGGGACATACCATGCTAATGGATTGGAAGACTTAACATACCAAAAATGCCAATTCTCCTCAAATTAATCAATGATTCAATACTACTACAAACTTCCTAGGCCAGAATCCAGCAAATCATCCAAGAGATCTACTCTAGGTGCCAGAGCAAGAAGGGTGAAATCAACAGAGTTGTCATCTACCAAAGCCCTACTAAAAAGCAGAGGACACATTCAGCTACCAAATTTTAAAATCCAAAATTTAAAATCATGCAGAAGGGGAACTGATACAAAAGGAAAACTTCATTATTGATTACCAGTGGCAAGAGAAAGACCACATTCTTTGGATACAGAAAACATAAATGCATGCATACATGCACACCTGCACACGCACACACACACAACAGCAAAATATATACATTTTTTACGTGAATTGATAAAATCTAATAGCAGAGGTTGGCAAGATGGAGGCTGAAGTACATGATCAAAATGGATGCCAAACAGATGAGCTGAATGCTAAAATAGAGATTAAAATTTAGAAAAATTACAGAATAGAATGATAAAGGAAATCATGGAGGACTGGGAGCAGATGTCCTATTAGTCTCAAAGAGAGACATTCAAAATATTCCTACACTTGCTAGGTACTGGCGCTTGGATGTTATTTTGTTTCTTTGTAACTGGACTATAGTAGCTGTTTATTTCTCAGCATACATAATTGATACAGATGCTCTGGGTACAAAAATATATTGGCATTCTGATAAGTACATTGCCATTACTGGTCTCAGCTTCTAACAGAGTCAGCTAAGAAAAGTGTATCTTTACTATAAAACTTGCCAAAAGGGGGCCATGGGGAAGAAATATTATGTGGTACTATATTAGCTATTGCTATATAACAAATTAGCACAAAATTAGTAGCTCAAAGCAACACATATTTTTTTATCTTACATTTTCTGTGGGTTGGAAGTCTAGGTATGGCTTAGATATATTTCTAATTTAGAATCTCTCACGGGTTGCAATCAAGGTATTATTTAGGGCTATAGTCTCAGGTCAAGGCTCTGCTGGAGAAGGATCTATTTACAAGCTTATATGGCTTTTGGTAGAGTTAGTTTTTATATGACTCTGGACATACTTCCCTTGCTATTTCTCAGCTATAGGCTGTCCTCAGTTACTCATGATGTGGTTCTCACCAGAGGAACTGTTCCCAGTATGGCAGCTCATTCCATCAAAGTCAGCAAGGGAGAGTTTACAAGATAGAGGTGATTGTCTGATGTATTCCACTGTTTAGAAACAAGTCACAGGTCCCACCCACTGTGACCTTGAAAGATCCCCAATATTTAAAGATTTTTCTGAGGTAGACAGTGGTAAGTTATATTATGTGATTGTTCTATATCCTATAGTGAAATGTGTCAACATCTGAAAGATCTTCATAACTCGGTGAATGGATATTTTCCAAATGACCAATGCAGACCCAGCAGACTTCTACATATATGTCATCCATCACCCAAGCAGCTAGAGATTCCAAGGCTTCACATTTTTTAGCTGGGAACAGTACCATGCAGAACAAAATTGGAACTTGGTCACTAATAAAGGATAGGTAAGTAGACATATCTGCAAGACACTTTACTGTGCTTCTTAGACTCTTGCTTAGAAAGTTTCATGCAGTTGTGATAAATTGTCATACTGATCTCATATCTGTGAGTCAAAGGCTGGATGACATGGTCAACCACTTAATATGATGCAGCAACATTAATTTAGGCACAAGAAATCAATGGATTCAAAACCTTACCTCTATCTCAACTTTCAAAAGGAGAGATATTTTTGATGCTATAATAGCTGTAATTGTCTGAACACCCATTAATCAGACATTATGCACAACCACATTGATTTAATTCTCACACTAACCTGTGAGATGAATATTAATTCTTTTTAACATATGATTAACCTGATAATTCAAGAAAATATACATGTCTGTGCCATTGGGATGTGAGCTGAATATTTACTCTTTTTAACAGTTGATGAGTAACCCAATAATTCAGGAAAATATATCTGTCCATATCATTGTAACTACATATTAATGACTTAGCCTCTGAATTTCTGATGTAATATGGTTAAATAAATCAAGTTTCTCCTAGCCTTTACCTAAACTTGTAGCAATTTGTAAATGCAACATCAACCAACATTTTTTTGAATGACTCTGAATATAAAGTCCATAACAAATTTTAAACCCATCTTCAGTGAATACGAATTTAAGTTTTTCTGTAAGCCCTGTGTTGTATACAGTGTTTGTGTGTGTGCTGTGTATGCAAATTTCTGGGTTGTATAAAAATGAAAGAATGAAATAATTCTATGATCGTTCCCTGTGAGCTCCTTTATATTATAGCAATTACTGCATACTAATCCATCTCTTTCAATCTTTTAGTTCTAAAAGATATTTTTCAAAATGGGTAATTAGTAGCATATACAATATTGACTATATCTTAATAAATAAAATATTAATAATCTTAACCTTAGTAAATCTTAATAAATGAAATTCTTTAGAGTTCCTGGTATTGTATTGAAACTAAAATGTACTTTTAATATATACGATATTTTCTTTGATTTTTACTAACTTATATTGAGAAGTTAATATTGAGAGCTTCCATTGATGTTGATCAAACTGAGATCCAAGACCTTTTGGAGTCAAAAAAACCTTTTATTTCTTTCCATTGAAAATATACTGTGAAGACTGTTCTGGAAGTCATTTCCAGATACTATATACAGAAATCATTTTCTTTTTGGGGGAGTTGAAGTCTATAATGAAATATCTTCAAACATGAAAACCCTGGTGGGGAAGGAGTTAATGTGGCCTTTTAAATAGAGCACAATTCTAAAGATTCGGAGATACTTTTTAATATCAAACTATGAGCAATTTCACTGAATTGCTTTGTGAAGGGTTTAATACTGAATTTAGCAAATAAAGAGCTGGGGGGGGGGGGGAATCCTGAATTAAATATCTCAAATCTGCCATGCAAATGTAGGAATTAACTCACCATTTATGAAGCCACGGTAGTAACTGGCTGAAAAGATGTTCCTTTGTTCTGAAATATAATAAAAGACAATTTTTTCCTTTTTTTAATCAATTTGGGTAAATGACTAACAATATTATTATTCCAAAAGCATAGTTCATTTGAGAGAAACACCAGATTGTCTCTAAATTATATTCTTCCCCAACGCTTAAATTGTCACTACTGTATTCATTTGATATTTCCATGCCAATATGGAAGAATACGGGAGTAGTATAGAATGGATGCAAGAATCACCCTAGAAAACATAAAAGATATCTTGATCATTGCAGTGGTCTTTGCTGTTAGTGTTAGACTTGGCAGGTATTCAAAGTCTTTTTGGGAGCTAGAATTACTCACATGTGTTTCTACTTTATTCATAAAAAAAGAAAAAATGGTTTATGCACATTTTAGGAACTTTTCTGTGACCCATCTGGTATCTGAGAACAGTACTATAGATTCATTCCATTATTACTTAGGGATGGGTTCAAATTTTCCTTAAAGAATTAACACTATTTTGAGATGCAGCACAAGGTAAAAATCTTGGGCTCCAGTATGGCAGAAAAAAAGTGTTTCTTAATCTCATATTTGCTATACACGCTTACATTATTTAAACATTCTGAATTTAAGTTTCCTTATCTTCATAATGGGCACTACTGACCAGTCGCCATAAGGTTGTTATGAGAATCACTTGGCAAAAATAGATGATCAATGATGCTAATGGTCTGTGACATTTTCAAAATATTACTAAAGAAAAATCTTTTAAGTTTGCATGTGTGTTGTTTTATCAATTACTCCATAGAGATTATTTTGTATAGCCATTCAACAACTCATGGTACTTAGGAAGCATTTTTTTTAAAGATTTTATTTATTCGTGAGAGACAGAGAGAGGGGGGGAGAGAGAGAGAGAGAGAGAGAGAGAGAGGCAGAGGGAGAAGCAGGCTCCCAAGGAGCAGGGAGCCCGATGCGGGACTCGATCCCAGGACCCCGGGACCACGACCTGAGCCGAAGGCAGACGCTTAACCATCTGAGCCACCCAGGCACCCAGGAAGCAGTTTTAAAAATGCACTTTAATATTTGGAATGAAGAATGTAAGTGTAACATATTACTATTATTAGGACCATGATTAATTTTAGAATTCATTACACAATTTTTCTTTGTGGAATTCTACACAGGGGTTATAAAGTGAAAATCATCTATTTTGTTTCAATTAGCCATTTGGAGAAAGCAAGGCAAGAAGGAAAGAATTCTCACCTTGGAATCAGACAACTAATGTCTTCATTCTGGCTTTAGTAGAAATAATTTTTGTGTATTTGGGAAGATTGCTTTATTTTTTGAAACTTAGTTTAAGTTAGTTTGACCATCTATAAAATGAAGCTATCTGTACCATAGCATTCTTGTAAGGATTAACATAAAGTTTAAGAAAACATCCAACACAATAACTTGGTTCCTAACAGATACTAAACAAATTTTATTTCCCGTTCTTCAATCTAGTGGAAACAAGAAAAATTTATATATTCTTCTGTCTTTATATAATTTTCATGCCTGAGTCTTTTTGTCCTTATTTTGATTAATATTTATGGAAGGATTCTTGAAGAATAATATAAATCACATACCCATAACATATATCAGACCAATGAAGCCCAAAATTCTTGCTTAATGAAGGTAGACAGATTATATTAGATAGTGGTTTTCCATTTTATTTCTAAAGTATATTTCAAATACTAGATTATTATATAACACATCTCTAAATATTAAAAAATTTCAAAAGAATAATATATAAACACAATTACAACATGATCATAACTAAAATCTTGCCTTATCTATAGAAGCATTCATGATTACTATTAATTACTCACTTGCGAGTATTTGAGTAGATCTATTTACTCCCTTGGTTGTGCTCACATAGGGTGACAAGCCACGATTCATCTGTGTTCCTGTGATGATGTTCTTTCTTAGAGGTGTCTTAATACCATTTATTCACAGAAGCCAGTTCATCATTACAGGTTAAAACTGTTCTGTTTTCTTTTAAAAATCCTGCCATAATAGACTTATATTCCATTGTTACAGAGCTAAATTTTACATATTGAGGAAAGTTCAATGAAACATTTGGGGAGAGTGCAGGGCACCCTGTGTGCTAAAACTGAAAACTAAAAATTAAGAAAATAAAGATTTTGTTATTTTATCATATGTTATTTATAATTATGACAGTATGGTAGCATTTTATTTTTTATTCAATAAATATTTAAAGAGTAACTACCATGTGTGATTTTTTTGTTTGTAGTAAAAAAAAAACAATGGGATGATCCTTTTCATTGTGATAAAGAGAGTTAATGGAGGAGGCAGACATTATACACAAATGTAAAAACCATCAGTGCAAGTTATAGCAAGTTCTACAAAGAATAGACTATGCTGAGAGAAGAAGAGAAGAAAATAACTGAATTAGTGGGCTTTAGGAGAATCTCTCTGAGGCAGTGACATTGAGTTTTGAACATCCCTGAGCACACAAGAAGACCAAAGGAGCTGGAGCAGGGACCACTGAATATATAAAGTGGTGATGATAGTGGGAAAGGAGTGTGTGTGAGATTAGACCATGTGAGCACTGTTAAGGAATTAAACTTTTATTCTAAGGGTAATGGGAAAATTAAAGTTTTTTAAGCAGGTGAGACATTTATCAATTTAAAATTTATTCATAACAAATGTATCTGTCACATAATAAGATAGATACATTTTATCCAATTTGAAATAAAGAGGCTTTCTGAAAGTCAATATTCATTTTTCACTGATAATTCTTTATAAAAATCAGACATTTTCCTAAGAAAAGTTAATACAGTGACTAGGTCTAGTTGGCACCAGGCTTGATTCAATTTTAATACAGGCTTGATTCCATTGCAAATTATTTTTTCTTCTCCATTATATTCAAAATTTTAAATAATCTGATTCTTCACTTTTGGTCTTTCTACAACAAACAAATTATTGCATTGATAATCCATAACTCAAAATTTGCAAGGCATGAAGCATATTTTGTTTTTCATCTCACAACATATAACATCATCTACTTGCAAATACGCACTCCAGAAAGTGACTTCCTCCAACAAAAAATCCCTCCCACCTCAAAATAAAGGGAATGATGTCTCATTTGAAAGTATACTGAAAAAAATATATAACTAAAATTATATGTAATAAATTTACTCAAAATGAAGAATGAGTATTTGAATACACTTTGTCAGGAGCTGATTATATCAAAAAGTACAAATTGGGCAAATATTTTTTGCACTATAAATGATATATATTTTGCTTAATTCAGAATTGCATTATCCAGTTGAATTCACAATTAGGGTAGTACATAAAAATGCCATATATTTTTGCTCTGTTGATACTCACAAATAAATAAATATATAGATTGCAATGTATAAATAAAATATGATCACCTCTTGGGGAATAATCTAGAAGTAGAGGTAAATTTCTAAACAATGCAAACATTTCTGGAATCCGGTATATCTAAGTTCAACTCAATCGCCTTCCTGAGAAGAGACCAGCCCTTACTGTTACAATTTCCTTAACAAAGATGAGTTGCTATCTGAACCAGAAATTAATTTGCACTTCAGGAATGTACGTGAAGAAAGAGTTACCTATCTGCCAGGTAAGAAATTGCTTTAAAATAGAATAAAAGTGTTAGCTTTCCTTAAAATTGAATTTACACCTTGCTTCAGTGGGATGGAGGGTAGGTAATGAGTTCACTCTATTATGTGATTTATGGTGTCTGCACAATTTTTCTATATTTTTCCAGAAGATTCCATCTCCTAGCTTTATGGAAATATAAACAGAAACCTATAGGCGGAGTCAAATTCAGCAAAAACAGCTCTTCAGGAGGCCAAAGGCAATTCAATCACTTTATCTTCTCCGTGCTGGATGTTTCTCAACCGACTGCCAATAAGTGAAACAATTAGAGAGCAATCTCTAAGTACTACCTTACATGTGCTACCAAAAGGTCACAATTTATTTCTCTTATAATTTGCTGCTGAGTTTGAACTGGCATGTTAGATCCAAAACGGTCTACTGCCCCTTTTCTGTAATTATTACTCTTTCTTATGGTTTTGAAGTGGGGCTTAATTATGTGCTGGATTAAAGTAAAAAAGGTTCATCTAATTCAGTAGTTTGCAGATCACTAGCTGTACAGCATGGAATATTCTAGACTGTTCTAAAAACAGTGAATATGAATTTTGGAGGCACTGGAGAAGCCACTGGAGAGTTATTAAAATACTCAGACACATGAACCTACTTAGTCTACAAACCAGGAGTATTCTTCTACATCGGGAGCTGCACTACCTGTACCCATTTCATTCCCTTGTCCAGAAATTCCCAAGATTATACTTGCCTTGATGTATCTGAGGATGTGACAATTTTTTTATTTCAAATCAGAGTTTAGAGCAACAGAAGAGTTAAAAATGGGGATCTAAATACTGTTACTTTTAAAAAGTAAATAAATACTGTTACTTTTTTATTATGTTATAGTGGGGCTTTGGAAGGAAGGAAGGTAGGAAGGAAGGGAAAAAAACTGCTTCATCATCATCATCATCATCATCATCACCATTTTATAAAGTAAAGGACAATTTAACAACAACAAAAATATTTAGGAGGATTTAGGATAAAAATGAATGATATGAATTATATCTCCAATATGGCTTTACAGAAACCTCCTTAGGTTCCCTTTATTTTTGCATTTATCTTTAGAAGAGTAACTTCAATGTAGTTTCTTAATAGTATGTAGACCGATGTTTGCAAAACACTGGTCAAGAACAGATTCAGAAAATGGTGACAATTTTGTGAGAGGGTGGTTTGGGATCACACTGGCCAAATGATAACATGGTCCAGAAAGTGAAAGATTTTCAGCAGAAAGTGATAGAAGTTTTGACTCGAAGTGTGAGTATGAGTCAAAATAAGATGGTAGCTTGTATCTTTAAACAGAATATAAAAAGTAATGTGAACACAAAGAGGTACACACAGCCAGGATATATTTGGGGAAACTGTAAATAGTTCTACATAAGTAAGCTACAGGTTGCATGTCTGGGACAGTTGAAGGAAATGGGTAATTTGGTGATAAATAAGGATGACGACTCATAGTGCTGAAGGCCTAGAATGATACGGAGATTTTATGCTAGTAGTTGCAGGAAGTCAGTGAAGGATTTTAAATAAGGGAAAATTATAACAGGGAGTATGTGATCAAGAAGACAAGAATATAAAAATGTAAGGGAGAGTTTATCATTCTGTTGTGCTCTCTCAGGACACGATTTAACCAATGGACAAGAAACACAGGGGCTTGTATAAGCACACCATGGGATAATTCCTAAAGCATGGAAAATGACAGTTCACACCAACTGATGTAAAAATACAAGAGTTGCCATGACACGTTGTGACCAATAAGGTTAAAGGCTGAGAGAAGTGGATATGTTAAAGCAAATATAGAACAGAAGGCCAAAGAACACCAAATATTCACCAAAGATATAAGGAATGTGCTGCAGAAAGGATAGTTCTGGTCTGTTAGCTAGGACTGATGATAGGGAATGTTTTTTTGCAGCTGATAGCAATGGGGATGACAGGCTCCCACAAGCAATGAAGTCAGGTATGAACTTGAATATCAGGAGCTCCTTAGACACTGTTACCTAATGTGTGGCCACATAAGGAGTTGCCAGGGGTTTCTGACCCATACACTGTTGTGAAGGTGATAATAGGACATAGTATCTTTTGGGACAATATAGATGGCCAAATGGGTACTATTCAACCCATACAATCAGAAGAAAGCGAGGATGGATGGTCAGATAGATGAGAGCAGTTGACCCAATAGAGCAATTCCAACCCCCTCCTCAGTTTCCAGACCTGATCCAGTATTCAAAATCAGAACTGCTCGCTGAAGAATAAAGTAGGTCCAGGAAGAGGGAAACTGTAACACTATATCAAATGTATGTGGTAATGATTTCCCCAGATCTTCTTCAAACAGATCTTTGGACATTTTCTTAATTAACTGTACACTGGAGAAACAAGGATACTCAAGGGGTCTGAGGACTCTGGAAAAGGATCAAAGTTGACCTTGGAACTGGGAAGCAAGGATAGAAGCAGGAGAAGCCCAGTTTGCCATCACTTGCAGTGAGGCTTCCTCTCACCCCAACTCTGTGCTGTGGGAAATGTGATCATTTCCAAAAAGGAAATGCTTCTGTTATGAAACACATCAAGACTCCCATTGACATGTAAGCTGCAACTGCTCCCTAAGCACTTCAGGATCTCGGGGCTAGGGAACCGCAGGTAAGAAGAGGGGTCACTATACTGGCAGAGGTAATTGACCCCACCCAGTCTTCATTCAGAAGGAAGTAGAGATGCCGTTAAAACCATGGGGAAAGGAAGAATATATTTTGCCAAAAGGAATTCACTTGGGTACCCAGTGGCTACCAGTTCTTTGCCCAATTTTGATAATAAAGGAAAAGTTTCTCTGACTGGAGAAAGACATGGTGGCCAAGGACCCAGAACGCTCAAGGATGAGAATATGGGTCACATCTCTAGGTGAGCAAATGAGATCAGCAGAAATGGCAGTTATGGATGGAAAGTATCTAGACTTGATAGAAAAAGGAGCAAGTTGATAAATATCAGTCACATGCCCCAGACTAGGGTAGCAGTAAAAGCATTAGTCCCACTAACTTTTTAAGGTCTCCAGAAAGAAAGGCTCACCAGATCCCGAGAAGCTACTCTCAGAACTTATACAAAAACAGGCCTGGGCAGCCCTGGGTATGAACTGTGAGAGATGCTGAAATGTGCTGCCCAAATGTCATCTCAGGAATGAAAGCATATTTGTTGGCCATGATGTAGGCAGAAAGTTCTCAGCTTTCAACCCCTTCTGGGCTGAGGAGATTCTTCCAATCTATGTCACAGAACTGATGCAGGTATAAAAGCCTGGACCTCTCACCCGAAATGAGGTGATTTCTGAAGTGTTAATCCATCTTCAAATCTCCCCACTGGATGGGCTGAGGCTCTTTCAAGACTTCATCAAGCTTGGCATCTCTCTCTGCCCAGGCTTTTTTATCTTCCCTTCCCATTTACCCAAATCTTCACCTAAGCCTTTGCTTTCTGGGGAACCTAACCTGCAACAGTACAAGGAAGTAAAAGAACTGTATGTGGAGGGCCTACACTGTATATAGTGTTCAAGGAAAGATAAAACCTGATTTCGGTGAATGCAGAATTTAAACATGTTTAATTCAAACATAAAATAACTGAGGTACAAAAGTAGTAGAGGAGATCTGGGGACCTTTTAAAATAGATTTTATTACCCTTGGATAGAAAAGGCTAAGTATTATAGAAAATCAAAAGCCATAAAAGATTGATAAAGTCAATTGCCTAAAACATGAAAAAGAAATAGTCATAGGAAAAGAACTTTGTGAATTGAGTAAAATTCAGATAAAAAATAGAAATAATAATAAAATTCAAATAAAAAATAAAACTCAAATAAAAACATTCCCCCATATCAAAGAGAAATGCCTTCAGTTTATTTGGAGATATTTCTGACAATTTAATAAAATAAAATAAAGATGACTGATTTGAGAAGTTCTTAGGAGTTTGTCTTGGTAATCTTGTTAGAAGAGAGAAAAATGGAAAGGCTAAGAATGAGTCTATGACTCTCTTGAACTAATTAACAACTAAGGAAGGACAAAATTGTGTTTGCATTTTTTTGGTATGGAGAAGGGGGAGAATATATTGACATGTTCCTTTCGATAGATACTGGAGGGTAGATTTTCTTTTTTTTTTTTTAAAGATTTTATTTATTTGACAGAGAGAGACACAGCGAGAGAGGGAACACAAGCAGGGGGAGTGGGAGAAGGAGAAGCAGGCTTCCCGCAGAGCAGAGAACCTGATGCGGGGCACGATCCCAGCACTCTGGGATCATGACCTGAGCCAAAGGCAGACACTTAACGACTGAGCCACCCAGGCACCCCTGGAGAGTAGATTTTCTAATAAACAATTAAATACACAGGTCTGGAGCTCAGGAAAGAAGTATGGCTTTGAGAGGAAATTGAGTTCTCTGGCAAAGATCATGAATTTAGTTCCTGAAGTTATATCCTGGCACCAACAATCCATAATAAATTTTTGTAACCTCTCTGTGATTCAGAGTCATCACACTTATAAGGTATAGGGATAATAAGAATGATCACCTCATAGTGTTAGGACAATTAAATTATTTAAGAGATGTAAAGCACTTAAAACGGAACCCAGGACATAGTAAATTTGGTATACACATTAACTATTACTTTTATTAGTGATATAGATACTTGAACTATCAGAAAACAGAGACTCATCTGATCATTGATGGTACTGTTAAGAATAAGGTACAATGAAAAGAGAATAATTCTAGGTATGGAGACTTTAGGAAATTTATGAAATACTTGCAATTTCAAGAGAGACTGAGAAAAAAAATATGACAAAGAACATGTTTAAAGAAGGGGCAAATGTTTAAGTACCAAAAGCCTTAGGTCCTCATGAAAGGTAAGTATTGAAATGCATTTATAGGATTGAGCAGCTATATTTATTCTCAGTTTTAGAACTATACATAATCTTCCATAGGAAATTGGATCACTTTTGATAATACCACAGAGCAGGGTATCCTTCAGATAGTTGAGTCTCTGAATTATGCTTCATATCCAAATCATACTCATATTTACATTCCTCAAAACAGTGTATGAAGATTAGTAGAAAAGACAAATTTAAGTATAAAGGATATCTCCTAGAGATATTAAGGAATTATGTTAACCACTTTTTAATTTTGAAAGAAAAGAATTCACCTACAAAGATAAGTGAACTATTTTCCTTAATCCAATTGCAAGATATTAAAAATCATTTACTAGCTGTCTTTGTGAAAGGTCAGTACTTAAGACTCCAGAAATAGTACCTACACTCATTTCAGATAATAAAATATAGTGATTATACTGCATCAGTGAAATGCATATACATATCTACTGTATTATTCTCTTCAAAAGTCTACTTTAGAGTAAAAATGTTGTATCAAAATTATAAATATAATTACATGAAAATTTCCAGTAAAAGGATCAATTATCTCCTGTGAATAAGCTGTGCGAAATCCCTTTAAAGATATCCTCATTAATTGGTCATTTCTAATTTAAGATAAAAAGAACATGTTTTAACTTTAAGTTTTTATTTAAATTCCACTTAGTGAACATACAGTGTAATATTAGTTTCAGGTGTACAATATGGTGATTCAACACTTCCCTACAACACCTGGTGCTCATCACAACAAGTGTCACTACAAGTGCCACTACAAGTGCCCTCCTTAATCCCCATCACCTATTTAATCCATTTCCCCACTCACCTCCCCTGTGGTGACCATCAGTATGATGAATCTGTTTCTTGGTTTGCCTATGGTTTTTCTTTTTTTTTCCCCTTTGCTCATTTGTTTTGTATCTTAAATTCCACATATGAGTGAAATCATATGGTATTTGTCCTCCTTTGACTTTTTTCACTTAGCATGATACTCTCTAGTTCCATCCATTCCATTGCAAATAGCAAGATTTCATTCTTTTTTATGGCTGAGTAATATTCCCATTACACACATACAAACACGTGCATGCACACTACATCTTCTTTATCCATTCATCAGTCGATGGACACTAGGGCTCTTTCCATCATTTGGCTATTGTAGGTAAATGCAGCTATAAACAACAGGGTGCATGTCTCCCTTTGCATTAGTATTTTTGTATCCTTTGGTTAAATACCTAGAGTAGTGCAATTGTTGGATCATAGGGTAGTTCTATTTTTAATTTTTGGAGGAAACTCCATACTGTTTTCCAGAGTGGTTGCACCAGTTTGCATCTTCACCAACAGTTAAAAAAATGTTCCCCTTTCTCCAAATTCTTGCCAACACCTGTTGTTTCTTGTGTTGTTGAGTTTAGCCATTCTGACAGGTGTGAGGTAATATCTCATTGTAGTTTTGATTTGCATTTCCCCAATGATCAGTGATGTTGAGCATCTTTTCACATATGAAAACCCCCCAGCTAATAATATCCTCACTGTACAGAAGCTTTTTAGTTTGATGACGTCCCAATAGTTTATTTTTGCTTTTGTTTCCCTTGCCTCAGGAGACATATCTAGAAAGAAGTTGCTCTGACCAGTGTTAAAGAGATCACTGACTGTTCTCTAGGATTTTTATGGTTTCAGATCTCACATTTAGCTCTCTAATCCATTTTTAATTTATTTGTGTGTATGGCTTAAGAAAATGGCTCAGTTTCATTCTTTTACATCAGGGCATTTAAATAATGGGGTATCAAGGAGAAGAATAAACATCACTCAAGAACTTTACCTCTTCTTCTGGGGAAAGGATTGTGCATTTTTGGTTGTACACAGGATATCTGTATCATGATAGGTGGAATTATGGCTTTGTTATTGCTTTTATTTGAAGATTCAGTATGGTTTAAAGAGAGACATATGGATGTCGTGTTGACAAAGGGTGGGCTTGTAATAGTTAATTTTATATGTCAACTTGACTGGCCATGGGATGTCCAGATTAAGCATTATTTCTGGGGGTGTAAGTGCAAGTGTTCCTGGATGAGACTAGTTTTTGAATCGGTGTATTCAGTAAAGTAGATTGTCCTCAGCCATGTGGGTGGGCATCATCTAATCTGTTGAGGGCCTGAATAGAAAAAAATGTGGAGATCTAGGACATCTCACCTCATCTCATCTCATCTCATCTTCTCCTTCCCTTGGACTGGAATTCACACTATTGGCTCCCCCGGCCCTCAGGCCTCTGGACTTGGGCTGATTATTCTGAATTTCTTGGGTTTCCAGCTTTCAAATGGCAGATCATAGGCTTCTCAGTATTCATAATTGTGTGAGTCAATTCCTTGTCTCAAGATATGTTTCCAGGGAAATACAAATTAAAATAGAATACAATAAAGGAGATGGTCAACTGTATCTTTGGGGAGTTAGGACTGGCTTAAAGTTCAGGAATCGCATATCTTAAAGCAAAAATAAGCCACGGCTCCTGCTGGTCATTCTATTTCAATGGTCACTCAGAAAGAGATCACTGTAGAGAATTTTGATCACTAGTGAATAAGCTTCAAAAGGCATCTTGGTGTCATTAGATGGAATAATCAGATGGAAAGGACAAGGCATAGCAGCTAGGTGAACAGTCATAATTCTTTAATTAAAATACAGCTCATAATAAAGAAATATAAGAAAGTGTATAGTTGACAATTTATAGTCAACTAACAAATAAAAAATCCAATCTAATTTCTCTGATCAGCACTATGGAAGTAAGATATTTAAGTCAAAGGATGAATTATGCACAATAACACCATAACATGAATCAAATTGACTAGTTATTTTCCTGTTCTTGTTTTGGCACATTTAAGCACTGCCTAAATTCCCCTAGCCAGCCATTATCAGGGGACTTAAAAAATATATTGGCAATTGAATACCATTCTTAATAAAGTTCAAATTCCTAATAATTTTTTAAGAAATATATTTTAGGGGCACTCTGATTTGAACAAAAATACCTAAGTCATATCCATTTTGAAATATTCATAATACATTTGTTTTAAATTCCATCATGGTATCCCTACTTTTTACTGATCCAGATACTGTATGCTAAAATTGTATGGAGATGAAATTTGACACAGGAGAAGAAAAATGAACAATTTGAATTGTTGAATTGAATGAAATGCATGAATTCAAAGAAGTTAGAGGTGGAAAAGACTTTATGGACCATTGTTGCTATATCTTCTCAAGGTCACAGAACCAACTATGAAGCTTCAAAAGCCTAATAAAGTTTATGTCATGTAAATAATTATGAAAAACAACTTTCTGGTAGAGTTTAAGAGATAAGAAAGCTCAGAACATGATTTAAGTAAAGTGTAGCAGTATTTGCATTTAGAGCTTCTATTGGAAAGACATTCCCAGACATTGATTTAGAGGATAATGAGGTTGTCCAAAGCAAACTGTGCGATTTATTAGCATACATAGCAAATTGTTCTACATAGACAATTTCAATAAAATGTTTTATTCTCCAAATGCTATTTTTCAAATGGAGAACATTTTTATCTCCAAGAAGCTTAAGAACGTCATTGTTGCTAGAAAATGTAGGTGTAAGAATATTATAGTAGGATTAACATGCTTTCCAGCTTGTATTTCACTGTTTAAATCATATTAAAATATTATTTATCAACTAATACAGGATTAATGGGCATTAGTATAATAATATTTTAAAGACAAGACGTAGAAACACAAGAGTTAAATAAATGTCTTAGTGGACATAATAAATTTAAGAATTTATCATATAGTTTTGAAAAGTTAAATAAGATACAAATAGTAATTAACTATAATAACATTAGGGTTGTATTTTTGTTTTGTTTTGTTTTTGTTTTCATTTTTGCTTGCAAATGGAAGTTATCAAACATTTTATTCCAGGGGTATAATATGTAATGTTCTCAGTAATGGTGGTAGACCATAAACACTGTGTGCTCACTTTCTTTGCCCTAATCTAAACATCAGGGAAACAATCTTTCCTTGAAACAAAGGCTCTTTCTGATAGAGCCACAAAGACACTGTCTCTGTTTTAAAGAAAAGAAACATATGCCCAGGTACATGAAGAGAATACCAAGCTAGAGACTTAGCATCAAAGAATAATGATAATCAGCATTACATTAAGTTGAAGGGACATGCAGAGCAGAGCAGTGGGTTTGGATTTGAGTCAAGAGACAACAGATTAACGCATTAGAGGCAGCCTGACTTCAGAACGAGGTTTCCCACAGACAACAACAAAGTATTTTGGATCCAAAGGTCTTTAAAAATACAAAATGTGTACAAAGCTTAAATTGCTTAAAAGTATGATTGTAAACCAAAGATACTGAAAATTCTAATAGCTTCCCAAGTACTATACTGAATAAATCAAAAATACATGGGGGGGCTGTAAGATTTATAGTTATTTAAACATGGGAAGGAAAAATAACAAGGAGTGTTAAAGCTTCTACTTCTGCTTCGATGATTTAGTGAGTTCTCTTTCACTATGATTCTACAACTCAAAAAAAAATTATACATTCTGACCTTGAAGTTAGGTTACCTTATTTGATTTCTTCCCGAATCATACAACTTGGGAAGATCAAAATTTTAATTAAATATTCTGTTTTTGTGAACAAGTAGTCAGGGAAATTTTCTTCATATTATCTAATAGTTTGTCCTTTGACCTGGATGAAGGGTGATTAATCACACATAGAGATGATTAGGATTTATAACTAGGATATTTCAAAAGCAGTGTAAGTGATGCTATGAGGGTCTCTTTGCAGTGAGGGGACTCTCTGCAGGGACACAGCTGCTCACAGCCTTGAACAGCTCTTGATGAGAGGAAAAACCCCAGACATACAATGAAGTACTAATGGGAACTCTGTCCCTTTTATTCAGCACCTTACTGCAATGTAGAATTGCCTGGCACCTTCAACAAGTATTTGTTATTGCTTTTGTTGTTCAATGAAAAACATCACATGTGCACAAAGAAGTTCATCTACTCACTGGAAAAACATTTAGTGTGTTTTTATTATGTATTAGATTCCATGGTAGGCCGAAATATATACCAAATCTCTACATGAAACATCATAATTGTGCAGTATCCAAACTTTGATAGATTCTAATTACCACTCCTGCTTTTCAGAGTCTTGGAAATGCCAAAGAGAACATTTTGATAAGATAAAATGTTAAATAACATTGTCTCATTTGATTTAGACAACACATAGCAAATCTGAGATACAGAGGCAGGGCTTAAAACAGCCATGGCGGGCAAGATGGTGGAGGAGTAGGAGACCTGGATTTCGTCTGGTGTCAGGAATTCAGCTGAATAGGGATCAAACCATTCTGAACACCTATGAACTCAACAGGAGATCGAAGAGAAGAATAGCAACAACTCTCTGAACAGAAAAGCGGCCACTTACTGGAAGGTCTTTTCTGATTTGTTTAGAGTATATTTGCTGGGGACGTTGTTAACCTGCTAGCATTTTGTTCTCTCATTCATCTATTCTCCTCTGGACAAAACGACAAGACGAAAAATATCACCTCAGCAAACAGAACAAGAGGTAGTACCGTCTGCCAGGGACCTACTCAATACAGACATTAGTATGATGTAGGACTTAGAGTTCAGAATCATGATTTCAAAGATACTAACAGGGCTTGAAAAAAGCAGGGAAGTTATAAGAGAAACCCTTCCTGAGAAATAAAATAAATAAAATCTAACCAAATCAAAATCAAAAAGGCTATTAATGAAGTGCAGTCAAAAATGGGGGCACTAACTGCTAGGATAAATGAGGCAGAAGAGAGAATCAGCAATATAGAAGACCAAATGATGGAAAATAAAGAAGCTGAGAAAAAGAGAGATAAACAACTACTGGATCACAAGGGCAGAATTTGAGAGATAAGCGATACGATAAGATGAAAACACATTAGAATAATTGGGATCCCAGAAGAAGAAGAGAGAGAGGGGCAGAAGGTATATTGCAGCAAATTATAGCAGAGAACTTCCCTAATGTGGGGAAGGAAACAGGCATCAAAATCCAGGAGGCACAGAGAACCCCTCTCAAAATCAATAAAAATAGGTCAAAACCCCAACATCTAATAGTAAAACTTACGAGTCTCAGAGACAAGGAGAAAATCTTGAAAGCAGCCTGGGAGAAGAGATATGTAACCTATAATAGTAGAAACATTAGATTGGCAACAGACCTATCCACAGAGACCTGGCAGGCCAGAAAGGACTGGCATGATATCATCAGAGCACTAAACGAGAAAAATATGCAGCCAAGAATACTATATCCAGCTAGGCTGTCATTGAAAATAGAAGGAGAGATAAAGAGCTTCCAGGACAAACAAAAACTAAAGGAATTTGCAAACATGAAACCAGCCCTACAAGAAATATTGAAAGCGGTCCTCTAACCAAAGAGAGAGCCAAAAAGCAGCATAGACCAGAAAGGAACACAGACAATATACAGTCACAGTCACCTTACAGGCAATACAATGGCACTAAATTCATATCTTTCAATAGGTACCCTGAATGTATATGGCCTAAACGCCCCAATCAAAAGACACAGGCTATAAGATCGGATAAAAAAAACAAGACCCATCAATATGCTGTCTGCAAGAGACTCATTTTAGAACCAAAGACACCCCCAGATTGAAAGTGAGGGGGTGGAAAACAATTTACCATGCTAATGGACACCAAAAGAGAGCTGGGGTGGCAATCCTCATATCAGACAAATTAGATTTTAAAACAAAGACTGTAAAAAGAGATGAGGAAGGACACTATATCCTACATAAAGGGTCTATCCAACAAGAAGATCTAACAATTGTAAATATCTATGCCCTTAACATGGGAGCAGCCAATTATATAAGGCAATTAATAACAAAAGCAAAGAAACACATTGACAACAATACAATAATAGTGGGGGACTTTAACACCCCCCTGACTGAAATGGACAGATCCTCTAAGCAAAAGATCAACATGGAAATAGACTTTAAACAACACACTGGACCAAATGGACTTCACGGATATATCCAGAATATTCCATCCCAAAGCAACGGAATACACGTTCTTCTCTAGTGCCCATGGAACATTCTCCAGAATTGATCACATCCTAGGTCACAAATCAGGTCTCAACCGGTACCAAAAGATTAGGATTATTTCCTGCATATTTTCAGACCACAATGCTTTGAAACTAGACCTCACTCACAAGAGGAAAGTCGAAAAGAACTCAAATATATGGAGGCTAAAGAGCATCCTACTAAAGAATGAATGGGTCAACCAGGAAATTAAAGAAGAATTTAAAAATTTCATGAAAAAAAAACTGTTCAAAATCTTTGGGATACAGCAAAGGCAGTCCTGAGAGGAAAGTATATAACAATACAAGCCTTCCTCAAGAAACAAGAAAGGTCTCAAATACACAACCTAACCTTACACCTACAGGAGCTAGAAAAAAAAACAGCAAATAAAGCCTAAACCCAGCAGGAGAAGAGAAATAATAAAGATCAGAGCAGAAATCAATGAAATAGAAACCAAAAGAACAGTAGAACAGATCAACGAAACTAGGAGCTGGTTCTTTGAAAGAATTAACAAGATTGATAAGCTCCTGGGCATACTTATCAAAAAGAAAAGAGAAATGACCCAAATCAACAAAATCATGAATGAAAGAGGAGAGATCACAACCAACACCAAAGAAATACAAACAATTATAAGAACATATTATGAACAACTCTATGCCAGCAATAGATAATCTGGAAGAAATGGATACATTCCTAGAGATGTATCAGCTACCAAAACTGAACCAGGAAGAAATAGAAAACCTGAACAGACCTAGAACCACTAAGGAAATTGAAGCAGTCATCAAAAATCTCCCAACAAACAAAAGCCCAGGGCCAGATGGCTTCCCAGGGGAATTCTACCAAACATTTAAAGAAGAATTAATACCTATTCTTCTGAAACTGTTCCAAAAAGTAGAAATGGAAGGAAAACTTCCAAACTCATTTTATGAGGCCACCATTACCTTGATCCCAAAACCAGACAAAGACCCCATCAAAAAGGAGAATTACAGACCAATATCCTTGATGTACATGGATGCAAAAACTCTCACCAAAATACTAGCCAATCAGATCCAACAGTACATTTAAAGGATTATTCACCATGACCAAGTGGGATTTATCCCTGGGCTGCAAGGTTGGTTCAACATCCGCAAATCAATCAACGTGATACAATATATTTATAAAAGAAAGAACAAGAATCATATGATCCTCTCAATAGATGCAGAGAAAGCATTTGACAAAGTACAGCACCCTTTCTTGATCAAAACTCTTCAGAGTATAGGGATAGAGGATACATACCTCAATATCATAAAAGCCATCTATGAATAACCCACAGTGAATATCATTCTCAATGGGGAAAAGCTGAGAGCTTTCTCCCTAAGGTCAGAACGTGGCAGGGATGTCCACTCTCACCACTGTTATTCAACATAGTATTAGAAGTCCTAGCCACAGCAATCAGACAACAAAAAGAAATCAAAGGCATCCAAATCGGCAAAGAGGAAGTCAAACTCTCACTCTTTGCAGATGATATGATACTGTATGTGGATAACCCAAAAGACTCCACCTCACAACTGCTAGAACTCATACAGGAATTCAGTAAAGTGGCAGGATATAAAATCAATGCACAGAAATCAGTGGCATTCCTACACACCAACAACAAGACAGAAGAGAGACAAATTAAGGCGTCGATCCCATTTACAACAGCACCCAAAACCATAAGATACCTAGGAATAAATCTAACCAAAGAGGCAAAGGATCTGTACTCAGTAAACTATAAAATACTCATGAAAGAAATTGAGGAAGACACAAAAAAATGGAAAAACGTTCCATGCTTATGGACTAGAAGAACAAACATTGTGAAGATGTCAATGCTACCTAGAGCAATCTACACATTGAACGCAATCACCATCAAAATACCATCCACTTTTTTCAAAGAAATGGAACAAATAATCCTAAAATTTGTACGGAACCAGAAGAGACCCCGAATAGCCAGCGGAATGTTGAAAAAGAAAAGCAAAGCTGGTGGCATCACAATTCCGTCTTCCAGCTCTATTACAAAGCTGTCATCATCAAGACAGTATGATACTGGCACAAAAACAGACACATAGATCAATGGAACAGAATCGAGAGCCCAGAAATGGACCTTCAACTCTACGGTCAACTAATCTTTGACAAAGCAGGAAAGAATGTCCAATGGAAAAAAGACAGTCTCTCCAACAAATGGTGTTGGGAAAATTGGACAGCCACATGCAGAAGAATGAAACTGGACCATTTCCTTACACCACACACAAAAATAGACTCAAAATGGTGGAAAGACCTAAACGTGAGACAGGAGTCCATCAAAATCCTAAAGGAGAACACAGGCAGCAATCTCTTTGACCTCAGCTGCAGCAACTTCTTTCTAGAAACATCGCCAAAATCAAGGGAAGCCAGGGCAAAAATGAACTATTGGGATTTCATCAAGATAAAAAGCTTTTGCACAGCAAAAGAAACAGTCCACAAAACCAAAAGACAACCGACAGAATGGGAGAAAATATTTGCATATGACACATCAGATAAAGGGCTAGTATCCAAAATCTATAAAGAACTTATCAAACTCAACACCCAAAGAACAAATAATCTAATCAAGAAATGGGCAGAAGACATGAACAGACATTTTTCCAAAGAAGACATCCAAATGGCCAACAGACACATGAAAATGTGCTCAACATTGCTCGGCATCAGGGAAATCCAAATCAAAACCTCAATGAGATACCACCTCACAGCAGTCAGAATGGCTAAAATTAACAAGTCAGGAAATGACAGATGTTGGCGGGGATGTGGAGAAAGGGGAACCCTCCTACACTGTTGGTGGGAATGCAAGTTGGTGCAACCACTCTGGAAAACAGTATGGAGGTTCCTCAAACAGTTGAAAATAGAGCTACCATACAATCTAGCAATTGCACTACTGGGTATTTACCACAAAGATACAAATATATGGATTCAAAGGGTTACGTGCACCCCAATGTGTATAGCAGCAATGTCCACAATAGCCAAACTGTGGAAAGAGCCAAGATGTCCATCGGCAGATGAATGGATAAAGAAGAAGTGGTATATATACACGATGGAATATCATGCAGCCATCAAAAAGAATGGGATCTTGCCATCTGCAACAACGTGGATGGAACTGGAGGGTGTTATGCTGAGTGAAATAAGTCAATCAGAGAAAGACATGTATCATATGACCTCACGGATATGAGGAATTCTTAATCTCAGGAAACAAACTGAGGGTTGCTAGTGTGGTGGGGTGGGAGGGATGGGGTGGCTGGGTGATAGACATTGGGGAGGGTATGTGCTATGGCGAGTGCTGTGAATTGTGCAAGACTGTTGAATCACAGATCTGTACCTCTGAAACAAATAATGCAATATATGTTAAGAAAATAAAAGAAGAAGAAGATAGCAGGAAGGGAAGAATGAAGGGGGGACAGCAGAGTGGGAGATGAACCATGAGAGATGATGGACTCTGAAAAACAAACTGAGGGTTCTAGAGGAGAGGGGGGTGGGGGGATGGGTTAGCCTGGTTATGAGTATTAAAAAGGGCACATTCTGCGTGGAGCACTGGGTGTTATGCACAAACAATGAAACATGGAACACTGCATCCTAAACTAATGATGTAATGTATGGTGATTAACATAACAATAAAAAAATTAAAAAAAAACAGCCATGGCATCATCAAAAAAGCTGGAGTTGTTCTGAGTCCTACCCTCCCCTCACAAGCATGGGCTTCCTTGACATTGTGCTCTGATGCACATTAGGATAAGGATTGAAATGGCACATAGAAAAGGCAAAATCACAGACATAGTTCTAACTAACCAATAATTACATTTATGGGAATTGGATAAATACTCCAATAAAAAGGCAAATATTGAAAAAAATGGATAAAATAATATGACCCAACTTTGTACTAACAGCAAGAGATATGTATTGGATTCAAATACACAAACAAGTGGAAAGCGCAAGAGCGGAAAAGAAAATACCATGCAAACAGAAACAAAAGAGAGTTGTATTGACTACCCTAACATCAGATGAAAAAATATTTAAGACAAAAATTTGTTATCAAAGACCAATAAGGACACTTTATTATAAAAGAGTCAAAACATCAAGAAGATACAGTAATTATAAACATATATGAATCTAAAAACATCACATAAACCGTGAAACAGACATTGACGGAATTAAAGGGAGAAATAAACAATTCATAAACAAAGGGTACAGACTTCAATACCTCACTTCTGATAAGGGATAGAACAACTAGACAGAAAATCAACAAGAGAATAGAAGACTTGAACAACACTACTGACCAACGAGACATAACAGATACACACATAAGACTCCAATGAACAGCAGAATACACATTTCTCTCAAGTGCACAAAAACCAATCTCCATGATAGACCACATATTAACACATAAGACAAGCCTCAATAAACATAAAGAGATTGAAATCAAAGTATGTTCTTTGATCATAATAAAGTGAAATTAGAAATCAATTACAGAAAGAAATTTGAGAAATTCGCAAATAGGTACAAACTAAACAACACACTGCTAAATACTTAATGGGCCAAAGAAGAAATCACAAAAAAGTTAGAAGAATGAACACAGACAAACAAAAACACAAGATGCCAAAAACTCCTGAAATGTAACTAAAGCAGTACTTAGAGGGAAATTTATATATATGAAGAAAATTTATATATATATATATGAAGATAAATCTTGAATTAGTAATCTAACTTTGTATCTTGGGAGTCTAGAAATTAAAGAGCAAATTAAACCCAAAGCAAGGAGAATCAAGGAAACAATAAAAATTAGATCAGGAGGTGCCTTCGTAGCTCAGTCGGTTAGGCATCCAACTCTTGATTCGGGCTCAGGTAATGATCTCAGGGTTGTGAGATAGAGCCCCAAGTCAGGCTCCCCACTGGGCATGGAGCCTGCGTAACATTCTCCCTTTTCTATCCCTTTGACCCTCCCCCGCTCATGCATGTACATGCTCTCTCTCTAAAAAAAGAAAAAAATTAGAGCAGAAAAATGTAACAGAAAATTAAAATTAATGAAAACAATAATTTGTTTTTTGAAAAGATAAAAAACAGAAATTAAGCTAGACTAATGAAACAAAATGACTCAAGTTACTAAAATAACTTGAGAAATAGAAGGGTTATTGCTTCAAACCTTACAGAAAGAAAAAGGTTATAAGGTAAAACTGTATGAAACTGTATGTCAATAATTTATATAACCCAATGAAACTGACAAATTTCTAGGAAGACACAAAGTACTGAAACCAATATCAAATAAAGAGAAAATCTGAATATACCTATAAAAAAAGAGATTGAATTAATAATCAAAACACCCCCAACTTGCAAACCTAAAACTGCTCTATAAAGTCTATTAATCTAAAATGTAGTATTGTAAATACAATATTGTAGATATGAAAGTTGTTTAGAGAGTAGATCTTAAAAGTTCTCATCATAAGGAAAAAAATTTGAAATTATGTGAGGTGACAGATATTAACTAAACAACGTGGTGATCATTTCACAATATCTACATATACCGAATCATTATGTTGTACACCTTAAACTCATACAATGTTAAATGTCAATTATATCTCAATAAAACTCGGGGGGGAGGAAATTCTACTAATTAGAAATTAATTAATGAATTGAAGGGAGGGAAATTTTGCACAAAGAAAAATCCAGAACCAAAGAGTTTCACTGGTAAATTCTACCAAACATTTAAATAAGATACAATATAAATCTCATAAACTCTTCCAAACAGTAGAAGAGATATTATTTTCTAACTCATTCTATGAGACTAATATTACCCAATACCAAGATAAGACAAACACATCAGAAGAAAAGAAAACTACAGACCAAAATCCCTTATGAATATATATACACAAAAATCCTCAAAATACCAACAGGCAGAATCCTGCAACATATAAAAAAAAACAACCACATACCATGACCAAAATAGTATATAATCCAGGAATGCAAGGCTGTTTCCATGTACAAAAATCAAATCAATATAATACATTCAACCCATATAATAAAAAACAAACCACATGAACATCTCACTGTATACATAAAAAACATTTGACAAAATCTAAACTTTTCATGATAAAACCATTCAACAAGCTAAGCATAGAAGGGCACTTTCTCAACCTATGAAAAACCCACAATCCTTCGAACACATCAAACTTAATGGTAAAAGAATGAAAACTTCCCCCCCTAAAATCAGGGGAGATATCAGACAAAGATATCTACTCTAACTACTTCTATTTATGTTGTACATTGTATCTAGAGGTTCCAGTTGGGGAAAATAAGCAAGAAAAAGAATATCCAGATTGGAAAAAAGTAAAACTATATTGATTGTATTTCTATATACTAATAACAAACAATTCAAAAATGAAATTAGGGAGACAAGTATATTTACAATAGTTTCAAAAAATACTTAGGAATAAATCTCACAAAAGAAATGCAAGACTTTACGCTTGAAAAATATAAAACATTGCTAAAATAAATTTTAAAAAACTCAACAAATACATAAACATTCTGTATTAGTGGTTGGAATATTTACTATTCCTAAAATGGTAATACTTCCTACACTGATCTACAGATTCGATTTAATCCCTATAAAAATCCAAGCTTGCTGTTTTGCAGAAATTGACAAACTGATCCAAAATTCATAGGGAAATGTAAGACTTCCAGGTTAACTAAAGAAATATTCCACTCAGCTATGGAGGAGAATGAACAAGGAGGACGGGAACCTGGAAAGTAAAGCAGAACCAGAGCAGTACCAAAGAAATTTTCCAGCTCCAAGTCAGGATATTTTTGCAATGTCTGTCCAGAGGATTTGAGATAGCTGTGGGCCTGTGACTGTTTTTGCTGTTTTTCTTTTGTTTGTTTGTTTCTTCCCCTTTCTCATCTTTTCATTCTTCTTTTATTCCAAATGGAAATTCGGTGGCACCCTATAGGCAGTGTTTGTGTCATGATTCAAACACAAGAGCACCAGCTATGGCTGAATATGATGGGAAGGAGTGTGTAATACCTGGAAACCCTGGACTTAAAGCTACATTAAGTGACTACATTCAACTTTGGCAAGTGTCCCTTCGTAATGAGTTAGCATGCTCTGTGTGATAAGGAATGAAATCACTATCCAACTACTAGAAGGGCAGATACTTGCAGGATAAATGTTAGGTTTACCAACCCCATATTCTCTTTTTTTCTGGGTCCATATGTGATCTTTTCCACACTGCCTTGCAGCTAAGATGAAGTGACTGTGTTCTGGTCAATGGGATGTGGGTGGAATACCAGTGATACTTACATACGTGGAACATAAAACCTGAAAAATCCCCCATAGCTCTTCCCGTTCCCTTACCTTCTGGCTGTATTCAAAGGAAATGGGAGGATTCTGAGTCCACAGGCTTTGGAGAATCCAGAATGGAAGGAACCTAAATGAGAGTATGGGGTAGAATCCTCCTACCCTTCTATATTGCACTGTGACAGACAAGAGAAATAGCCTGCAATGTCCTAAGTAACTGAGATATTGGGACACTGGGGTTTTACTTTAGTCAATCGGATAGTGTGGAATGATCTGGCTCCATCCCTTCCGTTTCCTTCCTCCATCACGTGATTCCTCTCAGCCTGTTCTTGACCATTGATCCCTTTGAATTGTCCTTCCTCTTCAATATTCACCAGTGCTTAGGAGAAAATGTGAAATTCTTGGAGAAATATTTCCACACGAGGAGACTGAGAACTTACATCTGTGTTGTTACTGGGTTCTAGATCCTTGTGTTAGAATCGACTTCTGTCAAGACTAAAGAGCTGTGGGAATTAAAAATGTAAAACCTAAGGAAGAAACAGGGCTCATAGTTTTTTGGGGAAGGTGATGGTAGTAGCAAAGGGGATGCACAGGCAGCTGGAGGAAAATGCCAGAATTCAGATCATTTTGCTTTCCAGTTGATGGGAAAGGGAAAAGGCTTTGAGCCAGGCAAGGGCACACAAAGGTAGGGACGCCTGGGTGTCTCAGTCTTTAAGCATCTGCCTTCAGCTCAGGTCATGGTCCCAGGGTCCTGGGATCGAGCCCTGCATCGGGCTCCCTGCTCAGCAGGAAGTCTGCTTCTCCCTCACCCACTCCCCCTGCTTGTGTTCCCTCTCGCTGTGTCTCTCTCTGTCAAATAAATAAAATCTTAAAAAAAAAAAAAGGTCACACAAATGCAGCTTTCACTCCATACTGCCAGTGGAGTAGAGTAGGAATGACTCTCTTGACTTCTTGTGCCACCCTGGAAATTCTGGCTGCTCCATGTCCTCTGAGGGGTCTGAGAATACTCCTCCTGTTTTCTACCCTTTGATGAAAATGATAGGTGATCTGTGGACAGAAAGGGTCCACCCCTCACAGCATTTCTGCCCCATTCCCTGACAGGCAGAGTGGTCGAGCCCACCATGGAATCCCCACCCATGTGGGAGGGTGAGTCCACTTCTCAGATACCCCCATTCTTTTCATAGGATCCTTAAATCTGCTTCACTCCATGGCATTTTTTATACATTATAAGCCTCTGACCCATAAATTTGTTAAAAGAAAAGATTATTGAGAACCATCTGTGTACTGGGAACTTTCCTAGGTGCTGGGGATGCAACAATAAACGAAAGAAGAAAATCTGCCCTCATAGTACTTATGTCTAGTGGGCAAGATCTGCTATTATTTGCCCAAGGGATTGGACCCTGGACCTTCAGATTAAACACATTAACACTCAATTGGACATAGCATTCTGTGTATAATTGACCATATACTTAGGTCTCTCCTGAAGGAAAGAAAAAGGCTTAATTAGAGAAAAAAATGTACTGACTTATTGTTGACATAGGAGAATATATATATATATATACACACACATATATAATGTATTACATACATTATATAAAAACATATTTAATGAGACCCATAAATCATGTAAAACAGGGAGAAAATAATTATGCCTAGAATTCAGACTTAAAGCGAAAAGTGACAATGGACAATTTGGACCTATGCTAGTGTAATATGAAGGAAAATGATTATATTGAAGAATAAATTGAGAAGAAATAATGCATAATTTTCTAAGAGAAAGCAGATTTCAAAAATAGTCATATCTGCTCAACTTGACATTTTTATATAATCCGTCTATGGAAACTGCCATGTGTTGTCATATCCAAGGGCGATTTTCTGCTAATGGAGCTGCTTAGTGCTCAAGAATACAGATAGATGAGTCAACGGAGACCCCAATTTCTTACCCACTTTCTGTTATATATCCAGCTTGATGCAAGTCCTTTCTGAGTGATGGGAGAGTTCCTGGGCACCTTCACTATCCTACAGACTTTGCCTCTACTTCCTCCCAAAACCGTCGTCCTCCCTGACTACCTGATGCCCGTTTCATTGTCCCTTGCGTGACCTTACTTCCCTGAGCACATGTTCAGTTACTCTTTACACTGAGTTTAACTTATTCCCAAAGTGCGAAAGCAATGAATGAAAGAGATTCAAAACACTTCTCAAAGACTTGCATATTTTATTTACAAATGACATTTCATATTGTATTATTAACTATAAAAGCCATTGAAATCACTTAGAATAAAATGTCAATTTTTATTTGTTTAAGAATTTTAATAGGTATTTTAATTTAGAGAATAGGAGAATGCAGAATGAGGCAAAATCCATACAGAAAAAAATGTATATGTGAAAGTAGGTGGAATGTTTTGGTTCTTTCCTAATTTGGTGCTGTTATGAATAGAGCTAAAAGCTGCAATGAATATTATTGCTTTTGGGGGGGCAGAATATAGGCACCCATTTTAGTTGGAATAGAAAGGATTATGGGATGTTTGCATATTAAATTAAATTTAGTAATTCTACTAAAAGTTTTTCCAAAGTGGATATATATCATTAGCATTATTGATAGTCTCATATCAACTGAAATTTGATTCCCTTCAGATAAGATGGGGCGTGAGCAGAGTGGCATAGCGGTAGACCAGTTCCCTTCAGACGACAGCACTCTCCAGTGTTTGCCTCTCAATTACAAATTGAAATCACAACTTTCTGCTCTTTATAGGTGAGAAAAAGGGGGGCAGTATAATTTTTCCTCTCCATTGAAGAATGCTTTAAGATCAGGGAACATGCTTTTTTCACCTCTCCGTTGTCTAGCACTATGGCCGTCACACTGGGGATTCATCAGGAAATAACTTTTTTGAATGGCTGAATTTTGATCTCTAGTTTTATTTCCAGATTCAACAACTCCTCTTCCTTCCAGCAGACAGTCTTGAGGAGGTAACACCACACCTACGATTTTAAGTACTAAGCTCATGGATCAAAAACTTACTCCCATTATGATTAGCACATATGACTTAATCACTGCTCCATAATAAAATATTTGTCATTAACCGATACAAATGCTTTTCATATGTAGCCCATCTATGTCATCTATGTCTTGGACCTTGCCATCATTAAAAATGATGCCATATAAAAGATTAAAAATTAAGGAAATCTTCTCTTGCTACACGTCTTCCTGATCTTCCACCCCCTTAAACTGTCTTAATCTATTCTTTGCAACCATCTTGAACTCTGGTTGGTCTATTTCATACTCTTACTTGTTCAGCCTCTCTTGATCTTTTGCTTCCTCTCTCTCTCTCTCTCCCTCTTTCTCTTTTCAATCTCCAATCACTAAGCCATGAAGCCCTAACTTTGCATCTCAGTGATCTCATGCCTTTTACTCTCCACAATCTCTGCTTCCATTCCTGGACAGTGAAGTACTTTGGAAAAAGACCCAAAGCCATATGCCTGGTGTTAATAAGTTTATATCAACCTAAAATTGACCATCATTCAGAATCTGTAATCATCTCGTTCCTTTCTTGCTGCATCCCTGTGGCATTCAGCTCAGGTGACCCTATCTGCATTCCTAAGGCTCCATATCCAAAACACTTGCTCCTTTGAGTCTCTGAGCATCCTTCTTTGCCAAGATTCCTCATGAAGTGACCTGTGTGTATCAGTACACAGAACCTGTCAGCACATGGATCTTCTGGTCCCCAAATCCAAACCTTTTTCATTTTTCTTCTGTCATTTACGAACTATTTATTGACTACCTATGACAAGTAAAGAATCATGAAAGTTACTGCAAATGATACATAAATGGACCAGATGAAAATTCTCCCTCAGTGAATTTAGGGACTAAAGTCCTTTGGAGTTCCTAATGTCCTTTACTATCATCTTTCTCAAAAGTCTCTCCTGCTGGGTGCCTGAGTGGCTCAGTTGGTTAAGCGACTGCCTTTGGCTCAGGTCATGATCCTGGAGTCCCGGGATCGAGTCCCGCATCAGGCTCCTTGCTCAGCAGGGAGTCTGCTTCTCCCTCTGACCTTCCTCTCTCTCATGCTCTCTACCATTCTCTCTCTTTTTCTCAATAAATAAATAAAAATCTTTAAAAAAAAGTCTCTCCTGCTTCAAATTCAGTTAGACTTTGTTATCCTGAACTTCTCCATGTCTTCATGATTTTTTTCTCTTTTGTTTGTTTCTTTCATTAGCATATTATTTTGTTTGTTTCTTTGATAAGCACATATTAGATGCTTATTATGCTAGTCTATGTGTTTCTTTTCCATGTCCCTAAATAAAAATAATAGCAAGGAAAATACCTTACATTTAAGGTGTTACTTTACTATATGTCAGGCACTATTTTAAGCTTATTGATTATATTAACCCATTTATTCTTTTATCTTCTCAAGTACTTTGTAAGGTAGAAAAATGTTTGTCCACATTACAGAAGTAAAAACTGATATTTAGAGTAAATGAATAGTCCAACATCTGAGAGCTAAGTGGCAGAGGGCCATTTGAAACCAGCAAGTATGGCTTTGAAACCCCACCTGTTTTCCCCAAACTCCCATGCTTGTCTTTATATCCTTTGGGGTTTTTATCCACTGGAATATTTAAGTAATACCCATGTAGGAGTTTTCTCTTGCTGGTGTAACAGATTACTGCAAAGTTAGCAGCTTCACACAACATAAATGCATTACCTCAGTGTCTATAGGTCGGGAGCACAGATGGGCTTGGCTGAGTCTCTTAGAAGCAGGTTCGAGGTGTCAGTCAGCCCGAGCTAGTATCAGGAAGCTGATTCACATGTTGGCAGAATTCAGTCCCTTGTGGTTGTAAGGCTGATACCTTCTCCGGCTGCCATCTGGAAGCTTCTCCTCAACTAAAGGCTATCTGGGGTCCTCATGATCCCACACCTCTATCTTCTACCCACAATAGCATATTGAGCCTTTCTCATGTTTCAAATCTCTCTAACTTCTTCTGCTGCATATCTTCTATTTCCAGCTGGAGAAATTTCTCTGCTTTTTAGGGCCCCATTGATTAGATCGAGCCTACCTGACAACATAGTGAACTCTTTCTGTTTTTGGGTCTGAAATCTTAATGACATCTACAAAATCCTTTCACAGTCCCTTTTCCAGGTGCTATAACATAGTCACCGGTCATAGGGAGTCAGATGCGACCATACCAATTACTCCACATGCACATACTCCTAGGGCAGCTTTTGTTCTCTCATCCATTCCAAGCCTTTATTGTCCACTTACTCAGCCCCAGCATTGCTGTTTGCTCAGAATTCAAAAGAAAGAAGGCTTCATCCTCAGTGGCCCCCCCCATACAATGAAAAAAAGGAATATAGTCCTAGATACATAAGTAAGTTCTAGGACATAAAAACTTACCAGGTGCCATTTGGAACCCAAAAGAGATAGTCTTACAAAAGGCCAATTGAATGTTTTCAGCTCTTACATCCCCCTGGAAGAAAAATAAAGACTTCTAAGAATGAACTCAGAACATAGGCCACATCTTGAACTAGCCTCATTCCCTCTGCTAACCTTATTGCTTCCATTGAATTTTGCTACTATTTACCCTTTAACTCGGTTTTGGAGTTTTGGAGGCTTCCTCAACCCTTCCTGCATTTGTTTCCTAGGGTTACCATTACAAAGTACCAGAAATTGAATGATTTAAAACAGCAGAAATGTATTCTCTCTGGTTTTGGAGGCCAGAAGTCCAAAATCAAAGTCTGGCAGGTTTGGCTCTTTTTTGAGTGGTTGGGGGTTGGGGGGGAATCTGTTTCATGCCTCTTCCCTAGCTTCTGGTGGTTATCGGCAATGCTCAGTGTTTGTTGGCTGGCAGCTGCATAACTCCAAATGCTGGCTCCAGAGTCACACACTGTCTTCCCTCTGTTTGTTTCTGGGTCTCTTCTCCTTTTCCTACAAGGATGCCAGTCCTATTGGATTAAAGGACCACCTAACTCCAGCATGACCTCATTTTAACTTGATTATATCTGCAAAAGACCCTATTTCAAAATAAGGTCACAGGTTCTAGGGGTTAGGACTTGAACTTGTCTTTTTAGGGGATGCAATTCAACCCCTAACAGCTCCCTTGTTCCATTTCTTTTTAAACATCAAATCTTTTGAAAATCCGAATTTACATCTTTCCCGCCATTCCTACTACCAGTACTTGAGTTCAGCTTTAGGTATCTATTTCCAGTTGCAACATTATCACTGGTATTTCTCTCACTCAATGTACCACAAACTGCTTTTAGAAAGGAGCAGTAATCATGTGTGTATATTCATTTAATAATCAAAGTCATATCCCTAGATTCACATTCATGAGGACCAAACATCAATTAATGCATTATGAGGTAAAAGGCATTTAAAATACTAAGACAATCTTTCTGTTTTATGAATCAATTATTAGACATAGAAAATAATTCCATTTAAAACTATATGTTTTCCACATATTCTTACTAAGGAACTGATCTAAGCACCAAGAATGTATCATTTGAGGTTTGTGTACACCAAATTTAATAATAATGAATTAAGAGTTTTTGCTTCATCACATGAAAGAGAGAGGTGAAAAAAATTTAGATTGACCCTTCAAATTATTATAAACATATACTCTTATTTGTGTTCATAGACCATAATCTTTGATCCTTGAATTTCCCAAAGAAATACTGCAGGAAAAAAATGCATATAATAAAATCTTCACTATTTGTCAGAGATCACAATTCTAAAATAAAAACCTAGAATTACAATTCCTACTACACTCTCTTTTTCTGCTTTGCTCTATCTCTGATAATACTCTTGCACTGCATATCCAATTCCCAAATAAATGAGTTTTTTCTATATCCACACACTATGTTAACATCGATATATTTAATTACTGATATACAATGCCAACATGTTGGGGACACTAACCTGTGTGCAGGTGACATTTTACATCAGGTTGATAAACCAAAGTCCTGACTTGGCATCTTATGGATGTAGCACAAGGGAAAACAGAGCACATCTACAGGTTTTTTATTCTACTATGCTCATCCTGGGCCAGATTCACAGTATTTAGCGATATATAGGAACTTAGAATGTATGTGAAAACATAAGATTCTTTCTGTAACTCTCATATAACTCATAAAAGAGTTGTGAGTCAGTGTTTTAATTACTATCATTGAAAGCTTTAACAAACTTCTTAGAGGTCTTCAAAAGTGATAAGTATTCTGTAGTATATATGCCAAAATGAAATTATTTGAAATAAGATAAACTCTTAAAACTGATTTTTAATGAAGAGCTTAAATAATACTTTGCTGGTTAAAATTCCTTTTTTTTTTTTTTTTTTTTTTAGAGAGAGAGATTGAGAGCAGGGGCGGGGGGTAGGGGCAGAGGGAGAGAAAGAATTTTAAGCAGGCTCCACACCCAGTGCAGAGCCTGATGGAGGGCTTGATCTCACAACCCTGAGATCATGACCTGAGCCAATATCAAGAGTCAGACATTTAACCGACTGAGCCACCCAGGACCCTCCAAACTGTTAAAATAGTTCTGTTTAAATTCATTTATAGAAGGAAATATTTATATATATTATATATAAATTATATTTAATTTTCTCTCTGTACTTCCATCTTAAGGAACAGGTTTTCATGGCATATGAAAAGTCTTAATGTTTTTGTTACCCTGTGAGTTTGAAACATTTTCATATTGATGTATTTCATTGTGTCAGCGACTGAATCATGATTCTGGTGACACATCAAGGGTTACTGCCAATGAAGTTAAAGATGGCCATTCTTCCTTGAACTTCTGTCTTTTCTTTATCGTACCCTTCATGCAACTGTGCTCCATAGAAACTATTCATTTCTTTAGCTGCATACAAATACCTTTTTTAAAATTCCTACCCGATAACTAGATTTTCCATTCCAGTCCCACAATAAAATTTCAGAAATAATTTATCCATCCTGGCTGGCTAACACCAAATTCTTTGTTCAAGAGGACAGAAGCATTGCATTGTTTTCAAGTGCTGGCCACTTTCCTGCATCAACCGTCATGCCACAGATGGGTTCCTGATTCTGCCCTCTAAAATTTAGTAGCCTGTGCTGAAACGCATCTGACTCTTATCGAATCTGGTCATCTTTTTCCACTATTAGTATCCCATTCATCATCAGCCCCTGCTGCATCCACGCCACCTGTTTGCTCCATCTGTGCTCTCTCCGGAGCGGTTGCATGCACCCTTTCTCTGCTTACTTGTACACCTACTTACTCATTAGCTGCAAATGAAGCTTGTTGCTTCCCGTCTGCCAAAAGTGTGTTGAGAAATCCCACTTCATTTTTCTTTTCATAATCTTGCTTTACCTAAAAGTGAATGAAATCTTTAGTCTTATCACACAGTTGTAATGCCTACTGACAGCTTTATAACTTAAATATTTAGAGGCATGCAGTTGGTTCAAAGTGAGTGCAGATCAGGACATACTATTGTGCCTTAAGCAAGAGTTGGCTATTTTGAAACTCCTGCAGTAGATAATTAAGAGACCTCCACTGCCATAAATGCTTTAATAAATTATTGCAAGCACTATTGAGATAAAGTGCATGTGTATACACCCTTCTATATTAATTAGCTCTCTCTCAAAAAAACACAACTTATCTTTGAGGCCTAATCAATGTTCTTTTTTCTGGAGAAAAGTTGTAAAAAGAAAGAGAGTGACCTTAGTTTAGATAATTTTTCAAATAGAGTTTAAAACCCTTCACTAAATATATTTTACTGTATCATCAGAAAAGAAGCTACAATTGCTTCACTGTCCCATTTACTTATACATTTATTTGTCCACTTAATTAATAAGTATTTATGAAGTTTACACAATGTGGAGTGCATTCCACTGGATGCTTGTTGTTAGAGAACTCAGAATTGAATGGAAGACAGAGTAGCACAGGAGTTAGGAGAGAACACAGGATCTGCTCTGATAGATGATCACCAGGGAGCAGTGCATTCTCCAAAGCAGTGGGCTCTGAACTTAACCTGGAGGAGGGCCATCTGTGGATTGTGTAATGAGGGAACCTTTGTGCAAGAGATTCTAGAATGCAAGTGTAATTGATTTAGTGAGGCATTGCACATCATTGAAGTATATGGGGGGAAAGTCTGTCTCTCCTTTAAGGTACTCTTTATAATTATCTTTTCCCCTCCAGGTGAGTTTCGCCTATTGGCAATTTGACCAGGTTTCAAAATTTTTCAGTTACCTACAAATCTCATTTCAGTATTTAATCCTTAGTCTTATTTATTTTCCTTTTTTTCCATTCTACTTAATACTATTTTATTAAACTATTTGGATATTAAATGAATGTACACAAAGAATACACATCAAATTGTGAAAATAACACACATCCTATTGTAATCACCACGCAACATAAATACAGAAAACTATGCTAGTTTCTGAAGTTCTCCCACCCTTCTGCTCCCCTCCCCCTAACACCCTACTCCTCAGAAGAAAGGCATTTTGTATCTAGCTGCCCTTCATTCATTTCACTAGATTTACCACATGTGCATGCATCCCCAAACAGTAATATTTACCTTTTCAGGCTTTAGGATTTTATATAAATGGTACTGCAATTTTTTTTTCAATTTTCTTTTTTCTCACTTGGTGTCATATTTGTGAGGTTACCCAGTGTATGTAACTGTACCTTAGTCATTGTAACAGGTGTGCTGTAGTTCGTCCTTTCTCCTGGGTTGCAACTTTCAACCTTTCTGACATCTACATCGGGTAAAGGAATACCTTTTACATTTTCCTTCATAATAATAAGTAGTCTGTAGGATGATGTTCTGAGATCATGTGAATTTTCTGTTACACTTTTAACACTGGTAATGCTTTAATTTTACTGTTAATATTTTTGTGTTCTTTTAAAGTCTTTATTTCCTTGTTGATCTTTTGCTTAGATGATCTGTCCATTTCAGTGAGGGGCGTGTTAAAGTCCCCTACTATTATTGTATTGTTGTCGATGTGTTTCTTTGATTTTGTTATTAATAGGCATATATAATTGGCTGCTCCCATGTTAGGGGCATAGATATGTACAATTGTTAGATCTTCTTGTTGGATAGACCCTTTAAGTCTGATAGAGTGTCCATCCTCATCTCTTATTAGAGTCTTTGGCTTAAAATCTAATTTGTTTGATATAAGGATTGCCACCCCAGCTTTCTTTTGATGTCCATTAGCATGGTAAATGGTTTTCCACCCCCTCACTTTCAATCTGGAGGTGTTTTTGCATCTAAAACGAGTCTCTTGCAGACAGCATATCAATGGGTCTTGTTTTTTTATCCAATCTGAGAGCCTGTGTCTTTTGATTGGGTCATTTAGCCCATTTACATTCAGGGTAATTATTGAAAGATATGAATTTAGTGCCATTGAATTGCGTGTAAGGTGACTGTTACTGTATATTGGCTCTGTTCCTTTCTGATCTATGTTACTTTTAGGCTCTCTCTTTGCTTAGAGCAACCCTTTCAATATTTCTTGTAGGACTGGTTTCATGTTTGCAAATTCTTTTAGTTTTTGTTTGTCCTGGAGGCTTTTTATATCTCCTTCTATTTTCAATGACAGCATGGATGGATATAGTATTCTTGGCTGCATGTTTTTCTCGTGTAGTGCTCTGAATATATCATGCCAGTCCTCTGAATAAATCTGGCCTGCCAGGTCTCTGTGGGTAGGTCTGTTGCCAATTTAAAGTTTCTAACATTGTACGTTACTGACCTCTTGTCCCGGGCTGTTTTAAGTGACACACTGGACCAAATGGATTTCACAGACATATTCAGAATATTCCATCCAAAGCAACAGAATACACATTCTTCTCTAGTGTCCATGGAACAGTCTCCAGAATAGATCACATCCTGGGTCACAAATCAGGTCTCAACCAGTACTAAAAGATTGGGATCATTCCCTGCATATTTTCTGACCACAATGCTTTGAAACTAAAACTCAATCACAAGAGGAAAGTCAGAAAGAACTCAAATACATGGAGGCTAAAGAGCATCCAACTAAAGTATGAATGGGTCAACCAGGAAATTAAAGAATTGAAAAAATTCATGGTAACAAATGAAAATGAAAACACAACTGTTCAAAATCTTTGGCATACAGCAAAGGCAGTCCTAAGAGGAAAGTATATAGCAATACAAGCCTTTCTCAAGAAACAAGAAAGGTCTCAAATACACAACCTAACCCTACACCTAAAGGGGCTGGAGAAAGAACAGCAAATAAAGCCTAAACCCAGCAGAAGAAGAAAAATAACAAAGATCAGAGCAGAAATCAATGGAATAGAAACCAAAAGAACACTAGAACAGATCAACCAAACTAAGAATTGGTTCTTTGAATGAATTAATAAGATTGATAAACCCCTGGTCAGACTTATCAAAAAGAAAAGAGAAATGACCCATATAAGTAAAATCATGAATGAAAGAGGGGAGATCACAACCAACACCAAAGAAATACAAACAATTATAAGAACATATTATGAGCAATTCTATGCCAGCAAATTAGATAATCTGAAAGAAATGGGTGCATTCCTAGAGATGTATCAACTACCAAAACTGAACCAGGAAGAAGTAGAAAAGCTGAACAGACCTATAACCACAAAGGAGATAGAAGCAGTAACCAAAAATCTCCCAACAAACAAAAGCCCAGGGCCAGATGGCTTCCCAGGGGAATTCTACCAAACATTTCAAGAAGAATTAATACCTATTCTCCTGAAACTGTTCCAAAAAATAGAAATGGAAGGAAAACTTCCAAACTCATTTTATGAGGCCAGCATTACCTTGATCCCAAAATGAGACGAAGACCCCATCAAAAAGAGAATTACAGACCAATACCCCTGATGAACATGGCTGCAAAAACTCTCACCAAAATATTAGCCAGTAGGATCCAACATTAAAAGGAGTATTCACCACGACCAAGTGGGATTTATTCCTGGGCTGCAAGGTTGGTTCAACATCCACAAATCAATCAATGTGATACAATACATTAATAAAAGAAAGAACAAGAACCATATGATCCTCTCCATAGATGCAGAAAAAGCATTTGACAAAGTAAGGCATCCTTTCTTGATTAAAACTCTTCAGAGTGTAAAGACAGAGGGTACATACCTCTATATCATAAAAGCCATCTATGAAAAACCCACAGTGAATATCATGCTCAATGGTGAAAAACAGCTTTCCCCCTAAGGTCAGGAACATGGCAGGGATGTCCACTATCACCACTGCTAGTCAACATAGTACTAGAAGTCCTAGCCACAGCAATCAGACAACAAAGAGAAATAAAAGGCATCTGAATTGGCAAAGAAGAAGTCAAACTCTCACTGTTTGCAGATGATATGATACTGTATGTGGAAAACCCAAAAGATTCCACCCCAAAACTGCTAGAACTCATACAGGAACTCAGCAAAGTGGCAGGATATAAAATCAGTGCACAGAAATCAGTGGCATTCCTATATACCAACAACAAGACAGAAGAAAGAGAAATGAAGGAGTTGATCCCATTTACAATTGCACCCAAAACCATAAGATACCTAGGAATAAATCTAACCAAAGAGGTAAAGAATCTATACTCAGAAAACTATAAAATACTCATGAAAGAAATTGAGGAAGACACAAAGAAATGGGAAATGTTCCATGCTCATGGATTGGAAGAACAAACATTGTGAAGATGTCAATGCTACCTAGAGCACTCTACACATTTCATGCAATCCCTATCAAAATACCATGAACTCTTTTCAAAGAAATAGAACAAATTATCCTAAAATTTGTATGGAACCAGAAAAGACCACAGATAGACAGAGGAATGTTGAAAAAGAAAAGCAAAGCTGGTAGCATCACAATTCCGGACTTCAAGCTCTATTACAAAGCTGTCAGCATCAAGAGAGTATGGTACTGGCACAAAAACAGACACATAGATCAATGGAATAAGATAGAGAGCCCAGAAATAGACCCTCAACTCTACGGTCAACTCATCTTCGACAAAGCAGGAAAGAATGTCCAATGGAAAAAAAGACAGTCTCTCCAACAAATGGTGTTGGGAAAATTGGACAGCCACATGCAGAAGAATGAAACTGGACCATTTCCTTACATCACACACAAAAATAGACTCAAAATGGTGGAAAGACCTAAATGTGAGACAGGAGTCCATCAAAATCCTAGAGGAGAACACAGGCAGCAACCTCTTTGACCTCAGCCGCAGCAACTTCTTCCTAGAAACATCGCCAAAGGTAAGGGAAGCAAGGGCAAAAATAAACTATTGGGACTTCATCAAGACAAAAAGCTTTTGCACAGGAAAGGAGTCGACAAAGCCAAGACAACTGACAGAATGGGAGAATATATTTGCAAATGACATATCAGATAAAGGGCTAGTATCCAAAATCTATACAGAACTTATCAAACTCAACACCCAAAGAACAAATAATCCAATCAGGAAATGGGAAGAAGACATGAAAAGACATTTTTCCAAAGAAGACATCCAAATGGTCAACAGACACATGAAAAAGTACTCAACATCGCTTGGCATCAGGGAAATCCAATTCAAAACCTCAATGAGATACCACCTCACACCAGTCAGAATGGTTAAAATTAACAAATCAGGAAATGACAGATGTTGGTGAGGGTGCAGAGAAAGGGGAACCCTCCTACACTGTTGGTGCGAATGCAAGCTGGTGCAGCCACTTTGGAAAACAGTTTGAAGGTTCCTCAAAAAGTTGAAAATAGAGCTACCGTACAACCTAGCAATTGCACTACTGGGTATTTACCCCAAGGATACAATGTTAATGATCTGAAGGGGTACATGCACCCCGATGTTTATAGCAGCAAAGTCCACAATAGCCAAACTATGGAAAGAGCCAAGATGTCCGTCAACAGATGAGGATAAAGAAGATGTGATGTATATATATATATATATATATATATGTATATATATATATATATATACACACACACACACACACACAATGGACTATTATGCAGCCATCAAAAAAAGAAATCTTACATTTGCAACCATGTGGATGGAACTAGAGGGTATTATGCTAAGCAAAATAAGTCAATCAGAGAAAGACATGTATCATATGATCTCACTGATAAGAGGAATTCTTAACCTCAGGAAACAAACTGAGGGTTGCTGGAGTGGTGGGGGGTGGGAAGGATGGGGTGGCTGGGTGATAGACATTGGGGAGGGTATGTGCTATGGTGAGCACTGTGAATTGCGTAAGACTGATGAATCACAAACCTGTACCTCTGAAACAAATAATACATTATATGTTTAAAATAAAAAGGAGATAATAGTAGGAAGGGATAAATGAAGGGGGGAAATCAGAGGGCAAGATGAACCATGAGAGACTATGGACTCTGAGAAACAAACTGAGGGTTCTAGAGGGGAGGGGGTTGGGGGGAAGGGCTAGCCTGCTGATGGGTATTAAAGAAGGCACATAGTGCATGGAGCACTGGGTGTCATACGCAATCAATGAATCATGCAACACTACATCAAAAACTAATGATGTATGGTGATTAACATAACATAATAAAATAAAATTTAAAAAAAAATTTTTGTTCTTATTTCTTGGTTTACTATCACTGAAACAAAAATAGATAAATTCTTTTTTAAAGCCATCAAGACTTCTTTTTAGTGAGATATTTATTCAGAGGTTTATAATATATTTAGATTTCTTTCTACCAATATTTTTTGAGCTTCATTTGTGCAGTTTTTCTTCTTATTTTGCAATGATTCATATTTTCTTTTAGCTTTCCTTTTTCCTTTCTATTTTTGAAGTTACACTTTTTCTATCTTCAGATTTTTTCCATCTATTGTAATATTCACACATAAAGTCTTAAAGTTAGTATGTTTTATCCTTAACATATTAATACAAGGACCACAGAATGCTTAACGATGATTACCTTTCCCAATTTACATGATATTTTGTCCGAAGTTTTTATCGTAAATACACAAATTATACACTATCTTTGTTGTTCTTTGTTGAGTGAATGTTTATTTGGATTTACTCTTGTATTTTTCAGAATCTCTGATCATCATTCCGAGTTATAACTCATATATTCTTAGTATCATTTTACTTCTTTGCAAAGGCATTCTTCTACAGATTTTGATTGTGCAGGGTGTGATAAAATCTCTACGGATTTCTTTGTGTGAAAAATTATTTCGCACACATATTTTTTTTATTTGACAGAGAGAGACACAGCGAGAGAGGGAACAGGAGCAGGGGGAGTGGGAGGGGGAGAAGCAGGCTTCCCGCAGAGCGGGGAGCCCGATGTGGGGCTCGATCCCAGGACCCTGGGATCATGACCTGAGCTGAAGGCAGACGCTTAACGACTGAGCCACCCAGGCGCCCCTCACATATTTTCTTGAAATGCAAGTTTTCAAGGTACAAAATTCTAGGTTGTTATTTTTTTCCTGAAATTCTGAAGGTATTACCCTAACAACCAATAGCTTTGAGTTTAATGATTCTTATGCAGCAGGTAAATCCTCCTTTCTTCTAGATGCCTTTTTTAAAATATGAAATTTCTTTTTTTAATATTTATTTTTTTAAATTAATTTATTTTTAAGAGTGTAAAGAAGTCCTGATAGGAAGAACTTGGGAACTGGTGATTTAGAAACTTAGTGCAACATAATGAAAGCTATTTTTTTTTTTTTTTTAATGAGAGAGAGAGAGAGTGAGCATGGAGGGGGAGAGGGAGAGAGAGAGAGAGAAAGTCTTAAGCAGGCTTCTCACCCAGCATGAAGCCTGATGCAGGGCTTGATCTTAAGACCCTGAGATCATGACCTGAGCCGAGGTCATGACCTGAGCCGAAATCAAGAGTGGGACACAACCGACTGAGCTACCTAGGCACTCCTCAAACTGCTTATTTTAGAATAATTTTAGGTTAACATGTAGTTGTAAGCAATAAAACAGAGATCTTGTGCACCCTTTACCCAGTTTCCCAGTAGTAACTACCTGAAAATGTACAGTACAATACCACAACCCAGAAAGAGGCATTGACATCACTGAGCCATCTTGTTCAGGTTTCCTCAGTTTTACGTGCACTCACGTACTCATCTGTGTGTGTGTGTGTGTGTGTGTGTGTGTGTTTGCTTAGTTCTATGCATTTTTATCAGAGGTGTAGATTGGTGTGTCCAACATCACTGCTCTGCCACCATGAAGACCCTCATTTTGTAAACACAACCATATCCTTCCTACCTCCTACCAACTTTGACCTCCCCATCCTAATTCACTGACTACCACTAATTTGTTCTCAGGCTCTATCATTTTTCAGTTAAAAAAACAAAGGAATCATATATAAGGAATCAGACAGCACCTAAGCCCTTGGGATTGGCTTTTATCACTCAACATAGTTCACCTCAGATTCATGGAAGTTGTTGTGTGATTCGATTATTTGTATCTTTTTATTTTTTAGTAAGCGATGGTATGGATGTAGCAGGTTGTTGTTTTCTTTTTGTTTTGTTTTTTACTAGTCAACCATTGAGGATCCTGGGATGTCTTTAGTATTTGCCATTAAGAATTAAGTTGTCATGAATATTTGTGTACAGGTAAACATGTGTTTTCATTTCTCTGGGATAAATGCCCAGTAGTGGATTTGCTGAGTTGTATGGTGATTGCATGTTTAGTTTTATAAAAAACAAAACAAAATGCAAAACTGGTTTTGAGCAGCTGCATTATTTTATTTTTCCATTGGTAACATATGAATAATCCAGCTACTATGAACCCTTGCCAGATTTAATGTTGTCACTATTTTGTAAGTTAATTTTAGCCATTTAAATAGGTATATAGCGATACCTCATTGCCCTTGTAATTTACATTTCCCTAAAAGATAATGATGTTGAACATCTTATCATGTACTTGTTTTCCATCTGTATGTCCTCTTTATTGAAATGTTCTTTACGCCTTTTGTCCATTTTCTAATTTGATCATTTTTAAAGGATTTATTTATTTATTTGAGAGAGAGAGAATGGGGTGGGGGAGGGACAGAGGGAGAGAGAGAGAGAATTCCAAGCCGACTCTGCGCTGAGCATAGAGCTTGTCATAGGGCTTGATTCTAGGACCTGAGATCATGATCTGAGCCAAATCAAGAGCTGGCCACTCAAATGACTGAGGCATCCAGTTGCCCCAATCATTTGTTTTTTTTAATTGCTGACTTTTGAGAGGACTTTACATATACTAGACACTAGTCCTTTGTAAGATACATGGTTAGCAATTATTTTCTCCCAGGCAGTAGTTTGATTTTCCTGCTCTTAACAGGGTTTTTGGTAGAGCAGAATTTTTAATTTTGATGAGGTCTGATTTCTCAATTTTTCAATTTATAAGTTGTACTTTTATTGTCAAGTCTAAGACTTCTTCATTAAGCCCTAGGTTCTGAAGATTTTTTCCTAAAATTTTTGTAGTTGCATATTTTACATTTAAATTTGTGATCCAGGGGCACCTGGGTGGCTCAACCAGTTAAGCATCTGCCTTTGGCTTGGGTCATGATTTCAGGGTCCTGGGATCGAGTCCTGCATGGGGCTCCCTGCTCAGTAGGGAGTCTGCTTGTCCCTCTCCCTCTGCCCCTCACCCCTGCTCATCCTCTCTCTCTCTCTCTCTCTCTCTCTAGCTCATCTCTCTCTCTCAAATAAATACAATTTTTAAAAAATTAAAAAAATTTAGATTCATTTTGAGTTAATCAGTGTGTAAGATATGAGGATTAGTTTGAGGTTTGTATTTTTTGCCTATGGGTGTCCATTTGCTCTTGCACTCTTTGGGAATAATGAATTTTTTACACACCTTTGTCAAAATTCAGTCTAACATATTTGTGTGGGTCTATTTCTAGGTTTTGTGCCCTGTTCTATCGATCTGTGTACCTATAGCTCCTCCAATACGACACTTAGAAAGATAACTCAATCCATTCCCACTGCTAATTTTCCTAAAAACTAATGATGTCTCTCTAACTCCCTCTATTCCTTCCTTGGGACCCATGAACCCCAGTCTGGCTCAGCAGACAGAGCTGCAAAGTGGTGGGGGATATAGGAATTCCCTTAACTTCTATAACAACACACCATGCTAGAGCCCCTTGACATCTTATTGGTCCACAACCTCCAATATGTTTCCTGCTTTTAAAAATCCCCGGACCAGAAATGCACACAGATATAGGTTTGCCTCCAAATGTTAATGGAAACATGCCCCACTCTCTATAGTACTGGAGGGGATTAAATGTGTAATACTGATAATCTGTAACACTTGCCTGAGAATATGTTCATTTCACTCTTTTGTGGAAGCTACATTGCAGTAGAGCCGTTTTCTGTAGCATGGCAGGAAAGAGATGCCCCTGTCCATAGAAACACCAATTTAAAAGTCATCTTCAATCTGAAAATAAATAAATAAATAAATAAATAAATAAATAAATAAAAATAAAAGTCATCTTCATGTAGTTTTCCTTCCTATCCTCTTGATTTGTGGGACAATAAAGCTTATTCTTGTGAAATTCTCAAATCACAATTAAGCCAGGGTCCTGGGCCAGAGATTGAGCGTGAGTCTGGTGGTTATTGGTGGTTACCTGTTCTAAACTGGTTCCTGTCAGCAAGCTCTGGGGGGGGGGGGGGGAATCTTTAGTGTGTGGAAACATGTAACATCTTTTGTTTTCAGAAAATATTGGAAAAATGAAAGAACTCAAAAAATCAATTTACTGTTCAAATTTAAGAGAAAATATAAAACACGTGTTACTTGCAGGAGATGTTCATTTGCTTCATTTTTAAAAACTGGTAACATTTGATTTTTTTTCATGGCAAATATCCAAGTAAACAGACCGTCAGCATTCCTTATATTTAAACAATTATAGACAAAAATACAAATAAGACAAATATATTTATATTTATAAAAATAAATATTTATATATTAAATATATATTATATATATATAAGACAAATATATAAAGAATTTAGCTCAGTCACTATTGTAAGGTACATACTTATATTTATCATTTCTCTTTTTTTCGTCTTATCAAATAGGATTCAGTGTAAAATAAAATTCTAAAATAGTTTTATCCTAAAGAGTCTTTCCCATAAATCTCATAAGCCATCATATGTTAAGATTTTTGAGAAAAGCATTCATTGTAAATTTTCACTATATCATGAAAAATGTAACCCTTAAAAAAGATTATCAGATGATGAATTATTGTTCTGGCCAGAATCAAACAGGAGTAATCCTGAGGCAAAGCTCTTGACAAATATCAGTGATTCCTTCTCAAACATGTGTATTTGGCAGGTCTATGTGTAGCATACCTTGTGCAAATAATCAATCTTGTGGACAAGAGTATCTATCAGAAGGTTAAGAGACATACTGAAGTATTGAGTACCATTTTGAATCATCTTAGAGCAACTGAAAAGTCAACACTTTTATGAGAGTATGTCCACCAATAAGAAATGAGTATTAAATAAATAATAATATGAACACATAGTAACCATGAAGCCTTAAACGGAATGACCTTTTAATGGTAATATGGGAAGTCTTCAAAGAACTATTATCAAATTAAAAAATAAAGGTGAAGGACATTGTGAAGTGTGATCCTTCTGAGCTTAAAATGATTCTTGTGTGAAGGCAAAAAGGGAGAGAAATGCAAACATAGTTAATACACACCACTGTATATGTAAGGAAATATAAAAAACTGAAACAGTGTTTAACAGATGTCAACTTTGAGAATGACTAGAGCAGGGAAGGAGGTTTTAACATCCTAGATTACAGCTTTCTTTACTCTGTTTTTTTAACTATGTTCACATATGTAAAATTTAATGTGAATATGTGGTAGGAATATTGGTCATTTTCATTTTCCTCTTTAGGCAGTAGATAAATACACTTATGCATAGAAGACATTAAGGAATGCAATACCTATGAGTCTTCCTGAAAAAATTCCTTAACAATGAAATCTAGCTGAATGAGACTAAAAACATTTTTTTAAATCAGTGAGTAGAAATAGACAAAAAATGAATTATTTATTTGAATACAGAACTTCTACTAAATAACCATCAGAAATATGGCTTAAGTGTACTTGTTACAGAAACCTAGGTAAATATTAAAAACCTTGACTATGTAAAAATAGTACATAGGAAGCAAAATTGAAAAGTGAGAGTGGGCAAGTAGGAGAAAGTGTGGGAGCAAATCTTTCTCTTTTTTTATACTCTGAAAAACAAACTGAGGGTTCTAGAGGGGAGGGGGGTAGGGGGATGGGTTAGCCTGGTGATGGGTATTGAGGAGGGCACGTTCTGCATGGAGCACTGGGTGTTATGAACAAACAGTGAATCATGGAACACTGCACCAAAAACTAATGATGTAATATATGGTGATTAACATAACAATAAAAAATTAAAAAATAAATAAATAAATAAAAATAACAAGTTCTGGATTGTTTAGTAAACTTTTCTTTTTAATCAGGTAGAATTTATTTATTTATTTTTTCTTGTCCCATTTTCATTTTTTAAATAATTTTTTATTGTTATGTTATTCACCATACATTACATCATTAGTTTTTGATGTAGTGTTCCATGATTCATTGTTTGTGCATAACACCCAGTGCTCCACGCAGAACGTGCCCTCTTTAATACCCATCACCAGGCTAACCCATCCCCCCAACCCCCTCCCCTCTAGAACCCTCAGTTTGTTTTTCAGAGTCCATCGTCTCTAATGGTTCGTCTCCCCCTCCGACTTACTCCCCTTCATTCTTCCCCTCCTGCTATCTTCTTCTTTTTCTTTTTTCTTAACATATGTTGCATTATTTGTTTCAGAAGTACAGATCTGTGATTCAACAGTCTTGCACAATTCACAGTGCTCACCATAGCACATACCCTCCCCAATGTCTATCACCCAGCCACCCCATCCCTCCCACCCCCCACCACTCCAGCAACCCTCAGGTTGTTTCTTTAATCAGGTAGAATTTAGAGGAATTAATATCTTTATTTCGTGAAGAACTATTTATTGTAATTTTTAGCAATTTGTACTGTTCCATTTTTATGTCTTGTACTGTTCCATTTTTATTTCTTTATGCTCAATTAATAGAAAATTAATAATTACTGTTAAATTTTAGTAAGCTCTTATTTATGTATATATGCTTCTATCTATAATCTTTCCTTATCTATATTTTATTTTTCCCATTATATATGCATAGAAACATATCTATAGTATTATCTTAATGTTAATTTGATTATGATTTCCAAATAATTGGGCTTTAGATGTTTTAAAGGCTCTAGTAATTATTTTTTAAAGATTTTATTTATTTATTTGACAGAGAGAGACACAGCGAGAGAGGGAACACAAGCAGGGGGAGTGGGAGAGGGAGAAGCAGGCTTCCCGCGGAGCAGGGAGCCCGATGCGGGGCTCGATCCCAGGACCCTGGGATCATGACCTGAGCCGAAGGCAGACGCTTAATGACTGAGCCACCCAGGCGCCCCTCTAGTAATTATTTTTATGTATTCCAGTGTCTTTTGCTGAGTAGGTATAATTTACATAAAACAGTAATTTTATTGTTTTAAAGAATATCTGTATTCCAGAATAAAGCATTATATTATGACTGTCAAGGATATGCCAAGATACTGCTCAGAAGGCAAGACTTTCGTTTACCACCATACCACCCTGAACATGCCTGATGTCATCTGACCTCAGAAGCTAAACAGGGTCGGGCCTGGCTAGTACTTGGATGGGAGAAGGCAAGACTTTCCTTCCACGAGGAGTGTCAGAATAAGGCTCATATAAGAGGGAGAAATACTCAAGATCTTAAAGAGTATATAAAAATCAGTGATAGAAAATAAAGTATCATAGGCAAATGGTCAAGTGCAAGAGACTATCTATCTATCTATCTATCTATCATCTATCTATCTATCTATCTATCTATAATGTGTGTTGCAGAATGTATAGCAAATAAAAAATCGAACTCACCAGCAGCTTTATATAAAGAACTGCTGGCTGATTAGGTAGAAAAATGTGGATTGGGACAAGTTTGGCCATGACTTCTATAGGCAAAAAACAAAACAAAACAAAACTGAGACATCAAGAATTCAAGTCCTTTCCCTAAGATTGCACTTTCAATAGCTGGTGGAGACACTAGCAATCAATTCATTATGTATCAATCAAAGGAACCACCCGGTATACTTCAGGAGATAAGAAGAGATTGAATAACTTTAAATGGGAAAACCAACCAGCCATGGAGGCCCCTTGGTAGGCACCCTTGTGGCAAAGTAGGGCACAGATAAAAAGAAAGAGCAGAAGGACTACGTGGGGGGCATAGTCAAAACTAATATGCATAGAAGAGATAAGGAAGGAGAAAACTATAGCTCTGGCTGATTCTGAATCTGACCTATTCACAGATTTTACCTGATATATTCCCTCTCACAAATTTAAGTCAATTTCAGTTTCTGACACATCATTAAATCCTTAAATGGACTAAGACCTGAGTCTCTAATAGCCATCTTATATTCTACTTAGAGGTGGCACGCAGTTTTTGATATACCCCAGGACTTAATATGCAAAGTGGCTCAAGGGCATAAGAAAAAGTTTAAGTTTGAAATTTAAATGCTAAGTTTAACTTATTCTGAACACCAAGGTATTCCAGCTAAAGAAAGCCTGTCAGTTCTCCAAACAATAGCAGCATTTCCTAATATGTATTATGTGTGCGTGTGTATGGATGTGTATGTGTAATTAAAGAAACCATCCATTTTCCAGCTCCATTTTGCTACTGCAGAAACTGAGATGAAGAAGTCACAAGAGATTTTTACCAATCAGACCACTATACTCTAGAGTTTTGGTACCTAGTTTGGAAGCCATATCCCCTTGCCCTTTCCTTCAGAGCCAGATGGGAGAAAAAACAGGAGAGATAGAGATGCGGATAGGGAGAGGGATGGGGGAACGGGAAGGGGTAGGAATAAGGAGAGAGAAATTGTGTGTGTGTGTGTGTGTGTGTGTGTGTGTGTGTGTGTGTGTGTGTGAGACAGAGAGAGAGAGAGGCAGGGGTAGAATTTCTAATCACTTCTGAGTTTAGTGTATTTAAAATCACCCTCAAGTCTCTTTTCTAACTCACTTGCCTTCTAATAATAAGACTAGTTGGAAATGAGATGCACCAAAAGATTTAAACATGTGTCTGAAAAGGATGCACAGCACCTGCAGGAAATGGTAATGAATCAAACCTTAATGCCTCACCCAAATTCCATATAATCCAAATGTAAATGGTGTGAAATGAAGATAGACATGATGCCACTTTGGGAAGTTTGTTAAATGGAAGAAAAACTCAGTGAGTCTGAAATAAGTATCTCTATGTTTTATCTTATGACTTTAAAGTAGAAATGATGATTGGCATGGCTGTTGGAGCTAGTCTGAAAGTTAGGTAACCTTATAAATCACAATTACTTAATGACTAAAAGTAGATGTTTCTTAAATTAATGTTATTGAATATACACATCCATACACACGCACACATAATACATATTAGGAAATGCTGCTATTGTTTGGAGAACTGACAGGCTTTCTTTAGCTTTTGTGCACCTAGAATGTTTTGTTCCCATATCAACAGGTTGGTAATCACCTTTAATTTATTTTGTTGAAAGAAGGTTTTCAGAAATTTTACTTTAGTGATCCCAAACCCTGAGGATTTCTCTTCATATATTTATAGACATCCTAGAACAATTGTTTCAGACATTGATGGCCCCAAAAAATCCAGAGGGGCACCATAGGATGAAGTGTCAGAACAAAACTCCAGGAGACAATGTAGACTATTCATATGGAGACTGCAGCCCCTGACCCACCCTGCCAGGGACCAGCCCCCAGCCTTCCATCCTTTCCGGGCCTGCATTGGTCACATCTGCAAACATGAGACAATAAGCAGAGCAGCTGCTTAACACCCACCCGTTTAATGAATATGTGGTGAGCATTATAGATTTTGTTTTCAGAATTCTCAGTATCAAATATTCACACATGACAAGTATTTCTAACTATAGCTTCTTCTGCCGGCAGACAGTTCAAAACTGAGACGAGCCCAGTTAAAACATTAGCAAGTGTTAAAGGGATACATTAAAGACATATTAGTGTCTAAGTGATATTTTTATCCTCATTTAGGAACCACTGCAGAAACGAGCTCATTGTAGAAAAAGTGAGCCAGCAAACTGACGTATTGCAAACATCTCTACCTGAGGAGGCATGTGAGACTTCCAATGAGTAGTCAGGTATTTTACTCTTAATTAAAGGGCTGAAGGTGTCTGGTTAGTCACCATATGGTGAATACCCCCTTCTGCATATGCCCTTGATTCTGTTCTCTCCTCTGCACCCCTTCCCACCATTGCTTTAGTTTATAATAGGCATTGTATCTTGGGCAATTGCAAGCACGGTCTAAACTGTTTCCCTTTGCAACATTACTCTCTTACTATCTAGTGCCTATATCCTTGTTACTCAAAGTGTGCTCCCTGGACCAGCAGCAGAGTTAGCTCCTGGTGGCTTGCTAGAAATGCAAATTCTTAGTATCCACTCCAGACCTACTGAATGAACATCTTCATTTTAACAAGATTCTAAGGAACAACGAAGTTTTGAAAAACACTTCTCATTATCACTGTGGTGACCTTTCTAAAACATAAACCTCTAACTGATTAAAATTTGAAAATGCCCCAGCACCCCATCCGACATCACACCTAGCAAGAACCACCAATGAAAGACAGTCTGCACTGAATGGAAAGGGTCTCAGACCTTTAGAGTCCATCTCATCTTCCAATCTCCACCCCAATCTACAACCTGCACCTGCAACTAAATCACCCCCATTCTACTCTTTCAACACATTAAGCTTGCTTCTACTTCCAACATTGTTCTATCAGTTTAAGAGCTCACCTCCAGGACAATACAATACAATACAATACAATACAATACAATACAATACAATACAATACAATACAACAGAAACAATTGCCAAACCATACATCAGAAACGTGTTGGAAACCAGAAATTAATATTCACCAACAACTGTCCCAACCCAAGTCTGAGTCTACTTTTTTTTAATATTTTATTTATTTACTTAATTGACAAAGAGAGAGAGAGAGAGAGAGAGACAGCGAGAGAGGGGACACAAGCAGGGGGAGTGGGAGAGGGAGAAGCAGGCTTCCCGCCGAGCAGGGAGCCGGACGTGCGGGGCTCAATCCCAGGACCCTGGGATCATGACCTGAGCCGAAGGCAGACGCTTAACCATCTGAGCCACCCAGGCGCCCCCAAGTCTGAGTCTATTAAGCCTATAACGTGTTCATTCTCTGTTTGCTCCCTGACCCCCTGCTTGCTCTGTCTACCTTCTTCCCTGTACCTCCAGGTTGGCAAAGTCTTGGCTTGACTTTTCTGAATCATAACCTCCGGCCTGATGTTCTACTTACTAGTCACTCCTTAACTATCTACCTGGTTATTTTCTTGCCTTGGGATCAAGATTCCTTCCCTCTGGTCCACTGGGCAGAGCTGGCCATGATGCTGCACTCTGCTCCTTGCATCCTCCAGTGCTAGATCTCAGACATAATATCATATGCCTGCTCATGAATAAGAAAGATAGAAGTGTTTACAATAGCATGGACACACCTCTGTTTTATAACTCAAGCCTCACAAGGGTTACCACCTGTTAAGGAGGTATGAGTGAGCACATAGGTGTAGAGGCCTGTACTCATTATCCAAAAAAATATTATCCTTGCTACTATAAACATGTCTCTGCCATTCCATGGGAGGTTTCAAATAGTCATACAGGTTTTTTCCTATACTAAGAAAATTTATGGATGCCCAGACATCTCAATTATGAGGCAAAGCCGACTGTATTCTTTGTGCAAAGACAAGGACTGGTATTTGGCCAAGCACCACTGGATTTATCGAAGTTTGAGTTGAAAAAAGATGCAAACCAAGATATGTGCAAATGAGAAAGATATATTCCATTAGGCATGGCATGGATGATTCTTGCGATACATTTTGGGATTTGGCTAGTCATGATAGTTTTCTACATTTAGCAGAGCTGCTGCTAGACCATACAGCACCATAGTGCAAATTAGGAAAAAAGATGCACTTAATTACTCAAGATAATGTATTTCCATGTGTTGGAAAATTGACATAAATCATTGTATTAGTCTCCCATTACTGCTGTAAAAATTACCACACACTTAGCAATTTAAAAACATAAATGTATAATTTCACATTCTGCTATTCACAAGGCCATGTGCAGAGGGCCAAGGCAGGTTTCTCTGTTACATGGTTAATAGGGCTGATAACAAGGAGCTGGCCAGTAGAGGTCTTCTCTGGAGGCTCGGAAAGAATCTACTTCCAAGCTCATTGAAGTTGTTGCCAAATCAAATTTTTTATACTTGTAGGACTGAGGTTCGCATTTTCATGATGGCTATCAGCTGGGAGAGCTTATCCCCTAGGGGTGTCTCCTGGTCCTTGCATATGGACTGGTCCATCTCAGAGCCAGCAACAACACATTGAATCCTTCTAATGTTTGAAATCTGACTTACCTTGCTATTGTATCTCTCTTGCCTATCTCTTTTAATACATTTCTCTGACTATAATCAGAGAAAGATCTCTGGTTGCAAGGAGTCCTGTGACTAGACTGGATTATCCACCTGGATAATCCAAGAAATTTCCCTACCTTAAGGTCTGGATTCTTGAATACATCTCTAAAGTCCCTTTGCCATGTAATGTAATATATTTGCAGTTTCCAGGAATTAAGGCATGGGCATCTTCAGAGGGCCATTCTCTGTCTCACATATTTCTGGTCATCTTTAAACAAGAAAGCCTGAGGGCATCTAACAGAAAATTCAGGAATAAATAAACAATTACATAGTATCCATAATGTAGAAGATGCCTTCTTAAACATGGTGCCCCGATGCACTTCTCAACCACAGACAGCAGCTCTCACCTAGGGGTGGTTCAACAAAGTCTTGGATGTATATCTGAAACTAGAGGATTTGGGTGCCTGATTAAGGCCAGGTTTATACAATTACCATCCACACTGGTGCCATTTCCCAACATCTCTTGCCGAATTATACAACCAAAATGGCAGAGCCAATATCTGTAACTAGGTAGCTCTCTTTTCACTCCATCAAACCATCTTACTCTTACCTATGACATTGATAATGTTTCTCACTTGCTTTTCAATGAAATACTGGTGAATAGTGAGGTAATAAATTTAACTTTCCAACTGCTCTTTGTACAAAAGTGTAGTATTTATAGAAATGGAATAGATAAAATAATGCTTTGTGAATTTCCATCAGGAAACTAATAATTAAAGCAGCAAGATCATTTGCCCAGAGCTTACCAGTTGATGATTTTAGTCTTCATAGACTGACATGTTTGGGTTCCACAATGAAACACTTAATGTAGAATACTAAACCATTAGGTAAGCAACTACAACAAAATGAGATAATCATAAAACTGGAATGCATAAATACATTCAGGATGGCACAAACTCATTAACACAGATACATTCAAGCCAACCCACAAATTTATTTATTTCACACTTCTACAATATACAAATTATAGGCCATTTATTCTTCACTACAATCAAGTTGTCTTTACAATCTGCGTAAGTTCTGATTGCTGGATCGGAGGAATTCTAATTTCCTTTTATGCATATTCAGAACCGTGGTTCCAAGGAAGCCATCAATTTTTCCTTTTTATGTAGAATAAGTCTGAACAAATGAAAGAATATAAGAACGGATGTTGTCTATTTCTCCACTTATAACTGGAAGATGTTCTTCCCTCAAGGTGAGAAAAAATGAAATAAAAACATGGTAAATTATAATCACCAGTGAGCAATTAATAATTTGTATTTTTCCCTTTTCCACATGGCTACAACAAGCTGCTCATTTGTGCCAGGCAATAACCCTCAACTTTGAACTCTTCAGAATTTTCTACTCTTTACTATGCCACATTAATGCAAAATATGGGGAAAATAATTTTACAAACTACTGAGCCATCATTGCTTCTTTCATTGGGAAATTAGTTTTTTGAGAATGCCTATGGTATGTTTACATTTTAGGAGACCAAGATTAAAAGAATAGATGTGTGTTTACCTGTTAAAATCTGAATAAAATGCCACATTCTCCATGGAATCTTCCTTGAACACCTGCATTCTCCCACTCCTATGTCACCCCAGACATAAAATAACTCTTATTCTTCTGAATGCCAAAATCTTATATATACTGTTATGAAGTCACATTAAATGAAATAGATGGAGAGAGAATAAATGAGATATAGGAGAAGGAAATGAGGGACAGAGGGAGGGAGGGAGGGAAGAAGGAAGAAAGAGAGAGAGAGAGAGGGAGAGAAGAAAATCTATCCTTGTATCCTCTCCTGTTAGGTTTTCAGAACATTTTTCCCTGAGACCCTATTTCACATCTTGACTACTTAGTACAAAGCCCAACACACAGCAGGCAACAAGGCTCAATAAGGATATGGACGAATATTAGAGTGCTTCTGCTTATCTATTACTGTGAGAAGCAAAATGTCTTGACTACAGTAACTCATAAGAAAATACTTTGAATGGATGAACATCAGTCATCATCATTCACCCTTTAGACTCATGGATGACTATAATGGATAAGGAATCATCATTCTTCGAAACTATAGATGAACATATTGAGACAACAGTGACTCATAGAGTGTTCTCTATGTCTTTCTTAACTGACCCAAATAGGAGTGAGAATTCAGGTTTTTGGGTTTTAATTAGCTATTCAACAATACCACCCTGCCTTTTCACTAAAAGCAGAGAATATATGTATAATAGATATTTTCAAAAAAATAATTGTGGCCAGAAGATGAGCTGAGACTTTTACATGATTTTAATTTACTTATAATATTTTTCTAATTATTTTTCTTAAAATTAACATCTGTATAAACCCTGGAGACAAAAGAGACTCTAGTGTGATGTCTCTAGGAAATACCATCCTGAAACATCTCAGATGCAGCTTCATCTGTTAGTGCATATGTTTCTAAAAGTAGATGTGGAGTTTCATCAATTCTACAATGCTCCAAGGGTCTGAGAACATGAGAAACAGGAAACTTGGAGCTATTTTACATTGTCATATGTTGGTTGTCAACTTTTTCAAATCACAAACACCTTTTAAAACTTTGAAGGAGAAACATAGGCACCTTGGATGTCATAAAAATCAAGTTGATTTGTGTTCTTATTGCAAGGAATCTTTAGGGCCCTTGGGTACTGAAAATCACAGCATAACTACATGCTCCTGTGGCTCAGTTAAGAATAAATTCTTCCATCAATTAGTTCAATCATCACAAGACATTTTAAATTCAGTTTTGCTGTTCAAACAGCACCCTTAGAAAAAGTGTCTGTCTCTTCATGGATGGAACTGGCGGGTATTATGCTGACAGAAATAAGTCAATCAGAGAAAGACATGTATCATATGATCTCACTGATATGAGGAATTCTTAATCTCAGGAAACAAACTGAGGGTTGCTGGAGTGGTGGGGGGTGGGACGGATGGGGTGGCTGGGTGATAGACATTGGGGAGCGTATGTGCTATGGTGAGCGCTGTGAATTGTGCAAGACTGTTGAATCACAGATCTGTACCTCTGAAACAAATAATACATTATATGTTAAAAAAAAAAAAAGAAGAAGAAGAAGATAGCAGGAAGGGAAAAATGAAGGGGGGGAATCCCTTCGGAGGGGGAGACGAACCATAAGAGACTATGAACTGAGAAACAAACTGAGGGTTCTAGAGGGGAAGGGGTGAGGGGATGGGTTAGCCTGGTGATGGGTATTAAAGAGGGCACGTACTGAATGGAGCACTGGATGTTATATACAAACAATAAATCATGGAACACTACATCAAAAACTAATGATGTAATGTATGGTGATTAACATAACATAATAAAAAAATATGCTTTGTCAGAAAAAAAGAAAAAGTGTCTGTCTATTAATCATCATTTTAAAAAGTGAATCTGTCAAAATAGTCTATCATTAAAATGTGACATGTTGGGGTGACTGGGTGGCTCAGTTGGTTAAGCGACTGCCTTCGGCTCAGGTCATGGTCCTGGGGTCCTGGGATGGAGCCCCACATCGGGCTCCCTGCTCAGTGGGGAGCCTGCTTCTCCCTCTCCTCCCCGCTCATGCTCTCTCACTATCTCTGTCGCTATCTCTGTCTCTCTCTCTCAAATAAATAAATCTTAAAAAAAGGTGACATTTTTGATGCACTAATTAACAATACACTTGAACATTATTTATTAAAGTGAATATTTGGGGAAATACTACATTGAACAAACTCTCATTTGCCTAGAATCTTGATTATTTAATGAATAAGTCAAGAATTTGTAGATAGCTCAGTTTCATAGTAGATAAGTGTTTGAGATATATTTCTGCAGTTTGAAAGTTATTTTGTATTTTATAATTAAAAGTATTTCACTATTTAATACATTTAACAAATATTTAATGAATTTCTTTTATATCCTTGCCATTTGAAGTGTTAGAAATATCAAGATAAGACAGAAAGACACAATCCCTTAGGAAGCTTATATTCTATGTAGTGGAAAGAGACAGTAAACAAGCAAATAAGCAGAAAAACTACTGAAATGTTAGGAAGAAAGTAAATAAGGTGAAATTATATAGAACATCTGGGAAAAAAGGTGGCTTAGGCAACTTCAGATAGGATGATCAAGATAGACTTTTCTCTGAGAAGGTAACATTTGATGTGGGAAATGGAGATTAAGAAGAAACCACTAATAAAGGGAACTTGAGAAAAAAGTATCTTAATCAGATAAAAAAGGAACAGAGGATAAATTATAAAAGTGAATTATATTTCCAATGAGTATTTATCACTTCTTCAAGAATGTTCTATGAAATTCTCTAAAGTCTACATACACACCACCACAATCAGAGATACTACCAAAGAAGCTTTGAAAATAGAGATTCATGTGCTTTGGCATACTAAAAAAATCTAAGAAATTTTGCAGGACAAAAACCTGATAATTTTTGCTAATGTTTTCAAACTTTCTTGAACTCTTCTTTATCCTCCTCAGTGTTTTTGATAGTTAATACATTGTCAATATTCAAGAAACTAGAAAAAAATCTGGTATAAGTAAATCATCATCAACATCATCTTCATGCCAAGAATTTGGAAGTGTCCACTTACGGTGGATTTCAGGTAGGAGTGAATTTCAATAAAGTATGAGTGTATAAAGTCCTTCTCTATTCAAGTGCCATTACTCCACCAAGACATGCAGATTTTCTCTCCAAAATTTTTAACATATATTTCCCCACTAGTTAAGTCCTAGTTCATTCCTTTTTTCTCTTTTTGCTTGAGTCTGTCAACAGTCTGCTAAATGGAATCCTTACTTCCACTATCTTTCTCAAATCTATCACCTACCATTTTCTAGACTTAAATCTTTAAAAAGTCTATTCTATCTCTCTCTCTCTCTCCTATATGGAGAGAGAGAGAGAGAGAGAAATTTCCTTTCTTTAAAATACCTGTGGCTCACAGTAAATCTCAACTCCTTAACATTTTACATAAGATTTAGATGAACTTGTGGGATATTCCTCTCCCTCACCACCATTCCACACTCCAGGGACCCTCGACACATATCATTTTTATATAAATGCCTCTGCTCCTATCTGCCTCTGGTATTATTCTCCTATCTGCTAGGAAAGCACTTCACTATCACTGTCCCACCCCATTTCCTTGATCTAGCTAATTCCTACTCATCTATCTTCATCATCATCATCATCATCATCATCACAATCATCATCATCATCACCATCAATAATATATACCTCAGTTATGTAACGAGTTCTAAAGATGGAATGAATGGAGTGAATCAATTAAAAAACAGGCTCTAGATTCAGACTCTCTTTTGTTCAAAATGCGTATCTACCTTACATAAGTTGCCTTTATCTCTTTTTTCTTAGTATGTATTCCTAAATTTAATGCCGATCTCTTATAGCAAAACATAGATGGAAATGTCCTTTTTCTTTTTTTTTAATTCAAAGACAATATTTTAGAGCAGCTTTAGTTTTATAGCAAAATTGAGAGTGAAGTACAAAGATTTGCCATATACACCCTTGCCCGCATACATGCATGGCCTCCCCCATTGTCAACATCCCTCACCAGAGGTATATTTGTTATAATTGATAAACCTACAATGACACATCTTAATCACCCAATGTTTACCCTAGGCTAACCTTAGGGTAATATCCATAGTTTACCTTAGGGTTCACTTTTCGTGTTGTACATTCTATAGGTTTGGCCAACCAATATAATGACAGGTACCCATCATTATAGTATCATACAAAGTATATTCACTGCATTAAGAATCCTCTGTGCTCTACCTTTTCAACTCCCTCCCAAACCCCAACCACTGAAAAGCATCTTTTATTATCCCCATAGTTTTTGTTTTTTTGTTTTGCCTTTTGCAGAAGTCATATACTTGGAAACATTCAGTATGTAGCTTTCTCAAATTGGTTTCTTTCACTTAGTAACATGCATTTAAGTTTCCTTCATGTATTTTCATGGCTTGATACCTTATTTATTTTTAGCACTGAATAATATTTCATTGTCTGGATGTATCACAGTTTATCCATTTACCTACTGAAGGACATCTTGGTTGCTTCCAAGTTTTGGCAGTTATGGATAGAGCTGCTATCAATATCTGTTTGCAGGTTTTTGTATGAATACAAGTTTTCAACCCCTTTGGTAAATACTGAGGAGCATGATTGCTGGATCATATATATGGTAAGAGTATATTTAGTTTTATAAGAAAGTGCAAGAGTCCTCCAAAGTGTTGTATCATTTTCTATTCTCAAAAGCAATGAAATGAGAGTTCCTGTGGCTTCACATCCTTGTCAGCATTTGATGTTGTCAGTTTTCCAGATTTTAGCCATTTTAATAGATGCACAGTGATATTTCACTGTTGTTTTAATTTGCATTTCCCTGATGACTATCATGTGGAGTATCTTTTTGTATGCTTAGTTGCCATCTGAATATCTTCTTTAGTACCTCTATTTCTTGATTTGTCATTTGGGACTAATCATACTTCCTATTTTTAGATGTGTTGAATGAATTATATAAATTAACTATGTAACAAGTTACAAGGGTGCTTGGCCCATCTTAAGTAGCTACTAATTTTTTTTAACTAAGTCTTTCATATGCTTTATCCATTTTGATCCTTGCTACAGACATGTGATCTATCAGCCTTTGCAGAAGAGGAAACTGAGGTTTAGCATCTTGCAGAAGGTATTATAGGGACTACATGGTAGAGTCGGGTTATGAACTCAGATTCGGTCTAACACCAAAACCTGTACCTTATATTGTGTTATACTGCAACAGATGGGGATAACGCTGTGGCAAGCATAGCTTAATGTATAGAGTTGTTGAATCACTATGTTGTAAGCCTGAAACTAATGTAACACTGTGTGTCAACTATACTTCAATTAAAACAAAATGGCAAACAGAAAAAAAAAAAACACAAAAACTTGTACTTTTTAACCTCTCTACTACACCTCTAGCTAACACTCAGCTTTGGGATACTGCTTTTAGAAAACACTTTCCAATGTGTCATATTCTTGAATCCTGAAACCTTTGTCCATAACCCTATTATTGGACTGCATCATTAGAAACCAAACTATAATTATCTGATTATGAACTATCTTTTTTGAGTGACATTTTGGAGTCTTGAGAGTAAGTGAAACATGTATTTCTCCTCTTTATACTCCTAGCGCATAACAAAGTGACTTTCATGTAGTAAGTAGTCAATCTATTTTTTAAATTAATAAGTAAGTGACTCGCTGGATAAAGTTGACAGAAATTAGCCTTCAGGATAAGTGATGAGTTTAATGTGTGTGAGGGTGGGGTGTATAATTTGAATTTCTTAACAGAGATAACTTTCTGTGACAAAATGCTGTTTTTCAAGTTGATGATGAAATGTTCATTATTATAGAAAGCATTATTTCTTTCACTAGTTTGTATTTAACTTCATTACAACTATAAAGAAATTACCCTTTCTATTCCTTAGAGGTGCACCCTGGATAACCATTTTCCATTATAGCAAATGATAATTTCCTGAACAAGTCCACTTTAAAAAAAAAAAAAAAGACTAATTAAGCATCTTTTTTTTTTAGCTATTTCAGGTAATCCAAATAATAATCTTTTATAACGTTGACAAAACTATAAGTGTTAATGAGTTTAAGAGAGGGACAAGGAAGAGGAAACCTTAATTCAATAATGGAAAGCCTAATGATTTTGTAAATAAGAAACACTTTCTAGCATAGCTCCTCTAATTAGCTCCACTTTCTATGAATTGAGATGCTCCAAAAATGCAAGAGCTAACATCATAAGCTTGGTTGCACTGTGTTTTTGCCTGTGGACACTGTTATTATCAGCAGCTCCATTTCTTTACTATGCCTGGTTATGTACACACACAATGCTCACGCCACCCCCACTTCCCTACCATGAATGCACATTACTTATTAGGAATCTTAACTTCTTAAATTCCATCTGGAGTGAAAACCAAATTGAAATAATTCAATGTCAGTGCACTTCTTTTATTTCTGACCTTCATAATATAGCAAGGAAGGCATAATTTCAGATTGGTCGGTTATAGATGAATTTGTGCTGCTTAATTAATACCACCATTAGAAATACCATGGAACAATGCAAGTCCACAGAAATGTCACATTAATTCACTTACTAAAGAAGTAAAATATCTTTTCTAATCAATATTTCACGTAAGGTGAGGAGTATCTGGTATAGATGTAACACCCTAAGTTGTCAGGGGCCTCAGATAAGTCTGAGACTTCCCTAATTAGTGTAAATAAGTTATGGCATGTGTTCTGATTTTTTTCAGTTATTGCTTCCCATGCTAATAACACTGTGATATTAATCAGAACAATAATACTGGAGAATTGTTGCCTAACCCAATACAAAACGTATTTTTAGCTTAACATACAAAAAAATGTATTACTTACATTTTTGTAGATAATACAAAGACACAAGTGAGTCAATTTTACTGACAAATACATTATGATTTTTCATTGAGCAAATCGATATGCCAGTTGTAACACTCCATTTATCTTTGTATATCATGCAAATTGTCACTAAAAATACACACTAAAATGTTTACAATGTTTATATATACAAAAGCTGGAAGTAAGAAAATAATGTCCCAACAGTAGACAGTAGCATACCACACAGTAATGGAATTAATGATTTAGCATTAACACAACAACAGAGCTCCATCTCAAACAATAAGCAAGAAAATCCAGGCACAATGATTAAAAACTGCATGATTCTATTTATTTGTATTTTAAAAACAGACAAACCTAATTTTTAGCATTAGAGGTAAGCCTAGTGTCTACCTTTCACTGGGTAGTGACTTTAGCTCAGTGGGAGGCATTATGGATCATTGAAATGGTGATTTTGTTGACGTGAAGGCTAGGTTACATGGGTGTGTTCACTTTGCAAAAGTTTATACAACTGTACATTTCTGATCTCTAAACTTCGAAGCATATATGTTATATTTTAGAAAATGTATTCCAAAGCATCTAACTAAGTGGAAGCTTTTAAAATTTCAATAACATTGACAAAATACAGAAAATAATATTACAAGAGAAGTAATGCACATTTATCTAATCATTAAGCTCCTGTATCTTTTGCCTTTTAGAAACCTGTGGTTTGTTAAAAAACAAATAAAGGAAATAACACTAACAAAAGTAACGCTACTTAAATACTATTGCTTAGACCAGAAAAATGATTACTTATTATTAATATAAGATACAATTATCTGATTATATATATTAAATCAAATGGGTAGAAATTAAGAAGTATGTTTTAAGTATTTTGTTTCATTGATTCAGAATAAGAAAACAAAAATTATTTGTTTTTGTATACATGTGTGTTGAACTACAGATATGTTTTTCTCATGTTCCAGTCAATTGACTTGTGGGAGAGTAAACTGACCTAATTTTAATTAGAAAACAAATATTTTCATGGTGCGTTGATTTTAATATTTTGTGAATTTGTATATTATTTCTCATTCATTACTAATAACCTCACTGACCTTCTTTTTCTTGACATGATGTATGTTTTATTACTCTAATGAGTAGTATTTTTATAAAGTATAATTTTTTTAAAAAGCGATATTTTATTGAGTTTACTTTGTAAGATTTTTGTACTTATTCTTGAATTTTATTGAAATAATCCTTTTTTGGGTATCTTATAGGGTTTTGATTAAATTTATTTTATATTCAAACATTGAGTTCAATAAGAAGTAGCCAGACTAAAACCTCTGATCCTGTAGAATGAAGAAAATATACATAAAATACAAACATGTATATGCATGCATTTTATATACACATACTATTGTATTGTGTATACGACATACACATTGATAAACCAAGTGAAAAAGAAGAGTATCAGGACAGTATTATCAAAAGTGTGATGCCTGTGGCTCAAATTCCAGAATGCTCTGGATTTCCAAATACCTATCTTTGCAGGGATTTGTGGGGATAGTTCAGTCTCCAAATATACTCTCCACTTTAAGTAGGTAGTCAGTTGAGTTAATGTTGATGAAAACTTTTTTCCAAATTCTGTTGTTTTCATTATTTTAAAAGGAATTGTTTCATGTAATTAGCTTTAATGAGCTGGGCATTCTCTGTCCCTTCTTTTTATCCTGTTTCCACCCTCTTGTTTACAATGTGACCCATTATTCAAAATGTGTAGACTGGTAATAGATCACTTACCAAAATTTAGTTAAAGATGAAAATCATGAAAAATATAGAGAAGATTCAAATATTTCAGCTGAAAACATCTTTCTGTGCATTTATTCAATAAAATGGCAGTGTTTCATATAACATGGGGGCCTTTTCTTGGTAATATTAATGCTGATGTGGGTTCTGACTCATCTTTCCAGCATAAATCACTCATAATTCATCATCTACAGTTTCCAATTCAGGGTTCTTTAAAGTGGTGTGTGTGCACATTTTTATGCTTTCATGGTTTTATAGCAAACTAGCTTAACAATTTTATATTCAGCACCATGACTTATCAAGAATTCCAAAGGGCTCAGTCTTTTCTATAGAAACATTTATTCTCTTTCTTTTTATTTGGTTCATGTAAGATTTAATTAACTTATATAACTGCAATAACAAGACCAGCAGGCATTAACCAATTTGGGATCAAATGTGACTAACTCTCAATAAACACATAGCTCAACTGGTAAGAACAGAGGCCACGGACATATCAGAGAGTGGTCTACGAGCCGCGAGAACACAGCCTGCCAAGAGCATCATTCCGTATGCCTCACAGAAGAAATGGAGTGGATAGGTTGATCCAGTGAATTAGTAACATTGAGGTCAGGACAAGTTTCAACTGTGTAAGACTAATTTTCATTTAATTTTCATTAAAATCAGAGCATGCATATTCTATTCTTTTTGGTCACAAAATGTGACTGTTTTGCCTAAAATACATCTCAAAGTCCTAAAAGGATAGCTTGGCCTCTATAATGTCTGCCAAGCCTTGCATATTAAGTAACCATGGAAAATTTAGAATCACTGTGAGATCCAAAATCATCACCACCCAAGGGGCAGATCATCTGAGGGTTTCGTTGATTCTACTGTTCTAAGCAGTATGAACACCATGGCAATGCCAGTGTAGTTCTAAGTAGGCAACACAACGAGGTCAACATGATCTGGAAAATGCACTTCTTATGAAGGAAACCTCTGCTTCCTCTGCCCCTTATCCTTCTGTACATAATAATTTAGAAGAAATATATCCATAAATGCAGAGAGTTAATATTAGAGGGAAAACATTACACCAGTCAGTACTGCCTGGTAATTTTATGAAAGAACTAAAACATATAAACAACACAACACAAAACAAAACAAAATATTCTTCCCAATATCTGAATCCTGGAGATTTAACTTGCCTGAGATCAGAGGGATGGAAATAAGTGATGGTAGAAGTGCATACCGATGGTCTAGAGATACAATCTTAGTAGGCCTTAGATATTACACCCAGTTTGAAGCAGAGAAGCAAAATACCATTATTCCTTTCATCCTGCAGTAAAATTCAAAGGCTCTTCTCTTTCACCACCTAGAAAGCAACCACTTGAGACAGGAAATTCTGTCCTTTCTGTTGTGTTTGCAGTATTTTGCTTTATGTATAATAGATGTTGGTTTTTAGAATAAATAAACAAATCCATGGATATTTTTCAAGCAATTTCTGTAGGCAGAGACTAGGAATACTGCTCAAGAGCTGGAAGTTTTGCCTTGATACTTAAGGATGAACTAAAAACATAACTGTCTATAGATAAAGGATTGGCAATGAATTATAGTACCCTAGAACTCTCTTAAAATATGAAAAATTGATGGAAAAGTTCATTGCCAAATTGAAAATATTTAAATTATAATATTATTTAAAATATTCATATAAAAAAGCTGGCATTAGAAATTCATGGTTTCAACTCTTATGCCATTATAAAACCAAAGTATTTTAAAAAATAAATATATTAAGGGGGGGTGGAGCAAGATGGCGGAGGAGTAGGAGACCTGGATTTCCTCTGGTCTCAGGAATTCAGGTGAATAGGGATCAAACCATTCTGAACACCTACGAACTCAACAGGAGATCACAAAAGAGAGTAGCAACAACTCTCTGAACAGAGAAGCGACCACTTACCGGAACGTAGGACGTGCGGAGAAGTGAATCCGAGGCAATATTCGGGAGGATAGACGGCGGGGGAGGGGGCCTCCGTCGGACGCTTCTGGCAAGTGCTAGAGCTGCAGAGCACAAAATCGGAACTTTTAGAAGTCGGCTCCGCTGAGGGACGTCGCTGCAGTGGCTAAGCGGGGGGTGGAACCCTCGCGGGACAGTGTGGTCTCAGGACCCTCGGGGTCACAGAAAGACCGGGGGTGCCTGAGTGCGGCAGAGCTCCCAGGGATCGGAGCGGGGAAGCCGGCTGCAGAGACAGAGCCGAGGCGCGGGCTCGCAGCTCGGGGTGGCCATAAACTGTGATCCGCGGCCCAGTCGGGCCACTGCTCCTCCAGCAGGGACCCAACAAGCGGCAGATCCGGGGAGACTCCCCTTCCTCCCCCGGGAGGAGCGGCGCGGGAGCGCACCACAGGGATCTGCTGGGTTTGGAGACTCCACACGAGCTCGGGTGCCAGAGATAGAAACGCTCGGTCACAGGCCAGGTGAGCATGGAGTGCGGCCGGAGACCGGGGAGAGGGGAGTGTTTGACTGCTTTTCTCTGGAGGCGCACTGAGGAGCAGGGCCCCAAGTTCTCACCTCCTCCGGGCAGAGAGTGGGAAGCCACCATTTTCACCCTGGTCCTCCAAAGCTGTACCAAGAGCTTCAGGGAAAAAAAGCTCCTGAGAGCAAACCCGAGCAGCTTGCTTAGCCCGGACCGACAAGAGCGGGGCAATTCCGCCTCCGGCAAAGACATTTGGGAACCACGGCAACAGGTCCCTTCCCCAGAAGATCAGCAGGAACAGCCAGCAAGCCAAGACCAAGTTTACCGATCAAGGAGAACGGGATAACTCCAGCGCTAGGGGAATACTGCACATAGAATTCATGGCTTTTTTACCATGATTCATTAGTTTTTCAAAGTTAATTTTTTTAACTGTTTTTTGTTGTTGTTGTTGTTTTATTTTTTCTTTTTCCCTTTTTTAACAAACATCTTATCAATTACTTTTTTAAAAAAAATTTGTTATTTTTCATTTTTAGAGTCATATTTTATCCCTTCATAGTAGTTACCCTTATTTAACTATATATATATATATATATATATATATATATAAGTTGTTCTCTCTTTAAAATTTGGAGATACAGTTTCTTCTAACAGATCAAAATATACCCTAAATCACTAGTGTATGGCTTTGTTCTAGTCTCCTGCCTGATCACAGTCTCTCCCATTTTTTTTCTTTTCTCTTTTATTTTTTTAAATCTTCTTTCTTCTTTCAAACAACTTCTTATCAATTCCGTTAATAAAACCTTTTATAAGTTTCATCTTTCCAGTCATCTTCCATCCCTTCATTGTATCAACCCTTATTTTGTACATATATGTCTTTCTTCCTTTAAAATTTTAGGAGGCACTTTCTTCTAACAGACCAAAATACACACAAAATCCAGTGTGTGGCACTGATCTATGCACTAGCCTGATCATATTTGATCATATTCTGTTTTTTTTTGTTTTGTTCTGTTTTTGTTTGTTTTTATCTTATTCTTTTTCTTTCTTTTCTCTTTCTTTTTTCCTCCTTTCCCTTTCTTTTACCCTGGTTTCAGGTCTTTTCTGATTTGTATAGAGTATATTTGCTGGGGTTGTTCTTAAACTGTTAGCATTTTGTTCTCTCATTTATCTGTTCTCCTCTGGACAAAATGACAATATGAAAAATATCACCTCAGAAAAAGAACAAGAGGTAGTACCACCTGCCAGGGACCTACTCAATAATGACATTAGTACAATGTCAGACCTAGAGTTCAGAATCATGACTTTAAAGATACAAGCAGGGCTTGAAAAAAGCGTGGAAGTTATTAGAGAAACACTTTCTGGAGAAATAAAAGAACTAAAATCTAACCAAGTCAAAATCAAAAAGGCTATTAATGAGGTGCAATCAAAAAAATGGGGGCACTAACTGCTAGAATAAATGAGGCAGAAGAGAGAATCAGCGATATAGAAGACCAAATGATGGAAAATAAAGAGGCTGAGAAAAAGAGAGAGAAACAACTACAAGATCACGAGGGCAAATTTCAAGAGATAAGTGATAAGATAAGATGAAACAACATTAGAATAATTGGGGTCCCAGAAGAAGAAGAAAGAAAGAGAGGGGCAGAAGGTATACTGGAGCAAATTATAGCAGAGAACTTCCCTAATGTGGGGAAGGAAACAGGCATTAAAATCCAGGAGGCACAGAGACCCCTCTCAAAATCAATAAAAATGGGTCAACACCCCGACAACTAATAATAAAACTTACAAGTCTCAGAGAGAAAGAGAAAATCCTGAAAGCAGCTCAGGAGAAGAGATATTTAACCTAAAATGCTAGAAATATTAGATTGGTAACAGACTTATCCACAGAGACCTGGCAGGCCAGAAAGGACTGGCATGATATCCTTAGAGTTCTAAACAAGAAAAATATGCAGCCAAGAATATTATATCCAGCTAGGCTATCATTGAAAATTGAAGGAGAGGTAAAAAGCTTCTGGGACAAACAAAAACTAAAGGAATTTGCAAACACGAAACCAGCCCTCCAAGAAATATTGAAAGGGGTCCTCTAAGCAAAGAGAGAGCCTAAAAGCAGCATATAGCAGAAAGGAACACAGACAATATAGTGTCACAGTCACCTTACAGGCAATACAATGGCACTAAATTCCTATCTTTCAATAGTTACCCTGAATATAAATGGGCTAAATGCCCCAATCAAAAGACACAGGCTATCAGATTGGATTAAAAAACAAGACCCATCGATATGCTGTCTGCAAGAGACTCATTTTAGACCCAAAGAAACCCCCAGATTGAAGGTGAGGGGGTGGACAACCATTTACCATGCTAATGGACACCAAAGGAAAGCTGGGGTGGCAATTCTTATATCAGACAAATTAGATTTTAAAACAAAGACTGTAATAAGAGATGAAGAAGGACACTATATCTTACTTAAAGGGTCTTTCCAACAAGAAGATCTAACAATTGTAAATATCTATGCCCTTAACATGGGAGCAGCCACTTTTATAAGCCAATTAATAACAAAAGCAAAGACACACATTGACAACAATACAATAATAGTGGGGGACTTTAACACCCCCTGACTGATATGGACAGATCATCTAAGCAAAAGATCAACAAGGAAATAAAGACTTTAAATGAAACACAGACCAAATGGAATTCACAGACATATTCAGAACATTCCATCCCAAAGCAACAGAATACACATTCTTCTCTAGTGCCCATGGAACATTCTCCAGATTTGATCACAACCTAGGTCACAAATCAGGTCTCAACATGTAGCAAAAGATTGGGATCATTCCCTACATATTTTCAGACCACAGTGCTTTGAAACTAGAACTCAATCACAAGAGGAAAGTCGGAAAGAACTCAAATACATGGAGGCTAAAGAGCATCCTACTAAAGAATGAATGGGTCAACCAAGAAATTAAAGAAGAATTAAAAAAATTCATGGAAACCAATGAAAATGAAACACAACTGTTCAAAATCTTTGGGATACAGCAAAGGCAGTCCTGAGAGGAAAGTGTATAGCAATACAAGCCTTTCTCAAGAAACGAGAAAGGTCTCAAATAAACAACCTAACCCTGCACCTCAAGGAGCTAGAGAAAGAAGAGCAAATAAAGCCTAAACCCAGGAGGAGAAGAGAAATAATAAAGATCAGAGCAGAAATCAATGAAATAGAAACCAAAAGAACAGTAGAACAGATCAACGAAACTAGGAGCTGGTTCTTTGAAAGAATTAACAAGATTGATAAACCCCTGGGCAGATTTATCAAAAAGAAAAGAGAAATGACCCAAATCAACAAAATCATGAATGAAAGAGGAGAGATCACAACCAACACCAAAGAAATACAAACAATTATAAGAACATATTATGAGCAACTCTATGCCAGCAAATTAGATGACCTGGAAGAAATGGGTGCATTCCTAAAGATGTATCAACTACCAAAACTGAACCAAGAGAAGGAGAAAACCTGAACAGACCATAAGATACCTAGGAATAAATTTAACCAAAGAGGCAAAGGATCTGTACTCCAAAAACTATAAAATACTCATGAAAGAAATTGAAGAAGACACAAAGAAATGGAAAAACGTTCCATGCTCATGGATTGGAAGAACAAACATTGTGAAGATGTCAGTGCTACCGAGAGCAATCTACACATTCAATGCAATCCCCATCAAATACCATCCACTTTTTTCAAAGAAATGGAACAAATAATCCTAAAATTTGTATGGAACCAGAAGAGACCCTGAATAGCCAGAGGGATATTGAAAAAGAAAAGCAAAGCTGGCAGCATTACAATTCCAGACTTCCACCTCTATTACAAAACTGTCATCATCAAGACAGTATGATACTGGCACAAAAACAGACACATAGATCAGTGGAACAGAATTGAGAGCCCAGAAATGGACCCTCAACTCTACGGTCAACTAATCTTTGACAAAGCAGGAAAGAATGTCCAATGGAAAAAAGACAGTCTCTTCAACAAATGGTGTTGGGAAAATTGGACAGCCACATGCAGAAGAATGAAACTGACCGTTTCCTTACACCACACACAAAAATAGACTCCAAATGGTGGAAAGACCTAAACGTGAGACAGGAGTCCATCAAAATCCTAAAGGAGAACACAGGTAGCAACCTCTTTAATCTTAGCCGCAGCAACTTCTTCCTAGAAACATCGCCAAAGGCAAGGGAAGCAAGGGCAAAAATGAACTATTGGGATTTCATCAAGATAAAAACCTTTTGCACAGCAAAAGAAACAGTCCACAAAACCAAAAGACAACCGACAGAATGGGAGAAAATATTTGCTAATGACCTATCAGATAAAGGGCTAGTATCCAAAATCTATAAAGAACTTATTAAACTCAACACCCAAAGAACAAATAATCCAATCAAGAAATGGGCAGAAGACATGAACAGACATTTTTCCAAGGAAGACATCCAAATGGCCAACAGACACATGAAAAAATGCTCAACATCGCTGGGCATCAGGGAAATCCAAATCAAAACCTCAATGAGATACCACCTCACACCAGTCAGAATGGCTAGAATTAACAAGTCAGGAAACGACAAATGTTGGCTGGGATGTGGAGAAAGGGGAACCCTCCTACACTGTTGGTGGGAATGCAAGCTGGTGCAAATACTCTGAAAAACAGTATGGAGGTTCCTCAAACAGTTGAAAATAGAGCTACCATACGATCCAGTAATTGCACTATTGGGTATTTACCCCAAAGATACAAATGTAGGGATCTGAAGGGGTACATGCACCTCAACGTTTATAGCAGCAATGTCCACAATAGCCAAACTGTGGAAAGAGCCAAGCTGTCCATCAACAGATGAATGAATGAAGAAGATGTGGTATATATACACAATGAATATTATGCAGCCATCAAAAGGAATGAGATCTTGCCATTTGCAATGACATGGATGGAACTGGAGGGTGTTATGCTGAGTGAAATAAGTCAATCACAGAAAGACATGTATCATATAACCTCACTGATATGAGGAATTTTTAACCTCAGGAAACAGAGGGTTGCTGGAGTGGTGGGGGGTGGGAGGGATGGGGTGGCTTTGTGACAGACATTGGGGAGGGTATGTGCTATGGTGACCGCTGTGAATTTTGCAAGACTGTTGAATCACAGATCAGTACTTCTGAAGCAAATAATGCAATATATGTTAAGAAAAAAAAAGAAGAAGATAGCAGGAGGGGAAGAATGAAGGGGAGTAAGTCAGAGGGGGAGACGAACCATGAGAGACGATGAACTCTGAAAAACAAACTGAAGTTTCTAGAGGGGAGGGGTTTGGGGGATGGGTTAGCCTGGTGATGGGTATTAAAGAGGGCACATCCTGCGTGGAGCACTGGGTGTTTTCACAAACAATGAATCATGGAACACTACATCAAAAACTAATGATGTATGGTGATTAACATAAGAATAAAAAAATTTTAAAAAAATAAATAAATATGTTAAAACTACAAAATCAATTAAATGTATTAATTTAATTCATATAATACTAAAATCATGATTTCAATGAAGTTACTATTTAAATTTTTTAATAAAATTAATTGGCTTAATAAACCAATTGGTTTTAATAAAATAAACTTGCTTAATAAAACCATTCAAGACATTAATTCAATTAAACTAATTTAATGTAGTCACTATTTTACTATATATAATCACAAATAGCTAGTTGCATATTACATATATGAACTTAAATTTTTAAATTTTACTCGCTTTTGACTTTTCAGCATGAAATTTATATAAACACTGTAATATAGCCATTGTATTATTTTACAATGTCATGTTTAACCACTAAGCCATTTATTAATTTAATAGTGCTTCCAAAATATAATACCAGAAAATATAAGTTCTGATTAAAACCCTCATTTCATATTTATTAATAATTTTAGAGAAGTAAAATGGCATATATAAATGAATCATAAAAGTCCTTAACATAGATGTCACATTTTGTATTCATACGTATCTTGAGAAGGTAGGCATTACCCTGCCCATTTTACAGATGAAAAACTAGAGTCTCAAGAAAGTAACTTAACTACAATAAAAAGTGCCAGAGCTGAGATTCAAAACCAAATTCTTTGACTCAAGATCGGATCTCTAAACTGTGTAAATATCTGAACATTAATTGAGCTTCCCAATATCACACTGCCAATTAAAAGTAAAGTTAGAACAAGAAACTTTGTCTCTAGACTTCTACATCAAAACACTTTTTCATATATTGTCTTCTGATCTAATTTATTTTATTGTGCTTTTATGATAGTTGAGTTATGAATATGCTCTTTTTATTTGGTCTACTTGTTCACATAGAACAATAACTGTTTGCTAACTTTATCTAAAATGACATTTGCAAACAGAATACTTGAGATAGTGCTGAGAGAATAAAAAATTTGCTTTTGGTGGTAATGAAAAATATACTTAAATTACAGAATATGTTTCATTATGAAATGTTAAAGTAAAATATCACAGCACACCAAAAAGTCTTTGTATTGATTTAATACTACTGTCATTGGTGATAAGCATGACTTATTAAAGTGGTAAAATAAATGTGTACAACATGATATGAGACATTCTGTAGCATTTATTATGCTAAGCCTGTTTCCAAAATGGAAACCATTATAGATACACTATCAAATAATAGTAGAGATTATAAACACTGGATAATTATTACTGTTTTATTAAAAAGAATTAAGATTTGCAAAAGGAAAACAGTTTTGAGGGGAAAATTCATTTCTGAATGAGGTCAAAAACATTACAGTTAAGTTTATGTAAACGGATGAATCAGCTAAACTTGCAGTGGAAGTTTAAGGATAAATAAATTCATAAGTACCAATTCTACACAATATTCCGAAGAAGAAAAAACATCAGAGTTATTTCTAGATCCTACAACAAAAGAATTCTCAAGAAGAAGATGAAAAAGTGAGACAAGAAGGAGAAAGTGGTAAGAAAAAGAACAATCAGGTATCCAAAACATTACATAAGATGCTTTGTTTACATTATCTTACTTAAGGGATGCAGAGATTTAGATTTTTTTAATTTTTTATTGTTATGTTAATCACCATACATTACATCATTAGTTTTTGATGTAGTGTTCCATGATTCATTGTTTGTGTATAACACTCAGTGCTCCACGCAGAATGTGCCCTCTTTAATACCCATCACCAGGCTAACCCATCCCCGCTACCCTCCTCCCCTCTAGAACCCTCAGTTTGTTTCTCAGAGTCCATCGTCTCTCATGGTTTGTCTCCCCCACCGACTTACTCCCCTTCATTCTTCCCCTACTGCTATCTTCTTTTTTTTTTCTTAACATAAATTGCATGATTTGTTTCAGAGGTACAGATCTGATTCAACAGTCTTGCACAATTCACAGCGCTCACCATAGCACATACCCTCCCCAATGTCTCTCACCCAGCCACCCCATCCCTCCCATCCCCCGCCACTCCAGCAACCCTCAGTTTGTTTCCTGAGATTAAGAATTCCTCATATCAGTGAGGTCATATGGTACATGTCTTTCTCTGATTGACTTATTTCACTCAGCATAACACCCTCCAGTTCCATCCACGTCCTTGCAAATGGCAAGATCTCATTCCTTCTGATGGCTGTATAATATTCCGTTGTGTATATATATATATATATACCACATCTTCTTTATCCATTCATCTGTTGACGGACATCTCGGCTCTTTCCACAGTTTGGCTATTGTGGACATTGCTGCTATAAACAGTGGGGTGCACGTACCCCTTCGGATCCCTACATTTGTATCTTTGTGGTAAATACCCAGGAGTGCAATTGCTGGATTGTATGGCAGCTCTATTTTCAACTGTTTGAGGAACCTCCACACTGTTTTACAGAGTGGTTGCAGGAGCTTGCATTCCGACCAACAGTGTAGGAAGGTTCCCCTTTCTCCGCATTCCCGCCAACATCTGTCGTTTCCTGACTTGTTCATTTTAGCCATTCTGACTGGTGTGAGGTGGTATCTCATTGAGGTTTTGATTTGGCTATCCCTGTTGCCAAGCGATGTTGAGCACTTTTTCATGTGTCTCTTGGCCATTTGGATGTCTTCCTTGGAAAAATGTCTGTTCATGTCGTCTGCCCATTTCTTGATTGGATTATTTCTTCTTTGGGTGTTGAGTTTGATAAGTTCTTTATAGATTTTGGATACTAGCCCTTTATCTGATAGGTCATTAGCAAATATTTTCTCCCATTCTGTTGGTTGTCTTTTGGTTTTGTGGACTGTTTCTTTTGCTGTGCAAAAGGTTTTTATCTTGATGAAATCCCAATAGTTCATTTTTGCTATTGCTTCCCTTGCCTTTGGAGATGTTTCTAGGAAGAAGTTGCTGCGACTGAGGTCGATCCAGATCCTTTGCCTCTTTGGTTAAATTTATTCTTAGGTATCTTATGGTTTTTGGTGCAATTGTAAATGGGATCAACTCCTTGATTTGTCTCTCTTCTGTCTTGTTGTTGGTGTATAGGAATGCCACTGATTTCTGTGCATTGATTTTATATCCTGCTACTTTACTGAATTCCTGTATGAGTTCTAGCAGTTTTGGGCTGCAGTCTTTTGGGTTTTCCACATACAGTATCATATCATCTGCAAAGAGTGAGAGTTTGACTTCTTCTTTGCCGATCTGGATGCCTTTGATTTCTTTTTGTTGTCTGATTGCTGTGGCTAGGACATCTAATACTATGTTGAATAGCAGTGGTGAGAGTGGACATCCCTGCCGCGTTCCTGGCCTTAGGGGAATAGCTCTCAGCTTTTCCCCATTGAGAATGATATTCGCTCTAGGTTTTTCATAGATGGCTTTTATGATATTAAGGTAAGAACCCTCTATCCCTATACTCTGAAGAGTTTTGATCAAGAAAGGATGCTGTACTTTGTCAAATGCTTTTTCTGCATCTATGGAGAGGATCATATGACACTTGTTCTTTCTTTTGTTAATGTATTGTATCACGTTGATTGATTTGCAGATGTTGAACCAACCTTACAGCCCAGGGATAAATCCCACTTGTCATGGTGAATAATCCTTTAAATGTACTTATGGATCCTATTGGCTAGTATTTTGGTGAGAATTTTTGCATCCATGTTCGTCATGGATATTGGGCTGTAATTCTCCTTTTTGATGGGGTGTTTGTCTGGTTTTGGGATCAAAGTAATGGTGGCCTCATAAAATGAATTTGAAAGTTTTCCTTCCATTTCTATTTTTTGGAACAGTTTCAGGAGAATAGGTATTAATTCTTCTTGAAATGTTTGGTAGAATTCCCCTGGGAAGCCATCTGGCCCTGCGCTTATGTTTGTTGGGAGATTTATGATGACTGCTTCAATTTCCTTAGTGGTTCTAGGTCTGTTCAGGTTTTCTATTTCTTCCTGGTTCAGTTTTGGTAGTTGATACATCTCTAGGAATGCACCCATTTCTTCCAGGTTATCTAATTTGCTGGCATAGGGTTGCTCATAATATGTTCTTATAATTCTTTGTATTTCTTTGGTGTTGGTTGAGATCTCTCCTCTTTCATTCATGTTTTTGTTGATTTGGGTCATTTCTCTTTTCTTTTTGATAAATCTGCCCAGGGGCTTATCAATCTTGTTAATTCTTTCAAAGAACCAGCTCCTAGTTTCGTTGATCTGTTCTACTGTTCTTTTGGTTTCTATTTCATTGATTTCTGCTCTGATCTTTATTATTTCTCTTCCCCTGCTGGGTTTAGGCTTTATTTGCTGTTCTTCCTCTAGCTCCTTTAGGTGTAGGGTTAGGTTGTGTATTTGAGACCTTTCTTGTTTCTTGAGAAAGGCTTGTATTGCTATACACTTTCCTCTCAGGACTGCCTTTGCTGTATCCCAAAGATTTTGAACAGTTATGTTTTAATTTTCATTGTTTTCCATGAATTTTTTTAATTCTTCTTTAATTTCCTGGTTGACCCATTCATTCTTTAGTAGGATGCTCTTTAGCCTCCATGTATTTGAGTTCTTTCCGACTTTCCTCTTGTGATTGAGTTCTAGTTTCAAAGCATTGTGTTCTGAAAATAGGCAGGGAATAATCCCAATCTTTTGCTACCTGTTGAGACCTGATTTGTGACCTAGGATGTGATCAAATCTGGAGAATGTTCCATGGGCACTAGAGAAGAATGTGTATTCTGTTGCTTTGGGATGGAATGTTCTGAATATGTCTGTGAATTCCATTTGGTCCAGTGTGTCGTTTAAAGTCTTTATTTCCTTGTTGATCTTTTGCTTAGATGATCTGTCCATTTCAGTCAGGGGGGTGTTAAAGTCCCCCACTATTATTGTATTGTTGTCAATGTGTTTCTTTGCTTATGTTATTAATTGCCTTATATAATTGGCTGCTCCCATGTTAGGGGCATAGATATTTACAATTGTTAGATCTTCTTGTTGGATAGACACTTTAAGTAGGATATAGTGTCCTTCTTCATCTCTTATTACACTCTTTGTTTTAAAATCTAATTTGTCTGATATGAGGATTGCCACCCCAGCTTCCTTTTGGTGTCCATTAGCATGGTAAATGGTTTTTCACCCCCTCACTTTCAATCTAGGGGTGTCTTTGGGTCTAAAAGGAGTCTCTTGCAGACAGCATATCGATGGGTCTTGTTTTTTAATCCAATATGATAGCCTGTGTCTTTTGATTGAGGCATTTAGCCCATTTACATTCAGGGTACCTATTGAAAGATAGGAATTTAGTGCCATTGTATTGCCTGTAAGGTGACTATGACTGTATATTGTCTGTGTTCCTTTCTGATCTATGCTGCTTTTAGGCTCTCTCTTTGCTTAGAGGACCCCTTTCAATATTTCTTGGAGGGCTGGTTTTGTGTTTGCAAATTCCTTTAGTTTTGTTTGTCCTGGAAGCTCTTTATCTCTCCTTCTATTTTCAATGACAGCCTAGCTGGATATAGTATTCTTGGCTGCATATTTTTCTCGTTTAGTGCTCTGAAGATATCATGCCAGTCCTTTCTGGCCTGCCAGGTCTCTGTGGATAGGTCTGTTGCCAATCTAATGTTTCTACCATTGTAGGTTACATATCTCTTCTCCCGAGCTGCTTTCAGGATTTTCCATTTGTCTCTGAGACTCATAAGTTTTACTATTAGATATCGGGGTGTTGACCTATTTTTATTGATTTTGAGACGGGTTCTCTGTGCGTCCTGGATTTTGATGCTTGTTTCCTTTCCCACATTACGGAAGTTCTCTGCTATAATTTGCTCCAATTACCTTCTGCCCCTCTCTCTCTTTCTTCTTCTCCCAGGATCCCAATTTTTCTAATATTGTTTCATCTTATGGTATCGCTTATCTCTCGAATTCTGCCCCCGTGATCCTGTAGTTGTTTATCTCTCTTTTTCTCGGCCTCTTTATTTTCCATCATTTGGGCTTCTATATCGCTGATTCTCTCTTCTGCCTCATTTATCCTAGCAGTTAGTGCCCCCATTTTTGATTGCACCTCATTAATAGCCTTTTTGATTTCGACTTGGTTAGATTTTAGTTCTTTTATTTCTCCAGAAAAGTTTCTCTAATAACTTCCATGCTTTTTTCAAGCCCAGCTAGTATCTTTAAAGTCATGATTCTGAACTCTACGTCCGAGATTGTACTAATGTCTGTATTGAGTAGGTCCCTGGCAGGCGGTACTACTTCTTGTTCTTTTTGCTGAGGTGATTTTTTTCATCTTTTCATTTTCTCCTGAGGAGAATAGATGAATGAGAGAATAAATGCTAACAGGTTAACAACGTCCCCAGCAAATATACTCTATAAATATCAGAAAAGATCTGAAACCAGGGGAAACGAAAGGGAAAGAAAGAAAAAAGAAAGAGAAAAAAAGAAAAAGATAAAAACAAACAAAAACAGAACAAAACAAAAAAAACAGAATATGATCAAATATGATCAGGCTAGTGCATAGATCATTGCCACACACTAGAATTTGTGTGTGTTTTGGTCTGTTAGAAGAAAGTGCCTCCTAAAATTATAAAGGAAGAAAGACTTATATATGTACAAAATAAGCGTTGATACAATGAAGGGATGCGAGATGACTGTAAAGATGAAAATTATAAAAGATTTTATAAAATGAATTGATAAGATAAGAAGTTATTTGAAAAAAGAAAGAGGAAGTTTAAAAAAAAAACAAAAAGGGAGAGAATGTGATCAGGCAGGAGACTAGAACAAAGCCATACAGTAGTGATTTAGGGTATATTTTGATCTGTTAGAAGAAACTGTATCTCAAAATTTTAAAGAGAGAACATCTTATATATATATGCCAAAAATACGTGTAACTATTATGAAGGATAAAGTATGACTCTAAAAATGAAAAATAAAAAATGTTTTTTAAAAAGGGGATTGAAAAGATTTTGGTTGAAAAAGGGAAAAAGAAAAATTCAAAAAAAAAACAGTTAAAAAAATTAAGTTTGAAAAACTAATGAATCATGGTAAAAAAGCCATGAATTCCATGTGCAGTATTCCCCTAGCGCTGGAGTTCTCCCATTCTCCTTGATCGGTAAACTTGGTCTTGGCTTGCCGGCTGTTCGTGCTGATCTTCTGGGGGAGGGGCCTGTTGCCGTGGTTTCCGAATGTCTTTGCCGGAGGCTGAATTGCCCCGCCCTTGTCGGTCCGTGCTAAGCAAGCTGCTCCGGTTTGTTCTCAGGAGCTTTTGTTCCCTGCAAGCTCTCGGTACAGCTTTGGAGGACCAGGGTGAAAATGGTGGCCTCCCAATCTCTGCCCAGAGGAGCTGAGAACTCGGGGCCCCGCTCCTCAGTGCGCCCCCAGAGAAAAGCAGTCACTCCTTTGTCCCCGGTCTCCGGCCGCACTCTGTGCTCACCTGGCCTGTGACCGAGCATTTCTATGTCTGGCACCCGACCCCGTGTGGAGTCTCCAAACCCAGCAGATCCCTGCGGTGCGCTCCCACGCCGCTCCTCCCGGGGGAGGGAGGGGAGTCTCCCCGGGTCTGCCGCTTGTTGGGTCCCTGCTGGAGGAGCAGTGGCCCGACTGGGCCGCGGATCACAGTTTATGGCAACCCCGAGCTGAGAGCCCGCGCCTCGGCTCCGTCTCTGCAGCCGGCTTCCCCGCTCCGATACCTGGGAGCTCTGCCGCACTCAGGCACCCCCGGTCTTTCTGTGACCCCGAGGGTCCTGAGACCACACTGTCCCGCGAAGTTTCCACCCCCCGCTTAGCCACTGCAGCGACGTCCCTCCGCGGAGCCAGCTTCTAAAAGGTCCGATTTTGTGCTCCGCTGCTCTAGCACTTGCCAGAAGCGGCCAACGGAGGCCCCCCCCCCCCCCCCCCCCCCCCGCCGTCTATCCTCCCGAATATCGCCTCGGATTCACTTCTCCGCACGTCCTACCTTCCGGTAAGTGGTCGCTTCTCTGTTCAGAGAGTTGTTGCTACTCTCTTTTGTGATCTCCTGTTGAGTTCGTAGGTGTTCAGAATGGTTTGATCCCTATTCAGCTGAATTCCTGAGGCCAGAGGAAATCCAGGTCTCCTACTCCTCTGCCATCTTGCTCCGCCCCCGAGATTTAGATTTTTGCTATGCAGATTTATCTCACGAAAGACATTTACTTGTGGCTTCTGAGGGCTTTTTTAGTTTATAAAGTATTTTCATGTGCCTGCTGGCAGGATAGTAAGACTGAGGATGGGAATTAAATCAGATACAACCAAACTAAGAAAAGGAAAACCCGGAAAGTATAGCAGGACAGTAGGTGATCATGGATCTAACAGTAAGTTAACTTCACTTACTAATTTATTATTTTTATAATAATATTGATTTTGTTTCATTATTTACATCATTTTTCCTTAATAAATCATGCAACAAATATCCATTTAATATTCATTGTGTGCCAGCCCCTTCCTAGGCTCTGGGCATACAGCCTAAAATAAAAAAGACACAACCACTCCTGCGATGGAGTCTACATTATTGTGAAGATAAATAACCATAACAAAAAGAAAATATAATGAAGAAAAATTTAGTAGAATAAGGGGATATAGAGTAATAAGCATGTGCTATTTTAGATAGGGTGGTGAAGGCAGCCCTTCTGAAGTTATAATTCTATCTATCTATATCTATCTATGATCTATCTATCTATCTATCTATCAATCATCTCTCTATACACACACACACACATATACACTGGGTGAGGCAGCCAGAGTTCAGGTCTCCTAAGGTCCTATAGATCATAGTAACGATTTGAATTTTATTTTAGATTAAAAGAAAATTTGGAGGGGTGCCTGGGTGATGCAGTCAGTTAAGTGTCTGACTCTTGGTTTCAGCTTAGGTCCTGGTCTTAGGGTCCTGAGATTAAGCCCCATGTCTGGCTCTGTGCTCAGCATGGAGTCTGTTTAAAACTCTTCTCTTCCTCTGCCCCTTCCCCCCTGAAATAAATGTCTTTAAAAAAAAAGAAAGAAAATTTGGAGAACTTTGATAATAGCAGTTATAAAAAAAGTTATTTATATTTTTACAGAATCACACTGGCCACCCATGGGGGAGAGCCTACTGCAAAATACGTGTATAAATAGGGAAATCAGTTAGGAGATTGACTAGTAAAAAGTGTTTGTCTATTAAGCATATATTTATGGATTCAACTAGCATAGTAGCAGTGGAATAAGTGAGAGGTAGTCTTATGTAGAAGATATTTTCAAGGTTGAGCCAATAGAATGTGTAATGTGTTGGATATTGGTTACTAGAGAAGAAAAGAGTCGAGGATGTCATTTAGTCTTATAATCTGAGCAAACGAGTGGATGATGATGCCATCACTGAGATCAGAACCCTAGATGAGGTAGAGGTTAAGAGAGGAAATTCACAGATTTGGTTTGGGACATGTTACTTTTGTGATTTTGATCTGAATGAAAACATAAATGGTTAGACAGGGGAGTCAAGATTGTTTACTAAAGAACTCAGCTATTTAGAGCTTAGAAGAAGAAAAGTGGCCAGTAAAGAAAACTTTAAGAGTGGGCAGTGTGATGGGTGGAAAAGATGAAGAAGTATGAAAGAGAGCATAGTGTAAACCAAGGGGGAAAATGTCATTTCAGGAGAGTGATAAACTGCAAAACGCTCCTAGAAGTTGGGTAAAATGCTGAGGCTTGATCTGTGACTTTGGAAATAGGAAATATAAGACAGAGAAAATTGGTAACCGTGGAGGGGATGGAAGTCAGAGCACAGTAAGACAGACGCTAAGGGAACAAAAAGTCTGAGTATGAAGGAGTATTCAGAGGATACTTACAGAAAGAGAAAAGGGACAGAAAGCAGAGGAAATGCTAATTGTTGTAAGACTGTAAAGGCTGGGGGGGTGAAAATGGTTTATTTGTTGTTGTTGTTATTTTTTGTTTCATTAAAGGTAAACTGTAGGGCTTTTAATGTTTTCCATGATTAGGATAAAGATTCATAATGAATCTGAATAGTTTGAATTTATTAATTTTGGACTAGACAGAGAAGCAGAGAAAGGTAGGGGCATGCAGTCAGGTCTGGGTAAAATATGTGGTGTGTGGAAATAATTGCTGGAAAAGAGATGGTTCATAAATTTTAGGGATAAAAAGAGATTTGAACAAACTAGAGAGGTTAAAAAGAAAGACAATGCCTGTTGTGAAAATTAAATTATAAATTACAAAGTGTTTAGTAGAGTACTTGGAACATAATAAGTGCTGAAAATTATAGGTATTAATTATGGCGATGGTTTGAAGACCTATCCACAGCTCTTTAATGTGCCTTCTTCTAGAAGGTGGAGTTTAATTTCCCTTATGCCCTTCCTGGAATGAAGGCTGAACTCACTTCTCACAGAGTGTGGAAAGTGAAAAACAGTCATTGGACAGTGGGACCCTACTTAACCCAGGGGTCAGAGTTAACCTGCCTGGTGAGAAACCTACTTGGCACCATGACCTGCTGGTGTGACACCATGAGAAGAGCATTTCAACCTATGTGGCACTTTCCCGCAAAATTAGCTATCCTACTTTAATCATGACCATGATTATCTGATCATCAGAAAACCCAAATTAAAGGAAATTCTACAAAATATTTAACCATACTCTTCAAAGTGTCAAGGCTATGAAAAAAGCAAAAGTGAGAAACTGCCATCAATTGGAAGAGACTAAAGGGGCATAACAATTTAATGGCTAGATTGGATCTTGAAACAGAAAAATACATATTAGTGGAATAACTGGTAAAACCTGAATAAAGTCTGTATACTGTAGTTTAGCTAATGGTTTTGCACCAAACTTAATTCTTAATTTTGATAACTGTGCTATGATTATATAAGGTATTAACATTATAGAAATCTCTGTCAGGGAACTATCGTAACTATCTGTACTAACTTTGCAACTTCCATGAAATCTAAAATTATTTTAAAAATTAGACAGATAGATAGACAGATAGATAGATAGATAGATAGATAGATAGATAGATAGATAGATAGATAAACTCCCCCATGAATCTAAAGGGTGGCCCAGGGTTGAAATTCACTGCATTAAGATGAGGTGTAAGCAATTAGGGTTAAGCAATACAAGCACACTTCATATATTTTTCTTATTAAAAACAGTTATTTTATTATAATTATCATCACCATCATCATCCTCATCACCATTATTATCCTGATTATAATATTGTCTGAACTATCTAATATAGACCATTCTTAATGAATTATCACATATACTCTGTTTAATATTTGTAAGCTGCTTGGAAGACTGCCCAACACATATTAAGTACTGATCTACATATATTACTATTGAAAATGCCTGCAAGAAGTTTCCTTAAATGTCTTAGCAATAGCTGTGGGATTTATTTACATATGTGCACTATGCTTGCTACTACATCAAAGTAAATCCTGCCATGAATAACAATTTTTATAAATACCCTGGTACTCCTAGAGTGAAAACTGAAAGCAAATATTCATGAGGACTCCTATTCCCCATTCCTCTTATCATAGTCTACCTTGTTGAGTTCCATAAGTCAGTCACAAAGGAGACAGAGGTCCCAAGCTATAGAGGAGATTTCCTACATAAACCAAGTCAAAGAAGAATTTATCTTCTTGGTCTGTAGAACCACTAATTCTATTCAGCTTTCCATCTCCTTGGAAAGGTTTTAAACTATTCCTGTTTTGTGTTTTATACATGCAGTCCATTAATATGGCAAACTCTATTCTGTTTTCTAAATATTTTATATGAATTATCTCTATTCAGAAATTAGAAAGTAAAGGGAGATCTTATGTAATCCTAGCTTACTTAAGTCCACTCAATAACTTGGCTTTGAGTGATATGATAAAAGCAGGATTAAGTAGGTTTAACTGAACATGCCACTTGGTATGCTGGATTAGGCATCATGGTCCAATATGAGAGTTGTCAAATATGACTAATGTTTTCCTTCTCAGGGAAGCAAAATGGAGTTGCAGTAAGGGTGCTAACACTGAAGCCAAGAAAACTCAGACTCAAACTCTGATTTAACAACTTGCTTACCAACATTGTGAATATTTTAAATGAAGAATGGCATTTATAAACATAACAGAATTAATCAGAGTGCTGAGAAAAGTATATTTTAGTAGAACTGAAATATAGGAGTCACAACAAAAACAATGGAAGAAAGTGAATTTGATATTTTACTGAGAAAGACGTGTTTAGTGTTACATGATAAATGTGAAGGAATTGCTTCCCCCTCTGACTTCACTACTTAGTCTCAGTATTCCCATGACTAAGCTCAACCAAGAAATCAGATCAGAAAGTAGAGCTGCCTCTCTAGGAAAGATCCCAAATATGTACTTATATAAAAGGCTGGATTCTTTCTAGTTCCATCATCCAAATATTGTTTTCCGCTTATTCAAATTCATAATCATAGGTTAATATAGTTTTATATGATAATATCTGCCACATGTCTTTTGTTTTCTATTTGATGTTTGGAATCTCCCCAGTAGACATCATTAATACGTAATTTTCAAGATAATGTCATATCCAGTTGACGCTGTTATGGAATGGAAGATCTCACTTAATGTAAAAGGATATACTTTATGAAACAACATGGAAAAAGCTGAACTTTGTGTCCTGTATAAATGTTATCAATAACTCTGTTAATTTAGCTAGTTATGAGTAAGACTTTATCTGGTCATTGAAGTGATATTTTGGGGAAACCAACGAATTACTACACTCTTCTATAAAAGATGTAAATTGAATTAAGACCCAATGTGTTTAAAAGGGGCTACCCTTGCTGAGGGCACCTGGCTAGCTCAGTTGGTTGAGCATCAGACTCTTGATTTCAGCTCAGGTTATGCTCTCAGGGGCTTGAGACTGAGTCCCACAAGGGGCTCCATGCACAGGGAGTTTGCTTTAGAGTCTCTCTCTCCCTCTCTCTCTCTCTCTCGGCCCCTCCCTCCCATTCTCTCTCTCAATCCCTCTCTCTAAAATAAATAAATAAATATTTTTTAAAATAAATAAAAATAAAAGGGACTACAGTAATTAGAATGGCTAAAATTAACAAGTCAGGAAATGACAGATGTTGGCGGAGATGCGGAGAAAGGGGAACCCTCCTACACTGTTGGTGGGAATGCAAGCTGGTGCAACCACCCTGAAAAACAGTATGGGAGGTTCCTCAAAAAGTTGAAAATAGAGCTACCATACGATCCAGCAATTGCACTACTGGGTATTTACCCCAAAGATACAAATGTAGGGAACCGAAGTGGTACGTGCACCCCAATGTTTACAGCAGCAGTGTCCACAATAGCCAAACTGTGGAAAGAGCCAAGCTGTCCATCACCAGATGAATGGATAAAGAAGATGTGGTGTGTGTATGTGTATATATATATATATATATATATATATATATACACATACCCACAATGGAATATTATGCAGCCATCAAAAGGAATGAGATCTTGCCATTTGCAATGACGTGGATGGAACTGGTGGGTGTTATGCTGAGCGAAATAAGTCAATCAGAGAAAGACATGTATCATATGACCTCACTGATATGAGGAATTCTTAATCTCAGGAAACAAACTGAGAGTTGCTGGAGTGCGGGGGAAAGGATAGGGTGGCTGGGTGATAGACACTGGGAAGGGTATGTGCTATAGTGAGCGCTGTGAATTGTGCAAGACTGTTGAATCACAGATCTGTACTTCTGAAACAAATAATGCAATATATGTTAAGAAAAAAAAAGAAGAAGAAGAAGATAGCAGGAAGGGAAGAATGAACGGGGGGAAATCGGAGGGGGAGATGAACTATGAGAGATGATGGGCTCTGAAAAACAAACTGAGGGTTCTAGAGGGGAGGGGGTGGGGGGATGGGTTAGCCCGGTGATGGGTATTAAGGAGGGCATGTACTGAATGGAGCACTGGGTGTTATGCACAAACAATGAATCATGGAACACTACATCAAAAACTAATGATGTAATGTATGGTGATTAACATAACAATAAAAAATTTAAAAAGAATAAAAAATAAAAGGAACTCTAGAAATTATTGAAAATAAAATCAAAATGGAATCTCTATGACTTCTATCTCTACTGTCTTAAAATCATGAATGCCTTGATCATCTCCACGTTCCAGTAATTCAGTTCATCAATGATGACAGATTTGCAGATGTTACAGATTTGTAGTTATAGACTTTGGAGACTACAGCAGGTGATTACAGCCGATTATGGCCCGGAAGTAAAACATTAGGGCAATATTAATTATCTTATACTTGTTTCTTGCGAAAACCTCATAGTATAAGAATATTTACATCATAAGCTTTTCTATGAAATAAGCAGATGACAGTACTTTTCAATTCAGATTTTTGGCAAACTGCTGCCAGAAGAAAACCAGGAAGCAGAGTTTTTCATTCATTTCATGTCAAATCAACCTTGTTCTTTTGTGGAGAAGTTAATTTTACCCCATTGTTATGTAAATCTGTCTTTAAACGACTCTCTTGGACTGATATATTGCTTATTTTCTGCCTGAAAATAGAAATCTATCTAAGCTTATTATTGATAATTTAGGGAAAGAAATAATGTATTTTGTAATTAGTGAGCTCTGTGCCACAACAATAAATCAAAAGCATTGCTGCTGTTATTGTTTTTGTTATTGTTTTATTATTCAACCCATCTAAAGATATACTCCAAAGCACAAAGAAAGGAAGTATATCTTATCAGATAAAACAAATTTGATGCTAGTGTCTGCAAGGCTTTTCTTGTATGGGGCTAGGTAGATAGTTGGGTAGATAGGCAAGTAGGTAGATAAGATCAGTATTATTTAATATTAATAATAATTGCTATTATTATCATCAGTATTTAGCTGCAATAGGCAAGAGAATACCATCATCTGCATCTCTTTGCACTGACATACTTTGTGCTCAAGTATCACAATACATACTAATTGTAATTCCCCTTTATCTTTCCCAACTAATGCGACTCTTTTTCTTTGACTTGTACCTTGCATATACATACTTCATGAAGGAAGAGTCCAATTGATTCATAAAAGTTACTTTTAAATAATACAAGATATCCCTTGGTATCAGAGACTTAGACAAAAAAATTTTAAATATAGATAGTAAAACAATGAAAAAAAGAAACGAGAAACCTTTAACTAAAATGACGTTTTCACTACAGTATGCATCTCAACAAATCAGAATTTAACTGATTAAAGATGAAAAAAGTGAAGAGATACGAATTCTACATAGAAATTATTTCTAATTTTGCTTCTTTTATCGTCTTTTAACTAAGATCTACTTGTTAAAAATACTGTGACAAACACGACTTTGAATTGTGAAACATAATTGATTGCAAAGCGCATAGAGGTTTGCTAATTAGTGAAATTCAAAAGGAAGTCTTTTGTGGTTGGTTCTCCAATTATTTCATTTTCTTCCTATTCTAATCTTCAATCCATTTCAGCATTCATCAAATCAGCAAACAGCATAATTAATAAGCAAAATAAACCATGGCAGATTATTGCTATAGAATACAAAGCAAAAATAATAAGAAACATGTTAATATGAGGCTACATTAAGGCTTAATAGTGACATGTAACATAATGTTGTTATTTAATCATTTTTAGCTGCATTAAATATTCCAATTATACGTAAGCCATAATGACCTATCTAGGTGTTGGACTGTGGCCAAATGCATCAAATCTGCAAAGCCCAGGAAGACTACGCTATCAGGGTTGAGTTGAAGATCAGAACGTTTGTACAGGAGGTCATTCTTCTTGGCAGTGCAGAAGGGCATTAACCCATTAAACTAGAATGTGTATAAATGATCTCCTACATAGGAGGAGATCAAATTTAGAAACTCCTGGAGAATAACCACTGGTTTATGTCATTCTTGCATTTAGAAAACAAGGCTATACGCTTCCCAAGCATTGTGATTGTGCTCTGTATAACTGATTTTCAACCTATAGCACAGGGCGTATCATAAAGTATTGTTTAGTAAATGTTTGTGAAATCAATCTACACACTGATAAGGGAAAGAAATTGATTCAAAACTAGGAAATTAGTGCGTGTGGGTGGGAGGAATAGGAGATAAATGATAGGGAGCAATGACCTGATTCTTTAACAGAGAGATATCAGGCACCAAGGAGCTCTAGATTCCAAAGGGAGGAACACAGTAAAGTCAAATAGACTAGAAGCCATGCATACACGAATGTAGCCCCTAACGGGCTGGTTTGTAAATGCCCAACTGCAAGGAACTAAATTACTGTTAAAACTTACCCATCCAACAGAATTTACATCTATGTGACCAGATAAGGTACTTCAAGACAGAATGCAGAAATAAAGCTGCTGTTAATTTTTTATCAATACGTGTCATAACAATGATAATGCAAAGGGTTTGGCATTCAGCCACCATCAGAGCTGTGCATGCTTTAGGTGTCTTCTCCCCGAATGATACAGAAATGTTATTGTTCTTTGTTCTTTGAACTCTTACTAGATGACCTATATTTACAAGATGGCTTGTCAGGGTTGTTGGACTGGTCTAGAGCCATTCAGTAGAGCAGGGCTAACTCTCCAGGTGGGCTCCGTTAGCTGACTTCACAGCTGAGAACAAAACAGATGAGATCATCCTGTGAACAGGGTCTTCTGTAAGCATGAAACCCCAAAAGGCCCTGTTTTACTCAGCAACAATACCTCTCTGGATAACGCTAAGAAAGTTCCATGGGACATTTTGTTTAAAACGCTGAAAAACATAAGGAGATCTAGAATTCAAGATTTCAGAAATCCATGACTGCAAGACTTGTGAACAGAGCATCATGTTTCACCAATAAAAGAATTCAAAATGTCCATCCTATGCAAAAGAGTATTTGTCTCCATAACAGCAGGAGAGCTGAAAGTATCCATAAACCAATTAGTTCCCGTCATTGTAGATTTGCTCTGCGTTGCTATTTCAACAGCTCATTACTACATTAATGACTATGGCTTCAGAAGCAGGCATTTGTACAATTGGTGATGGTTCGACCTCTCCAAAAGTGGGCACCTAATTACTTCTCTATGTGGAGGACTAATTTAAAGGGTATTGCTCTTTCTCTAAGTTGGATATAAAACTTCTTATTGATTCACCTGGATTTAGAATAACAATGGGGATTGTCAGTGCTTAATGACTGGATTCTTTTTGTTGTCAAAATATGTCTGTAATATTAAATTCTGACTGATCTCTCAATAGCAATATTTTATAAGCACAAAATCTAATATTTGGTCATTTGGTCTCAGAAGTTAAAATGTGATTTTTAATGTCTGATGCATACCACTCAAGAAATAAATATTTTTTTAAAGATTTTATTTATTTATTTGAGAGAGAATGAGAGGTAGAGAGCACGAGAGGGAAGAGGGTCAGAGGGAGAAGCAGACTCCCTGCTGAGCAGGGAGCCCGATGCGGGACTCGATCCCAGGACTCCAGGATCATGACCTGAGCCGAAGGCAGTCGCTTAACCAACTGAGCCACCCAGGCGCCCAATAAATTTTTTTTTTGAATGGAATGGTGCACGCTAAGCTAAAGACAGAAAAAAAATCAAGCAATAGAAATAGAGTTATTGTGTGTATTAGAAAATGTGGTTTAAAATGTTAGAGGTCTTCATAAACTAAAAAATGAAAAATTAAATGGATAATTTAAGTAATCGTTTTGATATTTCCATTGCTTAGATATTTCAAACTCAAAATGTTGCTTTCACAAATATTTTTTGTTATTGCTTTTTCTTTTGTTAATTTCATTTTGAATTTTGTTTGTTCTTTAGTCTTGGCTTAATTTATCTCAAAATCCAAGCCTGTGACCATGTAAACAGGTTCTTTTTTCTGCCATTGTTCATAGAAACAATAAAGAATTCAGTGAGGTAAACTATTTACCAAGATTGAATACAATGTCCTTCTTAGAAATGCTTTGTAATAAACTCTTCAACAATAATGAAATCATCTCTAAGAGCTATCTGCACTCCCGTGTTCAATGTAGCATTTTTCACAGTAGCCAAGGTATGGAAACAACCCAGCTGTCCTTCCATAGATGAACGGATAAAGAAGAGATATGGCATACAATATTACATTATTCACAATAGAATATTATTCAGCCGTGAGAAAGAAGTCGTGCCATTTGTGATAACACGGATGAACCCAGAGGACATTATGCTGTGTGAAATAAGCCAGACAGAAAAAGATAAATACTGTACATTCTCACTTATATGAGGAATCTAAAAGAAAAATAAAGTCAAACTCATAGAAGCAGAAGAATGGTTAACGGGCTGAGGGAGTAGGGAATAGGAAGATATTGGCCAAAGAGTACAAAGTTACAGTTGCGTAGGATGAATAAGCCTAGAGATCTCATGTACAGGCATGATGCCTATTGCTAATAATACTGTACTGAATACAGGAAATACGCTTAAAGAATAGGTTTAAGATGCACTCATCACTAAAAGAAATGATAACTATGAAAGGAAATGATATGTTAATTAGCTTAACTGTGGTCATCATTTCATTATATATATATGTACATCATATCATATTTTATGCCTTAAATTTTTTTTATTAAAATATATATACAAAACCCTACCAGAGTATCTGAAAGTTGGGGCAATGTTCTTCCAGGAATTTGTTGATTTTATGTAAATTGCCAAATTTATCATTATAAAGGTATTTTAAAAAATGAATAAAATTCAAATGCTTTCACTAAATGAAATTTCATTTTTTTCATTATTGGAATTATTGGAATCATTAATAACTTAAAAGTGCTTTCTAAATCAATATTCCATCTTCTTAACTTGATTTTTCGGTGTTTCAAATGATCCGTGCAAAAGAGGACATTCGCTGACCCTTAGTTTACCCCAAAGCCAGAGGCTTTAAAGGAATCAAGTCAGATTGCAGATTCCGAGTCCGTGGCCTTGAAACAGCTATAGTTACGCTTATCGCCTGACACATCCATCAGGCACTACGTGTGATTGATTGCACTGTTTCTGAGGCTTTGGATCTGATCACCAGAATGAAGGATTTTTCCGTCTGCATTAAAGCACAAAGTCATTTTAAAGACCAATTTTAGGAAGGTGAGCAATAACTGTCATCAACAACGAAAATTTCACAACCACGTGAAGAGTGGCACAGGAGCCTAAAGTATGAAAAGAATAACAGGCTTCAGGTGACTGCCTGACACCTTTCCTTTATTGGGAGTTCATGGTGCATTTATTAATATACTTTAAATTAAAGTGTCTTTTGATAATGACAGCTTTTCTTTTTTGTGTGATTTTTGCCGGATTTTTTTTGTTTCCCTGCGGAAGTACTGTATAGTTTCTCAAGTACGAAAACTTTTATAAAGCCTTGAGCTTTGCACTGGTGTGCAGGATTTAATAGGATCTTTCTTCTTTCGTTGTCCTCAAAAGTCAGACCTCTCCATCTATCTGTCCCTTTCAAACAAGGCAAGGAGGTTTGCCCAGTGGATGTAACCTGGCCCAAAGCATTCAGACGTGCAGATCCTTCTCAGAAAAGAAACCGGATGGATGAAGCAGAGTAGTATCTGGCCCCAAGCTTCTGAACCCTTCTGCAAGAACTGCCTATAAATAAACATTGGGGCCTTTATTTTTCCCTTTGCCTTGACACATTTTTGCTATTCTTATTGTCTTGTTCTTCTTGTTTTTCTCCATTTCCTTTCATAACCATTCTTTCTGAAACTCATTTATTTCTCTAATCTTTTTGTCCGGTGAAGCAAAGAGAGTATACCTAACCTTGGGAATGTTTCAGGTTTCAAGAAGTTTTACAGTGCTTACAGAAATAACGAGACAACCATTTCACCATAAAAGTATAAAAAATAAGGAATAGAAGGAGATAGACTCCCTATGCTGAATCGAGTGTCAGCATATAAAATAACTTAAATATATTGAAGTGATCCATTAGTCAAACAGACATGTGCTTAGATTGTAGGTCACATCACTCATTTTGACGTCTCAAAGCAAGTTAGTTTACTTATCTAATTCTCAGGCCTGCCTCCTTAAAATGTGGAAGTAAAGCTGACTTAATATAGCCGTGAAGATTAAATGGCATAATATATGTGAAATATCTGGTAAGTGGATTGGACCACAGTAGGTGTTCAATGATTGCTTCAATTTTAATTCCTGTAAGTGCTTGAGCAAAAGAAATTTTGTTCCAATTGGTTCTCTAACACCAAGTCAATCTGTTTCACAGGCCCTATTTATAGTATGTTATCATAAAAATATTTTTAAATAGGTAAAAATAGCCATAAATTACTATAAATATTATTGTATCATACTCATTCCTATATTTGGGATAGTCTATTTCATGCAGGCTAAGGTAGGAGCCTATAAAAATCTCTCTCTCTCACACACACGCACACACACACACACACACACACACACTTTAAAAGTAAATGAGATACAGATATCAGAAAAAAAATGTATGCATATTTATCCAGGGGCTGTCATAAAGTGACATTTAAATTTGTGGCCCAGTTGGATGTAAACTCTAGAAAGAAACAGTCAATGGGGAAAATATATGTTTATACAATGAAAATTGAAACAGAAAGATAATTATGTGAACTCTAAAACTGGATTTCACAATTCCTCACTTTTAGTAGTTTAAATACAGCTTTGGGCAACATACTAGCTATCAGCATCAGCATATACATTGAAATAGTCAGAAGCTCCCGATGCACTCAGAACTGGAAAAACAATGCAATAATCACATCTCTGATTGTAAAAAAACGGGCAGCATGACTTTAAAGTCTCTACTGAAATAATTCACCTAAATTATTTGATATTCTGTACCTACCACAGACAATATTTCAGGTGAAAATTCGTCTTTATTCCTATATTTACACAGAGAAGAAACATAAAAATAAAACTACTGCAGAAAAATTCCATCTTCCATTATCAAATCATTATGCAATCAAGGTCATAAATATAGACTTGTCCATTCTAAAAGACTGACTTTAAACTGACTCTTCCCTCTTATAGGTGCTTCATTGGAAACTTGCACAAATATATAGCTTCAAAATTGCCATATATCTTGCAAAGTCAGTATTTTAAGTATAACGTGAGGAGGGTTTTCATAGTTGTACCAGAATCAGACACTTCTACTATTAACAATTGGGTCGCATCTCCTGTGGTTTTTTTCCATTTGCATTGAAAGTTGCAGACAGGGATAATCTAATTCAAAGAGCTTGAAGGAGACTGAAGTATTCAGTCGAGGTTTTTCATTTATTTCTAACAGGATTCAAATGCAGTTTCAGAATTTTGGAAAAAAATACTATAATCATAGATGAAAACTTGTCAAGAAAAAAATAACCACACTTTGCATGTTATCATGCATTCTGAAAAAAAAATGTGTTTCAGTTATAGCAGTATCAAAATCATCACAAATAAACAAGTCCACAGAAATAGAACATAATGTTTCTCCCTTATATATAATTTATAACGGCCTCCAGAAATTGTAGAAAATAATAATTTAAGGTCATACACTAAAGAAAAATAATTACACACGTTAAAAACCTGAAGTTCAATTCAGTAAAACAGGGTGGGCTGGAACTCAGGGCACTGAATTACAAATCTAAATTTGCCACAAATTCTCTCAAACTGAATAGAGCAGAGGAAATTAGTCCATGTTTTAGGGTTTCATTTTTTGCATCTATAAAAGATGGTTGAACAAAATGCTTAGAGTCCACTTCAATCTTGTAATGATGATGTTACTAAGTTATAAAGTTACATAATTCAATAATGAGATGGTGATTTTTTTCTATACGTTGGCCTATCAAAGCATGCAAAATTCACAATTTAACTGTAAGTTCTTGAATATAAGTTTAATACTTTCTTATAAAGTTTAAAAGTTATTGGTTGTTTGATACCTTTCTTAAATAGAGGTATTTTGCTCCATCATTCTACTAGAAAAGTAAGATTTTCATCATCAGCTAGATGAAATTTACATCACTCTTCCTTTGTCTTGGTCCAGGGAGTCCAACTCTTCCCTGTGAAATCCCCACTCTTTTAAAAACCTACCAAAGGGGCGCCTGGGTGGCTCAGTCGTTAAGCTCCTGCCTTCGACTCAGGTCATGATCTCAGGATCCTGGAATCGAGCCCCACATCACGCTCCCTGATTGGCCGGAAGCCTGCTTCTCCCTCTCCCACTCCCCCTGCTTGTGTTCCCTCTCTCGCTGTATCTCTCTCTGTCAAATAAATAAATAAATCTTAAAAAAAAAATGGTAAGCTTTAAAAAAAAAAAAACTACCAAAGCAGTATTCAGATAAATCTGCTTTTGAAGCCCATGTTATTTCCATTTACTGTAATGCTTCCAATTTCTAAATTCAGTTGGACTTCATGGCTACCTAGAAATTCTTAGAACGTCAACTTGATTTCATCCCATCTTGCTTTTGTAAGGAACTGGTTTCATCAAACATTTTCATGCATGGTCTTTCTTTTAACATTTCTATTTAGCAAATAGCCCAGTCCTAAGTGCATACTAAAATCTCAAAAATTCATTGTTGAATTTATTAGAAAAAAATTATTTCCCATTGCCTATACTGTATTTTAATGGGCAAAAATGATTTAAAAATATATGTATTATATATATTTTGGTATATATATATCTCAAAAAAAAAATAACTTCCCCAAGGAGGGGTCTTTATTTGATACAGGTCCTTTCTTCCAAAATGTTTGTTTTTTTTTTTTGGTTTGTCTTCCTTTTTTTTCATTAACATATAATGTATTATTTGTTTCAGAGGTACAGATCTGTGATTCATCAGTCTTACACAACACACAGCGTTCACCATAACACATACCCTCCCCAATGTCCATCACCCAGCCACTCATCACCCCCCTCCCAGCCAGCAACCCTCAGTTCGTTTCCCATGATTCAGAGTCTCTTATGGTTTGTCTCCCTCTCTGGTTTCATCTTGTTTCATTATTTCTTCTCTTCCTGAATAATCTTCTGCCTTGTTTCTTAAATTCCACATGTCAGTGAGATCATATGACAATTGTCTTTCTCTGATTGGCTTATTTTGCTTAGCATAATACCCTCTAGTTCCAGCCACATCATTGCAAGATTTCATTTTTTTGATGGCTGCGTAATATTCCAGTGTGTGTGTGTGTGTGTGTGTGTGTGTGTGTGTGTGTGTGTGTGTGTGTGTGTACACCACATCTTCTTTATCCATTCATCTGTCGATGGACATCTGGGCTCTTTCCATAGTTTGGTCTTCCAAAATTCCAATTGCTTAATCTCTGACCATCGAGGACTCTTTTGCTATCATTCTAATAAGTCTTTTAATAGACCATTGGCTCTCAAGTGCGGAAATGACAGATATTTTGCTCAGGTCTCATTTTCCTGACTATTCCACAAAAATTGCCTTAGTGAATATGCCTTCCTTGTTAAAGTGTTCTCTCTTGCTTTCATAACATAGCACTCTTATAACATAGGAATCTCTTCCACAATTTATGGAACAGATATAGACATAATTCTCTCATTTCTCCAAGTAATTACTTAATTCTCATTTGTGTGTAGTTGAGTGTATCTCTCCAGGTTCTGCTGTTATCCCCGAAGATTTCTCATGTAGCCTAGCAGGCTTTGGGTATGGTCTCGCTTTCAAACATCAACCAGAAGTAGAGTGTCTGCTCATCATGTTACAGTCTTAATGCTCATCCTATCATAATCCTTTTATTGCCAGTTTGAACATCTTTAGATCACCCACACTGCTTCTCCATTGTTCCCAAAGCTCAAGCACTCTGATGGGACAGCAGATCTGGGGGAACTCCATGAACCTCTAGGTCCTTAGATTAAATTTGGATCTAGATCCCTTTAGGATGTGTTTCCTTTGAAAAGACAAGATCATCATTTCCCCCAGCTGTTCTCCATTAGAAACATACCAAATTTCCAGAGAATTTTCAATATTATTGCATCACAAAAGAAAAGGGGCAATATCGATCCTATATCTTTCAAAAGGCTCCCTGACTTCTATGTAGATTTCTACCCCTCGTTCCTTCAACCAATTTCCCCCAAAGTATGTTGGTATGAGGAAAAGAAACCTCTGTTAGACCAGCAAAAATCCAGTGAAATGACTGATTACTAAACCTGGATTTGCAAACATAAAAAGAACCATATACCCTGAGAGGTCATTTAGGTTTTCTGGATTTAGTCCTATTTCCAATCACCAAACAGAAAAAAGTGTCTCCTCATCCCACTAATGATGTCCTTCTTAGTCTAATCTGAGGCTCTAAGGTGACATTCTGTAATAGTCCAGACACAAAAGGAGCAGGAGAGAAAGAAGGGGGAAGAGAAATAAAGATATATAAATTATGTATGTAATATATGGAGATTTACATATACATGTATGAACATACATATAGAGAGAGATACACAGATACAGGTACATAGATTTATAGATATGTGTCCTTAACAAGCACAGTGCCACATGATTATTTCTCTCCATTTTCCTTCTTCCACACTTGAATACTCCATGGTCTTCCTTCCTATCCCATTTACGAATGTAAATATTTCTTAATATTCTTTTTTTTAAAGATTGTATTTATTTTATTTAAGAGAGAGAGAATGAGAGACAGAGAGTACAAGAGGGGGGAGGGTCAGAGGGAGAAGCAGACTCCCCGCTGAGCAGGGAGCCCGATGTGGGACTCGATCCTGGGACTCCAGGATCATGACCTGAACGGAAGGCAGTCGCTTAACCAACTGAGTCACCCAGGTGCCCTATTTCCTAATATTCTATTCTTTGTACCTTTTTATCATACTCTTTCTACAGACAATCCCATCCACTTTTCTCCAAATCATATTGATACAGAAGACTCCAAAATATTTATTTCTAACCTCCATCTGGCTCTTGAGACTTATGTCTCCATTTTCTTCCTGGAAAATCCTAACTAGACTTTCCAGTACCACTAACTCAATGCATTCTAAAACAAACTTACTATACCTTCACTTATCAGAGCAAAGTATACAAAATCAGCTTAAAGGGACAAAAGGAATTAAGTTCACAAGTCTGCAGGACCAGACTAGAACATTATCTAATCAAATGGATTAAGACAGCTGCACAAAGAATGCGCCACTGAAAGGGAGGAGAGTAGTCACCCATAAAAGAGAAAGGTTAATGGCCGATAAAAATTTGGCAATGTAATTAAAACAGTGTCCAAAAGGAAGTATGCCATGAGCCAAGTGTGTAACTTGTATGATATTAATGACGGGCATATCTTTTTAGTGGAGATGGCAACCTTAGGTTATTTCAGTGCAATGGCATTACACATTTGAAACCTAGATTTTTATTTACATTACTTTGTTTTGTTTTCATGTTCACCAACTAGTCTCATAATACAATTTATTTTCCCATGCCATGTGCCTATGCGGACAGAGAATACTACTCAGAGGATTGTATTTGGTCTCCCTTGTGGTTATATTTCTCATTCTTAATTAAATTGTTGGCATTCTGATTTCATAGATCGGTCTTATGAGATTGGTTAATTCAAATCTATTATTAAGAGATAATTCCAGTTTCTGCTTAATGACAAAATTCAATACCTATGCATCAAGATTGAGTTCCAACATGAACCATGGAAAATTCACTAAAATGAATTCTATGGAAGTCCAGGTGCAAAAAAAAAAAAAAAAAAAAATGTGGTTTAAAATATACCAAGTCTACTTCTCAAATATCCCAATGTACAGTAGGCTATTTTTTTAATGTCTTGCTAAAGACTCTAACATTATTTAAGCCATTGTTTCTCAAACTTATTGTTACCGAAGATTTTTTTTTCTCTTTCTTTTAGTCCCTGGTTTTTAAGGTAATTACACCTTGTGAGGCCAACAGAGATACCCAGCTGTCAGACCTAAAAGGCACATGCCTTGTCTCTCTAATACGTATAGAAGAAAAATAACAGCATGATCTCCTACCATCCTGTCCTTAAGTGCTTGGCAACATTGAACATCTCCAACTGTTTATTAACTATTTCATGCTTGTCTCATTTCCTCAATTAGAGAATAAAATCATTAGGAACAAGGATCAGATCCAATATATTTCTTAAAGACCCTAGAGCTTCTGGAAACAAAGTAGGCATACTGTTCTCCGTAAATAATTCTACTTTTTTTTTTTAATTCCTCAATCTGAAATTCTTATTATGTCCTCATGATTAGAGAATTCTACTCTTTAATGTTAAATTGTAGTCATTATACTTAGAATAAGCATTATACATGCAATGCTAAAGGTGTGTGGTCAGGAAGAAATATGTAGAACTATTAATGCCAAAGTAAGAATTCAACAATGTTGGCAGATATTAATAATACCAGGTGTTAACTCATAATTCTAACCCCCTAAATTTTCTTTCTCTCAAATGGCAAAGAAATAGCTTTAGAAAACATTGCTTTACTCTCTAGTTACTAAAAGAAATAGTGGAGTAATTATACTTATCATATATTTTAAACTATAGTTGTTAGTTTCACCCTAACCCAGTTTTCAAAGCACAGTTCCTCAATATCTAGAACCAAGGTCAAGTGCTCAAATTACACCATAATATGGATTCAAATAAAAAAACACAAAGAGCCATAGTAGACCAATAAATCCATCGCGTTCTTCAAAAGTTTAGAATTTTAGGAAAAAAATAATTGATTTTGTAATTAGTTGCTCAGTGATTCTCAGTTCTTTAGCATGAATTGCATTTTTCATAAGTTACTTATGGTTTTCTCTAAATTAATGTAAAGGAGTTATGGAACTTTTCATTTCTAGGTCATGGCACAGGAGTGGTAACAAGAAATTGAGAAGAAATGTGTTCCTGACTTGAACATAACTACTTAAAAAATAAAGACAAAAACAAAGAACAAAAAAACCCTACAAACACAATGTCTACCTTTTCTTTAATTCTTTAAAAAACTTAAATGTAAAGCAGGAAAATGATGAGAAAGTCACAACAAAATAAGAAAATACTACATGAACAATTATCCAGTTCTGTTTATAGACTATGCCCGATAAATCTTTTGAAATCTAATTATGTAAATTCTTAATTTGAAGAAGACTGCAAAGATTGGAAATCCCTTTATATTTGAGATGTTATTAATCTTTAAGAAATAATTAACAAGTGGATTTAAATTCTGCCTAACCCCCAGTGATTCCATCTTAGTAACTTTTCCTAAATGCCTGCTGTGGGCAAGGGCTACATAGAACTTGGCTAAAATAAAATACAAGCTATGCATTATTCTATTATGTAGTTTGTAGATTATGCAGGTCATTTGCCTCCCATTGAGCTGCTACCAAAATGAATAGAAGCAGAAGGGGAAAAAAAGAGATACTCAAGTCATATATTTGGCAAGGTCTTAAAACTTCAAAAGAGAATTTTGAAAAGTAGTTTTAGCTATCAATTTAAATTGGCTTCTATATTTTCTGCCCCCTGACACTTTTTAAATCTTGGATATAGAATGTATTGAGTACCTGATATACAGATAGTGATCTCAGGTTATGATAAACGGTATCAGAGAAAAGTTTTCATAATAAAACAAAAATCCTAGCTTCAGGAATTTACAATCTGTCTAGGAAAACTGACACAGTAATAAGAAGATATAGAACAATAATGGAGACAACATACCCACAGGGATAGATCCACATCCTCAAGTACCACATTATTGTGTTTGTTATACAAGTGAACAAAAATGAAGCAAAAAGAGAACATTGTGCTTAAGCCCACAACAAGAGCAAAAACTGGAAGCCAAGCGTGTTACATAATGAAGAGTTTGTAGCTATTCGACTAGGTGTTTTCTGTTTTCAAAACGATGTAGATAGGGTGCCTGGGTGGCTCAGTTGGTTAAGCGACTGCCTTCGGCTCAGGTCATGATCCTGGAGTCCCGGGATCGAGTCCCACATCGGGCTCCCTGCTCAGCAGGGAGTCTGCTTCGCCCTCTGACCCTCCCCCCTCTCAGGTGCTGTCTCTCTCTCATTCTCTCTCTCTCAAATAAATAAATAAATAACAATCTAAAAAAAAAATCCGATGTAAACAAACTCTTTAGGGTAAATTTGGCTAAATTGATTTATAGAGTATAATCGATATTGCTAAATTTAATTCTACTATTAAAGCAGGAACTCAAAGAGAGAATGAAAAACGATTTAAGAGATAGTTTCTAAATGTGTGTGTATGTGATTGTGGGTGTGAATTTTTGCCGTTAAATGAATCTGTTCTGAAATCTAGACTTCACTTAGTGTTCTGCAAATATTCATGTGTCTATTCTGTTTAAATAATTGTTAATGTTACCTATATATATTTTTTCAATGGCTGTGGTATAATAGAAGTATTATTACAAGTTTGTCATTTAAACACTTTTGCCCCAATATATCAGTGAAACAGGAATTAGATGGCTCATTTGCAGTATACCTTATTTCAAATAATTGTTTATACTCCCCAGAACCAGAAAGTTTCTTTTTCTTTTAGTCACCATGGAATATGTAATGAACCAGAATTATATTTCCTCATTCTAGCTACTGCTCAATTTTTTTAAAAACAATTTAAATATACAATGTCAATTATTTTAAATAAATCAGTATGTGTCTATGAGTTGTGTATTTATATCTGTATTTATTGGGCTTTCAACAGAAATTTATGGAATCAATAAGGCTAACTGATTCAATTATTTTATTTTAAATATAATAAATTATTTTAAATTTAATAAATTGGTTATTTCTTTTTTGAACTTAGTTTTCTCTCCACATTTAGAAAAGTGAAACTTTCCTCAGTGGAATTATTTTGCAGAGAATGCTATCCTATTGAGAATTAATATGAGTCAGACATATCTAGTTAACATCAACATTACTAAACTAGTAATTAAGGTTCTGTATATAATGTCACATTTGTGTTAAAGAGTTGGAAAATCTGGGTGCCTGGGTGGCTCAGTTGGTTAAGCGACTGACTTCGGCTCAGGTCATGATCCTGGAGTCCCGGGATTGAGTCCCACACTGGGGGTCCCTGCTCAGCGGGGAGTCTGCTTCTCCCTCTGACCCTCCCCCCCATGCTCTCTCTCTCTCTCTCAAATAAATAAATAAATAAAATCTTTAAAAAAAAAGAAAATCGTTTAAAAAAAAGAGTTGGAAAATCTGAGATGGAACTAAAATTCCAAGTTGATTGTTCTTTGTACATTTTAATTATTAGCACTGAGTAGCTTAAGTAGTTTGGAGTGTTTTATTTTCCTTTCTTTCTTTTTTTTTTTTTTTTTGAGTTTTATGGATAGTTCACATCCTAGGAGGAACATTAAAACTCCAATATCTATACCACAGAAACTTATTAGCATGGCATTAAGCAAAAATACGCTAGAAATGGAGTTACATACCAAAGACAATGTTCTTAATATTAAGAGTAGTGTTTTCCATCGTCTTGCATTGGGATACATATATTTACTATCAGTAGCCTGCCCATAAAGTTAGGGCAATTCCTAAGCTTATTGATTGAGTATTGCTAAATATTGCGGGTGCCTGGTTATCTCAGTCAGTTAAGCCTCTACCTTCCACTCGGGTCATGATCCCAGGGTCCTGGAATCTAGCCCTGTGTGGGGCTCCCTGCTCAGCAGGGAATCTGCTTTTCCCTCTCCCTTCTACACCCCCGCTTATGTTCTCTCTCTCTCAAATAAATAGACTCTTTAAAAAAAAAAAAAAGGAGTATTACTAAATATTGATTGGTGCTAATTTTTATTGTCTAGACTTGAATTTTGAGATCCTCTAAACTTCACTTCAAAATATACACCCACACATTTTGTGAATTCTAAATACAACATACATTTTTGCAATTAATATGTACTTGAATAGTCTTAAGATTATACACTTTAAATGGAAAATTCCCTGCCATTTGGCTTCCTTTAAATCTGCATTAATTGATTAATATTGGCCTTACCAAATCAGCAGCTTGACTATTTTTTCATTACACTTGAATTAACCCCATGAACTATATTACTTTCTCTAATACTTTTTACTAAATTGAGGCTAGGCGGGGGGAGGAATCTCATGGGCAAATGTACAGTGCATTTTGGAGTAATTTGCCATTTGTGTATTCATGCTATTTTTGTTTCCTTTTGGTTTTCTAGATTTTCATGGTATAGCTATTCAGTGGGACACTGATTAAACACTTACTGGAGCATAACAAAACATAAGTTTCATATCCCCCACATAATCAATAATTACGTAGCATCTTCCCAGAATGTAGTTTTTAAATGATAAGGTCAAGTTCCAATTCAATGAGAAAGATTCTTGTGTCCTTTGTGAGTATAAGATCATGGCACAAATGTTTTTGATGCAAGATATAACTCATTATTTTAAATACTTCTTAGTGCTTGACATACCCGAAGCACAGGGAAAAACCCTAGAAAATGGAAGTATATATTGTAACAACTCTTGATCACAGAGCTAAAGAGTGAGCTTCTAGGCTGCAATAGTACATTTTAAATAAATAAATAAAATGTAATAGAGTTACCCAAATGTGATAAATTTAAAATAGTCAAGGGACGCCTGGGTGGCTCAGTCGGTTAAGCAGCTGCCTTCGGCTCGGGTCATGACCCCAGGGTCCTGGGATCGAGTCCCTCATTGGGCTCCTTGCTCAGCGGGGAGCCTGCTTCTCCCTCTGCCTGCAGCTCCCCCTGCTTGTGCTCGCTCTCTCTCTCGCCTATGCTCTCTCTATCCAGCAAATAAATAAAACCTTTAAAAAAAAATAAATAAAACCGTCAAGAAAATTTTTAGTAATGTTTTCATTTAAAAAAAAATTAAAAAGTTACATAGTGTATTTTTTTTAATTACAGCATCAAAAATGCCGGCACCGTTTCTATTTATGATCCTGGAAATTAGGGAAAAAATAGCCATTTGACAATTGTTATATAAAGTACATTGGTGATAGAGTAGTACCCGTCAATTTCCCAGAAAAACTTGCACTCTGTAAATTGTTTACGCACTGGATGAATTTACTTCATTGTATGTATTTCCTCCTCCTGAGAGAAAAACAGATTTTGCCAACGCCTAATCCTAAAAATTGTGCAGAGCTCTCTGCTTCAGTCCATATCATATTTCACTGAAAGCTATTGGCCTTTTCTTTATAAGCACACTAGAAGGGAGACAGATTAAGGGTAGCTTTTACGGGATTTATGAATTTGGTTCATTCATTTTTGTATGTGTGGACTGGTAAGAGACAGAACGGGAGTGGAAGGAGGGTAAGAACGCTATGCACTGGCCCCTCGTCCGTCTTAATTCTCCAAACCCCACCTTCAGTAGCATAGCTCGGGGCCCTGCTCATTTAATAGATAAGTAAATAAACAAACTAGCACAGTTTGAAGGATGTAGTTTCAAAAACAGTTTTCCCACATAGCCCGTGGCAGCTCTCTTCATGAAGGGCCATCTTGGTATCCCCCCATTTCCTTGTGCTGTTAGATTAGAAGCCTGGCCTTTTTAATTCTGAGATTAGGTTCGAGCCCACCTTCCACCACATCAACTGTGTCTCGCTTTCCTCTGAACCTCATTTTATCAGATTAGATACTAATATCGAGTAATAACAATAGTGCTCGGTCCACAGGTCATCGTGACTGACTAAGACAGTCCATGTAGAATCTACAGCACAATTTGTAACTCCTAAGAGTTCAGCTACTGTCTGATCATTAAAAAGCATATCTAACCCCTCTTTTCCAACACTCATATTCAATCTTTCATCTTGGCTATGAATGTCCATCTGTCAGGCCTGCATATGGAGACAGGGGCTTCAGCCCCACTGGTAGCGGGTGGCTGTGTGACAGGCAGTCAATGAGAGTGTACTTACTTTTGAAAGTCCAAGGGTCACACTGCTTGACTCCCGGCTCAGGTAAGTGGTACTGCATATGTGGAGCTCTTCAGGAAAGCCGCACACCTTCATGGGCAACTTTCATCAAACCAAAGTCAAAACGAGAGTCTAGCATCCTGATAGCTAGCCCTCCGGCTGTGATAATGTGGCTGCTACAGCTCCATTTTCTCTCTTTCAGTAAATCCCAGAATATACTGAGTTTAGCCAGTAGGCTTTGTCAAACTACAAATGATTTTTTTTTTACTATAGATAACATTTTTGTGGGCTTTAATTTCCTATATTTTAACTTATCAACATATAATAACACCTGCTCTTAAAGTCATTTCTATAAGACAAAATATAATTGTTCAAAACTACAAGGTTATATGAGTAGTCAAGACAATCTCAGCCTTATCAGTAAAGGTATCTATTGACAGAAGATACCATGCCTCCCAACGTTGGAGAAGCATAACTGAGAAAATGTTCATTTCTCTATGGTGATGTATTACTTTTTATTATTTAACTCCAGTGTAATCTTATCAGTTTATAGCTCACTCACATAAAACAGCATATGACGATACGTAAGGATGCTTACATTCACAGAAGTTATTATGATATGGCACTCAGGCAACAAATAATCAAAATTATATTATTAAGAATTATGAAAGGCTCACTCTACCAGGATGATGGTTTAAGCAATTAAGTGCTCTCGGTCAGTATTTATTGCTTCCATATTTCAGTTAAGATACAATGAGGCACATGCATATAGTTCTTTAAAATGTGCAGAAAGGTATATGGTCTCATTATACTCTGTGCATATCAACTCACATTGGCTAAGGGATATGAAAAATCAAATGGTAAGCTTGTCTCATATTTCATGTGTACAAATACCTTAGGGAGATAGGAAAAATGTGTGAAATTTCTAAAGCTTTAAACATGATCATTAGCATTCCTCTTTCTGGAAATACTTTTTTTTAAACAACTGACCCAGAAATTAGATCATTTAGCATTTTTGCATATGGGAAATAAAGACAAGAACGTAAGATTAGGATAACTGTCTTCATTTCTTTATCATGAAAACATCTCGTCATTCGTCAGCAATTATTGGATTACAATTTACTATGTACTAAAATTCTGTGGGGGATGCTGTGAGATGTGTGAAGGTAGCTACACACATTCAAATTAGAAGCTCCAAAATATTAAATCAAAGCATGTGTTCATTCACCAAATCTACCACACATGTACTGAGTGTCAGAATCTGTCCTAGGTGAGACAAATAATAGAATGAAAATAAACCCATCAACACCTGCTCCCACCCGAGCCGCCTACAAGAGGAGAGAGAGATATAAATGAAATTGTGACTCAAATTTGTAAGTATAAGTGTGATACATGTCAATGCATAAAAGTGGAAGGCCATTATGAACACATTAAAGAGTAGAACCCGATTTTGTCTAAACAGCCAGGGGGTACCTAACTAAGAAAACAATGTTTGAGCTGAGATAAGGAGTGAGATAGAAGGTAACTGAGAGAAAGGGGTGCTGGGGGCAGCTCGCAGAATGGAATGATAATGGGGACAGTTCCGCCAGAAGAAAAGAATGTGCAGAAACCTGAGGTGAGAGAAAGGGTAGCTTGTTAAAGGGATTGAAATGTGGTCATGTTTCCAAGCCACAGGTCCACAGGGAAAGCAATGCAAACCCGGTCCAGAGATTTCAAAACAGACTTACCACTCAAGGATTATAGGTTACATACCATAAATTTGGTTTTCATTCTAAGAGCCAAGGGGAACACAACAGGTTATAAAACAGAGGACTGCATGATCAAATTTATGCTTTAAAGGATTTCCCATACCTAACTCACGTCGATAAACCTCAGGGAAAGCAGCTTCTTTGGATCTCCTGTGTCTTTAAGAATCTGTTAAAATATTTTAGCAGACACCCAGAAACATGTACATTTGCACAGACATCCAGAAAAGAATACAATTTCAGAGTTCACAGGGCTGCTAAAACCATGGACCTTTCATGTTAAAAATTCCTACACTAGAGTGAAGTGGCATTTGTAGTTTTGGAGCTACTGGTTAGACCCCTGAACATAGAAAGTAAGACCTTACAGAAATGACTTTGAAAAGGAGGCTCTCAAAACCAAATAATTTCTCTTGAGGTAAGAGTCTAAGGATATTAACTCCACTTTCGGATCTAAGGACAGAGCTTTAAGGGCTGGATGGCTTAAATTGGACCTATTAATGTTCATGGATAATGTCTCAAAGAGATGAATCTACAAAAGAGAGCACCCTCTAATAAAATGACTACTGGCATCTATAAGAGGTACTGAGGCTCAGCAAAGGGTAGCAGAGGTGGAAATGTGGAGGGCAGCAAAAATACAGGGAAAGCTGAAAGATCCTGAATACAGAACAACTGTTTAAGGTAAGCTAAAGAGAAGAATTGAAACTGTGAAAGGAAGTATTTTTACATCATTGACATTGACAAATACATGCAAGAGGATCAGTTCATAGAATGAAGAAAATGTATTTAATTTTGGATAACTTGAGTTTGACATTTTCTGTAAGGTCCTGGTAGAAACATATAGCAGCTGTGTTCAGTAAGGTAGGATTGCTACTCAGGAACAATGTCAAGGACAGGGATAGATTACAGAGTTATTATGTATGATTAGTAAAGTGGTTAGTAAAGTCAAAGCACGTAGTTTGTATAGGCAAGGGAAGGAGCACAGGTAAGGAGAAGTAAGAAGCTCAAAGTCAGAAGCCATGAGATGTAGGAAGAAAGAGCAGAATCAGAGGAAATAAATAGTGCAGTTGAGGTCAGGATAGTTCCAGGAGGTCTGAACGTTACAGAAGTCAGCAGTGAAGCGTTTCCAGGAAGCTGAGGTTCCATAGTGTCCAACTGTCCAGACACATCAATGAGCATGAGGACTAAGGAATTTGGTTATAGTAAGAAATTGGGACTTTTAAAGAAGACCTTCAGTACAATAATGGTGATAGAAATGCTGGAGAATTAAAGAATCAGTAGTTGCAAAATCAATAGTATACAAGATAATGAGTACACACTGCTTTTGAGATTTTTTTTTTAATTTGATGTGGGAAACACAGGGAAGCATTGTGTGTTTTCCAGAATCAGTGAGATCTCAGTACTTTTTAATGGCTAAATGAAAATATTGAAAGGAGAGAAGGTGTTTTTAAAGATGAGAGCAAGAGAAACTAATTGAAGGATTAAGATAGCAAAGAGCATGGAAGTAAGTGAATGGATCAAGAACACAGAGGAAAGTTTCCACTGAAACACCAGCAAGAGAAGGAGAACATGTGTACAATAAATATGCAAATCAAGCACCCCAAAGAGCACTCACCTGGATGATGAGGAAGCAGGGAAAACCCTGGGAAAGCCCAGGAAGCCTTTCCAAAGGAATTTAAGATCAGGTACTACACCCAATAGGCTCTTTTATTTTCTCTAGTCAGTGACCCAATTTACACTAGTTTGATCTGTATCGATATATACTAACTTAAATAATGACTGCCTCATTTTTGTATCATTTCTTATCAAAGACCAGATAGTAAAATAAAACCCATGTAGGGATAGATAACTAGCAGATTTCAAAGGATCCATTATAACAGCTGAAGGGGAGAGGGGTGAGTACACTATGTACCTTTTTAAATCATCCTAGGTATCTTTTATGAAGAGAGCCAAAAAGCACACAATGTGGCAGGTCAGGGGCAATTCAAACTTAAGTGAGTCAAAAGAAAATTTTAGGAGCGCCTTTCAAGGCAATACAAATCCCAATAATAAAAGGTTCTTTAAATACATCAAAGGGACTGATTCATTCAGCAAGCATTTATCCACTGCCTATTTCATGAGCATCAATAGGACCAGGGGGTAATCACTGATTTAAAGGGCCCTAAAGGGGGGAAGAATGGAGTGAAGGACAACTGTGAAAATTTGTTCCTATTTTTTTGAAGAAAATTATCAGAAGATCCCCAAGTAAATTTTCTTTAGTGTCACATGATGCATTTTTAAGCCTTGCTATATTGAAATAATTTAGATTTTTAGAAATGTTTCAAAGATAGTATGGCAAGTTTCCATATACCTTCACCAACTCGCCTAATGTTAACATCTTAACATAACCATGTACATTTGTCAAAATTAAGAAATTAACTTTTATAATACTATTAACTGAGCTAGAAATTTTATATGGATTTCATCGATTTTTACACTACTATTGTTTTCCTGCTTCTGTTTAACAAGTGGGAGAGGTACACTCCACAGAACAGACACTAAGAGAAATCCACACATCCTTGAGGATGACAGCAGGTGGCATAACAATGAATGTAAACCCTAAGCAATTACCATTTGTATCACATTCTGGAGCAAGAGACTTGTGTGTCTCACTTGCATGTATTGTGAAGTTATCAAATCTATAATAAAGCATTGTTATCTTTAAACAAAGAAGGAAGAGGCAACAAAAACTTCATCAAAAATTACATCTTATTAATTTCACTAAAAGACTCTACTTCTGTCTTCCAGTGAATATTATTCAGAATTTCACAAAAGAGGGGAAAAAAAGATAATATTTAAGCCTGTTCTCCTGACTTTGAGCCTCCACATGTGGGCACATGGGATCTGTGTCCAGACAGTGAGTGCTGCCTGAAGTGACCAAGATGATAAAAGCCCCAGGGTCTATTACAAAAGAAAATGCTCTGTATTCCTCACTATTGCTTACAAACCATCAGACCCCATCTACCCTCCTCCTAATAGGCTGACATGAAGATAAAGAGTTTGTGGAACATTTTTTATACTAATACGGCCATCAGTCCTTGGACTTTGGCTACCCTTCTTTTCATGCCTGCACACCCCAGGTTCTTCTTGCTGTCTTAAGTTTACTTTGAATGCATTTATATTGTTTGGTACTATCTTGTGTGGTTTTTGGTTTTTCATTATTATTTGTTTTGGCTAGTGATTAAAATATTATTGACTGTCTTGTTAATCTTGATGATGTCTGGGCGACTGTGGTTCCTTTTGTGTTATAATCATGAGTAACAACACGTAACATAAAGCAAGAGGTGTAGTATACATGATTTACTGTGTTTGACACTATCTTTTGCTCTGCTATTAAGCTATTATGTTAGCATTACACAAGCCAATTGTGGTCAATCCCTCCTTATGTTTTCTTACATGTGGCTGTTTCCTAGCATGTTATTGTTATGATGAAAAATTTTTCAGAGCTCCTTGAGAAAAGAAGCCATTTGAAAATTAATCACAATTTTGTGCCTATACTGGAAAATAATCTATTCTTTACACCAGGTGTCTTCAAATTTTATACTTGAGGATCACCTAAGATTTTATAAATTCAAATTCCGAGACTCCACATATATTTGCATTTTTAACCAGCTCTCACAATTAGACTGCATGTTGAGAACTACTGAACTACTGCTGTTGATATTAGACTGTGAAAGGGTAGCTGTAAAAGATAAAATGACATTTTTTTCCAATCTCTGATAACAAAAACTTAAATGAAAACTGATTTTTAAATCAGAGATAAGCATCTATTTTGAATAAGAGTCTCTCCTTTCAAGGATATGACTAAAATCTTCAATTATATTTTTCATTATAATCATTACACGTTCAAAATGAATTCACCCAACAGTTTATTTGCAAAAGCCCTAAATGTTTGTGTAACTCCCTCATGACTTTTTATAAGACATGCTTAAGCCATTATGTGAAAATGAGATTGTGATCGGATAAGGGGAAAATCATTATCTTGTCTTTTCTGCACACATCATTCCAAAATTTAGAAAAGCCATGATTAAAATAAAATTCTTTGCCCAGTTCTCACACGTCTAAAACAATCCATCAATCAATCAAATGTGAAAACTTTGCTCAACAGGATAATAAACTGCCAACCATTCAGTGAGGGTTGTAGAGGCCTACACATATATCATGTTTCTCCTTCATTCAAATGTGTACATTAAATTCCTACTCCTGGTAATGATTGAATAGTTAGTATCAGGCTATTGTCTTGCCAATAACAGGTACAAATTCTGTCTGAAAAAAAAAATCAACTATTTGACAGTACTAGACAGCACAGGGGTTGAAACTCAAGGCCCTTAAAGGGTGGAATTCAGTGTTTAAGATTCAATTTTTAACTAATTGTCCCCTGGTCTGTGTGAACTCAAGTGATACAGTTCATGCAGAAAGAGAGAATATTATTATATTGAAAAACAGAGATAAAGATTCAGGCCAAGCAGAGTGGCTGCAAATTTAGGCAAGAAATCCCCAAATAAAAAGATGCCACAGGAAGGAAGTCCAAAGTTCCTACATACAAAATTCACTCAAAATCTTGGCTGACTCCTAAACTGCACCGATGAAGGACAGGAATCCAAAAAGTCCCGAGTAAAGTAATAGATACATGTCTAAAAGAACAGTACAGAGATTTCAACAGCTTCTCAGTTCCAGTAACGACACATTTTGAAGTTCAAGCCCAAATGATTTAGGGACTGGATAAAGACTTTGGGATTTCTATTGAAACCACCAAAGAGCCATGCCTTAGAATTAACAATTATATCAGAGTACTAACAAATTGAAAACAAATAAAAAACACAAAAAACAACACCACACCCCCCCAATGAAATATGCCAAGTGAACAAGGCCTAAAACTAAGCTTCCACATAATCAAGGTCATCTGTCAGTAAGTTAATTCTTCTAGGACAAAAATCAATATTCTTTTAAGAGTAAGTCAAAAGTATCAAGTTCTTTGCAAAGTAATATCTACAATATCCTTTATACAATTAAAAATAATCAAACATGAAACAAGTAATAGAAATGCAGAACCACAGATAATTCCTATGTTAGAAGATAAAGATTTTTAAATAACCATAAAATTATGCCATAGAAATTATAGGAAATGATGGATATAATGAAAGAAGAGGTGGGATTTTCAGGCCAACGATGGAAAATAGAAGCAAATAAAATAAGATACCTGTAATCAAAACTACATTGTATAAAACAAACAGGTAACTGATTAATCAATACAGAATAAAGGTTCAGTGTAGTAGAGAGCAATTATTCAACCTAAAGACCTAAGAGGAAAAGGGGAAAAAAATAGAGAGAGAACAAGACCAAATAAACACAACCTCAATAATCTGTAACAGAGTATAAAAAGGTCATCTAACTTATATATGTTAGAAAAGGTTAGTCAAAAAGCAGAAAAGGACAAATATTTGAAGAAATAGTGACTGAAATTATTTCAAATTTGTTTAACAACAACATGTAGTTCCCAGAAGTTAACAAAACCATGGTAGGAGAAATAAATAGAAAACCACACTTAGGGTCATCCTATTAAAAAATGTAAAAAATGAAAGTAAAGATAAATACCTGGAAAGTATCTGGGGGGCAGGGGCTATTATATAAAAAGGATAAAAATAAGAGTGTCAGCTCATGATTATCACAAATAATTGAAAGCAGAAAAAAGAAAAAAGAACATCTTTAAAACACTGAAACAAAGATGAAATAAATACACATTCAGGAAAGCAATTTCTGAACAGCTTCATTGCCAATGAAGCCAACTCTCTGAAAGAGTTCTTAAGAAGAAATAAAGATTTGTAAAAATTTGTAAAGTCAAATAAATACGTTGGTAAATTTAGAAGATTGTTTTCATTTTTAAGAGACAATAGTAAAAAATAATTTTTGGGGGATTCCTATATGTAGAAATAAAATATGTGAAAATAATAACGCAAAAGAGAGGAGGCAGATAAAGAGAATTACATTATGGTAAGGTTATCTTTATTACGTGAAGTACCTCAAAATTAGTCAAGACAGATGGAAATGAGTTAACAAGAATAACTTAATCTTTAGCATAGCCACTAAAAAAAATACATAGATGTAGTGTATAATCCAATTGAACATATAGAATACAGTATTAAGTTAAATATATAGATGCAAATATATATGTAATATACATTTAAATATATAAAAACATATATATTTGATTAACCCCCAAAAAGGAAAGAATGAAAAAAACAATGAGGCAGTGGAGTAAAAAGAAAACAAATAGCCAAATAGCAGATATAAACCTACAAGATTAACTAATACATTAAATGTAAATAGACTAAAGATATAGCTTTTTAGACTACATAAAGAAGCAAGAAACAACTAAATTTTGCTTATAAGAGACTCATTTAAATATAATGGCACAGGTTGAAAGTAAAAGAATGGAAAATGCCTAACATCTAAACACACCATAAGAAAACTGATGTGGTATGTTAATATATGTTAATTATATATTATATAATATATATGTAATTATATATTATATAATATATGTTATATGTTAATATAAGACAAAATAGACTTCAAGGCAAGGAGCATTAAAAAAGAAAAAAATATTTTTAATGATAAACATGTAAATTAACCAAGCAGATATAAAAATCTTAAATGTGTATGTACATTATTACAGAACTTCAAAATATATGAAATGAAAATTGATAAAACTATAGGAAGAAATAGATGAGCCATGATCCATAATCATACTTGCCAATTTAACAGCAAGTCAGTTATTAGTAATTGAGAAAACACATGGATAAAAATATCAGTAAGGAAGTAGAAGTATAATATTTTCATCTGACTTGACCAAACTGCCCTTTTTTTTTTTTTCAAACTGACATTCTTAAAACACTACACCTAAAAACTGGAGAATGCACAATGGATCAAGAGCCCACAGAGCATTCACTAAGAGAGGCCACATGTTGAGCTATAAAGTCTCGATACATTTTTAAAAGATTGAATTCATTTAGAGTATGTTGTCTTGCACACAAAATTAAAAAACAAATCAACCTATGTTTGGGATGCGACTAAAACAGTCCTTAAAAAGGAAATGTGTTCTTTTAAATACTTCTATTAAGTAAATGAAGAAGTATTTACAACCAGTGATCTAAGCATCTGTCTTAGGAAGCTAGAAAAAGAAACAGTAATTAAGCATAGAGACATTAGGTGAAAGGAAATAATGGACATAAGAATGAAAGAGAATTGGGGCGCCTGGGTGGCTCTGTCAGTTAAGCATCTGCCTTTGCCTTAAGTCATGATCCCAGGGTCCTGGGATGAGCCCTGACTGGCTCCCTGCTCAGCTGGAAGTCTGCTTCTCCCTTTCCCTCTGCCCCTCTCATGATCTCTCTCTCTCTCAAATAAATAAATAAAAATCTTAAAAAAAAAAAGAATGAAAGAGAATAAACACAAACAATGAAAAAATTGACAAATCACATGTCTGGACTTTCAAAAAGACTAATAAATTGATAATCTAGCAATATAATTCAAGGGATAAAGAGAAATCCAAATATCCCCAATGAAAGGAATCATTACCATGAAATTTATAAATCTTGAAAAGAAAATAATAGTGTAAGATAACCAATTTTATGCCTCATGGTGTCGGAAGTGTCTCTGGCTTTGGGGGAGAAAGAAGTCCTTACTCCCTTTTATGCTTCTACTTCTTACTTGTATATAATGGTTATTAGTTTTGCCACCAGAAGAAACATGTTGACTTCTGTTGGCCATTTTCACTGAAAACGTTATCAAGGGACTCGAAATCTTTTTTTTTTTTCTTTTGCTTCACTTCAAAAAAGTGAAAGTGCTTGGAGATATAATAATACAGTAAGTCCTTTATTATTAAAATAGTTTGAATGACAGGCATTTATTGATTTTACTCAAAGTTCATCTAAACATTTATTTTATAGCTGAAAATATATTATAAATATGTTCTCCAGGGATAGCAGAGTAAATATAATTTTTCATTGAGAATTTTATAGTTTTAAATTTATTATTCTGAATATTAAATCTAATGAAGTAATAGATGCAGCTAGAATACAAATTTCTGTTGGGTTTATACCGCTCTGAAATTTTATTTTTTTCAAAAAGTCATGATATCGAAGTTTTGTACTGAAAGTCCCATGAGTGCTCTAGTCTTACTAGAGAAAAAAGTTTTGCTAATTTGTTTTTTTAATGCCCAGAAAGGTTTAATATTGTGCGAAGGATCCCACAACTATCTAACAAAAAAGGAGAGGTTAATACCAGGATCACAAGAGTTAATCAGTCTTTTTCACCATGGAAATGTCATTCCTCCTTAGGTTTCCATTAGTCAGACTATTGTTCGCAATGAGTGCAGGTCACAAATGAGAACTGGCTTACAGTTTTGGTTATTCAGTACTTGCTTTTGCAAAGATTTGTTAATTGCAAAAATTATTTCTGTCTAAAATCAGATGTTATTTTCTTTCTTAGAGACAAATAACCGTTCCAAAAAGTGTTTTGTTCATGGTGAAAAAGTTTTACAGTGTTGTATTAATTAAAAAGTGATTTAAAAGATACAATTAGAGTTTGTAAGAATTCATAAAATCCAAAAAAAAAAAATGAGATTTACTAAGACAAAGTTATGTAATTTATCACATACAGAAAATAGGGGATGGTGGCTATTTGGTTAACCGACTGGTTTTCCCTAATCATGCCTTTTAATTTCCCTCAGACATCAGTCTGAAGATAAGTCCAAGTTTTCTCATGTTAATTTTTTAATAAAAAAACCCCTCTCATTTAAAAATGAATAAGTAAGGGTGCCTGAGTAGCACAGTCGGTTGAGCACCCAGCTTCTCCTTTGGGGCTCAGGTCATGATCTCAAGGTGGTGAAACTGAGCCCCAATGTCAGGCTCTGTGCTCAGTGCAGAGTCTGCTGAAGACTCTCTCCTCTCCTGTCCCCCACCCCCACTCACACGCACACACACTCTATCTCTCTCTCTTTCAAATAAATAAATAACTCTTAAAAAAAAGAAAATTTAAAAGTAAATTTAGTACTTTTTAATGTCATGAAGCACTAAAAAATGGTGAGGAGACTTCAAAGTTATTTTCTGCTCTAAAATATTTACAAAGAAAGGCTGAATGAAAAGTAAAGTTGTTTTCTGCTCTAAAATATTTACAAAGAAAGGCTGAATGAAAAGTAAAACTTCATCTAAAAATGAACAGATTTCATTATTATTTGACATTGATATAGATTTTATGTGTCTGTTATTTTATGTATTTATCAAGCAACCTAATAGAATGATACCTTCAAAAGAAGTATATGACATGGTTCCTATTTGAATTTCGCTTCATTCACTCATTTATTCAAAAAGTTAATTGAATTTTGATAACATGTCAACAGGAACAGTGCTAGATAATATGACCAAAGATGAATTGGATATAAATCTCTACCATCCATTCACTTGGCCTAAAATCTACTTAAATGAGTGCTTTCAAGGTTATTTTTTCCAAAATGAAGTATTCCATACGTATCATATCCTATGGTTACTCTTACAACACCTACAACCATCACACCATGAAAACTTGATGTTTTTCAAATTGAAAGAGTATGAATCCCTCTCTATCCTTAGATGTTCTCCTGGAGTTGTTTATCCGAATAGAGAAAAGTAGTGATTACCAGCACAAATGAATCGGAATTAGGCTTTGCTTTCCCAAAGCTGAATTAATGTCATATCCCGGAACTGTTTAACATGTTGAGTGTGAGACTGCCTTGATATCTATTATTGTTATGTTTGGCGTTGCTTCTGACTAGAGAGATAAATATTTTATAGGATGAAATCCAAATCCTCTTTTCTTGAATTGTCTTATTGCCAATAACAAAAAAAAAAACAAATAAAAATTCAGTGATTATGCCCTGAGTTTAATGATATGAAAGCTTATCAACAAAGACTTGATTTATCCACTCATCAGTCTTCAAGTGCTGTTGTTAACTATGGCTTTTGAACTAGCCCTTTCCTGTATACTTTCCTGCATATTCTTGTAGCTCATTCCTTCCCTTCAGGTCTTTTTCCTAAATTTAGGACTAAAGGAGTCCAAGCACCTAATTCCAGCCTAGGAAGGAGGGGTGCTTCCCCTGTAAGTTCAATAATTCTCTGGACACCTGCCAGGTGTCCTACAATTCAACTCATTTCTAACACTATTTACTGGAGATAGCATCAAATTCCACAGGTTAAAAGTTGCCTCACAAGACATCCCCTACCCCACTTCAGAGGCCAGTCATAAGTTCTGGTTGTCAACTGTGCTTCTGACCAAATGGCTATAGATTGGAGGTTCCCACAACCGCATCCTTAAATTCAATTAATTTGCTAGAATGGTCTTCAGAACTTACAGAAGTGCTTTACTTAGTAGATCATTGGCTTATTATTAAAGGCTATAACTCAGGAACAGCCAGATGGAAGACACCCATAGGGCAACACATGGGGAAAGGGTGAGGAGCTTCCATGCCCTTTTGTCCTTGAAACTCTCCATGAATCTCCACATGTCCACAACCCAGAAGTTCTCCAAATCTTCTCCATGTGAAATGTGGAATTTTATGGAGGCTTCCTTCATTACACGCACATGACCAATTAAACCACTGGCCATTGGTGATTGAACTCAATCTCCACTCCTTCTCTCTTCCCCAGCTGTCATGGGGATAGGGCTGAAAATTCCCACCCGTAATCACATAGTTGTCTCCACTTCTAACCAGCCCTTATCCTAAGGTGAGTTCCAGAATTCACCTCATTAACATGATAAATGATGCTTTTATAGCTCTTACCACTTAAGAAATTTCAAGGGGTTTTAGAAGCTCTGTGCCAGAAACAGTGACAAAGACCACCTATATATTTCTTATTATAAATCACAATATGACACCTCCTTAGTGAGACCTTCCCTAACAACCCTATTTAAAATTATAACTATCTATCCTAAACTCTCTAGCTTCCCCCCCACCTTTTTACACTTAGGACCATCTGACATACTGTATAATTACTAGTTTATTAATCTATAATATGTCTGCGCACTCAGAATGTAGACTCGAAGGAGCTTTGGTCTCTTCTGTTCACTGTTATATCTTAGCCTAAAGTGATGCTGGGCACATAGTTCACATTACATAGATATCTTTTAAGTGAATGAACATATCATGTAACTTCAATAAGTATTCAAAGATAACGTGAGGTCAAGATTTTGATTTAATTAACATGAATACACAAATTTATTTAAATCCCCTCTTCATCCATGCATAATTATATTTTTTGAAGTAACAAAGCATAGGAAAATTGGAGGAAATAAAATCTTCACATATTGTAAAAACTGATTTCATTTGAGGATAAAAAGTAATTTTCATATAACTATATTTTTAAATGTTATACACAGATGACTTCTAGACTAGTTTCAACAGAATATAGGCCATATTACATTAATATGAGAAAATATAGCTATAGATTGAATAGGAAAATGAGCTAATTATTATTTAGGTAATTAGCAGAAAGCAAAAGAAATATAATTAACTAATTTATGTAATATAAGAAAATAAAGGATAGAGAAGAATTTTTTTTCATCTAAATACAAATAAACAAGGCATTATTTACATAGGGCCTATCAATATACATCATATTTTAGGGTTCTTGATCAGGACTATAAAACACATTTTTCTTGTTTTATGCCCTAAAGGCATATTGTTTTTTGAGAAATGAGCTAGACAAAATTTTAGTAAAATAGAACTGTTGAGAATTATGTTGTCTATTCAAAATTATTTTTTGTTGTTTATAGCAAATGCTTCAAATTATGAATTCAAGCATTTTACAACATAAGTATTAAAAAGACAAAAAAATCTATTTGTAGAAAAGTTATGAGAAACTTGGAAAGAGACGAAAAGCATTACTGGAGGTCCTTTAGATGCTGTTTTGGGCTGCACTTCTTGCTACTGACTTGGCTATTTTATAATTCTGCAAAAAGAGATGTAAACTTACAGATTCTGTTTAATGAAAATGCGAATATTTTTTACCCCAAAATAATCCCAAAGTTTGCTATTACAACTCTGTAGGACATTAGCCAGTGTTGCATCTAACTCATCAAAGTTAACATTTCTTTACTAATTGCCTATAAATATTCAGCTCCTCAAATACATTTTGAGCTGATTTTAACATCTATCTTAGTGGTTCCCTTATTAATCAAAGAGTTGAATAACATTTTGACATATGTTCATTTTACGTTTTCCTGAGAATCTTGCTTTTACTCTTTTCTCTCTGTGAAATGTGTATTTGTTGATAACGATCATATACCAACAATGACAAATACATCTATGCCTATACACATAGTTGTATAATTGATATACCATTAATGATACTTATTTAACATGTATACTTTGATCTAGTCTGACACCTATACAGTCCTAATACCATTGTCCTACTTCATGAACTTATTCATCGCCCCAATGGTTGCGGTTAAAGTCCTAGGTGTTTGGCTTACCAGCGGGGTAGCCGTGGGTTAGCCCTATAAATCTCCAAATTCAGGTTGTTCCCTATAAAGGAGAATAAATCTTGTACCTATCAGAAAGTGGTATTGTGAGGAACAAAAGAAAGTGAATGTAAAAGCATGAGGTGCCAAAAATATAAATAGAGCATAAAGAATTAGTTGCTATTTGAATATAATATGTTCTGTAAAAATTTTAAAATTATAATAATAATACTAAAGTAATGATAACAACTAATATATATTGACATAAGTACCTAGTATTATTGTAAGCACTTTACATATTCAGGTTTTTAACCAATTTAGTTTTTAAAAATTAAATTAACCAGTTTAATTTAATTTACAGATGAGACAACAAATGAGAATGATGTAGTGTATTTGGCTCTGTGGAATATAGATTTTTAGCTTAATTCTATGAGATATCAGTATTGTATACATAGCAGGGTCTCAAAAACGTTTCTTAAAACCTATGATGTGGATGATATAATATTTAATTAAGTACAGCAAGTGTTTAAAAATATCACTGCTTATTCTCTTTTCTTGGCACAAAATTTATGTTTCATCATTTGATTCCTAATTCTGAAGGCAGTTGCCACAGTCTTGACAACTCCTTTTCAGTTTTTACTTTTGTAGGACCATAACCTCATGGATGATTAAAATTATTAAATATTCACATAAACTTGATCTTTACTTCAATAGATGTCATAGCTTAGGCTTTCAGTTATGCAATATGATTAAGTTCTAGAAATGTGCTGTACAACATTATGCCTATAGGTAAACAATACTGTATTGTGTGCACTTAAACATTTGTTAAGAGGTTAGAACTCATGTTAAGTGTTGTTGAAGTGGTGTATAAGAAAAATCCATGTGCTACTGTCACCTTTTATGGCTAGCTTCTTTCACTTAGCATGTTTTCATTGTCCCATGTGTCAGTATCCCATTGTGTGGTGATCTCACAGTTGACTTACTGCTCATTCATCGGCAAACATTTGGGTTGTCCCCATCTCTTAGTTATTATGAATAGTGCTGCTATTAACATGTTTAAGTACTGGCTTGAGTATCTGATTTCAGTGTATACCTAGGAATGGAATCAGTGGGTTACATAAGTAATTCTGTGTTTAACTTTTTGACGAACCGCTGAACTATCCGTGAAATAGAGCTGGTCAATCCACACAGACGGAAGGCAGGCTGGTGGTTGCCAGGGCCTGGGGGGAGGAGGAATGGGGAACAACACTTAATGGGTGGAGGGTTTTTCTTCAGGAATGATGAAATGTTTTGAAATCAGATAGAAGTGGTAGTTGTACAATATTGTGAGTGCAATAAATGTCACTGAATTGTTCACATTAGAATGTTAAATTTTATTTGTATTTCACCTCATTAAAAAAATGCTAAAGGCTATTCGACAGTAGTTGCTGACAGGGTTATAGAAACAAAATTTAACGTTTGAATTTATGAAAATATTCTTATTTTATCTTTCCTAACAATAGAAAAGTTGTCTATGGATATATATGATTGAAAATGTCTATTTGCTTATTTCTCTTTTTGTATATAATCTAAATCCTAAGTATAATTTATTTCATTAAAACCATAGTACTGCTATTCAAGAAATATTAAACTGATCAGATAATTTATTAATAAGTAAAAGTGCTATACATTTAAAAGTTTCCAAATTGAAATAAGCACATTGAATTATCTTAAGTTTCTGAAAAATTAATTAGTGTATCCATATGTTATTAGAGGACAGTCACATATTTAAAAATCAATCAAAAGGGTTAAATAAATATCTTTTAAGGAGTCTTTATATGTGCAAATAAAATTAAAATATTTTTACATGGTATGCCAGGGACAGACAATGTTCTATATATGTGGATTCTGTATACCCAATTTGCAAACTGAATACATTACAAATAAGAGTATAATGATTTCAGTACTATTGGCTTTATTACCTTATTTTTTGTGTATATACTATATAATACTTCTCCACTGAAGTAATTATTTAAGGAAGGCAAAGCTAAAGAGCATTTAAAACGAAACTTCCCTATGTTAAATTATGTAGAAAACTGATGAAAATTTTTCACATTGAACAGGGACACTAAATATACTATTTCTAAGTATTATATGTTTTTATATCTTGTTTTTTCTCTCACTATGTCCATGCAGACATGTTTGTTATCACCTTTTAAATCAACATGTTAACATAGAGTTCTCTTTTTAAAATGTATATTGAGTTTCCAGACTTATTTTTCTACTCTTATATTCACATCACAATAATACTACCTGGATATAATTACACACCCCATTTCAATGTATTCTTAATAACATCTTCTCTCTTTCCTATCATGAGTTTCATGACTATTTATTTTTCAACCTAAATTGCAACAACATGCTGATAAGTTATCATGAAGAAAATATATCAGAGCTATTAAAATATTACAATTGCTGCTAATTTAGGTAATTACCTGTTATGTCTTCCACAGAGAAAAAGAACTATTTTATACTTTTTGGTTCCTAGTTCAAAATTTGGTCTAATGAAAAGTGCCAACACTTTGCACGTTTCCGCATTGCAGTCAGTCTATTGCTAGTTCTCATATGATTTTCCCTTTGATCAAACTATAATTATCCTAACCTACATACAGAGGAAAGAAGGAAAAAACACAGAACCTCAACATGCTTACAGGGATGACTGCAGAATAAGCTACAATCGAGTAAGTATGTATATAATAAACACAAAGGAGTAAATGAGGTTAACTCATAGCACTTTGGAAAGAGTCAGACATTACTTTGGGAAGGAAATACGCAAACACATTTAAGTCTGACTATGTAGTATTTAAAAGAAACCAGAACATGTAACTTGGCTCCTTAATGAAATCTCAGGACATTAAATTTCATTCCAAATAATATTAATAGTTTCCTATGAATAGTGGTCATCTTTAATTTTTAATAAGAATTTGGTTTTAAAATCAGAAGAGGTTACTTAAAATAGCACTGAATTCTGCAAAAGGCCAATGGCTCAATTAATTCAATTTTCCAAAAACTAGAAAATAAGTTACTGCATACTAAGTCTAAATTAGTCAAAGGACTATGGGGACAATGGAAAATTTGCCATCTGCTCTTCACTACCAACAAAGACACTAATTTCATATATGAAGTCAAACACAAGAATTATGACATAGTTACATGAGGATGCTGAGAGATTACATGAATAATGGAACACTAAAATTAACCTCCGAGTCACCAGCAAGCAGATGCTCCTCCATCCTGTCAGTCAATCTTAAATCAATTAAGATATTCTGAATAAATTGCTTCCATGGAGAGAATTCATTCATTTTAACATGTCAATCTCACTGGACGTTTTTCACTGCACCCTAAAAATGCCTTTACACTGACACACGTTTAATTAGGACCAGAGATTGTTTCTCTTCCCTATATTTAAAAATCAAAACCATAGAAAACTTATGAAATAAAATTAAAGTTTATTCCTTAAGTATTTGAAGTTTGCAGCAAAGCAGAAAGTGACAGTATTGAAAAGAGAGAAGATAATTTATGATTAAAAATGGGGATGGTTTGGATTTGATTGGTATCGAATCCTTAATGTGAAAACTGCATACTTATGATCCTTAAATCAGGTACCACCCAAATCAGCTAAAAGCAAGACAGATATTCAGTCAAGGTTTTCAGAAATAGAGAAAGGATTATAATTTTAATGCTGTCTTCAATTATTGCCTATAATCCAAATATTAATCTTGTACTGCAATTTATCAGAAGAAGTCATCAGAATTTTGGTCATATTATGTAATTGGCCTACTTAATCTCTCCAGGAACAATCTAAGGCTACTTGTACATAGGCAAGGACAAATTGGTGGTGTAGCTAGGCCAGGTCAGTCTGATCTTGCACTTGTCATGCAAATATAACCAAGATGTCTTTTGCTGTTTCTTTGTCTTTAAGATCCCAATAAGCTCAGCCCCCATCTATTGGCCTCATCATCTTGAACCACTGGAATTCTACACCAAGTAAAAGTTTCAGCACCTACTCTTAAGATTTCTGCAGATGGACTTAACATTCTCATCATGACTTCTGAAGCTCTCTTTCTACTGCTACAGAATCAGGTTAGCTTATGGATTCTCTATTTTCTTGCATGTAAAGTCCCTCATCTTAGACCCAGATATGAAACTAGTCATATCCCTCTATTTTCAGACCTTTCCATTTTCTCTGAAGATAATTCTCTGCCCCAGTACTTATTGAGGATCATCAAGGCAGCTGAGATGGAGTGTGATGTAAGTGGGAAATGGAAGTATGGGGCCTGGGAAGGAAGACTGAGCACTTATGGGGCAGGGGACTCTCTGCAGAAGCATAATCAAGTCTTTATTAGACACTTCTGTTCTTAAATGTCTTTAAGGCACCCACCAGGTAAACTGGTAATTTCTCTTTTCTCCTTCCTCTCTCCCTCCTACCTGATATTTCTCTTAATTTCAAATGCAGAGATATGTAGCTTTTATTTTTCTGAAACTATTCACATTTTAGTGTTTTATTTTTTATCTCATTCATTAAACTAAATTTTAGTGCAATGTCAAGAGGTTATCTTAAGAGTGACATCTTCAAAGAATTTTGGTTTGGTTGCAACTATAAAGTGATACATGAGTCATTGTTTCCCCACAAATTTGAAGATAATACTAAATTTAGAGGGAAAATAGATAAATATCAGCGTTAAACAGGGGAAAAGAATCTGAGAAAGTTTAATCTCTACAAAAATGCAAGTAGAAGGGAAACACAATCAGGAAACTCTCAGTGGCGCTGCAGGTCTAGGGTAAAGCTGCATCTGGTTTATCTGTTAAAGTGGCCCATTTAAACATAGTTACCCCTGAACAAATATATTGTATTGTAACTATGTCAAATAAACATGTGCTTGTAAATTTCATTTTATGTTCTTTATTTCTCTATGAAGAGCATTGAATTGTGATTGTGAGCGTTACCAGTAGTGTTTTGTATTATCAGGTATTTGGATAACACATTGAACTGGAATTTGGGAAGTAATTACTTTTTCTATGTATTGGGCAACTATAAAATAGACATATTTCACAGAGGGACATCTGATTTCTAAATGTTCCCATTAAAAAGAAAAATTGCTCATTTCTATTTCATGTTGTAAAGCAAAAGCACAATCTAGGATAGACAAAATATATCCATACTCATATTTCACGTGCATGTACACACATACATGTCAGTATATATAAGTGTGTATGTGCGTGTTACTGTATGTGTGTGACTAGATCACAAAAGAACAGTTTGTTTTCCGTGTGAAGGTATTATACCTATAATTTCAGAATTGCATCATCAAGAAGAGATTTTATCATTTACCCCTTCATCTCTTCTTTCAATCTTTTAGCATAAACTCCTTCACATTTGACTTTCATAAGCCATAAATTATGTCATTATTTTATGAATCATTAATAAAGAAAAAAAACTTGTGAATTCAAATCTGGTGTAAGTTAAGAGTAATCCTGTGTAATACATGAATCAGTTATACACTCCTTTCATTACATTGAGTTTTCTTTCATCTATTCCAAAGAATTTTGCAACTTTTAACTGCATTCAGTTTGCATTCTGTGGCATGGGACTGGCAATCACTCTACATGTACATTGATAGTTAGACATTATCTGCTGTGTGTATTTTCCTTTCTTGATTGCCATACAGCATTTGGATGTGGTTTTGCAAGACAATATGGAATAGCTGTCATTTTCCCCGTGAAGACTACTTGTGTCATGATTATCGATGTGATGCCCCACTGCTCTCTTTCTTTCCCTTTCTATGAGCACAATAAATTTTTGTTTCATGGTGAAACATTTTGTAATCTTTGGAAGATTTAAATGGCAATAAAATCAACATATAAAGTGACAACAATGCACACAACTTTATTAAAGTGATGAAAATACCACCAGGTTTGACCAAGTTCTCACATGCACAAGCAAGGACAACTGGCTAGGACCTATCTCTTGGCTCCTGTGATTGTAAGATGCCATTGATTGCAAGATGCCATTGACTGCAAAGTAATGATTCACATTTCAGAGATGTCATAATGTGAAAAAAAAAGTCTTAAGAAACAAGGTACTGTGATATTTATTGAACTTCACTACGTGCTAGAAACTATGATAAGGAATGTGCACGTGGTCAAGACTTGTAATCAAATCTTCTATGAGAACATATAAAGTATAATGTGGTCAGGAAAATGTGCTTAAGGAATTCAAGGAGGATAGCCCTTGAAGTTGGGAAGACTGATGCACACTTCAACAAGATGTCAGTTCATCTAAAGTTGAAAGAGACAGAATTTGGGTAAGTGGAGAAGGTGAGGGGAAAGATACTTGAAGCCAAAATCAAATTGGAGCAGAGATTTGGAGGCACAAAAACAGAAAAGATACTCAAGACATGGTGAGAGGGCTTATCTGGTTGAAGCTTTCTTAGCATGTGAGAAGGAATCATTATAGATGATATTGGAACACACGCTAAATAGAGGAGATTCTCTTGAATGCAGGCTTAGAAAACAAGTCTTGAAATTTTCTGAGGTCACTAACATGTGCTCAGACTTGTTTTTCAGGAAGCCAAACCCATGTTGCTGCTTATGTGAACGAATGTGATAATTTCACAAAAGCCAGGTTTTTGATGCATATTAAGAGACTCAATTATTTGTAAGCAGGTAGGGAATGGGGTGACAAGTTGAAGGTGCTGTTTTTCTCCATCCCTGTCAATGACAGATGGTGCTTAGTAATAAAAGTAAGTTAGAAAGAATCCCTTTCTCCTAATGAATACTCCTGAAAAAACAAAACAAAACAAAACCCAAAACAAAACAAAAAAATCCTGAATTAAAGAAATGCTCCCAAATGGAGAAGCCACTCTTCTGGCAAAACTGGCAAAACTCATAGTCAGATTGAGGAGCAGGAGCTTATGTGAAAGGAAATTAGACAAAATCAAAGTACTCTAGACTTAATGGGCTACTCCCAGTGGGGTTGACTTTAATGATTTTTATACCTTTTGTAAGCATGCCACACAAATTCCAGCTTCCCCAAAACTACTTCTAATAAAGTAACTAACCACAAGTTGTGCTTGTTAAAGTAGGATTAGTATGTTTGTGCACCATACCTATGACACATCTCTCTGACTCAATGGTTCAAATTAAATTGACAGAAACATCATATAGCCATTTAAAAGCAATGCAGCAAACACATTAGTAGCTGAGAAAACTGGAAACAGGGTTTGAGGTAGTAAAGTGTTTTAGTAAATCAGTATGAAAATTAATGAACTGAAATAGGATGATATCGTGGAAATAAAAACAATGAACAAGATATTTTTTAAAAATACCTCTAAAAGCCTTTGTAGCACCCACAATTGGGCTCCATTGACCATGAAAGTAGATCAATTTGAAAATTAAGAAATAGAAGAAAAAGAAGCAATGATGGTTTCTCTTGTAATGAAAAACTGGTGGGTTGTTGTTTGTCCTCAACAAACACAAACTAGAAGCAGAAAACCCTGAATGAAACAAATATATCACTATGAAATTAATGGACTCCTCAAACCATTTCTCCATTTTTTTTAAAGATTTTATTTATTTATTTGAGAGAGAGAGAAAGCACAAGAGGGGGGAGCGGGAGAGGGAGAAGCAGACTCCCTGCTGAGCAGGGAGCCCGATGCGGGACTCGATCCCGGGACTCCAGGATCATGACCTGAGCCGAAGGCAGTCGCTTAACCAACTGAGCCACCCAGGTGCCCCCGTTTCTCCATTCTGAAGCTTTCAAATAACATGATTTTATTTAAATAAATTCTAGTAAATAAAATAAAGGTCTGTGTTTGTTTCATTTTCTGCACAGATTCAAACCCCATGGAATTTAGAACAGAAAGTAATGGTTATGTATCCCATGAAAATAAGTAGTCCTGCTGTCTTTTACCTGCTAAGAGGTAGTCCTTAATTGCCATTCAAGTGCAAAAAAAAAAAAAAAAAAAAATTCCACTTAAAAGACACATTGTACTTTTATCATCAATGAATAGAGATTTGATAGTCTTTTATAATTTTGATTCTGCATTCAATAGATCTTAAGGTCATGCTGTTACTCTATTTATTGAAGAGTACTAGACATAATAATGAGACAAGTAATACTTCACATTGAAATACTCAGTTATTCTTTATTGAAATAAACTTTTGAACTTTTGAAGTGTTGTTTTCTTTGATTTTTGTTTTTGTTTTTGTTTTGAGAGAGAGAGAGAGCTCAGGTTGGGGGGGGTAGTGGGAGAGGGAGAGAGAGAATCCTATACAGGCTCCTTGCCCAGCACGGAGCCCCACGTGGGGCTCAACCTCACAACCTGAGTCAAAATGAAGAGTCGAACACTTAATTGACTCAGCCACCCAGGCACCCCTGCAGTGTTGTTTTCAATCTGCAATGCTTTTATTTGTTTTTAAGACTACCATTATTATTACCATATTTTTTCCATCAGTTTTCAGATATCATGCGAGACTTCATGTGACCATCCATCACAGAACACCCATTTGCCCTGTCACAGGGTCTGCCGGGGCCCACCAGAGGTAACCTGTAGGACCCATGGACCCTGCTTATAATTGATGTATTTATGTTACTAAAAAGTGCTAAAATGCAACAAAGAATTGCTTTAATAGAAAATATTTCAATTTAAAAGATAAAATGTCTACAGACTAAACCTTGCCAAAATCTTTGGACATGGATGCAATAAAAATGAACAGGTTAGGATTTTAATAGCTTTTGAAGTGAATTAGAATAATTCAAAAATCTTAGGAAATAAGTTTTCCAAAAACAAGTAGCCAGAACAAGCCTTCTAAGTTGATTTGGTGTACTGATTTATTCAAATATCAGGGAACACTGACATGAAAATGTGCTCAACCTCATTTGTCATATGGGAAATGCAAATTAAAGTCACAATGCCATCCTACTACAAACACCAGAATGGCTAAAATGAAAATGACAGAAAATACCAAGTTTTAGCATATAACTGGAGTTAACAAGGATTTCCATACACTGCTCACACTCTTTCTGTCTACTGTGAAGTCATTTCTGAAAAACAATTAAACATCTAAACAGTATATAACATAAGTCTACTCATAGGTATGTACCCAAGAGGAATGTATACACTAATTTTAAAAAAATGTACAATTCACAATGGTCACCCAGATATTCATCAGCAACATAGTAGATATATAAATGATGGTTTATTCACATAATGACATACTATTTAACAAAGAGAAGGAAGGATTACAACTACTTGCAAACATTTAGATGGGCCTCATATCGTATGGAGTAAAAGAAGCCACTGATAAAAATATCTGTGATATGATTTATATAAAGAAGAAAAAGCTAACAAAAAAATATCTATACTGTTAGAGGTCAGAATTATGGCTATCCTTGAGTCACTAGTGAATAGAACGGGCGTCTGGGATGTTGATAATGTTTTAATCCTCGATTTACATCTGGTTAAACTATTGGGTTCAGTTTGCAAAAATTTAATTTGCACACTTATAGCATGTGTGCTTCTTTGTGTATATACTATTTTTCACTTAAAATGTTAAAATTGTAAAAAAAAAAAAGTAGATCTGTTACTATAGTAAAATACTCTAAATAACTTCACCTAACATTAGGGCTAAAATTACACTTTCAAACCTTTAGATTTTCTGTCTCTGGAGCTCCTAGAGAGAGTTAAAACACATATATCTTCATAGCCTTTCCAAACATCCAGCTCTTTGTTAAAAATGAATAAACACGACATGAAAGAACCAAATACATGGCAAAATATGTTTAAAGAGAAGGAGAAATGATGAATGGTAGCCTGGGATCAGGCATACTGAAGACTAGGGTACACATTACCTCATCTTAGGCAGGCCTGTGGGATAGGCATAAAAGTCAGGCTGACTCTCCAGGTAAATTTAAAATGTAAAATATATTCAAACGAGTATCAGAAAGAGAGGTAAGTTCAACTATTTTAAGCAAAGGTGTGGACGGCAAAAGACAAGTGATGGAGGACAACATATACACACACACACATACACACACGTAATGATTTCTTTCCATACACTGCTCACACTCTTTCTGTATACTGTGAAGTCATTTCTGAAAAAAAATTACACACCTAAATACACACACATGATATGATCTGTTAGGAATCAGCTGGTACTACCAATCTGTGCTGCTCTCACTCCATGATTTAGGAGTCAGAACGTTTTACTCATTATTTCTTATTGTATTATATTATATTATATTCTAGGTTAAGATATATTTATTTTACTTCAGTTTATTTGTCAAACTAGTCTTTACTCAAATTGAAGTATACAAAATTCTCAATTCTGCATCATATGGAGTAGGAAAAAATTATTTGCCACATTAGCAAAATACAGCAAGAGAGAAAGAGAAAACCAGTTATTGTATTCCCACTAACCTGGCTTTGTTGCTATAGATGCCCCTTTCTATAACGTTGAAGTGCAGGTGTAGACCACTACCTGAGCACAAGTACTTCTGAGAGTTAAGCTTTCATCAGTGTTTATCAAATGTTGATATCTTTAACATTTCTTTGTCCAAGGAAGGACTTAAGACTAATTAGTCCTTCAGAAATGATTACTTCTCTCTCCCCCAGGAAATGAAGAGTTCCAATAAAGGTTGAAAAAAGGAGGTAATACATACTCAGGCTTAAATTTTACTTATTTTAGCCTATGAATATAAACACAACTAAAGCAACAAGGAAGCAGTTCCAACATTCCCAAATGATGAAAAAAGAAAGAACATTTTGACTGTAATGAGAAAAGAGGGACTATTATTGGGCTCAATTCCACAAAGTCATTTACTAGGAAATTGTTATAAAACACAGAGAATTAAAGCATCCCTTTATACTTAGTCAGTAGCAAAGGAGGATAAGTATTTAATAGTTGATTTATAACCTCATTTCACATTTTCCTTTATACTTGCATCAGTTGCTTGAACTCTAAGTTCATTTTGTCATAAAGAAATGGGAATATAATCACATTCTAATTACATAGCCTTGGGTTATTTGTACAATTAAGTTATCTGTTACAAAGTTAATGAATGTTAATAATGCAATTCTCTTTGGTGACCTAATTGATATACTAACATTTATTGTGTACTGCAGTCCATTAATTGAGACACACTTATTGAATGAATACTTAATATTCAAATATATATTCAGTTATTTGTGACAATTTTGTTTCTAAACAGTCTCTCAATTTTTAAAGTTCTAAATGAGAAAGAACAGCAATGCTTATCCATTTGTCTTATTTTATGTAAGAACACTGGACATCAACATAAACTAGTCTTCCAAGATTTGGGAGAAAAATGTATTCTTTATCCCAAATAGAGCCAAATATGGAAAAAGAGAATTAGCAAAAATATGCCTCAAATATTAATGCCCTTGAAATATCATGCAGAGAAAATTGGAAGTAATGGAGGAAAACCTACTTTATGATACAGGTAAAAAAAAAAAAATGCACACAGTATAAACACTAAGCATTCCAACCACTGGGGAAACCTTGTTGCCTTTATTTCTTCTGTTTAGACACTGTCAGCAGTCACAAATCAAGTTAAGGTTTATATCACTGTGTGTTAAATTATATCTATGCCCTTGTAAAGCTGTGCAACATTGTTGCCTTGTGTAAGAAATCTTTAAACCACATGTTCTGCCAAGTAACTGCTGATGTTTACTTCCAAAATTCGATCTGGTTGTATTAGATGCATTAAACGATGACCTTTAAGAGTCCATTTTTAAAAGACCGTCTTTAATATGTTTATTTGTATATGTCACCCCTGGCTTATACTTTCTTGTCATAACTTTGAAACTATTACCCTATTTCTTTCAATACATTTGACAACCAAGATTTCCAGACTTAATTTTACATCATACATCCCCATAAAATGAAACATACTGTGCTAAGAAAAAAACAAACAAAAAGTCCCTAGCATTGGAACTGGCATATTGAAGTTGTATCAAGATATAAAGTTGAAGGGTTTAGTAATTATAACATAAAAGTTATTTTCATCTGAAATATCCACATAATTGAAGCAAACATGAATTCTGCTTGTAGGATTTATCTCCATTTTCCACTTCAGTTAGCTAGTGTAAGGATAAATAATGGCATTTTATATCCCCAAGCAATTAATATTTAAGCCTAAATAATATATTAGTGTTGATTTTCCATGGCCTTCTCTTTAGCATTGGAAATGCATGCTACTTAAATGGTTAAATAATATATTGGAGGTATAGCCATCTTTTTTTTATTTCTCAAAGTTAAAATGCATCTTAAATTAATTATGAATATTGAGCACATAACAGCTCACATTGCTATTTGTTCTCTTATACACTTAGCATAAGGAAAATAGGTAAAGACATATGCACTTCCTCAGATGTTACCTTTTGGAAATTGAGTAAGAAATGCTTTTAAAGCAGCTCATGTGTCCTCAAACAGAGTAGTGGCATTGAGACATTGTTTGTGTAAGCTTACACTCAAAAATATTCCAAAAGTTCCAGCCTCTTATTGTTTCAAATTTATATACTTATTTTATATGGAATTATAACTCAGAAAAAAAAATAAGATTCTATCTCTTGCTAACTTTACCCACAAAATTCTAGTTCTAAAGGGAAGTGTTTGCAAATGTCAAAACATATTGCTTCCTTTTTTGTCAAGGTAAATCTAAAAATTAAATGATTTATACTTGCCTATATTTATATCATTAGCTTATTATTACATAAATAAATGGATAAGAATTTATGGAAATGAGATGAAATGCTTTTTACTAGATCAATGGCATCATTGCCATTTTCTAGTAGAATGCCTATAAACTATTGTTTAAAATATTCTCTGTAGATATAGAAACATGTTTGACCATAGACAGACATGCTTAGTTTTCAGTGGAAATTTCTTAGAATAGGGGGGGGGAAGGTCTGTGTTTGTTCTGATTTTAATTACTTTCACAGGCTGGTTTATGACATTTATTTTGATTTGTAAAGAAAATATTACTTAATTACTTAATTCCTTTTTGGCTTATGCAAAGTGTGTGTGTCTGTGTGTTCATATACATATAAACTGGTAACTTTAACTTTCTGACATGAATAGAAAATTATTTGAGTAGAAGAAAATTACCTAAAATGTGTGGACAGAGGTCTTGGATTGAGCTTTATCACAACTTTATTGTATGAGAAAAATAAATCATTTTTAACCTGTATGTACACTTCAGGAAAGAAACAGCTATGATTGCTTTCATTGAGTTCATATATCAGATAGTCTCTTATAGCCAATAGCAATAATAAGAATATCATAATTATGAATACTTGGGAAGTTATTCTGTGTGAGAAATATCAGAATTTAATACATAATTATGGAGCCTATTTCTCATCTTGCCTGAATTATGTTCCACAACTTTCCAGTGATACTGAGGTAAACTCTCCTCATGAAGATAATGCCCCCTGAGATACAAGTGGTAAGGCAATAACACAAGATGGAAAAATGGAGACATATCAAGGCAAATTTAATCCACAAAGGTAAAATAATATATTAAATCCTAGAGGAGATTTTTTCAATGTGATGAACTGCAAAAGATTAAGAAGACCACTTTTAAGAACTGTTTTTGGTCATTGCTCCTTTCTAATAATATAAAAAAGATAAGGTAGAAACTTACATTTTTGTCATTATGGTATACTATTGATCCCTCCTCAGACCATATTCATTAGATAATGTTTCACTCCCCAACAGTGAAACAAATATAAACATCAAAATAATACTTAAAAATCATAAGGGTCAGCTCAGTGATTTTATATATCTAACCATCTATCTCTATTTTAATATGACGCTTTCAATTTCTTCATTCACAAATGAAGTTTAGTATCTAACGAATTGAAAACGAATTCTCTGATACAGATCTACCTCAAGAAGCGAGAAAAAAATCTCAAATAAATAACCTAACTTTACACTTAAAGGAAATAGGAAGAGAACAAAGTTAAGCAAAAAGGAATGAAATAAAGACCAAAGCAGAAATAAATGAAATAGAGGCTAAAATAAAAATAGAAAAGATCAATGAAACAAAGAACTGGTTCTTTGAAAGAATAAACAAATTTGACAAAACTTTAGTTAGGCTTGCCAATGAATGAATGAATGAATGAATGAATGAATGAATAAATAAATGAGAGAGAGAGAGAGAGAGAGAGAGAGAGATTGAGATACCACAGAAATACAGAAGATTATAAGAAACAGGAACAATTATGTACTAGCAAAATGGACAACAGAAGAAATGGGTAATTTCCTAGAAACATAAAATCTTCCAAGACTAAATTATGGAGAAATAAAAAATCTGATTATTAGTACAGAGATTGAATCAGTAATCAAAATCCTCTCAACAGGGTGTGTCTGGGTGGCTCAGTTGGTTAAGTGGCTGCCTTTGGCTCAGGTCATGATCTTGGTGTTCTGGGATTGAGCCCCACATCGGGCTCTCTGCTCAGCAGGGAGTCTGCTTCTCCCTCTGCCCCTCACTCGACTCTCATGCTCTCTCTCTCGCTCTCTTTCTCTCTCAAATAAATAAATAAAATCTTAAAAAAAATCCTCTCAACAAACAAAAATTCAGGACAAAATAACTTACTGGTGAGATCTACCAAACATTCAAAGAATTAATACTAATCCTTCTCAAAGTCTTCTGAGAAACAGAAGAGGAGGGGAATCTTCCAAATTCATTTTATGAGGCCAATATTACCTTGATATCCAAACCAGATAAAAAAACCACAAGAAAAGAAAATTATAGGCCCTGATAAACATTAAGTTCAAAAATCCTCAACAAAATAGTAGCAAACCAAATTCAGCAATCCATTAAAAGTGTCATACCTCATGTCTGGTGGGATTTATTTCAGGGATGCAGGATAGCTCAACTTCTACAAATCAATCAGTGTGATACACCACATTAACAAAATGAAGGATAAAAATTATATGATCATCTCAATAGATGCAGAGAATGCATTTGACAAAGTTCAACATCCCTTATGATAAAAAAATACTCAACAAAGTGGGTATAGAGAAAATATACCTCTACATAATACAGGCCATATATGACAAACCCACAGCAAACATCACACTCAATGGTGAAAAACTGAAAAATTTTTCTCTGAGATCAAAAACAAGACAAGGATGCCTATTCTCTTCTACATAGTGTTAGAAGTCCTAGCCAGAGTAATTAGGCAAGAAAAAGAAATAAGAGGCATGCAAATTGGAGGAAAATAAGTAAACCTGTCACTTTTGCAGATGACATAATTCTATATATCAAAAACTCTAAAGATTCCACTGAATAAATAAATAAATAAACAAATAAGTTCTTTGGACTAACAAATGGATTCAGTAAAGTTGTAGGATACAAAAATCAATAAACACAAATGGTTTTACACACTAATAACAAAACATCAGAAAGAGAAATTAAGAAAATCCCATTTACAATATCTTTAAAAAGAATAAAATACTTAGAAATATATTTAACCAAGGAGGTAAGAGATCTGTGTACTGAAAACTTTAAGATGTTGGTGAAAGAAATTGAAGAAAATACAAATAAATGGAAAGATATCCCATGCTCATGGATTGAAGCATTAATATTGTTAAATGTCCAATCTACAAATTCAATGCAATATTTGATATCAAAGTTCTGATAGTATTTTCTATGTAACTAGACCAAATAATCCTAAAAGTTGTACTGAACCACAAAAGACCCTGAATAGCCAATAAAACTTTTGAGAAACAAGGACAAAATTGGAGATATCATGCTCCTTGATCAAACTATACTACAAAGCTATAATAATCAAAATAGTATGACACTGATGTAAAACAAACATATAGGTCAATAAAACAGAAGAGAAAGCCCAGAAATAAACATACACATACATGATCAATTAATTTATGACAAAGGAGGCAAGAATATACAATGGAGAAAGAACAGTCTCTTCAATAAATGGTGCTGGAGAAACTGGACAGCTACATGCAAATAAAAGAAACTCAACCACTATCTACAAACACATACAAAGGTTAATTCAAATGGATTTAAGACTTGAATGTAAGACTACAAACTATAAAACTCCTAGAAGAAAACATGGATGATAAGCTCCTTGACATCACACTTGGCAATCCAGTATTTTCGATCTGATTCGCAGAAATAAACAAATGGGAATACATCAAACTAAAAAGCTTCTGCACAGCAACAGGTGATGTACAGAAGTATTGAATCACTCTACTGACCACCTGAAACTATCACACCGTATGTTAACTAACTGGAATTTAAGCAGAAACTTAAAAAATATAGATATATAGATAGATGATAGATAGATTTTTTAAAAAGCTTCTGCACAGCAAAGGAAACCATCAACAAAATAAAAAGGCAACCTACTGAATGGGAGAAGATATTTGCAAATCATATACCCAGGGAAGGGCTAATATCCTAAATATATGAAGAATTCATACAATTCAATAACAAAAAAATAAACAATCTGATTAAAAAATAGGCAAAGGACCTGAATAGAAATTTTTCCAAAGAAGACATAGAGGTAGCTAACAGACACATGAAAAGATGTTCATCGTCACTAATCATCAGACTCTCTTGCAAATCAAAACCACAGTGAGATATCACCTCACACCTCCTAGGATGGCTATTATCCAAAGACAAGAAACAGCAAGTGCTGGAGAGATTGTGGAGAAAAGGGAACCCCTGTGTACTGTTGGTGGGAATATAAATTGCTGCAACCACTATGGAAAACAGTATGGAGGTTTCACAAAAAATTGAAAATAGAATGACCATATATCTAGCTACTACTTCTGGGAACTTATCTGTAGAAAATGAAAACACTAATTTGAAAAGATATATGCACTGTTTGTTAATTGCAGCATTTTCTACAATAGCCAAGAAATGGAAAAAGCCTGAGTGTCCACTGATGGATGAATGGATAAAGATGTGGCATACATGCGCAATGGAACAGCACTCAGCCATGAAAAAGAATGGGATCTTGTGATTTGAGAAAATGTGGATGGACCTAGAGGATACTATGCGAAATAAAGTAAGTTAGACAGAGAAAGATAAATACTATGCTTTCATCTATATGTGGAATCTAGAAAACAAGAGAAAACAAAAGTCAAAGATACAGAGAACAGATTGATGGTTATCAGAGGCAAAAGGTGTTGGGTGTGGCAAAAAATGGTGAAGGGGGTCAATTATATGGTGACGGGTGCACCTATACTTGTGGTGATCATTATGTAGTACAGGTTTTATAATATGCTGATTGGACATCATACTTGATGTTTCAATCAATGGCAAGAGTTACTGACTTTGTTCAATTAGGCTGGCTATAGTGCATATAGATGTATTAAAGCCAATATTTTTATTCCATCACAGGGCATTGATATGCTGAAGATGTTCTAAATTCATGATTATAATGTTAAGTCAATTTTACATATAGAAACCATAAAACTAGTTAGTTTTGCAACTTATCAGGCATATGGATCTACATTTCTCTGTTATTCACTGGAATAAGAAAGTACAAGTTGCCAAAGAAGTCATTCACCTATCTCACTAAGAAAAGACAGTTTCAATGATAATTTACTTAGACATGTGAAGAGATGTGAGAGATGTTTATAAATTTAGCACTGCATCTGTCTATTGATTTGTGTTACTAATACTTAATTAAAAACAAATATACACTAGAAAAAAGATAGACCAAACTATAGTATTTGCCAAAAATATGCCCCTGTATTTCTTCAGAAATTCATTTGGTTATGTAGCCATCAGGTGGCTCCCCTTTCTTGCTTTGAAAAGTAACACTTTGAGATGTGAATTTATTTGATTTTTTTTTTAATTGGAGGAGTTCCTGAAAATGAGTTGGTTTTGCTTTGAAACTGTTGCTGACCAAAAGTAATAAAAGAAACAAAATTTAACTTGTGATATTTTTTCTTATGGACAATGCAAAATCATTTTACAATCATTTTCACTTTCATAAAACAAAGTTACTATGGCTTTTAAAATTAATTTTCATAATTAGGGAACTTGAGTAATAAACCAAGGCTACATTCCTCTTTGGATCTAATTAAAACAGTATATAGAGTTGTGCCTGGATTTCTTTTCTCAACCAGCTAAACAGGAAAAATTAAATTGCCCCCAATGTGCTTTGTAAAGGGCTTCAGCAATTGAATGAATCTATCTTGAGTCTCCTTAAATTCAGTATCAGGCAACATAGATCAGCAGGAGAGAGAGGACAAAACCATGACGTAGTCTCTGAAAGGCCAGGGTCCATTTTGATGAAGGAAGCTGATCAATGAAATATAACCTCTCCCTCAGTTTGGAGATGTAAATCAATTCTTGCAAACTGTTAATCACTTTGATTTCATGGTTCAAAAATTACAGAAGCCCCTAGAAATTAGGGCTATTTAAATGATTTGTAAAGGTGAATGTGTCCTCAAATTATGCACAATTTTATACTTAATTGTATCAATAGGGCATGTTACCTTTCTTGCATAAGCAAGGGAATGACTCCCCCCCTTCCTAAAACTAGCAAATTCCTACCTTTCTTTGGATACCACAGGTAGTTTTTTAGATTTTTCCTCTTCCCTGCACCCTCCAAATACTTATTTCTGTTATGTACAGTGTGGCATTGAAATTGTTTATGCATGTCTTAATTTTATAAGGCATTGATGGAAAAATATTTTCCACTTGTGTATCTTATTTTAATTATTTTATGTACTTTTCTTGTGTGAAAATGAGGTGATAACTCATTGCAGTTATCTCAGCTGAAGTGATCTTATTTTAAGATATTATTTGGGTCCCTAAACACTAATACGGTTCTATGTCTGGTACTGCTTTTTTTGAATTTCTCTGTCGATAATAAGACTGAGATTATCTGTTTCTCTCTCTAGGAAGAGCATATCATAATGTTGAAGAATGGGTGTGGAGCCATACAGATCTGGTTTTTTAACTTAGTTCCAGCACTAACTAGCTGTGCAACGATAAGCAAGTTACTTAGGTACCCTGAGCCCCAGGTTTCTCATCCGTAAAATGATGATTAGTAATGCCTACCACCACCAGGTGGTTTGGAGGGTTAGATGTATGTGGAGCTGTGTATGTATACTATATGTTTTTTCAAACAGTTATAAGCAGTGACCCCTCATCTTGTCCACAGTGATTCCCAATTGTGGGAAACATCAGGCATTTTTGAGATTTTTCATCAGAATCACAGAAAGAGCTTGTTAGGAAAGCAGTTCACTGTCCTCACGCATAAGCCACTGATTAATAATCCACTGAATAAGGTAAGATATGGCCACGTAGCTGAAAATACCCTTCTGCTGAGTGTGAGGACCATTGAAGTTTGAAAGCCACTACTCTTTCCAGAGGCACTGATGACAAAACACATTGAATAAGATTCCAGATACATTCTTTTTTAGTTGACTCCAAGATCTAGACGTGTTCCAGAGCATGGGCATATGTGTATATGATTTTACATGAATGTTTTGAGGAAAGGGCAAGTGAGGAGAATACAACATGGAGTCACAGTATGAACAGAATTTTCAATAAGGTAAGAAGGTGTCAGGTGATTATTTTCATACACAGGAAAAAATTAGTCCTCTTAAATACTAATTCTGCTTTATTAGTAGCATGGTCTGAATTCAGGTTTACAATCACATTGATAAGGTACCATAGGCTACACTGAACAAAAAATATATTTCCCTATAAGACAGAATGAAGGATAGGAAACACCCTAGCACATCTTGAAAAATCACAACAGGAATTATCTGAATCCTAGGTTCATCTTCTAATGCTCAGGTCATTTGGAATTTGGGGCTGAGCCTGTGTCAACAATTCCAGCTCAGGGCTTGGGATTCCCTTTAATGTTTAAATCTAATTAGTCATATATTCTCACAGGTGTGCATGGTAGGCCCTTAACACAGAAGACTTGCCTCATCCGTGCTTGTTCTTAATACTTAATAAACAATCCTGACCAACAGGTGCAATGCTTGGTCAGGTGTGTATTTCTGAACCAGAGTTTCATTTATCTTGAATCTGATATAAGTATGCTCCTAATATTTTATTGAATATAAGGTGAGTGGACCAAGGCTGAAAGCCTCAGGACTCCCTGAGGCTACAGAAAGCCTCTAGAACCAACTGTTACCCCTACCACTCTACCCCAAAGCTAAATGTGTGTCTACATCTTCCCTATTGGTAACATAAATACAGTATAAGGTAATAAATCTTCAAAAAGGAAGGTTGGAAATAACTGCATTTTCTAAAATGGAGAAAGAAATATGTCCTGTTTATGCATATGTTCTGTAACAAAGAACCTAGAACCTTAGGTAATAGTATTTATCATAAATGTTCTCATTCAGACATGAATGAATGAAACTTGTTGATAGTGAATTAAACCTACACTTTGTGAAATTTCACAGCATCCTGATTAGCCAAGTTTTAATTAATATTGACTTTAGATGTGTTTAAAGTGGTGATTTAGCTATCAAAATAATTATGTAACATGTTTGTGCCACATGTAACTTTACTCAACTTGTAACAAGCAAACAAATAAGTCAAAATATATTTACAAAAGCAGTTTGTTCAGGGATGGGTACAGTATTCCCTAAATCACAACAAATGCACTTGTTTTTTATGTTTTTGCAAATAATCATTTTCCAGTTATTCAATGTGAAGTGTACCACTTAAGATGTATAGTGTCTTTAAAACTAACCTTTTCAGATAATTGCTTGAATAGTTTGTACATTATCAATGAAGAAAAAGAACATTGTTTCCACTTGAGCAGTAAATATATATCTAAATATTCAGGATTTTTAGGGAAGTTTTAGGATTTGGGACTTGACAACAACTATTTTTTAGCTTTCTAGCTTAGTGAAATTCAATCATTTAAATAGAACCTTGTTTGTTTTCAACTTCATAATTATTATATATTACTACATTTCTTTCAGGCCCAGAAATGTAATATCAACTTCCTCTTCTTTTTATTGGAAGGCAAGAGATTTGTCCCTGCCATCCAGTAGCTCAAATTAATTTCTCATGAGTGAGAGAGGGAAATACCTAATGAGAATTGTATTAATTCTAGGGACAGCCACAACCAAACTACTTGGGGAAAAAGGGGGACAGAGTAGAAGCAGATCAGATCTTCAGTCCCAAGGTCTAAATTTGAACTCTAACTTGACTACTAATGACTGGTTTTATGCAAGTCATTTAACCTCAGACACCCTGTTTTCGAAAACCACTATTACTAAATGATCTAATAATTCCATATTGAAAAATGCCGTATTCTACTCAGTCACATACTTCATGCAGGTTCTGAATAATGCAATCCATGTATTCTATATGATGCACTGAAATAGGAAGTTAATACTGTTTTATCAATATGTGAGCTTTGAGTGTTGCGGCAAACATTTAACACCAATCTTACTTGGATATAATGTGATATCATTTGAAGAGGGGGGATTCTCTTTGAAAAATAACAATTTCTCAAGTAGAATGTTTACTAAAAGTAATGATTACTCAAAGTGTAAAAAGCAGTGTTTCATCAGGAAATTTTAGTAAGAATTTATGTTATTAACTCATTGTTATCTATAATCTTTTTAAATTTTTATTAATTTGAATACAGTTGACACACTAATGTACATTAGTTCAGGTGTACAACATAGTGATTCAACATCTCTATACGTTATGCTCTTGCTCACCACAAGTATAACTACCATTTGTCAACATATAATACTATTACGATATCATTAACTATATTCCCTATGCTGTACCTTTCATCCCTGTATTTACTCCATAACCGGCAGCCTGTATCTCTCACTCTCCTTCACCCATTTTGCCCATCCCCAGCCCCAGTGCCCTCTGGCAACCATCAGTTTGTTCTCTGTATTTATAGGAATGATTCTGCTTTTCATCTGTTTATTCGTTTGTTTTGTTTTTTAGACTCCACATATGAGTGAAATCATACTGTATTTGTCTTTCTCGGTCCATGCTTTCTTATAGGAAAAGCAACTAGCCACTTTAAAATCATTAGCCTTTAAGTCTATTAGTATCAATCTATACATTTTTTTAATTTTTTATTGTTATGTTAATCACCATACATTACATCATTAGTTTTGGATGTAGTGTTCCATGATTCATTGTTTGTGCATAACACCCAGTGCTCCACGCAGAACGTGCCCTCTTTAATACCCATCACCAGGCTAATCCATCCCCCCACCCCCTCCCCTCTAGAACCCTCAGTTTGTTTTTCAGACTCTGAAACAAACAATGCAATATATGTTAAGAAAAAAAATAAAGAAGAAGATAGCAGGAGGGGAAGAATGAAGGGGGGAAATCGGAGGGGAAGACCAACCATGAGAGTCAATCTATACATTTTTCAGTTTGATGACCAAAAGGCAGAGTTTTCTAAATAATACAATGATGAGTCAGAAGCTATGAAATCAAATCTTTCTATGTTCAAATTGGTAGAGGTTTTCTCTTTAGTTAAATTCATGTTGCTGTGAAATCATTAAATATTTCTCAGAAGATGGAAAATATGCTTTGAGGCATTGTTTCCCAGTTTCTCATCAACCACTTTCACAGTCAATTGTGCCCTTACAAACACACATACACACACATACACACACACGCATACACACACACGCATTCGGTATTTTCATATTTTCCAAATTTTCAGCTTTCTTTGTAGTTGCAAAGAACTAGCTCTATGTCTTCGATGGGGATGTCTTCTCAAGCTCCCCTCACATTAATCCATATATAATTTTTGCCATATATAATAATTTTGGTATTGTTCAAGTTGGCACATTACTGTACATGCTCTTGTACTAGACAGGTTATTATTGCTCATCCTGCCATATACTGTGTACTATATACACCAACTGTAAACTCCTTAAAGTCTTTTGTGTTGATACTGCACCTTTGATATTACTACATCTAAAAAGGCTATAAATAAGTCCTATTCAACTTCATTAAAAGGAAGAAAACCTTTATTTTCTGTACCCTTACATCTTCTACCTCCTAGCTCCGGGGGAGTTGCTTTGACAACCTCTAATCAAAAGATTCTCAGATGGAGCAGGGGAGAATGGAAAGGGAGTTCTGTGATTGGACACCAAAATATATTCTGGAATGAAAACAAACATAAAACCAGTAATCTAATTAAATTGATCTCAATGTAAAGCAGTTTATAAAAACAATGACTGAAATCTGGATGTGGGCAGATGTTAAAGCTCCCTTCTGTTAATGAGAAGGGGAATACAAATATTCTGGTAATTTTTTAAATGTAGGTTAAAGAGGGTGTTTTTTTTTAATCTCTTGTGTTTTTGCAGCACATAGAAGACTCCATATAAGAGATTCTCAGTATATGCATGTTCAGTCTATATTAACAATGTCTAATAGTGTTAAAACTCCGTTCTTGGTCTCTATATTCAGACCCTTGAGCTCTGAGTCCCCCATCTCTGTGCTTCTGTCTAGAAACTGCCTCCATACAGTAGGCCATGCATATGTAGTGATCACTTCCTTGGTTTTCCTTCTCTCAGGAATTACAGTTCTCTACTGCCTGTTGTTCAATGAATGAAATACCTAGTTTTATATATTTTGTCCATTTTTTGGTTGTTTACTGTGGAATACACACCTTGGCTGGAAGCATAATACATTCAAAAGCTGTTGCAGGTGCCGTTCACAGCTTCCACCGGTAAGTTTCCCTTGCGAAGTACCACTGGGCAAAGAGAACCCACTAGCCTGGAGAATTATGCTCCTCCCCAACCCTGGAAGCCCACGCCAATAACTGGTGAGAGGGGTAAAATGCACTCACTGTTCCCCTGCTTCAAGGTGGGGGTGACTGTTACAATTGATGCCTCAGAGTGCTTGGCAGTATCAGGTCGAGGAGAGAATTCATCTGAAATAAAATCCTTCCTTAGTTTTTGTTTGTTTTTTGTTTGTTTGTTTGTTTTGTGTGTGTGTGTGTGTGTGTGTGTTTGAATATATATTCCTATCTTGCTTCCTTCGCTCTCCCATAGATTTTGCATGAGGTCACTTCCTTAATATATCACTTGCTCAAAAATCTCTGTCTTGGGCTTTGGTACTAAGAAGGCCAATTTAAAGCATCTTTCTTTTTCCTTTATATTTGCTTTACAAATTTGAGAGCTTTCAAACATGCTGAAAATTGGAAAGAATTATGCCATAATCCAAGTACCCACTACTAGATTCAACAATTATATGTGTGTTTCTATATTGCTCTCTACATCCATCCACCCACCCTTCTATCCATGTATCCAATCATCTTGCTAAACCACTGGAAAGTAATTCTGATAACACATTACTTCATACCCAAATACTTCAGCATGCACTACCTAGGAAAAAAGTCATCCCCCTACTGAACCACAAAGCATTATACTACTGAAAATAATAATAATTATTTAATACAATATGTTTTCCAGTTCATACTCACATTCTCCTACTTGTTTCCAAAATATATATTTTAGGCTATTTTTTGAACTAGGTAACAATAAAAGTTCAAGGATGGCAATCTGATTATTGTGTCTCTAGTTCTTTAACCTAGAACTTTACAATACTTGCCATCAGGTTTCACCCCCCTGGCAATGAATGTGAGAACAAATCAGACCAGTTGCCTATTAGAATGTTCTGTATTCTGGATTTTTCTGTTTGTTTCCTTGTGAGGTATTTTAACTTACTCCTGTGTTCTCTACATTTTCTGTAAACTACGGTAAATTAGTCCTAAAAGTTAGATTAAATTCAGATTAAACAAATTTGTCAAGAGTACTTCATAGGTGATGATGTGTACTTCCCATTACATATCTTGAGCTGTATAATGATATAATTTCATTCTTAACCTTTTCATAGGCTTATTGGACTGTAATTTCAATACTTTAAAATTGACATTTTTAAAGTGTACAATTCAGTGATTTTTAGAATAGTCACAGAACTGTGCATTCAACCATCATCTAATTTCAGAACAGATTCTTCACTCAAAAAGGTATCCCATACACATTAGCAGTCACTTTATATTCTCCTTCCCCCAAACCCTGGCAACAGCTACTAATTTTCTGTCTCTGTGGATTTGCCTAATTGAATTATATAAAATAAATGGAATCAAACAATATGTAGCCTTTGTGGCTTCTTTCAAGGAAAATACAAATTTCCAAGGCTCATCCATGTTGTAACATGTCATAACTGTATTCCTTTTTACGACTGAGTAGAATTCCATTGTATGCATACGCTCCTCTTTGAAGAGTTTCCAGTTTTGTTTTGCTTTGGATAATTAAAAATAATGCTGCTGTAAACATTCACAAATGAATGAGTGCAGCCTGTCTGGATAAATGTTTCAACTGTCTTGGGTATATATATATCTAAGAGTAGAATCACTGAACCACATGGTTACTCTATGTTTCACCTTCTGAAGAACTGTCACTGTTTCCAAAGTGGCCACGCCATTATTTATCCCCACCAGCAATTTATGGTAGTTCCAACTGCACCACATTGGAAACAAAATTTATCATTTGTTGTTTTTATTTGGGGATTGTTTGATTTAAATGTATAAAAATATTATTGATTTTATATTGATATTCTATTCTATAATCTTATCTCTTTTAACCTGTGTAATTGTCTTGGCAAAACCTCCAGTATGTTAAATGAAAGTGGATAATGGACATCCTTGTCCTGTTCCTGATGTGTTAGGGGGCAAACTTTCAGTCTTCCATGATTAAGTTTAGTGCTAACTTGCTAAAAATGTTCTCTATACATAGACAATGGAAACTGTGTTTGACACTTCATTCTATTCTATATTATTATCCCTTCATGAAGGAAGGCCATATAAAAATAAAACAAAAGCAAAAACAACTATTGGGACTACAACAAAATAAAAAAAGTTCTGCCAGCAAAGGAAACAACAAAACTAAAAGACAACCTACTGAATGGGAGAAGATATTTGCAAATGACATATCTGATAAAGGCTTAGTATCCAAAATATATAAAGAAAATATATAACTCAACACCAAAAAAAATCCAATTAAAAATGGGCAGAAGACATGAATAGACATTTCTCCAAAGAAGACATACAGATGGCCAAAAGACATGAAAAGATATTCAACATTGCCCATCATCAGGGCAATGCAAATCAAAACTACAATGAGATATCACCTTACACCTTTTAGAATGGCTAAAATCAAAAACACAGTGTTGGTGAGAATGTAGAAAAAAAGGAACCCTTGTGCACTGTTAGTGGAAATACAAACTGTTGCGCTGTGGAAAACAGTTTTTCAAAAAATTAAAAATAGAATTGCCATATGATCAGTAATTACATTGCTGAGTATTTACCCAAAGAATATGAAAACACTAATTATAAAGGATATATGCACCCCTATGTTTGTTGCAGCATTATTTACAATAGCCAAATTATGGAGACAGCCCAGCATCCATTGATAGATGAACAAATAAAGAAGATGTGATACACACACACACACACACACACACACACACACACACACACACACAGGAATATTACTCAGGCATAAAAAATTAAATCTTGCCATTTGCAACAACATGGATGGATTTAGAAGGTATAATGCTAAGTGAAATAAGTCAGAGAAAGACAAATACCATATAATTTCACTCATATGTGGAATTTAAGGAACAAAACAAATGAACAAAGAAAAAAAAAGGAGACAAACCAAAAACAGACTCTTAACTATAGAGAACAAACTGATGGTTACCAGAGGGGAGGTGGGGTGGGGGTGAGTGAAATAGCTGAAGGGGATGAAGAGTACACTTTTCTTGATGAGCACTGAGTCATGTATAGAATTGCTGAATCACTATATTGTACACCTGAAGCTAATATAACACTGTATGTTAACTCTACTGGAATTAAAATCTAATATATATGATATAAAAAAGATGAATTCTAATTCTGCCTTTTAAACTCAAAAGTAACACCAAGTGTACACAGGAAAGTTTTTCTCCAGAATAACATTACATTACTAATGATTTTCTGGTTTAGATCACTTATTAACTGAAGGTCCAACCCCAAATTGTAAATTGATGTTGTCGTGCTCTCCTACAAAATGATCACTGACCTGACTCCGAGTTAGTACCTAAAGAATCTACAAATCCAGCAGACACATGGGCTTCGTTTTCTTTGTCTTCGAATTAAGAACACTGAATAGAGTGTTTAAGAACAAGATGTAGAAGCTTAATTTTGGGAGTTTCCCAAGCCAGAATATGAAATAATGAAAGAAGGTATGGCTTCAAACCAAGGCCTTGCATTTATTCAACTTTCATCTATTATGTCAAAAACCTACGTCCTCAAACAAAACAAAACAAAAAACAAAGCCTCACATCTTCACAGCTCTATTATAATGAGCTATAGCAGTCATGGGAATGATTACAGCCCTTGCCTTCATTTTATTTGACATGAACATACAGTCTCTTGACAACTGGTGGCTTTATAAGGTGCTTTAAAAAGAGGGTCAAGGGAAAGCATAGAAGAGCTTCAAGTTAAAGAGTAGAGGCAAGAAATTAACATCAACAGAGATACGCTTATACAGATGGTGTGAGAATTTCATAATTTGGACTTGTTTACATAGATTTGTATAGATACAAGTATCAAAATTTATGCAATAATAGGAATTAACCTAATTCCAAATAAAATTAAGGAATTCTAACTGTGCTTACTGATTGTAGCACATAGAAAGTAGGCCAGCATCTTCATCTCACTTGCCTATTTGACTCTTGCCTAATCCTTACTCCTTACTAGATAGGTAAAGTATCCAGCCTTAGATTAATGCAAATCACAATCCTAAGAAGAACTTTCTACACTCTTTCTCCAAACTACGAAGTTTAAATTGATACTTTTAGGATCATATGAAATTAAGTCTATCCCTTAGAATTGGTTATGCAGCAATTTAGAAAGTAGAGAATGTTGGTATTAAAAAATTCAATAATTAATTGAGAGCAAGTCTTGGTTTGAGTAAGTCACACAAGAGATCTGTGGACATCTGAAGGTGTCCTGAGGTTGTTAATCATTTTGGGATAAAAATGAAGACACTGATTAAAGGCATCCTGAATAAATTTCTAAAACATGAACAAATAAACTAACCTAGCCTTCAGAAAACAAGAAATTCCTATTAAAGTCCAGCAGAAGTCAACAATTTCAATACATCAGTTCCTTTTACTACTGTGGGCAATGCAAGGGGCAATACATGTATATTATTTTTCCTATGAATTCAGCATCCAATGTCCTAGATACCAACCTATTTTCATGCTTCCCTTGCAGTACATGATTTATTCATTATTTGTACCATCAACCAGAATAGTTGTATCATTTTTCAGGATTTTTTCTGACATTGCTCATCTTCCCTTTAAAGACTGATTCCTTTCACAATACCTGGACTTCTTTTTTTTTTTTTTTTTTTTGGTTGACATGATGGTGTTGAACTGCTGCAATCTCAGCAGCGTCTCAGTTAATGATAGCCTTCAGCTCCAAAATACTTCATTTCTCTCCTTATCCTTTACTTGGAATTGCATGCTTTTAATCCCCAAGTCTATTAGGCAAGAAGAGAAAAAAATGCCGTTTTCAACAATGCATTTCAAATATGTGTTAGAGAGAATGTAAGAACTGCACATTTAGAACAAGATACAATCACATAACAGAATATGTGTAAACTTTTATACCAATTCCTTCCTCCAAAAAAAAAATCCTCATATAGGTAGGTAAAATAGGAAACCAAACCAAATCTCAGCTACAGAAAGAAAGCACTGTCTTTGACATGAATATCTGGGTACAAGTGATTTTACTCACAGACACATGACATTAGCGTTATAAGGATATCCTCACACACACACTCACACACACACACACACACACACACACACACATTGACTGTTATCTTGCATTTATGCAAGCCAGTGTAACTGTGATTCCCTTTATGCTGAAATAATATCTTTTTAAAAAAAGAAATAATATATTTTGATATTTGTAGATAGTTCAGGTGATGTCATTAATTTGTGTTACAGTCTATTGTCAGTTAAAACTAATTGAAAATACAAATATCTCTTGGAAGCTACCAATTGTAATTATGAGTTCTATGAGATTTCAAGCTAAAATTATGAGCAAAAAAAGCAACAATGTGTCATGTTCAGTACCTATACAAATGTAAAATACTTTAAGTTGGGGAGATTGTAGGACTAGTCTTCTCTATGCTAAGGTAAGATTCTAACGCAAATTACATTAACTGGTCAATCTAAAATTTAAAATCAATTTTAGAAAATAGCCTCTGTATTAAAAAGAAGGAAAAGAAAATGAATATATTGACAATGTTCTGTGGGTCATCAGGATGCAGAAGGTGTTACTCAGTAGATCAGAAAACCCTTTCCAGCAGATCAAAAGGCAGGTCTGGTGATGTTTTTGTAAAGACAGGTTGGAAATTGGTCTGTGTTCCAATGCACTGTCTCTAACTTTTAAGCCCTACAAATGGAATGATTAAGAATTCTAATTTTCAAGGAAGGATAGGTCTACTTAAAACTAATAATGATAATGTTTTCAGACATATATTGCACATTTGCCTTGCATTAGTGTAGGACTAAGTATTTTATATCTATTCTCACATGTCACTGCATATTCTGATAAGTTCCTGAGAATGTGTGAGAATCAGAATAATCTTTTACATTACTTTCTTGACTCTAGTAAAACAATTTCCCTTTTGATTCAGTTATTTCTCTCAAAAGGCTTGAAACAAAAGTCAGAAGTGATGGTTTTAAGTTAATGTCATCAGTGAGTGCAGGTGAGACTGAGACATAATTAAATGCATCTGAAGTTAACCTATTGTCAGTGTTGCAAATGTAGAAAATAACTAAATTCATGAGAAATGAATGGAAATCAGGGCCACCTATACAATTGGGGAAATTACAGAATACAGTTGTTGCTATAATATCCATAATAGGCAGAAAGTTTATACTTGAAGAAAAGAAGAGAGGGAAAATAAGAAACCTTCTTCCTTATGTCTCTAGTTCCAACTTCTAACATGACTTGAGAGGCCTCTCATAATTATATTCAATAAGCATAAGCTGGTGGCTAATGGAGCACATTGTGGGTTTGTTTTGTTTTTTTATATAATACAGTAATATAAGAAAGTGATAATTCATTTAGACCAGGCAAAATATTTTATCTATTTCCCCACTGTTCCCAACTTTCCCTATTGTCTTGTATCTGACATGATTACCTATTTCTAATTCGAACATATGCCTGTTATCTATATTCATCTATATTCACATAAGTTTGCTGGCTTCTTCTCTATTTTCCATTTCAAAATTCTGAATTCCAGAGCTACTAAACTAAGGCCCAGTTACTGAAGCTTACATTCTCTTTCATAACTGTGTTTTATCTTATTCTTTCTACTATTTGAAAAGTCTTTAATCTATTCTCAACATACTTCCCCCACACAAGCTGGGCTAACTATAGTTACTCTTTCATGTCTCAGTTCAGGTATCACTAACATGCCCTTGTGGCTTAGTCACCCTCCTCTTTGCTACAGTCTGAATGTTTGTATCCCTTGCCCCAAACTCATATGTTGAAATCCTAACCCCTAAAGATAATAGTATCAGGAGGTGGAGCCTTTGGGAGGTGTTTAGGTCATGAAGGTGGAGCCCTCACCTCATGAATAGGATTAATGTTCTTATAGAAAAGACTCCACAGATGTCCCTGCCCTTTACACCATGTGAGGACACAGCAAGAAACCACTACCAGTGAACCAGAAGGCAAGCCTTCACTAGACATAGAATCTGCTGTCTCTTTGATCTTGGACTTCCCAGCCTCCAGAACCATGAGAAGTAAGATAACCAGTCTCTGGTATTTTCTTATAGTAGCCTGAATGGGCTAAGACGCGATTTGCATCCATAGGTCCTTACACCTAATTCAGAAACTTCTTTGCAGTCTAATTTGTAAATTTCTTGTATATGAATCTGAAATGTACATGCTTATTCATCCTGTTCATGTCTGTATCCTCAAAATCAAATATAGTATCTGGCACATAGTAGATGCTCTGTAAATATTGCTTGACAAAATAACAAATAGCCATTCATTCTATCAAAATCATTCCAGTCCTGATTTTACTCATCAAAGTGTAAATGGCAATAAAAATATTAGGAACTCTAACAAAGAATCAAGGAAAAAAACAAAACAAAACCTCTTGGCACTAATTAGTAATTATAGCAAAGTTGAAGTACATAAGGTTAATAAAAGTCAATTTCCTTCCTATATATTAGCAATGAACAATTGGGATTAAAAACTTGAAAACAGAATGCCATTTGTATAAGCAAAAAAAAAAAATGTTTAGGCATAATTCTAACAAAATATGTACAAGATCTATAGGACAAACACTATAAAAACATGATGAAAGAAATAAAAGAAAATCTGAATAAGTGGAGAGATATACTATGTTCATTGATAAAAGACTCAATATTGTTAGGGTATCAGTTCTTCCCAACTTGATCTATATATTCAAACTAAATCCCACCAAATTATTATTGAGAAATTGATATTATACAGACCTATAATAGATAACAACAGTGAACAGAAATAAATCAGAAGACTAACAGCAGCCAACTTCAACACTTACTACAAAGTTACGGTAATCAAGACAATGTGAAATTGAGAAAAGTATAGACAAGTAGACCAGTGGAACAGAATAGAGAACCCCAAAATAAGCAAATACACATAATGTCACCTTATCTTTGAGGAAAAAAAAACAAAGGCTACTTAATGGAGAAAAATTTATCTTTTTAACAAATGGTGCTGGAACAACTGGACATCTAGATGCAAAAACAAAAACAGAAAAAACAAAAATCTTGACACAAACTATATATCTCATAAAAAGTAACTCGATATGGACCATCGATCTGAATGTAAGCCCAAATCTATAAAATGCCTAAAAGATAACATTGGAGAAAATGTAGCTGACTTTGGGTTTGGAAATGACTTATTAGGTACAACACGAAAAACATGATACATGAAAAGGAATTGGTAAGTTAAACAGCATTAAAATCAAAAAGTTCTCCTCTGCAAAAGACACTGTTAAGAGAATAAAAGGACAAGCCATAATTGGGAGAAAAATTTTGCAAAACACATATATAATAAAAAACTGATATTCAAGATAGAGAAGGAACTTTTAAAACTCAACAACAAGTAAACAATACAATTTAAAAATAAGCAAGAGATTGGAACAGCTACTTCACCAAAGAAGATATGCAGTTGGCAAGTAAACAAAAGAAAAGATGTTCAACATCACGTGTCATTAGGGAATTACAAATTAAAACAGTTATATCACTACATATCTATTAAAATGACTAAAATCCAAAACAGTGAAACATCAAATGATGGCAAGGAAGTAGAGCAACAGGAAGTCTCTTTCATTACTGTTGAGAATGCAAAAATGGTACAGCCACCTGAGAAAACAGTTTATCAGATTTTTGTTTTGTTTTAAAGATAAACATACTTTGTGCAAAACATCATTGGAATTTTGATAGGGGCTATATTGAGTTTGTAGATTACTTTGGTTAGCATGGAAATTTTTACCATATTAATTTTTTCAATATATGGACATAAAATGTTTCTATTTATTGGTATCTGAAATTTTTTTCATCAATGTTTTATAGTTTTCAGGATACAAATCTTTCACCTCCATGATTAAATTGATTTCTAAGTATTTTATCATTTTTGATGCTATTATAAATTTGGATTATTTTCTTGGTTTCTTTTTCTGCTAGTTCCTTGTAGTATATATACACAACCAATTTTTGTCTGTTGATTTTGTATCCTGCAACTTATTAAATTTATTTATTAGTTTTTATTGTATGTGTGTGTGTGGTCCTTAGGGTTTTCTATATATCAGATCATGTCATCTGCAGAGACAACTTTACTTTTTCCTTTCTAATTTGCATGGATTTTATTTCTTTTTCTTGACTAATTGCTCTGGCTAGGACTTCCAGTACTCTGTTGAATAAAAGTGGGCATCTCTGTCTTGTTTCTGATCATACAGAAAGAGACTTTTAACTTTTTGCTATTAAGTTCAATGTTAGCAGAGGGCTTGTGACATACTGTCTTTATCATGTTGAGGTATATTCCTTTTGTGTTCAATTTGTTGAGGTTTTTGTCATAAAAGGATGCTGAATTTTGTCAGATGCTTTTTCTGCCTCTGTTGAGATGTTCGGATGATTTTTACCCTTTATTCTGTTAATGCGGTGTTTCACATTGACTGATTTGCTATGTTGAACCATTCTTATATCCCAGGGTAAATGTCATTTGATCATGATGTATGATCCTTTTGTGCAGTTGAATTTAGTTTGCTAGTATTTTGTTGAGGATTTTTGAATCTATGTTCATCAGGAATATTGGGCCTGTAATTTTCTTTTCTTGTATTGTCTTTGTCTAGCTTTGGTATAACGGTAATGCTGGCCTCATAAAATGAGTTTGAAGTGTTGCTTCTTCTTCAACTTTTATACAGATATAGAAAGAACAATCTTAAAATTAATAGAGAACCATGAAATAATCTGATTAGCTAAAGAAATCTTGAGCAAGAAGCATGCAGCTCGATGTATCATACATCCTGATTTCAAATTGTATTACAAATCTAGAATAATCAAAACAGTACAATATTAGCATAAAAATAATCATATAGACCAATGGAATGGAGTAGAGAGCCCAGAAATAAACCCATGCATATGTGGCCAACTAATCTTGAACAGAGATGCCAGAAATATATAATAGGGAAAGGATAATCTTTTCAATAAATGGTGTTGGGAAAACTGGATATCCACATGCAAAAGAATGAAACTAAACCATTATCTTACATCATATACAAAATTCAACTCAAAATTGATTAAAGACATAAACCTGAGATCTGAAACTGTAAAAGAAAATATTGAGGGAAAAGCTCCTCGACATTGCTTTTTTTTTTTATTTATTTTTATTTTTTTGACATTGCTCTTGACAGTGATATTTTAGAATGACAATTAAAGCACAGGCAACAAAAGCAAAAATAAATAAGTGGAAGTACATCAAACTAAAAAGTTTCTGCACAGCAAAAGTAACAATCAACAAAATAAAAAGGTAACCAAAGGAATGGGAAAAATATTTGCAAATCATAAGTAAGGGCTTAATATTCAAAATATAAAAGGAACTCATAAAACTTAATAGCAAAAGAACAAATAAGCTAATTGAAAAAAATGAGCAAAGGACCTGAGTAGACATTTTTTTTCCAAAGAATGCATATAAACCGTCAACAAGTATATGAAAAGATGCTTATTATCATTAATCATCAGGGAAATGAAAATTATAACCACAGTGAAATATCACCTCACACCTCTTAGGATGACTGTTATAAAAATGTCAAAAGACAGCAAGTGTTGAAGATAAGGAGAAACGGGAACCCTTATACACTGTCAGTGGGATTTGATACATCTGTTATGAAAAACAGCATGAAATTTCCTCCAAAAAGTTAAAGATATAACTACCATATTATCCAGAAATCCTACTTTGAGTATATATTCAAAGGAAATAAACTCACTATCTCAAAGAGATGTATGCATTCACGTATTCGTTGCAGCATTATTCACAGTAGCCAAGACATTGAAACAACCTAAGTGTTCAAAGTGATCATCAATGGATGAATTAATAAAGGAACACACACACACACACACACACACACACACAAATAGAATATTATTCAACCTTAAAAAAAAAGGAAATGCTTGCATCTGCAAACACACGGATGGAGCTGGAGTACACAATATGCTAAGTGAAATATGCCAGACACAGAAAGACAAATACTGCATGATCCTACTTATATGTGGAATATAATAAAGCCAAACTCATAGAAACAGAGAATATAATGGTGGTTACCAGCGAGAAGGAGGATAAAGGAACCAGTGGAGCAGAAAATATTTTTAGGGTAGTGAAACTATTCTATATAATACTACAACAGTAGATACAAAACATAATGTATATATCAAATACATAATGCCTATAACATAGAACTGTAAAACACGGAGTAAACTATGAACTTTTAGTTAATAATAATGATTGATATTGGCTCATCAATTGTGACAAATATGTCACTCTAATGTAAGATATTAATAATAGAGGGAAATGGGAGGGAAGAAGGAGTATATGAAAATTCTCTATATTTTCAACTTCTGTAAACCTAAAATTGCTCTAAAAATGTCTATTAAGTTTTTTTTAAAAGAAAGAGGAATCTGAGGCTCAAAGAAATTAATATTCACAAGTGGAAATAATATTCACAAAGAAATTAATATTAAAAGACACATACTGAAGCCATTGTATTTTAAAGAAAGTAAGATCATTAGGAGATTGTGGTATTCTTATCGGCAATGGGACAAAAGTTGGTTCATGAGAATAAGTAGGATTTTAAAACCCACAGAAGAAAGAGAGGATGTCCCAGACACAGAGAACATAGAATTTATTATTAAAATCATTAAATTCTAAAAAAATCATTTAATTCTGTTGATTTACTTTATTTTTTAATTTTTTTATTTGAGTATAGTTGACACATGATGTTACACTAGTTTCATGTGTACAACATAGTGATTTGACAAGTTTATACATTATGCTAGGCTCACCACAAATGTAGCTATCATCTGCCACCATACGATGTGACTACAATGCCATCGACTATATTCCTTATTCTGTGCCTTTTAGTCACATGACTTATTCATTCCATAACTGGAAGACTGTATCTCCCACTTCCCTTCACCCATTTTGCTCATACCCCCATCTCCCTGCCCACAGGCAACAATCAGTTGGTTCTCTATGTATAGGTCTGATTCTGCTTGTCGTTTGTTTATTCATTTGTTCTTTTAGATTCCAAATATGGGTGAATTCATATGGTATTTGTTTTTCTCAGTCTCACTTCTTTCACTTAGCATACTAACCTACCTTCTAAGACCATTTATGTTATCGTAAGTGACATGATCTAATTATTTTTATGGCTGTATAATATTCTTCTGTGTGTGTATGTCTGTGTGTCTGTGTGTCTGTATGTGTGTACCACATCTTCCTTATCTATCTGTTTAGCTAATGGACACCTTAGTTGCTTCCCTATCTTGGTTATTGTAAATAACGCTGCAGTTAATATAAGGATGCATCTACCCTTTCTGATCAGTGTTTTCATCTTCTTTGGATAAATACCCGGTGGAATTATGGCATCATGTGGTATTCCTATTTTTACTTTCATGATGAAACTCCATACTGTTTTCCACAGTGGCTGTACCAATTTACATGCCCACCAACAGTATATGAGGGTTCCTTTTTCACTATATCCTTGCTAACACTTGTTGTTTCCTGTCTTTTTTATTTTAGCCATTCTGACAGGTATAAGGTGATAACTTATTGTGGTTTTGATTTGAATTTTCCAGATGATGAGTGATGTTCAGCATCTTTTCATGCGTCTCTTGGCCATCCATTTGTCTTTGGGGAAATGTCTATTCTGGTCCTCTGCATATTTTTAATAAGATTTTTTTTTTTTTTTTGCTGTTGGGTTGTATAAGTTCTTTATATATTTTGGATATTAACCACTGATCAGATATGTCCCAAAGACAAAGAATAGCCAAAGCAATCTTGAAAAAGAAAAGCAAAGCTGGAGCCACCACAGTCCCAAATTTCAACATATACTACAAAGCTGTAGCAATCAAAACAGTATGGTACTGGCACAAAAACAGACTCGTTGATTATGGGACAGAATAAAGAGCCCAGAAATAAACCCATGCTTATATGGTCAATTAATCTATGACAACGAAGGCAAGAATATACAATGGAAAAAAGACAGTTTCTTCAATATGGATGGTATTGGAAAACTGGGTAGCCACATGTAAAAGAATGAAACTGGACCTTTCTTACAACATACACAAAAATAAACTCAAAATGGATTAAAGACCTAACTGTAAGACCTGAATCCATAAAAATCCTAGAAAACACGGCAGTAATTTCTCTGACATTGACCATAGCGACATTTTTCTAGATATGTCTCCTGAGGCAAGGGAAACAAAAACAAAAGTAAACTATTGGGACTACATCAAAATAAAACACTTTTGCACAGTGAAGAAAACCATCCACAAAACAAAAAGGCAATCCACTGAATGGGAGAAGATATTTGACTTGCTTTATTTAACCCTTAGTTATAAAGCAATCGATTCAGCCTAAAAATAAACCTGAATTTCAAAAGAATGCTGTGGTATTTTTTTAGTCCCAATCTATTGGAATAGAATGGATCAATAAAAAATTTTGCTTGTTGTCCTTCTCCAGAGTAGATGTAACACAAACATCTCAAGGAGTATACTTTTTGGAATATTAGAACAACTTTTTTGTTTTCCCTAACTGGTCTTCTCTTGAATGGATGGGATAGACTTTGAAGGGGGCATCCATATGTAAACACCAGCCACTTACTGTAAAAATTGTTTGAACATATGTAATTCTTTGTCCAACAACTTAATACAAGCTGAACTTCAAAATTGTTTTTGTTTTGTTTTGTTTTGTTTTTTGCCTATCCTTGTCTATTCTGTGCACTTTACACAGTCAGCCATTTTAAACATCATTTAACTCACATCAGAATGAGTAGGCCATGTGGCCAGGAAGTATTTTCATAATAGTATTATTTCAGTATCACTTTCCTTTCTGGGCATGATTGGAAAGTGATGCATCAGGAACTGGTGAGCTAAAGAGACAAGTAACAGTGCACATACATGCACACACACATGCACGCGCACACACACACCCATGTCCAAACATACAAGATAACTTTCTTTACATAAGCAGAGAGAAAGCAGGATAAATACTACTGTCAATTCTATGATCATTCTGCCTTCAGCCTGCAAAATGTTTTACAATCCAAGTAAAATTTGGCACCGGATAGAATGTTGCCTTTTAAAGCTCTTTTACTGGTTTCACTTTGAGCTCCTGCCAACAGTGGTTACTTATATGGAAACATTTTCTTCCCAATTCAATTTCCATTCCTTGATCAAAAACAAAAATCACTTTTAAAGCAAGCAGGTTGCGGGGATAAAGGTCAGAAGAAGTGAGGTTGGGGAGCCTGGGTGGCTCAGTTATTCAGCTTCTGCCTTTAGCTCGGGTCATGATCTCAGGGTCCTGGGATCAAATCCCGCATCGGGCTCCCTGCTCTGGCGGGGAGCCTGTTTCTCCCTCTGTCCTTCCCCCACCCCCTTGTCGGTGCACTCTCTCTCTCTCTCTCTCAAATAAATAAATAAATAAAATCTTAAAAAAAAATAAGTGAGGGTAAGGGAATCCAGTTTACATTGTATCTCTATTGCCATTCTCTCCTTCAAAGGGAAACAACAGTGTAAACCACATACTCCAGCCTCTGTGAATGTTCTTCAGAATCCACTCCCTGATTACTTTTCCTCTCTCTCCTGTTATCCACAACACACATGCATATGCATGGGAACAAAATGCATACTGAGGAAGGGCATAACAATGATTTTTCAAGCATTAATTAAATGTGTAGCTTCTACATAGGGGGAAAAGTTTGATATCAACATATATACCCCAGACTCTTCATTATGTTTGATTTAAATTAAATATTGAACTAAATAAATATATGTGGAAATGTAGTTTTAATGCATATATTAGTATTTGTTTTAGCCCTAACAATAGTACATTTAAAAATATTCACAAAAACACAATTAATGTGACTGTTTTACCATTTGAATCAGATTAATGCTGGCTACACTAAAGAACATTTCTTGATCTAATATAGAAATCAAACATGAAAGAAACTGCAGTCATCAATACTTTGGTATAATTATATTCTTTTAAAATATTAATTGTATAAAATAACATAGTATTGTAAAATCAGTAACAAGACTAGGATGACAGCTAACGTCATTTTCATTCAGTACTGTACTAGACATCTTAGCAATTGAAATAAGACCTATAAAGTACAGACAAGGTGAACAATTTGGAAAGGAAGGAAAATATTGTCACTATTCATAGCTGATATGATTACTTACATTAAAAATAATCCATAAGATAAATTATTTAATTATAAAGAAAGTTTTAGCTTTGTTGCTAAATAAAAGATCAATATGAAAATTTAATTACACTTTTTATACCACCCACAGTTAGAAAATGTTATTAAAAATACATACCAATAACAATCTTAGTACATAATATAAAGCATCAGGAATGAGTCTCCCAAAGTTATCAAGACCTTTAGGTAAGTACTATAAAATTACTTTAAATTATGTGAAAGGAAGCCTACATAAATATATATTTTATTATATATGATTAGTGCTGTATATTATATTACATTATATTATATATAATTTATGAATAGGGAGATTCAATATATTAAAAACATTACATCTCCCCAGATTGATTTTAAAAAATTGATGCAATACCAATTAAAAATGATATTTTTTTAACTTATCAAGCTCATAATGAGACAGATATCAGGAAGCTAAGGTCTGAGATAGTGGAAACACTTCTATTATAGAAGAATCAGGAAGACAACCTCTTCTTGATTTCTAGAATTACTATAAAGCTGAATTGATAAAAAAAAAAAATCTGTCTGATCTTGGCAGAGATAAAGAGAGAGGACCAGAGACTGGCATAGAAAACTGAGAAATAGACCTAAATCAACTTGGAAGTGTAATATATAAAGAACTGATATTGAAGAACAGGGAGTAAATTATGCATTTTTTAATAATGCTGGGATAATGCATTATCTATACAGAAACAATTTTTAAAAATTCCCCACTCTGTATCATTAACAAAAACCAATTCTAGATGGAACAAGATGGAATTTATCTCATCTAGATTAGATAAAAGTAAATGAAAAAAAAACAAACTCCGAAGCAATTGTACAGGACATCTTTAGCAATGTGGGGTTGGGATGATTTTTTAAAGCATTATACAAAGAATAAAAAGCATAAAAAAGATGTTTGATACATTGAAGAAATTCTGTTTATTAAAAGTAAAGACAAATAGCATAGTAAGTGTATAAAAACAATCCCCAAACTGGAAGATCATATTTCCAATACATTGAGTGGAACATTGAGTTCGGAATATATAAAGAACCCTATAAATCAATGTGAATAAAGTCAGTCTATGCCAAAAATGAGCAAGTGTTTTATAAATATGAAAAAAAATGGTCAAACACAAGAGGAAAAAAATGCCTTATTTTATTGCTAATCAGGGAAATGCAAATTAAAACCACTTTTAGTTTCATTTCACACACAAAAAATTGGTAACATTCAAAAAGTCTAACAATATTGGTTTATTAGTTGTGAGAAATGTACCACACTGATGTAAGATTTTATCAAAGAGAAAATGAGGGGTGGAGTATTTGAGCATTCTCTGTACTATCTTTGCAACTTTCTTATTAATATAAAACTATTCTAACATAAGTATTTTTTAAAAGAAGAACAAAAAAATAACCACCAATATGCAGGACATAATGTTTTCCTTGTTTTATTCTATTTTCATTGAACATGAAAACATGAAACAGTGCAAACCATCACTTTCTTAGGGAAGCCTTTCCTGGCCTTGGATGATTTCCATTTATTCTATCATATCCTCTCATAGCAGAGTATTTTCATGGTACACTTTCAGCTTCATATTTATTTCAGTAATCAGTTGATTAATTTTTGCTTTATCCACTAGATGGTAAGCTCCAAGAAATCAAACATAGTATCTACTTTTGATCACCATGAAAGCTTCTGGACCTGGCACATACCCTACTAAATAAAAATCTGTGAATGAATGTAAGAACCCAGAAAAAGGAATGGAGTAGTTGTAAAAGCATAGGTTTTTGTCTTGTTCATTCAGACAGCTAGCATCCCATGTTACTAGGGAAGAAGAGTACAAGGGCTACAGAAAGGAAGTTCATGCCTGTGTCAGATGAAGCAAAGCAAATGCTAAAATGATTTTCACAATTCCTTTTACCTCTGTAGGTTAGTAGAATTTTGGTATCGTTGCACTGATTGTCCTCAGACTAAAAAGTTGGAGCAAGAAATACCAGGTTCCAGGACATGGTTCCTGAGTGGGGAACGATCGCATATAAGACACAGGTTTCCATTACATTCTTGGATAGATATAATTAATGGACAGGAACTTATAGCCCTATAGCTTATTGTCATTTCAGAACTAAAGGCTGTAAAACACAAGCAGCAAGGTCATTGCAGTGCCTATCACCTCCATAATCTTCGAGGAACCACCCTTAGGAAGCACAGTATCAATTTATAGGATGCTTTATACAAACATTCTAAAATTTCATAGGCTAGCATTGGACTTAATTTTTTAAAAATGAGCACTGTCTATAAAATTAAATTTTAAGAAACTCCTTTGTAGTGGACCTTAGGATGTAAACAGCTGGAAACGTAAATGTGTGGTCCTAAAAAATAGTGTGTCTTGGTATTGGTAGAAATTGTTTTTATCTATAAGCATGTTCACAATTAAGTTGTATGTGAAGTCATTCTGGTGACTTCTCTTGCCATTTATGGCTTTTAGTGTAACTCTGAAACATAAACCGATCCCCTCAACAGTACTTGAACAATCCTAAGAATTATTATGCATTTTTACTCTCTTACTCATAAAAATGGAACATAAACAGCTACATTTTTTTTTGTAATTCATAGTAATTACACGACACTAGTATGCCTTTAGATTTAATCAGGATTCACTTTCTCTAGGACTCCCTTGTTGGAAGCCAAGGAATTTGCATCTTTAGAAATGATACACTGTGCTAGAAGCAGGCAGTGATGCTTTATGCCAGAAAACTATTCCAGAAGTGAAACGTTAAAGACATTAGGGTCTGTAATATGAGCCACTGCTTGATGGATCTTTAGCTTTCAAAACCCCGTTTTAAAAAAGTTGCGAAGGCAGTTTTTGGACTTCAAAATGAATTCAGCTTCTTTGGGGGCTATCGAATTTGGAACTGCATGATGTCCACTGGACACGCCTCAATTCCTGAAGTGTCTGCACATGCACACATGTGTGCATGACTCTATGTGTTTCCAGTAAAGACATTGAGGATTTCTACTATTTGTGATAGTAGAAATCCAGGTCAACTATGCTTTCAAATATGCACATGTAATATTTTGAACAGGCATTGTTATTTGAGCATCACTGATTCAGAAAACACCAATTGGATGTTGCTGCAAAGCAAATCTTACTGCTTTCTGTGTCCCATCAACCAGGAATGATTAGTTCTCTAGGTCTGCAGACTCAGAAATATAACACAAATTCAAGGAATAGGAATCTTCCTTTGAAATGTAAGCCTGATCACAAATCCATCTCTCCAGACAATATTTAGTTCAGTGGGGGTCTGTTAAACTTAAATCTAGCTATATCTGCAAGGCTGCTCTAGGTTAAATTTCTGCTGCTTCAGAAAGAATTCCAGTTAGCATTGATTTCCAATAAACTGAAAATCTATGATGCTTCCTATAGGCTCATGTTGAGGGTGGCAAACCTTGGTTAGCTTTTCTGCACCTGGCTTCTTTTAGAAGCCTAGAAAAGCACATTTCCATAGAGTGGGAAGAAAGCCACATGTACTCTAAGCAAGTCATAAGGGTAAAACTTACTATTTCCAGAGGATTGGAATTTTCTATGACCTAACAATGAAAATCAAAATAACATCTGAGCATCCTCACTCATTTGATAGTAACACTTGGCTGGTCTTTGATGGAATTGGGTCACTGCCCTTAAGGATCATGCTTTCTAAACTGGAAATAATATATATTCAAGGAAGTTATAATTTTTTTTAATTTTTTGGTTTTTTTTTTTTGAGGGGGCGGATTTCAGTGAAATTGAATCTGTGGTAAATATAATTTTATTTCTTCTCAGGTTTTGGAATTTAAACCCATACCTTATAAACTGAGTTCTTCAAAGTTTTGAAAAATGACAAGATTCTAAGAAACTGAAGGCAGTTGGAACAAAACATCTCTCTTAATGCAGATTTGGTCAAGGTAGTAGCAATGAATCACTAACACCCAAATTTAAAAGCTTTCTGGACAATGTGTAGGACCTACACTTTATCTCTCTTATAAACTTGAGGTGCTATTTAATAATCCTTGTGCCAGCTTAAAAAAGATCCATCTAAATAGGATCAAAAGAATTTCTTGCCCTTATATATTTTTTACTCCTTTCAACTATTTATTTTCCTTAAGAAATGTCTTGTGTTTCATCAGTGAATGTATTCCTGCCTGCCTTGCTCTAACAACACATTAACAATGAATTTATGACATATGGATAAATTCTTATGACTTCTTTGTTGTTGAAGACTTTGACTTAAGTCATTCTATTTCAAAGACCATAATATTCTGATACCAAACTAGGAAAATAATGTTAAACTTTAAAAAAGAAAGATTTATGAAAATATATTCAGAAAACATCTTAATCCTGATCTAAACTGTAATATTATGTCCTGTGCACTGAAATCCAGACTCATGTTTCCAACTTCCAACTCAATAATCTCCATATAGATGCAATTTACCATGTTTACAACAGAACTAGCGATTTCTAAAACCAAACCTGTTCTTCCAACAGCCATTTACAGCTCACCAAATGGAACCAGTATTCTCTCAGTTTGCAAATTTGGGGTGCTGTACTTGATTTCTCTTTGCTCTTTACTCTTTCTCAAGTTCTGTCAAGTTTATTTCCAAAATGCATCAGGTACACTTCCCTCCACCTGCAAGCCAGGCTCAAGGCACCACCATCCCTCTAGGAGTGGTGCAGTTCTCTTCCAATTAGCATCTCTGCTTCTATCGCTTTCAGATCTCCCCTTATAATCTATTAAATCTGTAGGAGCCAAGGTGGCCATTTAAAAATATAACTCATATCATTTCTCTCCCCTAACTGAAATCTTGCACTACCTTCTCATTGTATTTGGAATAAGGTCTACAGTCCTTAATCTGACAATTTCTCAGTCTGCATCCTACCACAGTCTTCTGCTCAATGACCACTCTGCTGATCTTCCAAGAGTGCAGCTTTGCTCTCAACTGAGGGTTTGTGCTGTTGCTGGGTCTGCCTAGAGCTCTCTTATCCCAAGATCATCCCAGGTGGTTACACTCCACAATTCACCCCACATAAAAAAGCCCCGACTCCTTCCCTGTCCCCCTCAATCACTTCGCTCTGTTATATACTCCTCAGCACATTCATCACTTTCTAAAATTACCCTGTTGTTTTGTTTATGTATTTATTTACTGTTTCCTTTCAGCCCCATTAGAACAGAATTTGTTTTTCTGGTCTACTGGAAATACTATGTCCAAGTGCCTAGCACAGGGTCTGACATATTAAATAATAAAAATATATTTGTTAAATACATGACGAACTAATAAGATACCTTGTCTTTAGTCCCAAGAGCAGTGCTACATATAAAGGCCCTTAATTAATTTCAGAATTCGCAAATCTGATTTGAGTAACTTCACAGTAACTTATGACTTAATTTTCAATCAGCCTAAGGGTGAATATTTTCTTAAACACTTTCTCCCGCTTGAAAACACCAATAAGTTTGAGTTCTCAAAATAATTCCCCACAAAAATGAAAATTTAAATAACAAGGTATTATAATGCTTACATAGTTTTGTTTTTGTTTTTTTGTTTGTTTGCTTGTTTTTTACAAAACAGTGATAGCATTAGATACTGAGCTCTCTTTATAAACCAAGAACTTCAGGTACTTGATTTAATATCCATTTGATTTAATGCCTATATTTCTCTACTATTAGTATTTTTATTTTGTGGAACATCTTTGTTTCCCTGCATGTTTTGTTTATGTCTGAAAGCATGCGGAAAGCCCTCACTGGTTGTGGGAGGTGATGAGTCAGTCCACAGCCAGGTGACTAGACATCTAACTATGGCCTCCATCAACCAGAAATAAAACATAGCTACACTAACAGAGTTTTGTATTTTCACCACACGAAAGAAATCAAAACACCTTTCACTGTCTGAAAATAAAACTCATATGGAAAACAGTTTACAATAGAGAAAACTGGCTTTTGATTTGGTTTAAGTATTACCAATCAGGCTCTTCAAACAGATGTTATCAACGAATAACACAAACTAGAAGTGTCACTGCTCTAGAAGATTATGTCTTATTCTTAGTTTCAACCAAACCACTTACTGATTCAGGATTCACAGATGAAAGTTCATAAGTTCCTAAATGTATATTGGAACAGGGCCATTCATGTTTCAATGGATGAGATACCGATAGTGAAGGAGATCGCATAGGAGCAGGGGGTATATGGGAACTCTTTACTTTCCACTTTATTTTGCTGTGACTCCAAAACTGCTCTAGAGAATGAAATCTTGCAGATCAGTTAGATTTGAAGAAACACCTCATAGCATATTGGAAAAGACCACTGCCTCATAGCACAGACATACACATGGACACACAGATACCTCTAATCATTATCTCTAATTCTCGGCCAAATTGCGCCTCCACCAGGACACTAAATTCTTACAGAACAAACAGGAGTCAGGTTCCAAATTTCAGTTGATTTGTCCATGCACACTCCATTCTCTGCACCATTTATTCTTGGGATACATGTCTCAATGTCATTTATACTTGTGTTTTATTTTGATGATTATACTCATTCTTTTTACTCTTCCTAGATTGAACCAATAAGATATCATGATTCCTTCTTACTTTGACTATTAAAACAATAGCATTCTGATTTTTTCCATATCCTTTTTTTAAATTATTGACAGTATATAACGAATTTTTCATTTACATAAGATTTTTTTTCAAATAGGCCTCTTCTAACATTTACTGGGCCTCCAAGCACTACTGTCCAGCATATCTTTTTTTTTTCCTTAAAAAACAAGAGAGTTACCTTTAATGATAAATTTAGCTTACCCAAAGAAAGTATTAGAATTTAAACTGTTGAACAATAAGTAATTTTTCAGAGAATACTGACTATAATATTATTTATGTTTGGTCACTAAGGTATTTTCTTAGGATTTTCATACATGTATATAAGAAGACTAAAATAAAGTTTTCCCAAAGAAAGAATTAATGGGTAAAAATATTTCATAAGGAAGTGCTTTTATAAAATCTACTTGTATCATGAGAACAAAAGAATAAATCTTTACATAAAGAAAATATGTTTAATGTTTTAAAGTCATTAAATTCGTATCATACCTATTATAATCAGGCCAAGAAGGAAACTCACATGTTCCCTTGAGTCGATTGATTTTCCTATGATATTTAAATGAATGGGTGGTGTTTTATAGTCATAAATAACATCAAAGTGTACTATTCATGTGCTGGGATTAAAGTTCTGCTGTTAGTGTGAAGTTATTCATCTTCACAATTATATAATCAAATGAAGAACTTTGAGTATTTTTATATAGGGAGGGAAAAAAAAAACCCTAAGGCTCCTTTTCTTCACACTGGTGAAAAGAATGTCTGTGAAGAAAAGAAAAGGAACTTTTTAACGACACATCCTTGGGGAACCCTTTGGACACGATGGGCATTTAAGAATCACAGTGAAAATGAAGAAATTAAAATATTCTGGATCACAGACATGTGTTTTTCTTGAGGGTAAAATTGCAAAAGGAGGATAAAACCAAAGACAAGTAAAAATTAGTAAGGATAAGGAATCCTTACATACCACAATATATCAATCATACATAGACTATATATTTATATTTTTCTGATTAAAAAAAAATATGATGACCAAAAGGGAAAAAAAAAAAAAAACTAAGTCTTTGTCATTCCCTCACCTTCTGGATGATAAAGGGGAAAATAAAGCAGAAAGTTAACTTAAAGGCTCATTTCCCATTCATAGTTAATTCATTCTTCAGATATGAAGAAACCGCTTTCATATTCAGTCCATAAAGTGAATGTCCTGGTGATACCAATTTAACAAAAGGTATATTGGATACTATGAATTATTCACAGGACATTCTAGAGAGCTGAAGAACACACTATTAAGTCAGCTTTAATACTGCAATCCAGCTGCAGTAAACAAGCACCCTTTGTCTATATATCTATGTGACCAATAATTTATCTTTAACAAAAGATAATTAACTCTCTAATTAACTATCACAAAAATTGAGGATTAGGCTGATGATCTGTCTAACCATAAAAAAAAGAGCAAATTACCAATCTGCTTGAAGCATGTATTAAATTTCCTCTTCAATTTAATGCATACTAGGTTTAACACAGGATGTAACAAACATGGCCCCTTATCAAACCTATTTAAAGGTGGAGAATTTGAAGCCATGAGCAATTGAGCCTGTCTACATGAAATCAGTATCTTTTGAATTCTTTCATTCCCATGTGCTCATCTTTTAAAAGAGTATTTGCTTAATTAAAATTTTAAGAACTGGGTAAAAAGAACAGTTACATACATACTCTGAACGTTGACTTTGCTGCTGTTAATTCTTTGGGGTCAGATTCATTTCCAAGCCGACTGAGACCCAGGATGCCTGATGTGGGCAGGATGCCTATTTGCATGAACCACCACAACACTCCCTGCTTTTCCTTCACTCCTTGTATTGTTCTTACTCCCTGGAGGCTTAAGTACCTTGCTAGCTGATATGCAACCCAAAGAAAAGGGAGTAAGTAAAGAATTGTAAAGAAATGTATCATTGACAACATGGTAACATAACAAGGAAGCAACTAGATACACTTGCAGCGGTGACCTTCTGCTGGGCAGTGAAGACAGTTCACTTCACAGCCCAGTGCTGCAGCATCTCCCTTAACATCAGATGGAAGCATATGGTAGGGGAAATTGTCCAGGATTTCAAAAGAGATCTGTGCTTCCAGAGCACAGCTAGTGATGATGTGCAAGAAGAGCCAAGTGAGACCTAGCTGGTGAGCCTCTTTGAAGACACCAACCTGTGTGCTGCCCATGCCGATCACGTAAGGATCATCCCAAAGACCTTCAGCCAGAGAATGTGCTTAAGATCCACCATGATAGGGAGCATTCCATTATTAAAATGAAACAAAACAAAACAAACCAGAAACTAAAACAATGTATTTTCCTCCCATATCAGTAAGATTTTGTTGTTGTTGTTCGTAGGGCCAAAGGATAACTAACTATATGATACCAAATAGGAAAAGAGGAGACAGAATCATATATTATGATTTTTTCATTTAATTTATGTCTGCGTTCTTAATATAAAAGTGGAACCACAAAACACTAATGCAAATCAAAATATTTTAATAAATAAGATTGAGCAGTTCAACTTCATGAAAATTAGAAATAAGCCTGTTAAATTTGGGGGAAACAATGCCAGCGTGTGGATTTTTAAAAGCAACTTAAATTTCTTATTGATAGCAGTTAAATGGTGTTTGTGGTATGTTTATCATTAGTAAGTTGGATCCATTCATTCTACTACTCTGAGTTGTCCTATACAGAAGTGCATATTTTTGAGGTTGTTTATCATCTATTGCCTTCATTATTAAAATATACTGGACTACCAAAATACTTATTCCATACAAATACCCCATCAGGACAATATACCACATACAATTATGACACTACAATAGTTTGCTCACCTCTTCTGCCCCCTCCCCAATTCTTTTGATTCCCAGATTTAATTCACAGTATATCCACACAGTTCAAAACAACACAGAGATAGGGAAGTTGGTGCCTGATTCAGCTAATATTAATTAAAACCATGTGAACAGTATGTCGTATCTGTAGTTGTAACACAGAAAAAATACATATACACATACATACATTCAAATGGTTTCAAAATTGGGCACTATGCTTAGCGCAAGAGTTTTGATCCCAGGAAAAACAGAGTTTTGCTCTCAAAAGTTTACCTATTTTTTAGGAGCCCCTGGGTGGCTCAGTTGGTTAAATTGTCTGCCCTTGGCTTGGGTCATGATCCCAGGGTCCTGGGATCGAGCCCCACTTCAGAATCTCTGCTCAGCAAGGAACCTGCTTCTCCCTCTCCCTCTGCATGCTGCTCCCCCTGCTTATGCTCTCTCTCTCTCTCTCTCTCTCAAATAAATAAACAAAACCTTTAAAAAAATTTACTTATTTTTTAGCAATGTATTAAGTTTATAACTCAACAGTTATACAAAAATAGAGTACTATGTTGTTAAGTGCCAAGTGAATTACATATATAGGGTATTCAGAAGTAAGAGCTATTTTGCCGATAGGACTAGAAAAGAAACTTTTTTTTTTTTTGCAAAGAGATAAAGTACAAAAGGGGTTAAAACTAAAGCATAGATAAAAGAGTTTTAATGAGGGGGCGCCTGGGTGGCTCAGTCGTTAAGCATCTGCCTTCGGCTCGGGTCATGATCCCAGGGTCCTCCTGGGATCGAGCCCTGCATCGGGCTCCCTGCTCCGCGGGGAGCCTGCTTCTCCCTCTCCTACTCACTGCTTGTGTTCCCTCTCTCACTGTGTTTCTCTCTGTCAAATAAATAAATAAAATCTTTTAAAAAAAGAATTTCAATGTTTTTAAGATGAAGGATTTTTGCAACTCTTAACAGAAAGGGTAGCTCATCTTAGGGAATAATCAAACATTGGTTAATGGGATGTTTACGCTGTTAACATGATGGAACACTGGTTAAAAGGGAAATTGATGAGATGATACTTTAGTATGGTCTAAAATCAGTTAAAAGGAATTTAATTTTATTTGTACAGTTATTTATACCCCTCTTTATTTATTACGTAAAAATGAAGTTTTTAATCTGGGATGTTCTATACAATAGACTGTGGAGACAGACTGAGGAGCCCAAAAAAATGCTCTAAGATAAAATTCACTTTACCCACAACAGAGTTCTGGGTAAGATTCTCAACAGCAACAGTTATCACGGGAAGAGTAAAGCATAAATGAAGCCAAGTTTTACCAAGGGACAAGTGACTGGACTGGAAGACTGGTCAAATATGAGAAACATAAGAGAAAAACGAGCCAGGGTTGGTGCTGAAGTTTCAAGCGTGCGTGATGATCTGTGGGAAGACAGTTCTACTGGCAGATGGGAAGTCATCCGGAAAGCCAGCTTAAAAAGGAACATGATGAACTATGTCGGAGATATGTTTGGCTTGAAAGAACGATGGAAAATCCAGGGGCATCGTAGCACAATATTATCTCTGAGTTGCAATGGCCTTTAAACACTATAAGGCTCTATCCTCATCTGATACATCAATCCCTTTAAACATGATCCCTAACAAATTGTCACTCAATGTTGTGTTTGACATTCCTTTAATGACGGGAAAATTCCCTACTTTCCTATCAATTCAATGTTTTTTGCCAAGTCAATTTTTATAAATGTCCTTCTTGTACCGATCCAAAAAAATGTGCCTTCTTAAAATGCTAGGCTTTGGTGCTAGCTGTTCCCTGTGGGAACACAAAATAAATTTAATCCTTCTTTCACAAAATGGCCCTTCAAATAATTGAAGGCACTTTTCATGTCCCATTGAACTCTCTTCTCTAGGTTAAACATCATTTGATGTGCTTTCAATCCTTTCACTGTGTCTTTCTTTAAAGTGTAGTGTGTAGAACTAAACCAAGATTTCAGAGAAAGAATGGAGTTAAGTAAAAAAAAAAAAAAATATATATATATTATATATATAACTGCTCCTTATGAAGATCCCTGAAGCTATGACACAGCAAAGAACTGCTTGAGGGGAAAACCAAACAAACAGACACCAGAAAGCAGAGCAGAGGGCAGGAGGTTAAACCTTAGTAAATGACACATAGAAGTAAAGAGAGGAGAATAAACAATCTGAGCAAAAGACCCATTAGGTGGTCACAAAGAACGCCAAGGCGGGGCAGAGTCAGCAAACTAAAGAGGAGACTTCCGTGATGATTGGAGTGTTTAAAAAATACAAAATGCTACAGAGGAACTGACGTTAAAAAAAATAGCTAAGCAAAGGTCATTGAGCCCTTTATTAATTAACCTATGAGTGGTGGGTTTTAGGACAATTGTGCTCAAGGAAGCCAGATTGTAGAAGTTGAAATTATCAGAGTATTGGAAAAAATTTGGCCATAAAGGAATGAGAATGATAGTGCAACTACTAGAATAATCCTGTTAGTGCTTCACGTTCCAGATCAAGGGGCACTTCTTCAGAGCAATCAGAAGGCCCTAATACCCTCCCCCATAGTCAACTAGCATCCTTTCTTTGCGCTCCTAGAACTCTTGCATGATAACCTGTTTATAGCATTGTTTGTCGTTCTGCATATTTCTTTCTCCTCCCTTGTCCCCACTAGATTACAAATCGTTCATTGACAGAAACTTGTTCTTAACCATCTCCGTGTCCTCAACATTCAGTGTAATGCCAGACACATAGCAGAAAGTCAATAAATATGTATTCAATCACAAAATGAATGATCTCTGATGCAAGAAGTTCAAGGGAAGTTTTACTGGACACTCTAGGCACACTGCCCAGTTTGGCTCAGATCTCATGTCCCATTCTTTGTGAACGCCCCCCCGGCCCCATTTTCTATGCCCTTTTGCTTCCAACTTCCAGAACCTGAAATGGCTGTAGAAGACTGTTTTAGGGTGAATGGATTGACATTGCTCATGCTTAGAGAGCAGAAGTTCTTAGGATTTATATCCCCATGGATAATCCTTATCCTGTGGGAGCAGGGGCAGGAGCCAGAAAGACCTGAGCCATGGTCTCTGGAAGAAGTGACTCTGAGGCATTGGTTACACTCCCATTTCCTTGAGAAATTAGACCAGAACTACCAGCTATGGGACTTTGCTGAAGTAACATCCATGCTTGGCCTCTATCCCTCCCTTGTCTTGCTTCCCCAACTCCTTATTATTTTGTTTATAATATAAATACCTTCTCAATACCTCCCTTGCACATCATTCCTTGTTCCAAGTCTGCATTTGGTAAACCTGACCTAACAGAGAAGGTGGGTCCATCCGGGACAAATGTCCAAATTAAAAATGCCATTGTGTAATATTTGCATGATAGAGAATTGAAATTAAAGCCAATTACAAGGTTAAATCTTGAGGGGAAAAAAAAAAGGCTTTCCACCGAATATCCCAAGCGCTGATTTTAAAACAGGAAAAAAAAAATCGTTGATTAGTAGGAATATATCCTGTCATTGTTTGGGAATTCTGAAGGATGGGAAAAGTTTAGAATGAAAAATAAATTTCGGTTATATAAATATAGACATGTAGACAAATCTAGAGCTTGACGTGGTTGTGGATTTGAGTATCTGAATAAGATATAGGTAGATACACATATATGCTACAAAATATTCTGAAAATATTCCTTCAAGTTTCCATTTAGGCTAGTTGGAGAGTTTTGAAATCCTGCACCGAGCAATAAGGAGCAATGTGCTATATATTACATGCCAAAGATCAAGGACAGAAATAGTATTAGAGACCCCCCACCCCAGTACTCCAACAAGTACTTCAGAGTCATTTGAACATCTTCAGCAGGTCCATGTTACATGCTGTGGACCCACAAACAAGTAAGATCTAGTCATGTACCACATGGTTAGCATCTACAGCAACAGTGAAGAGTCATTTAAATACATTGAATCACAAGAACAAAACTGTCTTATGACAGTAAATTTACTTATCAATAGAAAAGCTAACACATAATGGACTAAAAGTAATGATTTTCAGTTTCATAGTCAAATGAGAGAATGATTTCAAAGCCTACAGAGTTGACTGTACCCTGTTTGGATATATCAAACATCTAAAGATGTTTCAGTCAGAATGGGAGTGATCAGCTATAAAATTATCAAAAAATGAAATTCAAAAGATCAATATGGGCAAGACCATGTCAACTGTGCACAGAGAAGAAAGACTTCTATCCAGAGAGTTTGACAGTCCAGAGTCTTTTGCATGGTCATTTATCGCTTTTCTGGTACCATGAGCATGTAATTCACCTCCCTTTGTTCTGATCCCCAGCTAACCCGGCAAACATTTGTCCCCAAATGTGGAGCTGGCTGATATGAGTGTTCCATTCTATGTGAGAGTTACAGGTATCATTCTATGTTAAAAATCAAAGTTGTCATTCTACCTTAGGAACTGAATGAAAATGATCACTTTCTAAGTACTATGGTCTCCTTTCTAGGTGTTAATAAAACTGCCAAATTCACCAAGGAATGCTAGCCTGTGATGTTCTTTGAGTGACAGCCAATCAATGCCCCTCACCTAGCAACAAAAGTGTCCTTAGCTTATAGAAACTAGCTCTTCAGCATTCCATTCTCCCCTCCGCTAGGTATTCTACCTCTCAGCAGCCTCAACACTAAATATCACATCAGATATAAATCGGGAAAAGAAAACTAATCAGAACTGATTACTCACTTTCCCCTGAAACACTATCAGCATCAATTAAATAATCCCTTATATTCTGGTTTGCCTCAGGCCACAGAGGTTCAAGGATCCTGGGCCAATCATCGTCAACCTCTGGAATATATTTGTCTTCAGCTCATTCTCTAAATCTTTAAACTCTGCTCTGATCATTCTCTTCATTTTCTTGTTCATCCTTGAAATGTAGATTTCTCTAGAGGATGCCGCCACCTCTGCAGCTCACTAAAATGAGGGATGTTTTTTCTCTCATACCTCCTCTAGAAAAGTCCTCTCTGACCTGTTACTTCCAGTAACACTGTTCACCTATCCATACTAATACATTAATTAAAGCTGATACTCTTACTTCTCAATTCACTGAGAATACTAAAACTATCCACTGAAATATCTCTGCTTCCCACTCCCACACACCTATCAAGGTTCTGTATAATCCAATGACTTCCATCATGACAAATCTAGTTGGCAATGTGCTGCTCTCCTCTAACTTCAACTTGCAGGAGCATCTGACCTAGAATATCACACCTCCTTTTTTTTTTTATTATGTTATGTTAATCACCATACAGTACATCATTAGTTTTTGATGTAGTGTTCCATGATTCATTGTTGGCATATAACACCCAGTGCTCCATGCAGTACGTGCCCTCTTTAATACCCATCACTGGGCTAACCAACCCCCCACCCCCCTCCCCTCTAGAACCCTCAGTTTGTTTCTCAGAGTCCATAGTCTCTCATGGTACCTCTCTCCCTCTGATTTCTGCCCCCCCTTCATTCTTCCCTTCCTACTATCACACCTCCTTTTAAAAACACCTTTCTCACCTGTCATACCATTTACTCAGAGATTATTCTAACCTCATTGGCTGATGCTACTCATTTTCTTTCATCAGCTCCTTGCTCTTTCATCATTATATGTTAGAGTACCATTAGGGCACCTCTCTAGATAATCTTATTCATTCATTTCCATGACTTGAAATAACATCTTCACATTAATGACTCACAAATATATACCTCCAGTCATGAACTTTCTCTTGTATATCCTTAATCCACTTGCTATCCCCAACTGAATATCTAATAACCATTTCAATTCCAATACATTATGTCCTGGTCGAACTAGAACCATATTTGACATTTACATTTTTGTAATAGTTTAATATTATTCACAATTGAATATTGCAGTGCATTATGACTCCAATCCTTTCTATAGAAAGCTTTTCTATTCTCTGAAGATTTTCTTTAGTTTTTTAATTGTAAAATATAACATATATTCAGTAAGTTACACAAAACAATGAATATTACAAACGATCATTTATGCAACCAACACCAAAGATACAAATTTCCTTGTGAGCACTGCTTCTACTATATTCCATACATTTTGTATGCTGTGCCTTTATTTTTACTTATTTCCATGTGTTTTCTAATTTCCTTTAGGATTTATTTTCTAACGCATTGGTCAGTTGTGTCTACTTTAATTTTCTCATATTTCTGAATTTCCCAATTTTCTTTCTAATTTCACTCCACTGTAATCAGAGAACACAACTTGTATGATTTCAATCTTTTTTTTTAATTTACTGAGCATCTTTTTTTTAAAAGATTTTATTTATTTATTTGACAGAGAAAGAAACAGCGAGAGTGGGAACACAAGCAGGGGGAGCGGAAGAGGGAGAAGCAGGCTTCCCACCGAGCAGAGACCCCGATGTGGGGCTCAATCCCAGGACCCCAAGACCACCACCCGAGCCAAAGGCAGCAGACGCCCAATGACTGAGCCACCCAGGCACCCCCTGAGCATCTTTTTTTTTTAATGGCCCAGTACACTGTCCATACTGGAAAATGTTCTGTACTCACTTGAGAAGAATGTGTATTTCACTGGTGTTAGACGGAATGTTCAAAAGACGTCTCTTAGGTGTATTTTCTGAATAGTATTGCTTAAGTCTTCTGTTCACTTGTTGATCTTTTTAGTTGTTCTGCCCATTATTGAAAGTGGGGGTATTTAAGTCTCCAACAATTATTGTTGAATTGCACATTTCTCCCTTTAATTATGTCATTTTTTGATTCATGTATTTTGGGACTCTGCTGTAAGGTGCACATATGTTTTAAAATCTTATAACTTTTTAATGCACAATCCATTTTCTCTATCCTTTTACTTTTGAACTATTTGCATCTTTGACTCTAAATTGTATTCCCTGTGAGATCATATAGAATTTTAGTTTTTATTCAGTCTGACAATCTCTGCCTTTTGTATGGGTATTTAACCCATTCACTTTTAATGTTATCACTGATATAGCTGGGAGTAGGTGTGACAGCTCATATCTTGTTTACTATTTCTCCCAGGACTTCTTTTGCTTCTAGTATTTTTTTTGCTACTTTTTTTTGGTAAGAATTGAATTATTTCTAGTGTAACACTTTAATTCTCTTGATTTTTTCACCTATTTTTAAGTTATTTTCTTAGTGCATATTCAATGGCTTACCATATATTTTTTTAAGATTTTATTTATTTATTTGACAGAGAGAGACATAGCGAGAGAGGGAACACAAGCAGGGGGAGTGGGAGAGGGAGAAGCAGGCTTCCCGCTGAGCAGGGAGCCCTATGCAGGGCTCGATCCCAGGATCCCAGGATCATGACCCGAGGCGAAGGCAGACACTTAACGACTAAACCACCAGGCACCCTTCGATGGCTTACCATATTAATCTTAATTTACAGAGTCTACATGAAATATATACTAACTGAACTGCAGTAAGATATAGACATTTTATACCTGTATAGTTTTATTCCCACTTATACATTTTTGTGCTTATTTTGTTCCATATATTACATCTTAAAATCACATAGCTTGCTAATAACATGGTGAGAAGAAACATTTGTTCCTTTATGTAGAATGATATCCAAACCATTCAAAGCCATCTTTTTTAGATTATGTATCTTTACTTTTACATCTTTAAATTATCATTACTTTTGCAGCATATCTCACCCTATTTATTTCTTAGTCCAGTTCCCAATATAATTTAATTCATTGTGGGGTGGCCAATTGTGTCAGAAATTGAAGGGCATTTCCTTCTGAGTGCAAGCTATATTGTTGATTTTTCCAAATTTTCATCATGGTAAGCCATTCCAAATACACTAAAAACACTGGGGCACTGACAGATATTTATTGTCTCGTGCCAAATCTGTTTTATCTTCACATGTGCTAAGTAATGCCAGTGAAAATTAGCCAGGAGTTGTTATTTCTTTATTTCTTATGCAAGCATCAATATTATTCTAATCCTACCTAATTAGTTTCAATTTGTCACTCAGGATAAAAGCATTATAAACATTCATTTAGAGGTTATTATGTTTCCTATTGAAAGCGAGGCAATAATATGCTTAATTTTATGAAATAAGGGCTGAATTCATACACATCTCATTTTTATGAAATATTTACTACTAGTACCACCACCACCACCACTACTACTGCTTCTGAGAAAAAAGTACATGTGGAAAGTCATCTTTTCAATCATCTAGACCCTTTTGCTAAATCAGTATATTAACACATCCCTAGGCCATTCCCATTAGATATTTATTTAATGTACTAAGTGACCAAAACTGACTAAGACAAGTTTAGATGTCCAATAGACTATTTGTTTCTAAAATATCATAAATTACTTCATGGAAAATAAACATACTTATCAGGAATAATATCAGAAATAAATGAATATAGTGATGTCCTATATTATATAAAGTCACCCTACAAAATTCATGGAATATTGTAAATATTATTCTTCAAGATCTTCAAGACCCCAAAGGTAGCTGAAATAGTCTAGAAGAAATGCTTAGACTATATTCCTAAACAATTTGGTGGAGGTCATGGAAAAATGCTCTTTAAAAAATCCACATTATTTCATTGTTAATTGAAATATTTAAAGGAATAGATCACCTCTCATTTTAATTCTTTCAGTGGCTCCCCAGTAAAAATACAGGGTGAAATTCAAACTTTTTAAAGTAGCAAGGCCTTTCACCACCTGGCTTTATTCTCCTTCTTCAGTGAACGCACAGTCAATGTTCCCATCATAAAAAATTACTCACCTGGCTAAATACCATCTTTTATCACACCACTGTCATAATCTCCATGTGGAAAAACCTCATCCAAGCTTTTCTTCTTTTCTACTGAGTGAGCTCAAATATATTCTCCAAGATCCTTCCAGGCATTTTATCAGCTTATTTTTAAATGTTTATTGAATGCCTACACTATCCTAGGCATTATGCTGGTGTTCACAGCTAAAGGGTGAGTTCATGCTCTTAATAAACAATGATCTATGGACGGTGGTATGTAAAGGCAAATCATTTCAGTAGAACGCATGTGTTCTAAGTTTTTGGTGTACTGACAGTAAAATGGGAGCTCTAATGAGGGGTCTGTTCACCACCCTTGAAGCTCAGGGAAACTTCCAGGAATAGATGATGTCTGCTGCCATGTTTTAAGGGACATGAAGTCCTGAACTAAGAGAGGAAAGAAGTGACAGATTTGAAAATCATTCTCCTGTAAATCCCATCATGGCACAGTTGACTGTTCTGTTTACTTAGCCATTAATGCATCATGAATGAATAAAGTATCTTTATTAATGCATCATTGATGAATAAAGTATGCATAGGACATACCTTTTTAAAATAATCATCACACTGTAATTCAACTATTAACGTACGTTTCTGTCACCCTACTATACATAGTTCTGTCCCTTCAAAATTATCTTAAAAAAAAATCCCAGTGATTAACATAGGCATGATCACATAGAATACATAGTAAATATTTATGAATGTATATGATTGAGACCCATGGGATACTCCCTCCAACAGTAAAGTGATTTCCAATGTCAAAATATAAAATCTTCATTTTGAAATGTGAGGTGGATAGACTACAACCAGATATCACATCAATTTTTTACTATTTCATTATTAAGATTTCCGCTTCGTTAATATGAAAGGAGGCTGACCAGTGATAAAGCTAGAAAACCCCTTAGAGCAACATTGTGAAAACAGTGTTGCTGTCACTGGAGTTTTCTGATTATAGGAAACAGCACAGGTAATGAGAGGAATCAATAAGGAGAATACGAAGAAATGCTCTAAGGACACAGAAATGAAGTCATAAAAACTGTTTTCTTTTAGGAAAAACACACATTGCAACAGGTAAAGCAGTTGCTTGTCATCAGATGTGGACAGACTTTCTTTTCTAAACAAAAGATTTGAGGCTACAGTAGATTAAATATAGTTAGAAAAATTAGAAAGTCATCAAATTCCATTCCATAAACAATAGCTTGATTCACTCTAGAATCCAAACAAATAAACAGGAACAATTATTTTTTGCAGTGTTGCTTGCCCTTTAGCCCCTAAAAGAGAAATAAAAGGTTGATATTACATATGAACTAAAGATAGCAGAATTAAAATTTTAAATGAAACATCCATTCTAATTCTAAGACTATTTAGAAAGCCTCCTTTCCTACAGGGTTCAATTTTAAGTGGAGAGAACACCTTCTCATTTTAAAACATACATTCTTTTAAAAATATCAATTCACATATTTGATAAATTTTAATTGCATTTGAAATTAGGTAGTTTCTTTGTGATGTAGAAATATGACTAAGAAATTGACTTCCAATCTTAAGTCCTTGGAGCAAAGTTCACTCATTACCCAGAGAATGCAAGTCCTGAATAACTATTTTGATAAATTTATATTATTTTTTGCTATATAAGGAATACATTCTATGTAGAAAATTTGAACCATTCATCAAAATGATAAAATGTATAAAACCATCCACCCCTAAGCACACCATCTAGACATAACCACTATAATAATGTTGGTATAATGTTTTTCTATTTTCGTTATTTTTACTTTATTCTTTTGCAACTTATATTCCCTATTTTGATTGTTTCAAAGGTTATCTTTAAATTTTAGGTTGCATAATCAATACAACATTATTCATAAATATACTATCCTAAACATGAGTCTTGGAATAACAAAATGTGATCAATCTTTTCCAAATTACATATTATGATTGTGCAAGTTTATAGTTTTAAATGTTTTTGCCCTCCAAATTAGACATTTATATATAAATATATATATATTAGACTTTTATATATATAACATGTGGACATATATATAGACTATATAATATATAACTATACATATATAATTATATATATATATATATATATATACTACAATCAATGTTGTCCTAGACTTATCCACACATTTGCCAATTTGATTGCTCATCATTCCATCTCAGATCTGGGACAATTTTCCTTCTTCCTGACATGCTTCCAAAGTCCATTTACTAAAGATTAGTTGGTAGTGAAATATCTCTCTGGTTTTATCTTAAAATAGCTATATATCATTTTTTTAAGATTTTTATTTATTTATTTATTTGACAGAGAGAGAGAGACAGTGAGAGAGGGAACACAAGCAGGGGGAGTGGGAGAGGGAGAAGCAGACTCCCCGCTGAGCAGGGAGCCCGATGCGGGACTCGATCCCAGGACCCTGGGATCATGACCTGAGCCAAAGGCAGACGCTTAACGACTGAGCCACCCAGGCGCCCCACTATATATCATTTTTGTTCTTTTAAAACATGTGGGTATTCTTTTCATTTACCATTAAAATAACATTTTCAACTTCTGCACAGTGAAGGAAACCATCAGTGAAATGAAAAGGGAACCTACTGAACAGGAGAAGACATTTGTAAATCACATATCTGATAAGAGACTAATATCCAAAATATATAAAGAACTCATATAACTCAACAGCACAAAAACCGAACAAATTTAAAAATGAGCAGGGAATCTGAATAGACATTTTTCCAAAGAAGACATACAGATAGCCAACAGGTACATGAAAAAAACGCTTAATATCACCTGTCATCAGGGAAATGAAAATCAAAATTACAAAGAGATATCACCTCATACCTGCTAGAATAGCTAATATCAAAAAGACAAGAAATAACAAGTGTTGGCCAGGCTGGGCACTGCTGGTGGGAATGTAAACTGGTGTAGCCACTGTGAGAAACAGTGATGGCGGGTGAGCAAAATGGGTGAAGGGAGTCAGAATGTACAGATTCCAGTTATAAAATAAATAAGTCACGGAATCCAACATACAGTATATTTGGAAGTTGCTAGAAGAGTAGATCTTAAAATTCTCATCCCAAGAAAAAAAAAATTCTGTAACTACATAAGGTGACATGTTAACCAGATTTATTGTGGTGATCATTTTGCAATATATACATAAATACCAAATCAGTACGTGTACACCTGCGACTAACATAATGTTGTGCATTGATTATACTTCAATAAAAAATTATAGTTCTTTTCAGGTTTTTGAAGGTATTATTTCATTGATATCTGGCTTCTGTTAGGAGTCCACTCTCCACTCTCCTGAGAAAACAGCTCTGGAGATTTCTCCCAACCTTATCAATTGTCAGAACCAGATCTAAGCAAGGGTATCATTCTCTTGTTATAAGGAGATCTCATTAAAATAGTGTGATTTTCAATCCAAGTCCACTGATGAAGGTCCTTTGCATTTGCTATATCCCGAGCACTATTTTTATTTTTATTTATTACCTGTTTTGATCCACACCCTACCCCCCAGCCGAATAATCGGGGTTACCAGCTCAGGTGTATTGCTTAGTTTAAGGACAATAACAACAGAAGTTTTGCTAATGTTTCTTCTTAGCCCACACTCCAGACAGATACCATATAAGCTGACAAGTAAAGACTAGCAAGACCCATAGGGGTCTGCCACAGGCACAGCACTGATTTGGCTATGAGAGGTGGAGTGAAGTTATGACCTAACCCAAAGTACCTCAAGCAAAGTTCACTGTCAAATATAATGGTATCATCATGCATGGAGTTTTGTTTACCCAAGAAAATAATTTACCCCATATCCTGAGAACCTCAGTATCCTATCTTCTCCTGTTCCTAGAAAACTTCCCAGCATAGTCCTCCCACAATCAATCTAAGGACACATGTTATATAGAAGAACTAGGTCAATCCCTAAAGTCTTTTATTAGAGGTCTGGACTCATGGGTGTTTGGATGGCGCACTTTGCCTGCGGGGGGATAAAGAAGAAGGCATGGCTGTGCAGGGCTCCTTGTCCATCGTGCGTGTCAATAGCAATAAATGCCCAGCTCGATCAGAAGTATTATGTCCAAACTGGTTGAATGAGGGGATCCACTGTTCCAAACTTCTCACTGTTTTTTTCAAAGTTGCTTCTGTTTCAGGCTAAGTGAATCTAAGAACATAATCCTAGTTAACACTTATTTATAGCTTGCAGGGGTCTCTGATAAAGGTCCAATATAATCCATTTGCAAATTTCACTCAGGCTCTTGTCCTCGGGTAATTTTACTTCCAGCCATTTCTAAGTGATTTCTTTTCTTGCTGTTGAATGCAGTTTTGTATCACTTCAGTCATTTTGTCCGGCACAACAAAAATGTGCTATGACTCCGCTCATTAGCATACGGCTGAACACCCACAAGCTTGCTCATTTCAAGAAATCAAGGAACTGGCTCTGGGGATCTGACTAAGGCGTCTGCCCTAGCATTCCTGTTCCCCTGAGCCCTTCCCAAGCTATGCATAATTTGTGGGCATCTACAGGGGCCACTTTATTCTTCCTCTAAATTCACAGGAATTTCCATAAATAAGGGCTTCATTCAAGGGTGTTCTTTATTGTCTAGTTATTTAGAGTTCATTTGTCTGACAACATAGCGAGATGATTGGGTGAAAGGTATGGATTTTTTTAGATGAGGAAAATGAACTTTTAATTTTTGAGCACTTCGTTTTTTGGAAGAGTCTGGGATGTAGCTACTTATTTTTCATCTTTGGGGGAATGCCCTGAATTGCAGCAGCCCACACAATTCTCATACATTTCAAACACTGGGCTCAGCTTTGGTTTTAGTGGATTTATCAGTCAGACTCTCTTTGTCATATGGGTGACTATGTTTTTAACTCATTTGCCCTCCTTCCTCTGAGAAGGCAATTCTCATGATATCATCATTTATTTCACTAAGTTGGCTTCTAACGGTTATTAAGTTCCAGTCCTATTTCACTAGATTATGGGAATAGGCTGGTGGCAAAACAGTAAATGTACATTGGATCCCATTACATGAGAATGTAAATCGTCCTGGTACGATTTAGAAATTTGGACTGAAAATTAGTGTGCTGGTACACCTATTATAGCATACAATACCTCTTCGACCTCTTGCACTTTCTGCATAGTCTCATTCATATCAGGTACAGCTGAAGCAATCAATGAAACTACTTAGTTTAATCCTGGAGTGTCAACTGTTAACCTCCAGGAACCACCTGCCTTAAGAACTGGCCAAGTAAGAAAGAATGAGTTACAGGCCTGCTGCTTAATCATTTCCTTCTGAACAGTCAAATCATATGCTCATATCCACAGAGCTGGAGAATACATGCTCATATTTGAATTGCTGATATCAAACCAAGCATTACATTGACAACATCAGACCTTCCACTTACTTTATAAGGAGTCTAAAGACATTGACTGTATGAGTAAGAGAGGGCACCAGAAGTTAAAAAAAAAAGGCATTTTTTTCTCTCCCTCTCTCTCTTTTTAACTTTACATACTTTCTACATATAATGAGGCATTATCTCTGTAGCCAGGAATAGAATAGATTGTTAGTTCATTTTCTTAAACAAGAATTCTTTTTTTTTAAAGATTTTTTTATTTATTTGATAGCGACACAGCGAGAGAGGGAACACAATAAGGGGGGAAGCGGGAGAGGGAGAAGCAGGCTTTCCACTGAGCAGGTAGCCGATGCGGGGCTCGATCCCAGGACCCTGGGATCATGACCTGAGCTGAAGACAGACGCTTAACGACTGAGCCACCCAGGCGCCCCTTAAACAAGAATTCTTAATCTATACTCGCACCAAAGTATTACCTCTGTCTGGGCTAAACATAAGTTTGAATCCTCTTCATTTCCTTCTAACTTGCTTTGGCAAATTTATTACTAAAAAGTAAAGCATTTCATTTTATTATATTTTTAAATCCTACTTAAAATATAGCTTGATAAATAGAACCCATTTCTGGGCTCTACTAAAGAACAAAGACTTACCTAAAAGAAAAATGCTTTGTTTTCCAGCAGAAAAAAGAAATGTATGTCTCTTTCCAAACATACTTATTGTTTAACATTGGTGGCAATTTTATGCGACTAATGTGATCTAATATTCTAGGCTCCTTGCAGCTTAATGAATTGACTGAAGACAAAAACCCGATACCAGATCTTTACTACTCAAGGTGCCCAGGAAGTATTTGAGGGCCAGACGTTTGTAAGTAATGTACTTTTGTAGTTATTATCTATGGGGCTGGGAAAGAGGTGAATTCAGTGTGGTTCATCTTTGTTTCAATGTTCTTTTACTTTTCAGTCTTCTGCACAGTGTCAATATAGTTCACATTTCTTAAGGAGTGGTAAAACAATATCTCATTAACTTAGTGTCTTTGGCTTCTGCAGACTTTCTTTTTATAGATCTGCCTTTGTTGTCTTGATTCAGAGGCATTAAATTTAAAGATGTATGCTCTATTGCATCATAAATAAAACAGTCAAGAGGGAGAGCCCACTTTAAACATCTATGCTGTCGGGTCATTTTCCCATGAAGAAATCATCACAGGAGAAAGTTAGACATTTGTTTGTTTGGTATAACTAATTTTATCTTCAAGTGGGTGGCTGGCAGGGCCCCAAGCATCTTTGCACTCTATTCTTCAAAAGCAATGGCCTGTTATGCCCTTTCATTCTGAGCTTTTGCTTCCATATGATCAGTTCCTAATTGTTCTTTTATAGAAAAAGTAGCATTTTGATCATAGAATGGAGCTGATTTTCACAGATTTTTTATTGCCTTTCTCTCTTTTATTTCTGGCTAAGATTTAAAATAAATAATCCTTCATTGAATGTTAGGGCATTCCAATAAAAGTATAGATATAAAATGAATGTGTACATACCCAAAGAAAGCATTTTATTTTGCTCCAAAACTATTCCGAGGGTTTTTCCAAAGTACCCAAGACACCCTGAGAATAAAGAAATTTTTTCAACATATTTACATGTTTTTAGAGCCATGGCTATACTAGAAGAAAAGGTGTAGGTGATGTTTGATGCAGCTGCTTTTCTCCGATGTCTACATTTGAAAGTGAACATATGTGTGTACAGAGACAGGACCATTTTGACCTGTCAGACAGATGATCTCAAGGGTCTAGAGTCAAGGTCTACACTTGCCTTAAATGGAAAATCTGAGACATGTGTGATCTAGATAATGAATTTGGAGCCTTGATTAATATTACCACAATGCTTCAGTGATTTGATCTTCTTGGTGTAGCCAATAAGGTGAATTTTGCTAGTTTCTATACTGAGCAATATGAAAGGAAGATAGCCATCCTTACTTGGGTCTCTCCACAGAGGAAACCAGCAGCTGGTAACATAAAGTAAAGATTAAACTTCCCAAACTGTTATTATTAGGATAATATGCATCCCTGCATTTTCCGTATACTCTTTACCATAATTATATTTTCCTTTTTGCAATCATTTTCTGGGCCTGAGTAATGAAACGGACAGGGACAATTCAGGTCTCTACGGAGAGTTTTATTCATACTGGCAGGGCCAGTATGTCAAACGTAGCTGCTGGACTAGACCTGCAAGTGTCATGTTTCATAAGAACAGTTTTAGTTTCTTTTTTTTCATTTTAAGATTTTATTTATTTATTTTTTTGAGAGAGAGAGAGAGAGCACAAGCAGGCTGAGCGGGAGGCAGAGGGAGAGGGAGAAGCAGACTCCCCGCAGAGCAGGGAGCCCGATACGGGGCTCGATCCCAGGACCCCAGGATCATGACCTGAGCTGAAGGCAGATGATTAATCGATTGAGCCACCCAGGAGCCCCAAACAGTTTTAGTTTCTTTTTTTTTTTTAAGATTTTATTTATTTATCTGACACAGAGAGAGAGAGAGCACAAGTAGGCAGAGTGGCAGGCAGAGGGAGAGGGAGAAGCAGGCACCTCACTGAGCAGGGAGCTCAATGCGGGCTCGATCCCAGGACCCCGGGATCATGACCTGAGCTGAAGGCAGACGCTTAACTGACTGAGCCCCCCAGGTGCACCCAGTTTTAGTTTCTAAGGTATAAATATTCTTCTGATGATACAGCTATGTTCTTTAGTCAAAATCAAAATACACTTATTAAACTTACATGAGACTGAATTGGGGGGATTTTATGACCCTATGTAAAACTATTTCAACTATGCACATGAGAGGAATTTTTAAAATATGATAGACAAATTCATGATATAGGGGAATATATTAAGATAATTAAATAAATAAATAATTTATCTGATCATTCGGCCTGTCTCACAGAAAAAAAAAAAAATACACTATTTGATTCACTCCCAAACGTTAGTTTAAAAATCTCATATAGTTTTTGCTTGAGAAGCAAAATTGATTCTTTATACTCTATGATGCTTAAGTGCTACTTGCCTAAACAGTAAGATACTTTGCTCTAATGGCCAAGAAATAATATCATTAAGGTATTTTGGGTTTTCACTGAGGGACTGAAAGAATAATCCTCGGAAGAATGGGAGAAGAGCACTCAAAGCTTAGAACTGACCACAGCAGGACTTGGGGAAACAGGTGAAACACTGATCCATGTTTCCTAAAATCTCAGTTCCTTCTCATCGCCCAGCCTCCTTTCACCTGGATCACAAGCCTGGGTGAGTGTGAAACTGCAGGGCCTTCCAAATGCTTTAGCTTCTGTTCTCCAATCTTCTCCAGATCATCAATCATAATGCAATAGCAAACTCGGGAAAACCCTGCCCTACTACTTTCTTCCCAAACCAAAACTGAAGAATTTCAAATATGTGGGTAAAGAAATGTCATTCTCTTGGATGCTGATGAGGATTTAGAACTCTGAATCTTATGTAGTTTCCCCTCTGTATGATTTTCTGGTGCTTTGAGAGGTGTTTTTTTTTTTTTTCTTCATCTATACTGGTCTAGGACTTTCATGTACTTACCTCTAAACAGGGAGAAAAGCTCTTTTCCATTAAAAGACCAATTTCTCTTTGAAGTACAGCGCCAGTCAAATCATGTATATTTCAAAAAAAAAACAAAAACACATCAAAGCATCAGCCAGGATTGATAGGGAATGACTAGTTTGATATCGAAGAGCTACCATGGATTAAACATTCCAGATAAAAAAAGGTGTGGGTTTAACTCCATGTATATTTTAAGTAATGCACATACACATAAATAACATGGATCTGTATTTTTCAATGTATAACCTTTCCATTGACCAAAAAATGTGAATAAATAGTGTGATAATCTATGATTAACATCTTCCTCTAATTTCCTTTTAAGGAAATTTTGTTTATAAGTTTTCACTAATATATTTTACCAGATTATTGTTTAAACAGCAATCCATTTTTCCTTTTTTCCAACTTTCATTTTTATACTTCCTTTCCTTTCATTTTTATACTTCTTTTCCTTTTTATAACATCCTTTCATCTTTATACTTCCAACCAATTTATTATGAGTAAGATGAATAACTATTATTTAAAAAGCTAGAAGATGATTTGATCAACCAAGACAGAGAGTCTGATGCTTTGTTTGTAGGACTGGCCTGACACTTCAAAGTTTTGTGTTACTCAAATACATTTCATCACTCACTCCTTGCTACTGGCTTTAGTGATAATGTACTTCGGCCATCTTCTTAATGCCCTTTCTCCTTTTCAGTCTGTGTTTGGCTTCTAAATAGTAGAATTCCTGAAGGCTCCATTCTGAGCCGTCAGTGTTCTTTTGAAAACTTTCTTCCAGGTGGTCTTATCCATTCCCGTGGCTAGAGTGAAATCAGTATGCCAAAAACACCAAACTTAAACTGTAGTCCAGCTGCTTCGTTTGAGCTTGACTTATATACTTGATACCCAAAAGGCAAAAAAACACCAAACAAACAAACAAAAAAAACAAAAACAGAAAAAGAAAGAGAAAGACAGTAGGCAAACAAACATAATAAAACCCACTGCAAACTGACCACTTCATCTTCTTGGGTAAATCTCTCTCTAGTCGTTACCATATCAGTAAGTGGTGCCACTCTCCAACCAGTCACTTCACTTGGATATTTGGAAGTTACTGCTCATATTTTTCTTTCCTTTGCTATGACAATAATCCATTGCCCAGTTCTGTCAAACCAATTCCACAGTTTGGCTCATGTCACTATCTCTGCTGCCATTGCCTGGTGCAAACCCCCATGGTCTCTCCCCAGGCTGCAGCAATAGCGTCCTGGCTCCCTACTTCACTGTCACTTCTCTGTTCAACCCTTCTACTCCTTGACTGATCCTTTTTAAGAGTGTCATGCCTTGCTCTGTATAATGCCCTTAAGACTACTCATGATAAAGAACCTATAAGACACCTCTTTAACCCAGCCCTTGCTAACCTCCCTCCCTCTCCTCAAAGTTCCCTATTGCGTCCTCACCAAGCTCCAGTCACAAAAAACGTTCTTTAGTTTCACCAGGCACGTTCTCACCTCAAGGTCTCCACTTCATACCCTGGTGCACGGGTGCCTGACACACATTTCCTGGCATCCTTCAGTAGAAGACCTACAGTTCCTACTCAGCTCTCAGTTCTCAGATTAAAAATCACTTTGCAAAGAGCACTTCCCAGATAACCATTCTTTTTTTTTTAAGATTTTATTTATTTATTTGGCAGAGAGAGACAGCAAGAGCAGGAACACAAGCAGGGGGAGTGGGAAAGGGAGAAGCAGGGGGAGTGGGAAAGGGAGAAGCAGGCCTCCCACTGAGCAGGGAGCCCAGTGTGGGGCTCCATCCAGGATCCTGGGATCATGACCTGAGCTGAAGGCAGATGCTTAATGACTGAGCCCATCAGGTACGCCTCCAGATAACCATTCTAAACTCAGACCCCCTTCTTCTTTGTTCTCACCAAACCAGCATCTTAAAAAAATAATTTTTCCTTATCTATCTCTCTTTCATATTTTTGCCTAAAACTGATCTATGTTTTAGCTTATTATAGTTTCAACACAGAATATCATCTCCTTTTAGAAGAGCACAGAGGGGAAAATAATGCCTGGAAGATTTATGCTGCCTCATTCAGAAAGATAACTTCCTGTGAGAAAAAAAGAAGTGAGATTGGAAGTCATTGTTAATAATCTATGTTCTTCATGAGGGAATGAGGCAAAACTTTATTCTTTTGGAGAATAAACATTGAAGAAAATGAACTTAATTGGAAGATCACCATCGGGGAGGCCTGCACTGGAGAATTCGTCTAGTGAATTACACAATGAGAAGGGCCTTGCGCAATCCATGCCACCAAAGATTTTGTTCTCAATTTCAGGAGCCAAAATACTTTATGTTCCACTGTTATAAACTTATTTTCTTGTTAAATAATGTATAAAGTATGCCATGAAGCAAATATATATCTTGAGAGTCAAGGAAAAAAATTAGCACAGAAAAGAAATAATAAAAGTGGAATTAAAGAAAATGAGAAGTGAAAAACACAGTAAAATTAATACAAGTTAGTACAGTGAAAAATATTAATAAAATGTCGATAACTGACAAAGGTGTTAAAAGGAAAATTACAAATGAGGAAGAGAAGGCATGGCAACTTAGAAGTTATTTTAAAAATACTATTAAAGAGAATGAATCTCAATGTAGGGTCTCTCAACTTCAGCACTACTGACATTTTGAGTTGGATAATTCTTTACAGTTGGGGGTTGGAGGGGGGACAGATTTGGCCTGTACGTTTTAAATCATTCAGCAGCATCCCTGGCTTTTACCCATTAGATGCCAGTATCAATCCCCCCCCCAGGTGGCAACAACTGAATTTATTTTCAAACATTGCCAAATGTCTCAAGGAGAACGAGATCACACACACCCCCAACCCCTTCCCACTGAGAGCCTGTGGTTTCATGTGATTTCGTGTGAAGGGAACATGACTTTGTATGAAAATAACCATCTTTAAATCTTAGCTTAACAGTGAAATCTTGGATAATTCACTTATCTAAAATCTTCCTCAGAAAAATGGAGATGTGTACATTGCCTACTTCATAGATCATATCACTCAAATGCTTTCAGGAAAATGATGACAAAGGAGAAAAAGAAAAATCAAAACCATGGGATAGAAGACTTTATAAATGCAGATAAAAAGGTCAAACATATTTGCTATATTGCAGTTTCAAAAATTTTGCTCTGATCTTTTGGCAGCCAAAGTGAAAAGAAATATGATTATTGGCACAATTCTTTAACAGACAGGAGACAGAAAACCAGTTCCTCTCAGAACCATGAGTTCCCTTAGCCCTTTCCTCTGAGACATTCCTGACTTTATACAGATGACAAGGAAGGACATAGAAGACAGAGCCCATACACTTTTATGGCAAGTATACTTGTGATTTTGATACAGTTGTCTAGATGCAGTGTACTCCCATAAAAGCTCTGGGAATAATATTAAAACATAATCTAGTGAAGGTGACTCTGTGATCAACTCAGGAGCTAAAGTGCGGCTTGATCTATGGCTACGATGTAGAGTATCAAGATTTGGCTGTACAGACTTCAAGATTTTTTAAGTATTACTTCTTTCACTCTGGCTTTTTATAAGAGCTTGATATCAATCATTTTGAGATTATATCTGTGAATGAAGGATTATTATATAAATAACCTGCATAACTGAGCAATTAAAATTATTTTTTATCCTTTCCCACTCAAGTATATGAGCCTTTGCCATCTGCAATTGGGGCAGGGTATCTATGTGCCTGGGCTGAGCAATGGGGGTTCGGCATATAGTAGGTAGGAAAGGTGGTGAGCACAAACAGACAAAAATTTAATCCACAGAGCCAGACTATTACTTTGAAAAGTTATTTGATAAATTTCTTTAATTCTACATTACCATTACAGTGTTTATGAATTTTGCCAATTTTATCTTTCTTCAGTATTCTCTTGGAATATAATCATATTTTTAATTACTGTATTTCTCCCATACTTAATCTTCCTAAGCTAATCTTTTTATATCAGTAAAAACCAACAAACCAGAGGAGAGATTACTGTGTGTTGAGTTGGCAAACAACGAGCCTATTGTTCAACGACCTCTCCACAGCATACACTAAAGCATAAGGCCACTGAAAGGCAGGAAATATTTCTTCTGTTTTGTTGTTTTGTTTGGTAACGAATTCCCTATTAACACTGTTTATGAAATCATTAAAACAATATTGTCTCCTGGGCCATTAGAGCTAAGGTTTAGTAAACAACCTGAGGCATGACTGGTTAACAGTTGAGCTCCCTCACTCCTAGTACAAGATAGCCTTTTCTTTCTCCCCACACCATCAATTAATAAACAGAAAATAGTCTTTCTTCAATATAGTCAGTCCCAAAGGCCCTGTTATAGGCCAGTTAATTTAAAGACTATGTGTCTGTGCAGATCTACAAATAAAGCAAAAGGACTGGCCCAAAAAGGGGGCAACACCAGAGAATTTCCTAGAAATATAATGCTTTGTACATAACTGAGGCTCACTAAATATTAAATAAAGGAGAGGAATATCATGTGGGAAGTTGGCTATCAGCCAGGGAGAAATATATTCATAATTAGGAAGTCAGTAACCACGTGCCTAAGGGGATCGACAGAAGTTATTTAATTATTTCAGAATGAAAAGCACATGGCCATGTATTCCTTGCAGAGTAATAAAATTATTATTTTTGTTCTTTTTAATGCTTGAGGAACACTGATATGGTATAAATGTTAAGTTCCCAGATTAATTATCCCTTCCTGGTGCACATGTAATTCCTATTTGTTATCCTGTTATCTGACTACTTACATAATTTCACATGCAATTTAAGATGCTGGTCAGAAATCCCTGTGGCAAATTTTGGCAAAAGAAGGCAAAAAAGTTGAAAAATAAAGATCTTCCAACATTTGGGTTTCTTTTTTTATGAAGGCTGATGTGGCCGGCTTGGCACCTTGTTAAGCAAATCAGTGCTAATTGCTAACACCTTAGAAAATTAAAGAGGCGTAAGAGGGCAGTGGGCAGTCTGGCAGAAAAGCAATAGTTCTGGAAGAGCTGACTAAAACCTCACGGGTCCAACTCAGTCTTGTCATAACGAGGGGCATCTCCTGGGTTAGCCAGTAAAGAAGGCAATTCTGCGAGCACTTTTCGAGGAAGGAAATAAACAAGATACTTCTAAGAACTCTTGGAATGTATCACTTTCTGTATGAGGTTCAACCAATTATGTTGCCACAAAAGGAAGTCTGAGGAGCAGCTAAACTAACGGGGGGACTGCCCTGAGCCCACTAGTTTACGAAGGCAAACAAGAGATAGGCATGTACATAGGGTAGAAGAGATAATATAAGAATGCATTTGAAGCAGGGAAATCATCACCAGTTCTCTAAAATCACATTAGTAGGTTCAAGATGAGAATTATCCAGTCAGAGTTCCTTTGGCCAATCAACCCCAGTGTCCATGTAAGAAAAATGAAACTTAGAGTGGTCGGAAACATGCCCTCATGTCCTGCTGGTGACTGAGATGGGGCTAGGTTCATCATTTCTCTGTTTCCTCTCCTTTCCACTGCATCTTGATACAGCCAGACGCTGGCAAGCGCAGCATGCGCACATGAGAACAGAGAGGGTGAGTCAATGCACATGATGTGCTTTATGCTCAACTCGGGAAATGATTCCCAGACACGTGTGGTGCACAGAGGACTGAAGAGCTCTGGAAACGTTGGTTTCAGAAAGCAGTTGGAAAGGCAGGCATGAAGTTTTGGAGGAAGACGGGGGTTAGAAAGGAAATTTTAGGTCTCCTACATAGCAGTTTTCTGCATCCAACCAGATGGAGAAAGCTTTCACAGGAGATGGCTACGCTGATGGCCATGAGGTGTCTAGAGCATGGAGAGAAGAAGAGGAGTGCCAGGACACAGCAGTGCGGGGCACACTGAGACAGAGATGGTGACTCTGTCCAGTCGGGCAAAGAAGGAGGAAATAGGCGAGTGTGAAAGTCCAGGGCTCAGCCCATGAAGAGTTCCCGTGGACCCTGAGGAGAGGGGTTTCAGAGTTGAGCTCTCAGAATCCAGAGTATGACAGTGTGGGAGGTGAACTAGAGGCAATCACTGAGGGAGTTTCTTGGACTTCCTAATCGTCCTGAAGAACTGCCTGTATGAGTGTGTGTGTGTGTGTGTGTGTGTGTGTGTGTGAGCAGTGGAAGGAGACCTACAAAAGGGTGCGTCAACATTTTTTGTCAAGAAAGATCTTAAACCCTAACAAAACACAAACAAAACCAAAATAGTTATTACTTTCCCTCACATCATGCAGAGATCCTCTCCTTCGCATAACTCTAAAAGTTAACATTCACCAAAGCAGTGATGTAAATGTTATTACCTAAGAGTTTTGCGAAGTGGCTGCCCTGATTTTTCCATAAAAATTGTATCAAAAACATAGAAAATGCATTGGAGCAATAAAGAACAGCAATATATGTATATAAACATGCATGCATGAACCATTTTATCATTTCACTAAATTGTTACGAAAATGTAGGCACAAATTTGCATTACGGTACAGACTGTCACTGCGATGGCTTTTTCAGAGTTATAAAGAACAACTATGCCAGAGCCATGAAAGGAAAATAGGTTCCTTACTTTATTATGGTTCCATTCAGATTTGTTTTCCAAAACCAAATTTGCAAATGAATATAATAAATAAATAGCAAAACAAACAAACAAAAACACGAGGATTAGAAAATCAGACTAAAGCTCTCTTTATTATGTTTATTTCAATTTTCAACCACTTTATAAGAGTAAGTAATGTATGATCATGGTTAATGTGAAATTTGGACTCTGTAAGAAGGGAAAGCTATTACTAATAACCATTCAACTTAAGACACATTACTACCTGTTCAAGGTGAGTATTGCTCCCTCTTGGCTGTACATTGGAATTACTGATGAGTTTTGAAAACACTAGTTCTATCCCCAGAGATACTGATTGAATCGGTATGAGATGTGACCTGGGCACCAGTATTATGAAAAGCTCCCAGGAATTACTTTAATGTGTAGCCAAGTTTGAGAACCACTGTTCTAGGCCAAAATACCATCTGGTAGCCAGCTTCTTTTATGAAATAGATTAAACTTGTTCAAAAGAGTTGGCAAAGGGCATCCCAACAAGAGACTTAAATTGAAATATGAGGGTAGAAAGCAGGCTTCGGGATACACTGGATGATCCCTGGAGCCCCACTCGACACTGGACCAGTACCTAAACCAAAATCATACATTCCAAGTGCTAATATCTTGTTGTTGTTAATTTTTAAAGCAAGATTAGAAACATGTTCTATTGTACCCACAGCCTGCAGGACCATCAAAAGTCAGGAGATAGGGTCCCCTATGTGATTAAGGTTCACAAATGGGAAGGATTGTGACTGAGGCAGGCATCAGAACCTAAATACCTCTGCTCAGATCCAGAAACTTGGTTTCATACATTCTGTTGGGGTGATCAGCACCATAAAAAATGCTACAGGATCATCTGTAAGCCAGTGTGTCAAATTATTTTCATCCAAAAGTGGCTATATCTGCATAGTCACTCTCTATTTTGAGGCATATCCAGTTTGGAAACCAACTTGTATATGAAAAGTGACTTGGCAAATAGGCAAGCAGAAAAAATAATATTCTCTGTAGAAGGGCCATGAGTACCTGGTAACCTGAAGAAAAGTCACTTTCCACTCTTGGGACATTTAGTCCAAAGAAGACTTTACTTCCTCCAGTCCTGCAGAATCAGAGAATCATCTCTTTTAAAATGTTGTTTACATACCGCTAAAGTCTGTGCTATTCCTGGACTCTATGTCGACTGCTACAGTGTTCATCACAAAAGTGCGCAATCTCATTAAAGTTAGGTACCTTAACCTCATTCTAATCCTTGTGGTCAAAACTTCCATGCAGGATGCCTTGGCCATCTTCAGTATACACTTCAGGTTCTCTGGTCCAGGGGCTAAGAGCATGTGCTCTGCAATCTCACTGGCTGGGTTTAAATTCTGATCCCACCACTCACCAGCTTGATTAATTATCTTCCTTAACCTTCAGTTGTCTCCTCCATAAAATGCAAACAATAATGATACCAATCTCCTATATCACTCATGAGGACTACATAATGCATTCATTGCAAATAACATAGTGTTTGGCACTGACAGTAAAACTATTCATTATAATTATTAATTATTTTGCCAAATCATCATCAGCAACATACTTTATTCCACTCCTACCACATGTGACTTAATTAGAAGAGTAAGAATAGCACATTTTAGAAGGGACAATGGGTGAGGGGCAGAAGCATCTGCGAAAGGCAGACCCTAATCCATAGAAATATAAAACTCAGCCAAAAGAACCTCTTCCTTTCAGGTCCAGATACTTCTGACTAAGATCAAAACATACCTACTTGTGGCTCATGATACCTTTCTATTTAATGGTTAGCTCTCCTTTTGTTTCAGTGTCAAATAACTAGTGGTGTTATTATTTCTAGTACTTAAAAGATTTTCAAAGCATGCAATCCCAAAAAGAAAATTTTTTTGAAAAATAGAAATATCTAAAATGGTCACCAACTGGAACACACATAAGAAGAATATGACAATGACAATAAATTGGCATAAATAATCACAGATTACAAACGATTGGTGTGAATGTGCATATTAAGAGATAAATAATAGTAGATATATGAACCGGTAAAAGAACTTTAATTTTGTGATACAGTCACCAACTGCAAGTAACTGTCAAATAGAAATATACCTGACAAGAACAGAAAAGAAACCATCAGCTTCCCAACAAAAGGGAAATTTCGACATGGTTTTGATCAGAGTTATCATTAATGAAAGATTAATACCCTTAAAGATTACTAACTCCTAAAAGCAAAGAATTTTCTTTTACTTCCTTTTGCCTTCCTCTCCTTTAACGTAGGTGTTAATGAGTATTGAAATGGACAAAAGGCAAGAAAAGGTATAGGCAAAGGAGGAAATTGAATCTTCAACCTTGAATAATCCAACCTGGTCTTCACAACCTGCCCCATTTAGGCAGCTCAGAAAATAGATATTCTGTGCCAGGAATTTTCCATGGCTATTTCTGCACAGAAGTAAACACTCACAGAGTAAGAAAAATGTCGCTTAGGCATTTTATAAGATGATCTCTAGGAAAGTCAACATTCTTATGCGTCATACCTTGTGAGAGAAGAAAAAACTGTTCTTCTCAGTAAAATAAACACAATTTTGTAGAAAATTTGTATTTGTCCTTCACTTCCTAAGTACCCTCCTGCCTTCAATTTTCAGAAGAGAAAGTTTCTCATCAAAAGTGAAAAATGAAATTTTTCTCTCATCAGGGTTTAATCCAAATATCTCAACATAAATGTCTGTTTAAGGTCTGCCAATCTGCTGTATTTGTGAGAAGGGAACGTCCCACTCCCGCCACCCCTGAGTGAGCAGACCCGCTGAGAGTCACGCCTGGGTGAGGCGTTGATGCTACAAACAAATAGGGCACAAACACAGGCCAGTGACAGCGGCCTTAACATTGCTTAACAGCAAATCATTTTCTGGCTGTTCATTTAAATGGATTTACATGAGACCAAATACTATGGTATGGTTTGTTGAACTACACATCTTATTTCCCTGGGGCTGGTACTTTGGTATGCATGTGTGGCCACTCAAGATCTCATTGCTGGGCGCCTGGGTGGCTCAGTTGGTTAAGCGACTGCCTTCGGCTCAGGTCATGATCTTGGAGTCCCGGGATCGAGTCCCGCATCAGGCTCCCTGCTCAGCGGGGAGTCTGCTTCTCCCTCTGACCCTCTTCCCTCTCGTGCTCTCTATCTCTCATTCTCTCTCTCTCAAATAAATAAATAAAATCTTAAAAAAAAAAAAAGATCTCACTGTTGCTTCTGGTCCTCCTAACACCTGACTCAGCTGTGCCAGGCAGGTAACCGTGTTCCCTCAGTCTTGCCTGGAGCTTCCTGCCTGTGACTCTTTGCTCTGAACCTCTGCCTGCTGCTTCTCTCCATGCACCGTGCACTGACTTCCCATCCCCTGGACACATGTTATAGTATCATTGCTGCTGATGACCTATGTGTCATCTCTACAAATGTGTAAGACTTTATGTTGTCTTTGGCCATCTTGCTTCCTGAAAACAAACTTCATATCGTCTAGGCCTCTACAATACTTTTTGTTTTGTCATGTCTTGTTTTGTTTTTGTTTTAGGGGTGGTTGTATTTTTTTATTTAAATTCAATTAGTCAACATATAGTACATCATGGGCGCCTGGGTGGCTCAGTTGGTTAAGCGACTGCCTTCGGCTCAGGTCATGATCCTGGAGTCCCGGGATCGAGTCCCGCATCAGGCTCCCTGCTCAGCGGGGAGTCTGCTTCTCCCTCTGACCCTCTTCCCTCTCGTGCTCTCTATCTCTCATTCTCTCTCTCTCAAATAAATAAATAAAATCTTAAAAAAAAAAACATATAGTACATCGTTAGTTTCAGATTTAGTGTTTAATGATTCATCAGTTGCATATAACACCCAGAGCTCATCATGTCACATGCTCTCCTTAATGCTTGTCACCCAGTTACCCCATCCCCCTGCCCACCTCCCCTTCCACACCCTCAGTTTGTTTCAAAGAGTTAAGAGTCTCTCATGGTTTGTCTCCCTCTTTGATTTCATCCCATTCAGGTTTCCCTCCCTTCCCCTATGATCCTCTGTGCTATTTCTTACATTTCACATATGAGTGAAACCGTATGATAATTGTCTTTCTCGGATGTCCACAAGAGCCAAATTCTACAATACTTTGATTGCATTCTCTGGTCATGAGAGTCACTGGACAGAGGTAATACCCTCGGTCTTCTGAATGGCCCGTTTTGTGCCAGGAACACAACCTCCACATCTCAGTGGTGGCGTCCTTCCTTTGGGGAAGCCATCCAGCTAGTGACCAAATTGAGCCACCTAGACTCGAGGCCTCAGAGTCCCTGATGATGCTAGTCTTGCAATGATCCCGTTAGAATCTCCTCCTAGAGCACTTTGTAGAGCTTGTTATTTCAGTCTGTGGTTTCAGGTAGGGAGGGAATAGATTTCCCAGTTAAACATCACTGGAAATACCAAGACTGGGAATATAACAGGACAGAAAAACCACAGCTCAGCGGTCTGGCTCATCTGGGTCCGAGTCTACTCCTGTAATCTGTGACCAGGGGTAACTACATGCCTCATAGGCCTCCACTTCCTCGGATGCCCTCTGCACAGCGCTGTTGTAAAGGTTATCTGAGGTAAGGGATGTAGTCCCCAAACTTATAACGGATGCTGAGTAATGTCAGTAGTAGATGTGAGCATCTTTTATCAATCAACCTTTGTATTCCTTACCTTCACACACACACACACACACACACACACACACACACACACAATGAAGTGATGAGCATTTTTTTGTTCTTTTTATTTGACCAAAAACATCTTTTGACTACCATTCTTAGCTATGATAATGCTATCAAATACTATCAAGGAAATCAATGCCCACTAAAAAAAAAACAAAACAAAAAACAAAAACAAACAACAATAAAACTCTATTTTGTTCAGATCTGGATCTCACCAGCAGAAATAAATTAATACCTAATTATTAATAAATAAAAAATGAATTGTGTTAAGCATTATCAATCACAAACTACATCGATTAAAGCTACACCATATTAGCTGGAATAAACTAAAAATCTTTGCAAATCATAATGTACTGCAAATACTCAGATGGAATTTCACCGTCCTCAGTAGAGAAAATACCTTTTGCTACAATTTTCAATTATGTAACATAAAACCTGATATATTTATAAGCAATCTTAAACTAAAGACCAAGCATAATTTAAAAACCCACGTTAAATGGCTAATGCCATTTATTCCCTCCTCCCAAAAAAAAACGAGATGAAATGAACAAAACAACATGCCTCAAATATCTTAATACTTCTTAAATTTCACAGTCCTGGTTAACCCACATCCCAGCACAAATTTCACAAAGACAAATGAAGTATCCTGACTTTGGAGATTATAAAGAATAGTAAAGACACAATGTGTTTGTACCTAGTCAAGAATGAGGATCCCTGGAGCCTAAGGCATCCTGAAAGGAAAAATTGTTAAGACATTTATAAGTTTGTTTGTATCTGTCGTAGTGACTACTGCTGTTTTCAAAATATTATTGTCGTTCCATCTTCCTAGCCCCTTGTGAAAGGGCAAACCACGTAGCTCCTTCTGTCTAATGCATTGTTAGCTATATGAAAGTGCCTATTAAGCCCAACACATTGCAAGAACCTTTTGGGATTTCCCTAAGGAACCATGACTTACAATTATTGCTCTCTAAGAGTGGGTCCCTGAAATGTCAGCATGGAGCAGACCTACCCTGCTGACCAGCAGTGGGCATGTGTGAGTAAAAGGAAAGGCTTTATTGTTTAAAGCACAGAGAGTTGGAGAAACCAGGGAGATGGTGTGCTCTTTCTCTCTCTCTCTCTCTTTATTGTTTAAAGCACAGAGAGTTGGAGAGACCAGGGAGATTGTGCGCTCACTCTCTCTCTCCTTCTCTCTCATATATTTCTTTAACTGGGAATTTTAGAGGACAATCCCCTGCCTTCCCATCACTCATCCCCACCACCCTTCACAATAGACTGCTACCAAAGTAAAAAAGAAGTCTGGCTCTGAGAAATCACAGTCTTGAGAAATATATCAGAGAAGCTACAGAGGTACAAAGAATTCTACGAGGTGATACAAAAGCCAGGGTGGGCCAAGAAAGAAATGCCAGAAAGAGAATTACTAGATCAGGGCGAACAGGGAACAGAGTAAAACTGCACTTAAGGAGAGAAAATACCCAGAACATATTTTATTCAAAAGCCCGTTAGCTTTAAAAATTATAAAGCAAGCAACAAACCATTGAATAAAATATGTTCTATCTTCCTACCCTGACAAATAAGCATTCATATAGACAAGACATATATAACTATGTTTTCTGCTTGACAAAAATTTCAAAAAATGTCAAAGTTGAATGATCTATTTTGTACATTTCTCAGTTCTGCTGATGAGAGCTGGCTATGATGAGTCATAAAGTAAAGACAAAGATAATTCATAAGCAACTATATATTTACTCCATGAAATTTATTTGTATTGATTTCAATCTACAGAATCACTCATTTTCTTGTAATAATCAATGTGTTCATAAAATTTGTGTTATGCTGAGAATAATGATCCAGGAAAGGGTTCAATCAACTCTGACCCAGGACACTTGTTTTTACACAGCTCTCAAACTAAGATTTTTTTTTTATTTTAAGTGATTGAAAATAATTAAAAGAAGAACATTTCATGAAAATTATATTATATTCAAATTTCAATGTCCATAAGTTAAGTTTTATTGGAACCAGAGAAGCCTACTCATTTATGTATCAACTGTAGCTTTTTTCCCACTAAGCCAGCAGAGCCGAAGAGCTGGGACTGAGGCAGGCATGGTCACAAGTCTACAATAGTTAGTCTCTGGTACTTTACAGAGAAGTTCGCTAACCCCTGATCAAAAGGATCAAAATTTAAAATGTAAATGCAAATATAAAAATGCTTATTTACTTTTTTAGAAAACTGTAAATAAATAAAACTATTAAAAATTTGAGTAATCATTTTATATCTTCAAAATATTTGCTTAAATTATTAAAATTAAATGATAAAATACAAATTATATTAACTTGTATCAAAATCTAATAAAAAAAGTTTAATCTGGCTGAAATGTTATCCATTCTTTTAAATGTAATTAAATTATATTAAGTATTTCCATTAAAATGAAACCATATTCACTAAAAGCAATTCTAGTATTTCATATCCATTTAACTGCCAAGGTAAATAACCAGGAATGTGTTTCCATCACATCATGTCTGGACCTATATAAGAGTAATGTGCAATGTTTTGGATTTCCAGCTAGCCTTGGCAGACACATTCAATTGTTCAATTAATGGGAATTCTGCCCTAACCATTTGTATCTCCAAACCAAATTAGAGCACAAAGAGAAGCAAGTAAATGGACTTGAAGACAGTCCTGGGTTACAGAAAAATCTATTGCATCCCTCTATCAAAGAGACATGATTTGAGAAGTTAAATTTGTCTTTCCTCTCACCTAAATATATCACCATTTGAACTCTTCCCTTGCTCTGAGTCAGTGTTTCTTTCAAAAGATACTACCATTAGCAGTTGTGCACAGCACAAACCTTCATGGCATTCCAACGAAGTCAACTTTTGTAAATATAGAGGGCAACCAGGAGCCTAAACAGTGTCAGTAACAAGAGCACAGGTTAAGGGATAGATTAAATGAGAAAGAGATCCCTATGTGCTACAGTAAATTTGTCCTTGCTGTTTGTGGCTTGTAGGGCAAGCCTCTGTTTGCTTGAGTCCAAGGGTGTTTGAGTTGTTCCAATTTGGTTAGGGCCAAAGGGAATCAATGTCTGGACCCTGTCCTCCGCCTCTCCAAGGGATAAGGGCATATATGTGCTTCATCACTGATGCTAGAAGCCCCAAACATTTCAAATCTGATTAAATACTAGATTCTAGGAAGCTTTAATTTGGCCCCTTGACAGTAGTGATGGCTTTTCTTTTGAGTTTGGTGTGAGGACAGTCAGCACTCTCCAATGGTGTGAGCACAATACAGCTTCCCATGGAAAAGTGGCTTTCTACTTTTAGAAAATGGGGATATAATATCCTATTCACCCCCATGTCCCCAGTTGTTTGACAGCTGACATTCCCTAAAACTCCCATTAAAAAATGGCCCCTCAAATGTAGGCTATCTTGCAACAAAGGATACTTTGCAATGCTTGAACAATTAAAAATAAAAAGGTAAGAAGGAAGGGAGGGAGGGAGGAAGGAAGGAAGGAAAGGTAGATGTGGTGGGCTAAATTATATCCTCCCTCTCAAATTTACATGTTGAAGTCTGAACCCCCAGAGCTCTAGAATGTGACCATGATCATATATGGAAATAGGATCTTGGCAGAGATAATTAAAATGATGTCTTAAAGGTAGGCCCTAGTCCAGCCTGACCAGAATCCTTATAAGAAGAGGAAGTTTGAACACAGAAACATACAAAGAGAAGATGATATGAAAACACAGGGAGAAGACAGTCATCTACAAGCCATTGAGAAAGATCTGGAACCGAGTGTTCCCTCATAGCCCCCAGAAGGAACCAACTCCAACAACACCTTGCTCTTGGACTCCTAGCCTTCAGAACCATTTAAAAAAAAATTTGATTCTGTTGTTTAACCCACTTGTTTGTGGTTCTTAGTTACTGAAGTTCCAGCAAACTAACCTAGTAAAATAGTAAAGGAGCAAGACCTCAGGAATATAGACATACACGTCCCTTGTCCAACAGAACACTAGTCTGGGCATGTGCCACTAGGGAGGATGGAAAATTAGGACACTTGACCCTTCCATTAGAGACTTCCCCTTGTTAATGTGTCCTCTTTCCAATAAAGCCTATTTCTTATCCCAACCAGGAACTGATATCTTGAAATTTATCCTAGTGTTCAGGCAATGGTAATCCAGAAAAGACCCATCTAGCATGAAAGTCATTATCTTTTAGATTTCTAAGTACTCACTTATCTATTTCTGCATAGCAAACCTCCTTAAGACCAGTAGTGTAAAACAGCACTGGGTTAGGCTCACAAATTTTGTGGATCAGGAATTGGTACCAAGCACCCTGGCAATGGCTTGTTTCTGTGAGATGATACCTGAGGCCTGAGCTGAGAAGAACCAAAAGGCTGGGGATGAGCCTGCAAAGAAAGGGTTGGTGCTCAAACTAGGAAAGAGAAAACCACACGGTGGAATTCTGGCTGGAGGCCAGAAAGCATGAGTTTGATTCCAAATTCACAATATGTTTGTTGTGTAACCTTTTACAGTTCATGTAATCTCTATGAGCTTTATTTCTTTACTTTAAAAATGAATATGCTGGTGCATACCTTTCAGTAATATTCGTAAGAATTAAAGATTATACACAAAATTTCCTAGTAGGGTGTCTGATAAAGAGTAAATATTTGTTCTAAGAACTTGTTGAGATCTGATATACCATAAACTGCATGTACTTGAAGTATAATTGGTAAGTTTCATCAATGTATATGCCCTATAAGCCAACATCTCAATTATGTTAATGTCCATATCCACCACACAGAAAGGATTCTTTATGTCCTTTTGTATTTCCTTCTTCCCACTTCCCACCCCTCCCAAATGTCCCACTCAACTGTCCCAAGACCATCACTCATCTGTTCACTGACACGATAGACTTTTATATGTTTGGAATCATTCAGTGCATACATTTTTTTCTGAATTCTTTTATTTTTTGCTTAAAATAATTATTTTTGATACATCTATATGTTTTTTTTAATTACAACTTGTTTACCCTTTTACCTGTTGACAGACATTTGGGTTGTTTCTAGTTTGAGTGGGGCTATAAAAATAATGAACTATGAACATTTTGTACAAGTTGACAAAATCTCTTTTTTTTTAAGAGTTCATTTTGTTTTAGAGAGAAAGAGAGCATGTGTGCAAGTGAGCGAAGTGGCAGAGGGAGAGAATCTTCAAGCAGACTCCCCGCTGGTGCAGAGCCCATGGGATTCAATCCCACGACCCATGAGATCATGATCTGAGCTGAAACCAAGAATCAAAGCTCAACCAACTGAGCCATCCAGGTACCCCTTAGCTGACGAAATTTCTTCTAAGTGTTTTTTGGTTTGTTTTTTTTTTTAAGATTTTATTTATCTTCCTGAGAGAGAGAGAGCACAGAGGAAAAGAGAGAAGCAGGCTCCTCGCTGAGCAGCGAGCCTGATGCTGGGCTTGATCCCAGGGCCGTGGGATCATAACCCAAGCCAAAGGCAGATGCTTAACTGACTGAGCCACCCAGGTGCCCCCCCCCCCCCACACCTTTTCTTAAGAGACGAAATTTCTTAAAAGCCTTTTCAAAAGTTTTGGACATCATCTTAAAAACAATGGGAAGACATCAAGAACTTGTGAGTCAAAGGTGTTAACTTTTTCACATTTTACATGTACATCCAAATCTGTGTAATGATTAATTTAAAGCCTATTGATTTACTTGTTACATTATTTGGATATTTTAGAACATTCCTCACAAAATTGTCTAGCTTTCAGGATTCTGAATGACTGAGCATCCAGCGATGACTATTTCTCAATTTATCTAATTTTAACTACAAATAACATCAATATTTACGGACCTCAAAAAGAATATTTTGTTAAGTTTTGCACGAATTCAAGGATAATAGCTACAATTTGTAATGCAAATAAACATCCATCTTTTTTATTAAAAGCGTTTGAGAATTGGGTTCCTGTTTCTTATAGCTGGGCATTTCACATGGGCTCGGAGAAATCTGAATTAAGTTCTGCTGCTTTATTATTTCTTTTTAGATTATTCTATTGAATTTTTCCTTTTCTTAGGATAGGGGGAAAATTCAATCTATTAAATTAACAGTATTGCTGTATTTTCAAAAGAAAGCTCACGTGCAGTATTTTCTAACTTTATCATGATATGCCATTGTTCATATTTATTTTAACTTGCATCAAGTCTATTGTAATTCATTATTATTCTTGAAAACCTAAATTCAACACCCAAGACTACAGAGGTAATCCATGAACCTCTAAATGAGCAAACTAATCACATCTCTAGGGTATTCAATTTACCTTTGTCCTCCCATTTAATTTTCAGTAGATGTTATAGTATTTTGCATCTTGTCTATCAAGACAGAAACCATCTTCCTAAGTAACTGCTCTGAACTTGAAGATGACAGAGAAGATAGAGTGACTCCTGAGTGGTAAATTTACAATAACGATATAGAAATCGGCTATGGAATAAGTTACTATTTCTCTACAGTTTTACAGTTTTCAAAAGTCACTCCTGCTATCTCCACAAAGGCATGGCATTGGATCAGTATTTTAGCTCATTTCAATGGGAAACTGCTGGAAAGTAACTCTTGTTCACAGAAGACTTGCAGAAAAATTCAACTTTTCAGGTGAATCTCATACTTCTCTCAAAATATAGTTCTGAAAAAAAAAAAGCTGAAATCACTTATATATGTTTTTAATGTCCAATCCATCTCTCTGTAATGTAGGTATACTATACATTTTGCTTATTTCTGCATGTCAAGGGCCTTGGCTCCACATCTTAATTAACACCAACAAACAATATCCCAGAGAAAGCCAGCAAGAGGTTTATTTTTACCACTTTACCCATCAAAACAGTAACGTAATTCTGAACAAGTGCTAGGCAGAAGTTCATGCTGTGTTTTCCAATTGAAGCAACAATTAAATCTATGCTGCAACTGATAACCAATTAAAAATAAGCATTTCTAAGAATCCTGTTTGAAACAGGGATTCCATGAAAGAGATTATCATTTAAAATATTAGCCCAGGTGCAATGAGTTCATATTGTAGGAATCTCCCTCAAGAATATTTAGGCCTTGAGAAAAATCTCTCGGTAGAGGCAGGAAAAATACAAGAAAATAAAGAAGAAAGAAAAATAAAGAAATAGCTAGATAGAGATAGGAAAACAATAAAGATACAAATAGGAAAAAATAAAGAGAGGAAGGAAGGAACGAAGGAAGGAACGAAGAAGATATTCAACAAAGAAGAATCCACAGTGTATGAATAAGCCGCAAGTGAAGAGATTGGTAAAGTTGGATGCAGCAGTAATTTATTTAAGAAATGTATTCTCAATGCCAACCATGTGCAGTGCCCTGAGTTCTTCATACAGAATCCTCAAGAACCAGACAGTCTAATTGGGAAGGCCCAACATAAGCCAAAACTCTGCTTCTCAAAAGTGGTCTTTGACCACCTGCATCAGAATTAGGAGGGTTGCTTATTTAAGATGCAGATCAGAGCCCCAGTGCCCAGTCTAGATCTACTGAATTTCATTCTGATTCCCTTCCCAAATCCAATGCAAATACACATTTTATTTAAATCTCCTAGTTGTTACAGATGATGTGTGTAGAAAGCTGAGAAGTCCTCAGGAAGAGCACATGAAGTAATCTGAGGAAGGTACAGAAAAAAGTGGATCAGACAGAGATCAAAGACAAATGACTCCAAGACTAGAATCCCCGAAATCCCTGAATCTGCAGGAGTTACATCTAGGAGGCCCCAAATAGTACAACAGTAGCTTCCATGAGGACAACATTTAAAGTTAAGCAAAGCTCTACAGCAAGTTATTTATCACCAGATCTACCTGAATTCAAGATAATAAAAAGTTATTTATTTCATGCAGTCAGCAGTTTTCCCAAAGGAAACAAAAGACTATTAATTCTCATTAATGAAAATCTTCCTACAGTCTTTGTGAATTGTGCAGGATTCAGAGATCTTTCAAAGGGGCTGAGGATATTTTTTTCTGACTATATATCAACAAATCTCTAAATTGATCTCATTGTTGTTAAAGGTAATATCCATACCATGGGTTTCACTAATCCTTTTTCAAACAGTATTCTTATTCCCAGAATACTATTATTTTTCCCCCTAGGGCCCTAGGGATTTGGAAAAGGATGAAATTATTAGATTTTATAAATTAGTTTCAGAATGTATTAATAACAAATAACACTGTGGGCCAGACAAGGTCAGAAGAGAAGAAATCTTGTTTCATGTTTTGCTGTTTTACAACTCTCATCTCTTCCTACGGAGAAATGTGTTGAGGAAATACACTGATTCCTTGAGGGGCAAATGATATAACTTCTACTGACTCTTTTGCTGTAATTTTTTTCTATTCCAAAATAATCTTTGAACTAATGGTTCAAAAAAAGCATAGTTTTTTTTTTTGACCTCTAAACTTAAAGAGTTCTCCCTAAGATCCAGTCCACCCAAATCTTGCTAATCACAAGTTGAATACTAAAAGTTGTATTAGTTTAAAATATGAATAGTTCTCAGTCTGTATGCATATTTACTCTTCATTATTACTCATTATTGACCTTTGGGATTTTTCTAGATTAATAACAGGGTGAAAAATAATATAAATGTCTTCATTTAAACAAACAAAAAGTTTGTAATATGTTCTATATCTTATAGTCTGCTTTTCTCAAAGGGCTTCAAAGAAATAATCTACATGTCCTATAATGGGAAAATGTTTAAATTATGACACATTCATAAACTTTAATATTACACAGCCTTTAAATTTACTAATAATTTTAGTGGCATAGGTAAATGCTTACAAAATAATGTAAATATGAACTATATTGTATTAATACATATATTTTATTCTATATATCGAGAAAATAAAAGAAGAAGTAACAGAAAACACTACTAATAAGTACAGTAGGATGATGAAAATATTCTACACCTAGACTGTGGGTATGGTTGTGTAACTCCGTTATACTCTTAAAAACCACTAAATTGGGGGTGACTGGGTAGCTCAGTCATTAAGTGTCTGCCTTCGGTTCAGGTCATGATCCCGGGGTCCTGGGATTGAGCCCCGCATTGGGCTCCCTGCTTGTTGGGAAAGCTGCTTCTCCCTCCCTCACTCCCCCTGCTTGTGTTCCCTCTCTCGCTGTCTCTGTCTGTCAAATAGATAAATAAAATATTAAAAAAAAACACTGAATTGTACATTTCAAATATATGGAAATTATATGAATAGCATCTCAATAAAGGTGTTAAAAATTCCAGATTATTTTAAATAATTACATTGAAGTATAATTTACATAAAATACCTATTTTAGGTATATAGTTTGATAAAGTGTAACAAATGTTTATATTAACAAAATCATGAAATAGGAGTCTTCCCTTTGCTCAAAGTATCGTCTTATACTCCTTTCTAGTCAATCTCTTTTTTAATCCTCAACTTCAGGAAAGTGTTGATCAGATTTGTCACTATAGATTAGATCATTTTTCTGGAGTTTCATATAAATGGAATCACACAATATGCATTATTTTGCTTAACTCAGCATCATGTTTTTGAGACTACACGCATCAGTTTTTGCTTTGAATTGATAATTCATATTCCATTCATCTCTTGACAAAATTTTGGGGATGTTTGCAGATCTCTAGTATCAGACCATTATGAACAAAGCTACTATAAACATTTGCACATATACATGTGTGGCTATGTGTTTTTATTTCTCTTGGGTAATCACTAAAATGTGGAATTGTTGGGCTATATGGTAGTTTTGTTTTTTAACTTTTTATGTAACTATCAAACTTTTCTGAAGTAGTTATACTACAAATCTCATTAGCCATATATGAGCATTCCTTCTGAGCCACATCTTCTCCAACCCTTGGAAAATATTATTATTTGTAATATTAGTCATCTAGTGAGCTGTGTAGTGATTTTTGTGTGTGTGGTCTTAATTTATATTTTGCCATGAATAATGATATATGCAAATACTATACTCTGGTCAACAGACAGCAACTTGAGAGTATGCCTTAGCTGCAGAGGGGAGGGCCACCTCGTGTGAAGTCACACTATTCCTTTGGAAGTTTCTTTACAAATCTTGCTTTCCTCTCTTCTTTCAAGGGAACTGACTCCTGACTAACATTCCAACCCCCATCTCAGCATCTGCTACTAGAAAATCCAACCTATCATATGGTCTAAGTATGCTTCCTGTTTTATTTAGTTTTTCCTGTGTTTCTTTAATTTGTTTCTTTATTTATAGCTGCATGAGTGACAACAAAACTAAGTGTTGTGCTTCTTCATAACTGGTTCTAACAGTTGAAAATCATACACCACCAAGAACATTGGGTAACCTTAGTATGCCAGACCCTAACTGAAAATATGTTCTTTACCCATAAATGATAGGATTTAACCAGCCATGAATGACTTCCAGCTATGATAGCCTCTTTGTAACACTCTGAAAAACCTGATTTAATTTTTTTATTCAAGTAATACTCAGAGAACTCCTTCATTTGCATGGGCTCCTTACCCTGGAAAGTAAAAATTTAGGCTTTAACTATAACAAAACAAAACAAAAAAAGCTTTGCTGTTCTTGGCTTTATTTTTTGACAAATCTCAAGCTTGAGCCCTGCCTGATGCCTGTGCTCTGCCCCCATTTCTCTTTATGTGCTGAGAACTCAGCTTGGCAGTCTAACATCTACTTTCTAAGCCTGCTTCTCTCGCCTAAGTTCCATCTCCAGATCTTGCTTTACTCTTTTCTCCTTCTCAATGATCCCTTGGCTTGGGGCACCTGGGTGGCTCAGTCAGTTAAGCATCTGCCTTAGGCTCAGGTCATGATCCTGGAATGGAGGTCCACATCAGGCTCCCTGCACAGCGGGGAGCCTGCCTTTCTCTCTCCCTCTGCCTCTCCCCTGGCTTGTGCTCTCTCTCTCTCGCTCACTCTCTCTCTCTCTCAAATAAATAAATAAAATCTTAAAAATAAATAATAAAAAATAATCCCTTGGCTCAGTTCCTGGGCTCAATCCTGGTTCAGACTCCAGTTGTATGCCCTGCCAATGTGGCCTTCCATAATTTGGTGGTTATGTTGTGCACACGAAAGGACAGTGAGCATTTATACCAATGAAGATTATAGTCTTATTATGTCATTTATGGAGTCACACACGTATGCAGAAAGGCAGATCTGAAAGAACTTAGTCAACGAAGATTATATATAGTATGTGCAGTACAGTTGTATATTAATTAAGTAAATGTTCCTTTACCTCGAGCATTAATCTTACTAAACTTATTTTAATTGGTTCTCTAGCTCCAAGCACAGCCTCTCCTTCATAATTACTGTCCACTCTTTCAGTCGCAGCAAAATTCAGACCATAAAACCAGAGGGTAGGACAGTGAGGATCAAAGAAGAGTCCAGAGCTCACAAAGCGAAAAGAAGAAATATAACACGATTATCAGAATTCCGATCACTGTAACAGAAAACGCTGATAAATCAAAGTCCCAAGGGCTTCCAAGATTTCTAATCACAACTACACATATAATAAACATACAACTACCCATACAAACACACATGTTCATACATGCACACACACACAGACAAGCACACACATGCATTCTCTGTGTCTCTTTAACATCAAGGAAACAAGTTTCCCGAATTCGCTGGAAAGAAAATAGGATGTTCAGAGGTGTCAAGGAGAATAATAAACAGGAGAAAAATGTATCTTGCATAAAAAACACACCTTTTGTTCCTTTTAGAGGAATACAAAAAAATAAAATAAAAAGAGGGAGAGAGAGAGAAAAACAGATACTCCTCATGCAATGACCTTTTATAAGGGCACAAAGAGTTCTCAGCATCACCATTATTCCCTGAGTGCTGTTCTTTTGCACTAAATTATCACCTGAAATTCTCCTTTCCTTTATCCTCCCTCTGCTGAACCTCATAGGTGAGTCTCGGTACTGCTGACATGGCAGGTATAATGCAGTCAGTAAAAATGCTTCACAACAAGCGCTCTTACCATTGACCTTCATCCCCTGCTTTGGAGGGGATGCATCTGGCAGCTTTGTATTACAATATGGGCAAAGCCCCTTGTGCACAGCCCTAGGACTTCTCTCCTTCATGTCAGAAACCCCCCTTAGCAAAAATTAATGAAAGAGGAAATGGGGCATGAGGCCTAACTATACTGTTCTCTCTCAAATTGAGGATTTAAGGCTTTGAGTCATATTAAGCATAAGCATCTTAAAGAGACATTTCCTGTCATATATCATCATTTTAGTGGAACCGATTTTCACAGGTAATACAATCTGATTAGCCAATTAGAAGAGTTACTTTAAGTATATGCCACAATATGGGCTAGACAGTGTTTTAATAGAAAAACTGTTCCTTTTCTACTATCATTTGCATATAAACCAAGTATTCCACTTCCTTGACTTCTGAAGTGTTATTAGTGAGCACATACAGCATGCCTTTGCTATGTAGATTTCTAAAATTTGAGATTTTACCATTAAAAAGTTCCCCAAATACTGGCGCCATTCAAACTCAAATTATGAAAACTCCAGGCTTTCAAACACTTTTCTGCAAGAGCTGAGAACCCCAAGAAGAAGCCAATTAATCTGGAGACAAAATGTGTCTATGGAACCAAAAAGGATTTGAGCTACCGTGGATGCCTAGAAGCTGGTAGGAAACAATGTAAGGTGATCAAACACACATTTTGTTAAAAGGAGGGCTTAAAATCTGATTACCTCTGCCAGACGCATTATTTAGTCTTACCAAATTCACTTGAATTGGTTCTTAATTGAATTATTCAATGTTAGAAGGCAATTCTTCATGGGTCTTCTGCATGACTGCAAGTCTTGCAAGCCAATCACTGACTGTTCTTTGTTCCAAACTATTTTTACAAGGTTGTTGTATAACAAACAGCCTTTGGAAATAGAGTTAGTAGACCCTTCCATAGCAAAGGGTGGATATTCTTATGCTCTAGTCTGATAAAAGATTATCTCTCCCTCCAGAGCTAAGGACAATCATGTTTATGCTATTTATAAAAGATTTGAAATCCTGACCCTCAGAGTTCTTCTCCTGTAATGTAATTTTGTGCAAGCATCCTCTGGTCCTTCTCTTATTTGCCATATGAACCGAGGCTCAAGGAACTAGCACAAATATGCCGATAGTCTTGCTACTATTATGGCTGTGAATAATAAGCACTCATTCTTCTCTGACCTGGGTTATGTGTCTTCTATCGGCATCCATAAAACTATAGAATACCGTGTGCTTAAAAGAATAAGATCACAAACCTTTCAATTTTCTGGACAGATTTAATGATGAAGATGAGATATTAAGAGATATGGCTTTTTAAAAAAGGAAATGTGAGGGTCTTGTGGGCCTATTAATGAGATCTGAGAGAAGTCCTTGGGAATTGGCACTAAACATTTTGACAAAACTGTGTACTCTAGTGGTAAATAAATGGTTCTTTTCTTTATTGCCAGTTAAATGAGGGGTTCTAGGGAGGTGGTTACAGGTGGAGTACCAGAGGGCTGCCCAAACTATGGTTAACAGTCCTCTGGGTGGAGGACTTCCTCACTAATCTGCCCTATTGGCTAATAAATCCAGACAAAATTCAGGGACCTGCTATCCAGTTTAAATTGCCTGAGACTATGTGAACTGATGCAATGTACTTAAGCCCTCTGGCAGTCAAGGAAAAGGTGGTATCTCATCAGCAGTTGTAACAACTAATCCTAAGAGGTGTCCTAGTTGGGACAATAGTTACAAAGACAAGCAACAGTCTGCATTGGAAGTGATCGAGGAAACTATGGCATACTCTTTGTCTTTATGCCTCTACAGAGCCCTAATGATCTCTTTGAACCCTGAGTCTCTATGACTGACGCCTCTGTCAGTTGGGCATTTGTCAAAGAGGGAAGCCTCAATGTAGAGGCAGCCCTTCAGTATCATCCCTTCCATGACAGGATTGCCAGGATTACTCCTTTTGAATCAGTTATTGGCTTGCCATTGGGTTCTTGTTGAAACTGAATACTTAACTTTGGTTAACTTGGACTTAACAACTAACAAGGTAGGAAGGACCCAACGAGCCTCACTTTTTAAATAGAAGTGTTATATTCAACAATGCAACTGGCCTGGCATTGGCCCCCATATCTCCACTTTACTTGAAAAGTGGCAACAACCACTTTGGGAGCAATTTAATCTCCCACACCACTGTCCTAAAGAAAGCTGCTATGTTCATGAGGCTCTTGATTCATACAGGTTCCCCTAAATGTCTGGGCCTGTTTCATTGATGGTTTGGCTAAGCCAAAAACTAATGACATCCCCTGGGCTTCTGCATCTGTTCAACCTCAATGCTAGCAGTGAAGAACAGAAAATGGTGTGGTTGTTCTGCCCAATGGACAGAACTCACGGCATTTTCATAACTCTGGCCTATGCTCACCTTGATGAAACTTGCTATAATTTCATTGAAGCTTGGGTACTTGCCAACAGCCAAGTTTGGTCTGTCACTTGGAAAACTACAGACTGGCAGATTAATATTCTACTCGTTGGGGCCATGAACTGCAGAAACTAATCACAGCTACTGATCAAACCATCTGGATTCTTCATGCAAATACCCAAGTTAAATGCCCTTTATCTGATGAAACCAACCGAACTCAAGCTGCTGTTTCAGCCTGCATCACACAAAATACTACCATTTCTCCCTGAGCACAGCAACATGTCCTCCATCATAGACTATTTCTGATGCAGAGATACTGCTCTACACCAGATTCTTGACTTCTGGAAATGGTTGACCCCTTTGTCTCACACTGAGGGAGACTACACTGCATGGGGTTCTGCTCTTGTCTGATCTCAGCAGATTTACCACATCATACTTTATATTTCTTCTCAGTATTATCAGCAATGTCTTACCACAGCTGACACTTTTACAGTTTATGGTGTTCCTGGTTGGTCCAATCAGCCAACTCAAGGCACACAACTGTGGCTCATGAAACTAATCTGTGTCGATAACTGGCATAACAAAATGTTTACAATGGGATAATGGTGTACATTTTATCACAAAATCCATGTAGCAATGAACTTTCCATTCTCCCAAATATCAACAGTTATCTCTGTATCTATGTAAGCATTTAGCATTGTTGCTATTTTCATGATAGCAATTCTAGTATTTGTGCAAGGATATACCACTTTGGTTTTCATTTCCATGTCCCTAATGGCTTATGATGTTAAACATCTTTCCATGTCCTTATTTGTCATCTGTATATCCTCTTAAGTGATATGTTTGTTCATGATTTTTGCCCCTTTTCTAAATGAAATACTTGGTTTTTCCTCCTGAGTTTTGAGATCTGATAAAGATCTCATATATATGATTTTCAAATATTTTTCTCCCACTACACCTTGTATTTTCATCCTCTTCACTGGGTCTTTCTGAGAGCAAATTTTTATTTTTTGAAGTTCAATTTATCCTTTTTTTTTTTCCTCCTTTTTTTGGGTCATGCTTTTGATGTCAGATCTAAGAGCTCTTTACATAATCTTAGATTCTGAAGGTTTTCTCCTATTTTTTAACCTACATTTTATAATTTTAGATGTCCAACTACTTGAGCACCACTTATTAAATAGACTGTTCATACAATGAATTACTTTTGCACCTTTGTCATATTTGGCATATTTGTGTTGGTCTGCTTCCGGGTTCTCTATGATTTTTCTCTTCCTATATTTTTAAGCTGTATTGTTGGTGCCTACACATTTAGAATTATTATGTCTTCCTGGTGGACCCTTTTATGATGTCTCATGTTTCTCTACGTCCCAGTAATTTGTTCTAAAGTAGACTTTGACCATAATTTGACTTTATCCTCCTCAAACTTACCTGTAGTTGCTACTGTCTCTCCTGGATACCCTTCAATCTCATGTCAGTATACTTTTATCTGAATTAAATTATACAGTAGTCAATATTTATACAAATATGAATTTGTATGTTCTTGTAGAATATGTCTACTGTTGCTTGACAAGATTTCAAATAATTAAAAAAATAAGTGTGTGTATATGTAAATTTCAAGTGATGCAAAAACAATCTATATTTTTCCAAGAGCATAACTGCATTGTTGAGGTATACTACCACATGATCTGGTTAATTTGTCTTAGTCCTACATAGATAATTCTTATTCTAGGCAAGTCTACATTGAAAAAGTATGTTTATCATGCCAGGATATTTGGTATCTTATTAGGATAACATAGGAGCACACCAAAAATGACCAGTCTACTCTTAGTAACTGAACAATGAAGATAGAAGCCATGTAGGCTCTAAGTTGGGAAAGCCACATGTCAGACTTGATATTCCAGGTAGTAGTAATTACTAATATTAGCTCCAGAAGAAATAATAATAATATCTGTATAATAATCTAGAGCCTGGAAATCATGTACATAAATTAACTTCTTAAATCTTCCCACTAAATCTTACATTATTAACATTTTACAGATCAGGAAAAATTAATCTCAGAGAAATTAACTGATCTATTATGTCACATTACATCATAACCTAAGCCCCAAATGGAATGCAGATCTACTAAATGCCAAATCTATACTGATAGATATAAGTATAGATTTGGAAATGCCAAACATATCAGTATAGATTTGGAAATATATATATATATATATATACACACACACACACACACATATATATATATACTATATATGTAGACAGAGAGAGAGAGAGAGAGGGAGAGGGAGAGAAGAGAGAATTTCCTATTTTTGGCCTCTTTCTCCCTACTTTGCTAAGTAAAGGTGATCAAGGGTTGCCACTAGATTCATAGATGTCTTCCTTGAAACAAGGTGAACAAATATAATTTGGCACATCATCCTTAATATTATTCAATATGTGAATAAGCAAAATCAAAATAAGAAGAAATGAGGATTATTTGTTAATAAATTCTTGAAGATAACAAGCTTTATATATCTTAACAGCCTCAACTCAAAGGAGGTGGAAAAAAAAAAGTTTATTTAAAGTGTTTCAGCCTAATTACAAAGTCTCACATTCTTCGGCTTATGTCTTTGTACTGATGGAAGAGGGACAATTTCAAGTATTTAGAAATGAAAACTTACCCTCTTGATCAGGAATATGATCAATCTGTACCTTTCACATGACCTTGATTATTAAGTGGTCTAAAAAAGGAAAATAACTTAAAATGTTTTTTGAGAGGAGGACCGTACATAGAAGTTGTACTGTTTGGACAAAAACAAACAAAAACTTAGCATGTTCTTAAATATTGGGCTTATAAAAACTAACGAATTCATGAAAATACTGTATTTTCTAAAATTTACATTATCACCTGACAAAAAGCCCTCACTAGCCTAAGAAGTTTAAAAAATTCTGTTCCACCCCAAAATCAATACTTTCACATCATAACAGAATTGTTCCTATAGTATGGTTTGACATGAGCACAAATTCTATGAATGTAGAAAGCATGTACAAATCAATTGTGTGTTCATGGGATATTATTAATTATATGACAATGCCTTAATTTTAAGTGCATTTGCCCTTCAAAGTAGAATGTGAACATTTTCAAATTATAACAATTCAAATGTTAGCACCAGGCAGTGTTTTCCCATCTTAAAGCAATAGTTTAGATGAGGGTGTCACCACTATTAACAAAACATCTGTTGGAGGCTCAGCAATTAAAACAAATAGTCTCCTCTCTAATTGTTTGAATGTGAATTGAACATTCGGTTATTAAGAGAAGCTCAGGCCATGACAGATACGAAGCTGAGAGAGGAAGAAGAACTTGAGCATGGGCAAGAGCATTCTACCACTACTGAGCAGCTGAGAGGCACCCTCTGTTGTTGACAGTGAGGTAAGGGTCAAGGCAAAACAGAGCCAAGCATCGCTAAGGGGTTGCTACAAGAAGGAAACAATTCTCTCTCCTAAGAGGAAGATGGGCTGATGTAGCACTTTTCCTGTTTCTCTGTAAACTCTGAGTAACCCCACAATGATGGATATACTAGTGATGACGTAAACCCTTCTGAATTTAATGTCCTGTTTGAGGTGATCCTCTTTTAGGCTTAACGATCCAAAAATATATTTCGCACATTCTTCAGCCTAAGTCACCGTTTGATTAAATTCTATCAATGATGTCATTCAATTATCTCAAACGATTTAAATCTTTTTTCTAATAATTTAATATGCAATGGTTTTTAAAGATAATCACTCCTAAAATACCTCACTGAAATCTTTCTCCAAGAGCTGCTCTATTAGCACAGTGAAAACCAGGATTTCATTCTGCAATCACGTGATAGAGAAATGAGCTAGATTTTCAGCATATCCCTACCAAATTGTTGAAAAGTCTTTGGGAGTTGTAATGCAGATCTAAGTTGGCAGTTTAAAATCTTCTGACCTCTTTGTGACTCTCCTGAAGTGAGCTCCTTCAATGAGACCAATGACAAGAGAAATGGTCCATGCTGGATTGATATTAAGGCTCACCTCTTTCCAATTCTTTTTTCAGTAGTCTCAGAGGAGGGAAAGGATCAGACATGCTCCCTTAATTTTGTTTCCTGGCAATTAACTCCCAGAATAACACCAAATAATTACAACCATAACACTGCAGAGAAAGTTAGAATAGCAGTAAATGTTGCTAAGCTGTGAACTTGGACAAACAAGCCCCTGTAAACGGGGCAAGGCTGCTGGCTCTGCACCTGGTAACAGGCTCTGCACTGATACTCGGAAGATGAGTGAAGACAGCTTGTCACGCTGAAGGAAATCTAACTGCTTGAAGTATGACATTGTGTCTTGGGAGTAGAGGACAGGGAAATAACACACAGAAAGAATCCATGAAGAGTGAAACCAGCAGGACCTCACGTTAAATATCTATTCATTTACAATCTATTTCTCTATTCATCTTATTTTCTTGGAAGCAGAGAAAAAATGAATAATGTTCATGTGTCGTTCTCCCCAAGGGTACACAGCAGAGGGCTCCTGTGTTCTGGCATGTGCTATGTAGGTAGAAAGTGAAACACTACTTATCAAACTGATGGCTGAATATGTCTAGGTCCCAGTGGAGCACACATTCCCACAAGCATGTCAGTCAGAGGAACCCACTCCACCCACATGAGGACATGTAGTCTGTAATCTTTATTGGCGAGAATCGAAATTTGTTAAGTGTTTTAATGTCAGCCTTGCTCCATTCCCTTTCAATTATCCCTCTTCCTTTGCTCAGTGTATGTTTCCCTTTTACCCGTAATCTCCCCACCCCAGCAATGCTGACCTTACTTCAGGTCACGTTGATGACTGAACTTTGCAGGTTGTGAGTGTTCCATTACCAAGACCTTTCTCAGTTTTACCCAATCTCATACCAAATTCCATTCTATTAAGGCCATGAATAAAACAATTAATAGACAAAATTTGAGTTAAGCTTTTAAAAAAGTCATAGATACCTCCTCTAATTAATCTTTTCATTCCATAGGCAGATATATTACCTTACCCCCAAAGAGTGAATAATATGGATATCCCCAGGGTGATGCTAGAGATACTTGGGATTTTAATCCCAGAACCATGTACTGGCTCCAGAGGTCATGCTTTCCACCATCATGCCAGGTGGTAAAGGAGACAAGGGTTTCAGCATGAGTCAGTGGTGGTAACATTTCCTCGGGAAGACTCGAGATGGAGCAACTTCCATGGGCCCCAACTGCAAAACGATCTGGAGATCATTGTGTCTTTGAAGAAATGGCAAAATAATTCAATTTAAAAAGATTTTCTGTTAAAAGCTTTTTTGTTTCTCTTCTACTAAAAGTAAGAGCTTTCTAAATCTTAGGATCTAATGGTCTCATGTAGTTTGGGGACATCCATTCAGCAAAACATTTCCAAGAGCTTCAGAATTCAGATGGAGAGTGAAAGGGGCATCAGGTCGGAGAAAAGCCATCTCAGCTGGGAGATGATGGTACCTGCATCTCACTGCATAGAATCAACACATGCAGGTACTTCCTGCTGATCATGGAAGAAATGGTATCAATCTGACTCTTTGGGCCCCTGGCTTGTCATTCAAAAAACACATATTAAAAAAAATCAGAAGCAGCAGTCCAATAACCATCATAATTGGAAAGTAGTTTAATAATTCAAAAATCAGATATTAAAAGAGAGAGAGAGAGAAAACGAAAGAAACTAGAATTTACCCTGGCATAAGTAAAAAGCAAATTCACTGGAAATGCGTCTACAAGCACAAGGGGGTGATCTATATTCCCAGGAGTTTTAAATGATAAACCATAGATTGGAAAGAAAAAGTAAATGTGATGGAGATGTGAGGAAAATAATTACTTGGATGTGGATATCTATAGACTCTGGAATATAACCCAGCTTTAAATATGATATGCAACTATAGTCATTTTCTTATTTGCTTGTTTTCATAGGGTGTTTAGCTATTGATAGTGAAAACATGATTAATATAATAAACACCTGGATCGGGGCACCTGGGTGGTTCGGTCGTTAAGCATCTGCCTTCGGCTCAGGTCATGATCCCAAGGTCCTGGGATCGAGCCCCGCATCGGGCTCCCTGCTCAGCAGGAAGCCTGCTTCTCCCTCTCCCACTCCCCCTGCTTCTGTTCCCTCTCTCGCTGTGTCTCTCTCTGTCAAATAAATAAAATCTTTTTAAAAAAATAAATAAATAAATACCTGGATCTTTGACACAGTTAACAGGTCTGTGAGAAACCAAATTTTCAGAACATGAGGCTAAAACCCAGACAAAGGCATGCACTGTCATGTATTAAGTAAAAATATACAGGTTTCAGATTAAAATCTTGGACGGTACCAGTCTATGTAGTATCATCAAATATCATAGTATCTCTTCAAACATGATGTAACCTCGGTCTGCATTTACCTAAATTCTACAACGTGCTTCCTAATCCAAATTTCCATGAGTTGTTTTTAGAAAGAGTCAATTGATAATAAAGACATTGGTTATGAAAAAGTGCCTGCAGAGCTCACTTTGGTTTATATGGGTTGTGACGTGAATTAACTTGGGAATGACTCCTTAGATACATTGCTGAATTCATGTCCCCAAAGTGTGGGATTTAAACAAATAAAAGAAAACATTAAATCATAGTAAGGCAGTCTCTTGACCTAACATTCTTCTAATCCCAAAGTTTTATTGAGTTCTAAATACTCCTAAGAATGAAAACCATTGTAACCTCTTGGTTACAGTCACAACCTGCTATGGAGTCACAGACATAAAAAAAAAAAAAAAAAAAAACTGGAGAAGACAATCCAATACTGAAAATATTTAAAAAGTAATTAAATAATTCAATTTTTAATAAAGTTTACCCAAAATGTATAAAGTTGATCCCTTTATAAAGCAACTCAATCTTCTTGAAACTTGTATTATCCATTCTTTCTCTTTCCAAGTGTGTAATATATGGATATATATGTGTGTATGGTATCCACTCTGAATGTGTATCTGATATATCTACGGTCAATGTATTGAACTCTCTCTATAAATGTATGCAGGTGTATATGCAGACATAGACACACTAACACATATATGTACATATATACACACACATACACACACATTTCATGCATTCAGCAGCTGCCTTAGGCCAAAAATGTTCACCTATCCTTCTCAGTACCCTTTCTCTCTTAATTAGGTAGATCAATTTAAACTATCATGCTTCTTTAACTGTTTTCCTAATTTACTCATTAACAGCAATTCTTTCTAATTTGGAGGGTGAGAATTGTAAAGAAGAAGAAAGAATTTAATTTCCTTCCTTCTGTCCATTAGGTACTACTTCTTAATCAAGTATTTGTGACTCTATCCAACATTTGTAATAGATTCCACTCCCTTAATCATTCACAATCCAATCACATACCACTTTTCTATATCTTTTCTACCCCCATGGGAGTTGGTCTTTCTCTCGGACTCCTGCACTGATAGGGACCAACTCAAGATCATTCTTCCCGATAAGTGGGAAACTTTGGGGGTAAGACCAAGTCTTCCTAGTCCCTCTTACCTCTGGTATAGGAATCAAAACAAATAGCATTCAGAGTAAGATCTAGCCTCTCTATCTTTTCTACTGTCTATGGAGAAGAGCCAAGAAGGAATCAACCTTCTTGCTAGAGTTAAGAATGATTCCAGTTCTCTTGAGGTAAGACCATGCTTTACAGGTTTATACTTTTCACATAGATGAGTCAAGAGAGAGTCTCAAGAGCTGCAAATAAGACTCCTCCCATCTCCCAGGCCTCTGAGAGTCTATTTTCAGGGTCTATAACATACCCTGAACCTCTTCTACTTGACCCATCCCTCTATACTCACAACATTCACAGCCTTGCAAACACTGACTTCCCAGCTCAACAGGGCTCTCCTTCTTCATTCCATGTGTACAGTTCCCAAGAAGGTTTAGACTCCTCCCACAAACATGGCTCATATTCCATTCCCTCCTTTGCCCTATCATAACTCCTGAAACACTGCCCCATCACTTATGTATAATTGTAGCTACTATCACTGAAGCTTTCTTCAACACTACTTTTCTCATAATTCTTGATTATTTCAGTACACAGGTAGATAATTGTCCTCTCTCTCTTACTTCTACATCCTTGGTGATCTTGCCCTTTGCTTCACCTCTGCCACTCACTCCCGTGGTTCTCAATCTGGAGGCAATTTGCTTCTCCAGGAAATATTTGGCCATGTCTGGATACATTGTTGGTACTCACAACTGAGTCAGGACATTTAATGAGTAGAGTTTAATGAGCATCCTGCTAAATATCCTACATTGCACAGGGTAGCCTACACACACACACACACACACACACACACACACACACACACACACACACAATTATCTAGCCCGAAATGTTGATAGTGCTGAGATTGAGAAACCCTACACTATAACTTTTCATTCATTACCAGTAAATGTAAACTCTGTAATATCAATTTAAAACATTCTAAATTCAGACCATCTCCTCCTATCTTTTTAGCTTATTTCATCACATATTCCAGCTTTAATAATTCTTCAACTTCACCTGGACTAAAATTTATAGAGTCAGCTTGCTTTGCCTTTGTACTTTACACATCTGATTTTTATTTTCTCATCTCATGAAGAATAAATTCTATGGACAAACATTAAAAATCAGTTCCTTGTATATATTCCTGTCTTCTTTGCTCTTCACTGGCTTTATTGAACTTCTGTAAAAGACCATTCTTTGACAAATCTATAACCTTAGTAGTTTTACCCTTGCTGTTATTACACAAGTGCACCTGTGTAACTAAACATGGTTAGAGAAAAACACAAATCTATTTTGCCTGGCATCTTTTAAATCTGGGAGGTTGAATCGTAATGGCCAAGAATTATGCCATGTCTCTTAGTCCATTTATTCTCTCACTCTCCTAGGTGGATAATTCATATTTTTCCTTCTTTTTACTCCTCAAACACCCATTCCACCTCCAAATCCCATATTTATATAATGGCATACTTGCTACTTTTCTATAAAATTAAATAATCAGAAGAGGACTTCTGTAAACTCCTACTACACTGTTCACCTGCAGCTGTACTCATATGCTTTGTTTTCACTCCTATTACTAGAGATAAGTGTCCAGTTCCCATCTAAGATAAAAGCCCTATGTGGGCACCATATGCTTCCCACTTGCTAACTCAATAACCACCTAGTAACAGACTCTACTCTTTCCCACACTCTGACTTGTATGTTCTCTGCTGTGTCATTCTCATAAGCATATATAAATTTTGTAATCTTTCCCCTACCCCCCTCCAAAAAAAACACATCCCTTTTGGCTCTTCCCTTTCCAGCCATTCCAATATTTTACTGTGTCCCTTAAGGAAGTAAAACTTCCTTAAAGAGCTATCTACATTCACTTTTCCCATCTATCGAAAAAGGGTTCAAATGCATTAAGAAATCAGTGCTTTTGAAACTTAGGTAAAAAGTAGGTCTAATTTGTGATTTCCCTGTTTCTTAAGGTTATTCCATTTCCATAAACTCACATAGGACATATTTTAATTCTCTAGCATTTTCTGGTAAAAACATAGAACGTTTGAAAACTTGTAATTTTTATCTCAGGGACTTCTATTTTCCTCTATTTTTGTTGTAGCACTCTAAAAACACTCAACATGTCATGTCTGAACAGCCTCAACCTCTTGGCATATCAGTTATGATAATGGAAACAATGTGTTCCTAGGCTCAGAATTAATCTGCTAAATTTCAGGTGCAGATGAACATTTATTTGACTGTAGGTTCAAATTGAGATGAGAACAAACAAAATAAAAGTAACCTGAATAGAGCTGAATACCTTGAGAGCTAATCCACGTACAGAGTTATAATAACTAGTGTGACAATTTTTATAAAGATGGAGCCTTATCTCTCTCCTGAAAGTCTTTTGAAGAATGGCAGTGGGGAAAGGAATTCCATAATAATCCAGTGGATGGAACTTTTTTCATCTTCTCTTCTCTTTTTTTCTCTCTTTTCACCTTAATTTCTGTGTGTGGAGGTATGTATTCTTACACCCTCAAAAGTTTCCCCCAAATCGTCCCTTCATGTTTTAAAAATTCATCCAAAAAAGAACACTTTCTTCCCACTTCCTCTCCTGTATTAACATATTTTTATATAAAACAAGTTAGTTTACTAAGCTGTCTTCAATATTTTTCTTATTTTCCTGCCACCAGTATTTGGTATTCAAAGGGATAATGCAAGATTAATCCAACAAAAATATGTATATTTCCCCAATATACCCCCCAAACACAAGATAAGCATGATTGTCCCCTAGATTAAATACCAATTCTTCATCAAGCAAGTGGTGTCAACCCCTTCTCATTTCAACTATGTCTAAGACTTTCCAGAAGAACACTGTTATGCCCAAATAGCCAGACTTGTTCAATGCCTCAAAAATAGAGATTTCTAGGGGCGCCTGGGTGGCTCAGTCGTTAAGCATCTGCCTTCGGCTCAGGTCATGATCCCAAGGTCCTGGGATCAAGCCCCACATCGGGCTCCCTGCTCCGCGGGAAGCCTGCTTCTCCCTCTCCCACTCCCCCTGCTTGTGTTCCCGCTCTCACTGTGTCTCTCTCTGTCAAAAAAAAAAAAAGAAAAAAAAAAAGAAAAAAGAATAAAGGAGTATATGTTTAAAAAAAAAAAAATAGAGATTTCTAAATCCTACCAAAATGTGGTTACTCCAGAATAAGCACTGTGAAATTTGTCTGGCAGGTAAAGTGAACATCTGATGGGAGCCATTACGGACAGAAGGTTTGTGTTCCTTCAAAATTCATACATCATTGAAATCATACTGTTTCAACAGCACAGAAGCTATTGATGTCATCTGACAGGTAAAATGGGAAGTAGCTGGAATGAAGCCTTGGCTTGATCTCTGCCGCAAACATGAGTACAGATCTCTTTCCATACCATAGCAGTTTTTAAACCTACAAGGTAGGACCAGTTGGTTATCATATACTCACCTAAAAAAGTCCCACACCACCATTTACCCATCCAACTTCATATTCTCTCATTCATCTATTGCTCTGGGATACCAAATGGCCAGTAGTGTATCTGGATTTGGACAGAGGCTGGCATCGGCAACTTTACAGATCTAGTGTCAATATTTCAAGTACTAAAAAATTTAGCTCACATATCTTTAGTGTGACCTTCAACCACTACTTATCAATAGCTTACAAATACTTCACCATGAAAGAATCCAGGGTTATTTTCTTTTGGTGGAATGATGGGTATAAGTAATCAATCTTTCATCATTTCTTAGGAAATTTTAATAAAAAAATGAACAGTATACCTAATCTATTCAGTTTTGCCTTTATCAATAAACTGACATAATTAATTGCCCATGAAATATCCATTATCATAGATTTGTGCAAAGTTGTGGATGCTCATGTTAATAGTTGAGTGTAGATTTTTTTTTCATTTAGAAGCAAATGTTCACAACTAAAACACTGATAAAACAAGGATTTTTAATGTCATTTTCCTGACTGTTTCAGAGTTATTGAGTATGGCTATTAGTGTGTGCAAGATTTAGTATTATGTTTCTATGCTTCTAACTATAAATATTCTTTCTTGGTTGTATTTGAACAGAATCATTTATTACTAAGTTTATTAAAGATGAAAATCATCACAAAATTTTAAATTTTATACATTATAATAAACTGTCTATTTGAACAACAAAACACCTATAGAAACAAAACGATTTAGCTAAATACTTCTTCATATTTCCCAATAACTCTGGATTTCTCAACAATTTCTATATTACTTTCTCAGAGTTAAATGACACTGCAATATCTGAGATGTCAATATACTGACATTACAACAAAGTGTAAGTAGTTAAATTTAGAATCTCTTCAGATTTACAAAATGTGCATATGAATATTTTTCATTTCAATATTTAATTCATCCTAAACTGTTAAGAATCAGAATAATCCTGAGAAGGTAGAGTTTTCACCTAAGAATAATCACTAAAAATATCATGATGATGCATTCACATTTTTCAAAGTTCTCAAAACTGTATTTTCCTCCTTTAACTATTCCACCATTTTTCTCTCCATTTCCAGACAAAGTTAGAATTTTTAAAAAATTAAGAATTCCATTTCTTATGTAAATGTTTCAGTTTCATGAATTTGAAATTCTACTTTTGGTATTAAAGATAGACTTTTTATGAAGTTGGTTATTTCATATAGTAAGTTAACCCTCCTGAAATGTGTTTTCTAATTACATTGATTTGGGTAAACAAGAAAGCTATGGTTTCAATATTTTTGAGAACCTAATCCGTTTCACTTTTAGTTTGCACTGAGAATTGTTTTCATTATTTATCCTTCCAAGCACAAATATTAGCTAATATAATCAGTAACAAACAACGTAAACATGAAGTGATATTAATGCTACTCGGATACATCAACATAAGTGGTCTTAAATGAAACAGTAATAACATAGAATAAATGAAACAAATCAAATAAAGATTATTTTTTCTGAAAATTCTGCCTATTTAATTAATAGGCAGAATTTAGAATAGAAGTGATATTATTGTCTTCACTCATTCTACAAAAATCTACTTCATATATATTGGGAGTAAGGATAGCTTCTATAAATGTATGATTTCATAATAGCATTATTTCAGAAAGAATAGAAGTTTTAAATTTATTTCCATAATAAAGGAAAATATCATTGATGTTGTATTTATAGTTCTTATATTTGATTTTTTTTAATTTTATTTATTTATTTGAGAGAGAGAGAGAGAGAGAGCATGAGATGGGGAAGGGTCAGAGGGAGAAGCAGACTCCCTGCTCAGCAGGGAGCCCGATGTGGAACTCGATCCTGGGACTCCAGGATCACCTGAGCCAAAGGCATTGGCTTAACCAACTGAGCCACCCAGGCGCCCCCTTATATTTGATTTTTAAAAAGACATTTTATTTTGTCACACAAAATGTTTCATGTTTGACAATTTACTCTCTTACCCAAATACTTGATCCTACCCCCAGTCTTTAATATTTAACACAACGTATCAGTTACAACTATGCTGTCAGCTATGAATGTTCTTCTGTAAATTGTATATGAATGGTTTCCACGTGAATATGTAATTAAATCTTTTTTCCAGTTTTATTGAGAAATAATTGAAATATATCACTCTATAAGTTTAAGGTGTATAACATGTGGTTTGTTTGATTTATATATATTGTTAAATAATTATAATAGGTTTAGTTAACATCTACCTTCTCACAGAGAGACAATAAAAAGGAGAGGAAAAGATAAAAGGAAAAATATTTCCTCCTTGTGATGAGAACTCATAGGATTTTCTCTTTTAACCACTTCTTATATATTATATAGTAGTGTTTGCATGCCAGTATGTTGTACATTACAACCCTAGTATTTATTTTATAACTAGAAGTTTGTACCTTTTGACCACCTTCCCCAATTCCCTTCCCTGCCCCCTCTGCCTCTGGTAATCACAAGTCTGATCTCTTTTTCTATCTTGTTTTTAAGATTCCACATATAGGTGAGATCATACAGTATTTGTGTTTCTCTGACTTATTTACTTAGCACAATGCCTTCAAGGTCCATTAATGTTTTTACAAATGATAGGATTTCCTTTTTTTTTAATGGCTGAATAATATCTCCCTGTATATATACATCATAACTTCTTTATCCATTCATCCATCACTGGACACTTAGGTTGTTTCCTTGCCTTGGCTACTATAAATGATGTTGTTATAAACGTAGGGATAAAGTTATCGAGGTAGTGTTTTCATTACCCTTAGATATATTCCCAGAAGTGGAATTGTTGGATCATATAGTAATTCTATTTTTAATTTTTTTTTGAGGAACTCTATACTGTTATCCATGGCAGCTACACCAATTTACAATGCCACCAACAGTGTACAAGAGTTCCCTTTTCTCCACATCCACATCAACATTTGTTGTCTCTTATCTTTTGATGGCCTGTAACAGGCATGAAGTGGTATCACACTGAAGCATATCACTAATAACCAGTGACGGTGAATATCTTTTCATGTACTTGTTGGCCTTTCATATATCTTTCAAAAACGTCTATTTGGGTCCATTTCCCATTTTTAATTGGATTCATTTATTTATTTATGTTTGTTGCTATTGAGTTGTATGAGGTTTTTTGATTTTGTAAAGTTGATATGTAATGTTAACATTAGTTTCAGGTGTACAACATAGTAATGTATGAGTTCTTTATATATTTTGAATATTAACCTCTTATCAGATATGGTTTGCAAATATCTCTTCTCATTCCACAGGCTGTCTTTTCACTTTGTTGACAGTTTCTTTTGCTGTGCAGAAGCTTTTAAATTTGATGTAGTCCCACTTGTTTATTTTTGAGTTTGTTGCTTGTGCTTTAGGTGTCATATTCAAAAAAAATGATCGCCAAAAACCATGTCAAATAGCTTTATTCCTGTTTTCTTCTAGGACTTTCATAGTTTCAGGCTTACATTTAATCTTTAATCCATTTTGAGTTAATTTTTGTGAGTGGTATATGAATAGGCCCAGTTTCATTCTTTTACATGTGAATATCCAGTTATCCCAGCACCATTTACTGAAAAGACAGTCTTTCCTCCATTAAGTATTCTTGGCTCCTTGTCAAATATATGCTTGGAATTATTTCTGGGCTCTCAAATCTGCTCCACTGGCCTACTCACCTGTTTTTATGCCAGTAACCATACTATTTTGATGACTATAGTTTTATAATATAGTCCTTGAAATCAGGAAGCATGATGCCTCTTGCCTTGTTATTCTTTCTTAGGATTTCTTTGGCTATTTGGGGTCTTTCGGGTTCCATATAAATTATAGGAGTATTATTTTTCTACTTCTGTAAAACTGTCATTGGTATCTTGACAGGGAATGCATGAAATCTATAGATGGCTTTAGGTAATATTAACTTTTTAACGATTTTAATTGTTTCAATCTATGAACACAGGGTATCTTTCCATTTATTTGTGTCTTCTTCAATTTCTTTTATCATTGTCTTCTAGTTTTCAGAGTAGAGATCTTTCACCTTCTTAAATTTATTCTTAGGTATTTTACCATTTTTGATGCTCTTATAAATGGGATCTATTTATTTTTCAGAAAATTCATCATTAGGGTACAGATTATTGTATGTTAATTTTGTATCCTGCAACTTCACTCAATTTGCTGATTATATCTAATAGTTTTTTTTGGTTGAGTCTTCAGAATTTTCTAAATATAAATTCATGTCATCTTCCAAAAGAGAGAATTTTACTTCTTTCTTTCCAAGTCTAATACCTTTTATTTGTTTTTCTTGCCTGATTGGTCTAGCTAGGACTTCTAGTACTATGCTGAATAAGAATGGTGAGTGTGTCACCTTCCCTTATTCCTAATCTTAGAGGAAAAGCTATCAACCTTTCACCACTGAGTATGATGTTAGCTGTGGCTTGTCATATATGGCCTTTATTATGTTGAGATATGTTCCTTCTATACCTAATTTGTTAAGATCTTTATCATTATCATGAATAAATGTTGAATTTTGTCACATGCTTTTTTGGTGTCAAGCTGATCATATGATTATTTTAATTCTATTAATGTGATGTATCACATTGATTGATTTGCATATATTGAACCATCCTTACATCCTAGGGATAAATACCACTTGATCATGTGAATGATTCTTTTAATGTGCTGCTGAGTTTGATTTGCTAGTATTTCACTGAAATATTTTGCATCTATATCCATCAGAGATATTAGCCAGTAGTTTTCATTCCTAGTAGTTTTGGTTTTGGGATCAAGATAATGCTGGTGTTTTGGTATCTTTTCTGGCATTAGTATCAGGATAATGTTGGCCCTCCTCTTTGATATTTTTTAAGAGTGTAAGCAAATCTTTTTTAAGTATGTTTGTACAACACCTACAAGAATAAACAAGAACTAAAAATATTTCCTACATATTGGAAAGATAGCTATTCAACTCTAATTCTTTATCTAAATTTACATTATTTAATTTAAAAGATGGGTATTTAAATTACATTCACCACTACAAATTGCGTTAAGGGTCAAATTATATATAAATACAGTAAAATCCTGTAGTAACACTCATAATAATGAATACTATGAGTTTAGACACTTAAAGTAATTGACGATTGGCTCCCAAATCCTGAGACCTGCAGGCAGGCTACCTACGCAGCCATGCCTAAATCATTTAAAGTCTCAATAATACCATCCTGCATTTTAAGCAATTTCAGACTCTTATTATGTGTTACATGTTAGTGTCCCACTGTTTTATACGGTGTTGGTGTCTATGTATGTATGAGTATTCGAGGACGACGGCTTCATCGTACATAAACGCTTTTATAAATTCATAAAATTCCAGTCTTTCTCAAACATTTAAAATAAGCAAGATTAAGAAGATAACTGATAAAGAATCATTTGGGCCAGCAGGTATTTAAAGAACAATTCAGGTTATATAAAGAAGATGTTAAATCTACTGATTTTCCCACATTTATTCTTTTCAGTTTCACAGCAGTTTTATGTATTTCAGTCACTTTATCTACTTTTAATATTTCAAGCAGAGTGTATCATCTGTAATTCATTTCCCTGATAGTATCTTATCCCTTTTTATTTAACTGCATATAAGCCTCAAATGACCTGCAATTGACTTCATGAAAGACAACATGTCTTTCATGGAAGGATATAATGTGGGAGGTTCTTACTCCCCACTTTAATGTTTAATGCTATTTTTGGTCACTGAAGTCCCTGAGATTTGATATTCATATATGTAAAAATTCAGTAATAAACTTACTGTAATTCACGGGTTAATGTAAATGAAAACATCAGTGAGCATGCATATGTGAGACACTAGTTTCTGTCTAAACTATAAAAAAAAAGTTCATGAAAATTTAAGGCATCTCATGAAGTTCAAAACACGGTGTTCTCTGTTGTGCCTGCAAGTGAATATGGCATAGGCAGAATCTGCCTTACAAATTCATAAGCTCATGGCCAGTGTCACTCAGGCCCATACTTAATACTAAGCCCATAAGCAATATAAGTTGAATAGGTTATATTTGGAGCCATAGTCTATTTTGATAAAACACATATTTCTCTTACATGAATTGGTTCCTATGTGATCACTAAATAAGATAATTTTCTCAGTTTCAGTTGAGCGTTGGGTTGGTCCGTACACACCTGGAAGCTAGAACAGTCTGGACAGAATGTTAATCTCCTGCAGGACAAAGAAAGACTATACAAACAGGAGCACTTTCAGCTGCACAGAGGCCTCATCTACACAGAAGCAACCCTGCTGTCACCTCTGGCACCTGGTACTTTCTCCTGTGCTCAGAGCTCTGTGTCCATTCACATTCTCTCAGAGAATGTGAGAGCTCAGAAGCTCTCATTTTGACACTATTTTTTTAATGCATTTTAAAGCTCCTGAAGCAGCATTCAGCCACCCTGAGATGTCTGGCTACTCTTCAAGTTACCCGTTGACAAACCAATAATGGCTTTCAATAAGAATCTGAATATAAAGTTGCATAGATTTTGAGGGGTCTGTCTCAACCTTATTTTTCCCATAGGACTTGTTTTTTACAGAATGTGTGATTGTTTTTTTTTTTTTTGCTTTTTGTTTTTTTGTTTTTTTGTTTTTTTGTTTTTTTCCAGGAAAGCATATACTCTTTTACAGCAAAAGCTCCATTTTCTCAACTGGGAGTACCTCCATTAGAAAATATTTATAAGTATACTATCTAGAATATAATTAAATTTATTATGGAAACAAGCAAGAAGGATCTGTTTAAATAACACAAATAATGGTTACTTACTGTCCTTCAGCATAGATTTATAAAAAGTGATGCCCTGGGTTTTGGGTTTGGGTACTATTAAAAAGAAACCTTGCCTATATAAGACCTTGTAACAGTGGAAAACAGCTCGTAGCCGTCTGTGGGTGAGGGTCAAGTCACTGAGCCTCACTTCAAAGGTCAGAAATGAAAAGGAAGAATGGTAAGAGGACCCTCTGGAGTGGAGGCACACAGTGGCTGGTGTGCAGCAAAAACTGAAGCCCAGGAAAGCAGAAGTCTCAGTTAAGGTTTCAAATAAACACACATGCACACACACCACCACCACCACCACCACCACCACCAACAACAACAACAACAAGACCTAGGCTGCAACATGAATTCTTGGAAACAAAGACCTAGGCTGCAACATGAATTCTTGGAAACAAAGAATATTAACTACTGACTAACATTTGCCATGTGTATTTCCTCTTTCCCCTCCAGGGAGGTCCATTCCTGTTGTCCACCATCTACTGGCAGGCATCCATACTCCACAAGGTCTGCTCTTTCCAATGAGACAAACCAGCACCAATTTCGATAGATAACACTTGTTCCTAAAGGGTCTTTACCTCCTGCTCACCAGTACTTGCAAAGCTTACTGACCCTACCAAGTCTGTGATGTTGTGGAGACCTAGAAGCAATTTTTTTCCCCCTCTAGTATCTTCAATCTAAATCATAATCAATCATGTACTGAGAGATCTGTGGTGGGCACTGCGGTGTACCACATAGACACCCAACTTCAGGTTAGAACACTCATTCACTGAGCTGCTGGGAAGATTGGGTGGTATGAGCCCAAAGTCCAGTTCCTCCCCAGAAACTGCCTTTACCCAAAGGAAGGAGCTTTGCTTGAGACTGTAATTCTCCACCAAGTATTAGCCCCCATTCAATGCTTGGTTGATATAGGGGTAAAAATGCCTACTTCTTTTCTTCCATTCACAACTCAAGAACTATATGGACACTGTCCAGAATCTGAAAATTGTCCAAGATCAGAAAATCCTCCCTTTTCATTTTTTTTTTTCCAGAAGAATTTGTGTGGCAATATTACTTCTTCCAAAAGTGTTTGGTAGTATTCCCCAGTGAAGCCAACTGGGCCTGGAGTTTGCTACATGAAAAGGTTCTAAACTACAAATCTAATTATTTTAGTGTAAGTCTATAGTTACAAGGTACAGTGCTCACAAGGCATCAAAAATGGTGTTTGTGCTCCAGTCCCACAGCTTTTTAAGAGAACAAAGGTTTTTTTGGTTCATATTCAAGCCAGACCCGTGTTCTACTATTTTACATGGCAAACATCGGTACAGTAGAGTCTAAATTGGGAAGTAAATGATGCCATTCTATAATCATATGTTTTCCTTTAAACTAAGCTCTAATGACTAGGTTAATCTTGTCCATCTGATTGTCTTTCTCTGGTTAAGTTCTATTTCAGACCTAATCTCCTGGAAAAAAGAACTTGAGGCCGAACTCACGTGGTAATGTTTTATTGAGAGTAGCGTTCAATTGGAAGAAACAAGAATGAGGGAGAAAGGAAAGTAGGGGATAAAAAGAAAGAATGCATAAATATAATGTTGTACATAGTCAAACTGGCCACAATATCTCAGGAAAATATAACATTTTGGTTTTCAAAAAAAAAAAAGTTTCTTTAGGAGATCATGTAAAACTGCTGTATCTTAGGACAATGCATAAGTATAAAGGAAAAGTGAAAAACCTCCTCTTCCAGTTCCTTCATATCACTTCTCTTACAACATTCCAAATTTTCCCAAGAGAGAGAACCCCAGGGCAGACTGTATATTTCTCCAACTCTGTGGGCCTTACCTGAGATATTCAGAGGTTCTGTGGGTCCTATTACAGTGGGATTTGGAATCAGGAACGGCTGTGGTTTCCAAAATCTTGACATTACCCTCAGGAAGGCGGAGTCACAGATCATGATAGGAGATGAGGTAGTAATGGTGGGGTGAAACTTCATGACCCTGCAATGGCCCAAGGCATTTCTGGGCCTCTCATCCAGGAAGCAGGGCAAGCAACCAAGAAGAAAGTGGCATCTAGAGTTAAGAACATCTGGAAGGGCAAGTAAGTCCAAACTGGGGCAAGTTCACTCGGACTGGCTTCTCATAAAAACAAGCTTCACTGAGCTCCAAACACCATCAGTTCTTCTTCTAGGTTCCAGATCTATCCGCCCAGGAAACAGACACAGCTATGTAGTGTATGCTCAAGTTAGGAATTCCTGACCAGAAACTTCTCTGAGTTCAGGAACTCTATTGTTTATTTGGATTTTATACTGCTCGGGTTTACTAGGTTTCTTCCATGTTTTACAGAACCTTGGAGAATCTTGGAGAATGCCTATATTTAAGAAGATTGCTCTGGGTCCTAGCTCCAGATATCCACCTGTTCCTGCTAAATTTTGGTAGCTCATTGCATCTGCAGCCCAGGAGAAAAGCTGTGTGAGCTTAAGAATAATAGAAAAACTACTACTTATATGGCTAGAACATAGGGTGCCATAGTGGCTTCATAATCCCAGATGACTTAAGAGCACTGTGGCACCTTAGTGTTGGAATTGTAAAAACACTTGCACCGAGCATGGTTCTTCAATGGTGCACTCTTCCACATTTCATAAACTGATGTTTCCACAATTCTTGGTGCACTTTCTAGGATTCTGAAGTGAAGATCAAGTTAACTCCAGATAGTGCTTTTGCTTCCTTATTCCTTATGCCACTAAAATTCTTCAGGAGAATACTCCTTAGGATTTTTCCTAGCGCCACTCTGACTAATGTTGGAAGAATGCCTACTATATCACAACCAAGATTTTGACAAAAGTAATGCCATTTTCAACCCTGATACAGATGAATACCTTCCAATAGAGAGAGCCCTTTGGAGCCATATCTATTATAGATACATTCCATACAGAAACATCTATCAATCTTATCCTTGGGTAGAACAAGGGAGTTCTCTCTTTCTCTAAACCTAACAACAACCCTTTTGTAAAGATTCTCCCTAAGTTACATTTCTCTAAATTGATCTTTCTCATCTGACCTCTTTGGAAGACTTCTTTTTAGAGTTTAAGAATTTTGGAATAGCATTCATTCCCCCCACTTAGCCTGGCTTCATATAGGGGTTTCCTTTTCTTTTTCAGAAGTTTATACGTTCATTTCAAGGATTAAAAAAGATGCAGTAGACATGAACTTGTGTGTTCATTTTCTCAATTCTCAATTGCAGAAATCTCTTATGAGTGCTTAAATAAGTCATTTTATCTTGTAGCACCTGTATAGCTGAAGACTAATTCTTACTGACTTCAACAGAAGTCATTATGGTAAGTTTAATTTTGCATCCATTTTAAAAGCAGAGTACACAGCTGGGAACTCTCTTAAGGGCATCTGTAACACAAACTGCAACCTTCTCCCTGTAGACTCATCATGTCAGGCCTAAGACTCATGGCCTATGGCTGCCACAAAAAGCTATGAATATATAATACAAACTGAAGCTCAAGAGCCCCCAATGAATTATGCTGTGAAACAATTTATTGTGCCTACCTAAAGATTCATTCTAAAGAAATAAAAAGACCAAGTCATTACTGGATTTTCTTTCCTCTACTGATACTGACTCAATATTTCAAGTGAGATGAAAATGTATACGGTAATTGTTTCATTCTTGATAAATGATAAAAAGCTGTGAAACTGCCCCCATACACACACACACACACACACACACACACACACACACACACACAAACACACCTGATTCCAGAATTTTGCAGAGCCTATAGACACTGTGCAGAATTCCTCCCACTCCCATAACAAACCATCCTGAAAACTAAAAGATATTAGAGACAAACTCTCAAATGTTTGTGCCCGCTCTCATATTTCTAAAACAAAGGCAAGCTACCTATGGAATACAGATGGTTCTGATTTAATGATTCTTTTTTTTTTCCATCCATAAAGATTTATTACAAATTATAAACCTTTATACACATCCATGGATTAAAAAGAAGAAAATCTGAAAAGACAACAGTGAAAACATTCAGCGTCTTAGAATTACATGGATAATGGGTCAATAATGTCAACAGAGGTGGAGGTCATTTGGGGCAAAGGCATTGTATATGTGTAAATTCTCCTCTATACATAAACAAAGGCTGAGAATTTGCATATAGATTTTTTTTAAATCTTCTTTTTAAGATAGATAAAAAAGCATTTTTGCTTTTAGTTTAAGGCGAGTATTTCCTTAAATGGAAAGTTTGTTTCTTTAAATTTTTTTATAGTTATGTTAATCACCATACATTAATTACATCACTAGTTTTTGATGTAGTGTTCCATGATTCATTGTTTGCGTATAACACCCAGTACTCCATGAAGTACGTGCCCTCCTTAATACACATCACCAGGCTAACCCACCCCCCACCCCCCTCCGCTCTAGAACCCTGTTTGTTTTTCAGAATCCATCATCTCTCATGGATTGTCTCCCGCTCCGATTTACCCCCCTTCATTCTTCCCCTCCTGCTATCTTCTTCTTTTTTTTTTTCCCTTAACATATATTGCATTATTTGTTTCAGAGGTATAGATCTGTGATTCAACAGTCTTGCACAATTCACAGTGCTCACCATAGCACATACCCTCCCCAATGTCTATCACCCAGCCACCCCATCCCTCCCACCCCCCACCACTCCAGCAACACTCAGTTTGTTTCCTGAGATTAAGAAGTCCTCATATCAGGGCGCCTGGGTGGCTCAGTTGGTTAAGCGACTGCCTTCGGCTCAGGTCGTGATCCTGGAGTCCCAGAATCGAGTCCCACATCGGGCTCCCTGCTCAGCAGGGAGTCTGCTTCTCCCTCTGACCCTCTCCCCTCTCATGCTCTCTCTCTATCTCATTCTCTCTCTCAAATAAATAAATAATCTTAAAAAAAAACATAAAAAAATCAAAAAAAGAATTCCTCATATCGGTGAGGTCATATGATACATGTCTTTCTCTGATTGACTTATTTCACTCAGCATAGCACCCTCCAGTTCCATCCACATCGTTGCAAATGGCAAGATCTCATTCCTTCTGATGGCTGCATAATATTCCATTGTGTATATATACCACTTCTTCTTTATCCATTCATCTGTCGATGGACATCTTGGCTCTTTCCACAGTTGGGCTATTGTGGACATTGCTGCTATAAACATCGGGGTGCACGTACCCCTTTGGATCCCTACATTTGTATCTTTGGGGTAAATACCCAGTAATGCAATTGCTGGGTCGTATGGTAGCTCTGTTTTTCAACTTTTTGAGGAACCTCCATACTGTTTTCCAGAGTGGCTGCACCAATTTGCATTCCTGCCAACAGTGTAGGAGGTTTCCCCTTTCTCCGCATCCCCGCCAACATCTGTTGTTTCCTGACTTATTAATTTTAGCCATTCTGACGGGTGTGAGGTGATATCTCATTGAGGTTTTGATTTGGATTTCCCTGATGCCGAGCGATGTTGAGCACTTTTTCATGTGTCTGTTGGCCATTTGGATGTCTTCTTTGGAAAAATGTCTGTTCATGTCTTCTGCCCATTTCTTGATTGGATTATTTGTTCTTTGGGTGTTGAGTTTGATAAGTTCTGTATAGATTTTGGATACTAGCCCTTTATCTGATATGTCATTTGCAAATATTTTCTCCCATTCTGTCGGTTGTCTTTTGGTTTTGTGGACTGTTTCTTTTGATGTGCAAAAGCTTTTTATCTTGATGAAGTCCCAATAGTTCATTTTTGCCCTGGCTTCCCATGCCTTTGGTGATGTTTCTAGGAAGAAGTTGCTGCGGCTGAGGTCGAAGAGGTTGCTACCTGTGTTCTCCTTTAGGATTTTGATGGACTCCTGTCTCACGTTTAGGTCTTTCCACCATTTGGAGTCTATTTTTGTGTGTGGTGTAAGGAAATGGTCCAGTTTCATTCTTCTGCATGTGGCTGTCCAATTTTCCCAACACCATTTGTTGAAGAGACTGTCTTTTTTCCATTGGACATTCTTTCCTGCTTTGTCAAAGATAAGTTGACCATAGAGTTGAGGGTCCATTTCTGGGCTCTTTCAATAGTTACCCTGAATGTAAATGGGCCAAATGCCCCAATCAAAAGACACAGGCTATCAGATTGGATTAAAAAACAAGACCCATTGATATGCTGTCTGCAAGAGACTCATTTTAGACCCAAAGACACCCCCAGATTGAAAGTGAGGGGGTGGAAAACAATTTACCATGCTAATGGACACCAAAAGGAAGGTGGGGTGGCAATCCTCATATCAGACAAATTAGAGTTTAAACCAAAGACTGTAATAAGAGATGAGGAAGGACACTATATCCTACTTAAAGGGTCTATCCAACAAGAAGATCTAACAATTGTCAATATCTATGCCCCTCACATGGGAGCAGCCAATTATATAAGGCAATTAATAACAAAAGCAAAGAAACACATTGACAACGATACAATAATAGTGGGGGACTTTAACACCCCCCTGACTGAAATGGACAGATCATCTAAGCAAAAGATCAACAAGGAAATAAAGACGTTAAATGACACACTGGACCAAATGGACTTCACAGACATATTCAGAACATTCCATCCCAAAGCAATGGAATACACATTCTTCTTTAATGATTCTGTGACTTTACAATGGTGTGAAAGTGGTACTCACTGAGTAGAAACTGTACTTCGAATTTTTCATTTTGACCTATTCCCAGGCCAAGGATATGTGATGCAATCTTCTTTCATAAGTAAGCTGTAGCCCCCAATCAGCTGGTGATCACGAGGGTCAACAACCAATACACTGACAACCATCTGTGCCCATACACTGGTCTGTTTTTCATTTTCAATACAGTATTCAATGATTTATATGAGATATTCCTCACTTTATGATACAACAGGCTTTGTGTTAGATGATTTTGCCCAACGGCAGGCTAACATGAGGGTTCTGAGCATGATTAAAGTAGGCTAGGCCAAGCTATGGTGTTCAGTGGGTTACCTGTATTAAATGCATTTTCGACTTCTGTTATTTTCAACTTATGATGGATTTATCAGGACATAACCCCATCGTAAGTCAGGTGAGATCTGTACTATTTGTTGGAAGCTCACAGCTGCGTTTTGTTTTTTGAGTGTTTTTTTTTTGTTGTTGTTATTGTTATATTTTGGTTTTTTTTTTTTTTTTGGCTTTTGCGTCACTAAGTTTTTGCCATACCCCTGAGTGTATGCCTTAGTGAGATATCATGAATCGACAGAAATAAACTGGCTAGGCCCAGGCGTTCTGACTGCTACCACCATACCTAAAACCTATGGCTGGCATCTGATTTCATTACAGACACTAGCAAAAATATTAGAAGCAAACAAACAGCAGCCAGATAAAAAGCATTAATTGAATTGCATTCAACCTGACTTAATTAATCCTTTAACCAGCAGACATAGGGTGGTAAGCGGTTTTAATGTATCCATTATCGTGAACTTAAATTGATGCAAGCAAACAAAAGGAAATAACAAACACATAGACATAATTCAATTAACAGCCACTGAATCCTTTGTTCAGATGATCTGCTTCTCAGAAATTCTTAATTATCCATAGCTCCAGAATACAAAATCAGGAAACATCTTCTAATTAACTACTGAACATTATTTTATTAGTTCTACATTACCTTGTATTTCTCAATGACTAAATTATATGTATATATTTTGTGTGTTTCCCCATTAGTTAAATCAATATATTTCATCTTGATTTTAAAGATGAATCAATGTAGGAACAGAGAAATCCAACTTATGCAAAAACACAACTGATTAGAAAACCTATGGTCCTCAATTTAGAATTATACCACCTATTGCATATCACAGTGAAAAATAATTTTTCTTCTCTAACTCATTTATCAGATGTCTCTCTTCTGCTTGACCAAAACATTTGCCCAGACCCTTTCTCTACCCTAAAATATTTTGCTTTTAGGCTTTATACTTCCTACGACATTTCTAGAGTCATAACACAGTGGTCATCCTCAAACCTCATACAGGAGCTCACATCTCCATTCTTCCATCTTCAAACAAGAGTGTAATTTCCTCTGACTCCCTATAATAATGTCAGGTTAACTCATGGAAGCTGCCAGTGGAACAGTTGAAAAAGTTAATACCTACCTCTATGGAGTTTGTCTGGAATTCTTAAAAAAAAATAAAAAAGGTATTTTGTAAAAAAAGAATAAATAATACTTCCTAGTGCTATTGTGAAAGATAATATAATTATCAAATGTAAAATGTGTGTCCCACTTAAACATGTAGGCACTCAGTTAATGCTTGTTATTGCTGAAGATGTTTTTGGTATTAGAGGCTATCATGAGGCCAGCTTAGTCCTCTACATTCTGTTCATTTATTAAAACCAGGCACATAAATCATATTTCAGGTCCTCCCCAAATTATAGTTTTGAACAGAGGAGATATACCAGATGGGAGATAAGAGCTATGTATTTTAAAATATCTATGTCAGAAAAAAATAAAATATCTATTTGAGATAATAAGAATCATTCAATTTCAAAATGCAAGCATTACTTCCAAAAAGTAGTTGTGTCTTGGTAACATAAGGGAATATAATGGCTCTTATGCTTGTCCAGTTATGGGGCCAGGGGCACTGAATACCAACACATGTATAATGGTGACTCTCCAGCCTGTTCTCATCATTCTTCTCCATTTATTTTTAGGCCTAAGATGGTCAAAAGTCAGTGTTGAAGTTAGAGAAGAAAATTAAAACAATTCTGGAACAAAATAATAATAATAATAATAAAATAAAAAATAAAATCTTCCCTAATCTTGTAGTTCTTGAATTTTAGGCACTTCTCTTTTTCTACAAGACTCATCTGCTCCTTCCTCCCTTTGTTGAACCAATGGCTAATGTTGCAACAGTCATGGAAATTAGGGGGACTAAGAGATTTAGAAAAAGTAAAAGAGAAAAAGCTAATAATGTGTGTGGTAGAAAATTGTGTAAGGAAAAAAGTTACTCATACATAATTGATTGAAATTCGATTATTTAAACCCATTCTGGAAGGCAACTGGCAATAAAATAGAAATATAAAATATGAATGTGTTATGAGCAATGCGTTTACTTCTAGTACTTCTAGTAATCTAGTCTATAGGAATAGAGAGACAGAGGTTTTTGCTCTTGCAAGAGACATTCAACTCCCGCTTGGGCAAAAAGAGAGACACTGATTTACAAATTGAGGAATAAAATCTGAACAAAGGCAGGATGGTTACCTTGAAAATATGAGAAACTAAGGACTAGAATGTTTTCAGTGCTTTCTCTCCCCACTCTGACCCCTTTTCTCTCGGTCTGGAGTCTCTCCTCTTTGTTTCTTAAACATAGAGGTACATCTCAATCTTTTATGTTGGAGCATCCACTGCCAGAGGAAAAAATGGGTAATTTAGAACCAGCCTCCACAACTGATCCAAACAATTTTGGCAAGGAAACCTGGGTCTTGTAAGAAGATCATTAACTGGGGCACCTGGGTGGCTCAGTTGGTTGAGCATCTGCCTTCGGCTCACGTCATGAGCCTGGAGTCCCAGGATCGAGCCCCGCATTGGGCTCCCTGCTCAGCGGGGAGCCTGCTTCTCCCTCTCCTCCCAGGTCATGTTCTCTCTCTCTCTCTCAAATAAATAAATAAAATATTTTTAAAAAAGAAAAGAAAATCACTAATTGCAAGGTTACCATTTATATGGGGGTGGCATGTACAAGAGATCCCTGTAGAAAGAGAAAGGAGAAGGCTGGGAACAATATTACATATGTAATATATATATTATATACATTAACATATGATATAATGCATCATATATAAAAATCAATACACATGGATTGTGGAGCTCACCATGGAAGACAAGCAAAACCCTTTTTTTAAAGACCTTATATATTTATTTAATTGAGAGAGAGAGACAGAGAGAGAATATGAACGAGGGGTGGAAGGAGAGGGAGGAGCAGAAGGAGAAGGAGGAGCAGACTGCGCTGAGCACAGAGCCCGATATGGGGTGGCTTGCTCCCAGGACCCTGAGATCATGACCTGAGACTAAATCAAGAGGTAGATGTTTAACCCACTGAGCCACCCAGGAGCCCCAAGCAAAAGCCTTCTAATAATAATATAAAAATCTCTGTAAACTTTTTATAGGAAAAGATTCCTTAAGCGAGGCATGAAAATACTAATTACAAATACAAAGCTTGAAAAATTAGACTACATAAAATAGGATCTCCTATTCAGCAAACCCAGAGTTAAGAAAGTAGAAAGGCAAGGTGAAAGGATAAAATTATATTTACAGCACATTTAAGCAATAAAGTAATTGTAACTGTGTTATATAAAACATTTCTACAAATGAAAAGTAAAACACACAGAGATGATATCATAAAGCAATGTTCAAGAAGCTTCAAGTATCACTTTATAAAAGACAAGTCCAAACAGTCAATAGGCACAAAATGTGCTTTGCTCCATTAGTAATCATTGAACTTGCCTTAGAATCCACTGTGCACTTTCCTATATCCCCTCTGTTTTATCTCTAATTTCAGCCATTTCTTTCAGTCTTGCTCAGACCTCATCTTGCTTGAGAGTGTCTCATGTATTTTTGCCTGCTTCAGGGCTTCTCCAATGTTAAGAACACCAGTAAAAGCCTGCCGGGCAAGTGTGGAAATGCAAGGAAGCTTGAGTAATCCTCTACAAAGGAGGACTATAGTCAATAAATAATTATCCTCCTAGCTGATCCTTGAGCAGAGGATTCTGAATGATATTCTATGCGTTCTTCATTAGGTCCTAGAAAGGAACAAACCCTAGTTGCCCACAGTGGTGACCTCTCTAGCACACATTTATATTGGGTTTTCATTTTTCAGTCAGTCCCTAAGTTTCTTCTTTCCTACTTCCTTGGATGGCATCCTCCATATAGCTTCTTTTCTTAGGCTCTGCTTTCAAGAAGAAACTCAACCTAAGACAGCCATACAAATTAAGTCACAGTAACATTCCTTTAAGAACACACCAGAATAAATTAAAACTAAAACCCACAATTGGTAAGGATATGGATCAACACTTTCATACAGTGCTGGTGGGAATGCAATTGGCATACATATTTTGGAACATTCACCAAGATAGCCACTTACTGGGCCATAAAACATATCTTAACAAGTTGAAAAGGATAGAAATCATAAAATGTCTGTTTCCAGTTGGAATTAAACTAGAAATCAATAACAGAAAGATAGCTTAAAATTCAGAAACACTTGGGAGATTAAGCAACACACATAAAAATAACACAAGGGGCAGGAAGAAATCTCAAGAGAAATTAAATGCTATGTTGAACTAAATGACAATGAAAACAACTTGACAAAAGTTGTGGGATATACTCAAAGTAGTCCTGAGAGGGAAATGTATATCACTGAATGCATATACTAGAAAAAAAGAAAGATCTAAAATCAATAATCTAAGCTTCCACCTTAGAAAACTCAAAAAGAAAAATAAAGACAGAAAGATAAACTAAATTTCAAAATAAGTAGAGAAAGAAAAATAAGAATTATAGTAGAAATCAATGAAATTGAAAACAGGGCCACTAGAGAAGTCAGTAAAACCAAAGTTTTTTCTTTGAAAACATGGATAATATTGATAAGTCTAATGACAGGCTAAGAAAAAAAGAGAGAAGACACAAACTACAAAATATCAGGAATGAAAGAGACATAAATACAAATCCCAAGGACATAAAAGGATAAAAAGGGAAAACTATGAAAAATTCTGTGGCCACAAAGTTGATAATCTAGATGAAATGGGCCAATTCCTTGAAAGGTAAGATCTGCTAAAACTCACATAAGAAATAGAAAATACGAGTAGCCCTCTACCTACTAAAGAAATTGATACAATAATTACTAATCTTCCAAAACAGAAAACACCAAGTCCAGATGGGTTCACTGGTGAATTCTACCAAACATTTAAGGAATAAATTATATCAATTCTCTCCAGTCTCTTTCAGAAGACAGAAGCAGTGGGAATGCTTCCTAATTTATTCTATTAGGCCAGCACTACTCTAATACAAAATCAGATAAAGACATTACAATAAAAGAAAGCTACAGATCAATATTTCCCATGAACATAGATGCAAAAATTCTTAACAAAATATTATAAAATTGAATGCAGTAATGAAAAGCATGAATTATATACCACACCAATTGGGATTTATCCAGGTATGCAAGACTAGTTAACACTTGAAAACCAAAAAAATGTAATCTATCACAACAACAGGCTAAAAAATAAAAATCACATAGTCATATCAATAGATGCAGAAAAGGCATCTGACAAAAATCCAATACCCATTTATAATAAAAACTCTCGATAAATGAGCAATGGAGGGGAACTTCCTCAAACTAATAAAGAGCATCTACAAAACCTACAGCTAACATCATACTCAGTGGTCAGAAACTAGAAGCTTTCTCACTAAGATCCAGAACAAAGCAAGGATGTCCCCTCAAACCACTCCTTTTTAAAACTGTACTAGAAGACCTAGCCATTACAATGACAAAAGGAAATAAAAAACAGACTGACTGGAAAGAAAGAAATAAAACAATTTTTTGTTTGCAGATGATATGATTGTTTATGCAGAAAATTCAAAAGAATCAACATAAATAATTCCTGGAACTAATAAGCAATTATAGCAATATTACAAGATACAAGGCTAAAATATAAAAATCAATCTAATTTCTATTTACCAGCAATGAACAAATAGAATTTGAAATTAAAAACACAGTACCATTTACATTAGCATCCCCAAACCAGAATGTTTAGGTGTAAATCTAACAAAATAGGTACAAGATCCATATGAGAAAAATTATAAAACTCTGATGAACTAAATCAAAGACCTAATAAATGGAAAAATATCCCATATTCTTGGATAAGAAGTCTCAATATTGTCAAGATGTCATTTCTCCCTAACTTGACCTACTGCTTCAATGCAATCCCAATCAAAACCCCAACATGTGATTTTATGGAATTAACAAATTGATTCTAAAGTTTATATATGAAGAAGCAAAAAAAAATTGACTTTATCAATTAAATTAGTTGACCTTATTAAAATGAAACATTTCTGTTTTGTAAAGGATACTGTCAAGAAAATAACCATACTGTCAAGAAAATACAAATACAACCATAGACTTGGAGAAAATACTTGCAAAAAAAATCTCATAAAGGACTGTTATCAGAACCCCTAAATATATAAGACCTCCTAATATATAAGAATTTTTAATGTATAAGAACCCTTAAAACTCAAAAATAAGAAAATGAATAACTCAATTAAGAAAATGGGCCCAAAACCATAATAGACACCTCACCAAAGAAGATATACAGATGGCAAATAAGCATATGAAGAAATGGTCCACATCATATCATTAAGGAATTGCAAATTAATACAACAATGAAACATCACGTCACATCTATTAGAATGGCCAAAATCTAGAACACTAACAACAGACGACATCAAATGCTGGAAAGGATGTAGAGCAACAGAGATTCTCACTTATTGTTGGTGGTAATGCAAGATGGTACAGACACTCTGGAAGATGATTTAGCAGCAGCTTATAAAACTAAATATACACTGACTATATGATCCAGCAATGTGCTCCTTGGTGACAGGAGTTGAAAACTTGTGTCGACATAAAAACCTGCATACTAATGTTTATAGCAGCTCTATTCATAATTTCCATAACTTGAAGAAACCAAGATGACTTCCAACAGGTAAATGGACAAATAAACTGAAGTACATCCAGACAATGGAATGTTATGTACTAAAATGAACTATCAAGCCATGGAAGGACAGGAAGGAACTTCAATGCGTATCACTAAGTGAAAGAAGCCAATCTGAAAAGGCTACATATTATGATTCCAATTATATGACTTTCTGGAAAAGGCTAAAGTGTGGATATAGTAAAAAGATCAGTAGTTGCTGGAGTTTAGGAAGGTGGGAGGTATGAATAGGTAAAGTACAGAGGATTTTTAGGACAAGGAAACTATTCTACATAAAACTAAAGTGGTGAATAATACATGTCATCATACATTTTCCAAACCCATAGGGTATAAAACACAAAGAGCAAACCCTAATATAAACAATGGACTTAGGATGTGACAATGTAGGTTTGTCAATTGTACCAAATGTATCACTTTTGTGGGGGCTCTTGATAATGGGAGTGACTATGCATGAGTGGAATCTCTGTGCCTTGGCTCAATTTTCGTGTGAACCTAAAACTACCGTAAAAAATTAAATCTATTTAAAAAAAAAAAAAATCATGGAGGGCTCCTGAGTGGCTCAGTTCGTTAAGCGACTGCCTTCGGCTCAGGTCATGATCCTGGAGTCCCGGGATCGAGTCCCGCATCAGGCTCCCTGCTCGGCGGGGAGTCTGCTTCTCCCTCTGCCCCTCCCCCCTCTCGTGCTCTCTCTCTCTCTCTCTCTCTCTCTCTCTCTCTCTCTCTCTCATTCTCTCTCTCAAATAAATAAAATCTTTAAAAAAAATCATGGAAATGGAAAAAAACTATAAAATCAGGATAGAGTGTGCATTCTCTCGAAAGGGAATGATAACTATCTAGAACGGAGCACTAGTAGGGTTTTGAGGGTGTGAGGACCGTTTCAAGTCTGTTTTTTACTTTGATGATGGTTGTCCTGGTTTTGTTGTGCTGTCTCCCATTTAGCTTTACATTTGTATTTTGTGCACCCTAAGTATATAATATTTCAAGGCAACAAATATTGAAAAGCAAACAAAAATAGAGGAGTAACACAAGAGTTAAGAGAGAGCAAGTCTGAAAGGAGAAAAATTGCACAGTATCCCCCCATGGAACTAATTAATTCCTCATTTATGTTCCCAAAATAAAGCAAGTCCAGTCAGTTGAACTTGGTTTGTCTCTTAGCCCAGGACAATGAATGGAGAGGGTCATACTTAGTACTCAAGTTTGACTGCCTCCCAGGAGCCATGCAAGGCCTCTTATATCCCAAAGCCTGCCCTCAGTCCACAACTTGTGTTTATGGACATTATTTTTACACTTGCTCACAGCTGCAATAACATTCCTTGAGGATATATGGCACTAGCATCTAAATAGAGGTCTGAATCCTGCCACTAGGCCTCTTGCTCGTGGCTGTCCTAAACCCTGAGGTTAACTCATGAACAGTTTTCCTTGGGTTTACTACGATTCGTTCTTTGATTTTATTCTTTTGTCCTTAATAGATCTTAATTTTGACCTAAGACACTCTTATATCAACTGCAGACTCTTTACTAAAAGTAACAGGTCATAATCTTCTTCATTTGGAATGGCATTATTAGATTTATTTAACTCAGCTTCAGCACACTAGACCTACAAACTCCTATTTTAAAGTTGTTTTTGGACAGGATTGGTCCTGTCTGAAATGATAGCAAACATAAATTGAGTCAGGTGGTTACTCACAGTAGGATTAAAGCACTAGGTGAAATACCAGGCTTCCTGCATCAAAAAACAAACAACAACAACAAAAAAAAACACAAAACCATAAAGCAAACTTTAAAAAGCACAGTGCTTCAAATTACCTGTTTATCTAATGTTGATTCATCCAGAAGTCTTAAAATAATATTCAGAAAGTTGAAACCATTTTTCACTACAAGTAATGATTACTTTAGACCAAGGTTGACTTTTTTTATGATGTACCATTATGATCTGAATGACACAAGAAAGTTTTAAGTCATTTGGAACCTTATCAATAGCTACTTAATGATGTAACAAACTATTTCCATGAAAAGTCTTTCTAATTCCATGTGTAAGGAAGAAAGTGTTTCTTGTGACTCTCCTTTTGTTCTTCGGTAGATACTAACTTATAGTCAGTCTTCTGTGTCGGCATGGGTCTAGAAGGACCATGAATTTCCACCAATTTTTGCTGGTGGTAGAATAGTAATCCATACAAGAACCAGAGGCTAGCTTCTACGTGGTCCCACATTATTTTATACAAGAATGATGTCTTGCATATCTTGCTTCATTTAGAAAGCAAATCCCAAGATTTTCCTAAAACTCTAAGAAAAATGTTAATAATACCCAGTGAAGGTAAGTTTGTGGTAAAGCATTTCTGTCCAGCAAAACATAAATAGATATAAGCTATCCAAAGAAAAAGCCCAATATGTGCTAAAAAAAACTAAATTAATATTCTTTGACCCATTAATTCTAATTCTAGCAATACTATATACACAAATGTGTGCACAGAGATGTTCATGTTTGTACTAGCAAACCAGGGGAAACAAATTAAATACCCAAACATAGTAGAATTATAGTTTTTAAGAATTTTGAAAATATTTAACAATTTTTTAAAAACAATAGTATAGTAAAAATTATAATGTATTTACCTATTCCTAAAAATATCAAATTTTAAAATATAAATGGTATATACAAAAAAAGCACTGAAATGGAATTGTATTTGCCAAAATGTTAAGAAGCAATATCTCTGGATTTCAGATGTGTAAAGGTGAGTCTTTAGAGATGGGAGTAATACTGAGAATCTCTTGTTCTTAAAGTTCAAACATGCCCTTCCTTCACTGTTGTGTCCCGATAGATTCAGGAAGCACAAGGTTTCAACCCCATGTGCAGTGCCAGTGTAAACTTATGCTTAATATTGCAACTGCACTAATCATAAGGTGCACTTTGGCACTCCTATGAAGCCAGAATTTTTCTGAAATTTGCGACATGTTTACCCTAGAGCCTGTTTTCCCTCGCTTTCGCACGTGGATCCTTAGGTGACTCAATTAGTTGTGTTTTTTTTTTATACGCAACAACCAGGACACAGCATAATTGAATGTATCAGCTCTCCTTGCCCCATTATTGAGGCAAAGGTGTTTAACAACCGAATATCTTAACTCCAGATGAAAAACTGTCACTTTGACAACAGTGTTTGATGAAAAGTTAAATACAGACACTGACAGTTATGTGGGGGTGTTAACTGTTCTGTAAACATATCTAGTATTTTAAGACAATACATTAATATGTGACTGAAATTCTCTGAACCAATGATTCCATTAAAAAAAAAAAAAAAACAGAGTCTTGGGGTGCCTGGGTGGCTCAGTCGGTTGAGCGTCTGACTCTTAATTTCACCTCAGGTCATGATCTCAGGATCATGAGATCAAGTTCCATCAGGCTCTGCACTTGGCGTGGAATCTGCTTAAAACTCTTTCTCCCTCACTCTCTGTCCCTCCCCATCTCACATGCACTCTCTCTCTCTCTCTCTCTAAAATAAATAATCTTAAAAAAAATCCAGGACAGGGGCTCCTGGGTGGCTCAGTCGTTAAGCATCTGCCTTCGGCTCAGGTCATGATCCCAGCACAGGCTCCCTGCTCGGCGGGAAGCCTGCTTCTCCCTCTCCCACTCCCCCTGCTTCTGTTCCCTCTCTCACTGTGTCTCTCTGTCAAATAAATAAAAATAAAATCTTAAAAAAAAATCCAGGACAATAGTATGCAATTAATATTCAAACAGGAAGGATCTAATATTTACATTTGAACTTTGGTAAATTTGGAGGAGTCTGCCATTTTCACACTTCAATATATATATTAAAAATAGAACAAGTGCCAGAGAGTTTATAGAAGGCAAGAACTCTGAGTTAAAAAAACAAAAACAGAAAATGAACATTGACAACACTGGTGAGAAACTACTGATAGCAATAATGTAATTCCTGGTATTGCTAGTACCATTACATTAAGCAAAGCAGTTGAACAGAGAAAAATGCTTTGGTTTCAGTGACCCAACCTTAGAGACATCACATATGATGTCACAACCTTGGGTGAAGGTGGCCCCACTTTTGCCTGTCACTTAGTGGAAGAGCACTAGGGGGAAAGGATTTGGTCATGATACGGGGCTGCCTTGGCACACATACTCTCTGCCTGGATGGTGCTTTACGGTTCAACCCAACTCTCCTGAGAAGTGACTAACTTTGGGAAATAAGTATTTTTTAAGCCATTGTTCCAAGAGAAGTCATGCAATCGGCATCTATCCCCAGCCACCTCCATCTTGCAGGACAGTGCTGGGCCATGATATTATGATGCCTGCTATGGGTTCAAGAGTTGCAGACACTAGAGAACAAACAGCTTCTCTATGTCCTGTATTTATTCACATTTATTCACTCAAATAAGTACGTTTATTTTTAGGAGACTGGTTCTAAGTGCTTAATTCTCAAGGTCTATGTTAGAGATAAACTGAATAAGCTATACCCATTAACTATTCTTCCTCTATTCTAGATTACTCAATAGACAGCACAAATAGCGTCTACTATTTATCATTTAATGATCAAAATAAGTCTAAATGATGGGAATAAGCACTAAATCCCTACAATGATGGTATTAGGGGAAGAAACTGGAATGATGAGAGTCAAATATCAAAGCGAGGGTTTGAACACAGGTTCATTAGACTTCAGGCCCTTGTTTTAATTACTATTCTTCTGAAGTCCCCCTTTTCTATTCTCACATGCAACTTCTCATTTATCTAGAATGATAAAGTGAATTCTCTACACTTGCTAAAAACAACTAAAACTTTCATCATGAAATAAATATGTAATATATTAATAATTTTTATTTATCAAGTTTATATATGGTTCTACATACAGGTGATTTATGTTTTGTGTATAATAAGACAGGGACAAAATGAAATAATTATTTTTATTTCATATTTTTATATATTTTATATATAGATTAAGAAATCTATAAAATAAATAGACAATATTGAATATATCAAACTCTCCCTAATAATGCGGGGTCAGTTGTCCTATAACTTGGCTTATTCCTGAACAGGAACTGACTTGGATCCTAGGCCTTATGAGTCTTATATTTCCTTTTTATAGGTTTATCTTCTGGCTATTAAGCTATTCGTTGCTCTTCTCAATGAACAGCACATAAGTCACCCCTTCTCTGTTTGTTCTTTCTAAACGCCTGCAGTCTGAGATCTTGTATGATCTTGATTGTTAGACTTCTTCGCAAACTGAGATAAGACAATATATGTAAAGATCTGAGAGGCTCATCTATTAGTATAATAGAAGCGAGTTCTATTTTTCATGAGAGTTTATATTATTGACTTGAGGTCTATTTTGGCTTCTTCCAGTTGTTTAAATTTGTTAGTGACATAGGGACGTAACAGAGAATTGAAAGAAATGAAAGTAAACTGCAAGAGAGAATAGAAAATTGTTAGTCCTCCGAAAATTATTTAAGAATACAAACACTCAAGTATTTGTGCAATTTAAAAATCTCCAGAAGCTATCTCCCATTAATGAGAAGTGCCCTATACAAAATGCCAAGACTTGACCATATTTCTGTGATTCTACAGTAGGAATAATAAAGCATTTCCTTTGAATGCCAGTCTAATCTGGTAGTCAGTGTTTGTTTCTGCAGGAGGAACAGGGAGGCTCTCCATTCCAGAAAGAGGTCTCGCCTGCCTCTGTGACTCCCCATGCCTCCATTCTCTCAAGATGAATAAAGCATTAATCTATTATTTCAGACTATAGAATAGTATTTGAGAACATATACACCCATATGTAGAAACAATCTGAATTTACTGGTCTCCTTCCAAGATATGACCACTTACTCTTTAACCTTTATATAATGAGAAGACCCAAGAAGGACTTAACATAAAAAGCCATGTTCTCTTTCCTGTCCGCTCCTACAAGAAATAGAGAAACTGGCCCAAGCCTACCATCCTAAGACAGACATTTTTGGCTATATTTTTCCCCATTTGAACACTTACATATGCTGGCAATTCCTTCAGGTTCCAAGATTATGCAGGCAACCACAGGACTGTACTTTCTCAAAACTGAGATTTCAACCCTAAGGGAAATAATGGCCCCTGAAGGCCTCCAACATAAAGCGTGTGCCTGAAGTTCCTCACTAGAATTTGGTTATCTACCCAGCTGGCAATAAAATGACATGCTGATTCTCATTCGCTCTCAACCCTTTTATTCAGTTCCCTTGAGGATTTCATTAGACGAGAGATGATTGGCCAGACAGGATTGGGGGACCCGTTCATTCCTTAAACAAGTACCCTCAAATATAACATATTCAAACCCCAAGCTGTCTTCAAAACCCTCTAAACGTATATATGAGTTGTTTTATTGAGTATCTACCACTATGCTACTGAAAATGATGAGTGTGGATAGGTTTAGAGTAAGAAATGATGAATAGGGAAATTTTTACATTTGTCATCTCATTTAGAGAAACGGTAACATTTTATGAATCTCTGCTTTAAGCATACATGAAAAGAACCCATAAACTACTACACCTTCTAATGAAATCTGCTCAGTCCCTCTGCTCGTTCAATTTTCCTCGATTTCTTATAAAAAATAACATTTTCATCAACCTATTTCACAGTAAGTCGGGATACCTTCTGGCACAATACATTTTCAGTTAAATAATAGCATTCATTAAAATTCACGTTCCCAGAAGGCAGAAACTTTGTACTCTATTTGGTCTATATTATACTTAATGTGTTTGTCTTTACAACACCAGTGATTATGATGATAATGCACAGTGTTCAACAGCAAAATAGCATACGTCATACTGAGGTTGTTTGGAAACTCGCAGTTGTGAGATTGTAAGAGTTGCCTGTCAGTGAGTATGCACTTCCATTGTGAGATAAAAATGAATCACATATGTCTTCCCGAAAGTGATGGGCTTACCACAGGAAAAAGTAAGTAATGTTTTAGAGTCTGGTCACAACTTGACAAAAAAACCTAAAAATGGGTCCTTACATGTTGTTAAAGAGCAGGGATTCCAAAAGGGGACTTCTCTCCAAGAGAAAACTAAGTTACTGTTTAGAACTTTGGTGTCCTCTAAAAATCAAAAACTGTTGCTCTTACTGCAACCGGAGGTGGTGAGAAGGTGCCAAAGCATAGACATAACACGGAGACAGGTGCTCTCTCTGCAAGCAGCTGCTGCATTGTGACTCACAGTTTGCAAAAGCAAATTTCTCAGCAGCGGAGACGCCTGAGTTCACCCACCACCAAGAAGCTTTCTATTTCATTTGAACAATTCTGTGAATGGGGAAACAGAGATGGTGTCTTCTCCAATCCAGAAGGCGACAGGCACAAACCAAATATACCTGACATGGCAGAAGAGAACCGACAAGGGAATTAGCTTCTCCTGGGACTTCTGCAAACTGGTATATGACCTAACACACATCATTTCAGTTCTCTACCGCTCAGTTCCCTAATACATAAAATTAGAGGATTAGATAAATCATCCCAGCTTTTAGACTTTACCGTCCTAAGCAACATAGTGTAAATAAATACCCAGGACTCTTTAATATTTAATAAAATATATTCTTTCATGCAATGTCCATGAAATAAACAAGGTGACTGATGTATTCAAAGTACTGGGACACATAGATAATGACAAGAAAGGAGACAACCTCTCTAAATCCAAGAATTACTCTTTTGAAGATCATTAACAAATTTGTTCACTGGGAGAACTAAAATTACTAAAAGGAAAAATGTAAGTAGGGGAACAAAGCAAAAACAAACCGTAGTGCCAAGTCTCCATGGAAACTCTGGAGAGTAAGCATGAATGCCACAATCATGCTGAGAAAAAAAAGTGTTACAGGCATACATTTTGCTAAAATTGAAAAAAAAATTTAAAGATTCCAGCCACTCTATGCTAGATAGTAGTACTCTCTAAAGATTTGATTGTTCCAATCAGCATTATTATTTGATGACATTGCCTGTTGTTTCATTGAGATCCTGCTGATTCCTGAGCATCATACAGTACTAGAAATGGAAAGACATAAAATGGCATGTAGTCCACTCCACTTGATACTTTGCATCCCTACTAATGGGCCTTTTTATGTCCCCTCTGTTCTTAATTGTATAAGGCATGCATGATACTCATTATGATCAAAGTGTAAGGTAGGGATTTACCTGACTCCGGAAGCAATGCTCAAAATGAAGAGATGGGAGCTTACAAAAAAATTCTGGTCTCATATTTGTAATGAAACTTTTTATAAGCATGTGATATGGAAATTCCCTGAGTTGAGAAAAGTCATTTAAACCACGTCCCTCACCAAAAAAGGAAACTCTCAGAAGATCATTTCATGAGACTTCCATGCCCCGGCGAGGACCCCTCTGGAAAGAACTCCCACGTCCTCCACAGGCCAGCAAGGAAACAGTGTGACAGCTAGCTTGCTGCATGCTAGAGACAACTGCTTTTAAATTCTTTTAAAATGAGAAGAAACACTTTAACCCCAAAATAGATTAAAGTTAACAGAATAAATAAAAGACCTATGCTAACCAATTTAACTTCTTATCAGACAGGAAAAAGGAGATGCACGTCAATGAAAGACATGTTACACAAACACGAAGCAACTCATTTGATTCACAAGCCATGCTCTCTATCAGCTCAAAATGTGGTCTGTTTTCCATGCTACCCTAAATAAATTTTAAGGGAATTGGAATTATTTATAATTATTTATTTATGTATCCATTATTTATCAAGTGAAATAATTTGCCCGGTGTCTCTTTCACAGAGTAGTTTCTCGTATCCATGTAGGTTTCACAGTAATGAGTTTTAGGTATTTTTCTCCTTGTGTTTTATCTTTTCAAATTTCTTTTTTTAGTATTCTTTCTCTCACTTGATGAATAATCATTAAAGAATAACCACGTGTCGTCACTGTAGTAGCTACTAGATAAATATAAATAAGACACCGTCCCTGTCTCAGTTTTATAGTGGCAAAGACAGACAAATGTAAATAAAGCATTCAATGAATTGTTAAAGGTACAAAAATAAAAGTATAATACTGTAAAATTAAGTAATGCAAAGGAATGACCAGCCATTGGTATCTACGGGAGGAGTGGCGGTCAGAAAATCATTGGGGGTAGTTAAACCTGGAGCTGCATATTAAGTGAGAAATTAGGTATGATAGGAAATAAAGCACTGTGGGCAGGCAATTATTACTTCTAATACTAGTCCAATGACATACACATTACCTAGTTGATACTAGCTTGATACTTCCCACAGATGAAACTATTGTCTTTTTTGGTTTTCTTTTTTGGTTTTCTTTACATGCTTTAACTTGAATAACCTATCCATATTTGGCTTCAATTTCTTGGATTCTTTAACCTGTTAGGTCCAAGTTGCTGCTGAACTTCATCAGATGGATTTGGCAGTTCAGTAATGTCCATTTGGTACTTTTCTTTCAAGACTGTAATAAATTTAATTATACTAGAACATAGGCAAGGGGCTGGGAAACTGATTTAGAAACTTTCTGAAAAGTCAGGTATTGACATTTTTGTTATTTTCTTTGAAAAGAAACAATGTCTACTGTAATTTCTAATATCAACTTGGCTTTACCTAATACTTTTCCTCTTTTTAAGAACTATCTTCACCTCCTAAACAACATAATAATTAGAGATTTACAAGTTTCCAACACTAGAGTTCATATTTCTATTTTTTTAAGATTTTATTTATTTATTTCAGAGAGAGAGAGCACAAGCAGGGAGGGGGGCAGAGGGACAAGCAGACTCCTAACTGAGCAGGGAGCCCAACCTGAGGCTCAATCTCAGAACCCCAGGATCATGACCTGAGCCAAAGGCAGACACTTAACCGATTAAACCACCCAGGCACCCCCAGATTTCATATTTCTAATGTAATGTGGACACAAAGGCACTGCTGGTTTTAGAACAGAACACTAGTGAGATCAGCGAGCTACATGCAGTACCTGATATAAAAATATCCATAATTCCTTACACTACCTCTTTTTCACAGTACCTGATATAAAAATATCCATAATTCCTTACACTACCTCTTTTTCATTGTTCTTCCTCATCTCCAAAAATGAGAGCAAGAAAGGTAGGTTACAAAAGACAGCATTTAGTTGTTTTCATAAAGTACTATTTTTAAAAGAGATTAACCCAGGAAATCATGGTTTTCTATGGTAGTCCTTAATGTTTGCAGATCAGAAATAAAATACCCCTTCATGACACAAACACCTTACTTATTAACCAATCTACATAAATAATGAAACTACTCACACTGGAGGCCTAGAGTATGCTCATTCCCTGCTGCTCTGATGTGGGCAAGCATCGGTGTTAAGTTCGGGAGCCAAACTTCTGTCTATCTTAAGAATGAATGATGGAGGGGCGCCTGGGTGGCTCAGTCGTTAAGCTTCTTGCCTTCGACTCAGGTCATGATCCCAGAGTCCTGGGATCGAGCCCCACATCGGGCTCCCCGCTCTGCGGGAAGCCTGCTTCTCCCTCTCCCGCTCCCCCTGCTTGTGTTCCCTCTCTCACTGTGTCTCTGTCAAATAAATAAATAAAATCTTAAAAACAAAAACAAATAACCACATTAGAAAAAAAAAGAATGAATGATGGATAAGTTTGAACAATCAGGATTTTTCATCACAGCTGAAGCCATTTTATGGTGTAGCAATTCCTTTTTCCTATTTTAATTAATGAAAGTCATTCTTAAGAATATGTTGTCCAACAAATAAAATGCTCTCAGGATTTGTTACTTGTCTGTGATTTATACTGATTCCACCTGTGTTATCATCCAATACTCTAGAATGGCATTTGCTTTGCAGCCTGTACCCAGGATGCTTGTTCCAGGGTCAAGAACTAATAAAGAAAATAAACCTTTAAACAGCCATGTTAACTCTTGATCACACATGACCTCCAGTGCATCAATGTTACTAAGGCAATGGGCTTCTGTACACCTTTTAGCAGAATCCAGTCCTTGTCTGTGAACAAGTTCTGTTACTTTCGCAGCAAGTCGTTTCTGAGAACCCTGTTTTTGTCTCTCTTTCACCTGCAGCTGCATTACGTGGTCAATCTCTGGAAGGGGCAGAAAAGTGAAGAGCTTCAGGTACCCTTCTACCGAATCATCTCACGGCCCGGCAAAGAACTGACAGAATTCAAAAGGAAATGTCTGAGGTCTACTTGGCCAAACAGTACTGCCCGCATACTTCACCAGATTTGCTCCAGGTGTAATTCGTGGAACATCGATTCCAAGTATGTCTTTCCAGTCAACCTGCAGATGAACTCGCATCCGGATACGACGTCACCCAGTTAATCAGTCCACCCTGCGGGACCTGACATCCAGATCAGGTAGGAGAAGTGAAGGGCCCGGAGCCCCAGGTGTAAGCAGTAAAGCCAAACCACGCCTTCGGGGCGCGTGAGCCAGTCGGGAGGCAGAGCCCGCTCAGCAGCATGCCGGTGGGGAAGGGACTGCCCACTGCCGCTGGAAGTCCACCAGCTGCCGCTTCTGGTCCTGGGCCGTGTTGCCCAGCACCAGGAGGCAGCCCCAGGTCTGCCCAGCTGTGAAGAGCAGCTGGTCATTAGCCGCCACCGGGGTTTTCAGCCCCTGATGACGCCAGGCGCGCTGCTCGCACCTCGTGCTCCTTGGTTTGCAGCTCAGGTCCCAGCAGCAGCGTGGCGCCTCCCACCAGTGCGATCACTCTGTGGCAGGCTCGCTGCAAGTGAAACAGGCCGAGCAGCGCCGGCAGAGGCCCCACCTGGAGTGAGATGGCCGTGGTGTTGAAGCTGATGTAGATAGTCAGAGGAGTTGACTTCCCTGCCACCGTGGAAGAGCTCCGGGAGCTCTGTCTTCATTCCCTTCTCAGGTGAGAACGCCTTGAACTCTCAAGTTTTCTGCGCCACCAGCAACCGTGAGCTCCCAAGTGGCATCACGCAGCCCCAAGGGCAAAACTTCTGATGGCCCTAGGGTGCCAAACCACTGGCCTGCCCGGGAAAAGCAGTGACATGGGTGCCGCCATCTTGGTGGCAGCACCAAAGGAATGCTGGGATCATAGAGGTGTTTGTTTTGTTTTGTTTTGTTTTGTTTTGTTTTGTTTTGTTGTTTCCCCACCCACCCACACACACACATATACACAGACCCCTCAGTACCCTCCTCCTACCCGACGTGGTACATTCTTAAAAACAATTTTGAAGTATTAAAAAATTGTCAGAATGTATGTGCATACTATATAAAACCATAACCATATTCAAGACAAAATATTTCTGTCACCTTCAAAAATTTCTTTGTATTCCTTTATATCACTTCCACTAATATATCCCCAGGCAATCACTGATATGCTTTCTGTTACTACAGATTAGTTTGTATTTTCCAGGAATTATCTGCAAATGGAATCATGTACTATAGTCCTTTTTTATTTTTTCCCCTTCCTGGCTTCTTTCAATCAGAATAACCATTTTGAGATGCCTCTGTATTTACCAGTAGTTTGCCACACACACACCCCTACTCCTGCCTTTCTATATTTACTTTTAAGTGTACCACAGTTTATCGATTCATCTGAGGATGAACACTTGGTTTCCAGTTTTGGACTATGGAAATGAAGGTGGTATAACTTTGATGTAAACATCTTTATACCATTTTTTTTTCTCTTGAGTAAGTACCAAAGAGTCACAGTATGTGTATGCTTCACTTTGTAAAAAACTACGAGATATTTTCCAAGATGGTTGTACACTTAAACATTTCCACCAGTAGTATAGGAGAGTTCAAGTTGGTCCACATCCTTGAGAACAAAAATCATAGTAAGAGTTTTTCAGGTTAATTTTAGTAACTGTAACTGGTGCTATGTCACTGAGATTTTAATTTGGCAGTTTCTCTCATAAGTAATAATATTGTGCGTTTTTTTTCATGTGTTTATTGAACATTTGCATATTTTGTGAAGTGTCTGAGGTTTTATCAATGTTTTTCTTAAAGATGTATTTATTTATTTTAGAGAAAAAGAGAGTGCGGGTGGGGAAGGGGCAGAGAGAGAGAATCCCAAGCAGACTCACCCACTGAGGGCAGGAGGGTGTTTGGTGGGGGGTTGGGGGGAGCTGGATCTCAGGACCCATGAGATCATGACCTGAGCCAAAGCACCAGTCAAACGCTTAACCAACTAAGCCACCCAGGTGCCCGGGTTTTATCAATGTTTTAAAATCATGGTTTGTGGTCTTAATATTGAACTGTAAGAGATCTTTATACATTCTGCATACAGTCTATTTGTCTGATAAATGTCTTATAAGTACTTTTCTCCCAATCTAATTATTACCTTTTTATGTTCATAGCAGTGTCTTCCAGAAAGAAAAGATTTCATTTTCATGAGTTCAAATTTATAGATATAGATATAGATATGTGATTCTGTAGCTAGTTATAAAGATATATGTCATGGTTTCCATTATTTGTGTTCTGAGAAAACATTGCCTACCCCATTTTTTAAATGAGTTTATTCTAAGAATTTTATGATTTCTGATTAAACATTTAGATCTATAATCCATTTTAAGTTAATATCTGAAAATGGTATGAATTAATGGTCAGTTTTGAAAAGTAATGATATCCAGTTGATCTTGTACAATTTGTTAAAAGTATTTCCCATTGAATTCCTTGAAGCTTTTATCAACAATTCCAGACTTCTAGAATCAATTTGATGATGTGCTGAATTGCAAAGAGCATTGTCCCCACCTTGAGTAGAAGAAACTGCAAATTAACAATTTTTTTTAAGCCATCAGAGGGGTTGGTGCAGAGGAAATTGGTTAATGAAAAAGGGGCTACACAGGAGAATTTTTAGGGTTACAGAACTGTTCTGTATGAAACTGTAGTGTTGGGTACAGTGTTGGCATTTGTCAGAATCCATAGAGAGTGAACTTCATGGTAGGCAAAATTTAAAATTTCAACCATAATGTCAAGGGATCCTAACCTGGAGTACAGAAGGTGACATATAAATCTAAATGTGTTACAAACATACAGTATGACTTCACTGGAGAAAGTGAAGCTAGAAAGGAACTGACCTGAGTAGCTTGGAAACAGTGTTTCTACTAAATACTGCTAAGGCTACAGACAAAAAGAACCATATATAAAGATTGTACTCTAGTTATTAAATTGATTTCCCACGAGTATGGGTTACCAATTCTGAAACTACTTTACATATATTCTACAGTTAAAGCAGCAAGTAAATAAATTATAGTTAATGGTGACCAGTTTCCTCACTGTCAAATAAAAAAGTTAAAAATAAGCAAGGGAGGAGTTCTAAAATGTCCTGTGGTATTGGATTAGCACTGGAAACACTTTAGGTGTGTGCATATGCATAGTTTTGTGTACATACATGTATTTCTTAGCTCTGTCCACTGACAGGGCCTACAAACAATGACGTATCAGTAGCAATGAGCACACTGAGAACTCAGCTCTTGGTTTCCAAAGACAGTTCCTCAGTAAGTTTAACTAAGGTCCTTTGGAAAAATGACTGATTCTTGGGGCTTGGAAAATAGGACAAGATGATTTGGGAGATCTTGAAGTGCCAGAAAGAAAGTTCAAAGAAAGCAAAGCATAGCTGGGGGTGTGTAAAAAGGACACAGAAACCAATTAAAAGAATTCCCAGTGGCAACACCTGGAAAAATTTCAGCAATAAAATAAATGATAATTTTGTATTACAGCCCCAAATACAAAATAAGTATATATTCATCAATATTGATACAAATAAAAGGTTAAATGAATAAATAAATGTGGAAGAATGTATCAGTCAGTATTCTCCAGAAAATAATAACAGTAGTAGATAGGTGGATTGGAAGGTAGATACATGTACAATAGATAGTAGATAGATTTGGTGATATAGAGATATAGATTTATTTAAAGGAATTGGCTCAGGTGATTGTTGGGACCAGCAATCTGAAACTTGTAGGGTAGTGGAAACTCAAACAGGATTTGATTCTGTGCCCTTAAGGCAGAATTCCTCCTTTTCCAGGAAATTTCTCTTTGCTCTTAAAGCTTTCAAATGGTTGGATGACATCCACCCACATTTTTTTAGAATAATCTCCTTAATGTCAGTCAATTTTAGATATTAATCGTACCTACAAAATGCCTTCACAATAACACCTAAATTAGTGTTTGATTAAAAAACTGGGAAATATAGCCCAGCCAAGCTGACATATAAGACTAAACATGGTAGAAGTACACTTCACCATTGTGGTATTCTTCCCCCACACCCATCGTAATCTTAGTGTAATCATGAGAAAACATCAGGCAAACACAATTGAAGACCATTCTACAAATTATCTGACTGGTAGTCTTCAAAAGTTTCAGTCATGAAAAATAAGACAAGAGAAATTATCACAGGCTGAAGTAGACTAAAAAGTCAGGCTAACAAATGAAATGAGGTATCCAGGATTAGATTCTGGAACAGAAAAGGACATTAGTGGGAAAACTGGTGAAGTCTAAATGAAGTCTATAGTTTAGTTAATATATTGTACCAGAGTGAAATTCTTAGTTTTTTCAAATGCACCATGGTTATGTAAGATGGTAACATTAGGGAAAATTGGGTAGAGGGTATACAGGAACGCTCTTTACTGTGTTATCTAATGTTATGAGAAACGAAAGTTATTCTAAAAAGTTAATTAAAAATAAAGCAAGAGATATTTTAATATATGATAGGCAGAATCAATATTAATATTATATATAAAAATAATTAGATAATAAGAATCATTTGAAAAATAAGTAAATGAAAAATAAACAGCCAATTACCTAAAGAAAAACATTTAAATCCACTTGTAATAAAAGTGACTTTAAAAACCTGAGTTACTATTAAATGTTTATCAAATTTCCAAATAGTTTCCTATTCATCACTCCCCAGATACAGTGAAAAGATCCATTATGGATACTGTGCAGCCATGTGTATTGGTACAATATTTCTAGAGGAATATTTGATATTCCACATAAAAAAACTCAAGCTATCATGTGATCTAGCAATTAAAGAGTTAGATTTTTAATTTAAAGGAAAAGATGAAAATAATTTGTGTACACCTATATAAAGAACTGAAAAACAAGGTATATCCGAAAATAAGGAATTTGTTAAATATATTACAATAAACTCCTACAATGAAAAATTATATGGGCATTAAATTTAAATTATTTGGTAGAGATACTGCTATGGAAAAATGTTTAAAACATATTGATATTTGAGGGGCGCCTGGCTGTCTCATGTGACTCTTCATCTTGGGGTCGTGAGTTCTAGCCCCACATTGGGGGTAGAGATTACTAAAAAAAAAAAAATAATAATGATAATAATAAATTAATAAATTAGTAAATTTTAAAGTAAAATATATTGGCATTTGAGAAACAGTGTTATATTTATGAATGTATACATAACAGGTTAAAATATGCATCTTGGATATGCGGTGAGGTGTCTTTGTCCTCTTCATCCATAAGTACACTAGAATCACTTCATGACCCCTCTGTTAACTGTTGCCAAAAAAGTTAAGCTTTCCAGTTCGTGGAAACTGAGGCCCCCACTGAATGCAATCTTAGTCTCTTTGTGATTGTTATTGTCATTTCAAGTTTCTTCACCTCCTCTTCTCCCCAGGATTAATCTAAATTTCCACTAGAGCTTGTGTATCTGGGTCACCCTAGGGAGGGTCATCTGGTCTGAGTGCTGTTCTCAGTTCTAGTAGATAGCTCATTGCTTCTGCTTTTTTGTTTTTCGCTTAGATCTACCGATGCCTCCCAACAGGGCTTCTAATCCTACACAACACACTTCTGTTCCTAATCCCTGGTTTATCTAGATATGCAAATTTAACCTCATGCACTTCTGTGCTCTTCTAGAGATATTCATGGTAACTTTTTTTTAAGATTTTATTTATTTATTTATTTGAGAGACTGAAAATGAGAGAGAGAGAGCACATGAGACGGGGGAGGGTCAGAGGGAGAAGCAGATTCCCCGCTGAGCAGGGAGCCCAATGTGGGACTTGATCCCGGGACTCCAGGATCATGACCTGAGCCGAAGGCAGTCGCTTAACCAACTGAGCCACCCAGGCGCCCTCATGGTAACTTTTTTACACATTACAAATTATGTGTAGAACTGAGAAACAAGGTGTTTTACCTATCTGTCTTTCAGTTATTGCTACTCTACTTCTTTAGGTACCATATTGGCAAAAGCGTTTCTTTATGAGGATAATATTCATCTACCTCCGTGGTGGGGAAGGAAAGAAAAACATTCAAACTTGCTCCAAATAGTATCCCATTAGAGTTAGTGGCATCCCTTTCAGATGAAAAAATAATAATAATGCAGAATAAAAAGAACAAATGGTTATGCCCAAATGCACACAAAAATGACCCATGGATACCAAATGTTAAAGATGATTTCTATTTTTATGTGTTTCAGTGTTTCTTGGTTTGATTAAAAAAACCCAAATATTTATTTTTTTTAAGTATTTTTCCCTGAGAAAAACAATTCCTATGCCTGTTCCATTATTTTCAGAGAATTTTTTTCAGCCAGGATAACTCAAAGATCCTTTCCAGAGCTGTGTTGCAAGCTTTGTAATTGTTTTAGAATTGATTGCTATACAAAATAGGTTTATGTGTTCTGACAGTGTGTTAATACAATAAAAGGAATTTTTAGTAGCAAAGGAGTTACAATTTTTCATTTGTTGTAAGAATTTTTTTCTTTTCATTGCTGTCTCTTTGTAGATAAAATGGGATTTCATAAGTTCTTGTTTTTCAACGTCGGTTTCTAAGAAATTTTTTCCTCAGGATGCCTTGTTCAAGGCTAAATACAGCTCAGAGAAAAATACATCCAAAAAAGGCTTAAAAAGATTTATTGTGTAGTGCTTAATGGGAAATATTGTTACCGTAAAAATACATTGTAAGTTGTAACCTTGGATGTTTGTTTACCAGTATGCTTGAAAGTAAGTGTAACGGTCTTATTTTCCAAAATAGATAAGCTGCTTTTCCTCTGGTATCTATGCAATAGTTTCAAAACAGTTTTCTCAGGAATTAACTAGCTGCTTTAGCATCAGTCAAATATTTTACATTTATATTTATCATTCAAGTGTAAGCTATGTAGTTTGGAATATTCCTCCTTTAGTACTAGAAATGCTTTTATTCGTTTTGTGCGAACCATGTGGCTCCCACTTTGCCGGACTGACTGCCATTGGTTTCTTACTCACTTTTAATTTTAAGTACAAAAGCTTCTATTTGTGAAATTTCACAGATACACAAACATGTGCACACCAGAGGGAACTAGAGATAACCAGCCTCTGGTAGAAGCCAGTAACTGGCTGATCTAATGCCCCCTTGTGCTCGTAAACTAGGACTTAGGAAGAAACTTCGGAGTGAGACAGTATTTGAAATGAAGACTTTATTTTTTTTTAAGATTTTTTATTTATTCATTTGAGACACAGAGATACAGAGAGAGAGAGAGCATGAGCCGGGAGAGAGGCAGAGGGAGAGGGAGAAGCAGGCTCCCCGCCGAGCCAGGAGCCCGACATGGGGCTCAATCCCAGGACCCCGGGATCATGACCCGAGCCGAAGGCAGACGCTTAACCATCTGAGCCACCCAGGCGCCCCTGAAATGAAGACTTTCTATACATTATATATTTCTATACAATGTATATTGCTTTACCAATGGAAACTAGTAAAGAAATGGGAAGTCTTGGGTGGCATTCAAAACCTTGTAAATATTTAGCAGTTGGTGAAATAAAAAACCTGACATAGGCAGCCTGGACAAGATAAATTTCTCCAGCTTACTTCCCTGCTTCAAACCTGCTGATGAGGTGACCTGAGCAAGGTATATCCCTCTAGCCCCAGACACTGGTTAGTTTTAGGATTTTCACCGTGGACAGGACAGAAGGCTACCAGGACCGTCTCATTCATTCAGCAGTAACTGTGGGGCTAGTCACAGTCACAGGCACTGGGTATATAATTTAAAACAAAATCACATATGGCCCTTTTCTAATTGATTATATCGTCTAGTGAGGGAGATCATTAATAAACAATAGTTAATATTTGTTACCTAGTAAGTAGTAATACAATCACCATTAATAATCCCATAATTAACATTTAAATTAATCATCTTTATTTTACATAGCCAACCTATATTATTTTCCAGAAAAATTTCAAGACTTTAATTTATTCAATTATCACATAAACCCATGCGGTAAGTACCATCATTATCTTCTCCTTGCAGAGAATCTGGGGCACAATGCATTTCCAATAACACTGCCAATTTCCAATAGCTGGTGATTGGTTCTAAAAAGGAATCTGATACAGTGAAAAGGGAGCTTAGGGGTAGGATGATGGGTATATACGTAGTTAGTTAACCCGAAGAATCCCCTCTGAAACTTGAAGGCTCAGAAGGAAGAAGCCAAATGAAGAACAGAGCAATGGTTGCTTAAGGCAGAAGTAATAGCAGATGAAAAGATTCAGAGGCAGGGGGCAAATAAAGGCCTGTGAAAGTAATTGAAATGAGGCATTTGGCTTCGAGAAAATATGCATGAGAAAGGACAATTAGACTGAGTCCAAATTGGGCAGGCAGTCAGGTCCTGGGACCAATTTCCTTTATGCTCACCAAAACCCCTCCAACCTACACTGAAAATTCATTAGGCGTGCTGTATTGATGGAAGTGCATTATACCTTTGAATCATGTGGAAGCAAAATAAAATTTGAGTCCAGTTCACCACTGCAATATATAATTCCTGAGGCTGTTTCAAACTTTAGAATGTTTTCAAGATAACTTACTGATTCTATGCATCTTCTAGGAAAGTATGATCATATCTCACATCAAATTGCTACCCATACATCTAGCTTATTCCCAAATCCATACTTTTGAATATGCTTTCATTCATCCAGATATACTCATCAGTGCCTACCTTGGGCCAAACACTGTACAAATCCTAGGGATAAACCTATCAGGTAGGTTGCTACTCTTCTGCAGTTTGTAAGCTAATGGGGTAATAGGCAATTAAATACATAACTGAAATAAAATGTAATAGGGAAAATAAAGTATTGGAAACATGCAATGGAACAGAGGCAGGTAATATCTAAGTTGAGATCTAAAGAAAGCGTAGAAATTAGGGAAAAGTTTTGGGAAGAATAGCGATTCAGGCATTGATAAGCAAAGGAAATCTGGCCTTTACCCTGTTTTACTTCTTTAAATAAAGTTTTATTGAGATACATGCATGACCATTCATTTTCATTTTGCTTGTGAGTGCTTTCATGCTACCATGGCAGAATTGAGAACTTGCAACAGTGACTGTATGAGTCACAAAACCTAAAATAGTTACTGTCTGGTCCTTTACAAAGGAAGTTTTCTGGCCCCAGTCTAAATCAATGGGAAGGTGTAAAGGTGAATGAAAATGAAGAGAATTCAGAAGGGTAAAGAGTGATAGCCTGAACTAGAGTTAATAAAGATGAGGATCCTCAACAGCCCCCAACCAAAAAAAAAAAAAAAAAGAAAGAAAAAGAAAAGGAAAAGAAAGAAAGATTTTAGAATACAAAAGTTTTTTTGAACTAGATGCAACAAGACTTAGTGATTCACTGAATCACTGAATGTTGGGGGCATAAATGAGAGTTGTAGACCACTGTGGGCATTCCAGTTATAAAGCTAATAAGGAGTTAAATTTGTAGATGTTGATTACAGGAGAAAAACGTTGGCTTGAAGGTGTAGTTTTGTGACTTATCTGGATGGTAATTGAAACCATGAAGATTAATGAGATTTATTCATTCATGGCTAGGGAGATCATATGTACATGAGGATCTAGGACAAATCCTAAGAGCAACATTTAAGAGTTAGATGAAGGAAGGGGCACCTGGGGGGTACAGTTGGTTAAGCATCCGACTATTTTGGCTCAGGTAATAATCTCAGGGTGGTGAGATCAAGCCCCACATTGGGCTCCGTGCTGGTCATGAAGCCTGTTAAGAGTCTCTCTTTCTTCCCTTATCCTCCCAAATTGTGTGCTCTCTCTCTCTTTCAGGAAGGAAGGAAGGAAGGAAGGAAGGAAGACAGACAAAGAAAGAAAGAAAGAAAGGAAGGAAGGAAGGAAGGAAGAAAGAAAGAAAAAAGAAAGAAAGAAAGAAAGAAAGAAAGAAAGAAAGAAAGAAAGAAAGAAAGAAAGAAAGGAAGAAAGGAAGAAAGAAAGAAGAAAAAGAAAGGAAAGGAAAAAGGAAAGGAAAATAAAAAGTTAGGTGAAGGAGATGAGACTGTGAAGAAAATTAGGGGGATGTATTGACTTCAAAGACAAGGGGCCAGACTGTTTCAAAAGGCATGGCTGACAATGTTAAATGTTGTATGCAGGGTGCTAATTAAGGGGCACTAATAGAATCTAGCTTTGGAAAAGAGGGGAAGGGATCATTATTAGAAAGAAAAAGAAGGAACACTATATGGCAGGTTTAATGACACTTTGGCTCATCCCATAGGGAGCCCTGGAGCTAGAATGGCCCTTCAGATTGTCCAAGGTCTATACAGTCCTACTATGATCAGTCCCTGGGTTTGGTGTCTTGGTAAAGGTGGGAACTTGACAGGGAGGCTCTCTACAGCTGAGACCAACCCAGAAGGGATTTCAGCTGCAAACTCTCTGGTAACAGCATACCCAGCGGCTTAAGCATCAGTCCCTTCCTAGAAGGGGGATATGGGAATCATTGTGCATGCATTTAAGTTTGTAGGGATGTTGAGAGAAAGTTCAGGGGATCTTTTTCTTCATCGGCTTTCATTTTATTTTTCCTGCAAAGGAGTAGGTAAAGGCAGCTTTCTTATATGGACATCAAAAGAAGGAGTCGATTTGTGGAAAATGTGGGGAATGGAATTTAAATGATCTTTCTTTAAACTTCTGATTATAACATCAACCCTTTCAAAGCATGACTTGGAAGAGACTACTCCACAGACCTCTACTCTTTATTCCCTCTGTGCAGTTCAAACCACATCTTTAATTTGTATCTTTCTCATACTCAGAATATCTACTTTTTCTACAATCATATGTCCATACATTATATGTTTCTTTAAATGTTTTCCAAGCCATCCATAGGTATAAACTTTATCTTCCCAAATAGAATTTCATTCCATAAGGATGACAATAATCTTTCCCTTTGCTTACTTATAAATAGAAAACTGAATATTATAATCCCTCCATAAAACCATATACTGAATATCCCACATTCTACACAAATAGTGTTGAATTTCCCAATACATAATGAAAATAACCATGTTACAATTAACACTATGTTCATGGCTACAAACACTCAGCAGTACTGTGGGTCTGGGTGAAGCAGGACTTACCTGATTCCTTTAATATAATCATCAGTTTAACCTAACTTCTAATATTTTTAAGGAGACAATTAAGTAATTATATTCCTTTCTTTATTTTAAGTTTAAAACTTGATATTGAAACACAAGAATGTATTTCTTATCATGTTCTTCCATGTCCATCTATGAAATATGAATTTTTTATCAGATCAAGATATATAAAGGAAAAATACTAATTGCTTAATCCTGTTTTTATTTTCTCCTTAATTTTTAAAAGTTAGAGCTAATCTGACACTATGTTAAATAGTGTGAGGAATAATTAACCAAATGCATGATACCATAAGTAGAAATTCAGTGTTTTTGTTTGTATCAATATCCAGATAACAAACATAAAGGACAAGACAAGGGAAAAAAATGGAAATTTGATAGAAGCAAATTTTACTGCAATACTATAGGGATGTAGGTTACTGACATGGTCTTACATATTCCGTTAATACATTTAATTTACTCAAATAAATTTATGTGTTTCATTATGACATAGCTTAATCTGACAGCAAGATGAAAATTTGACAACTAATAGAAGCAAATAAAGGATCAGTAACTGTATACCTTCTGAGAATTATGAATCCACTATTACATTTAGCAAAATTCTTAAAGCTAGAATCATTCTAACTCACTCGCCTTTAAATTTGAAAGACAATGGTTGGAAGTACTCACATAGAAATAGCAATCTTTATTTCTTTATCTATCATCTCCAGTATCACCAGCAACTGGTTCCTGAATTTGAAGCCTGTTTGCTGTATTCAACCACATAATCTTGGTCCATGTATTTACCTCTGAGCCCTAGTTGTCTCATCTATACAATAAGGACACAACAATGCCCATCTTAAAGTATTGTACTAAAGACAGAATGAGTTAATGTATGTGAAGAACCGAAAATAGTTCCTGGCACATAGTAAATACTCAATAAGTGTTATTATGCCTATTCTTATTTTTACTCATCATTGTTATTATGCATTAATCCATATGCTGTTATTAATGTATTACTAGTATTAATATTGCATTCTTTATTGTCAGACTGTGGCACTTGACATACTACTCAAGCTATATCTCATTTAATCCACACAATACTCATTATAGGAAAGTACATTTATATTCATTTTAAAAAGGAGAAAATTGAGCCTCAGAAACTAAGTTGGCAGCTTAGAAAGAGTGGAGCTAAAGTTTGAATGCAGGATGTCAGAATCTTACTAGATCAAAGGTATCTAAATATCTAAATCTACAAACATCAAAAAAATTACTAAATGGCTCCTTATTTCTCTTTATAAGACAATGTGTTTCACAAAAAATAAGTAGCCTTTTATTTTCCTTTCAAAAAGTAAAGCACTGAATTGAAACCAACTTTCTAAATGGATGGTAGGATAGCTCACATGTTGATGAATCAAATTATTATGGCTTTGCATGACATTGAAGTTGTACTACCTTCCCTTTCACAGAAATAAACAACTGATATGTTATATGTAATATATAGTCATTCAGCAACCCTTCTGGAAGATCACTGTTCACGGGCACTCTTCTCAGTATTTGGGAAACTATGGTAAAGGAGACATAAGGCCCCCTTCAACAATGCAAGAGTTTAGGTGAAAGAAGAAAAGAATTGCCTTAGAAAGGAGGAAATACTGTTGTAAGTACAACGTTAAAACCACATAGAAAATAGGAACTAAGATGCAGAAACTAACTTACTTTAGATGATGATCTGGATCAAATTCCCTGGGTAAATTAGAACCAAAAAAAGCAGTACTCACTGTTAGCTGCATTCTGCTGAATGGTGGTTTTAGAACTAGCTTGCTTGATCTCATGTGGATTTGCAGTACTCATACTCTTATTTGTGGGAAATGTGTTGTGTTCTCTGAGAGTTTCCCTCCAGAGGAGTTTGTGTGTCCTGCCAGTCACACTGGTCAGACCCCAGGAATCAGTGGAGGGAGAATTATAGTAACCAAATCATGAGCACATGCATTTCAGTATCATACCTGATAGTGAAAAACTGGGAACATTCTGATATACTCACACTAAGGGTTATAAAGGAAATGTTAAAAAAAAAAAAAGTTAAAAATACTGATAGACTCTATGTACTGACATGGAAATATTTCTAAGTATTTTAAGTATTAAGGGCATATTTTAAGGATTAAAAAAAAGCAACTCTCAGGAAAACTAAACAAAATAAAACACAATTTATTTAATGATTTCATTTATATATGCAGATATATATAAAATCTAGTATAAATGTGAATGAATACAAATGTTGTTTATGTGATAGTAAAATCACAGAAAGAGTTTGGAAGGATATATACCAAATTTTTACAACCGGTTCCTTTGGAGAGTGGCTTCAAAAGAAACAGGAAAAGAAAGGATACTAAAATATTTTATGTACTTTTTTTGAAAATCACATGTAATTAAAATATGATTTACATATTAATAGTTTTTTAAATATGTATTATATTTCATAAATTCCTGATACATAGGTATTCAACAAATATTTATTAGATGAACTTAAAAATATGTTTTATAACATATACACACACATATACATATATATATATATGCACACCATATTTTTATGTTACCATTACTTGGCGATTGCCTGGCTTGCCTCCTCTTAGAGTTATTAGGTCAAATTGAATCTGGTAAAATTTTATTGAGCACTATTAGAGGAAGGGAAAGCTTAAGATACAATTTAATACCCCCAAACAGCTGTTCTGGTTTTTCTTAGTTCTCAAATCATGATGCTTGTAAACTATACAATATTAGCAAAATTCCATAAAATGTAGAATAGTGTCTAATAGATGCTATTTGATCCGTATAATGAAATTTGGTAGAGCTCTGATTCTATTCCATCACAAAGGAAAGCAAATTATTGTTCCTGTATGCAGGCTTTCTTTGCTAATGTCATTTATAGTATTAATGGAATGGTCTTTGAAAGTACTACCTTAAAAGAAGACAATTTTCAAATGTTTCATCTCTTCAATTATAAATATTTAATAAATTCAATGGAAATATGTATAATTATGAATGATGGGAGTTAAAATTAAACTCATAAATTTAGAAAATTCAAAAGCTAATATCTAAGAAACAAGGCCAATTCTGAACATGCAATAAAATAATACACATGAGCTTTAAAGATTGATATACTCTAAAATATGTGTAAGCATATGAAATACTATAGCAGATCATCAACGTAAAGAATATGTCTGAGCTAATTCAGACTCTACCTAATTATAAGATATCAGTTCAAAGAAATACAGACTTGAAGCCATGATATTTTCTCTACTCCTAATCACCAGAAATAAATACAGATGTTTACAGCAGGGCATCTAATTCATTTTGTTTCCAATCAAAGGGAAAAACTGCTACTGGGGAAAACATTAAATCATATAAGTCAAATACAGAAGAGACTCACAGAAGCCCAAAATCGTTTTATAAATTCAAACACAAATAAAGCAATTTTATTTGGTCAAGGGTAAGGGGCAGGTAGTGTCAGGGGATTTATATTTCTAGTCTGCTGGTTTTGAGGCTGTTAAGTGATGTCTGTGTATCATTGTTCACCATGTATCCATAATTTCCTAGAAACATTTAAAAAAATTCCTGGTCATTATCTCACTAACATTTTAGGTGAATATTTTAAGTTTCTGTCTCCTTCAAGCATCTAATACTGCAAATGCAGGTCTCTCCTGTGAATCAAAGGTAAGCCAGCAAAAGACATTTCTAGACCAATATCCAATTGCAAAGTGGTGGTAACTTAGCTTATGATTCTTTGTAAATATTTGGCCCTGAGACTTCAGTTTTTATAAGAAGTGAAGGAATAATTTGCCTAGATGCAATTAACTTTTTATTAAAACAAAAATATTAATTTTATATTTGTTAGGCATAAAGTAAATAGCTTTATATTTAGAACCATCTGTAATACTTAAAATGGGCAAATTGGGAATATTAAGAGTTTATATTCCCACTTATATATCGCATATCTGCATACAAAACGTTCATTACAGATGTTTATACTCAAAAAATATACAAAGGGAATTATTAATGTAGAAAACATTCTCCAATAGTAAAAAATTTAAAAATAATCTGTAAGCATATACAAGGTTTTATTACCATTCTTTCTTCAGGTTTCTGAAAATGTAAATTAAATATTTTAGTATACCAATGCTGACCTGTCCTCCATTAGTTCTTGTAGTGGATGACTTTTATTTCTGTAACCTACTTTTGACTATTATACGTATTTTGTAATACTGTATAAATTTTAGAATCAGCTTGTCATTTTCTACTCCCTTCCTGAATAAATAAATTTAATTTTGAAAGCCTGCTAGCGTTTTGAATGGAATCCCCTTGGGTCAGTTGATCTGTTGGGAGAAAACTGTCATCTTAACCTTTCAATCCAAGAATAGCGTATATCTCTCCATTTACTTAGGTCCGCTTTTATTTATCTCAACACTATTGTGTAGTTTTCATTGTACAGGTCTTCCACATGTAGTTTTAACTTACCTCTAATCATTTCATGTTATTTTTAAGCTATTATAAGTGGTATTTTTTAATCATCCATTTTCCAAATCTTCATTGCTGGCATAGAGAAGTACAGGTCATTTTTATACATTGACCTTGTGCTTATAGATGATATTTTCCAAGAATGGCCATATAAATATAGGTTCCATCCTACATGCTCTTCTTATAATGTAACATTGACATTATACATGTGACTTATTGAATATCTCAGATCTAAAAGTTAAAATTCTTCATCAGATTTTGAAAAATATAACCCTTATTTATTCCATTTTATTTCTGGCCACCTTACTTTCTGAGATTCCATTCTATCTCCCTTGAGATTACCACACCTGTCTCAGAGTTTCTCTTTATACAATTCAGCCTTTTTTTTTTTTTCCCTCTCAGTTTGGATAGTTTCTATGCCAGTATCTTCATGTTCAATGATCTTTTATACTGTTTTAAAGTTTTGTCTTCACCAATTCCACTACTTTGTCAGTTCTGAATCTCTTTATAATTTTTCTCTAAATTATGCCAAGATTTCACTGTTTCCTGACATATCTAGCAGTTTTTATACGATGTTGAACATTATGAGAATTACATTATCAAGAGCCTGAGTTTTGCATTCTTATTTAAGAAGGTAGAATAGAGTTGTGTTTTATCAGGCAGTTGAGTTTATTTGTTGATTGGCTTATTCATTTAGACTTTGCCAGAACTTATCTACAGTAGTCTTTATCCAGGGCTGTTTTATCCTTTCCAGTAAAATGTGTCCACTCTGGTCTCTCTACTTAATGCCAGTGTTTAACAAAGTCTCTCCATTGTTGCTTTGTTGGCACTTGAATGTCTCTAAGCATTTTTGAGAGGTGGGAACAGTTTATCTTACAGCTGGTAATTGCTCTATGCCGGTTCTCCTAGAACGAGCTTGCTTCTAGAATAGAGGCAAGTTGAATAGATTCTTCTAGAACCAGTGTTTGCACAGCTTAGTATTCAGCAAAGACTCCAGATGACCCCAATAAATGTTTATTGATCTCCTTCTCTACATGCAGAAGTCCATTCTCTATGCCACTGTGCCCCACAGTTACCTGCCACTTCGGTCTCCCCAGTGTCTGATCTCTACCTCTTCAAGGCAGCAATATTATGGTGATCTACTTGAGTTTCCCCCTTCCTGTACTAGAGCCCAGAAAGCAGATTCACAGTGAAAGCCAGGGCTGATCAGAGGACTCACTTTGTTTCCTTCCACTCAGAGTCACAGCCCTGTTCTGTCATTCAGTATCTGAAAACAATTATTTATATATTTCATTCTGTTTTCTAGTTGGTACTGTGGGATAGAAATTTCAGCATCAGTTACTCCTCATTAGGTTTTGAAGGTCATAAAAATCAAAAAAAAGTTGAAAGATAGTTCCAGAAGAAATCTATTCCCAAAATGAAAAAAAAAAAAAAAAGAAAAGTCAAAATTGGAGGTGGTAGGGATGATATATATGGGGGTAATATTATTAAGGCTGGATTTGACTTAATTTTCTAAATGTCCTGTATATACTCACATTTCCTTCTTAGGAAAACCTTTCTTAATGAGGCTGTCTGTAAGATGGGAAATTCTCACATGCCATGGAAGAATAACAAATGGAATCAGCAAATACTGAGAACCATAAAGAGAATGCTCAAAGGAAAAGAAAAGGGTTAATAATATTAGACCACAATTATTTCAACTTTTTGATATAGAAAAAGCAGGTAATATTATAATAAATAAGGCCTATATAATGGTTGGGAGTATAAGGAAAAAGAAATTTAAAAGTATCTCTGATTTAGGAGACACAAATTAAATGTAAGAACACTGTCATTTAATTAAAAATCAAAATTTCTGAGTATAATCTTTATAGAGCTATAAGACTCAGTTCCCCCCTTCATATTGCAGTATCTTAGGAAATGTTTAATTAATTAAATTTTTTCTATGCAGAGTGAGAGGCATACAGTAATTTGTTGGAGAATCCTGATAACTTCTACAACATCCTTCCATGTAATTCCCTGCAATTATTGTTTTATTTAATGTGTGTAGTAGTGTCCTTCGCTTTAAAAATTCCTAAGTGCATGAAAACTAAAAGGTACTAGTAATTAAAATATTTAAATACACAATATGAAACACAATATGAAAATTGTAAAAGATAGGAAACTCAGCAGATGGTGTTGGTTTTGTGGAGAACATTTTCTCCACCGCTTAGGGATGTGATGATCAATGACAACAATCTTTGCTGCAACAGCAAGATGCAAAGCCAAAGCAAAGTCCTTAAAATGTGGCTCCTACAGCTAAAGATTCTCAGCTCCTCCAACCCCTTCCATGTCTTAGGAGTTCGCTTCTATTTCTGAAAATAAGAGTTGCCAAAAGATGAACAACATGAGGGAATAATTTCATAAAACATGTTTGCGATTCTCACTCATTATCACCTCAAAAAGACATCATTTGTGAAGCACTCACTTTAAAAGCATGCACATCATCTTTTCCTTTCTCTCCAATAGTTTAATGTCTAGTATGGAACTTAGAAGATACATGAACAAACAAAAGTCTGTTAAGAACCAAAGAACAGAATCTGAAAAAGTGGGGAAGACTGACAGAGGGAAACACACAGATTGAGTTAGTGAGTAGAGTTTTTAAATATTGAAAGTGAAAAAAAAAAAAAAGAGGGCAGAGAAAATAAAAGCCTGCTAACAAATAAGGAGGGACATAAAAATCAATGAGCCATTGATAATGGGTTTTATATGGCTCTATTTTTTAAAGAGAAAAATGAAGAAAGGAAATTTGGGAAATTGGTAAATGATGACAGCCTGGTCAAAGTTGTTATTGATGAAATGTAGGTAAGAGGATGCTGGTCACAGGGACTGAATAAATAGCTCACCATACAGTCGGAGAGGAGTGTCTAACGAGGTACTATTAGGACGGATCATCATCCTTTTCCAATTAAGCATTATTCTTAATGACATAGAAGGAGTGAATAATACATGACTGAGGATTGTATAGGAGTTGAGTCAGTTGCCGCTGGAAATATTGCAAATAGAAAAGAACCATAAAGCCAATAGATTGCATAAAAGCAAGTGTAAATACTAAGCCAAAATTCTCTCTGCCAAACAAATAAGACAGCCAAGAATATTAATAGAAGAAGAACGGAAACACATATAAACCCATTTGATATTCACATATAATTTGTTAACTAGTCACACCTCCTTGTCCTTAGAATTTTACATAGAGTAGACCCCATAAGACACTGCATATGCATCAACTGATGTCAGAATAATGGTATCCCTGCAGACAGGGTATCTGCTCCAGAGAAATGCACGTCCAGCCCTCAGCTCTAGATAGTTCTAGAGCTATTAGTAAATATAGTATCTAATTAATCTATTAGTAAATAAAGTATCTAATTAATCTATTAGTAAATAAAGTATCTAATTCATCAGGGGAACCCTAGAGCTCTGCAGGATTCTTTAAGTAGTACAAGAGAAATTACCTACAGAAAGCTTCTGCATGACCATCCAGAAATGAAGAAAATTAGAGAAAGTAATAGAAAGTGAATAGATGACAGAGTTTCAAGAAAGAAGTGACATCTTGTGCCAAATGATACAGAAAGGTCAAATAAGATAGGAAAGAAATGTTGGTGTTGAATTTGGCAATTAGGATGTCGTCTATGAGAATTGACAGATAGTTTTTGTTCAGTGGCTGGAGCACAATCTGGAGAGCTGTGATGGATGAGTGCTTGGTTGTTAAGAAAATAGAGCAGACTATTTTTTCACGAAGGTGAGTCCTGATGAGAAAAAAAGTGAAATTGGGTGGTAACAGGAGAAAGACATAAAGAATAAAAAATGATGTTTTAGAATCAAAGCTTTTGTTGAAAGTAAGAGTTAGTAGACAGGGAGAAGGAGCTTATTAAACTCCTATTAATTTTTCATGACTCAGATCAAAAGCCAGCTCCTTTGTAAAGCTTTCTGATTGCCCCCGACTCCACCCCCAGCTAATGTAAGGTCTTCTTCTTTCTCTGTGCCTTCTCTGTGGTGGCACATCACCTTGTCCATACGTCAGTCTTAACACTCTCATAGTGTATTCTATTTTTTTTTTATCTACTCCACTAGATTGAATTTCTTCAGGGCAGGCAGGACTCCATCCTCAGTTTCTATCACAGTGGATGTCATATCATGTTTGATTAATAAAGTTGTCATAATAAATGAAAAAAATTGAGTCAATACTGTTTGCTAGACCATACAGAACTCTTGGTTAAAACTTCATCTCAGAACAAGGATATGGATTCTGGCAAAGCAATAACAAGAAACAAGCTGAAGAATCAATAGGGCATAAGATCAGAAAAATAAAACTGAAAATGTGAACCCAAGATTAAGAAGGGCACCACAGTGATGAGTAGACTAAAGCAAACCACCAAAAATGTTATTGTGTGAAACACTGAAAATCACGGATCTGGAGGACAGAAGCTAAATCGTAGAGAGAACTTTTGTACTTCTGAAGCTTCATTTCCTTCTTACATCAAAACTCTCTAAATACAAAAGGGAATGGTTCATAGGCCAACAATTGATATAATTCCATTTTCAGTCGAAAGAGCTAAAAGAAATTTGCTTCTTTAAATATTGACATAACTTGAAAGAGAAGTGGTGGTTTACTGAGAACCTCTTTCCAGTGGTTTAAAAGGGGAGAGTTAAGGTTATATGGAGCACATAAATGGGAGAAGTTTTTACTTGAAAAGACAAATTTGGTAATGCTAGGAACAAAAAAAGACATCTGTAAAGTGGTTAAGATCAAGATGTTTAAGAGTGGGCTTAATGTAAGATCTTGGGGTCCTTTCCATCCTGTGTCATGTGAAATAGTTGGCAATGAAGGATTTAAGATCATTGCTAGCATCAGAATGCTTGACAGACTGTAGTGTCGTCAACATGACATGTTTATGACCCTGAAGTCATGTGCAGTGTGCAAACTCAAGTTCCTCAGGCTTTTATCATCCTTATGGTGCAGTAGACATGATTTGAAAATTAATGGTGCTAAATTACAGATCAGCCATACCACCAATTGAGCTGTTGAGCGAAATCAACCACAGTTAAGTGTTGTATACAGACCACTTATGAATGAGTTCCCCTAACACACTACTTGAACTATTAGCAGAAAAAGTGAGGTCATAAATCATGGTGGTCACTGCGGCTAACATTAAAAATAATCTGATAAAAAATTGTAGATACGTGGTGTATATGAACAAAGACCTTGAAACTTTGACTTTTAACTCTATTTTACTATGTGTAACAAGCTAAGTGTCTTAGTGCAGGCCACTATAACAAATTACTGAGTGGCTCATAAGCAACCGAAATTGATTTCTCACACTTCTGGAGGCTGAAAATCTGAGGACAGGGTTCTGGTGAGGCCTTCCTCTGGTCTGCAGGCTGCTGGCTTCTTGTATTCTTTTTTTTTTTTTTTTAAGACTTTATTTCTTTATTTGACAGAGAGACAGCGAGAGAGGGAACACAAGCAGGGGGAGTGGAGAGGGAGAAGCAGGCTTCCCGCGGAGCAGGGAGCCCGATGCGGGACTCGATCCCAGGACCCTGGGATCATGACCTGAGCCGAAGGCAGATGCTTAATGACTGAGCCACCCAGGTGCCCTTCTTGTATCCTTTCATGGAGGAAGGGGGAAGAGAGCTTTCTGGGGTCTTTTTTATAAGGGCACTAATCTCATTCATGAGGGCTCTACCCTTGGGACCTGATATCCTCCGAAAGGCCCCACTCCCTACTACCATCACATTGTAGGTTAAGATTTAAGCATATGCATTTTGGGGGAACACAAACATTCCTTCTGTAACACTAAGCATCCTCTACATTAAGGAATACTCAGATGAAAATTTGTTTAACTAGTAAGTAATGAAAAATCCAAAAGAAAATTTCACTTGTTAAAACGATTACATCTTTGCAGTTCTGACAAAGAATAAGATTCTTTTCCTTTCCCTATAATTTAACAAAAACAAAGTTAATCCTTATATTTCATTCGCAGTTAACTTTCAACCATGACATGCTGCTTACTATGTTTGCCCACATTTTTTAATATCACCCTGAAATTATTGAACCAACATGATGACACAATGTAATGAGTTTCCATGTGGCGCGAGATTTTTGAGAATGTGGCAGGATTCTTTGTAAGCCTTATCTTTAACAGAATATTCCTTCCTTAAGGCCACATCACATAGCACCTGTAGGGGGCAAACATTCCCTGATGATAGGAGGCTAGATCATGGGACCCCGCAGGATACTGTCCAGTTACCACCTGTGTCTTTATCATCCATAAAACAAAACAAAACAAACAAACAACAACAACAACAACAACAAAAACCTGAGAATTTCTGGGTAACTGGAAAATAATAAAAGCAATAAGAAAAGAAGAGTTGGGGCGCCTGGGTGGCTAAGTCGTTAAGCATCTCTGCTTTCAGCTCAGTTCATGATCCCAGGGTCCTGGGATCGAGGCCCGCGTCAGGCTCCCTGCTCAGCGGGAAGCCTGCTTCTCCCTCTCCCACTCCCCCTGCTTGTGTTCCCTCTCTCGCTGTGTCTCTCTCTGTCAAATAAATAAATAAAACATTTTTAAAAAATAAGAAAAGACAAGTTTATTGGCACAAAATCAGGCCCTCAGCATAACTTAAGAGAGACTACCCAGATTTTAAATAACTGTGTATAAAGAAAAATTCCTAGTCCTAGTGCATGCTGTCTCTTCCTCATACCCCATCCCTACCTCACTACCAGGCTCTGCCATGAACAAAGGCAAATGGAGGGGGAAAAAAAAATGATGGAAGAGAGAAGAGGGAAAATACTGGTGAGGTCAAGGGATGATCTAAAACCATTGCCAGAAATATACTAAACCCGGGGCACCTGGTTGGCTCAATTAAGCATCTGACTCTTGATCTCAGCTCAGGTCTTGATCTCAGGGTCCTGAGTTCAAGCCCCACATCGGGCCCCATGCTGGGCATGGAGCCTACTTATTTTTTTTTTTAAAGAAAGAAAGAAATAATAAATCCACTTCAAATCTGAAAACACAAAACCAAATAACATCAAATATAGACAAAAGGAAAGGAAGGCATTGAAAAGTGCATATGTTTCCAAAACATTTGGTTCTGAGGGATACAAAGCAGGCAGGATGGAAGAAGCCCCCTTTTTCAAATTGGATAGTGCAAAGTTGGGGTCCTAGAGACAAAATGGAACCAAAAAAGTCAGAGGACTCATGATTCCTCTCCCCACTGCCAGAAATTCTAGACAAAAATCAGCTAGATTTTCCTGGAGTTTGCTGTCCTGATTGTGGGAAAACTGGCAAAATTCAACTCAGCCCTGTCGATTAGTTAATAGCATTGCATTAGTATTGGTTTCCCGGTCTCAGTAATTGCACTGTGGTAACATAAGATGCTCAGATTAGGAGAAGCTGGATGAATGATATATAAAAATGGCAACTCTCTAGTAGGCCTGTCAAAATGTTAAAATGAATGTTACAGACACAAAATTACTCATGCAGCTACTCATATGTTAGAAGCATGAAAACAGCATAGCCCATGTGCTTGTCCGGAGGGAAAAAGGTGAGAGGGACATCTCCAGAGACCTAATTGGTGCTGTTCCCTGAGCCAGCACCCAAAGCCACCATGTTAGAACTTGGGGAGGCATGGCTTTGGCAGGCAAGCTTGCTTATTTATTTATTGTCAGAGAAACACCTTTTCTCATCTGCTATTTATGCTCTGCTTTGTATTCAATAAGACTGCCAGGTCTGGTTCCCTGGTTCACTTCTCCTGTGCCTCTTTAGATACTCAGAAATATGCCTTTTTTCCTGACTGACCCTCCTAAATCTCACATGTTCAACTCTCTTCCTTTCGCCATTATTATTCCCTTTACTCTGGTTTCTGCCATTCCAACGTGACTCTCAGACAGGCTGTGAATATCATTACTGGGCGGACAGCTGCTGTAAGGAACACATCTCTAGCTGCTCTGTGAGCCAACTGAGAGACACAAGCATTCTTCCTTTAGTCTCACCAACATGAATACAATTTAGCTTGGAATCTGTGGATTAATTAATGCTTTAAGCATCAGAAGAGAAGTAGAAAATGTTTTACGTTGTGTCAGGCTGAGAGCGCCCCACTTGCTACCTGTGAGGCGGGTAATACCCCACCCTCACCCTAGAGACAGGGACGCCGGGGTACAGACATGTGGGTGATTTGTCCAAAGTCACAGAGCTATTAGGTCCTAGATTCTCTAGGATTTGAACTCAGTCAAGTCTGACTTCGGTGTCTATGAACCATTCTGTTTCTATAGTCCAATATTTGATACTGTTTTTGAGGTAGAATGAAAACATAGGCTCCTTTACTCTAAAAATGTCATTTTCCTATTGAATTGTTTAAAAACAATTCTACAACAGTATAAAGAAAAACATGTTGAATGTTTGCAGGTTTAAAGGAGCGCCTAAGGAAGGCCCTCTTTTTCACAATGCTATGGAATTTGGTTTCTTGTTGGAAGGTACAGAATTGGGTCAAGGATAAGAAAGGAGTGAATGTGGTAGGATAAGAGGAGGGCACATGCTCTGAGGCAGAAGCTGTGCTCTCTGACCACCGAAAAATGGAAAAGAATAAAAATAATACAGTTAAGCCTTGGAACAAGCAAATTCCGGCAAGAGACAGCCCCACCTCGAGCCCCACCTCGAAGAACCTCTGAAGGAGGAGCTGTGGGAGCACCCTGCCCCCAGGAGGCAGGCCTGGGGGGCATCCGGGGACATCACCTCTGAAGGAATGAGTTTCCAGCAAAGGACTGCAGCCTTCCTCATGACAGGCTCTCTTTCCATCTTGCAGTTGGTTGTGGACACCAGGGGAAGAAAGGTGCGCCTCTTAAAGCCTGGCTCCCCACTCTCAGGCATGGATTTCCATCCTGAAGTAAAAGACGACACGGTCGGACTCCTGTCAGAGCAGAATGTACACACAACCCTGGCCCCTGCACTTACCCCTCATCTCTCCTGTCAGTGAGTCACACAATTTGAATTTGTTTATTTTCCTTTGATCCGCTTTTTGCATAAATCTTTCACAGGGGGTTCCTATGAGAAACTGTGACAGAGGAAGTTGTTATCTCTAATGGCTCTGAACGTTGTTAACTTTAATGGATTAGAACTGGAGGCGTTTTTCAACTCCGTGATTTCCAGGTAGCAGAGGAACGGAGCAAAACACTTTCTAGGCTCTGGCTGGAAATGCAGAGTTCAAATCACATTAATGCCATTTGGTCAGATCTACTGAAAGAACAACCCAAGCACAACTCCTGCCATTGCCCTGCACTCCCAGAGTCACTGGCAGATTGACTCATCTATTTTTAAATAGGTTCAGGTTTGGGTAGCTCTGATTGCAAATCAGAATGATTTCATCCCATTTCATGAACATTGTATGGATCATTTTACTTTATTCTCAAAAATTAATAACAAGATGGATTTTTCTGAATACACAGTTTTTCACCCAAATTCTGTGATGCCTGAGGTGAACTCTCCCTACAGACAGGCATGGTTTTACAGTTGTCCCCTTCTTTCATATTTTGCCCAGTAGTGCTCTGGTCACATAATTCTACCAGCTGTGCTTGACTTTGATTCCCAGTAAAGGATTCTTGTAGGATTGTGTCAACTTTTTAAAGGGAAATGGGTTTTCCTGGGTGGAGGGTATAACAGAGTATAACAAGTCCTTTCCGGGAAAAACAAAAACAAAAACAAAAAAAACTGCCACCTATCCTGAGGTGGGAAAACAGATGACTTCTGAGGACAGGAGAAGGTAGTTCTTCTTGTCCTGGTATTGTTGGGATGCAGAGATGAGGAAGAGGGGCCAATCTTTGGCCAACACCACAAACCCACCCAATCCAGCCCTACGGTGTTTTAATAACCCCGCAGCCTGCTTGACCATCCTTGCCCTGACTCCCTTCCTCTGTGAAGGCAAGGGCACTGGTAGGAAGGGATGGGTCTGTGAGCCTTGGAGTGGATGGCTGTGGTTAGACATGAGGCTGAGCTCTCTGAAGTCCAACATTCCCCTGATCCTTGCTGCAAGCTGAGCCTAGTCCATGTACCCCTGTCTGAAGAAACAAACTGTTGTTTAAGCCACCCTGTCCCTGGTACTTTGTTATAACAGCCCCAACAAACTAGTACAACAGCATTGAGTACAACCATAAATTCTAGCAATGTGAAACCGAAATGTTTTCACACAAGTATTATCTCTGAATCTGCTCTATAAGCACAAAAGTTGAATTGATTCCTTCCCTTACCGCTTCAAGCATGCTAAGAAGTCTCACAGGGGCTGGAAAGAGCAAAGAACAACATCCAAAGCAGTCCCCTAACTTACTCTCAGGGACCATCTCACCCCAGAGGTACTAACGCAAATGGCTTCCCTTCCTCCAGAGATTTCAGGAGGTGCAAAGTTCCACGAGGGCCACAAAACAGGCGTCTTATAGGCTCCTCCACTGGCCTCTGTTGTTCTCCCTTTGTTAAGTTGTTGCCTTGGGAATTGAAAGAGTATTTACTCTGAAATTTTAACTCTACCTTTACTGCTTTTTTAAAAAAGCTCTTGGGCAGATCAGTTTGTTGCAAAAATGTCATATGAAGCCCCATTCGTGTCAAGGAAAGAGTGATGTGTTAAAACAAAAATCACCCTTTAAACAATACATCCTTATAAAGATTCTTGGCAATTTCGTGGCACAGTAATAACACACTAAAAATTTAACCACTATTCAGAAAGTATAAAAATTAAGCAATATTCAATTACTTCGTTCCTAATGTCATAAAGTAAATGTACTTATAATGAAAGGAACACTGGATAATAAATAAGGAAACCGTGACTTTTGTCTCAATTCTACTGTAATTTTCCTTGAAACTTAGGCAAGTAGCCTGACCTTTTTTATTCTCAGGAGCCTCTTTTGTGCAAAGGATAAATTGTAAATAATCTCGAGGTTTCCTTACTGCTTTAAAGGGCTTATATTCCCATGCTTATACTTATAATTAGTGACATTGTTGAATACCAGATAGTTTATTTATAGAAGGAGTCTCCCCTCCTGTTTATCACACAGAGAGGGCAGAATTTACTCTGGCACATCATTCCTTAAATAATACATCCCTCTGATCAGAAAGAAAACTCCATAGTGGAAAATATTTTATACCTGAGGGGTGGCCTATATGTCGAGTGTCTCTCGCAGGAGAGTGGCAATCAACGCGTGTGTCTACCAAGTCTTTATCATTCATTCACTGATTCGTGCACACACTGTACTCATTTACTCAGCCAGCAGACATTTGTTGAATACCTACTGTCTACGAACTCAAATAATCAGTGACCTGGGTGGAGACCAAAGGACTTGAAGGTATTATTCCTTACCATAAAGATTAACAGAATAGTCAAGGGTATTGGGAAGGTATAGAGGAAGGATCAGCTGAGTAGCTGAGTCAGAGTAACTGGTAGAGAGTTTCATGTCTTGGCATAAAACCGAATGTATCAATGGCCAGTATGGATGGGTATATGCCTTAAGTACATTATACCTGAAAGTTGGTTTGTTCAGAACTAGCCCTGGGCACTGGGATCAGATTGCATATCTAGCAGAGATTCACCACCCGAGATATGTGGGAAGGAGGGAGGCAGAAACTGGCAATTGAACAAAAAGGTTGTCTTAGGGGACACAACGGTGGCCAGAGCCTGATCTATCAATAACTTAACATCTTGTATTGGAGGTTTGGGTGGCAGGCAGATAATTCAAGAAAGAAGGTAACACTCCTAGGCCTGGATCAAAGAGTTAGACACATCTGTAGGAGCAAGAGGAAACACTAATTCTTCCTGGTTAATTAGAACTTCAAGAAAAGAGTAGCATTTTCCCGGAGCTTGACCTGAATAGGTTTTGACAAGTGCGAGAGCGGAAGTGGTTGTCTTTGTGAAGGTTAAGTGTGTGCTGTGGCAGGAGCAGTCATGACAGACCAGAGTAAGGTTATTGGAGAGTTAACACATTTACTTAGTAGAGGGGCAGGAGTAATATTAGATCCAGCTAGAAGCACAGGCTTGAAGAAGGCACTGGAGAAATGATTAGATAGTATACTTTTATGTGGGCCAATCGGAAAGATTTTCAATGATGATAATATTTCATAGTATAAAATACTGAAAAATAATCAAATAGGTTAAGGACTGAGAGTAAGCCACACAACTTCATTTCAAGAAGTGTGTCTCTTGAGATAAATCTGTGCATTTTCATTCGTTGGAAAATGACAATAACTTAACCATATTATATAAGGTAGTATGTTCGCTGCAGTTGCCATGATATTTACAGAGAATATTATTGGTGAATTATGAGTTTTATTTCAACTTTTGTGCATAATGATATTTCTAACTTCTATTCTCCTTGATTGTCTTTGATCCTGGCCCCATACCTAACCAACTATTGCTTTAGGACCATGGCCCTGCCTACCTCCAGCTTAGCCTTAGCTTTGCCTCTATCCCGACTTCACACACATCCTGTGTTCCATTAATTAAAAATTAGCTATTATTCCCCAAACATACTTCTCTCTTTCATATCTCCATGCTCCCTCTACCTGGAACACACTTCCCAAATTCTAAGTCTGATATCAAGCTAAGCATCACCTATCTCGAATACTTTTCTAAATTCATATGCCTCAAATACCTAATAAATAAATATATTCCCTTATAACTTTTAATACAAGGTATTATCATTAGTCCCGTGATATAAGTTTATCATCTATTATATTTTTTTAAAGATTTTATTTATTTATTTGACAGAGAGAGACACAGCGAGAGAGGGAACACAAGCAGGAGGAGTGGGAGAGGGAGAAGCAGGCTTCCCGCTGAGCAGGGAGCCCGATGTGGGGCTCGATCCCGGGACCCTGGGATCATGACCTGAGCCGAAGGCAGACGCTTAATGACTGAGCCACTCAGGTGCCCCAATCTATTGTATTTTCAAACACTAGGGTTCAAAGCTACTTAACTAATTAATATATAATACTTATCTAACGGGATTAGAGTTTAACTGTATCAGCCAAAATGTATTACTGACTCAGTAGATTACATTACTCATACTGTTACTATAAAAGAGTACCTCCCTCCCTACAAAGAGTCAAAGTATGCTGAACTGCTCTTGTGACAGTTGATTTTATAGAATTAGTCACAGTCATTTGGCATATGCTTATGCATTACCTTCTTTAAGAGATGAGGAGGCAATGTTATTTATCTTTTGAAAGCTAACTAAAAATCTACTGTGGGAGTCAGCTCAGCAAGTTGTGGTACCTGTTCTATGTTCCCACAGAGACAAGGCACATGTTGCCAAAGTGCTAATGTGTGCATATTTGTGCACAACATTGCTCCTTAAACCACCTTCAAAGTAGACTTTTCTTTTTACGGGAGACAAGTAATCAGCATATCAGCACCCTAACTCTGGAATTCTGGAATAACTTTGAGTCAACATAGGAAATTCGGAGGAAATATTTGCAGCAATGCTACAAACACACACACAACTCAATATGCAAATGTAAGTTTTCCTTTTTTAATAATACACTTATTAGATTTCCTCTTGGACTAGTATTTGAAAGTAATAAAAGACAATAATAAGTTCCATAGAAATCTCTAACCAAACTTACAACTTTCCTCCTCTATAAGGTGTATATGCAAACAGGGAGAGAGAGAATTTTTATTAATAAAAAATGTAGGATGAATTCATAAGCAAAAGAAAAGCAAATTTTCATTTCTTATCATTGCTTACTTTTCCTAATGCTTATTATTCACAAAGATCCCACCACTTACCTCAAGTACTTGATTCCTAAACTACAGGGAAGAATCAGAAGATACCACCAAACTCCCCAGTATTAGATAACAAGAAGCAATATTAAAATAAACAAATAAAAAATCTACTCTATCCCTCAGAGGATCTTGCTCTGATCCAGATTCTTCCATGAAGTAGCTGTGTGCCCTCAAACAGGTTATTTCTCTCTCAAATCCCTTGTCTAGATATTAAACTACAATATTTCCATATTTTCTTTGGATTCCCAAACCTACCTACTCTTAAATTCATGGACATCCTTAAGTCTCATAAAGTTACCCCTTTTCTTATCAGACAATTTCTTGAATGTGAAATCATCTGGAACAAATGTTCCCGAAAGATTCTCTCCAGGGAGATTCTTTGACATTTGACCAAAAATAAATAAATAAATAAGATGAAGAAACGGGAATTTAGGCAAATATTTGAGAGCATGTTGTTGGGAAGGGAGTAAGAAGTACTATGACCCCAAGAAAGGTGTTTCCAGTGAGACTGAGGATAATTAAGGAGACCACTGTGGCTGGAGCAGATTTAGTGAGGGACAGGAGATATGTGGCCAAAGCCAATGGCCTCATGATCAACGTTACAGTTTTAGGACTGTAAAACTGTAGAGGGATTGCAGCCTGTAATTGGCAGTGAGGACAAAGAGAACACTTACCCAGATTCAGGCCCACTGGGATGAGGGCTGAGGAAGACAAACCAGCTTCTGCCTGAGTACCTGGAGAGGAAGCCACATCCTGAAGGGAGATTTAAGTTTCATTGAAAGTGGGTGGAAGGTAATTTTTAGAGAAGAGAGCAGGGAGTTTTATTTATGATGGACCATAAATTCCAGAGGGCTCACTGGAGAGGTTTTAGGAGTTAGGGAAGATGGAAGAAAGACATAATAAAGGATATGCGAAGATATATAGTGATTAAAATGTGTGCAGTGAGGGAAAACCTGGAAGCCTGGGACTCCCTGTGGTGATTGACACAAACAGGTAATGGGCTTAACGAGATTAGTTCTGGCTGGTCTCAGACTAGGCAGGGATAAGGGGGGCTGTGGGACTGGGGGTAGGTTTGAGGATACCGTTCTGGAGGCTCAAATGGGAAGACTTAATCCTGAATGTGTGGTCTTAATCCCTGCAGACTCCTATCGATTTGTTGTTGATAATTTTGGTAGAAAAAAATACGTATTTCGTTTAAGTATAAAGACGAATAAAATATCCTTGTGTTCAGAATAAAAGTTTTGTGTAACATAAATTTATATTTTAAAATGTCTAATGATTTATTTAGAAATCTGAGAAACACTTTAACTAAATTCATTTTGTACTTGTTACAAGTGTTGAATTATTTCAATGGTATTTCGGCTCTCTAAAATATATATATTTCCCCTTGCCTGCTAGAATTTCCACTCTTGAATCCATTCTCTCAATTTAAGTCACATTCTCAGAAAAGAGAAGACCTCTATCATTTACACATGTGGAGGCATTTTGTCCAGGTCCTCCAAGAAGATGTCAAGATGATTATTTGTGCAAGAGATTATTGAGAGAAATGCCTGTGAGGGAAAATGAGAAGGGGGCCAGAGGAGGATGGAAAGTCATCAGCCTAGTGCAGATCTCACTAGGATGGAGAGAGAGAGAAAGAAAGTCTTAGCTTACGGAGCAATTTGAAGACATTTTCCTGAGACTGATGAGAATCCTCAAGTCAAAGTTTCCACCAGAGGAGCACTATGTCTCATAGGAAAGAACCTGCCTTAGTATCCTCGGTGGGAGCTGCCAACAGGAGAGTCACCTTGGCGCAGGTGCAGCAAAGGATTCAAAACACCCCAGTGAGGCCTTTAGTCAATCATGGTTATTGCAGTAGGAAATGGGAGAGGCACATTCTCTCACCTGCTACAGTAAATGAGCAGGCATTTTCAAATAACTTAAGTATTGTGTATGAAGGGCATGAGATAATGCTGCAAAGACAAGTATTGACATAGAAGAGGGTATCCAGAAAGCAGAAAGAATCCTTTGGGCAAAGAATGGTGTTATGAGTTGAATTTGTGCCCCCTCCATATTCATTTGGTGAAGGCTTAACCCACATTACTACAGGAGGTGATTGTATTTGGAGATAGGGCCTTTAAAGAGGTGATTAAGTTAAAATGAGGCCTCTAGGGTGGGCTGTAATCCAATCTGACTGGTGTCCTTGTAAGAAGAGAAGATATGGACACAGAGAGAGACACCAGGGATGTGTGTGCACAGAGGAAAAACTATGTGAGGACACAGCCAGAAGGCGGCCATCTGTAAATCAAGCAGAGATGCCTCAGGAGAACCCAGCCCTGCCAACGCCTTGGTCTCAGAGGTTTAGACTCTAAAACTGTGAGAAAATAAATGTCTTTTGTTTAAGCCACCCAGTCTGTGGTACTTTGCTACAATAGCCCTCACAAATTAATACAGTTGTTTCAACAGTTAGAGCTCCGAATGATGAAATGCCTAATCCATAGCATAATATGCCATTGTCACTGGAGCTGCTGGAATTTTCTTTCATTCTTTCATTTACCAGGGAAAGTTTCTGAGGAAGTACTATTTGAACCAACTTAAAGTTAAGACTCTACCCATGCGAAGTCTAAGACCATAGTTATTCTAAGCAGAGAGAAACACAAGAGCAGAGGCTCTGAGTAAGAAAGAAAGACTGAAGGAGCACCTGTCATGTTGCAGGAAGAATTCCTACAGTATGTTGGCTACTTCCAGGGCCTCTGTGTTCTAGCTATAGGAGTTATATATACCATTAACAGTAAGGTCCATTAGTGCCACAGAAGGCATCATCTACTTAGGCACGTCCCTGTTGGGTACATGCAGGACTTGGAAAACATGGCTGCTCATTGTGTGTGCCTATGTCATCATTAGAGGCCTTTCTTAATTGTATTCTGTAGAGTTTGGTTAAAATGCAATTTAGTGAGATTACAGCAGATTGGCAATGTATGTAATCCTCTTATTTTAAAAATAAACAGTGTGGAAAGATGTAATTTGTGACATACCTAATAGCTATGAGGAGCACTGTTTGTAACACATTCTTTAAAAAAGGATCTGATTCTTTCCAACTTTGTTCAAGAAGTAATGCCCTTAACCTACCAAACTTATTAAAACTAGTATAAATACAAGATAATATGCTCGAAGGGGTTCTTACACCTAATTTAGTAAAGGCAAGAAAAGATTTAGTTTTTCTTTTTTATGAGGCATACTCTGTACGAGTCCATTTAAAGACAAAGTTTGTTCTTCATAGAACAAGCTGAGAATTATCAAAATTAACACCTAAGGCCCTCATTAAGTAGAAATAGATGTAGGTCAGAAATAGCCACAATTAATAGCTACAAATTTAGAGACTAACCAATTGAGGATATGTATATAATATGAATTATGTAATTTCCCATTTTGAGAAGAATAAACAGAGACTTACATTTGGATGTATATTTCACAGCCCATTGGTCTAGAATATATGTGTAATAGAAAAGAAACCTGATTGTCAGTGTCAGTTATATTGGTCAATTCCACTTTTAAGCCACACCCATGTAGCAGTATAACTAATTTACTTTGACATACAGATTATGTCTCAGTAAGTAGTGGACTAATCACATGTGTTATGGTGTGGTTTGACTTTGAGGAGGAAGAGGCAAATCATTTTACTGAGAATTGGAAATGGGACACATCCAGGGGTTCAATGATTCCAAAGGTGGGAAGAACAAAACAGGGTGCTTAACGTGGAATTGGATTAACGTTTACCAATAATGCTCTGCCTTTATAGGGGACTTCAACAATCCATTTCTCTTATCCTATTGGCATCCGTGGAATTCAAGGAAAAATGTTCTTTAGAAACAGTAAAAAAATAGACCATGGTTTATCTTAACTTCTAGATTAGATTGTTTATGCTTGCTTCCCTTGAGCTGTCTGCAGCAGAGATTTAATTTATCTAAGCACAATTCCAAGCTCGAGTATTTATGCAATTTCCCTGAAAGTGGCATCAATGAGAGGGTTGAGATCAAGTCTTTAGTTTAACTTCCCAGGCTTGAATTTCAACACCACCCTTTATTATCTCTGTAACCATGGGCCTCTTAACCACTCCGTGTCTCAGTTACCATATATCTGTAAAATTTGAGTAATAATAGTAACTTATCAAGGAGCTCTTATGAGGATTAAAGGTATTTAATTCACATAAAGCACTTAAAGCAAGCATGCCACTGATAAGTGTTTGATACATATTAGCTTTCCTATTGCCTGAGCTGCAGAAAATACCCAAAGCAGAAGAGTGCAATGGCCGGTATGCTTGGATGCTTGGTATACAGCATAGCCCAGCCCAGGGACACATTCTCTAGTTTTTGAAGCTCACTCAGAGGCTAATTCTGACCAGAGAATGCCACAAAACTTTCGGAGGCTCAGAGCTTCCTGAGATCTGCAGGCAGATGGGCAGGTGAGTCCTCTTGAGCCTTCTGTACCTCTTGACATAAACCCTGACCAAGGACTCTTTTTGCTATACCTGCTTTTTAACACTTTTTTTAAAATAAGATTTTATTTATTTGTTTTAGAGAGAGAGAGAAAGAGAGGGTAGGGGCAGAAGAAGAAGAAGAGAGAGAATCCCAAGCAGACTTCACTCTGAGCATAGAGCCCAACATGGGACTCACTCTCATGAACCCTGAGATCAGAACCTGAGCTGAAATCAAGAGTTGGACACTTAACTGACTGAGCCACCCAGATGCCCCTAATTAACACCTTTTTGATCTCACGCTATAAAGCGATGAAGCTGCTAACATTCCATTTCTCTGAACAGTTTTTACTAAGTGCTTCACATGCCCTCCCTGCTTACAAGGCTCCAGGTGTTCTCCACTGGAAGACAATGACCAAACTCCTTAGCAAGGCCTGTCATACTTCTCCAACCTGGTCTGCCTCGCATTCACCTTTCCCCAGAATCATTACCTGCCATGGCATCCTCCTCCCGTAACTCTCTGGTTACAGCGTGACTGGCAGAAATCACATGAGCATGCTTGAGAGTGGACCTTCCTCCAGTCAAGCCTTAGATGGCTCTAGCCTTGACTCACACTGTAACTGCAACTCTTGTGAAAGACCTTGAGACAGAACCAACAATTCAACTGCTCAACGCATGGTTTTTGGGTTAACATGGCACTTTGTTACGTGGCACTTTTTTGGACCACTTTGTTATATGGCAACAGATAACTAGTACGCTAACAAAAAAAGGGTGATGAAGCCATAGGTGAGAAACCTAGAAGTTGTCACTCCATCCTAACAACAAGTAAAACAGGAACAGACTGGAAAATCAACAACTCTTCTTTGTGCATAAGAGAGAGGCGAACACAGGGCAAATGGCTACCCCAGGATTGCATAGGCTGAAGCTTGAGTTGGAAAAGTGAAAGAAGAACCAAGGTTAGAGGAGGAGGGGCAGTGTCCACCACTCTGCTGGCTTCAGGGCTGGCAGGCAAGGTGAGAGACCAGGAGAAGCAGTTTGGAGACCCTAGCATGTGGTTCAGCAAAGCTAAGAGGGTGCAAGCTGAGGGGATTAAGGTCCAGGTGCTGTGACAAAGCCTGATTGGGATGCCAAGGGTTAGAATCCCTGGGAAAGTGAGGAGAGTAGAGGGGAGAATGTTGTGGTGATCAACCACAGAACAGACCAAATGCCCCTGGCAATCAAGTAGTTAATACCCTAGCTCAGGTAGGAGCCCTAACAACTGACCCTTCAGGAAAAAAAGCAGATTAGGTGCATAGGAAAAGTGGCCACTGTCATGCCCAGGTAGGATGGTGTGTTGCCCAGGATGCCAGATTACCCTTGAAAGACAGGGCTTGGGTAGCGCAGTAACAGCATGCCCTCCATGTTCTAAAGAACACCCAAGGCAACTGCCAAAGGAATCTGGGGCCATCCACGAGAGTGACAGATCGGCAAATTGATTATATTGCCCCCCCTTCAAATGAGGGTTCTAAGTACGCCTTGGTTTATGTGGACATTGTTTCTGGTCTCACCCAAGCTTTCCCCTGTCACGGTAGAAACCAGCCTGCCACCATTAAGGGATTAGAGAAACTTGAGTACCATGAACGGATACCCATGTTGAATGGTCATTGGGGTCACATTTCACAGGTCATGATGTGCAAAACTGGGAAAAAAACATGCCATTGAATGGATCTCCCATATAACCCACAAGCAGCAGGTTGGTAGAAAGGAAAAATGAAGTATTAAAGCAGCAGGTTAAATTACTAACAGGTAAAACAACCTTGACCAAGTGGACTAAAGTACTGTCCTAAGCTTCAATACATTTGAATGATCAGCCAGTAGAGCCTGTTGCCTCATATGCCAGATCGAGAACCCTGCCAAATCACCCAACACCTTAAAGGTATGGAAGTCACAGAAGACAGAAATTGGCCAGACTCCCACTATGGATCAACATGCTATGCTGCTGAGAGCACCAGGCCCATCATGCCTGGGAAAGGCGTCAATCTACTGGAATTTGCGATGGGATACCCCACCGGGATGGGTGAGTTACATCTGAACTCCTGGGTGAGGGGGGAAATACTCAGTCTCCACTAGGATCCCACTGTCCTGCTGCAAGTGAGACCTCTGGAAACACATTACACTTGGAACAGAACACGCTATTGCAAGAGGGGAGAATGCAGGAGTCCCGATCTGGCATAACCCGCCCCCACCATGGCTCCTCATGCCTGACAGTTCTGCCTCCCCCAGCTAACAGGTATGGATGCACAACCAGGTGAAGTTTCTAACACTGCAGCCATATTAGCATCTAAGGATCAGGCCACAGAAAAAAATTCTTATAGAAGGAGAAGACCTTCCCATACAAGTTCCTACTAAAGATCCCTCTTTTCAACTTTGGACTTTTGTTCCCCCTGTGGTGTCTGGTCCCGGGGTGGGCACCTGATGAAAATACCTTCCTACAGTGAGCCCCCTTGTACGCCTGGCAGACTGTTGGGTATGTAGGCAGCTGCCCCTCTCTAGCTTTGTCAGGTTGCCACGGTGGATATCACCACTTCAGTGGGGGAGTGGAAAGCCTAGAACAGTACATTAAAGGAAACAACCTAGAACTAGCACTCTTAATTCATCTGATATTACCAGTACTGGTCCAGAAATCTGGCCTGTGACACACATGATCGATAACACTGGGCATGGGTATTCTTTTTCTGGCAAACTTCACAGGCAGCCCATCCAACCACCGATTAGGAAGATCCTAAAACTACCACCATTGGAACCATGGGTGGCTGCACTCAGATTTGGGATAAGTTCATGTGGCTCATCCCAGGTTATGGCCATTTGAGCACCAGGGCTCGCCTATGCCTGGAACAGAAAAATCACTTTTAACAGAACCAACCCAGTTGTACCAGAAATATGAGATGGAGATCATTGGAACCCTGCGGTCATTCTGTCAGATTAAAGGATGGCAGGTGGTTTGGCAATGACCTATCACTCCTCCTCAGGTATTCCTTGGATGGCCCTGAATGACATCCAGTGCCTATGTGCCAAAATCTTTGGCCTTGGCTTCCACTTGGGTGGTTGGGGTGCTGTACCCTAAGTTCTCCCTGGGCACAGAGGAGAATCCGCCCCTCAATAACAAATATTCCCAACCTCTATCTCCTTAAGAAAGAGGGCGCATTCTGTTTTCTACTGGTATGATCATTTGGCTGCCATTTTTGCCCCCTCCATTGGCTTGAGGGTTGTGACAGCACATACAGAAGACCTTACAAAATTCACTAATGAGCCTTAAATGGTAGCTGGCTGTGCCTGTCCTTAAAGAACACTGAAAGATCTCTAATTAGAAAAGCTGTCCTCCAGAACAGAATGGCCTTAGCCATTATTATGGCCTTCCAAGAAGATACCTGTGTTTTTATTGAAACAGACCATTGTGTGTTCGTGCCGCATGAATCTGCTAATATATCTTCTTTTTACTAAGTCACAGGAGGACACAAATGAACTCTCTGCATAATCCAATCCCCAGCCTAGAGGACCTAGAGGACTCAGTAAATCAGTGGGCTCTTGGTGGAAAAAAAAAAAAAAATCCTTATTTTGGGAATTGTTATCTTAATCTGTTTTCTCTTGCAAGAACCTGCATGGTTGCTGTGGTATCTGCCTCCAGGGCAGCCAAAGAGCCCCCTCCATGCCAGCGAAGCCCCTCGCTGCCCCCGCTGCGCACATTGCAGAGGAGGGAGGCGTGTGAGATTATAAGAGGCGGTCTTGAGGGTTGGCGTGTCGGGGAAGGTCATGGAGAGGATGCGGCCTGGAGTTAACCCGCCAGGTGGCCCCGGGCTATTGGAGGCTCCTGCACCCTCTCAGTCTTTGAAACCAGCAAGTCGCCTCCCATTCCCACAGCCGGCTGTCTTCAAGGATGCAGCCTTGAGCGAGCAAGTGTTGTTGAGGCCATCTGAGCAGTATATGTGGTGGAACCCCATCAAGGCCTAGAGATGGGGAAGATTCTGGCTAGTGGATGCAGAGATCTATGGGTTTTGCCACCGCCAAGACAAGCCTCATAGGTAAATGCCATTGCTCGTTAAACCTGCCGCCTACGGGTCTGGAGTGGCTGCCTCTTTCTTGGGTCTCTGGCTGCCCTCCATGTAGGAGGCCAGTTTCAGATTTTACCCAAGGAAGTTCTGAGTTCATGAACCGTTTGTGGCCAGTAGACCTGCTTTGCCTGTAATGTGAAAAGAAGTTCTTTAGAGAGAAGAAAAATTATACAGGTCAGAAACTTGGAGCTACATCAGGAAAGAAGAGCATCAAAGAAGAAATAGGTGAAGGTAAAATAAAAACTTTTATTTTTCTTGTTTTTTTTATAGTCACTGTGCTATACATTAGATTTGCAGAACTTATATCTCTTATAACTGAAAGTTTGTGCCTTTTTGTAGATTTACTTACCTACAAGTAAAATGAATGACAATCATACAGGGACAGAAGGGAGGAATCAGGATTGTTTTGTTATTATAAGGATGTGGTTTCTTATTTATTTGAACAAATGCTGATCTTCTCATCCCAGAGAAGGAAGTGGGGAATCTTAAAATTGGCTCAAAAAAAAAATTTTTTTAAAGAGGTGTCAAGGGGCTCCTGGGTGACTCAGTGGGTTAAGCATCTCTGCCTTCAGCTCAGGTCACGATCTCGGGATCCTAGGATGGAGCCCTTGTCCTCAGGCTTCCTCACTAAGCAGGGAGTCTGCTTCTTCCTGGCCCTCTGCCCCTCCCCTCCGTGTGTGTGTGTGTGTGTGTGTGTGTGTGTGTGTGTGTGTGTGCGCGCGCGCGCGCGCGTGCACGCACACACGCTTTCTCTCTTGCTCAAAATGTTTGAGAAAAAAAGAGGTCAAAACAAAAATTAAGCGAACAGAAAAAAATAGTTTAAGTGAAAGAGAAAATATATTTTAATTTTCTCATGAGAATCAAAGCTTAGCAATCAATATGTTCCCAGTTTCAAAAGAATCCACTTATGTCAAAAGTAGGAGAAAGACATACAGACACGGAAAGCTGAGGCTAATGGTGACATATCTGGGAACTGAAATAGGAGCACAGAGAAGTGGTCAAAATCTAGTCAATTAGTACTGTCGGTGGCTGTTGCCGTGTGTGATGTGGCCTTGTTTTGAACAGTGTGACATTTTTGCAGATAAAATAAGTATGAATAATTGCATACGTATCTAAGTCCTATAAGATGTGTTCTAAGAAATAATCCATGTTAGACGTAAAAGAAGTCTTTAAACATGGAAATGCGATATATGTCCTTAGCCCTTCTAAAAGGACCAAATATTACATCAGTTGAATATTATCCAGTGATGTTTTCTGGAGTTTTTACGTGTTGGACTATTCACTAAAAGCTAGAGTTCTTTGTAAATACTTTAAGCAAAGGAGTCTCAAATAGAAGATGTGAATGTTGTGTAATACTCTGATCGGAACACAGAAATTGATATAAAGTCTAGTTTAGCAAAAGTATATTGATTTTACTAGTAAAACCAAATTAGAACAAGCACACAAATCTTTTCATTCTTAAAAAGGGAAATGAGCTTGTATGACACCAATTAAAAGATGCTTTTGAACTCACCCTAACAATTCAATCAACAAAATCCTAAAATGAAGGAAAATTTTCTTCACCTATAGTACTTTTCATGAAACAAAGGTCAACTATCAGATAGGGCAACTATAATATTTTTGTGTGTTTTAAAACTTCATATTAAGTGCAGTAACTTTTAAATATTAAATGTGTTTTACTTTCTTTAAATTACTAGATTATTATATTTAGCATTTGTTTTGTGTGTATATATCAAGGAAAAACTATTATACATTTCATTTTTTATTAGTTTTATGTGTTGGCTACAGTACCCAGTTATTTCATCAAAGCTAATCTAGGTGTTCCTGTAAAGGTATTTTGTAGATGTCATTAAAATCTACAATAATTTGACTTCAAATAAAGAAGATTGCCCTCGATGATATGGGTAGACCTCATCCAATCAGTAGAATGCTTTAAGGGCAAAAATTTCCCCAAAAAGAAGAAATTGTGCCTCAAGACTAAAACCTCAAGCCCTCCAGCCTGCAGGCCTCCCGTACAGATTTCAGCCTTGCCAGCCCTACCAATCACAAGTCGATTCCTTAAAATAAATCTCTCAACACACACACACACACACACACACACACACACACAAACACACCATTGATTTTTTTTTTCTCTGGAGAACCCCCACTGATACAGTATTGAAATATAACCTCTTACTACAGTATTTGTACATAATATTAACACCTGCTATTATGATTCCATTTTTTATCAAAAAAAAAAAACTTTAGGGCGCCCGGGTGGCTCAGTTGGTTAAGCGACTACCTTTGGCTCAGGTCATGATCCTGGAGTCCTGGGATTGAGTCCCGCATCGGGCTTCCTGCTCAGCGGGGAGTCTGCTTCTCCCTCTGACCCTTCCCCCCATGTGCCTTCTCTCTCTCATTCTCTCTCTCTCAAATAAATAAAATCTTAAAAAAAAAACTTTAAAACCACTAGTTAACCCTATAATAGAAAAAAAAAAATAATAACTTATGGCTTCTCATTGTGATTATCTGTTATTATTCCCGAAGATTAACATGTGGCAGGAGTTTAGAAACATGAACAGGCATTTAACCCCAGAGAATGGAGTGGAATGGAATCTGAACAAGTCAAATCCGGTTAAGAATATGGCTGGGGGCATTCTTCTCATGGTTTCCTTGGAGACTTAGGGACTCCTCAGTGGGGAGGAGAATCCATCTGAAGTAGGCTTGGTTCCCTACTCACAACTTCCAGTCTTCAACTATCTGGCTGACCTTGCACTGGATGTATATATCAGGTCTTTAGGCACAACTTTATTCCAACATAGGATCCCACTGCTGAAGATTGAACGGCATTGCCTGCCAAATAAACTGCAGTCAGCTTAGGGAGGAGGCATATGGATAATAGAAGTGAGGGTATGGATATTGCGTCAACAACCTCTTCCTCCCTTTTTTGGAGGAGATATCACAGATTTTTTTGAAGTCCGAGTTTGGGAGATCTTTTTTCTTTTCTGAAAAACAGGCATTATGTTAGATAGAAGAGTTTTCCCAAGTTAGAAACTTTCTTCAGAATTTTCTTTCTTTTTTTAACAAACAGCTTCTCAAGGAAAATTATCAAAATTAATTTTACAAAGGGAAAATACAGCCATTTTAGTGAGAAATCCATGTGTACATATAAAATTATTAATTGATGTTTTCTCCTCTCTATTGTCGTAATTGTTTAAGAATCTTATAGAGCCGGTGTTCATCATAACCTTTGCTATTCTGCTTCTGTGGTTGTGATTCTGTCAGGTTTTCCACGAATAAAATCTCTGTTTGGGGATTTATAATTTCATTTCAAGTCTTCCCTATGGAATGGCAACCTTTGCCTGGGAGACAGCTTCTTTATTTTAAATGCAGAGGAATATGCCAAGTAGGTTTTTCACTAGTACATGTATAGTTCAGTTTTCCTTTAATAAGATGTTGTGTTTATTTTTTCATAATTCAAACTGATTTAATATTAGGCCTCTTTAGGAAATCTGAACTCAAGAGCACAGCAAGTCCTCACTCAACCGTCATCAAAATAATGCACCGAGGTTGAGCGTTTTGATACACTCAAGCCTTACATCTCTAAATAATTTAATGTGGTCTTCCATTCTTGGAGAATGGAGAAATGTCCTGAGGCTAAGCCAGTTAAAGTTGCTTGGCATTTGTGCTATTTTGGGAGGTAATAAGCTATTCCCTCCTTGTTCAGTGTCACAGACCCCAGTGTTTACACCATATTTTAAAACCTGATGACAGACAGCATAGCACCAGCTGCCAATGTGACCTATCTTTCCCTTAGTGATTCCATACAAAACAGGCACTTTCCTTTCCCTCTGTCTTTCTGCATTCTCCCTCCTTAGTCTTGGCCTCAGCTTTTGTAGAATCCATGAATTAAATGAGATTATACAAATGAGACACCATGAAGTGCAACTGGAAGGTATTTGTATGATTAGATGGCTGCCTGAATTCTTCGCTCCCCACCCCCCCGCCCCGATGCCTCATGCCTGCATTTTATTTATTTGGTTGATAGGCAGCAGGGTAAAGTGAGAAGTGTGTATGTTGTGACAATGGGCAGGTCTGGATTTGAATTCGTGTTGAAACATGAACTAGTGGTGTGTGCTGGCACAAGTGGTTTGACCTCACTGAGCTTCAGGTCCCTCCTTTGTAAACTGGCTATTAAAAAAAAAAAAAAAGATTGTGTTTTTTTAACAATCTTTAACAATCTCTTCTGATCGTATTTTTATAAGTGTTGTAAAGTGTTGGCATCCAACAGGCACTTAGTGCATTATGGTTGTAATAATTGTAAGGATTCATTTTTATGGAAAAAAAAGTATTTCTGAAGACTTTAATTTTGATCATTTCAATACTTGATCAGAGAGTAATGGGGTAAACTGGTTCATTCATCACCTGCTACTACCGGAGGACAGAGGGAACAATCAGTAGGGGTAACCTGGAATATGGCCAAATGGAGACGCACCTCTTGAGAGTTGACTGGCAAGCACTCAGAGCTGTCTGTTATTTACACTCTTTTCTGACACTTGGTGGATAACTTTTTGTTAATTCAGAGTCTAGACAGTGGCAGAAAGAAAGGAGAGGGAAAATATTTTTATCAATCCCAGTTTTTTTTTTTTTAAAGACTCTCGTAAAAGTAAAAACTCCTGGAGGAAAAAAATAGTTGTTCAGATTAATAAATGGAATACAGTTATAGTTTCTCTGTACAACATGAAGCACTAGAAAAATCACAGGTTTAGCATCAAACAGGCCTGAATTTAAACTTCATCTCTGGAGGCACCTGGCTCTCAGTCGGTAGAGCATGTGACTCTTGATCTGAGGATCATGAGTTCAAGCGCCACGTTGGATGTAGAGCTTACTTAAAAAAAAAAAAAGAAAAGAAATTATTAGAAATTAAAAAAAAATACTTCATCTCTGCCATTCCTGCTTCCCTTCCTTTACATATTGCAAGGGACTAAACTGAAAAATACAAAAGGGGACAGAATTTATGAGGATGATGGAAAATACTGGGAAATATTGTCCTTAAATGTTAACTCTTAAAACTTGGGCCTACTTGTATGCCCTTGAATAGACTGTCTTCACATGTTGTGATATCACTATAAAAATTCCTTGTACCCATAATATCAATGCTTAAACACCTTGTGGAACAGCAGGACAAGCTATTATATAGGACATGTTCAGAGTCCATTACAACCTAAGCTGGAAAAAATTTGAAATAAAGCCCTAAATTCTCATTGATTCTTTCCCATAGCTTATAAATTTTAGAGTAATGCAGCTCAAATACCTGTTTGCATCCTGCTTTTAAAACCCTCAGTGTTCAGTGTGTTGGCTGCTCTCTTGCCTACTCTGTAAGCAACCTTGGCTTTCCATTTCAGAAGGAATCAATGTGGGGGGGCAGGAATCCTCTCAGGATATTTTGTTCTTTGACACAAATACACCAGTCATTCAAAAAATAAAAAAGTGTTCTTATATACCACATGCTTTCAAGTAACTAAATAACAATGAGCTCAACATTAACTGTAAGCATTTCAGTTTACAAGGCAATATTCCTTTATATTTTATTGCTAACCTGAACGAGGGCACCAAAAAAATTCTAGGACACCAAAGATAAGCCAAAGAGTGGTTGAAAATAATTTATTGCCTCTAGAATACATTAGTATTAAGCAAAAGGAGGAGAAATCAGTCAATAATTACAAATTGATTTTCTACTAAATGAAAAGCATTATGATGAAAAAAAATTATACTCATTAATTCTTTACCAGCAAAAAGCTTATAATCTAATAATTACCCTTTTACAACAAATGCTGTATTGGGTGTTATTCCTTTATCTGGAAAGGATGTAAGCCATACTCTTAAAAGTGACACTGGTCACATTCCACATTGTTAATATAAGGACAACCTCACTATATGCCTGAAGAAATTAGTTTTTCTTAATATTAGGTCTTCTAAATGATAATTTTATCATAAACATTTAAAACATAGACAACTACATTCAAAACAATAACATCAAGCAAGAACAGCCTTCAAACTCAAACACCTGGAGATTTCATTATCTGCCTTGTGTGTTCCCCCAACTCGATGTGCCTTTCATCCAGAGGAGTTTATTAAGAGCAGGGTAAACAAAAGGCTATTTTGCTAGGCAGGGAAAATTATTCAGCATCTTTGGGCACTATCCAGACACTCTAATGTTTTCTCATGTGCTGCATCGTGAAGAGTTTTGTGGGTTATCAAGCATAACCCCATGCTCTCAATCGAATCACTCCCTCATTCATATGTAATATCAATAATGTCAACTGCAGTGTTGTTTCTGACTAATGTATTGATGTACTATGATTCATGTAGAATTCAGGGAAGCAGAAATTGCTGATAATGGAAGTGCATTGAATTGGTTTTGTGTCTGGTCGGTAGCAGTGGTGGTTGGCTATTTGAGGAAAGGGGGCAGAGGAGGAGAAAGACAAGAGCTCCTTTTCCTATAAATCAGTAAGTCAAACTACAGTAATGCACTCAATCAGAGTTGAGAATTAAAAAAAGAGAGAGAGGGAGAAAAGTAAAGAAAAATTGACAGGAGAGGCTAATTACTCTAAATGTATGCTAACTTTTAGCAGAATAAAGAATACCTATTTCAAAGTGAGAGTTACCATTAAACTTACAGTAAATAATAAGATAAATCCATTGAAATCAGAACAATTAAAGAGATACCTAGTTTTATCATCATTATTTAATATTACATAAACATAATTCAATATATTATTATTTATATATAATATATATTAATATATATAATATAAATAATATATAATATATAATTATAATATATAATTCAATATATTATAATATTCAGTATATTGACATCAGGTACTAGTGCTAGAGAAGGCACAATATGCCAGTCTTTACGCAATGCCCAATGTAGTATCCATGTATATAAGCCCAAATTAGTAGTACAAAATGGGTCTGATCACTCTGTATCATAATAGGAAATTTTAATATATTTTTTCTGGATTTTATTGCATAAAGCAGATATCATATAAATAATTAAGTTACAGAGCAGAGGTTCTTAATAATAGCCAGTGGACATAAAGGAATCCATGATTTTCTTTCAGAAGGGCCAGGAACTCTTTGAATTTGTATATAATATTTTACGAGTACGTTTTATGTGTCTTCTACAGAAGAGTACCCACCACCTAAGGTACTTTGAGATTCAGAAAGTTAACTGGCATAAAGGATCTAGATAATGTCATCAAGATTATATATATATATGTATATATATATATCCAACCACTTTACCATAAAAAGAAAATGAAGTATATGAACTGTTTGTAGGTAACCTATAAAAATCTATGATGATGCACTATATATATCCACACATACAAATACACATGTAGAGTATGACTTCAACTCATTCTTTAACACAGAAATTTAAAAGTCCACATTCTCTAACCACAACTCAACAATAGTAGAAATTAAAAGCAAAAGGATCATTTCTAAAATCTAAACACTTGAGAAAATTAATATGCTCTTTTAAAAATTATTATGTCGAAATAAACCATAAACTAAGAAAATGTGATATGTAATATAATAAAATGTCAAAAGTTGTGATATTACCTAGCTGTCCTCAAAGGGAAATTTAAATCTTTAAAAGCTTCTATTTTTGAAATGATTTATGAAGCTAAATCATGCATTTAAGAATTAAGGAAATTTAAAAAAGAAAGGAAAGCAGAAGATAGGATAATAAGCAGAAATTAGAAAGGAAAATAAAGAAATAACATTGATAAATGAAGCAAGAGCTGGTGCTCTTCAATGGTCATTAAAATATCCAAAACCCTAGGGACACCTGGGTGGCTCAGTCAGTTAAGTGCCCGACTCTTGATTTCGGCGCAGGTTGTGATCTCAGGGTTGTGAGATCAAGCCCTGCGTCAGGCTCCACGTTCATTGCGGAGCCTAGTTGGGATTCTCTCTTTCCCTCTACCCCTCCCCATGTTCACCTTCTCTGTATCTCTCTCTCTTTCTAAAATGATAAGTAAATAAAGTCTTAAAAAAAATCCAAAACCCTAATACATCTAAAAAAGGGAAGTACATGATAGGAAATGCCAAAGTCAAAGAAAATGCATTATATTCAAGGAATAGAAGGAAAATTTTTTAAATGGGAACACTGCGCTAAAACATTTAATATATTTCAAAGTGCAGAAAAAAATAGAAAATTGTCTATGAAAATATGAATTACTACTATTTTTCAAGGACATTAAGAAATGAAATAGAGCCATAACTATGACTCACGATCAAACAAGTACTCCCAAAGCACACTAATGAAGGGTTGTCTTAGATAAAAGTCCTATCGTCAAAGAAAAATTATTCTGGTGCTATTCATATTGTTACTGAGCAAAGAAAAATATTACCATAGATGCAGATGTCCTAAATAAAATACTAGCAAATGGAATCCATTCGACTAAGGTAGCCTTACACAGGAGAGTTTATTAAGAATGCAAGGATTACTTAACATTCAGAAATACATTATTATTAATTATTATTTTTATTATCATAACAAGCATACATTTAGATTCAAGTGATTTATTTCAGTAGATACTGAGAGGTAATTTGATAAAATGAATCATCCTTTCATAATAAAATTCTTTAATAAACAAGAAAAAGGTATCTTCTTTCTTAACACTATAAAGAGTATCCTTAAGACATAGCAAACATCCCCTTCTAAGGAAAAGAAAAAAAAGACAAGGCTAGCATCTGTAATCATGGCTGTTAGCTAACAGTCTTCTCTAGGTCTAACCACTGTATGAAGTATATAATTTCATGTATAAACACCTATTTCCTTCTAAGTAAGCTGTACTACTCAGTCTCAGACACAGTGGAAGAGAGTTGGAGAGGGATAAGATATCTTTTATTATATGTGTGATAGGCTAGCAGGGCTTCCCTATTTAATTAATTCTGCAACAGATAATTAATGGCTGCTTTCTGCCTGCCACTTTTGGATTTTGATCATTTCTATTATTTCCAATTTAGTGATCTAGAATCCAAAGACTTTTGAACCAAGTTGCTGTCAGCGTGCTGTTTTAATGCTTCTACCCTAAATAAAGTCCTACAACTTTTAGCCACCAAAGGATGTTTTCCTGAAAAGCAACTGTTAAAGATCACAGCACCAAGCAGCCTGGAAGGAATCACCACTCTATCACTTACTCTTGTGACTCTGGGCAAATTATTTACTCTCCCTGTGGCTCTGTTTTCTCATCTGTAAATGAGGATCTTAATGATACTCCTGCTTCATAGGGTAATTGTGAAGATTAGGGGAACTGATGAGCTAACAAACATTTAGAACGGTATTGGGTTATGATAAGAACTGTATAAATAAATGCTGCTTTTACTTAAAAACAGAGCATGATTTATTATCCCAAGAATAATTTTTTTTTCTTTTTCTTTTTCACCTTATTCTCATCTTTGTAAGCATTTAATTGGGGAAATAAATGCTTTACAGTGAGTAAGGAGCACTATCTCCCTCAATATTTTCATTATAGTCTTCATCAGAAATCAGAGAACCCAATGGGATTAAATAGTGATAATCATAAAGTATCTATTCCTATTATTTCTATGTACCCAAAGTACTCTTTTTGGGAATTTAAACACCTTAGTGATAATGTTTGAGTAAGAGAATGTGAATGTATACCAACATATCAGGAAAAGTTACAAATTATGGTATCTATTTTGTTCTTTCGCCCTATTCAAGAGATTAAAACACGCTCTGATAGTCATATGTCAACATATATTGAAAGGTAACTCACAGGAAGCAAGAAAAACTGGGTGTGACTATAAAGGACCCATCATATAGACTATAAATACTCCTTTAGCTTCTGAAGGCTCTTTTTAGAGTTTAGTCTTTTTGGTTTCACATGATTGCTTCCGTACCATTAGCAGTGAGTCTATTCAAATAAAAATAAAAAGTAGCACTTAAAAAATGCTCTTTGGCACTTCAAAAAGCCATATATTAGAGAGCTAATTGGTATAGCTTTTACAACTTTCACATTGATTTTTTTCCCATTGATTTTTTTTCCCCCTCCTTTGAGCTGTCTTTTCATCCTGCCACTACTATGAATTCTGCTTTTCAGTTCTTGGGGAGTAGATTGCATGCAAGAGAAGATAGTCAGTGAAAGTGACAAGCTTCCCAAGAACTTTTGTTCTTCTGTTCTGCCATATTTTAATTTCGGGCAAGTAGAACCACTTGAGAGTGTACTGATTGGACTATATTGGAAACCCTTCTTTGGAGACTTAGAAATTTCCATGAAAATGAGATATGGCGATATCTGGCGATTCAGCCTGGGAGCACTGAATTTCTCTATTGCAGAGAAAGAGTCTCCCACCTTGAAAAAAAATTTGGGGAATGACAAGATTTATTTTTGAAAGCTAATTTCCTTCTACATATGGAGTCATGAGCTAAATAAATATAACATTTCAGAAATTGGTATTCTATTCTATTTTCCATCATCACTATCACCATCAAAAATATATATATGATTATATGACTCCCTTGTTTCATTACAATAACTTCCAGTATATTATAAACACTTCAATAACATGAAACAGTAGTTGAGGAAATGACATGGCAGAACGTCCTGAAAACAATTTGAAGAATATATGTAAGAAATGCTTCCAAAACACATACCTGCTTCTGATTCGGTATAAAATGTGATATCCTCTCCTCAATGGTGAGTCCAAGTTTCTTCTAAATTCCAAATGAACTAATCACCCTCCTCCATTATCTTTGTTCTAGTCAATGTTTTCCCATTAAAAAAAAGACTTAGTTTTTTTATTTGGCCATGCTTGAAATAAGGTGGGGCTAGCATACAAAGGAACGATAGATCCATTGAGGAGATATTTAAAGGGAAAATCAACTGGTCTTGGTGACAGGTTATGGAGAGAAAGGGAGCATGAATTGACCAAGAGAGTCCCCCAGTATCTGGCTGACTCTGCAATGTGGTTGGAGGTGCCATCTACTAGGAAGGGAAATGTTTGAGGAAGACAGGGGGAGGGGGTGGTGAATATCACGAGTTCGGTTTTGGACATGATGATTCTGAGGTGCCTTGGCGACATCCAAGCAAAGATGTCCAGTAGACAGTTGGCTGTAAAAGTGTAGAAGCTAGAAGAAATCTGAACGGAATATGTTATTTTGCCGTTTAGAGACATGAATGGTGAAGTTTGGGTGGAGAACATTTCACATCAGAGTGAAATGTTGGTGCTAGTGGAAGGAATGTCTGCTTGCATCCTAACAGAGGAATATACATTGTACTGTCACTCTCTTTTTTCAATAATTGCTCTTCTACCACTACAGAGATTTCCGGATCCTTAGACTACTCTTCTGTTGTTGTTTTTTTTTTTTTTTTCAATGTATGTTCTGCAATTTTTGAATCATCAATTTATGCTAAATATATTAATACATATTTTTGAAAAAGCTTGCTTATTTGATTGAAAGTTCACTTTTGTTAAATAATGCAAGTATATTTTTAAAGCACTAAATCTTTCATATAAAAATACTAATAGTGGTTTCCTTCTCCATTCTTCCTAATCTTGAGGTCTGACGCCCAGAGGCAGCGTATTCAACTCTTTTGCTTCTTCTAATTAATGTGCATAGGCTGACATTTCTTCATTTACAAAATTCAGAGAGTTTCTCCTGAATTTCTTTTCTTGTAGTTGAGGATTTATTTCTGTTAAATATTACTCCCATACATTTCCCTGTGTTCTATCTTTACAATATTTAAAACCTCTTGAATTGTTCTTTTATATTTTTTAATCCTTTAAAATTTTAACATTTCTTTTTCCTCTATTCCCTTTTTACTCTGATTTCAGGGATATAGTATCTTTGCTTATCTGGAGTTACTAATTAAATATTTTTAAAGATTTGTGTCTGTTTCCTGAATGATCTTTTTTTTGTTTGGTTTTTTTGTTTGTTTGGTCTCGCCTCTCACTTTTATTATAGAAGCTTCTTCAAAAGCCTGATGATCTGGGGTTGTCTATGCCTATATAAGAAGACTCCTGGAAAGCTGATTGAAACTCAGTATGGGGATCAACCTTGTAGGCTGGTCACTTCACCTTAATGTGATCAGACGTGTGCTGCCCGTCCAGGAAGGCTTTCTTGGGGAAATCAAAGGATAATACTTGCACTCCCTGTGGTATAATTGTACATGTGCATAGTATTATCCCTGGATTTCAGCAAGTTCCAGGCTTAGAGAAGTGTGACTCACTACTATGTGGGCTTTATCTGCATCTTCCTGTTTTTATCCTTGGCATTTATCCCTGATCTCCACCATGCCTGGGGTCTTCCATCTGGACCTTTGCTGCCTCTCACTAGTGTGCCCTCTGCAGCCACCTACAGCCTGTCTTCTGTGTGCAGTCAGTTACATCTCCTCTATCTGACTTCTTTTTTTAAAAAAAGATTTATTTTATTTATTTTAGAGGGGGGAGGAGCAAAGGGAGAGGGAGAGAGAGAATCTCAAGCAGACTCCCCACTGAGTACAGAGCCTGACGTGGGGCTGGATCTCAGGACCCTGAGACCATGACCTGAGCTGAAACCAAGAGTTGGACACTCAACCTAGTCATGCAGGCGCCCCTCCTCCATCTGCCTTCTTCCTGTAAAATGTATTCAGATTTGTCCTCCGTTATTGCCTTCAATCGCATTTTCTTTGTCCATCTTAGAGGTGCTTTGATGGAGAGGAAAAATAAATACACACAGTCAATGCACCTTGTGTAACTGGATGTCTTCCTCTTCATTTGACTGTAAAATCACCGTTGTGTTTCCAAAGCCTAGCATGTTGTGTGGTTTATAAAAGGCAACCAATACAGGACCTGAAATGAACAGAACTCATGGTGGTTTTGATAAAATTAATGGATATTTTCTTTTATGAAAAAATACTACCCCCATTGCCATGAATATTATAACTGTGCCTTCTTCCTATTTTAATTGTTCAGTAATTTCCTGGCCTTTTGAAATTATGGCACCAAAGAATAATTGCTTTCAGTAAGTGATATGACACTGCATCTGTCTTGTAGGAAATTCATGAGTTCACTGCGTGGTCTCCCCCTATCCCACAGCACTAAGAATGGAAAATAGTTTTATCTTACATTTTTATATTGAGCTGAAGATCAGTTTTACCTTACATTATATGCCACAATGAATCTTTAAGGGAAGAAAAATCTAAAAAAATATCCAAAATAGAGGTTTCAATATGGGCAAAAATACTTACCAGTTATATGTAGGAAACTAAAAACTATCCCAAATAGAGTTTTCAATATGGGCAAAAATACTTACCAGTTATATGTAGGAAGGAAATAATTATTTCACACAGTGACATTATTTTTGAATGGGAAGTAGAATTTCTGAATCCTATTTCACAGGTAAGAAAAAAAATGAGGTCCAAAGGCACTGCAGATCTATCTAGCTAATTAGTAGCTGAAAGAGTCCATCTTCCAAGTTTGTTCCAGTGTTTTTTCCACAATATCACATTACATCTAAAATTCATCTGAAGGTCTTTTAGATAAGTTGTTCCATAGTTTTATGAAATTTCCTGCACAACTCTGCCCTTGTCCCAGCATCATGATTAATGAACTTAGCTTTGTGTAAAGTTTTTCTTCTCACCACACCTTCACATGATCCAGAACCACAGTTGTTTCTTCGAAAAAAATTACTGATTTCACTCACATGTTATTGTTCAGATAGCATTATTAGAGCCATTTAAAAAGTTTACGCTCCCACATTTCTTTGATACCCTGGAATTACATTGAGATATAACTTTACCCTCTCGATCCTCAATCTTTCTTTTGTCTTAGGTGAGAAGATTTGCCACTGGTGGGTAGACACTGCAAGTGGAAGTTTATAGCTTTCCTTCCCTGTCTTCCAAAGAAACATTTAACAAATTATTTCAAAATATAATATTCCCTATTTTAAATAAGGAAATTTTCTGGCCAGCTCAAGGTCAGAAAGTATTTTCTAATTATTACATTTTTATGTGGACTCTAGTATCATGCTCTCAGAACAGACCAGCCAAGTTAATAAAAATCCATAGCTTAAGTATTTAAAAGTAGGATTCAGCAAGCTTTGCAGTAGAGGCTGAGCTGGTGTATCGGTGTTGTAGTTTCACTAATCAGCTTGAAACATCTCTCAAATGGAAGGCAAACAAGATATGCTTGCAAGTAAAATTCACTACCTAATCTTAGAGGAAATCACTTAATTCTCTGTCTCTCCATTTGCACTGCTTAATAAACAAGTGAGCAGTATGGCCTGTTTCCTATGGTTTGAAGGGTTATGTTTATACTTCTCTCAAAATATTTGAGGATTCTTAAAAAAAAATATTTGGGGATTCTTGTATCTAGTGTTACATGAGATAATTATGTTATCTGATATTAGCTGGGAAATTTTTCATTGAAAAGGGAAGCAATAATACTGCAGCATTGAGGGTCATTAATTGAAATGTGATCATTCAGATGAGGATTACTGCATATAAAATTCATTTTTGTACTATATCTGACAAAACTATGCTAATAAACTATGTTACATATGTAAATATGTACGGCAAACACATATTTCACCTACACTAGATTATTTTAAGGCATTTTTTTGATGATTACAGTAGCAGCTTCTTAAATGTATGAAGTTTGTATAATATGGAAAGGCACACAGACACAAAAAAATCACCTGTAATCCCACCAGTCCACCATAGGCTCTCTATTTTTTTTTAAGATCTAATTGGCTTTATTCTTTATTCAACAGTTCATGACTTGGGCAGCATCTCACCCAGCAGATGGGAGGGAGCTCCCAACACCATAGGCTCTTTTAATAGTTTAGTGTATTTCAAATTTCTCCCAATTTTTTCCAAAGTTAGAGAAAATTGTATAAACTATTATCCTTGATGCTACACATTGAAACAAATCTCATTTTACATATTAATTTATACTCTTCTAGTCTTTATTAAAGGCATAAATGTTTTCCCAAGATATTTAAATATTCTCTTAAAACATGTTCAGTATTTTGTTGTTTAAATATGCCACAACTTTTTTACCAACCTTTGGGGATACTTTAGAAGCATTGTTTTACTCACAGGGAAACAACATCCTCATTACACATAATTTAAATCTATTCATAAAATGGTTCCCTGAAGGATCTCAAAGTAGGAAGGGTTGTTGTTGTTGTTGTTTAGTGGTGTTTTTATTTTGAAGATCATTCAAGTTATAGTAATTAATTAAAATGAACCAAGCTCTTTTTTTTAAATATTTGCTTGAATTAGTCATTAAGTGAGTTTGGATATGGATTGAGAAACTTACTGATGTTTTATTGCTTTTTTTTTCATTAAAATTTTTTATTGTTACGTTGATCACCGTACTTTACATCATTAGTTTTTGATGTAGTGTTCCATGATTCATTGTTTGTACGTAACACCCAGTGCTCCATGCAGAACGTGCCCTCTTTAATACCCATCACCAGGCTAACCAATATACCCACCCCCTCCCCTCCAGAACCCTCAGTTTGTTTCTCCGACTCCATCGTCTCTCATGATTCGGTGCCCCCACCGATTTCCCCTGCTTCATTCTTCCCTTCCTGATATCTTCTTTTTCTTTTAACATATAATGTATTACTTATTTCAGAAGTGCAGGTCTGTGATTCAACAGTCTTACACAATTCACAGCGCTCACCATAGCACATACCCTCCCCAGTGTCCATCACCCAGTCACCCCATCTCTCCCACCCCCCTCCCCTCTAGAACCCTCAGTTTGTTTTTCAGAGTCCATCGTCTCTCATGGTTCGTCTCCCCCTCTGACTTACTCCCCTTCATTCTTCCCCTTCTGCTATCTTTTTTTTTCTTAACATATGTTGCATTATTTGTTTCAGAGATACAGATCTGTGATTCAACAGTCTTGCACAATTCACAGCACTCACCATAGCACATACCCTCCCCAATGTCTATCACCCAGCCACCCCATCCCTCCCACCCCCCACCACTCGAGCAACACTCAGTTTGTTTCCTGAGATTAAGAATTCCTCATATCGGTGAGGTCATATGATACATGTCTTTCTCTGATTGACTTATTTCACTCAGCATAACACCCTCCAGTTCCATCCACATCGTTGTAAATGGCAAGATCTCCTTCATTTTGGTGGCTGCATAATATTCCATTGTATATATATACCACTTCATCTTTATCCACTCATCTGTCGATGGACATCTTGGCTCTTTCCACAGTTTGGCTATTGTGGACATTGCTGCTATAAATATCGGGGTGCATGTACCCCTTTGGATCCCTACATTTCTATCTTTGGGGTAAATACCCAGTAGTGCAATTGCTGGATAGTATGGCAGCTCTATTTTCAACGGTTTGAGGAACCTCCATACTGCTTTCCAGAGTGGTTGCACCAGCTTGCATTCCCACCAACAGTGTAGGAGGGTTCCCCTTTCTCCGCATCTCCACCAACATCTGTCGTTTCCCGACTTGTTAATTTTAGCCATTCTGACTGGTGTGAGGTGGTATCTCATTGAGGTTTTGATTTGGATTTCCCTGATGCTGAGCAATGCTGAGCACTTTTTCATCTGTCTGTTAGCCATTTGGATGTCTTCTTTGGAAAAATATCTGTTCATGTCTTCTGGTCATTTCTTGATTGGATTATTAGTTCTTTGGGTGTTGAGTTTAATAAGTTCTTTATAAATTTTGGATTCCAGCCCTTTATCTGATATGTCATTTGCAAATATCTTCTCCCATTCTGTCGGTTGTCTTTTGGTTTCGTTGACTGTTTCTTTTGCTGTGCAGAAGCTTTTTATCTTGATGAAACCCCAATAGTTCATTTTTGCCCTTGCTTCCCTTGCCTTTGGCAATGTTTCTAGGGACAAGTTGCTGAGGCTGAGGTCGAAGAGGTTGCCGCCTGTGTTCTCCTTTAGGATTTTGATGGACTCCTGTCTCATGTTTAAGTCTTTCAACAATTTTGAGTCTATTTTTGTGTGTGGTATAAGGGAACGGTCCAGTTTCATTCTTCTGCATGTGGCTGTCCAATTTTCCCAACACCATTTGTTGAAGAGACTGTCTTTTTTCCATTGGACATTCTTTCCTGCTTTGTCAAAGATTAGTTGACCATAGAGTTGAGGGTCCATTTCTGGGCTCTCTCTTCTGTTCCACTGATCTATGTGTCTGTTTTTGTGCCAGTACCATACTGGCTTGATGATGACAGCTTTGTAATAGAGCTGGAAGTCAGGAATTGTGATGCCACCAGCCTTGCTTTTCTTTTTCAACATTCCTGTGACTATTAAGGGTCTTTTCTTGTTCCATACAAATTTTAGGATTATTTGTTCCATTTCTTTGAAAAAAGTGGATGGTATTTTGATGGGAATTGCATTGAATGTGTAGATTGCTCTAGGTGGCATTGACATCTTCACAATATTTGTTCTTCCAATTCATGAGCATGGAATGTTTTTCCATTTCTTTGTGTCTTCCTCAATTACTTTCATGAGTATTTTATAGGTTTCTGAGTACAAATCCTTTGCCCCTTTGGTTAGGTTTATTCCTAGGTATTGTATGGTTTTGGGTGCAATTGTAAATGGGATCGACTCCTTGATTTGTCCCTCTTCTGTCTTGTTTGTTGGTTTATAGGAATGACTGATTTCTGTGCATTGATTTTATATCCTGCCACTTTACTGAATTTCTGTATGAGTTCTAGCAGTTTTGGGGTGGAGTCTTTTGGGTTTTCCACATACAGTATCATATCATCTGCAAACAGTGAGAGTTTGACTTCTTCTATGATGATTTGGATGCCTTTTATTTCTTTTTGTTGTCTGATTCCTGTGGCTAGGACTTCTAATACTATGTTGAATAGCAGTGGGGATAGTGGACATGCCTGCCGCATTCCTGACCTTAGGGGGAAAGCTCTCAGCTTTTACCCATTGAGAATGATATTCGCTGTAGGTTTTTCATAGATGGCTTTTATGATATTGAGGTATGTAACCTCTATCCCTATACTCTCAAGAGTTTTGATCAAGAAAGGATGCTGTACTTTGTCAAATGCTTTTTCTGCATCAATTGAGAGGATCATATGATGCTTGTTCTTTTGTTTGTTAATGTATTGTATCATGTTGATTGATTTGCAGATGTTGAACCAACCTTGCAGCCCAGGGATAAATCCCACTTAGTCGTGGTGAATAATCCTTTTAATATACTGTTGGATCCTATTGGCTAGTATTTAGGTAAGAATTTTTGTATCCATGTTCATCAAGGATATTGGTCTGTAATTCTCCCCTCTGATGGGGTCTTTGTTTGGTTTTGGGATCAAGGTAATGCTGGCCTCATAAAACGGGTTTCGAAGTTTTCCTTCCATTTCTATTTTTGGAACAGTTTCAGGAGAATAGGTATTAATTCTTCTTGAAATGTTTGGTAGAATTCCCCTAGGAAGCCATCTGGCCCTGGGCTTTTGTTTGTTGGGAGATTTTGGATGACTGCTTCAATTTCCTTAGTGGTTCTAGGTCTGTTCAGGTTTTCTATTTCTTCCTGGTTCAGTTTTGGTAGTTGATACATCTCTAGGAATGCATCCATTTCTTCCAGGTTATCTAATTTGCTGGCATAGAGTTGCTCATCATATGTTCTTATAATTGTTTGTATTTCTTTGGTGTTGGTTGTGATCTCTCCTCTTTCATTCATGATTTTGTTCATTTGGGTCATTTCTCTTTTCTTTTTGATAAGTCTGGCCAGGGGTTTATCTATCTTGTTAATTCTTTCAGAGAACCAGCTCCTAGTTTTGTTGATCTGTTCTACTGTTCTTTTGGTTTCTATTTCATTGATTTCTGCTCTGATCTTTATTATTTCTCTTCTCCTGCGGGGTTTAGGCTTTATTTGCTGTTTTTTTCTGTAGCTCCTTTAGGTGTACGGTTAGGTTGTGTATTTGAGACCTTTCTTGTTTCTTGAGAAAGGCTTGTATTGCTATATACATTCCTCTTAAGACTGCCTTTGCTGCATCCCAAAGATTGTTGAACAGTTGTGTTTTCATTTTCATTGGTTTCCATGAATTTTTTAAATTCTTCTTTAATTTCCTGGTTGACCCATTTATTCTTTGGTAGGATGCTCTTTAGCCTCCATGTATTTGAGTTCTTTCCGACCTTCCTCTTGTGATTGAGTTCTGGCTTCAAAGCATTGTGGTCTGAAGATACACAGGGAATGATCCCAATCTTTTGGTACAGGTTGACATCTGATTTGTGACCTAGGATGTGATCTGTTCTGGAGAATGTTCCATGGGCACTAGAGAAAAATGCGTATTCCGTTGCTTTGGGATGGAATGTTCTGAATATGTCTGTGAAGTCCATTTGGTCCAGTGTGTCATTTAAAGTCTTTATTTCCTTGTTGATCTTTTGCTTAGATGATCTGTCCATATCAGTCAGGGGGCTGTTAAAGTCCCCCACTATTATTGTATTGTTGTCGATGTGTTTCTTTGCTTTTGTTATTAATTGCCTTATATAATTGGCTGTTCCCATGTTAGGGGCACAGATATTTACAATTGTTAGATCTTCTTGTTGGATAGACTCTTTAAATAGGATATAGTGTCCTTCCTCATCTCTTATTACAGTCTTTGGTTTAAAATCTAATTTGTCTGATATGAGGATTGCCACTCCAGCTTTCTTTTGGTGTCCATTAGCATGGTGAATGGTTTTCCACCCCCTCGCTTTCAATCTGGGGGTGTCTTTGGGTCTAAAATGAGTCTCTTGCAGACAGCATATCGATGGGTCTTGTTTTTTTTATCCAATCTGATAGCCTGTGTCTTTTGATTGGGGCATTTAGCCCATTGACATTCAGGGTAACTATTGAAAGATAGGAATTTAGTGCCAATGTATTGCCTGTAAGTTGACTGTTATTGTATATTGTCTGTGTTCCTTTCTGGTCTATGCTGCTTTTAGGCTCTCTCTGCTTAGAGGACCCCTTTCAATATTTCTCGGAGGGCTGGTTTCGTGTTTGCAAATTCCTTTAGTTTTTGTTTGTCGTGGAAGCTTTTTATCTCTCCTTCTATTTTCAATGACGGCCTAGCTAGATATAGTATTCTTGGCTGCATATTTTTCTCGTTTAGTCCTCTGAAGATATCATGCCAGTCCTTTCTGGCCTGCCAGGTCTCTGGATAGGTCTGTTGCTAATCTAATGTTTCTACCATTATAGGTTACATATCTCTTCTCCCCAGGTGCTTTCAGGATTTTCTCTTTGTCTCTGAGACTCGTAAGTTTTACTATTAGATGTCAGGGTGTTGACCTAATTTTATTGATTTTGAGAGGGGTTCTCTGTGCCTCCTGGATTTTGATGCCTATTTCCTTCCCCACATTAGGGAAGTTCTGTGTTATAATTTGCTCCAATATACCTTCTGCCCCTCTCTCTCTTTCTTCTTCTTCTGGGATCCCAATTATTCTAATGTTGTTTCATCTTATGGTATTGCTTATCTCTTGAATTCTGCGCCCGTGATCCAGTAGTTGTTTATCTGTCTTTTTCTCAGCTTCTTTATTTTCCATCATTTGGTCTTCTATATCACTGATTCTCTCTTCTGCCTCATTTATCCTAGCAGTTAGTTGCCCCATTTTTTATTGCACCTCATTAATAGCCTTTTTGATTTCAACTTGGTAGATTTTAGCTCTTTTATTTCTCCAGAAAGGATTTCTCTCATAACTTCCAGGCTTTTCTCAAGCCCAGCTACTATCTTTAAAATCATGATTCTGAACTCTAGGTCCGACATCGTACTAATGTCCGTATTGAGTAGGTCCCTGGCAGATGGTACTACCTCTTGTTCTTTTTGTTGAGATGATTTTTTTCGTCTTGTCATTTTGTCCAGAGGAGAATAGATGAATGAGAGAACAAAATGCTAAAAGGTAACAACGTCCCCAGAAAATATACTCTAAACAAATCAGAAAAGACCTGAAACCAGGGGAAAAGAAAAAGAAAGAGGGGAAAAAAAAGAAAAAGATAAAAACAAACAAAAACAGAACAAAACAAAAAAACAGAATATGATCAAATATGATCAGGCTGGTACATAGATCAGTGCCACACACTAGATTTTGGGTGCATTTTGGTCTGTTGGAAGAAAGTGCCTCCCAAAATTATAAAGGAAGAAAGACTTATATATGTACAAAATAAGGGTTGATACGATGAAGGAATGGAATATGACTGTAAAGATGAAAATTATAAAAAATTTTATAAAAGGAATTAATAAGATAAGAAGTTGTTTGCAAAAAGAAAGAAGAGAATTTAAAAAAAAAAGAAAAAAGGGGGAGAGAACGTGATCAGGTAGGAGACTAGAACAAAGCCATACACTAGAGATTTAGGGTATATTTTGATCTGTTAGAAGAAACTCTATCTCAAAATTTTAAAGAGAGAACAACTTATACATATATGCCAAAAATAAGGGTAACTACTATGAAGGATAGAATATGATTCTAAAAATAAAAAATAAAAAAATTTTTTTTTAAAAAGGGATTGGTTGAAAAAGGGAAAAAGAAAAATTTTTTAAAAAGTTAAAAAAATTAACTTTGAAAGACTAAAGAATCACGGTAAAAAAGCCATGAATTCTATGTGCAGTATTCCCCTAGCGCTGGAGTTCTCCCGTTCTCCTTGATCGGTAAACTTGGTCTTGGCTTGCTGGCTGTTCTTCCTGTTCTTCTGGGGGAGGGGCGTGTTGCCATGGTTCCCAAATGTCTTTGCTGGAGTTGGAATTGCCCCGCCCTTGCCGGGTCCGGCCTAAGTAATCTGTCCGGGTTTGGTCTCAGGAGCTTTCGTTCCCTGCAAGCTCACAGTACAGCTTTGGAGGACGACAGTGAAAATGGCAGCCTCCCAATCTCCGGAGGAGCCGAGACCTCTGGGCCCCACTCCCCAGTGCGCCCCCAGAGAAAAGCAGTCAGTCACTCCCATCTCCCCGGTCTCCGGCCGCACTCCGTGCTCACCCGGCCTGTGACCGAGCGTTGCTATCTCTGGCACCCGACCCCCTGTGGAGTCTCCAAACCCAGCAGATTCTCGCGGTGCGCTCCCGCGCCGCTCCTCCCGGGGGAGGGAGGGGAGTCTCCCCGGGTCTGCCGCTTGTTGGGTCCCTGCTGGAGGAGCAGTGGCCCGACTGGGCCGCGGATCACAGTTTATGGCAACCCCGAGCTGAGAGCCCGCGCCTCGGCTCCGTCTCTGCAGCCGGCTTCCCCGCTCCGATTCCTGGGAGCTCTGCCGCACTCAGGCACCCCCGGTCTTTCTGTGACCCCGAGGGTCCTGAGACCACACTGTCCCGCGAGGGTTCCACCCCCCGCTTAGCCACTGCAGCGATGTCCCTCCGCAGAGCTGACTTCTAAAAGGTCCGATTTTGTGCTCCACGGCTCTAGCACTTGCCAGAAGCGGCCGACGGAGGCCCCCTCCCCCGCCGTCTATCCTCCCGAATATCGCCTCGGATTCACTTCTCCGCACGTCCTACCTTCCGGTAAGTGGTCGCTTCTCTGTTCAGAGAGTTGTTGCTACTCTCTTTTGTGATCTCCTGCTGAGTTCGTGGGTGTTCAGAATGGTTTGATCCTTAGTCAGCTGAATTCCTGAGACCAGACGAAATCCAGGTCTCCTACTCCTCCGCCATCTTGCCCAGCCAAAAAACTGTTTTATTGCTCTTAAGATAGAAAATAATTTGAGTGAAATTTTGATTTCATAAAAAGTACACCAAGGAGGATACCTAGAAAGCTACATTTTTATTCTAGTGCCTGTGTTCTCATGTCCTTGTATCAATATTAGGAAAATAATTATTCTTTCATTTCCAGCAGAAAACATAGAACGAAAAAGAGACTATTTTCTTGGTGTAGAGATAATTCTTTTTTCCTATCTCCAGTTTTATACACAGAAGATTCAATTTTTCTGGGATCTTCAAAAAGCACATATTTGGCAATAATTCTGCTCAAATGCCTTATTTTTTCAGAGGGAAGTTTCACTTCATATAACAGGAAGCTTGAAAGGATCCTCTTTAGGAGAAAACAGTGCACTGATATGTTTGGAAGGGCAGGGAGTCTTTGGTTATGCTCTATGGAGTAGAAATCTCTTTTCATTTAAAAAATAGATCTTTTCGGGGAGCTCTGTTCTTCTTTCTGCTGAATAAAACAGCTTGAATTTCTGATGAGGATTCTTTAGAGTATATTTGTCTTCTGCTGACAATGAGATTCATGGGAATACTTGCCATTAACACAAATGGGAGCTAAACACATCAATTGCTTCATGTGAAGATTAAAATGCTCCTCTTCATTTGAACCCAATACATTATTGGTAATTACATTATATGTCAATAATAATCACTCTTATTCTGTTTAACACTGCTGCTTAGAAACAGGCATCTTATTGCACTACAAGGGTCATAAAAAACATGAAAAACATGGAGATATTTTCTTACAGTTTTGTGGGGCTTAACCTAATGACAGAAAGATTTATTTAAATCTTCTTTTGCTAATATAACTTGTATTTATTGCCAGAAGATACAAAACAGAATAAAATATTTAACATGTTTACATAAAATGACATAGTTACAAGATTTATGTTTTTCTACAGATAGGATTCTCTTCCAATATCTACCAAAAACAATTTGAAGGCGCTAAAGAATTTTTTAAAATACAGCATATTCGAATACCAACTTGTAAAATAAGACCAATTGAAGCTTTTTTGTGGCTCTTATTTTTTAAAATAATAACCAAACTATTCACTTAGTGATAAATGAATGTGACTCTGTAATTTTTCTGAAAATAAGTTATTAATTATTGTCTTATAAGCATATACATATACACATACATTAATATTTTGTCATATTTCCTCCTTTATGCATATCTCCTCATGAGTTATTTTAAGCAGAAGTATATTTTATTATATCATATTTCATTGAGTCTATGATGTTATCAATCTTAAGACACATCCTTACCCTGTGTACCATTAAGAAAAAAAATTGTTACTTGTTAAACTATCACAAGATACCATCTTATCACTATTTTATTTTATACTTTTGAAGCATACTTTTAGACATATTTAGACATTTTATTATTTATCATGCCAAAATGTATATATGAGAATATAAGTAAAATAAATTTATTACATTTTTTCTAAAATAACTCTTCATTTTAAGTCAAACCCTTCAGAATCTCTTTCTGACACAGAGTCATTGACGTTTGTTCTTAAACCTAAAATACCATGCTGTACTCTCAAAAACACTGTGGGTGTGGAATTCCTTAAAAGAATGTTCTGCCGTTGGTTTTGCTGTTGTCTGGTATTTTCTCCCAACCCAGTGACACATGTTCAGCAAATTCTGATGTTACCACTTTCTTGCTTTTATGAAAAGATCTGATAGGAAGAATTCCAGAGAACTTTAGGGACATATATGAGTTTCTCATTTGTTCTATAATCGTTTGTTAATCGAAATATCAAGGAGTTGCCATTATCTATTCACATCACAGAGAACAAATAAGTAATTTTTTCACCCATCTTAATCAATGTAAACCGGGCCACCTGAACAACAGTGATTGTTAAGATGCCACTAGTTGTAAGATTTATTTTAATGAAGAAATGTTAAAATGTGAAAAACTGTGAGTTTTCTAATTAGTGATTTATGGTACTTTAATAACTTAAAACTTTAGCCTTTTTCTTTCTTTCTTTCTTTCTTTCCTTCTTTCTTTCTTTTTCTTTCTTTCTTTCTTTTTCTTTCTTATTTATTTTCTGAAAATATTAATGAATGTTTCTCTGAAGTTTCCAGCCAGACATTTGTGATTATTGCATATCACCTAATATTTATCTCCATTGCTAAAAAAAAGTTGAATTGTGAGCATTGAAATTGTGTCTTCACACATAAAAGGAAATGATAACTGAAGTAGTTTCTGTTTACTTTGGGTCAGATGTAATTTGTAAAACTGAAGCTCTATGCCGATTAAACAGTAATTCCCCATTCATTTCTCCCCAAGTCCCTGGCGACCACTGTTCTGTTTTCTCTCTATGATTTTGACTACTCTAAGTACCTCATATAGGTGGACTCATACAGTAGTTGTCTTTTTATGATTGGTTTATTTCACTTAGCATAATATCCTCAAGGTTCACTCATGCTGTACCATATGTCAGAATTTTCTTTATATATATATATATATATATATATATATATATATATATATATATATATCACAGTTTGTTTATCCATTCGTCCATCAGTGGGCACTTGGTTGCCTCCATGTTTTAGTTATTGTGAATAAATACTACTGTAAACATGGATATACAAATATTTCTTCAACATCCTGCTTTCAATTCTTTTGGGTATATACCCAGAAGTGGAATTGCTGGATCATATGGTAATTCTATTTTTAATTTTTTAAGGACTGCCATGCTCTTTTCCACAGTGGCTACACCATTTTACACTCCCACCAATAATGCACAAGGATTCTAATTTCTCCACATTCTTTCCATGTTATTTTCTGTTTTGGTGTGGTGTGATGTATGTGTGTGTGTGTGTGTGTGTGTGTGTGTTTGATAATAGACATCCTAATGAGTAAGAGGTGGTATCTCATGGTACTTTTGATTTGCATTTTCCTAAACCATTCCTAAAATAACAAACTAAAACTAAAAATATATATCAAAACTAAATATATATATATATTTATACATAATGGATATATATATATATATATCCATTAGCCATAAAGTGGGACATACATATTGTAGTATATTCATACAAGGCGCATGTTGATGAGGATGAATGTACAGAATAACCTGGTTTCATAAACATTGTTTTTTCATAAAAGTAAATCTAGATTCATAATATGTTGAGTGAAAGAAACCAGACACTCATGAATATGTACTATATGGTTCTATTTCAATAAAGTTCAAAAACAGACAAAATTAATCTGTGGTGTTAATAGTTGAAATAATGGTTACTCTTGGGAGAAGCATAAATATATATCATACACTACAATATAAATATAAACCCAATAAATACATATCATATCACTATGTTTCCATAAAGTTGAAACACAATAAAACTATTTTATGGCATTAGAGCTCAGGGTAACCATTGCTTTGGGGAGGATATAATGACTGGGCAGGTGGGAGCTTCCGTTTCTTGATGTAGGTACTGGCTACATGAATATGTTTTTGAAAATTCATTGATCGATATAGTTATGACTTATGTACTTTTCTATTAATGTGTTATAGTCCAATACAAAAAAATTAAAATACTGTTATCCTTTCTTTTTTCTACTATTAAATCTTCTTTGTCCAACACGTTAGTGATTATAACAAGAAAACCTGTAAAAATCTATGTACAATAGATAAGAGAAGGATGCAAAGTCAAAGGCAATGTCTAAATAGAAACCTTTTTTGTTCTGTATTTCAGCCCAATAGATTCACTCAGTGATGGAATTTGGAAAAAGGTTGCTTTATGAACCCACCTAAAATAGCAGGGAAGGGGACACAGCAGAGGCCAATTTCTAAGGTGCTTTTATGTTAAAAATTAATTCCAAGTGAAAGAATGGCAACATCCAAGCAACCATTCCTGAACTGAAGTATTTATTCAGTGTTTTTATGTCAAAATGGATTTTGCTTTATTATTGCTAGTGAGAGTACTTTAAAGACCTGAAGATTACCTCAGAACTAATGAGTCCTCTTAATTTTTGAAATTCAGAATAGAAGGTAAACATTAAGAAGCAGTATATAAACATTCATAATAACTTAACCAAATCAAACTTTCAATACAAATAGTCTTTCAATAAATGAGAGAGAGAGAGCAAGCAATATTTCACCCATTTTAAATAATAACAACTCCTCCTTGGCGGACCAAAATATTCACATTTACCAAGTTTAGGGTGTTTTTGTTTTCCAACTAGCTCTTATGTATGTATATTGACACGTTCTCTCTCTCAGCCCCTTTGCTATCCTGTGCACTTTCCTCTTTCAGTAGTCTTTTGGTCAGACATACGATGTCTGTTTGACATATTTTTTTTTTGTTATAACAAGCTTTCATTTTTATGACTTGGGATGGAAGTCAAATCGCCTATAGCACTCAGTTGATATCATAGTCCAGTCGTATACTCACAATATCATTATTTATTTCTATCATCAACTAAACTCTTCACCTAAGTGTGGATTTTACTAGTTTACCTCCAAAAAGATAACCCTATTTCCATGTTTTATATTTTTATTATGCAAAAAAAAAAATTAAGAATAGAAAACATTTCCATGCTTGTTAATGATCATTTTTACACAGTGTGAGGAAGTGTGTACACATTTGCTAATATTTTCTTATTAGTTTTATCTCTAATCAGAGTTCATCCTGGATCGTTTTCCTTAGCACTGTCTAAAATAGGACTCATGCTCCTCACACATGCTCCTCACACTGACTGCACACAGTTAAAATAACCCCAAACCGGGACCCCTCCAGGCTGTAGGTCTGTGCTCTGAACAAGGACATAACCTTGAATCAAGACTTTCCTCGGGCTTCCTGTCCTCTAGCATCCCATCTGTCTCTCCCTTAGCATCCATAAGTAACAAATGCAACTGCTTCCTCTTTTCTTGCTTTCCTTTGGGGCCGGGGCGGGAGGGAATACTAGTGAGGAATATATTATTTAAATAAAAGCCCTGCAGAACTACATGGGAAGGAAGCATATGAGAGGTAAGCACAGTCTTTAAGCATTTGGAGGCAGGTAGGCAAAGAAACATAGCTGAGATAAATCAGTCTGGCTGGACAGAAGGGTACAAGAGCTCAGGGGCCCCGGACTCTTCTGTCAGAACAAGCATCAGTCCCTTCACGTGGTATACATGGCCTTCCACAGCTTCGTTCCTGCTCTCCTCTCTTCAGTCTCTCCAAATATGCTTACCTTGGATATCACAAGCACCCTGGGGCCCTTTTATTTCCTTCACTACAAAGCTTTTGTTGTACTTAGAATGAGATCCCCCCAACCACCCTAACTCTTCTTGGCTTGGCCCACTTCCACTCATCCTCAGACTTTCACTCTCTTATCCAGCAGGCCTGCCCTGGCTCTCTTTGTCATACTCACCCTTTCATCCGAAGCATCACGTTTGGATTAGTCCTTGGGTGCCAGATCTTCTCACTTGGTGAAGGCAGAACTCTGCCTTCCTTGTTGAGAGATTTATGTTCAGGACCTCACACGTAGAGCACTTGTTACGTAAAACAAAGCATTTGGCAGCGGAGGTAGGAAGAAGCAGGGAGGGAGATGTTTTTCTAAGATAGCTATTGAGAATAACCAGTGAAGCATTTCTATTGCATGAGGGGCAGATATGGCCACATACATCATCTCAACATTCAACTTTCCAGGAATTGGTTTTACTTTTTTAATAGTCAGGAACTCACATGAGCTGTCGAAAGTATATGGAACCAGCATCAAAAATGTTCAGCGCAGGCTGTGGTTCTATTTGTACCGAGGCAGCATGGGAGGCTGTGAAATTGATGTCTGTCAATGACCAATGCCCTCCACGTCATGTAGTCCTTGCCTACTAACTCTGGGCTGAGTATGTGACTTTCTTTGGCCAACGAGAAGTTTGTGTAAATATGACACAAGCAGAAGACTTAAGTGCTTTATTATTATAGCTTGCCCTCTGGAGTATTCCTACCATGTCAGCAATTGAGTCTGTGCCGCTCGTGGGACCATGTGGAGGAAAACTAAGCTCCCAGCCAGGAGCCCCAGCTAACCAACAGACTTGTGAGTGAGACCACCTTCTACTATCCAGCCAGCAAGGCTCCAGATGCCAACAGTCACATGAGTGACTTCAGAGAAGACCAAAAGACGTAACACCCAACTGATGCCAGCCCAAATTGCAGAATTGCAAGCAAATGAATGGTTGCTGTGTTGAACAAACACACAAAAAGAATAAGAGGGTTGAGCAGAGATGGGTGACTTGGATAAACTAAGAGGGAGAGAGAGAGAGAGAGAGAGAGACAGAGAAGCTTTGCTTGGGGAAAATATTTTAAAAGGAAAGGCAAAGAATAATAGGGTAAAGAAATGAATCATACGGACTTCATAATTCTGCCCAGAATTATCTCTGACTGATTGAGCCACAAGATCTCCAAAGCAGTAAGACCCAATGACACCAGATTGACTATTTGACTGAACTTCCCCGACCACAGACTGCATTTTCTGATGGAACCGACCTGTTGTCTTGGCATTAAAATTTATCACTCCTTTTTCGATGACGGGAGGCTGAGGAGATTGCAGAGAGATCCCTGTCGCACCCACTCTATTATTGTATAATAGAAGAGCACACCCGTTGCTTATCAACTTCATGAAAACAGAACATTTTGTAGGCAGGGATGAAGAAATATAATTCTGTATTATTGCTACAGTAATTAATTTTATTTAGAAAAATAAGGGAAGCCTCCATGGTACTCTTCTGATACTACGATATTACCCACTCAGCGCAAATCCCCAAAGATTTCTGAATTTCCTTGCATACATCCATTATTTAACTTGAGGAATTATCAAGACACCCAAATTATTGATTCGAATATCAGAGATTATTTTATAACTCTTCTCAAGAATTATTTACCTTAGAATTAAATTATTCAGTTCTCAACACTTGAAAACTGAATGCAAGGAAAAGAAAATGATCCTTAAATCTATATCAAAATATTCAAAATCAAAATATGTGGATGAAGGGTTTATATTACCTTACACCAGTGCCAATAATAGGGATTTGGGGGCTATTTTGTTTTTATTGAAGTAGTACATGCACATATTTTAATACTACTGAACAAACATATTATACTGTACAGTAACTAACTGGAATTTAAATAAAACCTTGAAACAAAACCAAAAAACAAACAAAAAAACCATTTGCAAAATGTATAATGCCACTCTTTTCACTGAATTCTTTTGTTTTGGAAAACATAGCTGTTAGTCATAAAATATTTTGTGTGAACATGCAATGAGTTTATTAATGTATTTTTAAGGAATGGATACATCATATTTTTAAAAACATTTTTAAAATACTACTGAACAAAATATAGTACAGAGGAATTAAAGAAAAACAAAGGCCACAGTCCCTCCTCCAATCTTCCCCACTTATAGTCTCATTTCTCGGAGGCTTCTGTGTGGAGTTATTCCACTGGTTGCTGACTACGACAGTAATATAGAACTCTCTATGTGGGGTTATCAATTGGAAATGGTGCTGTCACAGAAGATAATTTTGTATACCCAAGTCAATGCCACCTTCCCTTTCTTTTTTTTTTTGTCATGTTTAATGTAATTACCTCATCTGATATTTTCAGACTTTTAAGGAAATTTGTGGAAGAGTTTCAAGGATACAACAAAAAAATCTCCACGTATCCTTCACCCCAGTTCACCAATTAAGAACATTTTGACACATTTGCTTTCTCGCTTTCTCGCTCTCATGCTCTCATTCACATATATATGAATATATATAATGTTATAAATAATATATCCTACTATGTATTCTATGTTATAAAATGCATTTTTATATAATAAATCATAAATATATACGTACATAAAACCATCTAAGGTTGCAGATATCATGCTCCTTTCTCTAAATAATTCAGTGTTCTTGTATTTTCTAGAAAGGAACGTTCTTGCTATAAAATAATTAAAGGTAGGAAATTTAACATTCATATACTATTTTTTAATACTTTGGCAAAATTTCCAATAAAGTCTACTAAGATTATCCCCACCATCTGCCTGTGTTAAGATCTAATTCTCCCTTAATTTGAACAAGTCCCTTAACCTCTATTTGCCCTTTATTGCCAGTTTTGAAGACTACATAGCGGATGTTCTTTAGAATGTCTCTCACATTGAATTTGCCCCCTTTACCTTCAGATCATGCATAATCTGTAGGAATATGTATGGGTGCCATCTTTTCCTTCTTAGTGCATCACATCGAAAGGCACGACTTTGCCCCATTATTGAGGAAGCTACCTTCAATCCTTTGAATAAAAGTTTGTCAATAAAGTGTCTTTGACTTGCAAGTATTGAATAACATGTGGAGAGATGCTGTGGAATTATATAAATATTTTGTTCTCCATAAAATTGTGTTCAGGGGCGCCTGGGTTGCTCCGTTGGTTAAGCGCCCGCCTTCGGCTCAGGTCATGGTCCCGGGGTCCTGGGATCGAGCCCCGCAGCATCGGGCTCCATGCTCGGCGGGAGCCTGCTTCTCCCTCTCCTCCCCACTCCTGCTCTCTCTTGCTCTCTCTCTCAAAAAATAAGTAAAATCTTTTTAAAAAATTGTATTCAATCCATCCATTCATAGATGACTTTGCTTGAAGTAATTACTTCCATGATGTTGTAAAATGATAAATGTCTAAATCTATCCTGCCCCTTGCGTCTTGCTCGCTTACTTCATTCATTGTTATCAGTCTGGAATATGGGACTTTATTTTGTTAAGTGAGTTATAATACATTACCCTATCATTTTTTCCACAAGTGTGGCAATTAGAAGTACTTCATGTTGGCTGGTGTCTGCGCCTTTGGAAATACCTTCACCTGTTTTTGTTTTTCTTCGAGCACTTTCTCTCTGGCACACTTTGTTACTCCCTTTCCCGGGCACTGGTATCAACCGCCTCACCAAAGAGTCCTCATTTTCTTCGGAGCAGAACAGTATTTGGAAGTCAGTCTTCCCAGCTAGCAATTTTTTTTTTTTTTTTTTTACAATGCTATGCATATAATGTACATAGGGATCAAGGGGGGGGTAATCAAGAAGTAACAGGGTGTGGAAAGCCAACCAACGCTGTGGTTCTGTAAAGACTATTTTAATTGTCGCTCCCGTTTGATTCCCGGTTCTTACCTCTGCCCTTAGGAACCAGTTGACTTTGGTCTTAGAGCCTCTGAAAGGTTCTGCTGGCTCTTTCTATTTATTCTGAGTTGTTGCCTCTATTTGTATCCTTTGGCAGGTGTCCACTTTCTATGTTTTAGATGTAAGTCAAAATCTTTTGTGCACTGATGTCTTCCGTACTATCCTATTCTTTTTGCTTTTACGAGGGCTTAGGAAAGAAAGGAGGAAACTCCACAAACTCACCCTATTGTAAATTAGAAATACAAAAAACAGGGTAAGGTTATCTGTAACTGTCTATACATACATATATATATATATATATATATATATATATATATATATACACATACACAGACCATAAATGGTAGCTGCACTTAGAAGTGTAAGATGCTGCACTTAGAAATCATGGACATTGGTAATTTGGAAAGACGAGAATTAAAAAAAATATATATTAGTTTTGTGTTCTTTCCATTATTATAAATTTGAGGTCATGAGATGTTCAAATTAAAACAGTATCTACTAAATTAAAATAGTAAAGTTAAATCATATCCTAATAAAGCAAATTTGTGGTCTATAGTTACAGAGTAGAAGGGAAAGCTGATATTATACAAATAATTTAGTCTGATTCTTTGTTTCTAAAGCAGGTAAAGAACAAATAGAAAAGAGGAATCTTTTTTTCAGCCACACATTGAACGTTAATCACACTAATTGTCTTACTGTTGAAAATTAATGGACAGAAGTTGAATTAACTTTACATGTGTCTCAGTCCATTTGGGCTCCTATAACCAAAGATCATGTGCTGTGCAACAACAGAAATTGTATACAACAGTAATTCATTTTTCCCAGTGCTGGGAACTGGCAGTTCCAAGATCAGGGTGCCCGACTGGTAAAGGCCCACTCCCCAGTTCATTGCCAGTGCCAAGGGCCTTCCCATGAGTCCTCACATTGCCGAAGGGGCTAGTGATCAGTGGCCCCTTTATCTCACTTGTGACTTAAGCACCTCCCAAAGTCCCCACCTCCTAATATCATCATCTTTGCAGGGTTTAGGATTTCAACATATGAAATGGGAGGGCACAAACATTCAAACCATAGCTCTATGAAAGGACCTTTCTTAAAGATAAATATTAATTGTATAAAAAAATCACATAATTACAATACTTAATATTAGCCAGTGAGTTGATTTATTTATACATTTACCAAAATACCGATTGTACATCCTTTTATTTTAACTTAATTGTGCAACCCAGCTTATCTGTAATGTAAAGCAAATCAGATCTTTGTATCTAGGTAGCACAAATTGAGCTCATCAGCAAAAATGAAAGCCAATATATTCATTCCCAATTACCATTTTATAAAGATCTGTTTAAATCATATAAATACTAAGATTCCTGGAATATTAAGACTTAACCTCCCAAATGGAATTACTGTCATTTTAAATATACAGAAGTTAAGTTAACAAAATTTAGACTTCAGTTCTGTAGTTCCACAAGCAAAGTCAGAAGGAACAATATAACACTAGTAGGCTTGCAGTGGATGTCAATTCTTATAAATAGAACTTAGAATAATGCAACTGATTATTTCCAGGTTAGCTATCTAGCACAATATTGCTGAAGAAAATTACTGGATGTTTTTGCTAGTCTGCAGTTAGATACAATCATGTTTATTAGTGTTTGAAAGTGAAAACTGTAATTTACTGGTAGCCTTCTGAGAATGGCTGTGTACAAAGAGATTTTTAACAGACCCCAATGTATAATGGAACATGTCGGACTATTGCAGGGGGAGTTGCATAGTTTTTTTTCTTATAAAAGAACTCTGCTATGAACTGCATGTTTATGTCCCCCCAAAATTCATATATGGAAACTGTAATCCCCAATGTGATCATATTTAGACATGGCCTTTGAGAGGTAATAGGACATGTGGGTGGAGCCTTAATATTGGAATTATTGTCCTTATAAGGAAAGAAATTGCTGTCTCTCCCTTGCTCTCTCTCTCTCTCTCTCTCTCTCTCTCTCTCTCTCTCTCTCTCTCTCTCTCCCCCCTCCCCACTCCCCCTTGTTGCTATGTGATGAAACAGTAAGAAGACAGACATGTGCAAGCCAGGAAGAGGGTCCTCACCAGAACTTGACTGGGCTGGCACTCTGAACTGAGACTTCCTAGCCTCCAGAACTGTAGAAATAGATTTCTGTTGTTTTAGCCACCCAGTCTATGGTAATGTCTTATAGCAACGCAAGCAGACTAAGACTTCTGACTCTGTGATATACCACTTAAGAAGATAGGTGCATAAGTAAGGACTTGTTCTGCACAAAATAAGTAACTAGTGGAAGCTTGTTATTTTTTCTGCCAGGACCCATGAACTACTCTACAACTCTAGCCAAGAGCTAATAACAGATCCACATCAATGATCCAGCTATCCTCTGGCAGTATCTTATACATAAGATATGCCCTGCCATTTCTTAGTCTTAACTTTTCTTTTACTTAGCAAGCTTATAGAAAAAAGTATATATTTTCAGCAAATAAATTTAATGAGTAGGAAAAAGTAATTTTATTGAACACTTATTTTATTGAATAAAATAATAATTTTATTGAATGCCTGCATATCTGCCTGCAGTAAACAGTCTTGCAGAAGCAGTATTAACTTGCTGATAAGAAAGGTATTTGGAGGGCGCCTGGGTGGCTCAGTTGGTTCAGCGACTGCCTTCGACTCAGGTCATGATCCTGGAGTCCCGGGATCGAGTCCCACATCGGGCTCCCTGCTCAGCGGGGAGTCTGCTTCTCTCTCTGACCCTCTCCCCTCTTGTGCTATCTCTCATTCTCTCTCTCTCAAATAAATAAATAAATAAAATCTTAAAAAAAAAGGTATTTGGATTTGACCTTGGATTTGACCATGGATTTGACCTTGGATTTGACCATGGATTTGAATCTAGCTCCACTACTTACAAGCTGGATAACTTTTGACAATACATCTATGCCATTTAAACTTCAGGTTATTAATTTGTAAGTTGGGGATAAGCCTAACATGTAATAGGATTATTGTGAAGATTTACTGAGTTAATGCCCATAAAGCCTTTAGAACTATACCTGATACATAATATAGTAAATACTCAAAAATGTGCCACCTAATATGGCAAATACTGGTTAAAAACATGGGCTGTGGGGCTAGGCTGTCCGAAATTGAATCCGCACACCATGACTTAAACCAACTTCGCCTCAGTGTCCCAATCAAAGCAGTGGGAATGGTAGCTGCACTTACCTCATAGGCTGGCATAGCTATAAAACCTCATTATAACATGAAACAAGGATGGCTTCATTGGCGAGGGCCCTGAGGCTCTGGGCACTCTCAAAAGGGTCCCACACTTGGTTTAATGTTCTATTGCTGCCATATTGAAGCTCTTGTCCCTTTTATTTCTGAACTTGTGTTTTGTAATGAAGCCAGTGGGGCGATGGAGCATACACGTGAGCAGAGAAAACACACACAGTGTGTGCTGTTCCTTGCCACCCCACCCACATATAGCATTTTCAGGGCCCCATGAACACAGAACTCTGACAAACTTACGGTGCATGGATGTCTAGCAAGACTCAAAGTGAGTGCAAGGTAAATGTGTTACATCCACACTGAGTACGTGTGAGTCAGGAACAACCCCCAGAAGCTGCACTTTCTATTAGAATCAAAGCTTAATTATAAAACAAAGAAGTCAACATGCTCTAAAATACCCAACCAACCAACGAACCCTATCATAGTCTCTTTTACTAGTACCATTTACACTGAAATTGATGCTATGGAAGGAGAGGGAAAGGTAGGGCAACACATAATTCTTGTTCCTTTCAGTATTTCATTAGTCATCAGTAAACTAAACGTGAGGTGTTGGGACGCCTGGGTGGCTCAGTTGGTTAAGCGTCTGCTTTCAGCTCGGGTCATGATCCCACGGTCCCAGGATCAAGTCCCGTATCGGGCTCCCTGCTCAGCGGAGAGCCTGCTTCTCCCTCTCTGTCTGCTGCTCCCCCTGCTTGTGCTCTCTCTCTCTTTCTCTCTGATAAATAAATAAAGTATTTAAAAAAAAAATAAATGTGAAGTGTTGGTAAAATCCACGCATATCAACAAGTGAAATAAAACAGTGGAGTTAGTGTTTTGCCACATTTCTACTATTAGGATATGAGCAAAGGACATGTGCATATACAAACTACAAAATACAAGTTGTGGAATTTCAGTGATTTTGCATACAAGTCAGATGTTCTTATATTTGCACTAAAACTGGCACTATATGAAGATGAGTGGCAAAAGTCACACTAATAACTTAAACGTTTAATTTTCCTTTACTATTTATTTTTATTTCATTTTATTTACATTTTACTTTTTTTTTTTTAATTTTAAAACTTCATTTCTACAAGGCCAATCAAGAAGTGTTGAAGGGAGGGGCACCTGGGTGGCTCAGTCCATTAAGCGTCTGCCTTCTGCTCAGGTCATGCTCCTGGAGTCCCAGGATGGAGCCCCGGGTCCAGTTCCCGGCTCAGTGGAGAATCTGCTTCTCCCTCTCCTTCTCCCTCGGCCTCTCTCCCTCCTGTTCTCTCTCTCTCATTGTGTTATCTCTCTCTCTCTCGCTCACTCTCTCTCTCAAATAAAAAATAAAAAATCTTTTAAAAAAATAAAGGGTTGGAGAGAAAAAGTGTAAAAAGTTATTCTTGCATATTTGGGAACAGCAAACACTTAGTTTGAGAAATGAGGACTAATTTTCCATTAAGCAGCAAATTAAAAACCAAAGCACCATGATGAGTTGAGAGAGACTGTGAAAGAAAATTTTTTTAGTACCTTTATTGGTGATTTTTCCTTACTTTTTGAATGAAGTAGGCCTCGTTTTCATTTTGCATGGAGCCCCACAAATGTAGGCAGACCTGAAGTGAGTTATGTGTAATACTTAGTACGGTAGCTAATATGCAATATATGCTCAATAATGACAAGCCAGTGCAGCTTTTATTTTACTGCAAATTTTACATTAATTCTCCTGTTGATAGAAAGGCTTTAACTAGCTTTAAAATAGAGAAGTAGAAACACAGATTTCACACACACACACACACACACACACACACACGCACGCACGCACGCACGCAAACAAATCTTGTCCTCCCTTTAAACAAGTGCTCACCTCGGCAGCACATATACTAAACAAGTGTGGGTATCCATCTTTCTGAGTTACAGTACTCAGGGTCTTACACCAAACACAGTTTTGTATTTTCCATTTTTTTGAACACCTTCAGTCACATTATCTATAATTCTGGAAGGTGCAGGATCTGTTGCACTCCCTCATTCCATTTTCCCAGAACCGCACTCTAATCCCTTCTGTGTAAGGTCAACCACACCGTCTTATCTCAGAAATTTATCCTATCTGGTTTCCCCATTCAAAGCAGCTGGTAAGTTTATATCTCCTGAAATCCTGGGCAACGAAGCTGAAAATGGGAAATAGAGATTCACTTCTGTTCTCCAATAGAGAATCGAGGCTACTCAGAGTAACCAGAATTCTGTGATATCTAATATATAATACTGGGCTTATTTACATGCATTTATCTTATGTTCATGGATCTCCTGTGATTTGTTATCCCCAATGTTTTATGGATAAGAAAAATAAAGATTCAAGAGGTTATTTAATTTTCCCTTAGCAAAGTAATAGAACCAGGGTCTGATTCCTTTTTTTTTTTAAGATTTTATTTATATATTTGACAGAGACACAGCGAGCAAGGGAACACAAGCAGGGTGAGTGGGAGAGGGAGAAGCAGGCTTCCTGCTGAGCAGGGAGCCTGATGCGGGGCTCAATCCCAGGACCCTGGGACCATTACCTGAGCTGAAGGCAGACGCTTAATGACTGAGGCATCCAGGCGCCCCTAGGGTCCGATTCCTAATTGACTCAACAACTGTCCAATAAACATGGTGCCTCATACCCCATTAGGTGTTCATGCTTGCTGATGGGTTATATGTCTTTTGCTTCAAATATAAATCTCCTTGGGACATATGCATATCAGATGAGGATCCTAGATAAATAGAATACTAACCTTAAAAAAATGAAGCCTCCCTATTGGTCTTTTAATAATTTATTTTCCCCCAAATTATTCATTTGTCACATAGTAGGTGATTGGCATTGTGTTCATTGGTACATTTTTCAAGGTGGAAAGACATCATTTCTGTTTTCAAGTACTTTACAAGTTAATGGCAAGACACACATACAAACGTGAAATGTAGATTTTTCAAATTCTTATTTGCATCAGAATCACCTTAGGGTTTATAAAACCACAGACTGCTGAACCCAACCCCAAGGTTCTAATTCAGTAAATCTAAGGAGGGCCCAAAGATTTAAATTTCTAGCAAGTCCTCACATGATACTGACACTAGAGCTGCTCAGGGACACTTTACGAGAACCACTCCCCTAAGGTAATCGTTATGTGGGGCTTTGGGCATTGAAATAGGTGACAAAGGAGAGCTACCAAGTCTTTAGGGTGAAGTCAGGAGAAGAATCACAAAAGAGGGGACATTTGTACAGAAAACTGGGGGTCTGGAGTGACCAAGTGAAGAAACAGAGGGATGGGAAGATGGGATGAGGAAGTCCTTTTAAGTAGAAGAAATTCACATGTCCTTTCTAAATCTGTAGTGATAAAACACCCAAGTTATACTATTGATAACTTATCAGGCTCCCATAGTTTTGACCAAAGATGACAAGATAGTCAGTGACTGATGAACACTCTTATCAGATAAAATGCTTTGTTCCAGGGTCATTCTTACGTATCTCTCTATAGAACTTGTCACAGTGAATTCTACTTTCTGTTTTGCCTGGGCATTTCCCCAGAATATTGAAAGTTCCTTGAGAAGAGAGATCACGCCTATTGCATTTGTGTGCCTCTAGTCTCCAATGTCTGGTTCACAGAACACATTTTAAACAAACGTTTGCTTATTGAATAATTGAATGCATAAGTGAGGTAACCTAAAATAGAATCGCCATAGCCCACAAAACTTGTCTGAGGATGAGATCAACAGTGAACCTTCCATTCGGGGCACAAGAACATGTTCCAATCCCTGATTTATGGGTTTTATTCTCTCTAGTCTTAATAATTTTTAGGAAATAATGAAGATATTAATCAATTTAATAGCTCAAAATATACTTTGGTATTCTAACTGCCTTTCCACTGTTAAGGCGATTGAAGATATGAAAACATTGGATGGAATTAGTAAAAAGGAATATAAACAGCTTGATACAGAATTCAAGACAGCATGCTGGGCAATTACCAATCTACATCAGAAATGATGGCCCTGATGTAAGCGCCCTCAGAGTCAGACTGTCGCAATCTGTCTGTAGCAACATGGAGCCACACGCTTTTGAACCACACGTGGCCCCACAGCATGCCTGGCGTGAAAGTCAAGCACAGGTCTCTTCATCAGATGCTTTAGGGTTTTCTTTTGCTTGTTTTGTTTTCAGAATGATCTCTATTTTGAAATATTCAGACAGATTTATTCAAAATTACATTTATGGCAGAAAGGTCAATATGCCTACATTGATCCTAGAAATGTGACATGATCTTGTTTTGGAATATGTGTTTCTTTCTTTCTTTTTTCTTCTTACTCTTAGCAATATTCCACGTTTCTTATATAAAATTTTGTTTTCTAGAGGTCTTACAACCCCTGAAGTCTCTGGCTCCTGTTCCTCCTAAATATGTTGCTTAATTTATATCTGTTTTAAAAATCTGCGTTGGCTGTGGTGAAAATGATTATAGAATTTTAAAACCACTTGAACTGGCCCAAATGAGAAAGTAGGTTGTTATATGTCAGTATTTGCTGCTTTTTTTAAAAGTGTTTTCGAATTTGAAGGTCAGAACTCTGCTCTGGGTTTAGAGGAAAGGCTAGACTTTTCTCAGAAGAGTCAGCAGAGAGTAGAGAGTAAGCAGAAAGCATTAGTAACTCAGAGCAAAACAGAGGGAAGGCAGATTGCCAAGAGCCTCCTCTGCAAGAAATCAGCAGCCTCGTTTTCTAGACCGACAGCTCCCGGTCCGTTTAATCCATCAGATAGACCATTCTTGCAAATGTAGCCATTTTAATCCCTGTGATCTCAGTGTTTATATCTTAACAGTTAGGAAACCTTGAAAATATGCTCCTTTTCATTCTTACCCCATTAGTTGAAAATGATGAGACTATTCACTGATGATGGATTCTGGCTGAAGAAGGAGCAGGCTTAGGTGTTAGGAAGGGAGCTGACAATTGGCCACCCATCTTCTCTACCAGACAAGTCATATTACAAAAATGTATGTTACTATTCTAACTGTCCCCCTTAGATATTGGATATTTTGTCTTCCACCCTCCTCAGGACATGGCACTATTTCACTAAAAATTATAGTATCCATTCTAACCGTTACTTGAGTTAAATTAGGATTCCATGGATTGGGTTGATGCAGCAAAGTCTGTTTCTTGGTTAGTTGGCTAGTATAAATAAGCAGAAATGACTTAAAATAGAGTGCTTCTCATATCATCAAAAAAGGAAAGAAAAAAGTAAAAAACAAAAATAAAAACTCCCAACAATTCTCTCACTAAGGTTATTATGGAATCTAATAATGATAATAATGCCAACATCACGGTTTTGTTAACATCCAAACAGTCTGCTAATTACTAAATATGCTTTAATTGGCTTAATCATTGTAAAAAAATGCCCTGAAGTAGGCATCAGTATACCTCTTTAACAAATAAAGACACTGAGGCTCAGAGATACTGCATAAATGGGGATTCGTCCTCAGTTTTCTGTTCCTTATTCATCTGACCCCAACGAATATGTGCTTAATGACAACTCTATACTTATTTTTTTAACTAATAATACAGATAACGCCAATATTGGCAAAATAAGTACCATTGTCTAAAATATCATAATGATTCCAGATGTCTGCTATGTGCTGAAAGTACTGAGTAATAGAAGTCCTTGTGTATCCTGTTATAGAAAATTCTTTCCTAATTGTGTGGAGAAGGGAGGGTTAGCATTTCTGTCTGTTTATTTTTTTACTTTTTATTTTATTTTTTAAGACTATTTTTTTTAGCAGTTTGAGAGAGGAAGGTACAGATTTCCCATACACTCCCTGTCTTCACAAATGCATAGCCTCCCCAATTATCAACATCACCACCAGAATAATGCTTTACCCACACCCCCCCCCCCCAGGAATGAACCTACACTGACACATCATTATCACCAAAGTCCATAGTTTTACGTTAAGGTTTACTCTTGGTGTTGCACATTCTGTGGGCTTGGACAAATGTATAATGACATATATCCATCATCATAGAATCATACAGAGTATTTTCCCTGCCCTAAAATTCCTCTGTGCTCCACTTATTAATCTCTCCTCATACACACATCTGCCAGTCACTGGTCTTTTTACTCTCTCCTTAGTTTTGCCTTTTCTGGAATGTCATAGAGTTGGAATCATACCTTAAGTAGCCTTTTCACAACTGACTTCTTTCCCTTAGTAATATGGCATGTAAGATTCCTCTCTTTTGTGATTTATTTCTTTTTAACACTGGATAATAGTCCACTGTCTGGACATACCATAGTTTACCTATACACCTACTAAAGGACATCTTGGTTGCTTCCAAGGTTTGGCAATTATGAATAAAGCTACTTAATATCTCTGTGCAGGTTTTTGTGTGGACACAAGTTTTCAACTCCTTTAAGTAAATTCCTACCAAGAAGCATTATTGCTGGATCACTTGGTATGAGTATGTTTAATTTTGTAAGAAACTGCCAAACTGCCTTCCAAAGTGGTTGTACCATTTTGCATTCCCACCAGCAATGATTGAGAATTCCTGTGGCTCCATATCCTCGAAAACATTTAATGTTGCCAAAGTTCTGGATTCGGGCCATTCTAATAAGTGTATAGTTGTATCTAATTGTTGTTTTAATTTGCATTTCCCTGATAACCTATGATGTAGAACATCTTTTCATATGTTTATTCTTTGGGGAGGTATCTATTAAGGTCTTCGACCCATTTTTTAATTAGATTGTTTGCTTTCTTATTGTTGAGTTTTAGAGTTCTTTATGTATTTTGGATAACAGGCCTTTATCAGATGTCTTTTGCGATTATTTTCTCCCAGTCTGTTGGCTTGTCTGCTAATTCTCTTGACATTGTCTTTTGCAAAGCAGAGGTACTAATTTTAATGAAGTCTACCTTATCAAGTATTGCTTTTATGGATCATGTCTTTGGTGTTATATCTAAAAAAGGCATCACCACACCCAAGGTCTTCTAGGTTCTTTGCTGTGCCTATTCTAGAAGTTTTATATGCTTGTCTTTTATATTCAGGTCTGTGATCTGTGACGGTCATCTTTTTTATTTATGTTGAAGTGAAGAAACCCTCAGCCCACACTTCTGCCATTCCCACCAAAGACAATGGTAGAAGCATTTAAAATAACTTGGATGGATTTGAGGACATGCATTTCCACTATTCTGACCCCTTCATTTTCACTCCAGGGAAGTAGGAGCAGCCAGTCTGATTGGTGAGGGCATGGGCTAGGTGAGTTAGAATCACAGGCCCAGAGCAGAAGACCTGTGTTCAACCTCTAATTCTGCTGTTTGCTCCTTTGTGAACTTGAGTAATTCATCTAACATCTCTTTAGCTCAGTTTTCTTTATAGCAAAGTAAGGTTCAGCATTGCACTCCCCTCATAGGTCTATTGTGAGGATTTCATGAGTCAATAAAGGCAAAGTACTTGGAACTTCCAAGCGCATAGCGAGTACTCGATACGGGAACACCTAATGATTGCTGTTTGGCTGTATTACCAGTGGGCATGGTCATTGTGCTTCAGTATTAACCATCTTTGACTCTGCTAAGGTGCAACATGTACCTGATCCTATCTTTTACTTTCTGGGCTCAAGGGAAGAGTTCTCCTGATTCTGGTGTGGTAAGCATAAAGATGACACTGCTATCTCTATTCTTCAAATGATCAGTGTGGTGGGAAGACAACAGAAGGAGGCCCAGTTGAGACACTCTCTTTGATTCAAGGTTTATAGGAGAGACTTTTTTGAATGTAGATGTGTCTTCAACTGGGCCATTCACATAATGACTACAATTTGATTTTCATTTAACTGCGAATTTTTATGTATACTCTATTGGTAATAAGTCAGAGGACTGGATTAGGGGAAGAATTAGTCACCTGACCCTGTGGAGGTCACGTAAGAAATCTGTAAAATATAGAACACTAATTATTTCTAGTTGTTTTCCTCTCAATCTTTGGAGAAACAAAGTATCACTTTTGGGACTTAAAAGGCCATGAGATGCTAGAGGTCACAGGGACTATTTTCACCAGCTAGCAGGGATTTCCTACCTCCTCTACCATGGATCTCTTTTTGCAGTATGAAGTTTATGGACATCTTTACAGAAGAATGTTTATAAATGCATAACATAAAATATGTGGAATTATTAAAACGTATACTGAAATAAATTATTTGAGAGAGAGAGAATGAGAGAGAGAGCACATGAGAGGGGAGAGGGTCAGAGGGAGAAGCAGACTCCCTGCTGAGCAGGGAGCCCGATGCAGGACATGATCCAGGGACTCCAGGATCATGACCTGAGCCGAAGGCAGTCGCTTAACCAACTGAGCCACCCAGGCACCCTGAAATAAATTATAATTTATTTTAACTAATGCATAAATGACAAGATATATCAGTAGGTCTGATAACCTTTGAACTTTTGAAATAGGGATGAACTTACATGATGTTTTGAAAGATCTACCCTATCTTAATGTGAAAAGTCTGTGATTTCTATTGTTGATCAAAATGCAGGTACTGCTAACACCTCTTTGGTTTGTTGTCTATATTCAATACTGAAAAAATGCTCAATTTCAGCTGGAAGTTCATTAAAATCCAGTAGTACCAATTTTCTGCCTGAGATGGCATTCTCCTGCCCACCTCCAAGGCCTATCCATGGGCAGGTAACTTGGGGTATATGGATCTCAGGTTAAGAACCTTTTACCTAGTCCAACGTGATTACCTAGATGTGAGAACTGAGGCTCAGGGAGCTGGAGCTTGCCCAAGTTCACTTATTGTTAATTTTGGGCAAAGTTGAATTCACAAGGAAAAGCCCCTGATGGCTAATCCATTGTTCATCATCCCATGCTGTTCTGTCTGCTGTGAAGCCATTTCAAATGAAGATGAGGAAGATTCCTTTTCATTATTTTCTAACTATTGAATTAACTTCATTGTAGACTGAATATCATAAAGACTGTGTAAAAAAAATGGGCAACTTCAGCAGAGTGAGGTCCAGTAAAAATCTAGTTTAAAAAAATAATAATCTCAGGAGAAAAAGGGGTCAACTCCTTTAAGATTTTCACATAACCCTGAACTTTTATATCACCAGGTCCAAATTAACTTTTTGTTTTTGTTAGAAAACACTGAGCACAGCTAAATTCACCTTACTGAAAAGTTGCTTGAGCTTAGGGGAAAGAGCTATTTGACTCTCCTGGTTAACATATTTAATTTTGAGGTAGTATTTCCTGTCAGGTTATTATTTTCTCCCGTTTTTATTTTCCTAATAATGTAACCCTTTGCTTTATCCGCTTGGACTCTCTCTGTTTCTCCTACTAAGCTGGTCCAAAAGTTATGTGATTCCTTGAGTTCCCTTTATTATTAAATATATCAAATGAAAACCTTTGATTCAGAACAGAATGATAATTCTTATGTTCATTGAAAAAAAAAAAAAGAGAGTGAGAATGTGGTCTAGTTAAGCCTCTCAGGGCAATGTAAATTAGCTAACAACTGAGTATTGAACTTGATGGCTTATCCTTAAGGATGCATCCTCCTAGAGGTCCTATTTTGTTTAATTGACCAATGATTAAATGGCATCCGTAAGTCATACTTGGTGAAAAAAGCTCCTCATACCCTGATGATGGAATCCTACTGCAAAATCCCTGAGTCGCCTGGGGTGTTTACCGTGGAGGCTAGGATGTACATATTTTGGTGAAATTCATAATTTGGTGGCAATGCTTATGTGATACTATTTGCAGAAGAGCAATATTCATTTAATATGTTATTTTTCTTTTCAACACTTACAGCTTAATTCCTTGTTATAAACCATATGGTAACAAGTGACTGGTGGAAACTATCAGAAAGCTCTTTAAAAAATGGCATGTTTCTTTTGGCCTTACACACAAATTATACATTCTATACAATAGACAAAATTGGAAAAGTTACCGGGAAAGAATGAGGGAATGAAAGAGTTGTGAGCACAAAACCAAAGCCAAGTGACGGGTCAACAGTCTGTACGAAAGCGTGTGAAGTGGATGATAAGCAGTTGGTGAAGCAGGATTTAGAGAGTCATTGCCTAAATCCAGTTATTCATCTGGAATATGTGTAGAGATGTCTAGCACTGCCAGACAGCTCAGTCCACCATAAACTTAAATGTTGCAAGTGTTGGAATAAAGGATGCTTTAGAAGCAGCACTTAATGGGAGTAGATGGGGGTGTTGGATACATAAAGATGTAATTGCTGGAATGTAGTCAGTAAGCATGAATGTTGTTTCAGTTTCCCTGTCCCTCACTTCTTTCTTCCCTTTATCCCTAAACACACACTTGTTCCCCTCCCAACCTCACAAAGAACAGGCCACCACGCTAATGTCTTGTGTGTGTCTGTGTGTCTTTGTATTTGTGTTCTTCCAAAATGTGCACTGTCTTTTGGTGGGCAAATGTCTTTAGTTTTTACTATTACTATTACTATTCACTATTAAGTAATTTCTATTATAGTGACTATCTTATTCATTTCTTTACTTTATTCAATAAACATTTTATTGTTAAAGTCTATCCAATTTACTTTGTGCTCACATAATCCGCTGCTGAATCTAGGTGTTTCATATTTCTCCATGGGGTACACCTAACACATTTTTCCTCTCTCTTCTCTAGGCAAGGATTTAATCCCAAGTTGTTTCCAACTCCTTACCACCAAAAATCATGCTGCAATGCACATTCTTGTATATTTGAGGATTCTACATTTTATATACAGGTATAACATCTGATATTTTGCTTCTCAAGTGAGCATGCTCATAAGCACCCCTTTTTTCATCCAGGATCTATTTGTAGTCATCATGAGGCAAGGGCATATTGTAGGAGCCAATTGGATCACCGGGGTTTAACTTGTATTTTAAATTCTTAACACTGATTAAAAGTATTTCCTCCTCTTGATGTTTGGGATCAATTACTCAAATCAGTTGGGTGACTCCTTCTTGCCTGTAGGTGTCTGGACACAATGAGGCTAAAGCGCCCTGGGAACAACCATAATTTGTAGTTTAGTTAGAATTTTGGGGTGCCTGGGTGGTTCAGTCAGTTAAGCATCTGCCTTCAGCTCGGGTCATGGTCCCAGCATCCTGGGATCGAGTCCCACATCAGGCTCCCTGCTCAGCGGGGTGTCTGTTTCTCTCTCTCCCTCTGCTTGCTGCTCCTCCTGCTTGTGCTCTCCTCTCTGTCAAATAAATAAATAAAATCTTTAAAAAAAGAAGAAGAAGAACTTTGGTGTCTCCTATGGCAGGTGTTATGGACAGGATTGTGCTCCCCCCAAATTCATAGATTGAAGCTTTAACCTCCAATGTGACTGTATTTGGAGATAGGGACAGTAAGGAGGTAACTAAGGTTAAATGAGGTCTTAAGGTAGGACCCTGATCTAATAGGACTGATATATTTTTAAGAAGAGGAAGAGACACCAGAGAGATAGCTTTGTCTCCCTCTATTATACAAAGAAAAGACCATGTGAGGATACAATAAGAAGACAGCTGCCTGTAAGCCAAGAAGAGAATTTTCAACAGAAACCAATCCTGATGGCACTTTGAGCTCAGACTGCTACCCTCCAGAGCTGTGAGAAAATGGATTTCTGTTGTTTAAGCTGCCCAGTACCTTGTATTTTGTTATGGCAGCACGAGAAGTAGGAGGGTACCCCTTTTGGAGGCCAGGACCCACAATCCTACAGAATTCCAAGTTGCACAAAATCCCTTAGAGCATAATGTGGAGTCATGGTTAGTTGGCTACTTCTGCTTCCATCCACCTCATGGTCCCTGGATCCTGTTGAGAACATTGTCCCCATGTTGAAATCTTGGATTTGATATATAAACTGTATCCTGAAGGATGACACCTATTCTATCAAAGTGTTACTTTTGAGTTAGTGTTTCAGCTGAGCCATTATAAGGCCATTTTAGCACTCTATGAGACTTGGTACCTTTGGATGTTCACCAAATCAATGGCCACATACTGTATCTGAGACCTCTTTAATCTTCTCTAGTAATGATACTGCATCTGGCAAAGCAGCTTGATCAGGCCTTATGCTTGGTTAAGTCTGCAGTAGCTTATAGTTATTTGCCAGGATTTGTTCAGTTTCTGTGTAGAACAAATTAAGATATAATAACACTAACTAACACCCCTGTATCATTTATGTGTTTGTGGTGGCTATCCTCCATGGATACAATATAGTTGTTTTTTGGTTTTTGGTTTTTGTTTTGTTTTGTTTTTTACTTTACTATCTTGGCTGGGTGGGAGTTGGGGAGGTGAAGAAGATTATTCTCCACTTGGCCTGTCCATTCTAATAATGCTTATCTGACAGGATAGAGAGCCAATATGGTGGCTTCACCAAATGTCAGGTATATCAATTCTGACAATTATATTGTCAGAGACTGAAGAAAGTATCATTGATGGGTGGACATACTGGGCCCAACTCTCAGTGGACTTTAGTCATGTATTCATAGGACTCCACTTTAATAGAAGGGGGTTCCTGATGATACTTTGGGACTCCAGGTCCCAAATCTTGTTACCAAATTTTGTAACCAGTAGTCAACAAAATGCCCAGATATCTGGTTATTACCCTTTCTCCACTGAGTAAATGGTTGTGGGCAGTTTGTAGCAAAACTGGGAGAATCCTCACTTACTATGGTCGTGAAAGTTCCTCCTCCTAGAGACCTGGCTACCTCCTCTGGCCATGGATTCTGGATCTGAATATTGATTTGGATCTGAGGATGAAGAAGGGAGAGTCTTAATTTTTTTAATTGGGGTGACCAGACTTGCCCTACTGCTGTTCCACTCTTGATTTGTGTTTGTTTGTTTGTTTGTTTTATAAATGTTAAGCAGCACTCTCCATGATTCCCTGCCTGTCTGTCTTATCCCTAAGGATGCCATGATTGATGAAGCATCTCTACAACTCCATGCAGGTCAAACTCCCTGGCTACCCTCCTGTTTTTTCCAGGCAGCTATGGCGTCCTGGCTTCTGGTGGTTAAGTGCTTGTACCTGTTCTCATTTACTTGGTGGGAGTGTCAGACCCAGTGACTGACTGTCCTACTGTGGACCCTGGTCTGTAGAAGAAAGCCATCACACAATCTACCAATACCTCAGCTCTCTGTCACTTACACTCCCTTCAGTCAGAACTCTGACCAGCTCATCCTCATGATCATCATGTCTCCACTATCCTGGGCTCTACGGACAGAATGAATCTTTCTCTTTGTGTTGTTGGAATTAGTAGTTCAGTTTCATATGAGACATCAATATAAAAGCAATAATTCATGCATTGAGGGAGAAGAAAAAAATTAGAAAATACATATACATCCCGTCTCTCACTATCTTAAGTTATCTGCAGGATGAAATTGCTGGGTCCTAACAATTGAACCAGGTAAGGGTTTGACAACGTAACGTAGGTAAAATCACATATTGGGAAGACTGGATAAAAATTTGAGGAACAAAAAAGGAAATTGTAAAAGAATACTGGATGTGTAGACATATATGTTAAGGGGAGTGAAAAACACATAGAAAAGGTAAATGGGAAGCTGAATGAATGGAGTGAGAGAAGATGGGTAGATAGAGAGATGACAGAGAGCCCCCAAAGGTCATTGTTAATAAAAAAGCCAGTTGGAACGTGTAGTGGGATTTGAAGGCTACAGTCAGAATAATATAAAACTGAAGTCTCTGCTGATGAAAAGTTAATGTCATGTTAATTATGCTAGTTTAAGCCCGCTGAAGAAAGCAAAGACTCCAAAACCAAAATTGTAAACTAAAATTAACTCATGATTATTTCACACATACAGCATGTTCTGGTATCACATTTATTAAAGTCACTAGCAGTTGAAAACAGTGAGCAAGCTACACTGTTCCCCCACCTTAATAAATGCATGGTAATTATCCAGGGATGGGGGGAGGCTACTCTTTAGTAAATTGTTTCTCACAGAATGTCTACAAATTTCAAATCAGCCCCTTTTAATTTAAAAGTTATGTGCTGTTCACCCCAGACATTAGGAATAGTCTTCTCCTAAAGATAACAAATGTAGGGATCCAAAGGGGTACGTGCACCCCACTGTTTATAGCAGCAATGTCCACAATAGCCAAACTGTGGAAAGAGCCAAGATGTCCATCGACAGATGAATGGATAAAGAAGAGGTGGTATATATACGCAATGGAATATTATGCAGCCATCAAAAGGAAGGAGGTCTTGCCATTTGCAATGATGTGGATGGAAATGGAGGGTGTTATGCTGAGTGAAATAAGTCAATCAGAGAAAGACATGTATCATATGACCTCACCGATATGAGGAATTCTTAATCTCAGGAAACAAACTGAGGGTTGCTGGAGTGGTGGGGGATGGGAGGGATGGGCTGGCTGGGTGAGAGACATTGGGGAGGGTATGTGCGATGGTGAGCGCTGTGAATTGTGCAAGACTGTTGAATCACAGATCTGTATCTCTGAAACAAATAATGCAATATATGTTAAGAAAAAAAGAAAATAGCAGGAGGGGAAGAATGAAGGGGAGTAAATTGGAGGTGGAGATGAACCATGAGAGATGTTGGACTCTGAAAAACAAACTGAGGGTTCTAGAGAGGAGGGGGGTGGGGGCATGGGTTAGCCTAATGGGTATTAAATAGGGCACGTTCTGCATGGAGCACTGGGTGTTATGCACAAACAATGAATCATGGAACATTACATCAAAAACTAATGATGTAATGTATGGTGATTAATATAACAATAAAAAAATCTGAAGAAAAAAAAAGAATAGTCTTCTCCTATCACTGATTTCCATTAATTCTGTAACCAGTTTCTATAATGCTCACTATATCCTGGGCAACGTTCTAAGACGTGGGGCTGCAGTGGTGGACACCACAAATGCATTCCCATTTCGCAAAGAGTTAAGTGATCTGTGATCTTCCATGATGTACACTCTTCCGTGTATGTATCACTGCTGTATTAGATTAAATGTTCAGATTTACTGATATGTATAAAGACTCATATATATTCAAATACACATCAATACATATGCAAAATCCCTGAGTGATTCTTCTTTTTTTATATCCCGTGTCTTACCCATCAGCAAACACTGCCACCCTCACCTTCAAAATACATCCGGACAGAACCCCTTGCTACTTCCTCCAGACCACTTGCTACTTCCTCCAGTACTAACAGTGTAGCGCAAATAGCCATTATCTCCTGCCCAAATTGCAATAACCTTCTAACAAGTTTCCCTTTTTCCACTCTTGCTAGGCCTCCTCCCCCCGGCTTGCACTCCACACAGCAGCCAGAATTAAAAGTCAGATTTCACCACCCTTTTGCTGACATCCCTGGTGACTTCCCATCTCAATAGGAATAAAAAACCTGCTATGATTTAAAAGATGCATGCATACGATCCTGGCCCTGGAAACTCCGTTTATTTCACCTTAAATAAATCGTCCCTGCTGCTCACTCTTCTCCAGCCTCCCTGGCCTTCCTGCTGTGCCTCAGACACAGCAAGCTGGTATTTACCAGGGACCTCTGAACTCCCTCTTCCGGCTACCTGATTACTTCTCCTTGAATGTGGCTGCTTCCCTCAGCCTCTGGTCTCCTTTCCAGTGGAGGACACCTAGCAAATGCCTTTCTGACTATCCTATTTTTTAAAAAACTGTCTCTCCCCCTACCCCATTATTTTCTATGTGTTATCCCACTTAATTTTCCTTTATGGCACCATTTGGTTGTGTACTTTTTAGTTTACTTGTTTATAGTCTCCCTTCTCCTAGTAAAATGTAAGCTCCACAGATATTTACCCATTTAGTCTACTGGTGTCTCCAGAGCTTGATACATAATAGGTACTTAATAAAGAATTGTTGAAGGAATAGAATAGAGCTTTTATTAAACATGTGGGCATAATTCAATTTTATTAGCCCCTAGATTCTAAGTAAGCAATCCTTATAGTTCATTCCTGCTACCTTCCCCCAAGCCATGAAGGAAAAAAGAAAACCCTTTTCTATGTAGAGTGGCATGAACCTTGAAGAGCTGGGGAATGAAGATTGAGATAGCAAATGATGTCTAACCCAATCTGGGTTATTCCCATCTTCTTCATTCTTTATCTTCTCTCTTCTCGTGTTAATTGTAATTTTTAGCTAAATCGTGCCTGCTTTATGTTTTATTATAATACACATCCAAAAATTATTTTTAACATGTTTATAATAGAAGGATAAAAATTGGGGCGCCTGGGTGGCTCAGTTGGTTAAGCGGCTGTCTTCAGCTCAGGTCATGATCCCAGGGTCCCGGGATCGAGTCCCACATCGGGCTCCCTGCTCACGGGGAGCCTGCTTCCCCTCTCCCTCTGCCTGCCCCTCTGCCTGTTGTTCTTTCTCTCCAAATCTTTCTGTCAAATAAATAGAATCTTAAAAAAATTTAAAAAAAGGACAATCACCAAAAAAAAAAAAAGGATAAAGATTATATCAGTTAAAACAAGTTAGCCAAAAATTCATATGAATGGCTATTTTGCAGGCATATGACACCCCTGATATCTATACAACCCCTAATATGTATATGACAGTAATTAATGTAAGGAAAGTGATATTATCCCATCTAACTAATGGGGACAGTGATAGAATGGATTAAGGGCTCACCTAATCACATAAGGCTAGTAAGCCAAGGTGTGGGCATCCAGAAAAGGTTTTCAGCACAAACACTTCAAATCATTTTATTGTTATTGGATAAATAGTTGCACAATAAAAATTAATTTCAAAACTCCCTGCATAACACCACAATACCTCATACCCCTTTACTTCTTCTCAAACATGTTGGTATTAGTATATTGACTGAATGAGAGCCTGTTGGCTTTATGATGTTTGTATAATTCTCATTCTATGCACTATGCTCTGGACTTAGTATTTTTGAGAATGGCTAAACTTTGGGGGGTCTCCAACGTGTTAGTAATTACAGTTTTAATTCACATTGAGAAAATATGTGATGATAGTGTAAATTCAGTAACACTTCTGAATGAGTGTAGATTGAATTAATTTCAGCCACCTCTACACATTGAGAAATACATAGATGTGTGAGGTGTTCTACTCATGTATTCCACACAGTGTTCATTCGTAGTCTTCACAGAGTCGCGGAGACACCATTTCAACTCCTGGAAAAGAAGGACTTCCTCTTATATTTTTTTGTTTAGTTTCTGGGTTCCCCAGGTCTCCACTCGCAGTGTCCAGGCCTCCAGGAATTGTGGATCGGGATGGTTGATTGTATGTGTCAACTTGACCAGATAAAGGATGCCCAGATAGGTGATAAAACATGATTATTATCATTACTTCTGAGTGTATCTGTTTTTATTTTAATAGCCCTTTTGGCATATCACTTATATTTAAAAAATGCTATAGTTATCACTTTAGAATTTCCAATATACACTAACTAATATATCTCTACTTTCAAATAATGCTATACCACTTCTAGAGTAGTGCAGGTACCTTGTAACAAAGTATTCCTGATTTTTCCCTCCTATTCCTTAAGATATCACTGTCATTCATTTCACTTATCCAGATGCTTTTATCACCCAGTACATTGTTGCTCTCATTAGTTCAAATGATTATTCTTTACATCAATTAAGAGTGAAAAATAAAATATGTTGGTTTTAATTGACACTATCATTTATCCCTTCCTTGATGCTTTCTTTTATACATCTGAGTTTCTGCCTCTATCATTTTCCTTGTCCCTGAAAATTTTCTTTTAATGCTCCTTGTAGACAGGACTGCTGGCGATGAATTCCCTCAGATTTTGTTTTTTCGGACAAGTCTTTACTTCTCTTTAACTTTGGACGGATACTCTCACTATATATAATTATATATTGGTGTTTGTTATTGTTTTTTTACTGACTCCTTTCAATATATTTCTCTTTGTCTTTGGTTTTCTACAGTTTGAAAATGATTCCTAGGTATAGTTGTCGGTATTAGCTTGCCTGGTGTTCTCTGAGCTTCCTGAATCGCTTGCTTGATGTCCGTCATTAATTTCAGAATAATCTCAGCTATTACTACTTTAAATAATTTCTTCTTCTCTGTTCTATTTTTCCTTATCCTTCTGGCATTTTAACTAAACAGATGTTACACCTTTTGAAATGTTCCCCACAGTTTTTGAATATCTTATTCTGTTTTTTCTGCACTTATTTTTCTCTTTGTAATTCATGTGGGACATGCCCATTTATATATTTTTAAGCTCGCTGATTCTTTCCTCGGTTATACTGAGTTGACTGGGCACTCACTGAAGGCATTCTTTGTCGCAGTATATGTTTTATTTGTAGCATTTCTTTTTGATTCTGAGAGTTTCCATTTCTCTGCTTATATTATACATCTCTTCTTGTTACATGCTTTTGCCCAGTACAGGCCTTAAGATACCAATCATAGTTATTTTAAATTTTCTGATAATTCTGATACCTACGTCCTGAGTCTGGTTCTGAGATTTATTTTATCTCTTGAGAGTATATTTTTTTCTCTCCTTCCAGCATTATTTGTAATTTTTTTTTTTTTTTTTGGTTGAAAGGTGGTCATTCTATATTGAGTAATAAGAATTGAGGTAAATAGACCTTTGGGGTAAGGATCTACGTCAGTCTGGCTAAGAATCGGGCTGTGTTAAATGTTGGTTGAACCTGTGAGTGTCGGAAGTTTCATATTCCTCTAGCGTCATCTTCTTTCTCTCCTCCTTGACTCTGAATTTCCCTGAGCAGTCCCCCTCAGTGACAGTCTGCATCTTGCTGTAGTGCACACTTACCAGACTTGAGCCTCATTTGTTTGGTAGCAATGCGTGAGGGGGGGAGGATTTCTGTTATGTTAGGATTAAATTTCCGTTTTCAGTGGGCCTCCGCCTCAGACTTGTCACACGTGTTTCTCCAGTGGTAGAGCTCTTTCTCCTGTGAGGCAGGAAACCTGGAGGAGTCCAGAGTGGGAAGAACATCCCTCCCAGCTGGGATAAGGCTTTAAGTCTTTTCCCCCCCAGAAAGTAGGCCTTTGTGATGGAGAGCACACTGGGTGCATTTTACAGTGATTTCTTTTCCAATCCTCTACTACGTCAAGGAGGGGAGATTACTGAGATCTTCACTATTAGAACCTAGTGGAGTTCCTAGAGGCAAACCCATGAAACTGGTGAGCACTCCAAGACTTCAGCTCCCTTCCTGAGGTTTCTCACCTCAAAGGAGTTCACACTCAGCTCCCAGCAACTTGTCAAAATTGCTGTCTCAGTTTTCCGACCAATTTATGGCTCCAGCAGCTTCTGCTCCAGGGACGCCAATCTTGACTTTGACTTCCGCATTCACCTGTCTCTCCGGATTGTGAGGTGGTGTCTTGCCCTGGGAGCCCAGATCCCTGAAAAATAAGAGAAGCCATTGCCTTTCATTTTATTTAAATTTACTCATTTTAAGGATAAGAATGATGACTTCCAAGCTCTTAACATGTCAAAACTGGGATCAGAAAGCCTTCAAGGTGTCTAAATATCTTATTTCATTTTCTCTCTCAAAGTTCCTGTGAGCTATAGGGCAAATTGCTTCACCTCAAGAACAGGCCACTTCTTATCACAGATGTGGATCATTTAATTTCAAATGTCGTGACTATGAATTTACAACAAAGAAAATACTAGAATTCTACTTTCCATATTCCTTCTGTGATACATTTTTATTATTCTTGTCTTTGAAAGTAAACATAAATTGGCTCAAATAGTTTGCTTTCAGTGAACCATGTTTTTATTCATTTATCAAATATCTATGAAGGATCTACTATGGGCTTGGCATTGTGTATGATCCTGCCAATACCACAATATCATCCATATTCTGAAAGACCCCCAGTCAAGCGGGATAGGCAGAAATCTAAACAAATAATTTAAATACTTTGAGATAAGTGACAAAACAGAAGTTTGTACAGGGTGCAATTAGGGTTGAGGGTGGGAGAATGTAAGTTTGGAAAATCAAAGTTGTTTTCCCAAAAGAATTAATGTCTCTCCTTCCCTGAAATAGTGCCTAAGATAATGTCCTTGATATTCTGGCACTCAACAAACATTTTGTCTGTTTGGTACTAAAAACTCAAAAAAAAATTTTTTTTTTTTTTACATCTTGGACTATTAGTGGAAGTACTGTTTTCAGTAACAATGTCGTGCCTGAACAATAATAATTTTGCTTTTTGTTAGAACTCAGAGGTCTATCCTATTTTAGAAATGGATTATTATGTTCTAAAGGGAGCTTGAGAGGTCTAGGTGCACTGACACTGATATTTTTAACAGCTCTTCCCAAATGTATATGCTCAAGTGACTTTTCCCCCCTTTAACACAATAGTCACCTTCAAAAGCTATTCTGTTATTTCAATAATGTCACCATTGACCAAAAAATTACTGGACTGCCTCTCTTGGAATTGCTTTCAGACTCTACAGCACATTATTTTGTGTATAGACAGTGGTAGAAAATCTTCATCCACTGAGATTGAATGTGATTTATGAATATAACCAAAGTCAAATATAAGCTACAGAAAGAGAGAATCTAAAGGAATAGAACAATTTTAGTCAAATTAAGATTTGCTTGAAAATAATAATTTTCACATGGCTCATAAAAACATTTATCCAGTATAAAACTTAAAAGGCATGGGTCAAAATTTATCATAGAATATCTAAGAGGATTATTTTATAGGCAATATTATTTGAATTTCTACATTTTGAGACTTTTCAAAAGCACTATGCTATAATGATACATCAAGTTTAAACTTGCATCCAAATCAAAGTCCTAGTGTCCATGTTTAACAGATTACACACAAATTGGATAAATCATACCATCACCCCCCAAAGTATAGGTTTCAATCAAAATTGGCTCAAGTACTTAAAAAACACATGGAAAAAAATCATTTTTTCTTCTTAGCACTTGGTGAATATCAGAGCCCCAGATCCTTCCTTTTTCCTTAAATATTTACCATGATTTTTAAGAATCTCATCAGTATCTATTGTGTTGGCAGGCCACTTACAGAGAAAATATAGAAGAAAAACCACACATTAACATACTAGCAGATGATAAATACATCTGGACCAAGCAAAGGTGAAACCAGAGATGGGAGGGATTAAAATATGTGCTGTACTCACAGTCATTTCTTTTCCTGTGGAATAAAACTGCACTATGGAATACCTGACATCATGCACATTGCTTTGAAATTGTATCTTGTGGGTGTCTCCATAGTCGAGGCAATAAAATGTGATGGATTTCCAGTCTCTATCACTTCAGGTAGGATAAATTTAGGAAACAATCGGGATATAATTGAGATCAATACAAGGTGCTGAGAAACTACACTGATCTCACTGACTGATGGCAAATAAGGAAGAGCCCACAGGTAACCTGCTTCTATGCCAAAACTTCTGTTTTTTTTTCCTCCCCACTTCAAATTAGAGAAGCACAGAGAGGAAAGGAATCAATTTCCTCTCAGTAACAAGAGGCATCCATGGTGTCAACACTCTTAGAAACCAGGATCTCTGTTAGATATAAACTACCACTTGTAAGTGATGTAGGTATGGAAGTATAGCTTATGAGTATGTTTGGGTAATGAAATAAGTGTTGAACAGCTTTATCTGTAACACTATTGAAAAATAAAGTCATTCAAAAAGAAAGTCATCTTGCTACAGAATGTAATGAATAATAATACCTGATATTTATTGAGAACTTACAATATGGCAGCCACTTATCTCATTTATCCTCACAACCACCTTTCAAAACCAGCCCTAATCCTATTAACCTTTTTTTTTTAATCCATGAGTAAATTTCAGGACCGAGAAGTTAAATAAGTTGCCTAAGCTTTCACAGCTAAGAAGCAGAGATACCGCAAGTCCAATCCAAGTAAATGGAAATGCTCCAGAATTGAGCGTTTCATATAATCCTATACCAAGAAGTCACGATGAGGACTGGAAGAACTGCAAGATATTCTCCGCCCCCCCAAAAGTCATGACTTTTGACTCCATCAATACCAGAAAGTGTTTTATTGGTTTCAGCGTGTTTACAGGTGTAAGCAAAAGTGGTCTGCGTTAATCATGTTCAAGAACGTAGCCTTCTTGTTCTGAATGTTGGTACATAGCACTCCAGCTACCTGGTTATTAGCTACACAATTGCAAGGGATTCAACTCATAAGTTGCCAAGTTCAAAGATCAGAAATGTAATGGCAGTGCCTTCAAAGGCTTCAGTGTTGTATATTCTGGTCTACCCTCCATTTTCCCTCCTCTCCTGAGTTCCTCTTTGATCTCAAGCTAAACATCAGAATCTGCCTTTTAAAAAGACTTGAAGTGTCTTTCATTTTCTCTCAGCTGCCTGAGGAGCAGAAACTTCTGCATCTTACATGAAAAAAATGTATTTCTCCCTAAAAATAACTTTGGTTTCAAATGCCCCCTGCAAAGAGGCGGAAATAATTTATCCTGAACTCTGAGAAGACAAAAGAAGGTAATTGCATGGGTTAGCCATTACCTGCAGTAGGGGAGGCAGGCGAAGGAGCCATTACCAATCCCGCAAAGGCAGTAACAGAACATTCCCGGCTTAAGGCTTTGTAGGAGAAGAGGTCAGGGCGCAGTCTCCTTTGGGCTATTCACATCCTTTTTTGGACCAGGAGCACTCACCGCATCAACATACACTCCTGGATGTGCTCTGGCGGTTTTGTTCTCCGGTGGTTCTCTCCTTCCTCCCATTAATGCTGTAAGTGCTAAGAGTAGCAAGTGCTTGAACAATTAATTCCCTTGTTCCTTAGCTAAAAATAAACTTGTTTAAGGGAAACTATATATGAAATTATAAGTGGGGTTTTAAATTAATAGGCTTATAAATGAAACGCAGATCAAAAATGGAGTATATGATATAATGTACATCCAAATACACATATACCTTCCACCTGGTAAGAAACACTCACTGTAAATTAAATTTAAATATGAGTAAATAAATTAATTTAGATTTACAGTCTCTCTTGTTGCAAGAAGTCTAAAATGTTCATAGGAACTCCATCTTTGAAAAATGTATTTTTTGCTCTGGTCTATTGTTTTCCCAAGAACTTTGTCAAGTTCAGGCCTTTTTTTATATATATATATAACTTCACTTAGTCACTGAAAAAAACAATGTGCTTATCGCTAGCTATGGCACATTAGTCATTCACTGTAAACACCCATTTCTGAACCTACGTATTTCTTTCTTGCATGGTCTTCTAATCCTGCCTCAGCTCCTCAGCTTTTATTTCATTCCCTTAGTGCATGATGTTGTAGTGGATATTTTGAACTTCTTACCACATACTTTTCTGCAAAAGCAATGATATAAACAATAGCTATATTCCCAAGCAAACAAAAACCCAACATAAACCTAAAATACTACATGTTTGCAATCGTAATTTTTCTTGCTATTGTTCATTGGAAGTCACTCAGGCAAGTCATTTAACCTTTGTGGGCCTCAATTTCCTCTTCTATAAAATTAAGGGGCTGGACTATATGACATCCACGGCCTTTCAGCCTCAACGGCCTGTAGCGACATTTCTACTGCATTATGAATCAGATGATGGAATAAACTGAGAACATAACCATCATCCCCAACATTGTTTCAAGATTCATTCTGTGAAACTAGTTGGCTTCTCTTTGATACTGGAGCCAGTTTGGACATTTGGCACTTACTACCATCTGTTTTGTGTTTTTAAGTTGCCTCTTATGACATAAAAGTAGGGTGACTGAGGTATGGATAGGAAAGTCAGAAAGCTACTAAGCAAATGTAAGTCAGAGTAAGAAGAGTACAGTGCTGCTGTGGGCATGGCATTTGACGTCAACCTGAGCTCAAGGTCCTGCATCATCACTTAATATCTCTGTGACCTTGGGCAAGTTATTTACACTGATTATGCCTTCTCCATAAAAGTAGGGAAATGACAGCACCCACCTCATAGGATTTTTATTAGGTTTTTATTAGGATGAAATGAGGAAGTGAATCAAAATACCTGCTGAGCACTTAATAACCTATAGCTCTATCATCATGAAGGATAAAACTTAGGAATCTATCTTCTAGTTAAGTCAGAAATCACAGTGGGCCACTATATTCTAACATATTATTTTGACTTTTCCTTCAAACTTACACATTGCCTTCAAACTTACACATTATTTTTAAGATTTTATTTATTCATTTGAGACACAGAGATACAGAGAGAGAGGGAGCATGAGCAGGGAGAGAGGCAGAGGGAGAGGGAGAAGCAGGCTCCCCGCTGAGCCAGGAGCCCGATACAGGGCTCCATCCCAGGACTTTGGGATCATGACCCGAGCCGAAGGCAGATGCTTAACCATATAAGCCACCCAGGTACCCCCAAACTTACACATTTTTAATACAAGCAACTTACTCTGATACTTGTCTCAGATTTGTTTCTTTTTTGTCTTTCTTGTGTTTTATTTTTAAATTTTTCTGCTTGAGATATAATTGACATACAACATTGTGTAAGTTTAAAGTATGCAGTGTGATGGTTTGATACATGTATATTTTGCAAAATGATTACAATAAGGTTGACACATCCATCACCTCATATAATTACATTTCATTGTTATTGTTTATTTGGTAAGAACATTTAATATCTACTCTATTAGCAACTTTCAAGTATAAAGTACAATACAATTAAGTATAGTTACCATGTTGTACATAGATCCCCAGAACATATTCCTCTTATACCTGCAAGTTTATTTCTTCAACCAATGAAAGTGGATAAGCAAAAATTGTTTATCACTATTATTTTGAGGGTGTATTCACTTATTCTCATTAAGTATACGTGATATATACAAGCCTGATTTTCTCTTTGAATTTAGGAATGACATAAATATTTCAGAATGAAACAAGTATCTTTTTAAAAATAATTAAAGAGAAAAATATCATCTCTTTTCTATTCATTTTCTAGAAATCAGTTCTCAATACATGTTGCTAATGGGATAAAAGATTTAAATAAATGTGATTTTCCTAAGTCTATTGCTTCCTTCTCTATTTCTCTAAACTGAGCTCCAGTTTCGAAGTAGGAACTTTGGGGATTAGGGTAGTGTATACGTTGCAAAGAAAATAGAGACTCAGGCCTTGTGTTGGACTTGCTTCTGCTCTGCCCAGAGGAAGCCAGCACATGATGTCATCTTCCAGTAATGCTGATCAAGCATGAAAATGGTGGGGCGCCTGGGTGGCTTAGTTGATTAAGCAACCAACTCTTGGTTTCCACTCAGGTCATGATCTCAGGATTGTGAGATTGAGCCCCCACATCAGGCTCCGTGCTCGGCTGGGAGCGTACCTGAGGTTCTCTCTATCCCTCTGCCCCTCCCCCCACTCATGCTGGCTCTCTTCCTCTCTCTCTCTCTCTCTCTCTTTCTCAAATAAATAATTGGCTCATTGGTTAGGCAGCTGCCTTCGGCTCAGGTCATGATCCTGGAGTCCCGGGATCAAGTCCCCCATCGGGCTCCCTGCTCGGCGGGGAGTCTGCTTCTCCCTCTGACCCTCCCCCCTCTCATGTGCTCTCTCTCTCAAATAAATAAATAAAATCTTTTAAAAAAAAAAGAAAATTCAACAATAATTCATGGAATATGCCTTCTAGGGGACCAGGATCAAATTGTCAAATATAAAACACTAGAAAATAAAGACAGAAAATCAGAATTTCTGACTAAGAAAGCTTCAATATTTAATAGTGATATGGAACTGGATTTCTAAATGAATAGGGGAGGCCAAAAGGAAGGAAAGGCATGATTCCATAGCATGACATACATGTCATGTCCTTTAAGACAGGCCACATATATCATCTCATTAATCCTGAGAACAACCAAATTTCCAGCTATTGGGTGAAGACATCATCACTCCAGGAGTTGAATAATTTGGCCCAACTCACTAGCTGTTAAATTGTGCAGGTGGAATTGAAATGCACATAAAGCCGGTGATTTCTCCTATTTGTGCACTGGAGTAGGAAGGGAGCAAGAGTGGGCAGGGAGTAAATGTCACTATAGAGATGTTTTGTACTGTAAAATATTATGTACAAGATGATTGGTTCCCAGGGTCAGTACTTTAAGTTACTGGCAATTATTGAGTATCAAGTGTGTGATTCAACCTGTGTTTATCTTCTTGGGAAAGAAAACGAGAAGACTTGCCTTATTTTTAGACTTACAATCTAAGTATGCAAATCAAATGGTAACAAAACGTTGCTGTAATATTGGAATCTATGTGCAAATCACTGCAGAATCATGGTGGAGAGAAATTTGAATTCTACTTGGCAGATAGGTAAATAATTTAGGGAGGCAATACTTGACACAAATGTTGAAAAATGGCTGACAATTTCAACAGACATAGAAGAAAGATGAACATCACACAGAAAAGAAAAATTTGAGTTTAAAAAGGCCAAATATTTTTCCAAGCAAAATACAGCGTAGAAAGAGTAAGCTTAAGTGGGAGATCAAGAGGAGGTCAGGGGATAAAATGGGAACAAGAAGTTGGAGCTAGAGGTCAGCAGAGAAGGAGTAAATCCTACCTGTGGGACAGGAAGAAGGGGGCAGGGATATCAGCTGGAAGGTTGTTAAAAGGATTTTTCCAAATTATGATAAAATAGGTAAATAATCATGGAAATTAAGAGGAAGAGATACACAGGGTCTACGCTCAGCGTGGAGTTGGCTTGGGTTTCTCTCTCCCTCTCCCTCTGTCGTCCCCCCGCATTCTCTCTCTCTCTCTCTCTCTCTCTCTCAAATAAATAAATCTTTTAAAAAAATAACAAATAAAAGGAATATTATCCAGGTTTGGTGGCAAATCAAATAGTGCTTCCGGTGAAGAAAGACAGGGCAAGATGACTCAAAAGTTACTGGGAGGAGTGGCATTACCTGATTTAGGAAAGGGGAGAAATAATGTGTGTGGAGTCAGAGACGGTTGGCTGGACGTGCCTTCCAGAAAATATGAAATGGAGTTTGGGGCCTAAGACGTGGACTGAGGATTTTTCAGACACTGCTGAATTTTAAAAGACTAATGATGTAATGTATGGTGATTAACATAACATAATAAAATTTAAAAATTTTTCAAAAAAAAAAAAAAAGACCAATCAAACCCAGGTGAAAAAATCGAGAACAGCACTCAAGTGAGGCCATTCACACCTTCATACTCAGGGTGGAGGAGTTAGAAAGAGTCATTAAAGAAATGAGAGAGGGTGTTCATTTTTCTACAACAACATGAAGGAAATTAAAGATAAATGATGATAGATGATGTTCATAGATGGATAGATAGGTAGATAACAATAGAGAAGAATATCACAACTGCATCTTCTGAATTTCAAAATAAAGCAAAGTTAATATGAACTATGGACTTTCACTATGTGTGAAGGTAGATTCATCAGTTGTAACATATGTCTACCGCTCTGGTGGGGGAAGTTGATGTTGGGGCAACCTGTGCATGTGTGGAGGTGGGAGGTATTTGAGAAATCTCTGTACCTTCTCTTCAATTTTGCTGTGAACCTTACTTAAACTGCTCTAAAAATATAAAGTTTTAATTTAAAATAAAAAAAAGTTAGAATCAGCCAAGTATATGATTAGAAGTACAATTGAAATTATAAAATTAAAGACATACAAAAGTGTAAAAGTTTTAAAACAAATAACAACCCAAAATAGATGTGCAAGACAGCAGAGTAAGAGGAAATTGAACTTTGAAATTAAAGTGACTTGTGCTCTAAATCCCAACTCTGCCTCCTAATTAGTCATATGACTTTGGGCAAGTGATTTAACCTTTCTGAACTGAATAATAATATCCGTCTTACAAGGTGTTATTATGAAAATGGACTAGATAATATGCATTATATATCTCAAAATGGCAAATGATCAATAATTAATAGACATTATTATCGCCATCATTGTAATGCCCACACTGCACAACATTCACACACAACTTACATGAATATTCTTGTGAATATCTATCTGTATTTCTATGATACCTCATCACTTCCTAGACCCCAAAGGGAAAGAGTGATAAGAAGAAACTCTTTCTGCCATTTTGTTATTATTACAATCGCTGAGGTAGAGTAAAGCTCAATTTAATTTAGGAAGTATGAATATCAGCACATTTCCAGAAATTTATTGCAGCCTGGGAAGAGGAACAGAGAAGAGAAAGGGTCAGTAACAGGGCACGGGGATGTGAGATAGAGCGAGAGTAAGGTTAAGTCGGAAGGGGGATAAAAGATGTGAGGAAGGTCACGACCAAAGTGGCTTTATCCATGCTTCTGACTGCACCCACTTTCATCTGCAGATCATATCAGCAAAACAGAAGGGAAGACACTGTGTAGCGTGGCGCTGCCATCGGAAGCTTGAGCTTTCTTTTAAACACACCATTCAAATCTAATATGAATGTCTGATGAACTGAATTAAATTGACCATGTTCGGTGTACTCAAGACAGTCGGAGGTGCCAGGTACAATGGCAGAATAGATGATTTCTGCTTTGAAGCAGATTTGAGAGAAATGTAGCTGCAGCCAAGATAAAGAAAACATTAAAAGTTGAGGTAGGAAATAAATAATCATATAGAATTCATATAGAACGACTACTAACAGTTATGATGTTAGTATGATAACACAATCATGATGGTGATGGGCAAGATTGGTGAGTAACCTTTATATTCCAAGCACTGTTAGATGCTTTATGTATTTGTAAGCATTTAATTTTCACAACAGTAAGTGAGAAATCACCATCTTGATTTTAATGATGAGCAGTATGCACTGAAGACAGTAAACTTGGATCTCAGATGCACAGTATTCTTATCAAAATACCAGGCCAAGCAAGAGTTTATTATCAAATACCACAAAAATTGGAAATATTACTTTGAATAAATATACCCAATTGCAATTGTTTTCCAATGCAGTTCAAAAATATATAAGAAGTACAGGATAGTACTAGTTTTAATAACCACTGGTACAAGGAATTTACTTTTTTATGGGCCCATAAAAATGTGTTTATACCACTAGTAATTTAAAATAACGATGCCACATGAAACAGCTATTATTGTAATACATAACTTAAGTGAACCAATAATTAAATAACACTTCAAGTTATTTTAACACTTCTGTCATGTATTTCTACAATGAATTGCTTTATGTCATCAAAGCCTCACTTTTTTTCATTATTCGAACCATTTTCTGAGATGAGGATTTCCAGTAAGCATGTTACAGTGAAAGTGCAGTGTATATTTCTCTTCCTCGCTCTCTCTCTTTAATGTCCCAGGTATTAAGCAAACAATAGCAATATATAAAAGCAAGACTGTCTTCCCACAGTGCAATCAATTCAAGATCATGCCCCAGCAGTGATTAGCAACCGTCTTTGTTCATCATGTTCAGTTGAAGAGGGAGTTGGTTTAGGCAATGTTTTTTGCAGGGATCAAGTCTGAGCATGGAAATGAATATGGTGGCAAGTCTGCCCACAGCATTATCATTCAAATTAGAGTTAATGCTTTAATGATCACCTTATAAATATTAATATACTCATTAGTTCACTTTGGCAATGGTTACTTTTCATACTTGTGTCATATCCTACCCCAAGAACAGGAAAAGAAAATGTCAGTAGGGGAGTCTGTGCTTGACAGTCTCTTGCTCACTGAGGGGACCTTCTTCTCTTCTTTTACCTAAGTTTAGGGAAAATATTTTTGGAAGCAATAAATGTAAAAGAAGACGTTTACCTGCCAGATATAGGTTTCTTGGACCACGCACGGGATAATGTAGTTACTTAGACTTCTGAACGTGGGCTCTAAATGGTCAGGAAAATGTAAAATTATGTGATTTAGATATTGTTTTATAAAAATGCAAGGAATACTGGTGATGGGTATTAAAGAGGGCACGTACTGCATGGAGCACTGGGTGTTATATGCAAACAATGATTCATGGAACACTACATCAAACACTAATGGTGTAATGTATGGTGACTAACATAACCTAATAAAAAAAACTTAAAAAAATGCAAGGAATAAACTAAAACACAGCATAAAGGTGGGGCAAATTAGGAATGAATAGAGCAAATGGGAAGGTAGGAAAGAGAAAAGAGGGAGAATAGGAACGGAATGAAGCAGGTAGCACGAGCAAGAAGGACAATTGGTCTGTGAGGAAACAGTGGGGTCAGCCTTCAGTTCAGCCTCCAGGTCCCCAGGACAGGGTTGGCCACATGCTGAAGTCACTGCAGAAGGCTCTGCATTCCCACTCGCCTTTTCATCCCCGTCCGCATGATGGGTCCTGTGGCAGGAAGCACCTTCGGTCAACACAAGAAAAGGGAGTGGATTCTGGGGCATGTTTTTCTAATAAAACAAGGATCTTCTGAGGGTATGATGTGAGATATAAAGGGAAGACAGGAATCAAGGATAAATTTCATTTTTGAGAAACCAAGTGAACAGAACAGGCAAAGAAATGTTGGGAAATAAGAGAAACCATGAAGTCTGCTTTGGAAAGGTGAAGCACACAGACCTGGAGATATGGACTTGACATGCTGCCACCCATGGATTAAAAATAAAAATCACAGATCCAGTTTGATTCACCACAAGTATCTCAGATACTACACAAAAACTCACATAGAGTAATTAGTAAAATATAAATATCCCTTCAAATAAGAGTAATAAGAAAAACAGGTTGAACCTCATGTTTAGAAAAATTCTTCCTAAAGTGAAAGAGAATAATTAGATGAAGCAGTCATGAGAGCCATAACTGGAAATTTCCTCAATTTGAAAAAGGACCAAGCAGAACATATCTGAAACACTATTTGAGACAAAGTTAACATTTCAAAGACACGTCTTCCCAGCGACAGTAGACAATGTTTGCATAACATTTGCAACAGATTCTAGAGCTACATCTTGGCCGTTTCCCATGGCTGGCCACTGATGAGTAACTTTGCCAAATGGTGGGGGAAACTTTAGCAGTGGCCAGTGCCAAAAATCTCCGATGCTCATCAGTGTCTATGTATTTACTTAGCAAATAGCAACAGAGCACAGGGCTTTGACCATGGGCGGTACAGCTAGCCTGCTTGGATTCAAACCTTGCCTCTGCCACTTATCAGGCTGTGGCCTGATAACCTGAACCAGGTTAGTAACTGTCCCTGCCTCACTTCACTCATGTGTGTAATAATACCGACCACAGAGAGGTTGCTGGGTAAATTTATATATAAATGTATATAAATATATACTTATATATTTATATGAATATATAAATTTATATATAAATTATATATAAATATAAATGTGAAATTTAGATTGCGAATTTATGTTTAGTAACATTCAGTGTTAATATATATTCAGTAGCAAAAATTAAATACTCTCTTAATTTGTATTCAATAAATCTGTCATATCAGTACCAGGGGCCTAAGGCTGAACCAGATGCCAGAGATACACAGATGGACAAAATACAGATGATTCTTCCTCTGCCTTGACTGTGCTCAAACACGAGGGGTGTGCAGGATCTATGTGAGCTGTGGGAGAAAATGGGCCTGACGCGGTCCTCGGTCACATTCATTCCTCGTGTCTTAGTTGCCAATGCTGCAGGCACTGATCATCAGACACGTAGTAACTCTTAGATTATCTCATATTTCTGTTGGTCAGAAGTTCCGGTTGGCTCAGCTGGTTTCTCTGCTCCCAGGTTCACAAGGTCAAAATCAAGTTGCCAACTGGTTGGGTTCTTATTGAGAGGTGCTGTGAAGATTGTGCATTCAAACTCATTCAGGTTATTGACCCAGTTTAGTTTGTAGCGGATATAGGATGGAGGTTCCTGACTATTCACTGAGTGTTGGCTGGCAGTCACTCTCAGTTTCTAGAACCACTGTGCTCCTTGGCTTGTGGCCCTCTTTCTTCTTCAGCGACTTCCCCTTTGCCACATCTCTGTCTTTTCTTTTTGTTAAAGATTTATTTATTTATTATTTGAGAGAGGGAGAGAGAACAAGAGCAAGTGGGGGGAGGGGCAAAGGGAAAGGGAGAGAATCTCCAGCAGACTCCACGCTGAGTGTGACCCCAACACCAGGATAGATCCTGCGACCCTGAGATCCTGACCTGAGCCAAAATCAAGAGTCAGACACCTAAACCAACTGAGCCACCCAGAGAACCCCACTCTCTCTATCTTTTCATCTCCCTTCAGCTAGGCACAATTTTCTGCTTTTCAGGGTCACATGAATCTGCTCATTTTGAACCTGCCCATCTAAAGCAGGTTTACTCGAAAATAAACAGATGCATACACACATGCATAAGTGTTTATTCTAAAACCTTAATGCCAGGACGCCTGGGTGGCTCAGTCGGTTAAGCGGCTGCCTTCAGCTCGGGTCATGATTCCAGGATCCTGGGATCGAGTCCTGCATCGGGCTCCCTGCTCAGTGGGGAGCCTGCTTCTCCCTCTCCCTCTGCCTGCCACTCTGCCTACTTGTGCTCTCTCTTGTGCTCTCTGTCTCCGGCAAATAAATGAGCAAATAAATAGATCTAAATATATATATATATATGTATGTATAATAAAAATAAAACCTTAATGCCACCTGCAAAGTCCCTTCACGGCAGTGCTGAGATTAGCATCTGGTGGAATAACTAGGGATAGCAATCTTGGGAGTCACCTTTAGTATTTTGCCTAGCACACCTCCCCTTGCTAGAAAAAAACATCATCCCTTCCCCACATACACCTCCCAGGATGTTCTTTCTTAAATCCTTCTCAACCCCATTGTTAAGCAGAGGCTTGTCATTGCCCCTGCAATAGCATAGCATGGCCAGAGGACAGGGGAGGTAGAGAAGGAGAGGTGAAACCAAGTATATGCAGTGATTTGCCTGGAGAGTGTCTGGAATTGATGCGCCTGGTTTCACGTCGGGCTCGGAGAGCTCCAGCCACCGCTGCACTTCCACCTGGGGCAGCAGGGGGAAGGACAAACCATCACCGTGGGCTCGTCCCCACTCCCATTTCTCTACTTCCACCAGGATCTTTACAAAATTACCCAACTTTACTATAAAGAGTGTCCATCTGTAGGGGATGAGTAAAAGCCACAACTCTGAACATATCAGATGAAGCGATTGGGGGACAAACAAAGTACTGTGTAGGAAGAAGATACAGATTTTAAATCCAACTCAACTCACTCATTTTTACCAATTCTTCTAATGCATATACATCATGTTTGGCTTCCCCCAATACCCCAGGCACCCAGGTTTGTGATCATAGAAAACAAAACCACTTCAGCATTCTCATCTGTAAAATAACCAGATTGAGAGAGCAAATCTAGCATTCCTGTATCTTCTTTCCCTTATGCCCATAAATGGCTGGATGGCAACTTATTAGACAGAATGCAGCTTCAAAATAACAAGCATCATTAAAAGTTACTGTAAGATATAAATGGAGTCATACATATAAAAGATTTCCTGTGTGCCTGGGACAGAATTACAGCATCCTCTGCCAATCACAGATGAAACTTATTCTGGGGATGTAAAGTCATTTGTATTTTGTATGCTACCTAGAATAAGTTGTTTGTGGTGGCTTGGGACACTCTTGCAACAGTGGTTCGAATGAGAAGAAAAGAAGAGAAAAAAACAGTAAGAACCCAAGCATTAGTTATTTCTGCAATGAATCTGAATGTTCCTCTCCCAGCTGGAATAGGAAAAGTAGATTCTCTGAAATGTACGTTAAATGGAGAGCAAAAAGCAAATGTGGCAAAATTCATAAAAATGTTTAAAAACCTAATAATAAAAAAAAAATCTAGTAGCAATACATTTTGTTAACAAAGGAGAATCAGTATTTTGCTTTAATGGAAGCATCTGAGTCCATCGGAATGCATTTTGCACCCAAAAATCTAGGTGATTTTCTGCTCTAAAGTGGTCTGTTAAAACTTCTTTGTAATAGAGGTGTGCAGGATTTTGATGGCTTTCGGCAGTGCTGTTCATTTATTACCTGCTCATTGAGCGCCAACGATGGTACTGACATAAACAACAGAGATTTTACTCCTGATAAGATGGAGCTTATATTTATAGCAGTGATTCTCCCAAGTGTGGTCTCTGGACCAGCAGCATCAGCAGCACCAGGGACTATGTTAAAAAATTTAAATTCCTGGGCACCTGGGTGGTGCAGTTGGTTAAGCGACTGCCTTCGGCTCAGGTCATGATCCCGGAGTTCCAGGATCGAGTCCCGTGTCATCATGCTCTCTCTCTCTCACTCACTCTCTCTCTCAAATAAATAAATAAAAATTTTTTAATGTAAATTCCTGGGGCGCCTGGGTGGCTCAGTTGGTTAAACATCTGCCTTGGGCTCAGGTCCTGGGATCCAGCCCCATGTCAGGCTCCCTGCTCATCAAGGAGCCTTCTTCTCCCTCTCCCTCTGCCCCTCCCCCCCCCCACTCCTGCTCCTCTCTTGCTCTCTCTAATAAATAAATAAAATCTTTTTAAAAAATGTAGATTTCTGTCTCCACCCTAGAACTAGGGAATCAGAAACTGTCGAGGTGGGGCGTCAGGATCTGTTGTGGTTTAACAAGCCTTCCAGTTGATTCTAATGCATCCTAAAGTTTGAAAGCTATTAAAGACATGTATCCATAAAAGAGCCTTGAGCTTCACCTCCTTATACCTACCTACAAGATGTTTTGCACATGTGAAACCTGTTGCAGCAAATGGGTTGCAACAAACCCCCAAAAATCAATAATTATGTATAAGTTTTAGGTCATATGACAAATCTCCGGGAACTATTTAAAAATTCAAATATTCTTGTTTTTTTTATAAGTAATATTTGTCCATTTCTGCTATTATATATTCTTTCCTAAATACTAAAATAATAATTTCCTTTGAAGTCACTTAATCAGTTATGCCAAACGTGTTACTCATTTATTAATAATGCATTTTGAAGCAGCCCTGAAACGTTAGGTATAGGCCAGGAAAATATAGCTGTCTGGAGTTGAAACTGCAGGTTCAGGTCCTTCTGCAGTGGAGAAGGACTTCAAATATCTATCAGCTCCCCAATAATTTTTTCAGGCTGTCAGAATGTCACTCGTTCTAACACCTGAAACCGACAGTGCCAAAGCGTGTGATAGTTTAAAAAAAAAAAAAAAATGTAGGGCGCCTGGGTGGCTCAGTTGGTTAAGCGACTGCCTTCGGCTCAGGTCATGATCCTGGAGTCCCGGGATCGAGTCCCGCATCGGGCTCCCTGCTCGGCAAGGAGCCTGCTTCTCCCTCTGACCCTCTCCCCTCTCATGTACTCTCTCTCCCATTCTCGCTCTCTCAAATAAATAAATCTTTAAAAAAAATAAAAATAAAATAAAAAAATTAAAAAAATTTAAAAAAATGTGGGTTCAAAGAATCAAATTTTTTATTCTTTGTAATTTTAATTATATACTTTTTTTTTCTTTCCAGCAGTCTGATTTGTTTTAGATTCTAAAATTATAAACTCCTGATTTACGCCATGGACAGTTCTTTACAACCCATGATAAAAACACTTAGAGAAGTAGAGTTACTTGTTCTTGAACCCTATGACTATTCTGACTGGAGCCCAGGTCTTTTGCTGCAATATTGTCTTTACTAATATAGGTGCACGTGGGCAAAGAGATGGCTTTGAGGAAAGCGTGGAACCTGATATCTTTGAATTTCTGGTCCTCACTTGCATAAGCTTCGTGATATGGCACATACCTAACCATTCAGGCATGCAGTGACTATATAGAGAGGCATGCATAATTAACAAACAACTGAAGGCCTGCAAATAAATTGTTAAAGCTCATGGAAAGGAAGGGCAGCCTTGTGGCATGATGATATTTGTGCTGCTTGCCTGATAATTGTTCACTACTCAGAAGAGCACAGTAATTTTGTAATTAACGCTTGATACACACTACCTTTAATTACATAAGGCAGCCTCGCTTGGAGGAATCTGTGTGTAAGCATGAGTGTGTGCATGTGTGTTTCTGGGCAGACTAAATTTTTGCCTCTAATGAAAGAGTTTTCTTCCCGCTGAAAAAGCGCGTGGCTGATCCAGTTCAAATTTCCTGCTTGATATGAGGGCAGCCAGAGCAGGAGAGAAAAATAAGATACGAGTTGACAAGTGAAACCTAAAGGTATCCCTGGATACTCTTTAGGGAGAAATAATTTTATTGATAACGGACAGCTGACCTGACACCACGTTGAACTCTTGCTGGAGAAGCATTCTGTTTATTGTTGGACACCTGCTCCGGTAAAGGGAATTCTATGAAGGTGTTCATATCCAGCAAGTGATCACTAACCCTACTTTCAGGTCAGTATTTATTTTCTCCCCGAGCATTTATCTAAGTGGCTCTATAGGTGGTTAGAAATAATTTCCTTTTTGGCCTATTTAGTTTATTTCTACAATAATCTGTTAGGCATTCAGGCTCGATTGAAACGGCAAGTTTAAAGCAAAATTGTGGAGGAACGATGTTCGGTGTCAATGCCCATCCACCCTCCTTCCAACCCCCAGTCACTCTTGCCATTTTTGGCTTTCTAGCCCTTCTCACTCAACCTTACGTGGGCCTGTGTGATTACGAGGTGTGTTGCTCTTGTCCAGAGTCGTGGAAGAGGAGTCCAGCTGTAGACGTGTTTCTTTGGCCCATAGGGTGTTTTCTTAGAATTCTTTTCTTTTTTTCTTACTTTTGGGGGTGTGTGTTTTATAAATGAACCAGTTACCAACAACTAATAATTGAGATTGTTCACGTAAAAATCTAGATTCTTGGTTCCTCTTGAAAGGTCTGCATTATCTGCCACACAAGACTTCCATTCCGAAATGGGACCACCCTGTTGCACAAAAGCAGCAGCTACTCCTTTACAAAGGGCCCTGTGTGCTGCATCCAGGCTGCCACAGTCCTCAACACCAACCACTCCCTGACCGCCCCCCCCCCCCGCCGCCCATGCTCCAGCCAGCAGCCCTTTATCACCAAGCTGACGTGACATGGTTGCCTTTCTTACACCTGATTCAGTCTATTCATTTATATTACCTGCTGCCCTCTGTCAGCGTTGGAGTTTTCCAGCACCTTCAGTGAAGCATTTCTTCTCTTTCCTTCCAATTCCTGGCCCCGTAATCTTAAGAGAAAGCCAGTTGGGCAAACAGAACCCCAACCCTGTCACGTTGCCTCTCATTTTTGTAACCCAACTATCCACAACAAAACCTCCAGCTTTCTGGTTTCAGCCTTCTCTTTAATGCTCAAATACAATATTCAAGCCACATTCCAGTTTGACCATCATAAATTCAGTTCCAAACTTTTGGAAAGTTTCTGGGGATTCACAGAGGTGACTTGAGCAGAGCCAGGGTTTTTTGAAGACCCTAGTCTTCCTCTATCATTGCTCGCCCGAAACTCCTGCTCCCCCTCATCACCCCAGGCCTTCTTGGCATAAGCTGTTTCTCTAGCTCCTTCTGATACCTTTTTTTCTAAGAAATGGGTTTAGTCCTCTCTTCCTTGCCCTGAGAAGTAGATACCATGAAGCTCACACTTAACTATGGTGCTTGACAAAATTTTTGCTAATGGCTTTGGTGTCACATCATGGAAGTGACAAGAAATCGCTTACAAGTGGACCCTGGGCTGACACTCTTTGGCTCCTTCAATAGCAATTTGCCACTATGGTATAGGCGTATACCTAAATCCCCTTCTGTGTCAATACTTTCTTCTTTCTCGGTTTTCCAGTGGAAATCTGTAAGTCTCAACATTGCAAAAACTATAGTGAGAAAAGAAATATATTTTTTTCAATATATAGCACAGGGGTAATTGTTTATCCATAAAAGATACAAAAGACTGAACTCTTAGCTCACAGCACACATAAAAATCAACTGCAGGTAGATGATGTACACATAAAGCTTTTATAAAATTACATAGGAGAACTTATGACCTAAGGGTACATTAAAGGCATAAAAAAATGTTCATCGTGATGGAAAAGATTAATAAAATGCAACAGCATTAAAATGAATAAATTGTTTAATTAATAACAACATAAGGAGGGTGAAAAAATAAGCCAAAGAATGGGAGAGGATATATGAACACATGAAATACATATAAACAAACACAAAACTAATACACACACACACAGAATGTATATTATTGTAGGAGTTTTTCAGAGTGCATATGATAGAAAACAAAATAAAACAAAAAAACAGTGGAAAATGGGAAAATAATTCTCCTAGAAAGATTTCACAGATAATAAATCTAAATAGCCAATAAATATTTGAAGTGGCTCTCGACCTTCATAGAAATTAGGGAAATACAAATTTCTACCACAATAAGAAAATTGCATAAAGGGTTGCCATATTAGCAAATAAAAATACAGGATGCCCTATTAAATTTGAATTTCAGATGAACAATAAATAATTTTAACATAGCTATGTCATGTAATATTTGGGACATTTATACTACATAATATTTCTTCTTCTAATGAGAATTCAAATTTAGTTGTGCATCCTGTGTTTTATCTGTTAATCTTAGTTAATTGCACACCTAACAGAAGGGAAAAAAATTAAAATGTCTGATAATACCAAGACAAGGATGGGGAGTAACTAGAACCCCTTACTCCACACATAAGGGGTATAAATTGGTATGTCCACTCTGGAAGCAAAATTTGACACTATCTACCAAAAGTAGATAAACTTACCCTGTGGTCCAACAATGTCCCATCCAACATATACACCACAGAGAAATTTATTCACATATATATCAGGATACATATACTAGTATGCTTGTATCTACATTGTGAATAAAAGCAAAAAGTAAAGGACAAAAAAAAAAAAGCAATCACTACCCAAATGTTGATTTTCGATAGAATGATAAATATTGGTATATTCCTATGGTGGTACACTATACAGCAATAAAAATATAAGACAATGGTTAACTCTCGGGTGAAGGGACATTGTTATCTGAAAGAAATAAAGGATAATCCTGGGGTGCAATAGGATAGTGTTCTGTTCCTAAATCTGTCTGTAGATTATATTTTGTGTATTTTCTATATGTGTGTATATTTCATAATTTTGAAAGGATAAAAACATTCCCTGAAAAATGATATGCAAACTTTATCTCAACCTTTCCTATCCAGACTAGGCACAGCCGAAAGGCCTATTCAAGCGTTCATCAAGCAAAGAATAGCTATTTCAATCAGAGATTCCCAGGTATAAAGTAAAATTACAGATATACTTTGTAAGACCTACGGGTCATAAGGAATCCCAGGCTGACATGAATCAGTAATATGGTACAGTTACTTTTTTTTTTAAAGGATTTTACTTATTTGAGAGAGAGAGAGAGCACAAGTTGGGGGGGTAGGTGGGGCTGAGGGAGAGGGAGAAGCAGACTCCCCGCTGAGCAGGGGAGGCTCAATCCCAGGACCCTGGGATCATGACCTGAGCCGAAGGTAGAGGCTTAACCAACTGAGCCACCCAGGCATCCTAATGGTACAGTTAATTTTAAGGCAAATATGACACCTGGCTGCAATAACCAAAGTATTGCTATGAAAGAAAGTTTCGGTCATTGACCAGAAACCTAATAAAATTACCAGTCTAATTTTGGTCTTTATAATTTTTAATGGGCATGCTCAAACTGAAACATATCTATAGGAAAACAGTAGCTATATGATTTCATTAAACAACAGACAATAAACCCTTATAAGGAAGGGCCACAACATTTGGACTTCCTGGTGTTGCCTATAAATGGCACTAAACACTGGGTAGTGATTCCTGACGACCACCCCTAGCCCAGCCATGTTGTGAGTCCAGTCGCCCTTCTCAGTGCAACCAGCCTCCACTGTCCAGGCAGAGGACCCACTGGGCACCAGCAGGGAAGAGAAGAAAAGAAGTAACTCATGATTTCCAGAAGCCCAGTCTCAAAGCAGCATTGCCTCTGAGTTATTGGAAGCAACAACCAGGAGAGTCTGGCTGGAAGTGCCCAGACCACAGCACAGCCGATCTTTCTGTGGAGTGCCTGCATTCTGGGCTAAACTCTCAAATAGCCAGGCTTTCTGAAAGCAACTACAGCTACAAACATTCTTTTTTCTAGGTGGATGATAAAGGTTGCATTTTTGTATGTCCAGATATACCCGTGCAAGGGTACACAGCAACCATAATGAACTCTAGCATGTCTGCATATATTAAAATTTAGTTAAACTACACTCCCACCTACCATTTGCTCCTGACTTTGAAACACTCCCCCCAAAACACCCCCCCCACAAGTCAAAGTCTTAACTTCTGGCCCTCCAGAAGGAAAATAAGTATGTGTCCCTTGCCAACATTCCTCAACAGTGTTACTAGGACCATCACTCTCAGTTGCTAAGAACATAGAAAATATTTGGTCAAGAATTGTTCAGTTGCCCAAATTTCTGAATGGTTTCAGTTAAAAAAAAAATATTAATCCTGCTCATTTTTATTACAAGGATGCTCTGAGATTCAAAGAGGAAAGAATATCTAATTATTGTGCAGATACATGCCTGGTGTCCTCATGTAGTTATACAGTGTAGAGGAAAATAATCCATCCTATTTGTTGGAGATAAATGGTGGAGCATATTTGCCCTGAGATCTCTTGCCCCTTTCCGTCCATGTACAAGCCCACCACTGGAAACAGTTGCCATGGTGAAAGGTGAGGTAGCGATATCCCCAAGCAGGCTTGCAACGTCGCAAACAACACGGAGCAAAGGTTTCACCACATGCCCTCACACAATTAGAGGGAAGCAGAGACTACCCCCGGATTCCTACATGTTTACCTTTCAGCTATTAGAGACCTTTCTTTGGGAGGAAAAACACACAGATCTTGTCTCCTTTATGGCACATCATCACATTTTCTCTTCCCCACGCAAGACTCTCTGCATCACCGGAGAAGGACACCTCTGCGAATTCTAGCAGGTTCAGATTCTTTTCCCTGTTAGGTCCCTCACTGCTGGATGACAGTTGGACAGCGCCTGCATTCTCCATATGACATTTGTGTTGCTAGAAAAGAACTGTCACCGGGCGCCTGGGGAGCTCAGTCCATTAAGCGTCTGCCTTCAGCTCAGGTCATGATCTCAGGGTCGTGGGATCGAGCCCCACATCTGGCTCCATGCTCAGCGGAGAGTCTGCTTGAGATTCTTACCCTCTGCTCCCCACCCCCTCTCTTTCTCTCAAATAACTAAATAAAATCTTTTTTAAAAATGGTGGTAAAACAGACACCAGAGTTTCAGCATTGCACAATGCCATCTCTCACACTAAAGGAGTTTCAGGCCTTCCTGCTGCAGGTCCAGTTTGGAGGGCCCCACCTCCCCGAAGCTCATCTTCCAGAAGAGTGCAGGCCTTCAGGGTCACAAAGGGCAGCTAGGAACTGCAGGTACAAGGGGATTTCTAGGGACCGCACCCCTGATCCAATTTCATTCTTCACAAAGTGGGCCTCTTCCAACTTAGCATTTAAAGAATGCTCACAGCGGAGCTCCCCCTCTGCACTTCAGTAGAGAGATGAAGCCATAACTCCCCCTGCTTCCCAGGCGTGTCCCCACCAAGCTCTCTTTGCACACTTTTGCCACATTAGTGTCCTGTACATCTGAGCAACCACAGCTCCAGATACACTCCGAACAATATCTTCAAATGCCCCTGTCCTTCGAGACTAATTAACCTCGGGTCCCAGGAGGTGAAAATTACAGCAACCGCCTTTACATCATCGAAGATATATAAAACAAACTGATGTAAATCAGGAGAGCCAGGAAGAAAATACCTGGCTTTTCTGCATTAAGTTCAGAATCTTCTTTGACACCTGAGGTTTGATATCTTTCAGCAGAGATGACAGATCCGAAACTGCTGTCCCAGTGCTGAGCAGAATATAAAACGGTTGGGGCATCATTTACATGTCACACAGACATCTCAGGCTGGCAAGCTTGTTGCTTAGTAAAGAAAATACAAAAAAAGCGGGGGCCTCAGGGGGTGGGCCTGGGACACCTGAGTTAGTGCAGTAAGTGCTAGTTGGTTAATTAAGCAGTGTTATGCCTTGGAAGGGTTAAGGGAAGGAGCTGTTTTCCTACTCACTGTTCTCCACTTATCACCTCTCACCATGAGACAACGCTCTGAGCAACAGAAGCAATGATTGTGCAAATTATTTTCTTCCAAACATTGAAGTGGTGTTGAATCAAGGGGGGAGGTGGTAGGGCTAGAAACCAGATCAAAATACACAGATGTGTCTTTGTGGTGCAAGGGAAAGCAGCGCTAAAAACTATGGAAAACCTGAATGTCTCAGGCTCCCCCAGTGATAGGGTGCTCTGCACTCTTCTCAGTCTGTTGTTTCTAAAGTTACTTGATTTGCTTTTCTTTCCTACGTCCTATTATTTAATATAGTACCTTGTCTTCCTTAGGCTACAACAGCGTCCTCTATTCTGAGCAGAGTCTTTGTTTAACGCACAATAGATACTCAGTAAACATTTACTAAATCAAATGTTAGTTAATTAAGTCCACACACAATAATCTGGATTTCAAAGTGAGATTTGCTATTTATTAACAAAGAGAAGGAGCAATGGAATTCTGGAAAGAGCTTTTTCACTGGAATCCTAAACAGCTTGATTCAAATCCTGGTCCTGTCAATTATTTAAACTTCAAGTTCTTTATTTGTATTGGAAATGGAAAAGGAAGGAGGGAAGCAAGGCAGGAGGGAGAGAAAGCAGGAAGGAAGGAGGGAAAGGCTATAAGGAGAGGAAGGAAGGGGGGAGAGAGCAAGAAAAGAGGGAAGGAGAGAGAAGGAGAGAGAAAAGGAAGGAAGTGAGTTCATAATTATAATGAGTATTGATTGCTTAGTACAGGCACTGTCCTAAAATCTTTACATGTATTAGGTGAATACAGCTCAAGACAATTATCCCCATGAGAACAGTGAGACACAGAAGTTAAGTAATTTTCCTAAGGTCATGCAGATGGTAAGTAACAGGTCTGGGATAGAAATCCAGGCAGTGTAACTCAAGATCAGTTAATCACTCCCCCCAAACACACACACACACACACACACACACACACACACACACACACACACACACACACACACACACACACAATGCTCCCTCTCCTGAGACTATAATACACTAAGTCTCAGGACTGCTGTGGGGATTGAATTAAATGAGACATCTTGCAGAGATTGCCTGCCAGTGGTATTTTTAGTAAGCTCTGATGAGCGTGCACAAGAGGTTTTTCATGCCACTTTGAGCCTGAGACCGTCCTGAGTCTCCCGCCTGTTTGCTTCCTTCTGGAAGCACCAACATGTCTCCCACCCTCATTTCAGATCTTGTGACAAGACAGAACTTTCTCCAGCAATTCCCCTCCTGGGTATATATCCAAAAGAATTGAAAGCAGAGTCTCAAAGAGATGTTTGCACACTCATGTTCACAGAAGTGTATTCACAATAGCAAAGTGTGAAAGCAACCTAAATGTTCACCAATAAACAAATGGATAAACCAAATCTGATATATACACATAATGAAATATTATTCAGCCTTAAAAAAAACCAAATCTGACACATGCCATAATGTGGATGAACCTTGAGGACCTTATGCTAAGTGAAATAAGTCAGACACAAAGAGACAGACATTGTATGATTCTACTTATATGCGGTACCTAGAGTAGTCAAATTCATAAGGACAGAAAGTAAAATGGTGGTGGCCAGGGGCTGGATGGGGAAGTGGAAAATGGGGCGTATTGTTTAATGTATATAGAATATTCATTTTGAAGATGAAAAAAGTTGTGGATGTTGGCTGCACAGCAATGTGAACGTACTTAACACTACTGAACTGTACAGTTAAAAATGGTTAAGATGGTAGTCTTGGTGGCTCATTCAGTTAAGTGGCTGCCTTTGGCTCAGGTCATGCTCCCAGGGTCCTGGGATGGAGACTCCCATCAGGCTCCCTGCTCAGCGGAGAATCCTAACACCTGCCTTTTCTGTCCCTCCCTTCCTTGGCTATGTGATGAACCAATGTTTTCCTCCTATTGCACAAATATCCCTTTCCCCTGCCTTCTTACTACTTCCAAAGAAAGAAACTATCTTTTATGTCCATCCATGGGTCAGGCTAGTTGAGAAAGAAAGCAATTTGAATTAGCAGATTTTTATGTGTGAATGCCGAATAACCACACACTTTCTCCTAGGATTTTATATACATTCTAAATTTTCATAAAATGTATTATAGACAGAGAAAAATGTCTAATGTACAGGATTTCAGAGGCTATGACCATATATAAAGAATTTTCAATGCATGCTCATTTAGAGTGGTCAGGGGGGTGTCTCGAATCATGCTACCTGCTCCACAGCCTGCTTCTCATGTGATGGGGAAATGGATCCTAGTTTCACAGATCTTAAACAAGAGCCTTCCTTGGACTTGGGTGGCTTTCTTTGAGCCAGGTCTAATCAGGGCCCCACAAGCAAGTCTTATTTTAGAATGAGTGCAAAGGGAACTGACCTTTGATGTGAGAAGACTCAGACTCCTAATCCTCTTGCAACCTCTCAATCTAAATGACAGATGCCAGAGGTTCCAGGAAATTCACAATTTTTATGATATTACCAAACTGCCAAAGCAGCAAATTCTCCCTCAGCAGAAGGATAAATTTATACACACACACACACACACACACATATATATGTATACATGATGATATATGATATATACATATACATAAACATATACATATAGGTCTTCTAGGAGATAAGAAATAGGAACTAGGGACAATGTTTACCTGCCAGTTGTATTTTAAAAGCTGAGATTTCTCAGAGACCACCGCTAATTAGATACTTAAATATAACCAGATACTTAAATTAAATATAAATATATAACTATAATTAGATACTTAAATTAATATATCACCCAAGCAAATTAAAATGAGAAAAGTCACTTTTCAGCCACTTTAACCTTAACACCCCTCCAAGGAACGGAGGACTGCCTTCTGGCCTGTGCCCTTCATTCTGGTTACTCTCCAGGGTCTTTCTTCCAACTCCACTGAACCCTCCACTAGCTCCTGGTCAAACCTGCTCTTTGTTGTGACTCTAAGAGGCTATGAAATTCAATCTCAGAATGATGTCAACAACCAACAGACTTAAATGCTAAGCCAGGTAATGAGGATTTCAATTTTATGATCAAATAATAATAGATTTGAAAGGGACTTCGAAGGTCATCTTGCTAATTTTTCCACCTAATTAAAGGAATTTTATTTACAGCTTGTCCCTCCCCACAAACATAACACAGCCCCTACTTGAACCCTTCCAGCTGTTGGCTGCCCATTATTTTATGAGAAGAATTTCCATTGTCCTACGGCTTTATTGATGAGAGGCCTAGCCATAGTTTTCAATATCTTTATTTCTGTTGTTTTAGTTCATCATAATTTCTGAACTTTTCACATTATTTTTACTCTCCTGTGAATATAGTAATAGTTATATCTTGCATATGCCAGGACCTAAGCTAGGTGCTTTAAATTGATTATTTTATTTGTCCTTACCACTGTCCTGTGAGACAGTTCTAATGATAAAATAAGTTATTTTTCACCAAAAGCATGATTACTTCTAATAATAAAGGAAGGAAGGAAGGCATGGAGACTTAAGTACAGAGTCATGCATTCTTTAAATGGACAGAATCACAATGCTGTTCTAACTCAAAATCTGCGATGCCTTCATATTAAGATAAATTACTTCTTACTCTCCATTCTTATAGTCAGAAATGTGCTCACTATAATAATGTATTTTTACTTTCTGCATTTTCTATTAGATTTACTTAATGCTTAATATTATTATAAATAATATTTATGAAGTTCTTCCCTAGTAATGCCAAATGGATATGTAATTCAGTCATCGACTAATCAGTGTAAATATTGACAAACAAGACTTAATCCTCAGGGATACTTCTAGAGACTAAACTGACGTTCCAGCTCATCATGGTCATTAAACTCTAGGGTAGGGAGACTGGTTACAGAATACCCCAGGGCTCTGGGGCCTGATGGGAGTAGTGGGAGGAGCTAATGCCTCTGAGGTGATGCCAAATTAAAAATAAACCGTTCATACCAGCAGCACTGTGAGGTGGCCTTCGTTACTTCGTTAATACACCCGGACTGGCTAAGGTGGAGAACGGGCTGCTTCTAGGAGTGTAGAGCACACATACACGCAGGTTCTCTCCACAGAGCTGGAGCTACAGTGAGGAGAGACCCTGACCACAAATCAGGAAAATCCGGGTTTCATCCCTTTTCTGCAGTTCACTGCATGACCAGGCAAACCACTCAGACATCCTGCCCCTCTATTCCCTTCACTGGAAAATGGATTGTCTATGCGCCTACCTCCCCCTAACAATTGTGATAATGACCCAAAGGTTTTACACGATTTGAAGAACTTTGTCAACTGACAAAGGACATATGGGTTCATGTTTTTGATCAACAAATATTGTTGGCCAGCACCAATATTGGGAGCCACAGAACACGGCAGAACCAGCGGCCTGGGATGAGGTACAGGATGTCCCACCTACAGGCTCCCCAGTGGAGCTCTCCAGGGAAGGCCACCTCAGTCAGGGGAAGTCACCCAACATGGCACAGTGGGCAGCAGGAAGACCAGCCAAAGGACTACTGTAGCAGTCCATGTACGACCTGCTGGGGCCCAAACAACAGCACTCAAACTGGGGACAGAGAAAGGGGGATAGATTTGAGCCTTATTATAGAGCCAGCCGTTATCCAGTTTCATGATTACTGTTTTTGATGAAATAGAGGAAAAAGTGACAGAGGCAGGAGAAACTCAAACAATTCTGTGAATTAATCTCAGCATGCATGATTTTTCAGAGGGAGTATTTCAGTCAAGGTAGAAAATAATGAAATAAAGTTGTGGAGGAGTTTGGGGCATGAACAGATGTGTATATGAGTGGAGGAGCCTAAGATCCAGGGATAGTGCCTACCAGTGAATTACGTCTGAATCTCAGGAGGAAATTCAAGGTGGAGGTTTGAAAGTCATCACCTTCTGAGTGATAATTGGATCCAAAGGACAAGTGCGTACACTTAAAAAAAAAAAAGTGAGAAGAGACAGCAAGACCAGAAGAAGGCTAAGGACAAAACCTTGGAGAAAAGTGACACTTACAAGTTAGGCAGAGAAATGAGTCAGAAAGAGAAAGTGAAGAGTGACCAGAGGGAAAGGAGCCCTGATGGGGCGGGGGTTGTCCCATGGATGTCAGGAGACAAAGAATGTTCAGGAAGGGAGTGCTCAGTTGTGTCAAAGGCTAGGAAGATTTTTGTTGTAGCCATCACAAGTTTCATAGTACAATGAACCTGACTTTGCATCCCAGCTTTGTTGGGTAGGAGAGCAACTTAACACAACCTCTCCAAGATTCTGATCCATCTTCTTTTAATTGGGAAAAGCATTTATCTCTTCTCAAAGGGCTGAAATCCTTCACCTGGTGCTGACTGCACAGAAAGCCCTCACCAATGTCACCTGCTATTATTAATTGTAACTACTATATATATATATATATAAAGAGGACAGAGAAGAAACCATTGCCTGTTGGAGTCAGGGTGTTCCCAAGTGCATCTTGCAAGGGTACATTCGGAGTGGAAAGAGAAGGCTGGCTCTCGGGGGTTGAAAAACACCAAAGTGGACCAGTTGCCATTTTATTCATCAAAATCAGCCAATGGTCAGCAATTTCTTCCAATTCAACTTAATAGGTAGTTGATTAGTTAAGGAGCTATTATATGCCCATTATTTGTTGAAAAAGTGTTACCATAGGGTGATGATAATGAGTGGGAGTTTTGGGGGCTGGGGTGTTGGTTTTTATTTTGTCTTAAGGAAAGAAAGATTTGAGCAATTTTTAGAAAAGAGTGAGCAAGTACAAAAGAAGAAGATAAAATCACACCAGAGGATTTTTTTTTTCCAAAAAGTAATCCAAGGCAGCATATAGTAGTCCCTGAGAGCAAGGTTCTTTCATGCTGTAGTTATTGGCACTGAGAAAATAACTTAACCTTTGTATCCCCCAGTCTCCTCATCTTGAAAAATAATAGCTACTACTTCATAAGGTTATTATGAGGTTTAAGAATACTATCTAGTATGTACGAGGAGTTCCCTAAGTAATAATACATTACTTTTATCATTATCATGTTATGATCCACACGATCAAGGAGGGCTCTAGAGGAGATGGTTCTCAGAGTGCAACAGATCAGCAGGGAGGATTGTACCAGCAGGTGAAAACACTAGCTACCTCCGGAGTGCCTGGGTGGCTCAGTCGTTAAGTGTCTGCCCTCGGCTCAGGTCATGGCCCGAGGGTCCTGGGATCGAGCCCCACATCGGTCTCCCTGCTCCGCGGGAAGCCTATTTCTCCCTCTCCACTCCCCCTATTTGTGTTCCCTCTCTCGCCATGTCTCTCTCTGTCAAATAAATAAATAAAATCTCTAAAAAAAAAAAAAAAACAACTACCTCCATGTCTGAGGAATCATAAATAGAACCACAGTATAAACTCTGAAATTCTACTACCAGAGGGTCCATCACCTTTGAAGCTTAAAGGCTTTTGCTTGTCAAAAAAGCTCGATTAAAATGAAAATGTGGGGTGCCTGGGTGGCTTAGTCCGTTGAGCATCCAACTCCTGGTTTTGGCCCAGGTCATGATCTCAGGGTCATGACATCCTTGGTGTCTGTCTTCTCTCCTCTCTCTCATGAGAACACTTGTTATTGATTAGGACCCACCAAGCAATGCAGGAGGATCTCAAGATCTTTAACTTAATTACATCGGCAAAGGCACTTTTTGCAAGTTCTTTCACATTCATCTCTTTCAAAGGTGCCATTCACACTACAGAGACTGTATCTTAAAGCCTTTTACCCTCCTCTTACTAATCTTTCAAAGATTGGGTGAGATGTACAGATTTTGCTTATTCCTAGAGGTCATGAACTAACAAAATTTACCTCTGATTTTCTGCATCTTGCACAATACTAAAACTATTATGTACACAATACATTATGTTGCTTAATAAGGACATTTGAAATAAGTAATAGATAGCTCTACTTTGCCTGGAGTAGGCCTTGCTATATGCAACACTTTGGCATAACTGAATTTTTTTATTTTATTTAATTCTACAACAGATACCACTATAGTTATCAGGGAAAATGAAAGAAGTGGTATAAAATTGTTCAAAACACAGAGATGCCTACTTGGAAAAAATAAAATCATAAGATTTTGCAGCATTTAATATGTATGTATTTTCTAAAAGATGTTTTATTACTCTATTTGGTACTAATGATTTCTTCACTAAAACTATGAAGCCGCAAATACTTTATGGAATCTATATTTTAACATTGATATTGGAAAAGATTTATATTATGCTGCTATTAGGATTCATAATAATCACACAGATTATGTGTTATTATGGCTTTACAAGAAAGAGATTTATATTACACTCACAGACCCATCAAATCACAAATAGAGTAATATATTTAAGTTTTAATGTTCCCTCTAAAATAGGACACTTGAGATTCATCCCCAATTTTCCTACAGTTACACTAACTTGAGGTGGTCACCCTCCACCAAACATTCACATCCGTGTGGAGAGTAGTGTATTCGACTTACAAACATTAGATCTATTATGTAAGTATCATAGGAGCACTTCTGTGTTTTATGTGCTACCCATTACAGGCTGTTCTTCAGTCTCAACAACAGACCCCTCTGGGAGGACTGGAGGAGACAATTCTCTAAGATTCCCCTGGCTCTCACACTCTTAAGTCCTCTGACCTACTACCAGCGGGGGTGTCTTTGAGTTATTTTTCCCATGGCAAATAGTGCTGACCCAGCCTCCTTCTGTCTCCAGATTCTTACTGTGACACATGACAAACATTTACAAGATAAGTGATCATGATCCTAGGTGCAGTCTGTGGCCTTTGAGCAGAATGAAGCTAATTGCTCCATATGAAAAGAGATCAATGATCTTGTTAACACAGCACTCTCAGCCAATGTCTGTATACAACAGATTCAAATGTTGTGTGCTCACAGAGATAGATGCACACTGTAAAATGTAAGACCCCTGACTTACAAAATCAAACCCAGCTTCCTTTTCATTGTCTAGAGCCACTAATAACTTTAATCAAGGTAAAGTTTCTTTACATGCATAAGCATTTCTATGGTAACAAAAGCATATCAAATTCTGTATTTGTACTTGTATTTTTCATTCTTGGACAAAACAGAACTAGTGTGTGTGTGTGTGTGTGTGTGTGTGTGAGAGAGAGAGAGAGAGAGTTTAATGTGAATATTCAGCAGGTTAAATATTTATTATTACCTATATAAATAATACCACTCGGCAAAACAAAAATCTGTAATCAATAGTATTTTCTTAATTTGGTTCACTAGCCTTCTAGTTTAGTAGAAGGCAGACTAACAATGTATAACCATATGCTCGTTAATTTTATGATGTCCACCTCAAGGATCCAACAGGCTCTCTGATAAAGTTCAAAAATGACATTCCAATTTTCAAAAAGGCTGGCAAATATATTGCCTACTAAATCTTAATCTTCTATCCAAGTCCAGAGGCTTCTCTGGAGCTCAGTAATCCAAACAACATGTCATTCCTAGAGGGCAAGAAATATTGCTATTTGAACACAAAACAATCTGGAAAAAGATGCTTTTCTGTGATGATATACAATAAACCACAAGAACTTTTGTTGACAATATAAGACATAAAGGAACTTTCACTACCCAGAATGAAATCTTGCAGTACCTACAGATTCATATGAACATGGGTCCTTTTCCTTAAATTTGAGTCGCAGACAGCTCTATGGACATAGTTACACAATCTTCCTGACATCTATTGAAATATATGACTTATATTACATCCCTCTGAAGAAGTTAGACTCGTTCTATCCAAACTTACTTCCACAATGCATTGTGGGTTTTCCCTGATATTTATGATGTCACCCTCCTTACTTGCACAGAATTCTATAATACTTAATTTGTTTGCAGACTTTTGAAATTATCTTTTGCTTTTAATCATTTCTGTTTTGATTTGAATGAAATCCTAATCTTAATGATGTATTCCTATGTGAACTCACTTGAGAAAAAAAAATACCATCAGCTAAAGGAGATGAATTAAAGGAGGTAAAAGAGAGATTTCATTATCTGAAGGCCCCAAGGAGCACAATCTGTTCTTTTAAATAATCTATTTTTTATAATAATTTTACCCTATTATCTCAGTGCTAGGCAGTTAGCCTGGTGAGGGGTGAGGAAGGGTAATTTTTTGGTCCAGAATATCAACAATTAAGGGACAGTATAAAGATGCATTTAGTTCTAAGTCAAACTGGTTGCTTTTACCTGCGCTGAAGTATTGTCTGACCTGCTTTCAGGATAGGGAGCAAAATGCTGCCTTCTCGGTGTGCCCCAGGTTTACGGATGCAACACCGGCTGAAATTTAACACTTTACACGGGCAGGCCCATGCAGATCCACAGAACTCTGAGTCATCTAAGCCACACCCAGTGTCAGCTGGCCCATCGGAGAAACCTTTCTTTTCTTCTATCTCCTGTCCATGACACCCAACATCTATCAATAGGGCCACTTCATTTGTAGTGTATCATGGAATCTATTGTAGTGTATTAGTGAGAGTTATGTCTGTATGTGTGTGTGCTTGTGCATGCATGCACGTGCCTGCTCAGTATGGCCATAAAGAGTAGCAAATATCAGGGCGCCTAGGTGTCTCGGTCAGTTAAACGTCTGCCTTCAGCTTAGGTCATGATCTCATGATCAAGCCCCGCATCCGGCTCCCTGCTTGGCACAGAGTCTGCTTCTCCCTCTCCCTCTGACCCTCTCCCATGCTCGTGCGCTCATCCTCGCTCTGTCTCTCTATCTCAAATAAATAAATAAAAACTTAAAAAAAATGTAATAAATAAAGGTAGCAAATATCAGAACTATTCAATTATTCAAAAATTTCCTTAACAATTTGCCTATTACAGTTCAAATTCAGCAATATCTGAATTTCCAGTAAATTGCTAATACCCGTTTTTTGAGATGTGGTTATTTCAACAAGGCATAATAAACACTTTGTAGAGAGCACTTACAGTTTGATAATGTACCTCCCTATGCATTATCCTGGATCCTCACACTAACCTGGTGTTATAGACTGAATGTTACTGTCCCCCTAAAAATAATATGTTGAAACTTAATCCCACATGTGATGGTATTTGGAGGTGAGGGCTTTGAGAGTAATTAGGTCATGAGTGTGGAGCCTTCATGAATGCAATTTGTGCCCTTATAATAGAGACCTCACAGAGATCCCCATGCCTTCTGCCAATTAAAGTTGGAGTGAGAAGGTCTTCTGTGAGGGAGGGGCTCTCATCAGACACCAAACCTATTGCCACCTAGATCTTGGACTTCCAGCCTCTAGAACTGTAAGAAATAAATTTCTGTTGTTTATCAGCCACTCGGCCTATGGTGTTCTGTTAGAGGACCCCAAGTGGGCTGAGACATCCCAGGAGAGAGCTACTCTTACTTTCATTAATAGCACAGGCGAAGAAACAAATTCAAGGTGAAGACGCATAGCTAAGCAGCCTGGTCTAGACCACAGCAATGTTGCAGCATTAACAGAGTGGATGCAATTGGTCTTTGTTCCTTCTTTTCATTTTCTGACCCATGGCTTCTTCACCGCACACTACCCAGCAATCTCTGCTGCTCTGTAGGGTCTTCTCGGAGAAAAATGTGTGTGTGAGGGACAGAGTAAAATCAGATTTTAAAAGTCCATTCACAGAGGGGTGCCTGGTCAGTCAATGCCTCAGTCAGTAGAGCATGTAACTTTTTTTTCTTAAGATTTATTTATTTATTTGAAAGACAGCAGGAAGGGTGAGGGAGAGGCAGAGGGAGAGGGAGAATCCTGAAGCAGACTCCCTGCTGAGCGTGGAGCCCAACGCAGAGCTCAATCCCAGGACCCTGAGATCATGACCTGAGCCGAAATCAAGAGTCGGCCCCTTAAAGACCGAGTGAACCACCCATGTGTTCCCAAGCATGGGACTCTTGATCCAAGTTTGAGTCCCACGTTGGGTGTAGAGATTACTTAAAAAAAAATAAGATCTGGGGTGCCTGGGTGGCTCAGTCGTTAAGCATCTGCCTTCGACTCAGGTCATGATCCTGAGGTCCTGGGATTGAGCCCCTCGTCGGGCTCCCTGCTCGGTGGGAAGCCTGCTTCTCCCTCTCCCACTCCCCCTGCTTGTGTTCCTGCTGTCGCTATCTCTCTCTGTCAAATAAATAAATAAAATCTTTTTAAAAAAATAAGATCTAAATAAATAAATGTCCATTCACAGAAAATATCTTTAATGAGAAATGTTTTGTAATTTTGCAATGTCTTTGTGGGAGGCCTATAAAAACAGTGTGGTGTGAGTAGGCTTACAAGTCTCTGTAGGAAATGAGCTAATGTGCAAACGTTGCTGGGATCCAGGTTCAGGTAACATCTATTCGTGTGAAAGATGGAATTTCAGCGAAGGAGTGACCTGTTCACCCATCCGGGTCATGCGTTATCATTACCATCAGGTGAGAGGCCAGCCTGTCATACCCAGTTCTACTGAATGCGCTACCTCCTTTAGTGCCAAAAAGTGAGCGAGCATGTGTTTGCATTTCACAAATAGCTGTCAATTCTTGTCTGCTCTTGCTCTTCTCATCCGGGTCTAAGCCTCCATCAACAAATTTTAACAAAGTTGACAGTTCTCATCCTGGCAAAGCATCTTATTGGGGTTAATAAACAATTACACATCACAATAAACCTAAGGAACAGAAGCCTAATTAGGACATGTGCTATTGACTATTCTCAATTTATGAAGCTGAAACTTGATATAGAATCATAGTCATACAACAGGGAAATCATTTGCATAGTTTCCTAGGGAGGCATGCAATGAATTTCATTAGTATTTGTAAAATCTTTTGAGGGCCCCCATGAAAGAGCTGTTTTGAGGATTAATTGTTGACTTTAAAGCACTTATGATAATACAGAAATGCTAACTAATAACTCAAAAAGGCAGCCTCGCCGTAGAAATAGTGATGAGTTGACATTCTTTAGCTCCCTGGTTTAAGGACAGAGGATTGTGTAACTTCAAAACCAACGAAATAATAGACACAGATACCTGGAAATGAGCAGCCTTTGTGTTGGAAGGACCGACAGCTGGAAATCAGAAGCTTTATGTATGGCTGGGCGAGTGACTTTAAAATGCATAAAAACAGAATGTTAGAACTGGAAGGGATCTTGGGGATTCCTATATAAACAACATCCTTATTTTATGGAGAGGCCAGATGTCTTATGCAGATCCCATGGCGAGTCAGAAACATTCAGATCTATTGACTTTTTGTCTGATTCTTCTTCTAGTAAGAGATGTTGTATCATATCTACCACTAGACAAAATTTGGAAGGCACCTGTCTTTCTCTGCTATTCTCTCTGTGTCTCTGTCTCACTTTCTTTCTTTCTTTCTTTTAAGGTTTATTTATTTATTTGAGAGAGCTGGGGGAGGGGCAGAGGGAGACAGAATCCCAAACAGACTCCCTGCTGAGTGTGGAGCCAGACGCAAGGACAGGCTCAATCCCACGACCCTGAAATCATGACCTGAGCCGAAATCAAGAGTCGGAAGCTTAACCAAGTGAGCCACCCAGGCGCCCCTCTGTCTCATTTTCTTTTCCTGTCTCCCCTGAAAACTGTGAGGCACCAGGTGTGCTCATCTCTTCTTGATCTTGGCCCTTCTCATTCTCAGACCTCACTTTACACTACACATGTGTGTTTACTCCTCATGGTTTTCTTCTGCTGCTTTGGGATCCTTGTTAGTTTTTCAGTAGCTTACAGTCCATCATTAACAGAAAATCTGCATGCCCAGGACATTTTCACTGGCTGTTTACAGTCTCATAGATTTACTAATTCCCGTAAATTGATTTTGTAATGATAATTCAGTCCCTACGATAGCACATCGATGTGTGGCAAAAGGGTCCTTTGTGAGTCACCCAAAACAAATCATGTAGCATGGTGCTCCTGACCACGTCCTGCATCCTCTCTGGAAGGTGACCAAGGTGATATGAATAAAGACCTCAGTTTTTCAGAAGAAGGAACTTTGAGTGGAGTGGCCTTATCTAATTAAGTTAAATATTTCATTACTGCAGGAGATCTCAGAAGCATTTTAAGTAAAACATAGTGAAGCATTTTTGTTTTTCTTAAAGTATTCTATTTTGCCCAAATTTTCAAACTTGCTGTAGTAAGTATTTTGTCTTCTAATTATTTTCTGGCTCTAGTATGTCTGCATTTATGTCTCCCCAGTTTTATTTCCATATTTTCTATTTGAGCCTTTCTATCTTTTTCTGTTTTAAATAAATCTTATCAGAGCTTTGCCAGTTATATTAATATTGCTTCAAAAAAACAACTTTTATATAATAAGTTTGTTTTCAATTTTACTAATTTATGTTTTGAGCTTAATATTTCATTTCATTCCTTTGGATGAATTTGATTATCTACTCTCTGACTCTTACCTTGGGCCCATATCTTCTTCATTTTGACCTACCTTCTTTTCTTATATCAGCTAAACCTTCTGTACGTTCTTCTTTAGCTCCATCCCACAATTTTGATAAAGATGTGTGAGTATTCATTTCCTATTATTTCTCATTGGTTTCTAATCTGAACCTCAAGTAATTTGGAAGTATGCATGTTTTATTGTTACTTTTCAAGAGAATAGGTTTTTTTTTCCCATATTGATTTCCAACTTAAATTCATGTTACTCAGAACATAGCATGTATTATATCAAATATGTAAAATTTGTTAGGACTTGATATATAGCCCCTAAATGATCAATTTTCATAAAAACTCAACTTGCACTTCTCCAGTTAGATTTAATTTCTATATATATCTAGTGAATCACATTTTCAAAATACTAATACTTACTAATTTTTTTGTGCCTCAACCTATTAATTACTGAGGAGAAGGTTTTAAAATCTCCCATTGTGATATGGATTTAAACATTTCTACTTGCAATTCCTTCTGTTTCTTTCTATATTATGAAGCAATGTGCTTACTGATTCAAGTTTGGGATTATTATATCTGCATAGTGAATTCAACTTCAACTGTCTTGGTCTCTAGGGATAATTTTCACTGTTTTGTTTCTTGGTCTTATATTAATTTTCGTACAGTAACATCTTCTTGGGTAATATTTACCCAGTAAATATTTTTCCAGTTTTGTACTTCCAGATTTTTTTATATCCTCATATTTTAGAAATGGCCATAATGTATTAACAGCCAATAAGTGTAATCTTTAATAAACAGGATGGTGTTTTAATCCAGTCAGAAAACTTTGTCTCTCAACTAGAATATTAGGTGTTTTTACACTTATTGTGATACTTTTGTGTTTGGATTTATTCCTACCATCTAATTTCATGCTTTCCAGTTTTTTTCATTTTTTTCCTATTTGTTATTTTTATTTCTGACCTCTTTATAAGTAGCTTATTTTTTTCTCAATCTCTTTTTTTTTATTTCTCTCCAATAATTTAGAAGGTGCTCACTAGATTTGTTCTTTAATGGATGTTAAGACTACACATTCTGCTTAGTATTAACATACAGTTGAAATATAAATGCTATTGGAAAAAATTTTATCCTCCTCCAGGAAAATATCAAGATCTTAACACAATTTAAATCCAATTTACATCATTTTGGATTACTTTTCCGTCTTGGTGTATTTTAGTTCAGTCTCATTATTTGAAACCTCACATGTTAGACATAGTTATTATTTTATATCATCAGCTCATTTATGAATATGATTATAGACTTTTAAAAAATTATCAGTCTTTCATCTAATACTATCCGTTGAGGATCATATTCCTGAAGCACCTCATTTAAAGAAGTAGCAGTAGCAAGGGTCCATGGGGGTAAACTCGTTTACTTCATGGCTTATTTAAAATGTATTCATCCCACTCCCGAATGGAAGCAGTGTCATGTGGTATGTAATTTTAGATGGAAAGTTATCTTATCTCAGCACTTGGAAGATATCTTTGTGCTCTCTTCTGACTTCCACTGTTGCTATTGGGAAGTCAGGTATCTGTCTAATTGCCATTACTCTGTAGGAAATTGGTATTTTCTTTCTGTCTAATGTTGAGATACTTTCTTAGTCTTGACAATGCATCTGATATACCCAGGTAAAGATACCTTTTTATTTATGCTATTTGGGATTCATTGTGAATCCTGGAGTTGAGACCAGGTATCAGCAACTTTCTCTTCAACTATTATCATCTCTAATGCTTTCTATCTTCCCTTCATAGATCCCCTACTAGATACATGTCAGCTGTTTACATTCAATCCTCCATGTCTTCTTTTCTCTTGTTTATATTCCACCTATTTCTCTACATGTGCCTCTTATTGTGTCATTTTTAAATATCTTCTAATTCACTAAAACTCTGTTAAGCTATTCCTGATTAACTTGCCAAGTAAGTTTTGTTTTATCCTAGATCTTATATTTGTTGATTTGCTTAAGATCTGCCTGGTACTTTTTTTCTATCTGATATCTTGCTCTTACATTTATTTAGCCCATGTTTTCATTCTGTAAGTATACATTAACTTATTTCATATTCTATGTTCCATAGCCAGTGATTCCAAAGTCCACATTTGCTGTTTTTGTCCTGTTGATTTTTGTTACTGATATTTCTAAAACATAAACCTGGTTTTCTTGTGTTTTGATATTTTTAATAATGAATATGTTTGCTGGAACCTCATTTGTAAAAATATTTTGAGGCTTATGTTGAGCTTGTTTTTTGTTGTTGTTGTTTTTGTTTTTTCCTAGAGATAATTTGCATTAGTCTCTGCTAGGTGTCTGCAGACACTGTCAGTACAGGTCAACTAAAACTCTCTGCTTGTAATTGTTTGACTAACAAACAACTTATGCTCTTTTTTAAAATTCTGGCTTTGAGTTCTTGCATTGTGTTCTGCCATTGATAATTTCCTCACTTTTCCCCAAACTCGACCATTCTATTCAACCAATTTGGAATGAGTTTTCTTTACTTATTTATTGAATAATTTATCTAGCATTTGTTGGAGTTCCTAGTCAGACTTTTTAAGACTATTTGGGCCACCATGTAGATGGAGATAAAGTCTCTAAAATATGTTTCCATATATAAAATCTGTCCCTCTTCTACCCAAATTCCCAGAATATGGCAAATTCTGAAAATATGTAAAAATACATGCAGTGCAGGTAGTTTTACCAAAATAGCAATCATGGATTAAAAAAAAATTTCTTAGCAAGATTTTTCGGTCAGTACCTCATATTACATTTGGGAGGAACAATGCATGTAGGAATTAAGTAATTTTTGGAAGGTTCTGGAATATTAGAGCTTTTGTTATAACCCATTTCTCCCAAATCCCAGCTCTGTATTATCTTTTCCAAAGTTTTAAACAAAATATTATGCATTTCGAACATAACATCAACCTCTCAGCATGTCCGATTCTACATCTCAGATATTTCATTTCTCCCAGGAGTTCCTGATATCTTGCAATCCTGTCATTATGCATCATCTCAGAAGACTGGAAAGGGTTAATCATAAGTGACTATGACAGATATAGGAAAGTTTGTCAGGTGAGATAGATGTGCTGAGGTGTTTGTGTGTGTGTGTGTGTGTGTGTGTATCTCTGTTTTAACCATACACAAATGCCCCAGTTTTCATCAAAAGTAGAATAAAATCTCCTAACTGTATAGTATTGAAACAACAACTAAGTATGACCACAGAGAAAACTGTAGAGTAGAAATAGCATACCCCAGTATATTGAAAGATCTTTTTCATCAGTGTCTTTGACTATTTTTATTGCTTTATTTCCCCCTAATGAACTATTCTATGACAGGGTCAAGTTGTCATTGGTTACCAATTAAAGCAACCATATAAATTGGAAGAATTTGAAAAAGTTTGGATCTCAAAGAAACCAGAAAAAAGTAAGAACAAAAACTCTGGCATCAACTTCCTTTGGCACCATATTGCATCAGGATCCTTGGATAACTTATATTTATTTCCTCTCTTTGACATTGCAATAGTCCAGAAGCCCATGAGAAATTTGAAAGACCTCTCTAGGTCAAGAGATTTATAAAACCAACGTGGAAGCTCCTGTTAAATGCCAAACTTTTGGAAACTTAATCAATCCTTGCTGCAAAGAGGCCCAAGTCCTTGAGTGCTGGCTCTGGGGAGATAGGCAAACAACAATGACAGCAACAACAAAACACATTCTGCTTCTTTATCTTAAATTTTTGTGTGAAGTAAATTGAAACTACCCTTTGATATTGCCTTTCATGAAATTTAAATGTGAAATTAAAGCATGAGTGCATTAAGAGAAAGAGAGAGAGCCACAGAAAGAGAATTAGGACTGGCTTCTGTATGCTTTATTTTGTCCTTAGGTTGAAATTCCACTTAATTTATTCATTCATTGCTTCACTCAACAAAAAGTAAGTGCCAGTTATCACCAGGTATTGCCTCAGGTCTAGCAATGAAACAGAAGGGAACCTGATCTCATGGAGCTTACATTCTAGTGAGGAGGTGAGAAACAGTCGACAAAAATAAAATTAGTTACAATTTTTATTTTTTTTAAAAGGCTGGCCAAGGTAATTGAGTGTCTCGGAAGCCACCTCGGAGTGGGTGGTCATACAGCCCCTTAAAGGAGAAGGCATTTAAACTGATGCCTACCTAGTAAAAAGAGTCAAACCAAGTACATACTTTATGCAAAGAACATTTCAGCAGGAGAAATAGGGAGGGCAAATTCCCCAAGGGAGGAACGAGGTTGATGCGTGTGAAGGACATGAAGAAGTCAAGTGTACCTGGAAAGTAATAGAAAGGAAGCCTGATATAAGACAAATCCAAGAGAGAGTTTAGGCGGGGATCCAGTAAGGCCTTGTAAGACATGGTGAGGATTTGAATTCAATCCAAGATGATGGGAAGCCATGGATGAATTTCAAGCAGGGGACTGCTGCTTAACCATACCCTCCTCATTATTCCTGCAGGCCCAAGGGCATTGAAGATGTTTGGTCTGTAAATTGCCAAAACAGTATCAACCCATCTTTAGTTTTATACCACATAAAGTTTGACTCCCAAGGTATAATTTGTAAACTAAATGATATTATTCTTATACTGTGACCTGGGGAAAAGAAAATATTCAGTGTATCAATTTCAAGTGCCTGGATATAAGAAGAAAATCTAACATACTCTAGCTGAAAAGATTACAGTGTATCTTGTAAATATTTCTCCAGTGTATAATTCCCTCCTTGGATGAGTTTTTACCTTGAATCAAACCTCAGTCCATTATAGCCAACAGAAAATGAATACAAATTATGAATCCTTTCAGAAATAAAGGGAAAATGCTATTCTACCACAAAGGCAGAGGTCTGTGCTCTATCATCATTGCCCCATCCAGAGATCATCAGGGAATGACAGCTTTGCTAACGGGGCATTTCTGGGTAAGGCCATGGACTGCTGAAAGGGAGCTATTAGGAAAACAAATGATTCTCTTTAGCATCTTGGCACCAGCATCGGTTTTATGCAGCTGTGTTATATACTGTAGCTCCACTGATGTACAGGCACTCTTCTGAAGTGTGTTAAAGACAAACCAGCGAGCGAAGTCATCATTCTCTCACAACACTCAAGATCACCAAAGTAATCGAATATCATCGAGCCTACTCTCATTTGCCCAGCATCAAAAACTGGTATTTTGATGCATCTCTCTTTACTCATTAGAATCATTCATCTGATTAAGTTTATCTGTCACTGTGTTAAAATACTTAGCATGCACAGAATGCATATGTTTATGATTCCTAAATTTTTTTGGTTTAGATCATTCTTACTTCAAAAACAAATTAAGGTATCTGCATGCTCTCTAACAAAGGAAAAAACAATCTCTCAGACTGTAGTAAGATTTACTCTGAAATTATCACATGACATGGCTATTTTAAAATAAAAGGAATATTCAGAATAATCTACCTTCACAATTGGGGAATTTGAGAGAGAGAGAGAGAGAAATTAGTTATAAGAGAGGCCAGGATTTATGACATGGACCAGAAATAATAAGCTGAATTGAAGCACACAGACTAGCTGTGACCAGAATACATTCTATTTATTCACACCTCTAACCAAGGCAACGATCCAGACAGGAGTAGGCATGGGTCAAGGTTCTCGTAGTATTTAAGCCAAGTATGGTTTTTCTACACCTGAGAAGTTTCTCACAGGATATTAGCAAACATTCCATGGGCATGGCAGCTGTTTATATTGGAAAATTTCTATAAAGAAGCAAACAAACTCCAGATTTTCTGGTTTAGAACTTTTCACAATGGAATCCAGGAATATATCCTTCAGAACATACTCCCCCAGGTGATACTAAGTCAGTCTTTCCATGGGGATATCTGAACTTACCCTTCCTTAAAAAGAAAGAAAGAAAGAAAGTTTGTCAAGCAGATATTATTCTGTATCTTATTCTAAAAATTTTATCATCGATGCTTTGCCCAATGTTTAGAATAGTCTATTTTAGATTTCCGAAAAACCAAGTCCTTTTGGAACTCTTATAAATGCCCTCAAGATAAATCTTTCTTCTAATTGCAATGTTTCAGTGGTAATTTTCCTTAGACACCTTTAGAAATAAAGAAAATTTAGAAATAAGGGATATAATTGAAAATATAGACCCACAGACTCTCAACTGTGAGATGTGCCCACACTCTTGCTTGCTGTTGTTTTCTTTCTTTCTTATATTTTGTACTCAGAAGACTAAAACATACTTTATACTCTAGGCCCTAAATTTAGCCATAATGAATGCAGACATTTTCTTCTTTAGAGATCTCAAAACATAATGGTGCATACTTCTTTTAGCCTCCAAGATGCAGCAACCTTTTGTAGAAGATTTTTAAATGGTACTCTGGTCTAACTCACTGCTGAATGGGGTTGTAGCAAGCTCATCATAGCCTTCAACCTCCTGCATACTGATGACTCCGGAACCTTCCAACTGGGTTCACCCAAATACAGCAGCAGGACCAACCCTACAAACCCATTTCCACTTGACAGCCAGGAATACATACGATTTCACACAGTTAATTTTAGAATGTAATTCGTGGGGCTCTTTCCCAGATCCTCAGCACAGCATCTGTTCAGAGCTGGTCCATATGACATAGTCTGACAGATTTTTATTGCTTTTCCAAGAGAATCCCTTAATGATGTCAACTTCTCGGTCGTCTTTTGAACAGAAAAGTGCCATCTCTAATGTTAAGCCTTGGAATTTCTGGATCTGAATAGTGTTACATAGTGTCTATTACCAATTACATTTTGTAAGACAGTCATACAACAAATGTTTATTGAGGGTCTACCATTTGCCGGATGTCATGCTTATGACTAGGGGTAAAGAAACGAAAAAAAATGCATTGTTTCTGCTCCCAAGGAACTTTAAACTGGTGGGAATTAGAATCAAAAAATATGGGAAATGACCCTGAAGTTTACTGTCTCCATCTTTGGCTTCACACCAGAGGTTCTTCAAATTCATATAGATCTGCCCCTGTCCTAAAGGTATGCAGTAATCCAGGAACAGAAAGGAGACTAAAAGGGCGCCTGGGTGGCTCAGTTGGTTAAGCGACTGCCTTTGGCTCAGGTCATGATCCTGGAGTCCTGGGATCGAGTCCCGCATCGGGCTCCCTGCTCAGCAGTGAGTCTGCTTCTCCCTCGGACCCTCCCCCCCTCTCATGCTCTCTCTCTCTATCTCATTCTCTCTCGAATAAGTAAATAAAATCTTTAAAAAAAAAAAAAGGAAAGGAGACTAAAGCCCATCCTCCTAATGTCCATTCGGGTGCACTTTCTGTATACAACTCACAATGACATTTATTTAACTACCATTTAAATTAAAGTTTTTCTACTTTCATCCTTATTTCAGACATTTTTTAAGACCAAAGACAAAATACTTGCAAATAAAAAAAGGATGTATAAAAGGAGATATACACTCTTTGCGTTTATGAGCCAAAAGCTTAGTTACACAGAAGAAAATTGCAGTTACACCTGTCTTCTGAGGAGCTCACCATATTTTACAGATAGCATTCCATTATTCCTTGCAATATGCCTATGACGCATCATTACAAGATTACCTGTATTATGTACAGCACCTTTCCTCCTTGGACCTTGAGGGTGTCTTTGACAGAATCTGACATAAAAGGAGGTAATTCTCAAGTGCTCCAGGGAGATGGAAAAATATATTAAAAACCATGGAAAGACCAAATTACTATTTGTGGCTAGGGAAATAAGAGTCACTGAGAGTTAAAGGGCTACACAACAACTATGGAAAAAAAAAATCTTTGTTCCTGTTTCTTAAAGCAACAGACACTCTTACAACGTATATACATACACCTGTGTTCAGGGAGCCTAACAGAAAATGGAAGAGTAGAAGTAGTGAAGGGAAAAGAGAACCTCACATTGATTCAACGTCTTTAGGAGTCAAGACAAGTGGAGGAAGTGGGGGTGCTCTGTTGCTCTCACTCTTGTTCATTAGTAGTGCGCTCAGTTCATAAGCCTGTTCGGTATATTGTACCACGCTAGAAAAAGGAGGCCAGAAATGAGGAGGAAATTTCCAGGTCTTCATATCCACAAGTCCACGCCCTACAGCAAGGGCAACAAAGAAAGAATATGTGAAATCCACAAAGAAAGTAATGTTTATAGCAGTAGTGGAAGTACCAGGCCCGTTGTAGTTGATTCAAGAAATGTTTTTTTAGTAAGTGAATGAGTTCTCTGGAAAAAGTTTCAACGGAGAGAAAATTTAAGCTAAGCTGCTAAAGACCTCTTGAACATCTCCATTTCTCTCAAGAGTTCAAATAGTTTTCAGTCTATAGAGGTTTTCTGTAATCTGATTGAAAGATACACACACACACACACACACACACACACACACACACACACCATTTTGTAGTTAGGAGAATTAATTTTAAAAGACTTGCTCAAATTCACACAGGAAGCAGAGAGGAGACTTATCTCCGCAACATGCTAGCATCACCCCCAGCTTAGAGATTTCTATATTAGAAGAGATGATTACAATTAAATGATCTGTTGTCCTATTCGTAAATCTGCCCCCCCACCCAAATCTTCAATAGAGCAATGTTTCTTGGGTATCAAAGACCAAAAATTTTGCTGCCTGGCGTGATTGATAATTGTAGCTCACTCTTCCAATAGTATCTTGGCATCTTCCATTCCTGCAGAGACAAAATGAACCATCACAGTTATCTTCTACTGAGGCAACCTAATCAGTGTCTGATGAATCTTGATGATATTTTATGAACTTAGACACCGTGAATTCAAATCTGCAGTTTCGTTCTTTTTAATATATATTGGCTAAAAACTATCTCTTCTTCCATTTTTTTCTTTCAGACATTTTCAGATGTGCCTGTCTTGAGATTGCCATTTACAGGGTAAATCTCTTCCTCCTGAGTCTGTTTTTACTTTTGGAAAAATAAATATTGACCTTCTCATTTCTGAAGAGATACCAGATCACCATAGTGTCTAAATTTCAAAAAAAAAAAATAATATCTGCAGATGTCACCCTCCTTAAACATGTCTGAGGACCTGTCAAAAAATTTGTTCACAGAGGACCTATGGTTTAACGAAATACTCAAGATTTATGCTTTGTATAACTGGTTCTGTTAGTAACCTCTGGTTTTAAGGAAGTGAAAACAAATAATATGTGAGGAAAGAAAATAGCACACACACCATCAGACCAGTCAAAACTGATGTATCACCAAGATCAACTTAAAGGCTAAGGCAGCAAAAATTCACGTTGGACTTCCTTTTTGAAAATATTAGTGATAAAATTTGTGGTGATAACTCATGGAGGCATTCATTTTTGCAGTGATCCGTACACAGAGCATAAATTATATGTGTGATAGTTAATTTTATGAGTCAATTGGGCTGGATCACAAGATACCTAGACTAGAGCATTGGTTAACCAGTATTTCTGGTTTTGTCTGTGAGAGGGTTTCTGATAGAAACAAACATTTGAATTGGCAGACTGGGTAGAGCGGGTTGTCCTCCCCAGTGTGGGTGGGCCGCACCCAGCCTGTTGAGAGCCTGCATAGAACAAAAAGGTGGAGGCAGATTAAATTTGCTCTCTATCCAACTGTTGCTCTGGGACATCTGTCTTCTTCTGCCTGTGCCTTTCCTGGTCCTCAGGCCTTCAGACTCAGACTGGAATCTATACATCGGCTCTCCAGCTCTTAGGCCTTTGAACTACATTAGTGGTTTTCTTGGGCCTCCAGCTTGCAGATGGCAGATCATGGGACCTCTCAGCCTCCATATTCACATGATGCAACACCTGAAAATAAATCTCCTTCTTACGTATCAGTTCTGTTTTTCTGGATAATCATAATACTATATGATGCAAGCTGTAAGAATAAATTTGTTTATTATTCATTTTAGAAAAACTATCTGGGAAAAACAGGAGCATTAGCTAAACATATAGGAATTACTCAAAATTTAATATATACAGATATGTAATAAGAGGTTGGAGATGGCCAAAGACATATTGCAATTCTATATGTCAACAAAGAATATAGAGGATGCTTGGTATGATGTCACTTATAATTTAAATATCAAATGACTATGTCAGAGAGATTCCAAAATAAACCATCTGTCCAGAAATGCAGCCTATCTGACCAAAAAAAGAGACACCTGGTTATGGCATACTTGTCTCTATTTCACAAGTAGGTATGTATGAAGCATTTACGTGATTAAAAGTCTATTTTTTAAGCAGAGATGACACTTTTCCACTGCGTCTAAAATAAAAAAAAAAAAAAGATCATTTATTGGCGTAGATTTAGGTGAGAGCACTGATGTGAAAAAATACAGACAAGAACACACACCGGGAATGAAAAGTCAGTGTTTCCAAATATTATTTTTGAGGAAAGCTTATGAAGGACTAGCAATAAAACTAGAAGCTATAGCCAATTTAAGATAAATAATGGGCTACATAGGGTTATTGCATGGGCAAAGGGAAGGAGAAATTGAAGGCAAGAAAGGGGGCAGAGAGAAGTAGAAGAGGTCAGGAAACAGCAAATAAAATAGCAGATACTAACAATGATTTCCTTCCATAACTAAGACAAAGTGGGGCAAGGTGAAATGACTGTCTAGAAGGGGAATTGGTGTAGTGGAAATTAGAGAAGCTGATAGTAGGCTAATTAGTAACAGGCCTCACAGTGGTGAGAAAGGGCTTTCAGATGAATAGGAAATGTAAGCGCCTTCCCGAAGTCAGTGACTATGAGCCAAGTCGCTCTCCTGCTGAGATTCACTTCTGTGCAGGGAGCTCGCACCCTGGGGAATGAAACGAGGTGGCAGTGCCACGCAGGGCTGTCCATGGTTTCCTGGCATCCAGTTGCAGCCCTCTGTTTCTCTCCCCACCCCATAGAAAAGTTTATCAGGATTCAAAGCAGTTAGAGCCACACATTCCATATTAACAAGTTCACCGAGGTATAATTGGCATTCAACACACTGCACATGTTTACCCCCACAGAGTCATCATAGCAATCAAGATAACAGCATCCATCATCCCCCCCCACCAATATTTAGGTCTGACTTCTTTCACTCAGGTTAATTGTTTCAAGATCATTCCTGTTGTTTCATCAGTAATTTATTCCCATCCATTTTTCCTGATCTCTCTAATTACAGGTTTATTAATTTTATTGAGCATCTGATGGAACTAGCTTTTGTTTCATTGACTTTCCTCTACTGATTTTCTGTTTTCTATTCTATTGTTCCACCCTAATCTTTTTTATTTCCTTCCTTCTGCTTACTTTAGGTGTCACTTGCTCTTCCATTTGTAGTGTCTTTTTATAGAATCTGAGTTCATTGACATGAGACCTCTCTTCTTTCTAATGCATATGTTTAATGCTATGAATTCACATTAAATACTGCTTTAGCTGCTTCAGTAAGTTTTGAGATGTTAGAATTTCATTTTCATTCATTTCAAAATACTTCTTAATTCCTCTTTGGATTTCTTCTTTGACTGATGGGCCATTTATAAGTATGTTTTTTAGTTCTCAAATGTTTGAATACATTCCAAATATTTTCTCTGTTATTGATTTTTAATTTAATTACCCTGAGATCAGACAACATACTTGGTGTGACTGAATCCCTCCAAATTACTTGAGATTTTTCTTATGCCCCAGAATGTGGTCCACTTTGGTAAACAATCAATGTAGATTTGAAAAGAATATATACTGTTGTGGTTAGTGAAGTAGTCCGTAAGTATTGATTTGATAAATTGGTTGACAGTATTATTTAAGCCCTTTATATGCTTACTGAAGTCTTCTTATTCTATTAATTTTTGACAGAAGTCAGATGAAATCTTCTACTCTATTGTGATCTATTTCTCCTAACATTTGTCAGTTTTGCCTTCATTATTTTTGAAGTTCTGTTATCACATGCATAAATGTTTAGGATTATCATTTTCTTTTGAGGAACTGACCTCTATATTATTACTAAATGACTCTCTTTATCTTTTGTAATATCCTTTGCACTGAAATCCACTTTATCTTTAAACTAGCCGCTCCAGCTTTCTTTTGTTTAGCATATATTTTTAGTAGTTTCTTTTTTTTTTCCTATCCTTTTCCTTTTAAACTATTTGTGCGTTAATGGTTAAAGTGGGTTTCTTGGTGGTAGCATGTAGTTAGGTCTTGTTTTTGCATCCAATCTGACAAATTCTGCAACTTGGTTTGGGTATTTAAACCATTTATTTTTCATATAATTATTGATACAGTTGAATTGACATCCACTCTCTCTAGTACCTCGCTCTCTGTTGTTCACTCATTCTATTGGTTCCTATTCCCTTTTCACTCTTTTTTGTCCTTGTTTGATTTAATGGCACACTTGTGTAATATTTTGTCATTATTGTTGTTGATGTTCACTTATCAGCATAATCCTTTGCTGTGTTATTTTAATGGTTACTTTAGGGTTTATAGTATACATCTTTAAGTTATTACAGCTTACCTCCTAGTGATATTGTACTACTTTGTGTATGGTATGGTGTGGTATAATATGATATGGTATGGTATGGTATGGTATAGTATAGTGTAGTATAGTATAGTATAGTATAGTATGGCATGGTATGGTATAGTATAGTATAGTATAGTATGGCATGGTATGGTATAGTATAGTATAGTATAGTATGGTATGGTATGGTATGGTATGGTATGGTATGGTATAGTATAGTGTAGTATAGTATAGTATAGTATAGTATGGCATGGTATGGTATAGTATAGTATAGTATAGTATAGTATGGTATGGTATGGTATGGTATGGTATGGTATAGTATAGTGTAGTATAGTATAGTATAGTATAGTATGGCATGGTATGGTATAGTATAGTATAGTATGGTATGGTATGGTATGGTATGGTATGGTATGGTATGGTATGGTATAGTATAGTGTAGTATAGTATAGTATAGTATAGTATGGCATGGTATGGTATAGTATAGTATAGTATAGTATAGTATAGTATGGTATGGTATGGTATGGTATGGTATAGTATAGTGTAGTATAGTATAGTATAGTATAGTATGGCATGGTATGGTATAGTATAGTATAGTATAGTATGGTATGGTATGGTATGGTATGGTATGGTATGGTATGGTATAGTATAGTATAGTATGGTATGGTATGGTATGGTATGGTATGGTATGGTATGGTATAGTATAGTGTAGTATAGTATAGTATAGTATAGTATGGCATGGTATGGTATAGTATAGTATAGTATAGTATAGTATGGTATGGTATGGTATGGTATGGTATGGTATGGTATAGTATAGTGTAGTATAGTATAGTATAGTATAGTATGGCATGGTATGGTATAGTATAGTATAGTATAGTATGGTATGGTATGGTATGGTATGGTATGGTATGGTATAGTATAGTATAGTATAGTATAGTATGGCATGGTATGGTATAGTATAGTATAGTATACAACAATGTAGTTCCGTTTCTCTTCTCCTGGCCTTTGAGCTCTTGTGGTCATACATTTTCTTTTTACATATGATAAATAAAAATTTAATAGAAATAGTTTTTAAAAGTTATAAGAAAATGTTTTAATACTTATCCACGTAGTTACTGTTTTGTTAGTCTCCACTCATTCGTGAAAGCCAGGTTTCCATCTCGTATCATTTTACTTTTGTGTGAAGGACTTTCTTTTAAAACTCTTATAGTGTGATAAATTCTTTCAACTTTTGGATGTCTGAAAAAAGGTTTTATTTCACCTTCATTATTCAAAGACATTTTCACTGGTCAATAAATCTGGATTAACAGGGTTTTTTTTTCACTTTCTTTACTTAAAAGATGTTGCTACACTCTCTTCTTGCTTGTGTCTTGTCCAGTGAGACACCTGCTGCCATCTTTGTTCCTGTTCCCCTGTATTGAATGTGTTTCCTTTACCCTCCAGCCACTTTTAAGATTTTTCTCTTTTTCACCACTTTTAAGCAACCTGATTATAATGGGCACTGATCTGTGGGTTTATAGGTTTAATCTTATTTGGAAAATTTGCAGACATTGTTTAGACTTTTTCCTTTCCCTCCCACTTTGGAGAGTCCAATTACACATATATTTGGCCTCTTAAAATTGTCTCTGTGTTCAGTGATGCTCTGTTAATTATTTGTAGTGCTTTTTTCTCTGTGTATTTTCATTTTAGATTATGGCCGCTGCTATCTCTTAAAGTCCACTTGCTTTCTCTTCTGATATTCTGAGTATCCATTGTTAATGCCATTAGTGTGTTTTTCATTCTTTGGCACTGCAGTTTTCATCTCTAGAAATTCTGTTTGGATCTTTCAAAAATTGTACACATACCCTGATGACATGCCCAACCTTTCCTCTAGCTTCTTGAGCACATAGAATATATTCATAGTTATTGCTTAAAGGTTCTTGTCCACTAATTTTGTCATGGGTCATTTCTGGGTCAGTTTTCATTGATGGTTTTTCTCCTCATTATGGGTAGTGTTTTTCTGCCTCTTTGCATGCCTGATAATTTGTAATTGGATGGCAGACTTTGTATATTTTACCATGTTGAAGAGCTAAGTATTTTTTATATTCCTAAAAATTTTCTGGTACTTTCTTTCGTGATGATTAAGTTACCTGGAAGGAATTTGATCCTTTTAGGTCTTGCTTTTAAGATGTGGTAGGTGGGGATTCAAACAGCATTGGTCCTGTGCCAAATTATCTACTACCAAGGCAAGAAACTCCTCAGCACTTTATCTAATATCCTATGAATTATGACGTTTTTGGTCTGGCTGTTGAAAAGAGGCACTGATTGGATGCCCACTCCCTACACTGCTGTCCAGAAACTTCCTAGGTAGTAAGCTAGGGCAATCAGGGGGCCCACCTCTTTTTTTTTTTTTTTTTTAGTCAAGGTTTCTGTCCTTTTTTGCCTGCCATCTAATTTCTTGAGTGTCTTCATATATTTTATCCTACTTATTAGTTATTTCAACTAGTAGGATAAACCTGGTCCTTTTTATTCTACTTTGACCAGAACTGGCAGCCTTGAGAGCCATACTTTTTTTTTTTTTTAAAGATTTTATTTATTTATTTCAGAGAGAGAGAGAATGAGAGACAGAAAGCACGAGGGGGAAGGGGGTCAGAGGGAGAAGCAGACTCCCCGCCGAGCAGGGAGCCCGATGTGGGACTCGATCCCGGGACTCCAGGATCATGACCTGAGCCGAAGGCAGTCGCTTAACCAACTGAGCCACCCAGGCGCCCCGAGAGCCACACTTTAAATTTGATTTTACTTCACTGAATTTTTTGAAGAAAACTACTGATAAGCTTTAGTATTTTTGCTGCTATTTGTAACATTCCCTTCATAATGAACAGTGACCTACCATTATGTTGTGACGCCTGTGCCAAGGGAACATAAAGGATGTGTTGAATTAAATATATCCTCCTGAGAGGAAACACTTAGAAAGGTCAGGGGTACCTCCACACAAGTAAACTTTCATATGGACATTAACGCTCTAAGACTGAGAACAGAATTTTGAAAGACCAGGCTGGACTTTGTTGGAGGACTAATAATCTTGAAGGCAGGGAGGGATACTTTATCACTGAGAGAGGACTTTGGAGAGGAGTTTCTCTGAATACTTCTGGCATTTTCCAACATAGGTCAGCAACAGAGCGGCCTTCAGGGCAGCAGTCTTCAGATAGGGGCAGCAGGTTAGAGTCTGTCACATGCATCATATGACCTTTGGAGCCTGCCCAGAGTGGAAGTTTATCAAGGCTGTCAAGGAAGCCTGTCACCTGGGTGTGGCCAGGGTTCTATACCGTGGTGGCGAGGTACCAAAATCTGGGCAAGTCTGAGATCTGAGCCACTGTCCATGGAATAGACTGGAATCATAAGTGCAGAGGGCAAGACTATGAAAAAAGGGCAAGAGAAACATTTTTGTGATCTGACCATTTAGGAGAAATTCTCATGAATATTAGTCATAACCCTGCACTCCATTTATAGACATGCAGTTTTGCCCTTAGGACACAATTTAATCTGCTTTAAAAACTTTGATTTTCCCAATTCAGTATCTGAAACTCTGCATTTTAAATAAAAAATAAATAAATTAAACCCACCTTCCTTAAACCCATGATACTCCCAGAGAATAAGCAAATGAAAAGGGGAAATTGGAAGCTCTGTGCATAAAGCAAATCCTTCTAGACCGTAAATAAATGAAAATGTGCCTCTCTGTGTGTGTGTGTGCGTGTGTGTGTGTGTGTGTGTGTGTGTGTGTGTCTCAAAGTCAAAGTGATGTCAAAAGGCATTAAGGAATTGTAAGAATGGCCAGAAAATAGAAATGTAAGGTGAACAAACCCTTCACGAGTGAGGCAAAGCATGGGCTGTAATAAGGGAGCTGGGTAACTGGTTTGAAGCAGAGGAGAGATATTTAGATGCTGACGGGGATGAAAGGAGGGAGGACAGTCCGGGAGAACGGGAAGCTGGAAGCGCCGCACTGGAAAGCCTCATGATGGGAGTAATGGCCTCATTCACTGGGCTGTGTTAGATGGCCTCTTTTCAAGGTATAGCGTGCTCTTCTTACAAGGCCATCTTTCATCTCCAGTCGCAGGTGAACAGCAGCTGGAGAAAAGCTGCAGGGACTCTTAAGCTGCCTCCCCCTGTGCCTGGCTGGAGGCAAGAGCACGGTGTCAAGAGGACCCGAGATGTGCCTCCATCCTCAGGGAGCAGCTTTCTGTATCCCCCAGGGCGCAAATATTCCATAAAGATACACCTTATAATTTGTGGCTTGCTCCTTTATCGTAACCCTTAGAGAACTGAGTCGAGAAAAAGACACAGAAAGGATGTGTTATTGTAAGAAATAAAAAGAAGATATATATTTTTTGTTTTTTTTTATCTGGAGTTCCTCAGCACCATATCCTTAATTCTCTAACCATTAAGCACTTCACTTAAGGAAGAAAAGACACAAAGGCAAAACTAGCTGGGGTAAGGAAGGAAACAAATGAAATGTTCTAACTCTAGAGACTATGCACCATTCTGGACATTTTCTGAAGCTAATTGAACATCTTGAGCCTGGAAAATGGGCTACTAAATATGCTGGAGGGAGAGAAGAATGAGAGAGATCTGTGCAGGGGAGAGAGAGGGAAAGCAAGAGAAAGAGCAGAGAAAACACACAGCCCTTCCCCAAGGAATCACCCAGCAAATCCAATTTTATCAAATTAAAAGGAAAAGGAAAGGCTGATCAGGCATCCATTCAATACACTTTGGAAGGTCCCTGACACGGTTGGACTTTTAGACAATTGAGAGGTGAGGAAGAAAAAAGAAATCACAGAAATGTAAAAATTTTGAATGTGAGCTCCAAATTATTGGTAAAGTGCAAAGGTGGGAAAGAATTTATAGAATTTTAATCTGAAAAGATGGAACATTTAATTAATAATTTGTAGTTGGCTCATGGAACTATACCTGTCTGAATTATAATCATAATATACAGAAACTCTAAAAGTAGAATAGAGGAATATGATCCCTGGTGTTTTAAACTTTTCTGGGTCTATAGAAGTTGAGCAAAGGGGAAAAATTCAATAGTAATCCATAGTTAAAACTTCCTTGGTAGATAAAAATTATTGCTCTGGGCTATAAAAGCCAGGTTTGGGATAATAGGAGAGATTAGCTATGGAAATGCAAGAAACCATATTTTTCCCTTATGGTTAATTCTGCTTTTTACTGAAATGATGGAAGAGAGACAGGATTCAGGAAACCAAAAGCCATTTAATTACAGTTAAATTATTACCCATGTACTAGTCTCATAAATTAATTAAACATTCATGTTTGTCTTATTATAAAAACCTACTTTTGTTCCTAACATATATAATTCCCTTTTTTTAACTAACTACAAGAATAAAATAGCTTAGAATTACATTTAAAGGGTTTTCACCTACATGAAATATGTCACTCGGTAGACTACATGGTAAATTGGGGAAAATTTTGCCTAACATAAAACCACTTCTGCTAATGTTCTTATTCCATATTTCTTTATAAAACCAAGTGCAATATTCTGTGGTCCTTTTGTACCATTCTCTTCCTCCAGAATTCTGGTTAAAGCATTAAGTTATTTTAATTCATTTTGAAGGATTTGTTGTATCTGAATTACCACCCTTTATATCCCCAAGACTACACATAAATAGTGAATAACAGCCAGGCATTGAGAGTGAGGGGAGAAAAACCATGCTTGCAAATGCTCCTGTATTAAAGTATCATTATCAGCGGCTATGGAATGTAACCAAGGCAAAGAAAAAAGGTGCTACATCACATACCTTTTTTTCCTAATGAAGGCAAGAATTTTATGAGCTCTATGCTCCCCTTTCACCCCAAAGCACGGAAGATTTAGAGGTCAGTGTGACCTCAGCAATATTGGTATTGTTCTTTTCTAGAGGCAGAGAATTTCATGGCTGGGTAAGAACCCAGAAACCCAAGCATGAGGGAAAGAGGCACTTGAAAAAAATCAAAGGAGCATCTCACTAAACAGCAGATAAAGAGAAAACGTCAATGCCTGGAAATGACTCAGCAACACACTGTGTTGTATTTTCTAACCAGATCTGATCCCGCAAGGCTTGACATTTCCACCCAAGTCACTACCTCCCAGTCCCACTTCCAATATGGTGTCCCTGGGAGCAGTCTCCATGCCTGATCCCACCACAGGGAAAGTGATCGCAGAGGATGACCAATATGGAGAGTGATTCCAGGGTTTTTCCCTCTCCTTACCAAGAACCAGGAAGCAATCACAAATACACTCACACTTTTAGAGTCCTATCTCTTTTCTTTGAACTGAAGACAATCGAAGTTGGGATTATATTCTTGTTTGTTTTGAAAGGGATTTCAAGATGGGGTGCTAAGTAGTGTTTGTGGAGTTTCGCTTGTGAGCACATGGAGTTTCTCTGTTACTTGATCTTTGCTCCTGTTTATTGTTTTTCCTTCCTTAACTTGACTCCATACCAACCTCCCACTCTCTATGAAGGTAAGAGGGAAATTAGGCAGCAATCACTTGTTCTCCATTCTTGCAGATATCCAAGTGGTACCCTGTTTATCCTGTATACTGAGTATTAATTAATACATGCATCCTGAATATTACATGATCCTGGGACCCTAATCTTTGAGATAAAACTGACAGGAGTGAGCAAAGATAAGCCCCACCAAATCCTGGCACCCTCTTCACAGGCACCAACCTCTCATGATCTGACAGCCACATGGTCTCCACAGAGTTTCCCGGTGTGTTGTGTTTCTTGCCGTACATGGAGTCATGACGTGAAGTGGGTCCCCAGCCTGACCTTTATTTTCTTCACAGTACACACATACATAACTGGATTTGGTCACTTGAAATTATCTAGGTTTCTAGAAACACATACTTAGATTTTCTTAAGTTTTAATATGCATGATCATTCCTTTGTCTGCCTAAATCTTCATATTTGCAAACATATCATGTCAGATCTAAACACTGACTGCCCGTGAACCTGAATGGTCTTATAATCTAGTAAGGGAAATACAACATACCCGTAAAGGATTCTAACACAGTGTGGAATATGGTAAGTAAGCACCACAGAAAAGATTTGCCTGCAAAATGCTATTATAATAAAGAAGTGGCTAAAGTTAGGTCATCTTGGGGGTTGAGGGGGTATGCCAAAAAGAAGGCATGGAAAGAAGAAAGTAACATCTGAGCCAGTCATTTCTCAATCCTGCTTGAGGAGCAGTTAAAAAGATAATGATGCTCAGACTCCAGCCTCTGATTCAAGAGGTTCACTATACACAAAGTCATGAGGATATAACAGGTGTGAATTACAACTATTATAATTTTTCACTTCCAAATAAGTTGAAAATATTTCTTCTCAAAAAATATATGGCACTTCAATATTTTTGGTTACTCCAAATCAAAAGGATCTGTTCTATTCTTTGAACCACTGGCTGAAATCAACCTCATCACCATACCATACAATGGCAAAATAATAAAAAAGAAAGACAGTGTAGAGAGTTTTTATAAAAAAAAAAAAAGAAAGAAAGTTTTCAGGAATTAAAGAGAGTGTTTATATAAGAAATACAGGCCATTCCCTTTTGCTTAGAAATAAAATTCCCAATAATACAGCAAAGCAAAATAAAAGCATTTATTAAGGCAAACAACTGTATGTATTAAAATTTAAGTAAATTGAAATGAATGTTTTTAAAAAAGATATCCGGTGATTTTATTTAACCAAGTCAGGTGGATTTAATGCCCGTTTGCTAGAAAATTAAGTTCAGATATTTAGATACTTTCATTTAGTTACAAGAAGTCTCTGACAGACCGTAACAATGTACCACTTTTCAACACTGGATGTTAATGTCATTGCAATCCCGGCTAACTCTTCTCCTTAGCGTAGAGCACTGACTTATCTTTTTACAAATAAATAGTAATATATGTTAGAAGAAACATTTAAAGTCTCCTAAGTTCAAGGAATTTGAATTACTATATAGATGTTTACTATCATATTGAGAGGCATTTTAATCTCCCTGACCTGTTCATTTTTTGTTTGAGGACAACAAGGGGGTGGAAATTGTTTTTATTTTTCCTCAAAAAGAAATCTCTGTCCCTGAAGACCTTGACATATCACAGCACATCATTTCCAGACCCAGGTCACATTTGAAGAAGTGTCTGGTACAGTGCAGCATCAACAAAAATAGGCTGAAGTTTCCCTAAATCCCAGTCACTGTAACTCTTGGTGACGGATTCACGCTGCTACTAATCAGTTTCACACCAGGGAGAACACACGGTGGAAACATGCAGATTGGGAACAGCACAGAAGTCGCTTGGGAAATGTCTGGACACCAGAGCTTTCCAGCATCACCTCCCTGTGCCAAAAACTCAAAAACATATGCTTCCCCCTTATTTTTGTTGTTGTTGTTGTTGTTGTTGTTGTTGTTTTTAATATGGAAAAATTAGCTCCCGGTAGACTTGCTTACTCAGAGACCGACATCACTGGTAATGGGATCAAGTTTTGCCATTTCTAAGGAGAAATGGAAAAGAAACATCATCCAAACAACATTTGGAAAGAAACATCAGTCTGTTTGCCTATTACCAAGGCAAATTAGAAACCATTTTCCACCTAGTTTTCCTTCTTTCTTTTTTTAAAATACAGTTTTCAGAGTGAAAATCGGCTATCCAAATTATTGCTATTACTGGCCTAAACTTATGTCGTGCTTTTCAGCTCCTAATAAAGAGATGTGGGAAAGAGATAAAATCTTAGATCTCAGCCAACTTTGAAAGCTGGAACTGCAGAACCACTGGATTCATTTGGTGTCAATTTTGTGTAACATGAAGAATTGAGCTCCTTTGTTAGCTTCATTTACGTGACAAATCCTAAGATCTTTCAAACCCATTCATCAGAATTAAAATACAGTATTTGATATGAGTTTAATATCTTAAATAATTGATAAAAGGTGAAGTCTACAGATTCAGTATTTTTCAGGCTAATTTTCAGTGGTATGGATGAGAAGTGGATCAGGTTTGCTTCTGTGTATAACAGCTATCTGAAGATTCATTTTCCAGGGTGAGGGAACATGAAAACCGAAATTAATGCCAAATGAACCTCCACAACACAAGGAAAATAGATTGAAACAGCCACAATTCAATATTTTTATCTGGATGCAACAATAAAAAAGGAAGTGTGGGCCCCAGGATGAGTTATAATCAAAATCATCTGGCTAAATTGTCTTACTTTAAAGAATAATGAAGTCTATGCAAATCTCAGTTTTTGGGTTTGATTTTATTGTACTAATTGATCCATCAGATAGTTCAACAATGGTGTAATTATCCAACCTAGGAAAGCGTACCAGGTGTGTACAGAGTGCTGACAGGGGTCTGTTTAAGAAATAACTTCATAGATTTGTCAGGGAAATACCAGGGACTTACCACAGGAACAGTGAAGGAGAGCTATTTCTCCCCACTCCCCGTCGGACCCCACGCATGAGAACATACATTTGACCAGACACTACAACTGACATGTAGGTTTTGGCATAGCGTAGTAGGAGTGTGGGGGTGCATGCCTTTTTTCTTTCCATGTAACTTTGCCTGAGGGTGTAATCAATGTTTCTGTCATGAAGATTATCTTGGCTATTTTGAGAATCAAATTTATAAAATTAGGGATACATCGTTTCCCTAACACGCCCCAGAAGTCAATCCCCTTAGCAGAACACGTGAGAGCCTGTTGTTCTAATGCCTCCCTCTGCTTCTCTTTTTGGAACCCATGAGGTTCTGTAGCTATACAAATCCCTGATTTTTTCATGATATTTTATAGGTTGCCAAGGTCATTCTCCTTCTCATTCCCATGCCTTACCTTGCCCATCTCCAAGTCTATGTGTCACCACTACTGTCTGAGTTCTTTGTGCTGAAGACAGGAAGATGTGGAAATTTAGGAAATGTTTTCCCTAGCTATCAGGAAAGTACTCCATAGATTTTATGGGAGCATCTTGAGTTGGATACTCCTAGCTAGTCTTTTTATATTAGCAAGCATTGACCTTAATAATCCTTGAGACTGAGTTTAAAGTAACAGCCAGTTACTTTATTTTTGTTTTATATCAATTTAAAAAAATGAATCCACAAGACCAAAAATTATCTGGGCACATAGAATACTCAAGCAATCACTCTACACAAAAATTAAAGTATACCTTAATTCTAGAAAATAGCATTGAGATAATCAGCCCAGGAAATAAAATCACTATATCACCAAAGTGAAATTTGTGTTTTTTACTTAATACATAGCATTGCATTTTATTTTGATAATTTCATAAATGCGCAAGATGTCCCTATATTATACGCCAGTTTAGACAGTTACAAAGGAGTAAGATTTGTTTCAGGACTGCTACTAATTTACAGAAATTACTGTTTTTACTATTACACAAATTTACTATTTGCAGAAATATCAATGGCCAAATCAAAGTACTTCCTTTTACTCAGTGAATGTTTTTAAAGAGCTATGCCATAAAATAGAATTTTAAAATGGCATCATAGTCCTGGCTTACTTCCTCTATTTGAAAGGATAGTTGGTGGGAAAGTAGACTAAATGGTTGGGTTTTTCCTTTTCACTTTCCCAATCTAACAGTGGATTCCATGAGCACCATGTGAGAGCTGGGGTAGCTGCATACAGGCCCCTTGAAAGATCTGCATTTTATTTTATATTGTTATTTTTTTAATTTAATTTAATTTTACTTTATCTTTTTTTGGTGAGGGGAAGTCATCTTCAACTGCTCACTTGGGGGAGACCAATAAATTATCTGACCATTATTTAAATAATTTTCACTCCAAGTCATGTTACAGGCAGCTTGAGTAAGAAAAACTTTGTGGCTCTAAAGTGTTAAAACACACAATAAAGTCTTGATTTGGGAATGGTATGTTTAGGGACATTGATCTTAAGTTCTGTTAATGGAAGTGTTATCTAAATCTCATTCATGTAATGAAAATTTCCCCAGCTGTTAAACCACTGAATCTTCTGTCACTTTGATATAGAGGTTAGACCACAAAATGGATTACCTTGTCCATCAAAATGTGCTGGAAGAGAATATCCTCGTCACATTTGGAAGAGGAATGACACACAAATATGGGATAGAGGTCATAAGGAATTTGAGGAATTCAGGAAAACACTAATCACATGTGAAGGGGACAGAATAAGAGGAATTTGATACTAAAGGTGCTGCTAGAATTTTTAAGAGAAAAATAGTGCAATGTTGAGATTTAAAATACTCATTCCAATATGCTTTGTTGAATAAGAGACGGTAACCATAAACCCTTTGGGTTGTTTTTATTTTTCAGCATTCATTTAGAAACACCTAAAGATTGTCTAAATTTAGAAACTGATCTGCCTGATTTCCACAACTGATGCCTGTGAGCTTAATTTGATGTCCGATGTTATTGTTGGTTTGGATTTCAACTTTATTATTTATCTCTCGCTAGATTTTGTTCTCACAACAACAAATTGAAAAAAAATAGATTTAAAGGACAGGTTTTCCTTATAAACACCATATCAAAGTGTTCCAGGAAATTAATTTTTATAGAAATACAAAATGTTAATTTTTTCTCCACACAACAGGCTAAAATCAGACATGGAGATCACTGGCAGAATTTATTTAGGAGACATAGTAAACTTAAAAAACTCATGAGTTCTAGTTCAATCGCTTTTTTTTTTAGCTTAGAAAATGTCATTCTGGAATGAAAAAGGGACTTAGCTAATACAGTCCCTATTTAAAGAAGTCAAAAGGAAACTAGAAGCTCCCTATCATGTCATCAGAAACATGCAAATGAAAACAACAATAAGATATCATTACATACCTATTTGGGATGACTAAAATCCAAAACACTGACAACACCAAATGCTGGCTAGGTTGTGGAGAAATAGCAACTCTCATTCATTGCTGGCAGGAATGCAAAATGGTACATCCACTTCAGAAGAATGATTGGGAGTTTCTTACAAAACTAAGCTCATACTCTTAGCATATGATCTAGTAATTACACTCCTTGGTATTCCTTCAAAAGAGCTGAAAATCTATGTCCACAAAGAAACCTGCACATATTATTTACAGCAGCTTTATTCATAATTGCCAAAACTTGAAAACACTCAAGATGCTCTTCATAGGTGAATGGATAAATAAACTTTGTTACAATACCCCAATATCATAAAAGCCATCAATGAAAAACCCACGGTGAATATCATTCTCAATGGGGAAAAATTGAGAGCTTTTACCCTAAGGTCAGGAACACGGCAGGGATGTCCACTATCACCACTGCTATTCCTCATAGTACTAGAAGTCTTAGCTTCAGCAATCAGACAAAAAAAAGAAATAAAAGCCATCTGAATTGGCAAAGAAGTCAAACACTCACTCTCTGCAAATGATATGATATTTTATGTGGAAAACCCAAAAGACTCTACCCCAAAACTGCTAGAACTCATACAGGAATTCAGTAAAGTGGCAGGATATAAAATCAATCCACAGAAATCAGTGACATTTCTATACACCAACAACAAGACAGAAGAAAGAGAAATGAAGGAGTCGATCCCATTTACAATTGCACCCAAAACCATAAGATACCTAGGAATAAATCTAACCAAGGAGGCAAAGAGTCTGTACTCAGAAAACTATAGAATACTCATGAAAGAAATTGAGGAAGATGCAAAAAAAATGGGAAAACTTTCCATGCTCATGGATTGGAAGAACAAATATTGTGAAAATGTCTATGCTACCTAGAGCAATCTGTACATTTCATGCCATCCCTATCAAAATACCATGAACTTTTTTCAAAGAAATGGAACAAATAATCCTAAAATTTGTATGGAACTAGAAAAGACCCCGAATAGCCAGAGGAATCTTGAAAAAGCAAAGCAAAGCTGGTGGCATCACAATGCCAAACTTCAAGCTCTATTACAAAGCTGTAATCATCAAGACAGTATGGTACTGGCATAAAAACAGACACACAGATCAGTGGAACAGAATAGAGAAGAGCCCAGAAATGGACCCTCAACTCTATGGTCAACTCATCTTTGACAAAGCAGGAAAGAATGTCCAATGGAAAAAAGACAGTCTCTTCAACAAATGGTGTTGGGAAAATTGGACAGCCACATGCAGAAGAATGAAACTGGACCATTTCCTTACACCACACACAAAAATAGACTCCAAATGGTTGAAAGACCTAAATGTGAGACAGGACTCCATCAAAATCCTAGAGGAGAACACAGGCAGCAATCTCTTCGACCTCAACCTCGGCAACTTCTTCCTAGAAACATCGCCAAAGGCAAGGGAAGCAAGGGTAAAAATGAAGTATTGGGACTTCATCAAGATAAAAAGCTTTTGCACAGGAAAGGAAACAGTCAACAAAACCAAAAGACAACCAACAGAATGGGAGAAGATATTTGCAATTGACATATCAGATAAAGGGCTAGTATCCAAAATCTATACAGAACTTATCAATCTCAACACCCAAAGAACAAATAATCCAATCAAGAAATGGGCAGAAGACATGAACAGATATTTTTCCAAAGAAGACATCCAAATGGCCAACAGACACATGAGAAAGTGCTCAACATCTCTCGGCATCAGGGAAATCCAAATCAAAACCTCAGTGAGATACCACCTCACACCAGTCAGAATGGCTAAAATTAACAAGTCAGGAAACGACAGATGTTGGCAGGCATGTGGAGAAAGGGGAAGCCTCCTACACTGTTGGTGGGAATGCAAGCTGGTGCAGCCACTCTGGAAAACAGTATGGAGGTTCCTCAAAAAGTTGAAAATAGAGCTACCATATGATCCAGCTATTGTACTACTGGGTATTTACCCCAAAGATACGAATGTAGGGATCCAAAGGGGTACGTGCACCCTGATGTTTATAGCAGCAATGTCCACAATAGCCAAATTGTGGAAGGAGCCAAGATGTCCATCAACAGATGAATGGATAAAGAAGAAGTGGTATATATATATATATATACACACAATGGTATATTTTGCAGCCATCAAAAAACCAAAATTTTTCCCTTTGCAATGATGTGGATGGGATGGAACTAGAGGGTATTATGCTAAGCGAAATAAGTCAATCAGAGAAAGACAAGTATCATATGATCTCACTGATATGAGGAATTTGAGAAACAAGACAGAGGATCATAGGGGAAGGGAGGAAAAAAAATGAAACAAGATGAAACCAGAGAGGGAGACAAACCATAAGAGACTCTTAATCTCAGGAAACTAACTGAGGGTTGCTGGAGTGGTGGGGGGTGGGAGGGATGGGGTGGCTGGGTGATGGACACTGGGGAGGGTATGTGCTGATGAATCACAGACCTGTACCTCTGAAACAAATAATACATTATATGTTAAAAAAAAAAAAGATAATAGGAAGGGAAAAATGAAGGCGGGAAATTGGAGGGGGAGATGAACCATAAGAGACTATGGACTCTGAGAAACAAACTGAGGGTTTTGGAGGGGAGAGGGGTAGGGGTATGGGTTAGCCTGGTGATGGGTATTTAGGAGGGCACATAGTGCATGGAGCACTGGGTGTAATACGCAAACCTTGAATCATGGAACACTACATCAAAAACTAATGATGTAATGTATGGTGACTAACATAACAAAATAAAATTTAAAAAAATAAACTTTGGTACATCCAGACAATGGAATATTATTCAGCACTATAAAGCTACAAAAAAAAAAGAAATGGAAGAAACATAAATGCATATTGCTAAGTGAAATAAACCCATATGAAAATGGTACATACTCTGATTCCAACTATATAATACTTTGGAAAAGGCAAAACTATGGAGACAGTAAAAAGATCAATATATTGATCTTTTTCTTGCCAGGAATTGGGGGGGGGTGGAGGAAGAATGATTAGATAGAGCACAGAAGATTTTTAAGACAGTGGAAATACCCTGTATGACTTTGTCATTGTGGACATATGTCATTACACATTTATCCAATCTCATAGACTATACAACACCAAGAGTGAACTGTAAGGTAAACTATGGACTTTGGGTGATAATGATGTGCCAATGTGGGTCCATCAATTGTATCAAATGTGTCACTCTTGTAGAGGAGGCTATACATGTGTGGGGGCAGAGGGCATATGAGAAATCTCTGTACCTTCCTCTCAATTTTAAAACAGCTGGGAAAAAATTAAAGTCTTTAAATATTTAAAAAAAGAAAAACACCACCATCTTCTCTGAAGGAAGAGGAATCTTCCTCTCTTATGTATGTAATTAACATGATCTGCTACATAACCTCATTATATAAATACAGGTATAATCTCTTTTTAATTTTTCAAATTGATCTTGAATACTCTCCTCCATTACTGGCAAAAGATACGTTTTCTCCCACATGGACATACATTTTTTTAATTATTTATTTATTTTAGAGAAAGAAAGCATGGGCAGGGCAAGTGGGAGAGAGAAAGAGAATCTTCAACCATACTCCCTGCTGAGCTCACAGCATGAAGCCTGATGTGGGGCCTGATCCCATAACCCTGAGATCATGATCTAAGCCTAAATCAAGAGTCAGCCACTTAACTAACTGAGCCACCAGGCACCCCCCACATATACATATATTTTAATTGTCCAAAAACCCTTAGGGATTTGCTCCATCCCAAGGAGGCCCTTTTTTTTTTTTTTCCAGTTACAGGAATGGAAAGTATCAGCTAAGTTACCTACTACTGCTGTTGCTACTCCCAGCCAAAGAGTATCACTAATAAAACCTGGTCCTCTCCCAGAGATACTCCCCACTTCAGGGCTCTGGCCCAAGTAAGTCCCTTTACATGCAGCCATGATGCACTATATTGTTCTCCAAAGTTGTATCTTCTTTAGTTCATTCCTTACATAATCATTTCTCCCCAAGTGGGACAATGCATTTCATTTATTTTGCTGTGATTAATTCAATGGCACCGGTAGTATTAGCTACATTAATATATATTTTAGTAATACAGAGGTACACTACTAAACAGGGGACAATACACTTTCCTTTTTCATATGATGCTTGCAAGGATTTGCACTTTTACGATAGTCTTTTTCTAGAAAGGGAGAGAGTGATATGAATATTGTAGTGCGAGCACGTGACAATGATGGCTCTAAAATACTTCTAAGTAGGAAGAGCTAAGACTAAAATACATTTATTTTAAATATAAGGCATGAAGTAAATTACATTCAACACAATAATATTATAAAGAGAAGTTGACAATTTATTGTATTCAGAGACTCTGTGTGCTATCACACCTGACCAGAAATAGCTCTCCTCCACCAAAAATATAACTTCTAGGTACTTGTATCCATCTTGTCCCTTAACCCTGATTCTGTCTTCTTGCTTTGTGAGATTTTCCCTAAGGCCCCTGGTGTCCTTACCTTTCCAAACACATTAATTATTGTGATAATCATGTTTAGAGTCTGTTCAACCAGGTCCACTAGGTCAGGATTTATAATTCTCAAATTTCTCAAATTTCAGGTGGTCCTGTTTGAATGTCTCTGTGACAAACATGGAGATACAATGACGGATCTCCTTTTGAGAAAGGACCTGTGGCCAGCTATGGGCCTACAGTCAACAGTCAGCCTCCAGCATCAGCTCCTTCAGGACCTGCCCGAAATGCAAAGAGCCATCTTGCTCAAGGTCATACTTACCTGTGGCAGCCCATATGTGGAACAAAGTCAAAGTAAAAAGGTAGGGCCATTTCAGATGATACAAAGGGGAAATTTTGGTCCAGAACCCCTGCTGAGGTTGGTGGAGACTTTGCCAGGTTGTCATCATTCACCTTCTTCTCGCAAATCCTCCTTCCTTCCTCTTTCTGTTATGCGCATCCATTTCTAGTAAGTATCTTAACATCTCAACTCTATCTCCACCTCTGATTTTAAAGACTCCTTCTCAGGTGCCTGGGTGGCTCAGTTGGTTAAGCGACTGCCTTCGGCTCAGGTCATGATCCTGGAGTCCCGGGATCGAGTCCCGCACCGGGCTCCCTGCTCAGCGGGGAGTCTGCTTCTCCCTCTGACCCTCTTCCCTCTCGTGCTCTCTATCTCTCATTCTCTCTCTCTCAAATAAATACATAAAATCTTTAAAAAAAAAAAAGACGCCTTCTCAGTTTTTCATTCTTTCATCCCAAAAAAGAACACCTTAAATGCATTGGTCCGCCTCTTCTCTAGAACTGTACATAAAAATGATCATTGTCATTGGAGACTTTCAATGACAATAATCAATGGGGACTCCCTCATTAACTCATGAAAGGTTGCACTTTTGTCTCCCCTATGGAAACCTATTAGCCATATCTAAGAGAAGAAAGTTAAATGATTCTTCTCTGAACACAATATGTGTGCTCCATACTTGTTATGTCCAACTATGAAGAGAAGTAGCTATCACAACTTCATTCTATTCTGCATTATTGGATACACCGTTAAGTACAATATAAAATGAATTCAGTATATGTTGATGGGTCACTACAGAAAAGAATGGAATAACTTAAAATATGTTACCAAAGTAGAAAATATTCTAACCTAGTCCTCAAACCATATGTTAATTAAAAATAACTAATTTTTAATGAGTGCTTACTATATGACATATAATTCACCTGTATTATGACATCTGAAGCCTATGGAAGTTAAGAAACTCGCTCAGGATCATTCAGCTAATAAATGGCCCAACTGGGCTTAGTATCCTGGTTTAGTAGACTCCACAATTGAATCTCTGGACCGTTTCTGTCTGTTACTGAATTTGTTACTGGTTTCCTTCTCCTTCTGCTCCTCCTTCCCTTCTCCCTTGGGATCCTTGAAATCAATGAAATAGTAACAAGAAGGAAAGAAAGGGAAACAAAAAGAGTCTGAATCTAAAGAAAACAAGCACACTGCAAAACCATATTTGGGTAGCTAGCATAGAATTATTCATTTTCTTTAAACACAAACACACCTTCTGTCTCAGAGTAAAGGTAAATAACTAGATTTTGTTTTTTATAGTCTTCCTTTGTCTTGTTCAGGATTTTCTTTTTCTCAAATAGCCTAAAATATTCTCCTGAACCATGGAACCTTTCAAATGTTGTCAATCCAGTGTGCTTCAGAAAAGATTTCCTCAAAGACAGGTTGTTTGGCTTGAGTTAGAGGGTGTCACAGTGGCCAGATGGAAAGCTCAATTTACATTTAATTTTGTTTTCACTGATTTATCAACTATTCCATTGACAAAGAGAGGTGTGACTTCATGGAGTGAGAAAATGCTATTTTCTGCTCATAGTTACATTAAAAAAAAATCAAACCACAGCATGTTCAAAGTTAGCATTTGACAAACATTTTTAATCATGGTTGCCTATCTTCTGAGCACCTTCTGCCCCCACCTCTAGCGAGTCACAGAAGTTGAATTCTGCTTGTAATTCATTATGTGACAGTCTGCATGAGGAGGAAAAAAAAAAGAAGAAGAAAAAACCCTTCTTCTGGGTTTGTCCTGCACTGTAGGAAGAGACAGTTCTATAAAGTGTGTTTAAATCTATACAATAGCCTTTCTGATTCTGCACTACTTTTCTTCCTTTCCCATATTTCCCTAAATTGAGTAGGTTGGGGCAAGTCAAAACTGTTACCAGGGGAAAAGGGAAAAATAATTCTAGTTTATAGAAAAGCAAGTAATTCTTTAGGAAAAGGTATGCATTTCTTACACCTCTGAGTAGAGTACCTGTTTAAGTTGCATGTAATTGGGTTCTAAAAGTTTTGATCTTTACAGTGTTGGAGGTCAACAATTTGGAAAAGGAAGCTAAAATTCACTCAAAATATATACTATATGTATATATATAGCTATATAGTAACAGAGATATAGTTATGTACCTTTCACAAATACGGGAATTAATAGTGTTAAAGCATAATCTTGCGCACATCTTCACAGCCATTAAATGATGGAATAAGGAGTTGAACTTCAGTCTCTTTGGTTTCAAAATCCATACTCTCTCTATTATACTGCACTGCCTCGTGAAGATGTTTTTACCTCACCTAGTAAATACAGATGTAGATCATCTGGGGCATCAGTTCAGAGCAGGAAACAGCAGGGTGTATCTAGAGTGATTAGAACTTACTCAGAAATGCCATTTCCTAAATATATTCCCCACATTCTAATTCATTTACATATACATAAGTTGTGCTCTTTCTTTTATCCCTATAAGAAAGTAACATGTTGATTGTAAATGCCTAGGTTTTAGAAAATTGAATTCTAGAAATATAGAGGCAGTAGTAAAAATATAGATTCTGGATCTTCCTAACCCCCACACAGGTAGTAAAGTTACACATCTATGGCCAACATTTAAAGAAGTAGATGCAAAGATATTCAGAAGAGTCACAAAATATGAGTTATTGGGGGAAACCTTGTATGTTAGCAACATCTGAATTAGAGGAAACAGAGAAGTAGCAGGGCACAATATATAAACCAGAAAATAGAGAAATCCTTGAATTGCCAGCAAATATTGCTGGAAAGCAGAGTGCGGGCCAATCTGAGAATGGCAGCTAAAAATGGGAGAGGATTTTCCTTCTCCAATGGTGGGTGAGTGAGAGCATCAGAGTAAAGTGTGAAGAGGCTGGAGCCATTCAGACCATGTATACTCTAAAATATCCTGGCAGGGCTTACCTCCAGGACAGGGACCCACAGTAAAAACAAACAAACAAACAAACAAACAAACAAAAATCTGCTAGAAGTGGGTCCAAAACTGAAGGAGAATAAGGAAAATAAAGGTTAAGAAAAAGAAAGGTCAAAACTAAAGTTTGGAAGAACCTGGAAACATCGGAAGAAAAAAACTGCATTTTTTTTAAGATTTTATTTATTTATTTGAGAGAGAGAATGAGATAGAGAGAGAGAGCATGAGAGGAAGAAGGGTCCGAGGGAGAAGCAGACTCACTGCTGAGCAGGGAGCCCGATGCGGGACTCAATCCCGGGACTCCAGGATCATGACCCGAGCCGAAGGCAGTCGCTTAACCAACTGAGCCACCCAGGCACCCCAAAACTGCATATTTTTTTAAGTAGGCTCCATGCTAGGCATGGAGCCCAACGCAGAGCTTGAACTCACAACCCTGAGATCAAGACCTGAGCTGAGATCAAGAGTCAGACACCTAAGCGACTGAGCCACCCAAGTACTCCCAAAATGCATATTTTTAAGCTCTATCTAAAAACAACAGAAGAGGATGCCTGTGAAATTAGAAATGTTACCTAAACTTTGAATCCAGCCTCCTATTAAGGAAAACTAAGCTCAGAGAAAGAAAAGAAAGAAGAAAGAAAAAGAAAAGAAAGAAAGAAAGAAAGAAAGAAAGAAAGAAAGAAAGAAAGAAAGAAAGAAAGAAAGAAAGAAAGAAAGAAAGGAAGAAAGGAAGAAAGAAAGAAAGAAAGAAAGGAAGAAAGGAAGAAAGGAAGAAAGGAAGAAAGGAAGAAAGGAAGAAAGGAAGAAAGGAAGAAAGAAAGAAAGAAAGAAAGAAAGAAAGAAAGAAAGAAAGAAAGAAAGAGAAAGAAAGAAAGAAAGAAAGAAAGAAAGAAAGAAAGAAAGAAAGGAGGAAGAGAGAGGGGGGAGGTGAGAAGGAAGGAAGGAAGGAAGAGAAAGAAAGGGAGAAAGAAAAATATTTAGGTAAAATCCCACACAAAGTTACCATAAGGAAATAGAGAACAAAGGGCAGAATACCTTCCTTATAGATAATAAAAATATACCAAGGAGGCATATCCAATAACAAATCAAAACTATAATGTATTAATTAAAAATGAGCTTGAAATATTTAAGAAAATAATACATGATATGGAAGAACAACACATCTCAGAATTAGAAACAATACCTAGAAATTAGAAAAAAAATATAGAAATGAAGACTAACCTAGAAGGAACACAAGAGTGAAAAACACATTTACTCAGTTAAAAGAGGATTAAAAGGCAGAAAATTTTTATGATGAAAAAGAAAGAGGTGAACACGAGTCTAGATCAATGCCTACTGAAGACAGACAAAGAAGACCCAACCTACAGACAGATAATGGAAGGCTCCGAAAAAGAAAAACAAATAACAAAACAGAAAAACAGCATTAATTCAAGAAAGCTTTCTGACATTTAAAAAAAAAGGAAAAATCCTTTTGTAATCTAGATAAAAAGATCAGTGATATATAAGCGTTAGATAATTATATCATTAGACTCTTTTACAACAATTTTATTTCAGAAGAAAATGGGGTAAAATAATTAAAATACTCAAGAAAAGAAAATGTGAACCACTGCTTATATATCCAGAAATACTGACCTCTAATATAAAGGGAACATACAACATCGAATAATTTAGGAAGGATTTTTCCCTGAGAGCACTTTATAAGAGATCTATTAGAGACAGAGCTTCAGACAACCAAAATTACAAGAGAAACATCAACATAAGAACCAGGGGTCAATATAGTTGCTTGTAGAATTAGGACAAAGTGAGAATTAAAAGTGAAGGACTGTATATTATAATGGTTATAGCGTAGATAGTACAGATAGAGTACAGCCATTCAGTTTTTATGATGGGGGAGAAGAAATGGGATGGTATATGAAAAGAATACATAATTATTTCAAGTAGTCATAGTGGTGCTGGTGCAATAATAGTATTATTCTGAAACTCTTTTATATATAATGTGGGAAAAAGCAAATAAATATTTATGGCACATTTTAATTCTGTCATCTCTTATGCCCTCCAAACTTAGGATTCTCAGTATCAAAAAATACAAACGTTATATAGGCAAAATTAAGTAAAAGCCTTTAAGTTGGAATTGGAAATATCATTACTAAATCACCAGCTCCTTTAACTATATCCTATTTCTGTGCATTAAAAAGCCAGACACAATTATCAACCTGGTAGCAATTAGCATCTCTAAGCCCAGATTCTGATACTAAAATACCACTTCCCATTCAAAGAAATAAGATTTCTTGTAGAAATGGCTGATTCCAGGTATTTAGAAAGAAATATACAAAAAGAATCTAGAGCATCTTGTCATACCAGAGAGCTAGGAAGTTATCAAAAACTTCTAGCATCATATCAAAAGGACCAAGTTCAGAGATTGAGAAATTTGAGTTTCAACAGGAATGAGAATTACAGTGGATCAACATATACAACATGTATGTAGAAACAGGATAAACAAAAGGAAAGAGTCAGCACTCATTCTTACTTTGCTTATGCACTACACAACTGGGTAACTAAATCCTAGGTGAGTAAGCTTCTTCTTTCAAAATTATTTCAGCAAATAAGTGAAAAAAATGCAGCATATTACTATTTGCAACTGCCAGTGAACTAATGTTGTAGGCATCGAGCATCAGGAGATGCCAAGGTGAAACAAGAGCAAAACCCAGATATCATGTGCCCTTTGGTAAAAACACTCACTCCCTCTAAATTCTTGCCCAAGGGATCAAACTTGAGTCTGCTCAAGCCTCTGGATCTAGAGGTCAATTAATAAGAAGCAAAACACAGGACACTGGTTTACATAGCACCATGAGTATGCAACTACCAAATTCCAGACAGCCATAAATGCTACAGAATAAATGATCTAGGCTATTCAGTACATTTTAAGGAAAATTTCATATATTAAATGAGACATCAAATATATATCAGGCTTAAAAAGATGTGAACACCTGAACTATGCTATAGTGATGCACACTTGGCTAATAAAACCATAAACAAATGCAAAGAAGTGATTACTATGAAAGTCAGGGCAGTGCTTACTTTTGGAGAGGAGGGTGGCTTTTGGGACAGGTGACAAACTTCCATTTCCTGACCTGGATAATGGTTACGAAATTATTCACCTTATAACAATTCACTCAAGCTATGAATTCCTTACGGGCAGTTTTCTGAAACTATGTTTTATTTTATAACAAAAGGATTTATAAAAGAAACAAAGAATGAAAGTTTAGAGTCAGATAACTCTGAGTTCAAATTATGGCTCACCATGTACATTTGTGAGACTGGCAAGTTCCTATCTGAGCCTTAGTTTCCTCCTCAATGAAATGTGAATAAAAATAAGTACTCATCCTCCAGAATTGTCTTAAGAATCAAAGGCAAAGATCTATACCCAGAGTCTGGCTACTCTGCTGATATTGCTTCCTTTCCTTTCTCTCCCCACAAAACTCTTATCTTGCTTTGACGTTGTATTTTCTCTACCACATATTACTGATACTTTTTTGTTTAATGTGATAATAATTTCTGATATTGGAATAAGCTGCATGCTTCTTCCGTAGATCTATTCTAAATAACCAGAATGTGTCTTTCCAAATTGCAACTGAATCCTTCTAGCAATGACTAGTGCCCTCGCCAAAGGGGCTGATTTCTACCCACAAGTCAAATCCCAGAGCACTTCATTAGAGAACAGTGCCTCTTAATTCTGGTTAAAAATAATAATGATGATTAATATTTTGTGGGGCAATAAGTAATAATTAAGTTTTTAATGATGGCATGTCATTTATCATAAAAACCATGTTCCTTTTATTGAGTAGGTAACTCAATACTTTTTTAATGATTGATTATGTAGCATTGACTTTAATAGCTTCTTAGTAATGATGGAAACAATCCGATGTAGAAAGCAATGTCAGTATAATTGGGGGAAGTTTTCTGGAAGAATTAGTTCCAAGTGGGATTATAAGAGGGGGTGCTATGGCACTGTGGTAGGAGCCCCAGTCCCCATTCAGGAAACCTGAGTTATCATCCTGGTTTTCTTTCTTCCCCCCCCCCCGGTTTTATTTCTAACATGTATTGGGTGCTAAGTGTTTACCATGTACTGGGCTAAGTGCTTTCTATTTATTAACATATTTAATCCTTGCGATAATTCTGTGAGATGGCTCTGTCTCCATCTTACAGATGAAATGGTAACTAGACAAATAAAAGGCCACGTATCTAGTACACCGGGGAGTTGGGGATTCATAACCAATTTAGCCTGACTCTAAAACTCTTACATTTAACCAGGTGATCTCTATAATCCCTCCCAGTGCTAACATTCTATGATTTATGATATCTCTCCTCCAAATGAATTTTTCATGATCTATTAACCCAGCAGTCCCCTTCAATGACACATGTCTTCTTTGTTTAGTTTATGTCCTTCACTGGTATCAGCATCAGAAAACCTCGCTCAATCTAGGAGCACAGAAGCTGGGACAAGGTCTCACCCACAATGACAACATGCCATCATCCATGGCGAATGAGAATTTGAGGATCATAGTTGCTTATAGCCAGAGACCTTTCTCAAGCCCTCTTCTGTTTCTGGGAATCAGGCTCCTAGTATTGAACTTGACTGTAATTCTTTACGCTGTTTACTTAAAGGAAATGAAATACCAACTATGTTGCAGGAAGACAGAGCAACAATTACATTTTAAATTAGTCACAGGCTTATCAGTTCCTGCAACTTCTTGTAATGGAAAAATAACCCAGAGGACACTGTCATGTAATATTAGGATAACAGGCTTTGAGCGAGTGACATGTTTATATTGCATGACAGAACTGTTTCATTTTCTTCATTATTTTCTGCATGGCAGTTTTGAAGTTACCTAGAATTATTCTATCCAGTTTACTAGAAGGTCTCCTGTTTCTGCCCTCTATTATCTAACGAAATCCTTATTCTCTGGGGTCAGGTCGTTATTACCACTTGCCTGAACTTCTAAAGTCTCCTAGCTGATAGCCCTTCTTCTAAACTATTTTCTCCCTGATCAACCCAACTCATTATGGCCAAATTTATCTTCCTGAGGAACAGCTCTAATTAAGTCACCTACCTCATGAAAAACATGTAAAGTATCATCTGCTTATAGAAAAAAAATCACAATTGTTAATGGGGCCTTTAGATGACCCTTATCTGGCTTCAAACTCTCTTTTCAGTCTTGTTTTCTATTGATCATCTTAACACAACATAGACCAAGTTGGCCAAATCTCTATTTTATTTTAAGGAAGAACTCAGAGAGTTGCTGCCATCGTCCCTTGCGTTATTTCTCCACATCTTCAAAAACCAAAACTATACATCTCTCAGAGCCTTGTTCAGTGGTTCCAAAACTAGCCACATATAAAAAACTCTTGGGGAATCTTAAAAAAAAAAAAAAAGTATGGATGCCTTGACCTACTGCAAGGTATGTGGCCTATCATACTTTGATGCAGCTGGTTCTGAATTTCAACCTAGAAGATTTGGGAACAGTCACAGACCCTCGGCAGTAGGCACAAAGTTGGGCAATGATCATAGTAAAGAAGAGTGACCACCATGCTGTTCTTGACTATAGCCAACAGAGTCCACATATAACAGATAAATTTACTGGAAAGGACTTCTGTCCACAAACTTTCTTGCCTTGGTCTGACAAGAAAGAAAACACAATTAGAAAAAAATAAATAACATACCTTTTGGAGGACACAAAAAGGAGAATGTTTCTTTAAATTCAGCTAGCAAAAGAGCTACAAAGTAACATTTAAGCTTTTTTTTTTTTTTTTTTAGGTCCAGGACCCTCTATAAATGGTTCTCTTGAACTTAATTGTAAGAAAAACAGCTCCCCATTTTCTCAAGTCTTGTAGCCCATTTGTTATAGTTTTCCTCAAAACTTATTGAAAATATATGAGAACTTCGTGAAAGAAACACACCCACTTCCAAAGCTTTCAGTAGCTCTGGTTGCTTACCAACAACCAGAAGGGAACAAGGCAGAAGGGAACTAATATGTCCTTGGAAGCCTTAGAGCATTTTGTGGAAGTGGGAGGTAAAGTAATACTGCTATGAAGCCCCAAGCACACTGCATCTTGAGCCTGACATGGCTTTAATAATGTATTACAAAAACATGGTGTCGGCCTAGAAGGAGCAATGGGGGGCATTTTATTAAGTGAGAAAAGAAGATTTATAGGTAAGTCACTAAAGAAGAGTTACAGTGAATCATGCGTTTGCTAACAAAAGGTGTCGAGACCAATATTTTTTTCTCTGCTTTGTCAACATCTAATGCCCATTTATCTCTGTTATACAATTCATACATAGTCACCATCACTCTATGAATTCATCATGGTGCATTGTAAAGCTTAAGACAAGGTCAGAAAGCTCACGAAAAGCATCAGTAATCTATTGCACAGACGGTTGAGAAATGTGAATGGTGGTAACCTGGTGCACAGGGGACTGGTTTCTATTACAAAAGTGACTGACCGTCAGTCATCATCTTGGTGGCTCATCCTGAAAAATGCCATGAGCTTGAGATTGCTAGAAAAAAACAACACTGCACAGATTAAAGCTGCCAGGCCAGAACACAGCTGCTTCTGAAATTTTGTGCTAGAACATCAGGGAGAGTGAGTTCTCATAGGCATCCTAAGACCTGTTCCCAAGAGGACAGACATCAGAGTGGCTTGAGTGGCTTGCTGGCTGGTTGCCCGCTGTGGGTACCATGATAGCACTTAAGAATGAACAGCACATGTCTTTGTGTCCCGTATTTGGTACTATAACCTTGAGACACAGCTCTGTGCTCTGTGACTTGTATATGTTGTCAAAAAAGTGTTGTGTAATAGTCTTTTTTTTTTTTTTTAGGTCATTCTGCAAGTTCAACAAAAACCATTTTAGCACAAGGAATGAGATTCTGGGTTCACATTTATCTTCAATTTCCAAATAAAATAACTTTAAAACCCATTCCACATTTACTTCTAGAAACTTATTCTTTTCTCAACTCTTTCTTTGAATCTGGATGTTTGGGGTTAGTTATATATTATATCATTTAATCTATAACCAAAATCAATCTTCAACTCTGTAGCCTCTGGGTCTATCACACAAGCCCCTCCAAATGCCTCATGCCCTGCCTTCCTCCAAACTATGAATTTGGTCCTCATGTCTATTTTAGGCAGAGATAAGATGAGGCTTGCTCTAATTTTTAATGGTTTAAAATAAGTCTTACCAAAGACTGAGACTGAAGAGGTAATGGAGAGGAAGGAGAAGTAACAAAAGAGAATCAAATTCAACATCAAGATAGGATAGGATGACAGCCAGAGCTGTTCCCAAAGTTCATCGTCATTCATCTAGTGTCTCAGAAAGCCCCTTTGTGATAACCTCTCTTCTTGGCCTTGTAGTCTTTTTTTTTTTTTTTTTTTACTATATCCAGTCTCTGAACAAGATTAACTTTTTCATCTCCCCTCTCCCTATCAGTTTTAAGGGCACCAAACACCAATTTCCAGGCCTCACTCACTAAGATATATATATATATATATATATATATATATATATATATATATATATATCTTAACACCAAAATAATTTCCATACTCAAAGAAAACAGTACTTTTGTATAAATTTTCAGAAAAGTTTTAGTACTGCATTGTCCCAAACCTCTTTTTTCTTTTTCTTACTTTTACCTAAGGTCCTTTTATATATTTTCTCCAAATCAAAATCTCTACAGAAAAGTGAATTCAGGTTTTCAAGTATCAGAAGACAAAAAAAAAAAAAAAAAAACCAGCAGAGACTTAGATTTCATTCAACCGTTTCAAGATGAGTTCAAGAATTAGGCAGAAGTCTGGTCACGGTGACTTCCCTGCCCTCATCATCAGCAATTCTTTAAGTGGAAGGAAAGTGACTTGATGAGAAAAAGTGGAAAATCTATTTCTTCTTTTACCCAGAAAATCTTTCCTGGGTGTTAGGGTTTATTTCCCCCCTCCCTTATACATGAATGGTCCCACTTTGAAAATAAACCTTACTGAAGATATTGACTTCTTTATTCACCTAACATATTTGTTGCAAATCTATTATATGTCAAGCACTATACTTAGCAGGGTATGACAGTAAAGTTATAGAGAAAGGTAGGGGTCACATCATTGAGAACACTGGAAGACATGTTATAGGCTTTGGTCTTTATTTTGAAAGCCATATCAAGCCATTAAAAATGTTATCAGCGGGGCGCCTGGGTGGCTCAGTCATTAAGCGTCTGCCTTCGGCTCAGGTCATGATCCCAGGTTCCTGGGATCTAGCCCCGCACTGCGTTCCCTTCTCTGCGGGAAGCCTGCTTCTCCTTCTCCCACTCCCTCTGCTTGCTGTGTCTCTCTCTGTCAAATAAATAAATAAATAAAATCTTTAAAAATGTTATCAGAGAAGTGGGAGAGCAGAGGCATGTGCACACAATGATGCTGTGTCAAGAATGGCTAGGATGGACAGAGACAAGGGCAGAGGAGGCAAGAATAGATTCAGGAAGCACCAACAAATGCTACCAGAGTCCAAGTAATGATGATTGAGACTGGGTGGACATGAGAAATTGGTAAAATTGACAGCACCTAATAAAAGATTGTCTCTCTGTTGAGGTTGATAAACAGAAATTACCTAGATTCTTGGGATTCTAGTTTCTGCAATTGAATGGATGGTGAAGCCATTCATGTTGAGCTTGAGGTATCACTGAGACATTCAAATTGTAAAATTGAGCAGACACTTATATGTGATTCTGGAGCTTAGAAGAAATATGGAGCTGGATATATACATTTGGGTGTTACAAATATGTGATGGCAGTGGAAGCTAGCAGCAACATGAGATCACCTATAGAAAGAGATAATCAAGGGAGAGAATTCAGAACTCCAGTATTTAATGACTGGCTGTGGATTGCGTCTTGTCCCTGGTCCGTATCCAAGATTCTTGGTCTCTTATCTAAAATATTTTGTATTCTTCTTAGACGCTTTTCTCTCAAAGTTAGGTAAATTGTCCTTCCCTCAACATAAAGAAATATGTATCCACTGACTCACATTGGCTACTGAACTAAAACCTCTTCTCTTTTTTGAGCAAATATCAGGTCCTGTAATTTCTGTTGTATCTTTTGAAATATCTAGTATTGGGCTACCCATGAATTATATAATCTCTTTCTTCATTTCCATGGTAATACTAACATTTGTTTGATGTCAACTATTGCCAGACATTGCTCTGAGTTTTTTGTCACACTGATCTTAAAACACCATAGTGGCCATGGTCATCCCATGATGAATGCAGATATCAAGAAATAGAAAGCTTAAATAATTTTCCCAGGGCACCAACTGGTAGGTTGCAGAATAAAGATGCAAGTTCATATGTGCTTAGCCCCAGTGTTCATTTCTCGTACCAGTGTATAATATTGCCTCCCTCTTATCAAGATATATCCCCATTCCCGTAACAGTTCTACGTGGTTGTTTTTGTGAGTTTTTTTTTTACCTACAAAGGCCGTTATGTCATTGGTTTCAGTCCTTGGCCCTTTTTTCTTAAGTTTATATATTCTACTTACATGACTTCTTCCTGGGAGAAGGGTAATACCCAACTGCAACACATTCTAGCCATCCTGTTCCACTTAAGAGGTGCAGTACTGAGAAGCACATGTAAAGTTCATGGAAGGAGGCACAGGCTTGCCAAAAGGTGAAGACCCAATCATAATCTATAGAATGCTACCCCTACCATACACCTTACCACCCCATTACTGAAGGTCTATTTACGGTAGTTCCTGTTACACAAGACATCATCTCCAATTATCAAGAAAAAAATACAAGGCATTCTAAAATGCAAAAAACACACTCTGAAGAGTCAGAACAAGCATCAGAACCAGACTTAGATATAGCAGAGACAATGGAATGATCAGACTGGGAATTTAAGATAACTTTGATTAATATGTTAAGGCTTTTAGTGGATAAAGTAGACAGCATGCAAGAAAAGATAGGCAGTGTAAGCAAAGAGATGGAATTTCTAAGAAAGGACATAAAGGATGTGCTAGAGATCAAAAACACTATTACAGATATGAAGAATGCCTTTGATGGGCTTAATAATAGACTGGACACGGCTGAGGAAAAAAAAAACCTCTGGTCTTGAGGATATCTCAAGAGAAGTCTCAAAAACAAAAAAGCAAAGAACAAAGACAGAAAAACAAAAACCAGAATAGATTACCCAAGGACTGTGGGATGGCTACAAAAGCTACAACATACATGTAATGAAAATATGAGAAAGAGAAGAGAGAAAGGAACAGACTTAATACTTGAAATTATAATGGCTGAGAATTCCCCGAAACTAACGTCAGCCGCCAAACCACAAATCAGGAAACTCAATGAACACCAAGCAGATAAATGACAAAAAAAAATACACACAAGCATATAATTTTCAAGCTACAGAAAATGAAGATAAAGAAAAAATCTTGAAATAAGCCAGAGGAAAATAATGTCTTACCTACAGAGGAAAAAGAGAAGAATTATATCCATCTTTTTCTCAGAAATCATGGAAGCAAGAAAAGAGTAAAGTGAAATATATTTAAAGTGCTAAGAGAATAAAATCTAATAATAGGATTCTGTATCTTGAAAAATTATCCTTCAAAGGTGAAAGAGAAATAAAAATTTTCTCAGCAAACAAAAAATAAGGAAATTGTTACCACTAGACCTACCTTGCAAGAAATGTTAAAAGAACTCATTTAGAAAGAAAATGATATAGGTCAGAAACTGAGATCTATATAAAGAAAGGAAAAACATCAGGAAAGGAATAAGTGAAAATAAAAAATGTTTAACTTTCTTATTCTTAAATGATCTAACATATAACAGTTCGTTCAAAATAGTACTAGCAAAAATGTATTCAATTATACATGCTTGTGTACATATCTTATATGATGCAGTGAAAGTAGTGCTTAAAGAGAAATTTGTAACATTGAAGGCACATATTAGAAAAGAAGAAAGTTCTAAAATCAATAATCTAAGCTTCCACTTTGTAAAACTAGAGAAAAGGAGAGCAAATTAAATTCAAAGTAAAGAGGAAAAAAAGAAATAATAAGTGAAATTGAAAACAAGAAATCAATAGAGAAAAATCAACAAAACCAAAAGCTGGTTCTTTGAAAAGATTGATAACCCTCTAGCTAGGCTAAATAAGAAAAAAAGAGATAGGACACAAATTACTAAATTAGAAATGTAAAGGGGGACATTGCTACAGATTCCATGAGTTAAAAGGACAATAAAGAAATACTATGAATAGTTCTATAATCACAAATTTGATAACTAATATGAAATACACCAATCCCTTGAGAGACACAATTCGCCAAACTCTCAAAAAGAAATAGACAATGTTCAATAGGCATGTGCCTAGAAAAGAATTGAATCAATAATTAAAAATCTTCAAAAATAGAAAAGATTAGCATCAGATAGGTTCACTTGTGAATACTACTAAATGTTTAAGAAAAAATAAAAAATACACACACACACACCGATAATCTACAATCACTTTCAGAAGATAAAAGCAGAGGTAGTACTTCTAACTCATTCTATGAGGCCAGCATTACCACAACACCAAAGGTAGACAAAGACATTACAAGAAAAGAAAACTACAGACCAATATCTCTCATGAATATAGATGCAAAAATCCTCAACCAAATATTAGCAAATTGAATCCAACAAAGTATAAAAAGAATTATACACAACAACCAAGTGAAATTTATCTCAGCTATGCAAGACTGCTTTACACATTCAAAAATCAAATGTTATCCATCACACCAGTAGACTGAAAAAGAAAAATCACATGCTCATATCAATAGATGCCAAAGAGCATTCAACAATATCCAACACCCATTTCACAATAAAAAATATCAACAAACTAAGAATAGACTGGGAATTTCCTCTACTGGATTAAAAAAACAAACAAAAGAAAACCTTAGGGCTCACATCATACTTGGTACTGAGAAACCTGAAGTTTTCCCACTAAGATCAGGTAAAAGGAAAGGATGTCCCCACTTGCTACTGGTTTTCAACATTGTACTGGAAATTCTGACTAACTCAGTAAGACAAGAAAAGGAAATAAGAACTGTATAGGTTGGGAAAGAAGAAATGAAACTGACTTTGTATGCAGACAACATGAGTATATAAAAATGAAAAGAATAAACAACAACAAAAACCCTTCTGGAACCAATATGCAATTACAGCAAAGTATCAGGATACAAAGCTAATATACAAAAGTCAGTCACTATCCTATATGCCAGCAATGAACAAGTGGAACTTGAAATGAAGAACAGTATCTATAAAAGATACTGTTATATAACACCTAAAAAAATGAAGTAGGTATAAATCAAAAACAAGTACAAGATCTATATAATGAAAACTATGAAACTCAGATGAAAGAAACTAAAGAATTGAATAAATGGGAAGATATTCCATGTTCATGAGTGGGAAGACTTAACGCTGTCAAGATGTCAGTTTTTCCAATTTAATCTATACATCCGATATAAAACCAATCGAAATCACAGCAAGTTATTTTGTGGATAGTGGCAAACTGATTCTAAAATTGACATGGAGAGACAAAAGACCCAGAATAGCCACCACAATATTGAAGGAGGAGAACAAAGTCAGAGGACTGACACTACCCAACCTTAGGAATGAAGCCACAGTAATCAAGACTGTGTGATATTCGTGAAAGAATAGACAAATAGATCAAAAGAATAAAATAGGAAGCCCAGAAATAGATCCCCATAAATATAGTCAACTAATGTTTGGCAAAGGAACAAAGACAATGCAGTAGAGAAAGTGTAGTCTTTTCAACAAATTGTTCTTCTGGTAAAACTGAACATCCACATTAAAAAAAGTAAATAAAAAAGGGAATCTGGGCACAGAATTTACACACTTCACAAACATTACCTCAGAATGGATCAAAGACCTAAATGTAAAATACGAAACTATAGAACTCCTACAGTGACCTCAGGTTTGGTGATAAGTTTCCAAAAATAGCGTGAAAGACATGGTCTGTGAAAGAAAGAATTGATAAGCTGGACTTCACTGAAATTTAAAATTCCTGCTCTGCAAAAGACATTGTCAATAGAATGAAAAGAAAAGCCACAGACTAGAAGAAAATATTGCAAGAAAACATATCTGATAAAGAAGGATTATCCAAAATATGCAAAGAACTCATAAAACTTAACAATAGAAAAGCAAACAACCCAATTAACAAATGTGCCAAAGACCTTAACAGACACTTCACCAAAGGAGATTTCCAGATGGCAAATGAGCTTATGAAAAAAGATGCTCCACATCATATGTCATCAGGGAACTATAAACTAAAACAATGAGATACCACTACACACCTTTTGTGTGGTAAGCATATGGAGCAATAGGGATCCGAATTCATTCCTAGTGGAAATAAAACATGGTACAGCCACTTTGCAATAGAGTTTGGTGGTTTCTAACAAAACTAAACATACTCTTACCATATTGTTGCAGGATTGCAGGGTTCTTGTCTCACAGAGTCAAAGAATGAATCTCGCAGACACAAAAGGGTGAAGTGAAGTGAAAGTTTATTAAGCGAAGGTGAGAACAGAAGGGAAAGAAAAAGCTCTCTAGAGTGACAGGGGTCCTGAGTGGGTTGCAACTGAAGGTTTTTAAGCCAGTCTTTTATTGAAAACTTGACCAGGGAGCTTGGGGCCTTGAGATTCTTGTGCCATCTTGGTTTGAGCAAGGACTATTGATATCACCCTTAATGACTTACTTCTTTGAGGTTTGGTCATTTTCTGTGATTACACTGTAGCTGCCAAAGAAAAATACTCCTTAACATCCACGGCCAGGTGGTCTGGTCTATTTGCTTATCTCTTGTTCACTCTGGCTTAGTGCTCTTGCCTGCCAGGAATAGTTTCAGAGCCTAGTTAGGGGCTCCCTGCCTCTCCCTGCATATACTTTAACCCTTTCCTTATTCCAGCAAGCGGGCTCCCTGGTATTTTTCAAAAAGAGCTGAAAATGTACGTCCACAGAAAAACTTTCATGGGGATGTTTATAGCAGCTTTATTCATAATTTAAACTTGGTAACACCCAGCTGTCTTTTTTTAGATGAATGGAGAGATAAACTACAGTACATCCAGAAAATGGAATATTATCCTCTGCTAAAAGGAGATAAACTATCAAGTCACGAAATGGAATAGAAAAAAATTTGTATGTATGTTACTAAGTGAAACAAGCCTATCTGAAAAGGCTATATACTATATAATTCCAACTATACGACATCCTGGGAAAGGCAAATCTAAGGAAAGATTAGAAAGATCAATGGTTGCCTGAGAGAAGGAGGGTGGAGTAGTCAGAGTACAGACGTCAGACTACTCTGTGTGATAATATTGCAGCGTATACATGTCATGGATTTGACCCATAGAATGTACAACACCAAGAGTGTACCTAAGGTAAACTATGGACTTGGGTACTAATGAAAATGATGCATCAATGTAATTTCATCAGTTGTAGCCCACATCTAAAAGCTGGAAAACCACGAACAACAATGGTACAAGTCAGGCTGACACCAGGAGACCAGTGCTCCAGCTTAGTTGGGCAGAGAGAGTGAATTCTCCTTTCATTCACCTTTTTGTTCTATTCAAGCCCTGAATTGATAAGAAGGTACCCATTGACACTGGGGAAGACACTCTGCTTACTCAGTGATTCAAATACTAATCTCCTCCAGAAACATCCTTATAGACACACCCAGAAATAAGTATTTAGCCAACTATCTGGGCACCCCATGGCCACACATAACAAAGATCCTTTAGACTGAGAGCTGACTTCTCATTAGAAACCGTACGATGACACATTCAAAGTACTGAAAGAAAAATACCATCATTCAAGAATTCTATATCTGACAAAATTATTTTCAAAAAGAAAGGACCAAGGAAGATATTCCCAGACAAATAAAAATTGACAGAATTAGTCCTAGCAGGCCATGGCTCACAAAAAATACTAACAAGAGTACTTCAACTGAAATAAAAGAAAACAAGAGAGTAAAATCAATCTACAAACAAATAAAGAGTACCAGTAAAAGAAACTGCATAAATAAAAGTAAGAGAAAGAATAAATTCATTTTTATTTGTAACTCTTTTTCTCCAATCTGTTTTAAAAACCAGTCATCAAGACTGCGTGGTATGGACGTAAAGATAGACATACTGATCAATGGAATAAAACTGAGAATTTAAAATAAACTTTCACACTTGCAGTTAAGTGATTTTTACCATGGATGCCAAGAAATTTCAATGGGAAGAAAGAGTAGTCTTTTCAAGAAATGGTGCTGGGACAGCTGGATAGCATATTCAAAACAGTGGAGTTGGAGTCTTAGCTGACACTACATACAGTACACTATATACAGTAATTAATTAAAAATGGATCAAAACCTTAATATTAGCACTAAGCCTATAAACTCTAAGAAGAAAACATAGTAATAAATCTTTGTGAGTTTGGATAGGCAACAGATTCTTAGATATGACACCAAAAGCACAAGCAACAGAGGAAAAAATAATGCAATGGACTTCGTCAAAATTAACAGCTCTTGTGTATCAAAGGATACTCAAGAAAGTGAAAAGAAAACCCAAAGAATGGTTGAAAATATTTGCAAATCATGTGTTGGATAAGGTGTAGTATCCATAATGCATAAAAATGTTTACAACTCAGTAATAGAAAGTACAAACCACCCAATGAAGAAATGGGCAAATGACATGAATCGACATTTCTCCAAAAAAGATACACAAATGGCCAACAAGCGCAAGAGATGTTGCTCAACATCATTAGTCATTGGGAAAACACAAATCAAAACCACAATTAGATACCACTTCACACCCACCATAATGGTTATAATTAAAACTAACAAGTGTGGCGAGGATGTAGGCAAATTGGAACTGTCAATACATTATAAGTAGAAATATAAAGTGGTACAACCACTGTGAATAACCATTTGTCAAGTCATCAGAAAGTTATCATATGACCCAGCAATTCCACGTCTAGGTATATAACCAGAGTATTCAAAAGGTATATTCAAACAAAAACTTGTACACAAATGTTCTTGGCAACAGCAGTCCTAATAGCCAAAAAGTGGAAGCAATGCAAATGTCCATCAGTTGATGAGTGGATAACAAATGTAATATATCCATACTGCAGAATACTGCAGCTTGTCCTTTTGACAGTTCAAAAACTGCAGTATTGATATATGCTACAACATGGATGAACCTTGAAAACATACTTATAAAAGAAGCTTTTTACAAAAGACCACACATGTGATTCCATGGATAGGAAATGTGGAGAAGAGATAAATCTCTGGAGAGAGAATGAAGATTAGTTATTTCCAGGGGCTAGAAGAAGAGAATGGCGAGTGATCCCTAATGATTAGGTTTCTTTTGGGGGTGAGGAAAGTGAACTTAAATATTTGGATGTCTACACAACTCTGAGAATATACTAAGAAGCACTGAATTGTACATTTTCAAAGGTTGGATTTTTATAGTATGAGAATTGTAACTCAATAAATCTGTTATTTAAAAAGGTATCAGTAACATAAAAAAAAAGCCCTACATATGAATTAGATAGATTTTCTTTCCCCTCAACAACAACAAATGCAGCAGGAAAAATCCTCCTACCATCTGTAAGGAAAAACTAATTTCCATGAACATCACGCCTCTCATGTTTTGTTGTTTTTTTTTTTTTTAAACTGAGAGAGAACCTGCCAGGGGGAGGGGCAGAGGGAGAGAGGGAATCCCAAGCAGCCTCCACACTCAGCATGGAGCCCAACACAGGCCTCAATCTCAGAACCCTGAGATCATGACCTCAGCCAAAGTCAAGAGTCGGATGCTTAACCGACCGAGCCACCCAGGTGCCCCTCATGTTTTATCTTTTAAGACAAAAGCAAACATAGAGTAGTTGATGTGGACATTGAATAAAAAATAAAATGGAAACGCTCTGCTAAATGAAAGTCAAAAGAAAAAAATACATCAGACCATTTTTTAAAAGAATGAAAATAAACTGCTTAATAAATGTAAAAACAAAAATATTTCAGAGGATAGTACAATGTCAAAGTGGATCATCAACAATTTTTTCAACAACACCAAATTGTTGGAAATCTGGCAAGGACCCATTATCCTCTTCAGAACATACTAGTAATGTATGGCAGAATGTAACTGGGCCTGAGTACCCTTGAAAATGTATCATAATCTATGCTTGTTTAGCAGGTGAGATGCCATCTGTATAGTGCTCATGTATCATTAACTGCCATGCTGTAATAAATTACACAATTAAACAGTTTTGCCCAATGTATTTTTGCTAAAAAATGAATTCCACTGATGGTGCCTGAAGATGCTACAGGATGGATTTTGGCATTTGTCCTCAATGTTGATGAATACAGGCATAAAACTGTCCCCAGTCGCCACACGCTGGGCAGGCTGGAGTGAGGAAAACAAAAGCAAGGGCCAAGTCATCCCCTATGAAGACAAACAGGAGATTCCACACTCCTCTCTGTATACAGGTGTGCAAAATTACAGCCTCCTTACTTTCCTGTATCAATTCGCCTAGCCTCCAGACCTCTGTTCAGGTGTTAGCAGGATAAAAACAACAGTATCAACAACTGAAACTTGCCTAACTTTGCCATTACTGGCTTTAAATCTGCTCAAGTATGGATTTCAGTCCAGTTTTACCCCCGTTCCTGCCTCTTGTCCACATCTCTTCCTGTTCATGGTGCCAATTTCCACACTGGTGGGTTAGAAGAAATCTGACTTAGCATCATGGCCTTGAGTGTGCGTTGTCTGGTCTGAGTAACATCCTTGAGTCCTCACTGGTCTCCATGGAGATACAACTTTTCCCACCTAGTCCTGAGCATCTGACGGCTTTTGCCTCTACTGCCGATTTCTCAATTATCTGTCTTGTGGTCTGTTCTTTTAGAACAAGCAATTTGTTATTGCTTTTGGAAATATAATGGTCTGTCTGCATTGCCTCCTAGCACCACAGCCAGCACCAACACTGACCTGGTGAACCCTCCTTGGCTCTCCCTGGTATGGCTGGTTCTCTCAGAATCAGCTATGTGCTCCCACTTGCTCTGGATATGTATGTGCTGCCCAGTCCACAGCCTCTGCCGTGGGGCTCCCTTGCTCCCTCCTCCTCTCTAGAGCAACAACCTAAAAAAGCAGACAAGCACCAGAATTCTCATCTATATTCTTTGTGTCTCTTGTGTGTGTTTCTTGGATGGAGTGGGAGGGCAAAAGATTCAGAGAACATAAGATAGTTTTGTTTGGGTACATCTTTCCATTCTACAGAAACCAAGACGCTCATGGTGGTGAGCAGTGCTGTCCCAAGTCCCCTAAGCCACATGCAGCATGCTACCTTTTCTGTTCCAGCAACTGTCACAAATTAGCAAGGGAATATTCAGAAAGTCACCTCATCCTGGGATTCCCATTGAAATCACTTAATTGACTTAGATTATTCGTCACTATCCAGAAGGATAGGAGGAGCTCTCAGTGATGGCAAATGATGGAAGAAGAGTAATGCATAACTAAAATGTCTCATAGATTAACATAAAACTCTGATATATTCTATGACAAATATCACCTATCATTACCACTAGTATTACTGCCATCATTTTTTTTTTTATTACTCTTATTTTCTTCTACCTCCTTCCCAACATGGCCATTGTCGGGATGACGGCAGAGACTCACTGAGGATGCTATCAGCTCCCAGTATCACAGAATGGGAAAGGCCTAGGCCCACCTCCCCCTCCCTCTGGGACAACCCAGGTAGAGAGAGCAGAACATTCAGCTCCACACATGCACTGAAAAAATAACCCCATTAGAAGAGTAAGTTAAAATAGTAACACTTGGCTTACCTAAAGGTCACGTACTGAATGTAGATAAATTAGGGGGAAAAAAGTCTGTATGTGAAAAAAGTATTGTGGAGCCCACAAATTTTGCTCATAAGACAAACTGAAGTTCACCTGAGACAAGGGGATTTTCAGTTACTCACAATATAAGATGTCCTGTTTCCTAATTTTTTCCCGACTTTACAGAGGACAGTGGCATATAGGTCTTTATTTATCTTGGTACTCACAAGTCTCCAACACAGCAATTGAAATATATTAGGTATTTAGTAAAAGTTGCTGCTTCGGTTCTAATTGAAATGAATTGAAACTTAGCTGATAGAAACTAGCAAATTACGAGTAGACATAGAAAAGGATAGAAGAATCAGGAAAACCATTAGCGGGAAACATTTCGTCCGAAGCCTTTTAATGTTGGAGGAAAGATCTTCATGGACAATAACTACTGTATTACAGGACTGTACGATGATTCACATTGATAACGATAATTCTGAGTTGCCAAGAAAAAGCACAATCATGAGCAAAACTTTAAAAGGCAAGCGTGCATTAGAGAGTTTTAAAAGTTTTCGTTGTTGTCATTTCTTTGTTAAATATGCAGTGGTTGACAATAAGAAGTTCAGTTTCTGGAAGGCATGCTTTAGCTCTCTGGCAATTTTATTTGTGTGTGACAGTTCATTCTCTGAAAACACTAGACAGACAAAATCCTATTGTGCTTATCTGGAAGGTAATGCTAGTAAAAATGGGAAGTATTATTCTGGAGAAACTCCTGTTCATAAGAACCCTGATGACAATTGGTCCCGTGACATTTATAAACCAACTCCTGTAAGCAATATATTATCCTTTGCTCCTAATGAAGCAAAGTTCTGGTAGTTACATGTATGTGGGGGGAGGGAAAGTTCCTTTGATGTGACTGCACTTGGCAAATAAGGCTGGAGCTCTCCCATGCAAAGAGGAAGATGAATTATAAGGTTAAGTTGTGCTTTTAACAGACTCAAATATATTGAAGGTTAAGTTCCGATGTGAAATACAAAAGCTATATCACATATAAACTATCCAAAATGTTTTTAAATTATCAATACATTGATCGGTAGACTTAGAAACCAACCAGAATTTAACTGTGATCAACTGGAATATACGTGAAATGATGAGAAAAACCTGGGAGTTTTTCCTAAGATCGTTATTATAATTTAGCTTTATTTGCATATTAATTATTTTAATAAATGTCCATTTGATGTTGTCCTGTGATAGGCATTGTGTGTCCCGCTGCATATTAACAAGTCAACGAGCTGTAGCCATATGGCCACTGACTACATGAAGATATAGAATGTCTTGCTTTTCCAATGACATTTTTTTAGAGGTGCCCTGGACTTGAAAGTACAGGGGATACTCCATGAGAGGATTTTGGAGTTTTTTAGCAAGTTTCTTAATGACTTGAATTAGGGTTCAAATAAAGGAAAATGATCAATCCTGCAGATCAGTCCATGGGACAACACCTTCATCATCCTCTCAGGTGTCCACAAGTTAGTATGATTTCTTCTTCCCATGCAGCTTTGGCAAAACTGACTAATCCTTGAAGGCTCAAATCAGCTATAACCTTTTCTCTGAGGCTCTCTCTGAAATTCTCTTCATCAGGACAAATCACATCATAATATACTTCTTTACAGCATTCCACCCATGCCTTCTTTATTAAAAGCCCTTAACAGCTTTCAGTGATTGGTTATTAGTTTGAGTTCATGGAAGCTAACAACGGTGTCTTATTCATTTCCATGTCACCATCTTCCAGAACTATTTTAGCTTACAAGAAATTCCCCGTAATATGGAATTAATTATGAGAATGCACTCTGGACCGGGGGAGCATAAGGTTCTGCTCAAGTAAGGAAGTTCAAATTTCTTTTCCAAGGATGCTCCTTAAAAGAGCTGATGAGCACCAAGTTCTCATCAGAGGAATGAACAAAGCCTTGATTCTCTTTAACAGGTATTCAAGGGCTAAAACAAGGCTATTTTGCCCCGATGGGCCCATAGAAGTAAGAAGACCCATACAGAACCTCATTATATGATGGATGTCAGACAGAAAGAACTATTCAGCACTAACTCTCTAGACAGAGAGAGAGAGAGAGAGAGAGAGAGAGAGAGAGAGAGAGAAGCCCCCAGGCTGGAGAAGTGAGAAATGGCCTACGGGACTCAACAGGAGGATACTCTGGTTGAGGGGAGGAGTTTAGCCCCAGGTCCCACTGTATTGTATTTGAGTGAGCAGTAACACCGCAACTGTAGTCAGTTGAAAAAAAAAAAATTTAAACCTATTTCAAATCCTCATTTGTAAATTATTTTATAAGTAGTTTAGGGGAGATAATTTACCTCTCAGAGACTCCTTTTTCTCACTTAGAAATGCTGAAGATTTTCTTACATGATTTTTGTGAGGATTAAATTAATATATATGAAAGTTTTGGGTGCACATCCATAGTAATAATGCAGTGGATGTTGGTTGGATCTGAGTAATTTGGCAAGGATGAGAATTTTTTTAATCATTGCATGGAGGCCTTGTTGACATGGAAGAACCTAAAACCTAGCCAAGAATTCAAAATGCTTCCAGACACCTTGAAACAAGCTCCTCCCACCCAACAATAGTGGTTGGGTCTTCCAAAGTTAGGTTTAACATCACCAGAGGATGAAAACCAGAGCTGGGAGCAATCTTGAAGATGATTAACTGATGCTAACTAATCTTCTATTTTAAATATAACATAATTAAAGGAACACTTACTGAGAGCTTTGCAGTTCTTTGCAATGAACTGTGATCACCACTTTTCTACAATGAGACTACCCAGCCATGTCTTTCTATTTTTCATGCTGTTGGAAATCTTCCTAAAATACATTTGTCCTCTTTTCTGCCTTAGCAGATGCTGTCCTGCAAATATAATTGAATCTTTCTATGATGAGTGAGCATCTTGCACTGCCTTGGGGGGGATCATTTGGTGTCTCCAGAATTGCAGTATAGTGTTGTAGTTGTAAATATAAAGAATAAAGAAGATTGGTCTGTGTCTATTTGACCTCAGGACATACCTTGGTAGTCAGTCTTTTGAAAAAAAAAAATCCTTTCTTACAGCTTATTTTCTTGTGAATTTCCTCTTTACTAAAATTAAGCACAGAAGAAACACAATCTTAGTTAATTGAAGCTTTATGGGATTCCCATTGATGGGTGGTGTAATGTACCTTATTTTAGAATAATAGCTTTGGGATGGGAATGTGGGAAATGGTCTTGCAAATGCACCCCTGGGTTCTTTATCACAGAGAGGAATTTCATATAAATGTTTTCTATTAACTGTTCAAGGCTTGGAAACACTCAGGGAGTTGCTGGTGAGTTTTGATGAACATCTTTTTCAAATGTATTGATAAATGCCTGTGTCTTTCATAAGGGGCTGGCATCTTTTCCTTGTTCTTGTGAAAATCTTTGGATTCAGAATATGAAACTGCCATGCCATGCTTCATTTATTTCAGCCTATTGTCTACTAAGTGTGACTTGATAATTGGAAAGCCCTTGATCTTTAATGATTACTCTAATGCCTTCATGTGCTTCTCACAGCCCCTCTGCGCCACACAGCAGTCCAGAAAGCATTAAATATAAGCAGCAGGGCTATTTTAATAGAAATGCTTTGCTACAGTGGTTTTGTAATGTGAACACATTTTTACTTTAAAAACGAGGCTGTTCAGAAAGATTGCATTTGCTTCAAAATGAATCCAGCATGTGCAAGGTCTTTACACTAGGAAATGACCAAGTATAGGTGCTGCAATTAGTAAATAAAAGTTTAGAGTCTCTGCCATAGCGATAGGTAACCACTGATTTGATTGATTAATTGATTGATGATTTGCTACATAGAATCTAGATAAGCGGGTTAGAAACTACATTAACTTGAAGCACTGCTCCTCACCTCGCCCTCCTCATGAATCATTTAGTTTGCTAATGGTTATGTGCTTGATTAAATTACGCACTTGATTAAATGATTCTCTAGGTCTAAAGTTTTAATACAGAAGTGTTTAACTTGCTTGAATGCGGCTTACCCTAACAGAATGAAGGCTCCAATCTCTGCTATCACTCACTCATGTACAATCCTGTAGGGCTACATCTCTCTCTTTCACTAGCATTTGTAAAGGTTGCCTCTGTACTTAAAATTCTACTGAACATGATTTCACCTTCTACAGCATTTCACTCTTACCTCATAAGGGGAATGCATTTAACTCACATACCTGGAATCAGGGTTATTTTATTGGATTCTTGATTTCCCCCAAGGTAGGCCTGGCCTCAATTCCTTCTCCTGTGAGCTCAGAGGGAGCTTACAAACGGCTGATTATGTCCACACTTACGTACACTCCTTCACAGACTTTACACGCCAGCAGGACATCCCAGTTAGAGAGGCAGAAATCTGACCCACTTTGCAATCTCTTCTTTGTGACTCAATGCGTTAGCGTACCCAAGTGAGTTTGAAAGATCTGCGATTTCATAGAGTGGCCCCAAACTCTCTTCCTTCCCTAGTCCCTCACAAGTAGGATGTCATGGTGGGTTACTTCCCACATTCCCAGAGCAATCAAAGTAATTAGTAGCTCCTTTTCTGGGCTGTTGAAATTCTAGATTTTCCCACTATTCTCCACCTCATAAAATAGACACAATGGGGAAAAGTGGCATTCTTTAGATTTTTAGGCCACTCTTCTTAGAGTTTAGGATAGTGAGCAGTTGTATGAAAAATTGCCTTCTTTTACAGTAAGCTATTCAGAAAGGGAGTAGGCTTACAATTCAGAATCAAAGCTAAGGTAATCAAAGCAGGAAAAGACATTCTTCTTTTGGTAAGACTTCACTCACTATTTCAGATCCTGAGTTGACAAAGCACTCTTGCAGATTTTTATGAGGAAACCTGAAAAGTCACAGAGAAATTAAAAGAGAACTAATTGCCAATTGTAAAAATTATAATGCAAATTTGGCCTTCCAGGCAGCCTAGGGCAGTGGTTCTCAAAGTGTGACTTTCAATCATCAGCATTAGCATCACCTGGGAACTGGCTCCAGGCCCTACACCCCATGATTTTTGTGTGCTGTAGGTGAAACCTCCTAATCTGTGTTTAGCAAGTCCTCTGGGTGATTCCAAACCACCCAAAAGTCACAAAACCACAGCCTTTGTGAAAATGCCTTGCACTGTTCTGTAGCAAAGCTGCTCCTTTAGCTCTGGGGAAAACTGTCAGGATCCTTAGCTCCTTGAAGTGCACCACTGGGAAGATTCAAAGAGGCATCCTCTAACAGGTGAATTGTTTACAAGCTGTTGCCTTAAAGGGAATGAGGGGGTGGATTTAGGAAATAAAGTTCAATGTTTACAGGCAGGAGTAACTAACTGAAATTTTAGAACCATTCTTTTCTATAAGGATGAAAATGAGGTAGATGGAGATACCACACATTTGGAATTAAATTAAATACATTCTTTACATTGGAGTGTACCATAACTGTGCACCCTTTCTTCCAGTAGAGAAAGTTAGAAGCATGGCGAGCCAGGTGAGAAAATAAGTGTTTTTCTTTGAAATGTCCTTGCTAAGAATTTCACCCTGTAGGGTGATCCAGAAATGATTTCAGTGTAGGTAAAGTTTAATCCACCTCAGGAGTCTCTTCAGTGTTGTAATAGGGCCAAGAGAATGTGCTGGCTTTAGTCAGAGCCCATGAAGCAGAATTTTTAAGAAGTTATTTTATATCTTAAAACTTCAGAATCTTCCTTGAATTCATTTCATCTAGTGAAAAGCACTCTTCATAGCTCTCAGAAAGTGTTCCTTTGTAATAATCATAACACATCTAGATACAGTGAAACTTTGGGGAAAGAAAGGACCAATTACTATTAAATCTGCAAATTGCCTTAAAATTAAGAATTAAATCCTAGGGATTAGATCTTGTGTGGAATGTTGGGAACCTCTGCATATTGGAGGGAAAAACTGCATACAGCCTGAGTGTTCTAATTGTTTATGCATCCTCTAAGAAATGTTTATTGACCACTGACTTTAGGAAGCTATTTTGGTCCTTCGAGCATGGCAGTGAACAAAACAAATTCCCTGAGCTCCTGGAAGTTAATTTTAATGAAAGAGACAGACCAAAATGAATAAATACATAATATGATATCACGGAGTGATGAGCACAATGAAGGAATGTGAAGGAGGGTAAGGAGAGAGTAGCATTGTTCTTCTCATCTTGTAACAAAGATCATCTTCCTTGCGTCTGCCATTCTCAGATTCCTCCTTTAGAATTTGGCAATCTCGTTTTGGAAAATATTACAAAGCTTTTTTTTTTTTTAAGATTTTACTTATTTGACACAGAGAGAGAGACAGTGAGAGAGGGAACACAAGCAGGGGGAGTGGGAGAGGGAGAAGCAGGCTCCCTGCCGAGCAGGGAGCCCGACATGGGGCTCGATCCCAGGACCCTGGGATCATGACTTGAGCGGAAGGCAGACGCTTAACGACGGTGCCACCCAGACGCCCCACAAAGCCTTTTTTTCTTACTCCAGTAACTGGGTCAGAAATGGGCATCCCACCCAAACATAAAGCCCCATGGGCTGACAGGCAATGGTAGAATCGTCTGACATGAAAATTCTCTAAAGCAATCAGGCTCCTTTCTTTCCTCATGTTTCATACTAAAAATACTGTTGCAGGAACTCTCTGCCTTTAGGGCCTGTGGTTCTTGGTCCCGCCACTTGGAAGAATGAAGAGGTCGACGAGAGAAGACTGGTGGGCAGCAAAGCAAAGTTTATTGAGCAGGAGTATAATGCTCCCACAGAGAGAGGGGGACCCAAGAGGGCTGCCCCTGGAGTTTCTAAGTTTAAGGGTTTTTATGAGCTCTTTGCGGAACTGTCTTAAGCAATCAGGATGCGCTGAGCCATGCCAATCAGGGCTTTGGTCATGTATCTGTCTACCTATTAGGTTAATGTGTCTGTGCTGATGGTCTTTTTTTGCTGACATCCGGGGGCTTAGGTCTTAACTGCCCCTTGCCCGTGATACTGACAATACTGACAGATGCATTGTGGTTAATCATCTTATTTGAGGACGTTTTGCAGAAGTCATTTCTGCAAAGGCTGCAAAGCGGAATGTCAGTGCTGTCCTGTCTAAGCTGTGGCACAGGGTGTTAGCGCTGTATGACCTTAGCTGTCCTGACTCCATATTTTCTTGTTGGGGACCCCGGCCCTGACTGCCTACCTGTCCAACTCACTCCTAACAATATGAGAACTTGCCACTCTGGAGTTTAAGAGATAGCCAACCAGGAAGGGGCCTTTAACAGCTATACCTGGGGCCCAGTAGAGCCTCAGGAAACACGTGGAGGCTTTGTTACTGGTATGGATAATCAGGCCTGTTCCTGAGTAAATCTCCCCTAGGATAAGGCACTGCAAGGCATTTCCCCCACATACCCTCCACTGGGCCTGGAAGTATCTCAGCTGTAGAAGGAAGGTGGAGCAGCATATCAATCCGGGTTGCCCATAGATAGCTTCCCAAGAATGGAACTAGGATGCTTTCTTAACCCCTGGAATAGGTTAATTTCTTCTGTTCTGTGTTCTCGTAGCTCCTTAAACTTCACTGCCGTTTAACATCGCTGCAGAATGACTTGTTCTATGTCTGCACCCCCCCGCTCTACTGTAAACTTCACGAAGTCAAGTGCATTGCTCTGTCTTGTCAATCCCTATATTTCCTGTCCTCCATAGAATTCCTAGAAGATAGTAGGTACTCAATAAAGATGTCTTGAAATGTATTCAACTAAAATGAATTAAATGTGGAGCTTGTTATTGTTGTTATTGTTGTGATAAAGATTATCTCTTTACTTTTGTCCCTTTTTCTCTCAAAATGAACAATTGGAAGCGTTAGATTAGTATCTGAATGCACTGGCATGTCTAAGGTGTGGTTGGGGTATGGTTGGAATAAAAAAAAATTTTATGCTGTTCAGTGCACACTGTTGCCTAGCTTTTATATTCCTATCTATTGCTATGAATTCTTTATTTCTTCTGCCTCCTTCATGTACCTGCATATATGTTAAAGGTACTTACACTTTTCAAAAGATAGGCCCAGGTATTTATTCAGTGGATATGCTAAAATTAGGTTTAGAAAAAAATTCTCAATCAGAAATTCCCAATTGAAAAAATGTCTCAATTTCTACTAGAGTAGGCACCAGTGTATAAGGAGTCGAAATGAGAACCAGAACAAAAGATATGGCACTGCAATCATTGAAATTAGTGACCAGACAGCCCCCCCCAAATAAAAAGTACTGTAACTTCTCCTTGAAGAATACCCTCTTACATTCACTCCGTTGTTTAAATTTCAGAACAAAGGCGGTATAGCTTGCCCTTGTAATTTTCCCAAAAATTGTGTTTGGAGAAAAGCAGCCTGGGTAGTGTATGACAATCCTTTCTGGGGTCAATGTGCATTAGAAAACATGAAATAACAGAGGAGTTTTTCGTGACTACTTCTAGCTTCTTAGGGGACAAGTTGTTGGCGATATTCAGCATGCATCCCACATAATGCACATGTAGCAGGAGCAGAAAGCCAAAACACCACATCCCACAATTTCTGATTTGAGCTGGCACAAGGACAGAAGGCACCCAGAATGGCAATTGCAAGGCCTGCGTTTCACCTGCCCGTGGGATTCAGATTCATCCAGAAGGCATAGGGATTTCAATAAGCTCTGGGAGGGGAGGGTACATTAATATGTTTTTCAACTGAATGAGAAATATAATTCACAATAGGGGATTTCCCAGTACGGGTATCCCTCACTTTTCAAAAGTTTGCATGTGCCACTTCGCCTTTACAAAAGACCTGCATTGGTACCTTTCTTGCTAAGCAAAAGAACTCCCAAGATTTTTGCTTTAATGAAAAAAAAAAGGGGGGGGAAGCAAAAATAGCATGTGTTTCAAAGTGGGCCATGATAGAGGCAGTAGGCACCCTAGCAGCAAGAGGGGCACTGCCAACCTCCTTCCCTGGGAATGACACTGAGCATCTCAGCATCAAGCTGCTAGAGCTCTGAGCTGTGTCTGTGAGCATCTGTGCTTTCTCTGATTTACTTGGTGCATCTGTTAGCAAGATGTATCCTGAGGTATCAGAAAAGCCAAGGATAGGGTAATTTTTTTGCGTCTGGGAATGCCCCCAAATTTTTCCATATAAATTAATGGTAATTGCTTCTTTGGCTTATGAATGGTTTCATAGGAACACTCTACTTCCAGATGGGGGGGAAATCTGTATTGCCATATAGAAGTGATAACTCCCTCATGCCTATCTAAAAAGAGCTTGCAGGGATGCCTGGGTGGCTCAGTTGGTTAAGCGTCTGCCTTCAGCTCAGGTCATGATCCCAGGGTCCTGGGATTGAGTCCTGCATCAGGCTCCTTGTTCAGCAGGGAGTCGGCCCCTTTCTCTCTCTCTCTCTCTCTCGCTGACAAATAAATAAAATCTTTAAAATTTTTTTAAAAAAATAGAAAGAGCTTGCAGATTGTTCACACTACTAGCCTTTCTTAAAGGTTACATCTTACAAACACACAGGTGTGTTAAATCCACCTTCCCATGTGTGGCACCTGTGCTATGTGGTGGTGACCCAGAGGAAGGAAACATACCAGTCAGAAACTGCACATCTTTTGATAAAAACAACTTATGTGCTGTGGCTCTTTGATTAATTCTTTCATATAGAGCGAGTGATTGGAAAAGGCAAGAATGTGAAGATATGGTCCATGCTGGGCTCGGTGGTAGCAACAAACGTTGAGAGTTCCCTGGTTCTATCTGTCCGTCCCCCTCTCCAACTTCTGCTCCAGACATACATCAGAGCAATGCCTGCATTAAAGAGTCAATCTTTACAAATGCCATAACTACAATCATCAAACAAGCTAAATGAACTCTTTATACCCTGTTATGGACTGAATTGTGTCCCCCCAGTATCCATAGATTAAAGTTCTAACCCTCCAGAAGACTGGTTTTGGAGATGAGATCTTGAAGGCGGTAATTAAGGTTAACAGTAATTATAAGGGTAAGGCCCTAATCCCATAGGTCTTTATAAAAAGAGGAATCCCAGGAATGTATGTGCACAGAGAAAAAAGGTCGTTACTATACCCCTATGCTGCTCTGTTTGCTTTAGAAAATTCAAAACTTCCTGGCTCCTCCTTCCACTGGTCCACCTTTTTTTCCTTCAGAAAGAAGGAAAAGAAGAAGGTCCACCGTCTTTCTTCTCCCCAGGCAGAATCCACTCTACACTTCCCTTCCTAACCTGGTTCCTGATCTTTGCTACTAAGTTTGATCTGTAGACAAAGACCAGCAGGACTCTGAGTGGAACGCAGAGACGGAGCGATTATTTCCCAATGTCCAAGCTTCTATCCATTAGTGATGGCTTTCTCCATTCGCGATGACCATATACCCCCTAATGAAATGGATGAATCTTCATAGTATCTGTCCATGTGGGTCTCAGAGTCCTGAAATGATAATAACTAACATCTATTCAATTATGTCTGTGTTCACTGAAATATTTTTGTAGATTTACGTTTATTAGCTCAGTAAACACTTATAATCACCTCATGAGGTAAATTTATGATAAATGTGAAAATTAAGGCACAAAGAAGTTAAGTAACATGCCCAAGGTCAGAAAGCAAGGAGGTTGGGCGCCTGGGTGGTTCAGTTGGTTAAGCGACTGCCTTCGGCTCAGGTCATGATGCTGGAGTCCTGGGATTGGGTTCCGCATCATCGGACTCCCCGCCAACGGGGAGTCTGCTTCTACCTCAGACCTTCCCCCCCCATGCTCTGTCTGTCTCATTCTTTATCTCTCAAATAAATAGATAAAACCTAAAAAAAAAAAAAAAGAAAGCAAGGAAGTTGTCTGACCTTCAGGCAATCTGTGTTCAAGATCTGAACCTAGTGTGGAGCAGTGCTACCCTAGAGTCTAAATCTAGATTTTAACCACCACTTTTTACTTGCTCTAAGAAGCCATCTGGGACATACAGAAATAACAACAAGGTTTTCAGTCAAGAGGCTTAATTTCGAGTATCAGCTATATTCCTTATTATTTGTCAAATCTTAGGAAAAACACTTCACTTCAATTACCTCGTCTTTCTCAGGGAAATTACTATCTCTCTGATAAGGTTATCATGAGGATTAATTGAAATAACATGTGTGAAACATTTTGCGAACGCTAAGACCCAAATCTGAATGGTTATTAGAAAGTATTGTGCCAAGTTAAAGGAACATACAATTTGGAATTCAAAGACCTGAATTTGAGTTTTTATCCTTTCTAAACTTCACTGTACTTCACCTATTAAGTGGAAATAGTAAATGATGGGTTTCTTGAGGACACCACTGTGTTGTGGTTATGTTTCTATCCTCACAAGCTAGCCTAGTAATTTCCGTGGGATAAGTTAGTGCTTTATGCACATCTCTGTGATGAAATAATACATGGTATTTAGAATGCTGTTGTGAGGATTAAATGACAAATAGATTTTAATGTACTTTGAAAAACTTAAGGGATTATGGACATATTATTTGAAGGATGATCATATGACATCTAAAATAGGACAGCTAATCCCTTTGGGATGACCCTGACCATCAAGCTCTAAACTAAATCAAAGAAGAGAGGTGGGGTAGATGTGATCCACAAGAACGATATGTATGACATTCTTAAGTTATTCAGATTCTGAACAAGAGAAAGATTACTGCTACTGTTTCTCGATTCCTAGAAATAGCATTCAGGAGGTCATTCTTCAGGATGCCAAGCAAATTAATGATTGCCCTGAGAACACATTCAACCTTTTTTTTTTTTTTTTATAACAAACAGCTCTAAGAAACCAACTATCTTGCAAATAAGCCCGATGATGATTCTGCAAGATCAAGACTGTTTTTGATTAATGTGTTTGGCAACTTATAAACTCTCCACTAATGTTCTGGTCATCTATTGCTGTGTATCAAACTGCATAGTATTAGTTTAGTGTCTTAAAACAACCACTTTATGTACTTGTGATTTGGGGGTCAGGAACTTAAGAAGGACTCAGCTGAGTAGCTGGTCTTAGATCTGCGTGGGGCTAGTACAGCCAGAAGATCTGTTTGAAGATGGGTATTTCATTCACATATCTAGCACCTCAGTGTCCCTTGGCCTATGTCTCCACCTGATGCTTTATTTATAATCTGCCATCATCTCTTGGTCAAGGCAGACCCAGGGCCTTGGGTTCCAGGGGTACAGAAATGGATTCAATACATGGTAAAGGAGCAGCAAGACCAGATGACACAAGAGTGTGTGGGATAGGAGTTTGTTGAGGCCATCTTTGGAAATTAAAGTAGGCCACAACTACCATGAAAAGTTTAATTAAAAGAAACAACCCATATAACATCATTGTATGCTGACTATTGCTTTGAAGCATGTAATTACTGACTTGTAATCTAAAAAAAACAAATTTTCCGATATTGATTCATACATTTATTCATCAAATATTCATGGTATACCTGCTATGTAGCTATCACTAGACCAGCTCCTCAGGATAAAAATAAGACTCAGTCTCTGCCTAAGGAGGTTCAGAGTCCAGTGGGAATGCTGACCTATTCAAATCATAATACAGTATCACTTGCATAAATAGATGTATTTAAAACTTCCCTAGTAGTTACTAAATGATAAATAGTAAGAGTTTAAGAGTGAAAATGGGCTCTTTTCCATGATACTGAATTTCTACCCATACTGGTCTTTCTTTCTGAGTTACTCATAGCTACTAAAATCAGTACAGTAGAGTTAAATTTAACTTTCTAGTTACTGCATGTACTTTAGCTCTACCTAATAAATATAAATACATTTGAAGTCAAACACTGAGGCCCTGGATAACTCTATCATAATTATGGGCACATAAATTGTAATCAACAAATATTCACATTCTCAAAATCTGAGCTATTCTTTAATATTCGGATGTGTAGACACCTGGTTACATAAAGCTTGGTGAAAAATCTGATATCTATAAAATTTTTCTTTCTTTCTCTTTCTTCTTTCTTTCTTCTTTTCTTTCTTTCTTTCTCTTTCTTTCTTTCTTTCTTTCTTTCTTTCTTTCTTTCTTTCTTTCTTTCTTCTTTAACAAACTGTAATAAAGGTCACAACAGTGACAGAGAAGCACAGGAAATTTCTATCAAATCACACACACAAAGGGGAAAAGGTCTCAAGGATATTTCTAGCATTAAAAATACCCTCAAGGGGAAAGAGAACTCCGCTTTTATGTTTCAGAGTAAACACTCAAAGACAAAGCAAAATACACAAAAGTGTTTCAAATAATTACACACACACAACTAAAAAGTATTAGAAATGCGATTTAATGACAAATTTTCCAGGAGAAAAGTTATATTTTCAGGCACATTCCATTTGTGCATACTGATGGTAAATAGTTTCATCATTATTATAGTTTCATCATATATATTATATTAACATTTGACAAAATCATGGGTGACTAGACAGTGGGTCATGAGTTCAAGCTATTTTTTCTCCATAGGTACAAGTATCTATGTGAGAGTCAGGCAAGAAAATGGATTTAATTGAATATTAGTGTGTCCTTATTGTAAATTCATTTCCTTCTTTTTTGCAAACTAACAAAGCAATGAACTTCTTGTCCAAACAGTGATCTTAGTGGACACTCCTGGGGATGGTGTGCATTGTAGCATAACTGTAACAGTATCAGTCCTGTGGTTTTTGCTTTATCTTCCACAAAATATTTTATATAAATGTACATAAAATGATGTTATGAAACATCATATTTGCAATTCCATACAATGGAATCATTTACATAGCGTATTTTAAATATTTTGATAGTTTAACACTTTTTGTGCAGGTGCGTCTTCCTTTTTCCTTTGGAACACAGGGCCCTGGGAGGCTGAGATGTCCCCAACCAAGTTATACCTAAGATTTAGTACTTTATTCTTTTCTTTTGTACTAGAACAGTACACATATTTTTGAATATTAATTTCCTATTAAAAAAGCGTCAGAGTTTTGCACTTATAATTTATCTGCCTAAATTCAAGATGGCTTCCAACTTGTTTTGGAATTAATTTCACTCTCTTATGATATCGGAAAGGTCCTGACTTCAAGTCAGAATGAAAGGGGCCACCTTCAACTATGAGTGTATATAGCTATAGAGAGAACAGTCCATATGTTTGTTGGAGAGAATACAGTTTCTCCGAGAGAGAAAAATGTGTCTTCATATCTGAAATCTAATCAGTAAGAGAGCCCAGGGTATAAACAAACATCTCCCTCCATCTCCACCTGGCTCCTGTCTCCCTGGCGTTCGAAACCTCCCAGTTAGCCCCCCCTAAACAACACTGCCTTTACATCTGCCTTATTTTCTATTTCTCCACACACATATTTTTCTAAAATCAAGTGCTTTCCTGCCCCTGCCATAATTCCTCTGGTTTCAGCAGTTGAGGTTCTTCAGGACCCACACACTTTGGGGAGATGAGAGAGGTAAATCTTTGGAGGGAAGCCCTTTTTTTGTTTTGTTTTTATGATTCTCTTACAAGTTACAGTTTAATATCTGTAAATTAAATACATCCTCTCCCATGATCCCTGTAAAAATATGCCTTTTTACATCTGAAATCAAATAATTAAATTCCTTATATCAGTCCCTGCTGCATTCTGAAACTCAGTCCTCATGTTGGATATTATAAATTGAACTTCTAACTCCAAAATAAAATGACATAAAAACTTTATTAAATAATGTAATTTAAGATGCCTTGTTTGCCTTGAATATGGTGTCAAATATTTTCAGAAATGGAACACAGGAAACTTTTTGTTCAAGGACAGATTGACAATGGGGATGTGAGTATATATATTGGTGAATTGTGCATTGTCCCTCTATATATAAATTTACCAGCATATGTGTGTGTGTGTGTGTGTGTGTGTGTATATATATATATATATATATATATATATATATATATATATATACCTGTAAATAAATTGATGCCCAATAGTTGAATCTCTGCCAGACTTTACATCGACAGTGGGTGACTATCTTAGAATCTCCTTATGGCAGGGCTCCATCTGGTTGGAACAATGAGCTTGGAGGCTTGTCTAGAGCTATATTTGCTTAGTAGGTTCACTTTGTACTTCAAATTTATGTTTCTTTGGACTAGTTGGTGAGGGTCCAATGTAGACAACAGTAGGGAGCACACCACGAAAGTGCTGTTCTTGTCATCTTGATTCCTTGGTGATTAACCACTGATTAAGGTGGAAAGAACATCCCTTCACCAGCCTTACATTTGGTATCCACCGCCCTTTCTCTTCTGCAGGCATTTCTAAACTATTGATCCGATTGATGTTTGTTCCCATTCCTTCCCTCACCCCCCACCCAGCCGCCTAAGGAACCTCACTGTGAGCCAACGCATGGAGGATAAAGTGCCCAGTCACAGCCTTCTGCACTTCTTTCCCTCTCTTTTAGTGCTCTGGCTTCAGGAAACCATTCTGAACCACAGAAAAACCTGAATTGGTGAATCCAGTCAGGCAAGTAGATGAATGAAACTTCATTCCTTTGTCTAAGAAGCCCACCTGGGGTTGTCTCTGTCTTTCTTGACCCACAATTCTAAAGTCCTTACCTTCCAGGGCACTCTTTCAAGTCTGTTTCTCTGTGTCATTGGAGGAAGGGACCAAAACTCAGGAGATTCCAAGACACTGGTGTGCACATGCCTCTGAGGAAATAGGGTAAATAATGCAGCTCTTAGATTCTGTTCTTTCTCCATTGGCAAAATACAGACTGTTATTAAGTAGCAATAGGTGGTGCATGAGAAAAGATTATAGACCAATCCTTGTGATCCTTTGATAACAATGAAGTAGCCAATTAAGAATGAGTTTGGTTCAGGAAGTATCATAGAAAATTTACAACTGACAGTGCACCAAGCCTCCCTAGACTCAGTTCCTCTTTTCTGGTGCCTGTTGTTACATCTTCCTTCCTCTTTGTTCTCATTTTTCTTCCAATGAGTCACTGCCCAGTTGTGAGATCCACTGTCTTGGAGACTTTCACCTAGTAGACGTAGGAGGTCTAGGTGGCACCCTGTGAGAGCAAGACAGGGTTCCACGTCCATGGCTAGAGGTGTTGCCCTGTGCAGCCAAGACAAACCAGTGAGAAGTGGTAATGCACCAAGGAAATAATACTGACTTTGCACTCCAACAGACTTCAGTTCAAATCCTGGCTGCGTCTTCCAGGTTGTGTTCCTTTGATAAGTTTTCCAAATTTGTCTGGAGTTCAAAACTAGTCATCTGTAAAAGATGGGTAATAATATCTTTGTGGTGTTATTTTGAGAAGTATAATACTGGGTATGATGCTTTTGTGTATTATAGAAGCTCAGTCGCTACCATATTAAATAATGCTGTCATCATTTAATAAATATGACTATACTTGCTCTCTGTCCTTTATCTCTGTCCTTTCTAGTCTCTGATCTATTACTGCCATGGTCTGAAGAAAACAGAAGGTCAACCACAGAATTCTGTCCCAATTCATTTATGCTTTGAAATAGCAAAAGACACTATCAAAAGAGACTTCTTTGATCAGAGAGAATTCTGCCTTTGCCAGAAAAAAGCAAATATTAAATTACTGAAGAAAGAGATCTTCTTCATTAACCTCCATAGGGAAGAAGAGAGCTCTTCTGACCCAAATATCTACTTTCTTCTCTCTTTGTGTAGGGAAAGAGACAACGCTCCATTTCTGCCATCAGCCAGGTGTTTTGCTAAGGTGTTTTGCTATTTTGCTTTCATAAAATGCTCCGTTCTCCTCAATCTCCTACCTCTTCCAGGCTTCTTTTCTAGGTGGACCTTTCATCATCATACCTTCAATCCTATTATGTGACCAAGGGCTCTAACTCTGCTTTTTGTTCCCCCTTTCTCCTGGGAGCAAAGATTCATAAGTTTTAAATATGAAAAGAGAAACCTAAATGGGGAAAACAATGTATAAATTTCAATTTTTGTCACTGTAAAAATATTTTCCTTTCTCATTCACCCCTCTGCCAAATATATATTTTTCTGTTCCATTGTATTTCAAGTTAAATCCAAATAAATTATTGAAGAGAGAAATGTTAGAAAATGTGGATTCCTGGCTTCACTCTGGCACTGTTTGACTTGTCACAACTTTCTGTTGTTGGTCAGTAGAGATGAGAATCTTAAAAATTAATGAGAGCACAAGACCTGAATCTTCACTAGAACCTACTCTAATTTTGAGTAAAAATCAACAAGGAAACCTTTGATTAGTAAACTCCTATGTTCATGGAGCCAGTGCTGAGATCATCAAAAATGAGTTGTATATCCAGGACTCAGTTTGGGGAATAAAATATCCATCTCTAGAGCTCTTACTATGACGGTGTCTGGCTCAGTTTCATCCTGTTTATTGTTGACCTTCACAAGGACACCTACCTGTGTTAATACCAAAAATACAACTGAACCATAATATGGGGATCAAAATCATAAATACACCATTTTCTCGAAGAGCACCTGTTCCCTGGAGAACTGATATCAGACCAACATCAACCCCCATTGGGGGCTGATTCCCTGATGCCCAGGCGAGCCTGATACAGGGCCAAGGAACAATCTGCTAACTGTGAGGCTGGGCTTCTTTAGCATTCTCCTTATAGAGTGGATAATTCAGAATCTCTTGATGTATTTCATTACAACGGTCAGGCTGGAAAAATATTCCTTCCCATGGAAATTGAAACTCCTGACAAATAAAATGTATAAATTTAGCATTTTCACCAATGCAAGAGAATTCTTTCCTTATTATGAAATCAGATTCCACAAATGAAGGGAGATGCACTAGCCATTACTGAATGTAGAGGTGTCTTCTTTTCCTGACATTCTTATGCAGAGAGTTCTTAGTGGGCTGTCTGCCTGCTCTTAGCCATCAAAAATGTGCTAATATGGTGCAGGGTGGGGGGGTGGGGGGGCGGGGGAGATGGAATTGGAAACTAGGAAATATGGCAACAGTTTAAATCCACCCCAGGTTATTATGGGATGAAAAGTTTCATCATCTGACAACTGTTAAGGAGTTTACAAAGATCTAGTGGCTGCTTTGCAAGTGAAATATTCGTGAGAATATATACAGAGAAATGTCTGCCTCATGGGATCTCTAAAGACAATGTTGGTGCAAAATGGTTGCAGGCCAAGAGTACAGGTCCCTGATGACGAAATAATGGGAGCCTACAAGAGCTGTCCATCAAACTAGACCCCAGTTCCACTCACAGGGCTACCATTGAATCCCAGATCCAGCACCTTGGAAGCACTGGGAAACGCAAATGTCCTCACTTCCCAGCACGCTGCGGGTTGTAAGGAAGAGGTACCCATTCTCCTCCTCTAACCAACCTTATGAATGACTTGAAATGAGAAGGAAGCAGGGATGGGGACCAGTGGGGAGGCAGCTTTTCCAGCTGGCCTCTGGTACTACTCAGATATATAGGCAAAGAAGGAAAAATGCACAGACTTCAGAATCCTGGGCTCACAAATGAGCTCTAGATCATCGTTTGACTCCAAAGGTTTGGCCAGATTCCTCTAAAAAGTCTGGTTATAGAAGACCGTAAACCTTGCCGATCTCTGTGGTCAGGTGCCCATAATTTTTCGTGGTTTCTGACCTGATGAGCCATGCAGCTGCCCCCCAAACACCCATTCCAGTGCAAAAATATCCTAGTGAAGATACCAAAATGAGTCCTCTCTGCAAATAGTAGGAATCTTTGACCTCATGGAAAGTAATTTGGGGTTGCTTGCAAATGAATTCTCAAGCCCTAGAAGGCAGAGATATCATAATGTACATGTTTGAACCTTCCTAAACCCTCCTAGCACTTGGTACAGTGATCTGGGAAAATGGGTGTCTGATACATGAATCCCTGCTACACATATTTATTCAACCCAATAACCAAGTTCCAAAAAATTCTGGGGAAATATACCAAAACCAACATGAGATAAAATTAGGCAATAGTAAATATGGGGAAAGCAGGTTGCTACCCTAGACAATTTGAGGAAACAAATTAATTCATCCAGAAAAATAATCAGTCTTCACCTCACTCATATATGGAATTTAAGAAACAAAACAGAGGATCATAGAGGAAGAGAGGAAAAAATAAAACAAGATGAAATCAGAGAGGGAGACAAACCACAAGAGATTCTTAATCACAGGAAACAAACTGAGGGTTGCTAGAGTGGAAGGGGGTGGGGGATGGGGTAACTGGGTTAGGGGCATTAAGGAGGGCACACGATGTAATGAGCACTGGGTGTTATATAAGACTGATGAATCAAGTACCTCTACCTCTGAAACTAATAATACATTATAAGTTAATTAATTGAATTTAAATTTTAAAAATTCCAAAAAAAAAAAAATGATCAGTCTTCTGAAAACCAGAAGAGAACAATGGGTGATACTCCAGAGCAATCACAAAATACAAGATTTCATCATTTAGGCTTAAATGGAGGGCCCCATGGGGGCTTCAGCGCCAGCATCATAATTTTAAACCAAACTTCATATATCCTTCCAGATTGGACCATCTTCCTCCAGCATTATTGGAGAGGGGTATTCCTTCCTCTGCTTCCTAGGCCTTCTGATTAGTTCCCAGAGTAAGTGGCTCCAACCAAACCATCAATTTTAATCAGAGACTTTTGCCTTGAAACAAATAAGAGCTCCATCATTTTCACATATGACACCCAGCCAAGAGGAGATGAGAAGGGGTGGTGTGACTATGGAGCAAAATGTATGTATTATATGCTTTTTTCCAGTAACAAAGGGAAATTGAGCATAAAATAGTCATGAGTCGCTGATGATATATAACCCTGAAACTCCCATTACCTAGGAAAAAGAAGCATTGCACTGCATGTTATCATGAACGTCTGTTTTGTTCATCCGCATAGGAAAATGCTTCTGAATGCAGCATCATCAATGATTGGCAGAGAACAATTATATTGTTCCTGCATAGTTTTGAAAGATTAAAAGGTAGATTAAAAAATAATTTAAAGGTAATAGTGTACATAGTTATTTCTCTTCAATTTGTGTAAATCATCAGTAACCAGAATGGAAAAAAGAAAAAAAGCTCTCTTTGATAATACACATTGTTATGCAGAGTGTCTGTCATCTCAGCATAATCAGATGAATTTTTGTTTGCAAATTATAAATTATTCAGAAAGCTTCTTATTACAGTTATGTGGCTGTTTACTGTGGGAAGGAGGGAGAGCGTACTTCATTTTCCTGATGTACACTCAAAAAAACGGAGACAAAAATAAAGCGTTTGGCACATTTAGTGGGAGTGCCCGTTCCGAGCTAAATACAAAGGGAAGACAAATGCAATAATTGCACTGTGTTTGTGAAACCAAAATATAATTGCACTGGGGGCTTTTGCGGCCAGTTCTTCGCGTGTAACTGTCTCTGTACAACAGACTCCAGATAGTGTGCCCATAGACTTGCATTTGGAGGCGGGTCATCGTCCTTTCTGAAGGTTGCAACACAGAGCGGACAGGAACAAGTACAGTGTCCAAAGGCGAACTGCCACTTGGAGAAGCAATCACGCAGTTTCCACGGGGCTGATTGCCTCCACCTCCACCTCGAGGCAATTAACAAAGTAGCAGCCAGGTCTTGATTAATCAGCAGAGGCACTAATGAGCCAGCCTTGCCTGAGGTTTCCTGCGCTTTCCGATTCCTAACTGCCTCTTTAGTGAATGACTCGGGGCCTCAAGGGAGCCTCACGCCAGCAGCCCAATTCCGCCTGGGCACAGACTCTGATGACAGAGGAGAAAGTCCTGCTAAGTGGCACATTCGTGCTTGCTGTCTCTCAGAATGCTCCTCATATAAATATTTGACTTGGAAGAGTGAAATGCAGGGAGATGGGGTTAGGGTTTGGGCCGAGAACTTGATTTGTTCAGTGACTGAGTTCTTCGACAGAGGACCTATGAGAATCGCGAAGGCTATATAGCTAACTGACCCTTGAACAACGTGGGGGTGCGGGGTGCTGACCCCACGCACAGTAGAAAATTCATGTATGACTTTTTCTTTTTTAAAGATTTTATTTATTTATTTGACAGAGAGAGACCAAGCGAGAGAGGGAACACAAGCAGGGGGAGTGGGAGAGGGAGAAGCAGGCTTCCCGCTGAGCAGGGAGCCCGGCGCGGGGCTGGATCCCAGGACTCTGCGATCGTGACCTGAGCCGAAGGCAGACGCTTAACGACTGAGCCACCCAGGTGCCCCCATGTATGACTTTTGATACCCACACTAAATGTATACCTACATTTAAAAAGCATTGATCATCCCAATTGTCCCTAACCCCTTGGGTTAAAATCCATAGTGGTTTGTATCCCCTAAGCACTCCCTAAGTGGTAGCTGGATCCACAGCCCAAAAGCCTACTGAGTGGCAGGAACAAGTTGTTTGTGATTTTAAAATATCCGCCCCCCTCCCTAGAAAAGATAAATAAATAAATAAATAAATAAATAAATAAATAAATAAATAAAAAATAAATATTTAAAAATTTCCCTAGATAATCCACAAGGTAGACCCATGCATGCCTCTCGATATGTGAGATGGTTGGCAATTGTTTAATGTATGCTTGCAATAAATTTAATGGTGTTGGTACTGGCTATTATAGTAAATTTAATGGTATTGGTACTGGCTGTTACACGTAAATTTTACGGTAGCAGATCTTTGGCTAAGTCATACAGGCAAACAGGTTATCACAGATGGACCAAGACCTCTTGGCCTTTGCTTAGACCTGACAGTCTGGACACATATATAAGTTTCCATGGTGGACAGTCCTGATACACTCGTGGTCGCAGCCATGTTTGGCCCAACATATGCAAATCCAACCAAGTACAACCTCCCTATTCAAATTAACACTTCAAATATCAGTTATGAAGAGTCCCCCAGAATTCTCAGCTGGCATCCCATTGCTCACCAATTATGGTTTTTTTTTCACATAAATTATTTCTATTGAGTCCAGGAAAACAGTTCATAGGAAACCATTACTTTCTGTTATAAACCAATCATTTCATAGTATTTTCTACTGCATACAAACAAGGCTTATATTACATATTTAGCGTGTCCAAGCTGTCTGTGGAAATAAATTATGAAATTCACAGTGAACATCCAACTGATGTCAGTCATCAGAACTAAAAGAAACTATAATAAGCAATGCCTCTTACTTCTCATTAATTATTGCTTTTGCAGTTGGAATTGGACTCAGTGCCTTTCACTTCCTATTCTTAATTGTTGTTTAGAGATGCTGAGGGCAATTAAACAGCTCTTGCTTTTCATTCTAGAAGGGGCTAAATTTGGTGGCAGTTAAAATGTTAGGATCCCTTAAACAAATAGCTTCCTGTTTGTGTCCCATCAGGACGCAAGTGCAAGTCTGAATCTATAAAGATCTTGGTGGTCGGTATCCTAGCTGCCTAATTGACTCTCTCTCTCTCCATATGCTGCAAGCAAATAATTAGAACAAACAAAACATGTAACATTTTTACCTCCAAACCACCTGTGTCCTGAGCCTCCCTGAGCCTTCCTGGAACAGCTGGATAAAAGAAGCACTGAGAAGTTGAGGGACTTCCAGGATCAAACAGGTTAAAAAAGTTCCTGCCACAAAGTCTAAAAAGAGAAATAAGACCATTTTCTCAACAATTCAGATACCCCCTACCTCTGCCTAAATTGTCCATGTAAATTACTTACAAAATGTGATTGCTTTGAACTTCCTTGGAATTGTTTAGATAAAGGGTGGATTTCTCAGAAAAAAAAATTGTACCTCAAATGCTTCACTTCATATCTTAAAGAGTTGATGAGTATAAATGCGGTCACATACTCTGCAACTCCCCCAATCTGGATGCTCCGCACCCCTTCACATGAAATTCAGACTACTGCACATTTTCACTTCCTGAATGTTGTTATGGATTCCCAAGGAGGAGTCCTGAGCAGTAACTGAGTATCTTGAGGATACAGACGCTGTGAACGGTTGCAGAGAATGTAGACTGCTCACCTCCAGGGGAGCCATTTCTGGGTGTGGTCATGTTAGATTTATACACTTTCCTGCAGATAGAAGTACAGTGTTGTGATGGAAGAAGGGCTTTTTCTCACCAAGAAGCCCTTTGAACTACTAGTGAGATATTTACAACCAATTATGATGTGGGCTCTGGGTTTCCTGAAATGCTTGTTTGCCTAGTGCTGTGGCTGGATTCTAGGTCCCAGTTCTGGCCAAAGTAGTTTCAGCGAAAATTTTTTTGAACCAAAAAAGTCAGATTGTGAACCTTACTTGGAAATAAGATCTTCATAGAAACAATTGGTTGAAGAAAGATAGGAGATCATACTGGCTTAGAGTAAATCCTAAATCGAATGACTAGTATCCTTATAAGAAGAGGAGAAGACACATAGAAGGAAGAAGGCCATGTGAAGATGGGGAGTCTGGAGATGGGGGTGATACAGGTGCAAGCCAAGGAATGGCAGACACTGCTGGGAGCCACGTTAGAAGAGGCAAGGAAGGATTCTTCTTTCTAGGCTTCAGAAGGAGCATGACCAGGACAACACCCTGATTTTGAACTTCTGGCCTCTAGGATCTTCTCCGTTCTTGGGCATCTTTGGAAGATTCACTAATGATATAAAAGGGATTTGCCATAAATCGTATTGTCATGATTTCTTATGAGTAATATTTTGAAAAAGTAAGCAAATGCATAGAGATTTTAATAATTTAAAAGAGACAAATGATAAATTTTTAAATTTCAGTGGGAGCCAAATGTCCATATTTATTAAGGGTTATTAATAGAACATTGATGATTTGGTGAATTTGTTTTTATTTTCTTATTTGGGGGTACCATCCCTTCTCATATGTTCTATTGAATGGCCTTCCAGGTTTCAACTTTTGTGCTTCCCTTGCTCTTTCATTGGAAGAAATTAGCAGGCCTTTCACAGTTCTTGAAGGAAACATCAGCTAGGGTCCATAGGAAAAGTAATGGCATAGAAACCGTGATGAATGGCAGTTGTCCCAGGGTACAACAGCTCTCAGTGTGTCTGTGTGTGTGTGTGTGCGTGTGTGTGTGCATGCAGAAAATGGCAGATTTGAATAAACGTCCTGAAACATTTTGATAGAGTTCCAGAATCTGCCAGCTACCCACATTTATTGTGTGCTTTATTTGTTCCTGATCCAACTCTTCCAATAATGAAGTTAGCCCCTTCACTAATGGCATTAGGGACAAATGTTCTGTTAAAAATAGTCCAGTTGTATTCATTCAAAAATGACTTACTCAGCTCTTTGTGCAAAGCATGACATAGACATTGGGGTAGATGCAGAAATGATCTTCTGCTCTCAAGGACCTTATGTAGTAGCAAAACAGAAAGGTATGTAAACAATAAATCAGAATAGAATGTGAAAATGATCCTAAAGTAACCTTACAGGGCATCCCAACATTCATGGATAGTCTGGGCATAACTTGCAGAGGAGAGAGCCATTCTGCCAGGAATCCAGTTGCATGCATGGCTGAAAAGCATTTAGCATAATAATAATCTCGGGAAAAAGGGTCAAAACATACCAGCTTGGGGCAACTGAGTGGCCCAGTTGGTTAAACGTCTAACTTGATTTCATCTCAAGTCATGATATGAGTCATGAGATTGAGTCCCAGGGTGGGCTTCACATCCAGTGTGGAGCCTACTTAAGATTCTCTCTCTCCCTCTTCCCCTCCCCCACCTCTCTCTCTCTCCCCCCCCTCAAAAAACAAACAAAACAAAACAAAAAATGTACCAGCTTGATCTGGAAACAAAATCTCAGGATCAAGCTTTACTTATTATGAGTAAAGCTCAAGGAAGGTGGTTCAAATTATCACACAACCCAGAAATGTATGGACTGCTTATACAAAACATGAAATATTACAAAACAATGTGTATGGAATAATTCAATTTATTGAAGACTAGTATATACACATTTTGTCTGGCCCTCTGTTTTTACACTGTCCATCTGTCTGTCTCTTAGATATTACCCGTAGAAACAAAGAAGAGAAGTGGGTGGGATTGGAGATATTCTTTATGTTCTACTTTTGCATGTCTTTGTTGACATTTTTCCCATAAATATAATGTGTATCAAAAAGCAAAAACTTAAGCCATTAACATTTCATCTTAAACAAAAATTGTAACAATTGTTTAATAGCCCATTGTATGAATGTTTCACAATTTATGTCAATATTCCCCTGTTGAAGGCCTTTAGATTATGCCTTGTTCCTTTTGGCATTATTATCTCTATCAATTCTCTAATTTGGTGTCTTTTTGTATCACTTTCTTTTTTATTTGCTGTATTAGTTCCCCAGTGCCATAAATCGCTAGGCCAACTTCAACATAAGCCAGGACACTCAGTGTTCACTAGTGAAGAATTAACATTAATGAATAAGAAATCTCAGTACTGACCCCGAGGGCACCATTGAGAGAGAAGGCTTCAATAAGAGCTTCAGTAAGTCTATGATATATAAAGATCAAGTTGGACTAATGTCCATAAACAGGAAAAAGCTTTGAGTTTCATTTGTACTTACCACAAAGAATGGCCATTTATCAGCTTAAGTGAAAGGGTCTGTGACTTGCCAGATATTTTCTTCATGTGAACACGTTAAACATGGCAGGCTCTTGAAAATCGCTACCAAAAAAGAGTAAGCAATTCTTTTAACACGAATTTCCAAACCTTTATTTAGCATTTCTTTATACCAAGAAATAGGCTTCATGCAGAGGGGTTAGAGAAACACATGAACAAGACAGTCTCTCATCATAAGGGGCTCTTTGTCTAGCAAGGAAGATAAGAAAGCAATGTGCTGTGAAAAAAAATATGTTACTGGATTGTTGGTACTTTTCAGGCATTGTTCTACATGCTAAGGAGATTCAGCCATGTTCAATTTGATACAGGACCTTATCTTCAATGAGGAAACATATCCTCAATGTTAATACATAGCCACAAGTTAAAGTGGTACCCCTGATATGACATAATGAGAGGATCCTTTACCTTGTGAAAATTAGTAAAAGGAAACCTCATTTAAAATGGAGCTGGAGAAGAAGGTGGAGTTCTCACACTTTGCCACTCCTTGCAGCCCTTTGAAAAACCAACAGGAAGAGATCTATTGCAAGATGCCTATAGGGGACATCAAGAAGACACCTATAGGGGACTCCTGGTTGGCTCAGTCGGTTAAGTGGCTGCCTTCAGCTGGGGTCATGATCCCAGCGTCCTGGGACTGAGTCCCCACATCATGCTCCTTGCTTAGTGGGGAGTCTTCTTCTCCCTCTCCCTCTGCTACTCCACACTGATCCTATGCATGCTCTCTCTCTCTCTGACAAATAAATAAGATCTTAAGAAGAAGAAGAAGAAGAAGGAGAAGGAGAAGAAAGGAGGAGAAGAAGAAGAAGAAAAAGAGGAAGAAGAAGAAGGGAAGGGGAAGAGAATGGGGAAGGGGAGGGGGAGGGGTGGGGGAGGGAGCGGGAGAGGGAGAAGAAGACACCTATACTTGACTACCACAGCAGGAGGAGGAAAGATTTTCTCCTTGCCTGGCAACAGCCCGGCAATGAGAGACTGTCACATCTCAGCCAATGAAAAGCCACTACACTTCAAACTTCCAGTTTACTCCAATGGGCTTTTTGTTTATAACAATCCCTCCCAACTCCCTCCTTTCCCCTATAAAAGAGCATTCCTCTCCTTTGTTCTCCAGACTTGCCTATGGTTTTTTGTAGCTTGCATGTCCCAAATTGCAATTCTCTGCTATTCCAGAATAAGCCCATTTTGCTGATAAGATAATTGACAGTTTTACTTTTATTTTTTTTTATTTTTTATTGTTATGTTAATCACCATACATTACATCATTAGTTTTTGATGCAATTGACAGTTTTATTTTTAAATTCAACAAGCTTTATGGTACTTTTTTCCCAAATACCATAACCTTAGGCCAATCATGAAAAAAAAAAAAAAACATGGAAAGACAAACCCAAGCTGAGGACTAATCTACAAAATACCTGACTGTTCCTCCCCAAAAGTATTGAGTTCGTGTCACAGTTCAGAGAAGGCGAGAGAAACATGATGACAAAATGCAATACGGGATCCTGGATAGGCTGGAACATGGGGGGAAAAAAGACATTATTGGAAACCCTGATAAAATCAGAGTAAAATCTGAAGTTTCGTTAATAATAAAGGACTAATGTTGGTTTCTTAGATTTGACAGATGCATCTCAAAAATGCAAGAGAATAACATCAGGGGCAGCTGAAAACAATGAGGGGTTTGTAGGAACTCTCTATCTCTACAATTTTGCAGTAAGGAGAAAACCATTCCAAAATAAAAAGCTTATCAAAAAATAAATGTAGTGATAGTGTAAGGTATTTACAATGATAAGGTTTCTAGGTTTTATTCTTCACTTCTTTAAAGTTATATATAAAGAGCAAAGGGAAGATCAGTGTGACTAATTCCACCTGGGGATTCAGGAAAAACTTCACCAACGAGATAAAATTTGAGGTGAGGCTCCATGGTTGAGTAAGGATTTGCCACCTACTGAGAAGGGTACAAAGGAACAAAAAACAGATTAGCGAAAGAAAACTGCATGTTTGAGAGACCCAGAAGAAATCACATTGTCTGCAGCTTTAAGAGTTAGGGAGCTCAAAGCCAATTTACGCATCAGGCCCAGAACCAAGAGCCAAGGGTCCATGATACTTTTAGGGATCCATAAAATGTCCTAATTTCGTTGAAAATCCGAAGAAACCAAAAGAACTTTTAGATCGATGAACATGTTTTAATATATATTTTAACATAATTGCCTTCATAATAATGTAGTAAAAAATATTTTTATTATTATTTTTTAATTACAGAGGGACTTAGGAAATTCACGATGTGTCCTGGTGATATTTATTTGTATCATCTTATACTAAGAGGCCTGCCTTTTTCCAGAATAAAAAAAGCAACCCTTTAGGTCAATGAAAATGTTTTCATATATAATTTTAACACATTTGTCTTTAAAATAAGAGTCATAAGATATAATTTTCAATATTTTTTTGGAGGAAGGTGCCCATATCTGTGAAGTGCCAAGGGCCCACAAAAGCAAGACTGTGTTTTTGATGGTATTTCATGTGTTCCATCCTTTACTGAGAAGCCAACCTGGTAATATTAAATTCAGATTGAATTAAGTCAACCTAATGAGATATTTTAGTTGGTAACAGAAATATAAATGTAATACAATTAAATAAATTGTCTTTGATTTAGGGAAATCAGATCTAACAAACATCAAATATATATATATATATATACACATATATATATATATATATCTCAAACATATAGAGAGGCAAACATCAAATATATATAAATAAAATATGCATTTTAAGGCACTTCTCTATTCTTTATTTTATCCCCCTTTTCCTTTGACTATTCTTCTAGTCCTTATTTTAATTACTCTATGCCTCTTTCTTTACATAGCTGCCTTAAAAATAAGGAGGTAGTTAAGGATTTAAAATTAAATGAGTATGTGAGCAATTTGCTTGATTTAAACTAACTTGTATCTAATTTATTAATCAGTAAACACTAACACACTTAAATATGTATAAGGATTAAGAGAAGAATCTAAATTAGTTTACATAATTTAATCTTTCAATTTACTTGTTCATGTGCAGAAAGCTAATACTAACCCCAATTATGTAACTCCCTTCACTAAGGAAAGTAAAGACTATATATTCTTTGTTAATCACACATGCCCTTAAATTATGGTCTGAAGACATTGACACCTCCTAATGTATGTGTGAAGTGGAGAATTTTACCATACTGTTACTGGTTTCTGTGCTAGCTTATATAAAGCAGACTTCATTATTTTTAAATAACTTCATTTCTGTCTGACTTAGAACTTCTACCTCTCCTTATTTTTCTAAAATGAAATGCCTAGCACCTCAACGTTGGTCCTACAAATAGATTTAGCAGATAAAAATGTATGTGGAAGGTTCTATGGGGCCTTCCATCCCCTCTAAACATACACACACACACACACACACACACACACACACACACACACACACACTTCTTTTTGCTAAGCCATTGTCTCCAATTAAGATAAAAATACTACTCATAAGGGAAAATATCCAGCCTCAATATTTCAATCCCCCACTTTCAGTATAAATATATTCACACCTTTTCTTGTAAAAATGAGAAAAGAAGGAAGAGACACTAAAGTCACCTGATACCTGAAGGGTTTCATGTGAAAAAGAACAGGCTGAAAATTGTAACGAGTAGTGGGAAACCTTATTCCTATTCAAAGTTTTTTGGTGACTGACCCAAGGACGACATCAGATAATAAAAGATAAGAGGCATATTATGAAGAAATGAGCACAGAGTAAGTGCAGAACACAAGAATTTGAATCCTGGATCAGCCACTTACTAGATCGTGCCGCCTTTGGACAGACCACTTGGCCTCTCTGAGCCTCAGTCCCCACTTCTGAAAATGAACACAATTATAATTCCAACCTCAGAAGGGTCTTACGAGGGTTAAATAGATGAAGTAATATATATAGAAAGCTCTTTGAAAACAATACACACAGATAATTACTATTTTGATAATGTCTACAATGTGTGAATATGTGTACATATGTATAGGTACATACATCTGACATATTTGTTCTATGAATATTCTTTGAATATATGTGTACATAGATTACTTACATCCCTAAAACACATTATAAAACATCTACACCAAAACCAAACCCATTCACACATAATAATGGCGACCTGGCGTGTGACTGCCCCTCTCGTGGACTAGCTATGTCTAAGTAGGAAAAGGTAAGGGAAGAAAATGAGAAGGTCCCGGAACCAGCAGTAGTTTGGGATTTGTCGAGACCCTGCCGATTCTCCACTGTGCTTGGTCATCGCTCTTCTCACGCCTCATTAGCCTTCCCGTCTGAAGGAAAAGCAGCTGTTTCCAAGGCTTGCAGTAGGTTCCAAAATGTTTTCACCCTGCCCTACTTTGAGACACTCCAAAATCTATTTCTCTCTGAAAACTCTACTGGGCAAAGTACAACCACAATTCGAAGTCTGGTTTGCATTCTGTTTACATGTTCAGTCAGCGCTTAAACTGACAGAAAGGAGAGTCTACGGAGGCTTCCCATTCTCGCCCTTCATCAGTTAACAGCTCCCCCTCAACAACTGTGCGGGCTGGGAAGCATTGATCCTATCCCATGATGACTTGCACTCCCCTTTTTCTCATTCACAATGTTGGAGATCATTTATGCAAGTGTTCACAGATTTAATGAATAAAAATTTGAGTGCTCTAGCTATAGTCTCATTTGTGTTCCCCTGGAATTCGTATTTGGAAATCCTAATGCCCAATGTAATGTATCAGAAGGTGGGGCCTTTGGGAGGTGATGAGGATGAAAGAGCAGAGCCCCCATGAATGGGATGAATCCTTTTATAAAAGAGACCCTACAGAGCTCCTTTGCCCCTTCCGCCGTGGAAGGACATAGCAAAGACACCCGGAAGCAGGTTCTCACCAGACAGCGAATCGGCTAGAGCTTTGTTCTTGGGCTTTCCAGGTCCCAAACTGTAAGAAATAAATGTTCTTTACAAGCCACCCAGTCTATGGTATTTTTGTTACAGCAGCCCGAATGGGCTAAGACAGGAATGAGTTCACATTTGTCTAGGATTGGCACTGAGCTTCAGAAATATTTTAAACATTTGATTATCTTTTTTTGCCCTCTGGTCATTCGCTTTTCACATTTTCCCCAAGACAGAAAAACAAAGGAGGAAAGAAGGAAGAGCCTTTCTATTCTACAGTTGGAGGGAGAGAATGAAGAATGAGTGATCAAAATGACAAGCATTCCTATTTTCTGATCTAGAATTTAATCAAACTTGACTGATTATTTGAATCATCTGTGATCATCATTAGGACAGCTGACCCCAGCCCCCCTTCCCGGCAAAATAACCTAATATCATCACCTCCAGGGGATGAGAGCCTGGACTTGGGTGTCAAGTTTGTTACAATTTTTAACATGTATCTTAGGTGATTTTTTAGTTAGGCAACTTAGGGAAACTGCCTTAGTCTGAAGGAGGAAGGGCTGCTCAAATTTGTTGCCTGTGATGGACAATTTTGACGGTATTGTATACATATTTGTAACTAATCTGGAGCCAACAAGTACTGTTTGCTTTTCTAACTTCGCGCAGTGGGAGAGGGAAGGAAGAGGAGTGAGATATCCAGGATTATTGCTGAAACTCAAGTTCCTGAGTCCTGTGGGCAGAGACACGGGGAATCGCAGTGGGAGCCTCTCTTGATGTCTGCGTTTAGACGGTGCCAGAAGAGAGGGACGGGCTCCACATTTTATGGTGTGTAGAGCACTCCCTCAGAGAGGCCACCCTCCACCCACACTGGACAGAAGAGCGAGATCGGAATGTGGCTGTGTGTTGTGCTATTACACTCATTGCTCCCCCTCTAACACTTTCCTGAAAGGCAAGATTTTGGAAAAAAAAAAAAAAAAAAAAGACTTACTTTGGAAAAAGCCAGATCTTCCCTCAAGGAACACTGAACTCTGCTGACTGAATGTAGCCACAAGCTTTGTGAGGCAGGGAGCAATCCTGGAGGGACACCAGAAACAACATACGTTTTAAGTAGGAATTTCTTGGAACAGTCACCATTATCAGCCCAAGATATTCCAAGATGTTGCTGCCAATAGAAGTGAGAGAAACTGCTGAGAGGAACCCCCCAGGCTCTGAGCAACTGCCAAGGGAGGGGTCAATGCTTCCAGTGTGTTGCGCTTTGGAGTCATTGGCAGGAGCCTGTGCCCAGCACAGTCACAGTTCCCAAGCACAAAGGACATCAGAGCCAGACGGTAAGAACTGGTATAATCGGGTCTCTCCCATATTATCCCCAGTAACACTGGACATCCTGGAGGAAATGAAAGATTCAAGATAAACCTTACATAACGGCATAATTCCACGCATCAGCCATCCATCATTCTTCAGTGGTCAAATACTTCTAGAGCCCCTAGCTGTTGCCAGAGCATTGTCTGGATGCTGGAGATAAGGTGGCAGGAAAGGAGTTGATAGTTGCATTTCTACCAGGATGGAGCTTCTTCTAGACAAGCACAGGAGAGAGGAGAGACGGTGAGGAGCGATTTTAAGTATGGACCATGCCATAGAGGTAACAAATGATTAGGGAAAAAAAAAAAAAAAAAAACAAGGAGCAATAAGCTGAAGGTGTTTTGGAATGAGGAAATTAGAGCAGGATGGATAGAAGATGGTGGTCAGTGAGTGGGATTCTTAAAATCAAGGTCTAGAAGTCATGAATTTATTGTGATGAACAAGGATGTGACCACAGCTGAGGGAGGCAGAGTAGAAAAATAACTTACCAAAAGTAAGAATGTCAAAGAATGAAGAAACCGGAATCCCAGATATATTGTTCACGTAGATACTAAATATGCCTCCTTCACTCCACCCGAATGGGTCTGAAGGTTCTAGAATTCTCAGTTACAGTCTCAGTCCGGGTCTGTAATACCTGAGTTCCTAGTGATGGATGTGGAAAAATCGTGTCTAGAAATGAATGAGCAATAGTCTGGAAATTGTTATAAGGTTCGTTAATACACACATTAGAAATGTGCAAATGCCTGCCTCTTGAAATACATTCTCAATCCATCCAAAGAAAGGAGCACTGAAATTCTCACCATGGAGTTTCTGCTTTAGATAAAGATACCCGGTCTCCTCCGGAGGACTTGTTGCAAAAATAAATGTATTATGTAGCATGGGGAAGTGTGTATTAAGACATTAACATTCATAGGACATTAAGTCATGACAATTTAACAGATTGACTAGTTGTCACATTGTCTAGAGCAAGGCTAAAGAAAATGAAGTAACTGGAAAACAACAAGAAGAAGGCAAAAGGAGCAGCTCACCCCCAGGGAGCCCTGATTATCCCATCACGTGCAGGGTAGGAGGAAGCTCTGGGAGGCAGCAGGGTTTGGCAAGGAGTACATGGGAGGTAATACCACTTGGAGTATGAGGTTTAAGTGAAAGAATATATGTCAAACATCTGGTGCACATTAGGTGGTCTGTAAATATCAGCTCTCTCGCACAGAAGGCATGTTTGTGTTCCAAGATGATTTTCCCCATAAACCGCGTGCACGCGCGCGCGCGCGCGCGCACACACACACACACACACACACACACACACACACACACACACAGAGGAATGTTCCTCTGAAAACAAAGACAAAAGAATCTTTATCATTCCATTGCCATGCATGTAACTATTCATTTGACTGGGTCTATATTAATCATTTGGTTTCCTTTTGAAAGCTCTGTCTTCAAATAAGATATTTTGCAACAATGTGTTTCAGGGAAGGAACCTTAAACAAATGAGAAGATAGTTCATGATTCCATTTAAAGATTTCTTTATTTGTTTTAGAGAGAGAGGGAGCACAAATAGGAGGGGCTGAGCACGGAGCCCGACACAGGGCTCGATCTTACCACCCTGAGATCATGACCTGAGATGATACCAAGAGTCAGTCGCTTAACTGACTATGCCATCCAGGCGCCCCTGCATGGTTCCGTTTATACAAAATTCTAAAACAAGTTAAGCCAATCTATGATGGAAAATATCAGAACTGCAGTTACTCTGAGGTGAGAGTGAAGAATGAATGGAAAAGAGCACACGGGAACTTTCTGAGTCGGTGGTAATGTCTACATCTTGGTAAGGTTTAGGTTGTAAAATTCAGTCAATGCACATTTAAGACTTAGATTTGTGAATTTCATTTGTGTATAAATCCAAAGAAAAACTGTAAGCAAATATTCAACTGTAGTTGGTGGTATACAGGCTCAAGTAGTTAGGAGGAAACTAACAACTTACTTTGAAATGCATCAAAAAAAATGGATAGAAGGGTGTATAAATATGTGATAAAATAATTACAGTAAAAATTTATTGGTAAAATCCAGGTGGTGGATATAAGAGTGTCCACATAAAATTCTTTTAACTTTTCTGTATACTTGTACGTTTTCGTGATAAAATAGGAAATATATATAGTAATTTCTCACTTGACCCTTCCTGGTTTATATCCCGTTTTTTGAGCAAAATGTTGAAATTCTTTCTTTACAATATTTAGCGATGAGCATTTTAGAAATGGCTACATTTGAGTTGAAACAAATGCATTTTCATCAATAGAGAAGCATGCATTCAGCCCTTAGGTAGTATGTGTGAAAAAATGCTTAATATTTCAGGGCTTCTTGTCACTTCTTGATAGCTGTCAGCTCCACATCCCAGGTGCTCAGCAAACTGTAATTTCCAGGGCTCTCTGACTGAGGGCATAGAGAGCTATACCGCAGACCTCACAGAAATATTATAGAAACCTGCCTTCCTTGAAAAAAAAAAAAAAAAAGAAAAACTAAACAGATCTAAGAAGACCAATATTTTAGTTGTTTAGGTGGTCAGGCTCCCACAAATACATTTTTATAAATATGGAATCCCTTCTCCATCCAGTGTGTACACAAAGGAGTCTTGTGTCACAAATATTCAAAATATTCCATGTAATAATCTCAGTTCCCAAAAGACGTTTTTAATTGAACACCCTAACTTTTAAAGGTCAAGAGAAAAGAAATGATGTGTGACACCAGTGTAGAGTTCATAACTCCTTCTTCCTGGAAACATACCTTCCACTCCCCTCCCCCTGGTTTCTGTCCTTATCCCTCCCAGTCTCTTACTTTGGGAGTGTGCCAAGGCCCAGTTTTGGGGTCTCTTCCTTTTCCTGCTTATAGGTACACATAGTTTCCTAACATCTTAATGTCATCTAAGTGCTGATGGTCAACATAGATCTTTTAGCCCAGACCTCTATCCTGATTTCCAGATATGTATACTCAATTGTCTACTTGGTGCATCCAATGGCAAGTCTAATAGTCACATTGAACTTAATACGGGAAACTAAGCCCCTGATCTGCCCCCCGAAATCTGCTTCTCCTCAGATCTCTTCCACATTTACAGTAACTGCAACTGCAGCCTCCCAGATGCTCAGGCAAACACCTGTCCGTGAGCAGTTTGGTCTTGCCTGACCTTTTTAAAACTACATGTGTCTGTCTCAATGGTGAATCATGGAACACTACATCAAAAACTAATGATGTAATGTATGGTGACTAACATAACAAAATAAAATAAAATTAAATTAAATTAAATTAATAAAATAAAAAAATAAAATAAAAAAAAAAATAAAATAAAATAAAATAAAATAATAAAATAAAATAAAATAATAAAATAAAATAAAATAAAATAAATAAAATAAAATAAATAAAATAAAATAAAATAAAATAAAATAAAAAAATAAAATAAAATAAAATAATAAAATAAAATAAAATAAAATAAAATAAAATAAAATAATAAATAAAATAAAATAAAATAAATAAAATAAAATAAAATAAATAAAATAAAATAAAATAAAATAAAATAAAATAAAATAATAAAATAAAATAAAATAATAAAATAAAATAAAATAAAATAAAATAAAATAAATAAAATAAAATAAAATAAAATAAAATAAAATAATAAATAAAATAAAATAAAATAAAATAAAATAAAATAAATAAAATAAAATAAAATAAATAAAATAAAATAATAAAATAAAATAAAATAAAATAATAAAATAAAATAAAAAAATAAAATAAAATAAAATAATAAAATAAAATAAAATAAAATAAAATAAATAAAATAAAATAAAATAAAATAATAAATAAAATAAAATAAAATAAAATAAAATAAATAAAATAAAATAAAATAAATAAAATAAAATAAAAAACTACATGTGTCTGTCTCCTCCTCCCCAGTGCTTCCTACCACCTTTTCTGCTCTGTTTTTCTCCGTGGCACTTGACGTCAGCTAATTTATTACTGTCAACAAACCTATTTTCTGCCTTCACTGCCACCTTAGAGTACAAGGTTCACAAGGGCAGGCATTTTTGCCTATTTCATTCCCTGCTATAAAGCAATGGGTTGAGAACTTAACTTTACAAACAGGATATCATTTTAAATTTGTCAAGAATAATCAAGGGCACCTGGGTGGCTCAGTTGGTTAAGCGTCTGCCTTCAGCTGAGGTCATGATCCTGGGGTCCTGGGATCAAGCCCCAAGTCGGGCTCCTTGCTCAGTGGAAAGCCTGCTTCTCCCTCTCACTTGTGCTCTCTCTCTCTCACTCTCATTCTCAAATAAATAAAATCTTTAAAAAAAAAGAATAATCAAAAATAGGATGGAAGACCACAAATCTCTTTCTATTTCAGCCCGGTCAAATCTATCCTGATAATTTAATTTAGTACCGCTTTGTTCTGAATAAGAAATGATCAAGAAGAGAAGGTTATTCACACACATTCCTCAACTCCCTATCTTTCTTTATCTTTTTTTATTAGTGATACCACTGGTAACAGTTTATCTTGTTTATCTATCCAAGGAAATATCTGGCCTCTGTTTCCCTTCATTCTAAACTTAGGTGATCATATGCAACTCCAAATTCTCCAGATAGTTGATTTGGCTGTGCCACTGTCTGAAACTGACCTAACCCAATTGGATGGTCAGTATCTTTGGTAAATATCAGGAGCCTTCTATGGAAAAGGTAGTTCATAGCAACACACCTGATTCTCACATTGCTACCAGGTGGTGTCTGACGATGAAAATAAGTCTCATGCAACAGAATTGTGTAATAAACCCAATACAAAGACTTTTATTAGCAAGAAGGCCCAGCCCTGCAACCTGTTTGTGTCCAGAAAAGGTCTCTTTCATTGATGACACATCAACTCGCAGCTTATACCAAGTCTTATCTGACTGGCCAGTATCTTTGTCATCTCCAAATTTTTTCAAAAAATGTCGTGTTTACATAGTTTAAGGAAAATATTCCCCCAGTGATTTACACCTGTGTAATTAATAACTTCATATCCAGAAGGACAAAAATCTTCCATTTTATTTACAAACCCAACCATTTAGAAATCAAAGCTCTCATGCTGCATGTTCTTTACAAGGTTGAAGAAGAGCTGGTTTCCAGCTAACTTACGGACCATCTGACTTGCCTCTTAGAATATCTTTTACTTCCTAATGGCGGCTTCAGTTTTCTTGGTGGAATCCATCTGTGAGGCTTATTCCAGCTTCTTCCCTGTTGGCAGATTTCAGCCTGGCCTCTCCTAAACTCACATTGGAAATGAGAATTCCCACTGTGTTGCAAAGTTGCTTTCCACGTGAGTTTCTCTCTTCCAGTATCTAGGTCCTTAGGAATTCTCTGGGGGGAAAGAAGGTGGCATGGAAGTCTACCTTCCACATATAAAACATGTTGTATTTAGTTACTCCCAGATACTAAAGGTCACTCAAGGACAAAATGGGGAAATGTATAGCAAATTTTTCCTTGTCTTCAGAATTAGGAAATGTCTTGCCCTTCAGCCTAGGAACATTGAAGTAAAAAAGATAGAATCACAGAGCAGAGCAGCAAAGGAGCCTCAGGAGACCCTGTGATGTGTTTGCTCTTCAGATAAGCAAAATAGTTTCCCTGAAACCCAAGAGATGTAGGCTTGTTGAAGGCTACATGGGCACTGCACAATCAAGGTGAATTTGAACCTGCATCTCCTGGCTCTTAATATCTTTTGGCTTGTAACATTATTTCCACCCTCCATTCTATGCCCATGTGACAGATTTTATACTCGCTTTAGCATATGATCTCTCCAAAGGGATATAAATTAATCACTCACAGTAGCTATCCCTATGTCAGTCATGTCAGTAAACAGTTTACTACATCGTTAAGTACCGGCACTTTTTCTGCCTTTAATTGGCAATGAGTTCCAACGGTTTATGGACACTTTTAAGAAAAAGCTTTCCATTGCTACTCCCTGAAATAACAAATCTTAAAAATGTTTTGTTGCTAAAATATTTTTGAAATCGTCAACAGTTAAAAAGTCATTTCAAGGGGGTTGGGAGACAAAAGGCCATGATCCTCAAAGAACAGATTCAGAGTTCATGAAGTCCTTTAAACGGCTCTGAGAATTCCTTCTGCCCATGTTTTATTGGTGATCTTGGAGGCAGATTTGTTTCTTTACTTCAGACGGCTTATTGCTATTCTGGGTTAACATACAGGTGATATAAACTAATCTCTACCTGCCCAGTGAAATACACTGGAGATGTATATGTATAAAATTTTGCAGTATATGCTTCGATTTTCATCTAGGGATATTGCCATTATTACCGTCATCACCATCATCATCTTTATTATGTTTAGGGGAACTTTGTAACCTATAACAAAGTACACATAAGAAGTTCCAGAAATGAAAAGGAAAAAATGATATGTTTTTATATTTCTAAAAATAAAGTTTCATTGTTAGACAAAGTACCTTGGGCCATTTGTGTACATTTCCCACTTTGTTTCTTTTTCTTATATGTACTATTTATTCTTTAGATGAAACCTAAGTTCCTTCTTTATTTTCAAAGTCTGTAAGCTTTAAAATATTTCCACGTATGCTTACTTTTTATTGAACATCTAAAATCTATGCCATCCACTTTAGTTTTCTAACATAGAAGTTATACCTGTGGAAAAAAATCATTTGTACATTATCTGCTGCTTTAAATATTCTCCTTTTATTACACTTTTTGATATATTGTTAATATTTAACTCAAAATACTTAATATTCTGCTTTGACCTTGCTTTTTATGAGTTCAAACAAATATGTGATTATTCTATTTTTACAAGGATGTTTTGCACTATCCAGAATAAAGTGCAATTATAATGATAAAAGTATTGAACTTTCACTTCCATTTGTTAGTCAAAATCCCTCTCATGACATCCTGACACAATTTGAACGAATAAAAGTTAAAAATACAAGTGTATATCCAACAATAACCTCTGGACACATCATAGAAAAATCAAGCATGGAAGACTTCAGAGACAGGAAACCTGCGTTCCAATCATTGTTGGGGTTTTATATCATTTTAATATTTCTTCTAAAAAATCTCAAAAACCACCCATGGTCTCCACTTTCTATTCTATCGGGTGCTGATGATAATGCTTGTCTTAATCCTCACAGAATTTGTAAATTTAATGTATTAGATGCTGCTGATATTCCTGGTATATACCAGATCCTTCTTTATATTCATTCAAATATGTATTAATCAGAAGTAGCTTGTTTTATCTCTGCATTATAGAGGAAGGGACTGAGCTTCAGAGAAGCTAAATAGTTTTACTGGTAAGTGGCAGAATCAAGACTTATCTTGACTGATCATAAGTCCTGGTCCAGCTTATACTGAAGGGAAAAAAAAAATAACACGAGTGTTTTGGCTTTATCTTTTTTTTTAAAGATTTTATTTAGAAAAAAAAGATTTTATTTATCCATCAGAGAGAGAGAGAGAGAGAGCACAAGCAGGGGGAGCAGCAGAGGGAGAGGGAGAAGCAGACTCCCCACTGAGCAGGGAGCCCGATGCAGTACTCGATCCCAGGACCCCGGGATCATCGCCTGAGCTGAAGGCAGACGTTTAACCGACTGAGCCACCCAGACATCCCAAGGCTTTATCTTTTTTTTAGTCTTACCAAAAAAATTAAGTTTCCCGAATATGAATAAGAATTTTCTGAAAATATTCCTCATGCATTGAAAGACATTGACCCACATTTGAACATCAGTAGGTATTTCTTATCCTACAGTTTGAGGTTCTGACGTAATTTCGAAGGATCAAAATTTACCATGCAATTGAGCAAGCATGTCAAGAACAGGTCTTCTCAAGGAAGAATTTCTGTTCAATATCCATTCATTATGCACTAAACATTTCCTTCATACCTACTATGCGCAATGCATGCTGGAGCTGTTTAAAACATGGTCGTAAGATGGAAAGTTTGAGAACTAGAATGTTCCATAGTGATCATTGAGCTTAACTGTTTCATTCAACAAATGACAACCATGTTTTTTTAATTTTTTAATGTTTTATTCAGTCTTCAAGATTCTAAGTCTCCTACATCTAGTTCAGAAGTGCTGCCACAGGAAAAGTCTACGTGTTTTCAAAATATTTGTTGTTTCATATGTCTCCTTTATAACGTGCACACCAGCAGGCCACCATACCACATGTTCAATTTAAAGGTAAATAATCCTGTGTTCAGCCAGGTGATTTTTCAGGTATGAAGTCCACGGAGGGGCATTTTCACTCAACTGTAGAAGGAACATCTTTCTTAACACATAACTTTCTTTACACAAATGCATGAGGATATTAGTAAATCTAAGAAAACGCGAATGACCATTTTCCTTTTTTATCTTATTTATTTATGCCCTTACTCTTTTACTATCCTTAGTATTTTTTAAAAAATACCAATCGCATGCACTTCACATTCCCCATGCTTCACGGGGAGACACATTCTCCACTGATGCACACTACTTTCACATTGCCCAGGCGGCCTCCTACGCTGTTCCTTGGCGAGTGTATTATCATATGTAAAAAGAATATATAATCACTTAGTGCCCACAAATAATGAGGTATTGGCCTCTTACCAAAGTGTATAGGGGATACACTTACTTCTCTGTCCTTTACAAAAGCCTCTTTCTTAGACTTACTGCTGAAATAGCGAACTTTTGTTAAAAAGCCAAATTATTGGGGTGCCTGGGTGGCTCATTTGTTAAGTGTCTGCCTTCAGGTCAGGTCCTGGTCTCAGGGTCCCGTGATGGAGCCCCGAATAGTCAGTAGGGCTCCCTGCTCCCGGGGCAAGTCTGCTTTTCCCTCTGCCCCTCCCTGCGCTCATGTTCTCTCTCTTTCTCTCTCTCTCTCTCTCAAATAAATAAATAAAATCTTTAACAAAAAACGAATATTCTCTGGGAAAAGTTTTCTTGTTTGAAAGTTAAATAAATTTCTTTAAAAATTAAAGGTAACCAGTCACAGGTTAGTTATTTTTATTGTATGTTATTCTGAGTTTTGTTTTTACATCTTTGACATTTGAAGACGGCACCCAGCAAACTGGCAGTAGCTTTGAAATGCACTGCTGTTCCTTTATGTTTTAGGATTTTAGTTATTGCTAAGTCTCGCTTCCATTATGCTTATTCTTGTCCTGCATATGGCTCTCTTATGACCAAGGTGATTTCATCTTCTTCATTTCCCTGAAATGCAAAACTGTGTGTATTAGATATCCCCCTTTTTTTAAAGAAATGGGACATTCTGGAATCATTAAATGACTGATGGAAACTTAAAAATTTCATTAGTGGCAAAGTTCAGATCAGATAGAATTCTCTCGCTTTCATAATTAATATCCCACCTGCTCATGAGATGAGCCTTTTATTCCCCTTAATTTCCACCCTTAAATCTCCCTTTCTGTAGACAATCTTATTTGGGTCATTATCTTTATCTTACTTTATCATTGATCCTGCTTGTTCTAGGGAGAGTGGAAGCATAGTTTAAAAAAAGAGAAAATCCTGTGTCTTGCACAAAGGCAATATGATCCCATGCAAAAGATCTTTCTGAATTCATTAATTGAGAATCGGTGAGATGTTATGACCAATTCAAAGCGCATTTGGGAAGCTGGGCTTTTTGTGGGATGCTTAAGATTCCCAGATTAGATACAAAACTGATACACGTCCCATAGGGCCATAAACTCTTGGGCTGATCTGTTCCATCACAGATGATGTCTATGTCCACTTGCCAAAATTTTGCAAGTTAGTGTTCAGCTGCATTAAGTCTGGGGCCTTTTGTCAAGAGTAAACAGTAGGTTAAACTGTCTATAAACAACCCTTGGGTAGCCTCCGCCTCTGTGAGACACTTAAAGCACATGCCACGCATCCTTTTTGCTTTATTTTCCACTTTTGCACACTTTTTCTGCCAGAGCGAATTTCAAAGGGACACAGTTAACTGGCAAAATGTAGGAACAAAATATTGTGTATGGTCACAATAGTGTAGATTTCTAATCTGAAACTAATGCTATTCATTTCAAACTCAGATTCCCCATCCTTTTGGTCAATTTCTTTCAGAATCTGTAAAAATAGGGTGGGCAAGGGGCACCTGGGTGGCTCAGTCATTAAGCCTCTGTCTTCAGCTCAGGTCATGATCCCAGGGTCCTGGGATCGAGCCCCGCATCAGGCTCCCTGTTCGGCGGGAAGCCTGCTTCTCCCTCTCCCACTCTCCCTGCTTGGGTTCCCTCTCTCGCTGTGTCTCTCTGTCAAATAAATAAATAAAATCTTTAAAAAAAAATAAGGTGGGAAAACTGATGGAATAAAAGTAATTATTGGATTTTGCAGGAATGTCATCGGAATGAAGTTAAAAATATATGTAGCAATACATATTTGACAAGTGGTAGTAAAAACAAAAGTTCGGTTTGTGTTTTTTGAAATGTCAGTCCACTTTGTGCCACTAACACTGTGATGTATCAAAGAGCTGTTTGAATGCCTTTTAATGTTGCGTTTTGTACTTTGGAATCACATGGAAATTTTGATTTCTAATTTCAATAATACATATTTTAAATGTATTGTGTCTTACGTAGTTTGTCCCCCCTTTAGAAGGGATTTCTTTTTTTTTTTTAAAGATTTTATTTATTTATTTGAGAGAGAGAATGAGAGGGAGAGAGAGAGCATGAGAGGGGGTTGGGTCAGAGGGAGAAGCAGACTCCCTGCTGAGCAGGGAGCCCGAGGCGGGACTCGATCCTGGGACTCCAGGATCATGACCTGAGCCGAAGGCAGTCGCTTAACCAACTGAGCCACCCAGGCACCCAGGGATTTCTTTTCAAAAGAGATTTTGGCTGGAATACAGGTTAGTTTTGTAAATCCAAAATATATATATATATATGTAGCTGATAAATCACACCTTCTCCGTAAAACATCACGATGCAGAAGAGACAAGTAGGGAGACTTAGTCTCTGTCAACAAAGAGGAATACTTCCCTTAGAATGCCCATGGGTGGAGTAGCAGGTCTAACTACATGTGAATACTTTGGCCCGGAGGTGGGTTTCTTTAAAGGCCAAAAGATGGCTCAAGACTGTTTACAATCATTTGTAGTTCTCTGATAAAGTTCAATTCCAAGAAAAGTTAGAGGTAATTGCTTCCACATTTGAAATTTGTGTAATGAATTGCTGATTGAAATTCAATGACTTTTGCGTGTCTGATTTTTTTTCCCCATGCCAGTTTCTTTGAAGATGTATTGATGTTGAGAAAATGATTCAAAGCTTTGAATGCAATTCAACATAGTATATGCAATTTTCAGTTCATTGAAGCAGAATTGAGCTCAAATATGTGGATTAGTATTTGTGTCTATAGGCAGGGGAATGTGTTTCCTTCTCTTTCAGGTTTTAAGGTACAAAGTAGTTTGACTACTTAGATGCATCCCTTGTCATCAGCTTTGAAGATAAATAAAATCAGAAATATTTGTTCAAATTATTGGAAACTTTTTTTTTAACCACTTCTGATAAAGAACTTGACTTTCTAGTGGACATCATCAGAGTAATAGAGAATACTAGGATTCTTTGGGGAAAACGTGGGAAATATATTTGTAAACAACCACTCTTAATAAAGTTTAAAATACAGCGTAAAAATATATTGTGGACATATGTGAAAGAGTTTTATTCCCAGTAAAAAAGGGTCTGGGAGAAAAACCCTCAATGACTTTTCTACAATCCTGCAGAAAAATGCCATGAGTGGGTGAGGGGGAACATGAATATTATATAATAAGATGTCATTAGAAACAACAGCCTCATTACTACCCCCCTCAAATGGGTGGTTGTGACTCCCCAACAATCTTCTGCTCACTTCCAAATCCCCCCCGTCACACTCCCCGAAATGCTCACCCACCCAGACTCTCACCTGCTTTGCTCTTCCCTCAGTCTTTCTAGATCTTGTTTCTCCTTCTGACAGTTCTCAACGTGCTGGTTACCTGTGTCCATAATGAGGCTAAGAGCCAGAGGAAGGGGAGTTGCTGGTGGGCAGTGTTAGGACGCCCCTTAAAGAGAGGAGAAGGGGTGAGTTATTATTAAATTATATATCGTATTATACTGTATTCTACTATATTATATTTTTCTCCCTGTTACCCATGGAACATTTCAAGTCCATTTTTTTCTTTTTTTTTTTCTTCATGACGATTACAACAGAAGGAATCAGAAAATTTAAATTACTTTCCTCCACGTTTCCTACTTTAGTAATCATGAATTATCTTTACTTCCTCCCATGCTACATGTTGTCTCATGGCCCCTGTCTTTGCTCATGTTACTTCTTGTGCCTAGAAAATCTTTCTACTTTTTTTCTTGCACCTAGCTAACTCAAACTTATTCTTCAAGCCTCTCCTAAATTACTTCCTCCAGAAGCCTGCTTTGGTTCCAGATTTGGGTTGAGTGACTATTCTGGAGTCTTCCAATATTAAATAAATGAAGACCCATTTTTGGCTAAGAGTACAGCCAATGATCTCTACAAAAAATAATAGCATTTTGTTAAAATTAAGTAATGACAATGCAAACACCACATTCTGGAATTATCAGTTATAGCCAAAGGTTAAAAAAAAAAAAGATACATGCATGCTAACATTAGTCATTTTTTTGAAAGATTTTTTTATTTATTTATTTGAGAGAGAGAGAGAGAGAGCACAATTTAGGGGGAGGGGCAGAGGGAGAAGCAGACTTACTGCTGAGCAGGGATCCCAACACGGGGGCTCAATCCCAGGATCCTGGCATCATGACCTGAGCTGAAGGCAGACGCTTAACTGGCTGAGCCACCCAGGCTCCCCAAATTCTAACATTATTCAAAAAAGAAACCCAAAAAACATAAGATAGAGAAAAGAACATGGACCATGTCCATAATCACGACTTCCACTCAGCTCCACCATTTGCCAACTGCATGATGCTAAGGGCATATTGTGCATCATTACAGTTTTTTTCAACTTTTCAATAGGGAAAGTAATATACATCATATAACGACAGATGTTGGTGGGGATGCAAAGAAAGGAGAACCGTCCTACACTGTTGGTGGGAATGCAAGCTGGTGCAGGCACTCTGGAAAACAGTATGGAGGTTCCTCAAACAGTTAAAAATAGAGCTACCGTACGATCCAGCAAGTGCACTACTGGGTATTTACCCCAAAGATACAAATGTAGTGATCCGAAGGGGTATGTGCACCATGTTTATAGCAGCAATGTCCACAATAGCCAAACTATAGAAAGAGCCAAGTTGTCCATCGACAGATGAATGGATAAAGAAAATGTGGTATATATACACAATGGAATATTATGCAGCCATCAAAAGGAATGAAATCTTGCCATTTGCAACAATGTGGTTGGAATTAGAGGGTATTATGCTGAGCAAAATAAGTCAATCAGAGAAAGACATGTATCACATGACCTCACTGATATGAGGAATTCTTAATCTCAGGAAACAAACGGAGGGTTGCTGGAGTGGTGAGGGGTGGGAGGGATGGGGTGACTGGGTGATGGACCTTGGGGAGGGTAAGTGTTATGGTGAGCGCTGTGAATTGTGCAAGACTGTTGAATCACAGACCTGTTCCTCTGAAACAAATTATACATTATATGTTAAAAAAAAAAAAAGAAGAAGAAGATAGCAGGAAGGGAAAAACGAAGGGGGGGGAATCGGAGGGGGGAGCGAACCATGAAAGACTATGGACTCTGAGAAACAAACTGAGGATTCTAGAGGGGAGGGGGTGGGGGGATGTGTTAGCCTGGTGATGGATATTAAGGAGGGCATGTATTGAATGGAGCACTGGGTGTTATTCACAAACAGTGAATCATGGAACACGACATCAAAAACTAATGACGTAATGTATGGTGATTAACATAACATATATTCACATATATTTATCATCACATGTATTAACCATTTTTAATTCTGTTGAAATTATTTTAAGGTGAATAAATTGGTGAAATTAGAAAAAAAAAAGAATGGCCATAAAGAGTAAACGCTACTCCACCTATAAAGCAAATTGCTCTTTTCCTGACACAGGTGGGGTATCAGGTAAAGATTGCTTCCTCCCGTGACACCCCAAGATCAGGAGGGGTTTCAATAGCTGTCCATATCATGCCAAAGTAATCCACATCCATTTAGAGAAATACTTCTCCAATTCAGATTTTTAAAAAATTATCAGCGGTATGTCATTGTTTGGGGGGAAAATCAAAGCCCAATTGTCATCCTAAATGTTTTCCGTTCCAGCCATTTGTCCATTATTATGTGGATGCCACTGCCATGACATTCGCGTGGTTATCCTTGACCTACAGTTACACACACACATCTTCAGTAGGATGCTAAAATAATAAAAGCAAAGATATGATTTTCTTCCGAGGGACCTAATTTTAATAAAAATGTGGACTGAGTTTTATATCTGCATCTTGTCATCTGCAATCGCCTTTATTTCCTTGAGGACTGTCTGGAGTGCCCTCAGCTGTCCCCATGGTGCCATAACATTTCCTCGCTGGCTCACACAGGGGACCTTTATTTCTGAATCACTCATCAAGGAGTTAACTAAATGCAACCCAGTGTGTTTGTGACACTTTGAAGTAAATGTTTACTGTGTTAGATGCCAGCTGCCCAAGCAGATATTTGCCTCAAATTAATTTCGACGACAACGTTAGGTTTGGATTTGTGTTATTTTTCCTGGAATTTCCTTATATAATTCAGTATTTGTTCGAATGAAAAGAAGGGTGACCGAATTACTTATTTTTCTTATAGATGTCTCTCAGTCTTTCGAAGATAAAAAACACTCTCACTTATTCCCCTGTAAATATTCTAATTTAAATGTTTATTGGCAAGAAAATTTTCCAGGCAATTTTCTTGTTAATCCATTAATGAATATGCTTCTGACAGATGGCGCTTTTCTTGTAATTAATGTTATTTTTTGCCTACAGATAATATCAAGTCCTTTCGCAAAGCTAAATGTTCTTGTCGCCGACTCAGGCTACTACTTCGTGACTTCATTTCATCACCAGATTTCTTAGAAGACTAATTTCCAGTCGCTTCCTTGCCCTTGGATCCAGTCTTCAGCCTAAAGATGTTTTACCTTCATCTAGGTTAACTGTGCATGGGATCCAGAAGGATTTGTAGGATTAAAGGAAAGGTTTCCGGTTGCTTTAGCACAAAATAATAATACATTTCAAGGAGAGATGAGTGTGTGGCTCTGCTCCCGACCCTGGAATGTTCCTACTCTGAACCGGGCGTACCTCACACCACACTTTGTACAAATGTTCCACTGACATCTCAGGAAGGCTCTCCCGGCCCCAGTGGGCACCAGATAAGTGAAGAGAAATGTATTCTTCTCTCCTTGTCTTTTTCATTGTGAAACATTTTAAGCATACCGAAAATGTATAGACAAATAAAAGAAGTACCCAAATGCTTATAATCCAGCTTTATTGAATCTTAACACTGTCCCATATTTTATTTTGTTTTCAAGGAACTAACACGTTTGGATATCGATGAAGCCCTCCGTGTGCCTTTCCCAGATCTCATTCCCCTCCCTTCACCTGCTATGCTCTGATTCCTGAATTTGGTGAGTATTTGTCTTCCATGTTTCATGTGTGTGCAATATAGATAGAAAGACAAATATATATAATTATTTTGTATGTCTTAAAACTTCATATAAATTGTATGGTTCTAAAGGTGTCATTTTAACTTTTTCTTAGCGCTATGTATTTTTAGACTTATCCACATAGCTCATTTTAAATGCTGTATGGTATTTTACGGTATGAAAACACCAGAATTCATATGCCCATTCTCGTGTTGCTGCGGATTTGGTAACTTCACATTTCTGTTATACTAACAATGCTGCAGTGAACTTTTTGTTCATGTCTCCATGCGTGTGGAATGTGAGGATTTCTCTGGGTTATATTCCTAGAAAGGAGATTTCTACCATACATTGTGCACAACTACAGTTTCTAAGAACTAAGGAATTCTTGAGCGCAGTCATGTAAATTTCCCCCAGTACCCCACAATATTTGATTTCTATGCTTCCTCAACTATAAGTCTGATTGTCTAATTTTTCTGTTTTTTTTTTCAATTTTATGTTTATGAACTGGTAGCTCATTATATTTGCAATGATCATTTCTCTGATTATTAATGATGTTCAGCATCTTTATTATTAATTGATGTAAATTTCTTTCATATCCTTTGTCCATTTTTCCAGAAGTTTCTTTAAATATTGATTTTTAAGATGTCTTGATATTTTCTGAACACTAACTCTAATCTGAGGCTCGTCTGCTTTTCTGTTGCCCTTGGGAAAATTGCCACTATTGGGAGTGGTAACAAAAAGAGTATGTTTTGTCCTATTTTCCCTGTTGCTCTTCACTGTTTCTGCTATTTATTATTTTAAGAGAAGTGCACATGGACAGAGAGAGGATGATTAGAATAAAATCACCAACTGGTATTTGCTAGCCTTGTCGTTGCCTTCTTTCTGACTCCTGAAAATTAAGAATATTTCCAAGGTCATGTAATACCCTTTTGGCTGAACATAGTGATTACAAACGACTGAAAAGCTCTCAAGTGAACAAACTCTCTTTTCCCCACTACACCATGGAATCAGAAAATTATATAGCAAGAAAGGACCTTTGAGTTCATTTAGGCTGAATGAGTTTGAGTTGAGGTTGTTTCAATAAAACAAACTTCCAATCTGCCTTCTTCCTTCACTCTCCACCACTTCTCTCTGTTTGCTTTTCATTGTAGTGCTTATAATTCTAATTATTCAAAATGTGCTCACTATTTTAGCATATATTAAATCTTCTTGGTTCTTTTCTGCCTCTTCCACTGTAATGCAAGCTTTATGAGGACAAGGACACTATCTTGTTTTGTGCTGAATTCCCCACAACAAAGAACATTAGTAGGTGCTCACCACATATTTGTTTCATGGACTGACTGCCCATGTGCCAGTTACTATAAGAAAAATTCTTGCCCTTAAAGAATTATTGGTAACTGGTCTATGTTCACAGTTGGTTACAGTTTGAAGATGAGAGTTTAGTTCTCCTATTTCCATATTTAAGAGAGTACCACAGTGAAGGGACAAAGGCAAGAATCTATAAATGATAGGGGTTGAGAAAGTAGGACAAGGTATTAAAGCTTTACATGTATTCAGAAATTAATGATACTGAGACAGTCAAGATCAGAATTTGGGGATTGCATTAGGTGGGGATAAAGGTAGGAGTAGATTTTCAACTGAAGATGGCCCACTGGGGTGAGCCTAAGTGACGGCTTCACAAGTAATTTGTGTGAAATTTGCAAAAGTCAATCAGTTCAGACCAACGCCTCTTTCCCCTCCTTCCTGTCACCCTTTCCTTCCTCTTGGTAAACTGGTAGAAGCCACAGGAATTCTTGGAATCTACTAAGGGAATGTTGAGTTCTGGATTTTTTCACTTGTGCAAGATATTTATAAGGTTTGCCACTTTAACGTATTGCTCTAAAGTATAAGTTCTCTGTACATCCTTACCTGACATGCACGCAGCCTCAGTAGAACGCATCAGAGCCCCACAATGATGATGTCCGTGAGTCTCATCGTTTCAACCGGGATTTAAATTCTGACCCTGAATAAGAAAACTTGGAATAGCCTGAAATAATACAGCTTAGACATAGAATAAACATGACACACGTCTTCCTAAATGTGATACCAATCTTAAAAATTTACATGGCAACACCAACAAGGAATTGTGAAACTAAAATAACTTTTCAAACCATTAAAAATTGAAATAAAAAATAAACTATTCTAGAAAAAGTACCCAACTCTATTTCTATTCTCTCTGTAGAAAATGATATGAGAGAAGCACTGTCCTAGGAAGCCACAAACAGAACCCAGGTGAAAAAAAATACAGAGAAATGTATTATGAGTGTTTCAGAGGGATAGATGAGAAAACTAGAGTGCTGATCTTCTGGTTGTCTGATGTTTGTTATACTCAGGTTTGTTGTTGGCTTTTTTAATTTGTAACTTCTCATGCTAATTAAATATTTACCCTTAATCTAATTCTGTATTTGTAATTTTGCAATCTTTTTTTCTTAAGGACTCCTCCCTCCCCCATCCTGAGCCTCTGCCACCCCTAGGTGATCATCTGCCTGGTCAGGGCTGTGCCCACTACATTCTGCCTCCAGTCTGACGGAAGGGAATGAGGCATATCTAGTGGCTTAAGGGCACAGCCCAGAAGTGGAATATGTTAGTTCTAATCTCATGCCATTGTTAAGAAATTTCTCCAAGTAGTCTTTTCTGTAAGACCACATACTCAGCTATGACCCTCTTTCCACGAGAAGGGATTTTGATAGATAATTAGCCACCCCACCACATATGACCCATTAGAAAGGGATGACAGGGACAATCTCCCTGATGTCCTACCCTTTTTCCCTGCCACATTTCACATCCCACAGAGGGGTACCTCAACACAGCCAGACAAGTGGGCATCCAGCCTTCCCTGGTTATGAAAGAGTCACTAACCCTCAAGAAAACCTCCTTCATCTACCAAGCCTAATTGTGAGAAAATTATCTCTGTATTTATAGGTCTGATTCTGATTGTTGTTTGGGTACTCATTGTTTTGTTTTTTAGATCCCACACATGAATGAAATCATATACACGTAAGTCTTTTTCATAAGTAAAATGAAATGCCATGAAACTTGCTCCCTGACCAAGTTCTACTTCTCTGAGTGTAGAGTTCCTTCAAATATTTCTCATGAGGTAGCTCCAGAATTGTTACTTCCATGGATATTCAACTCCTTTCTGAATAGAATTCATTCTTTCAATCCCCCTCTTGAAATGTGAACGTGGTCTGAGAGTATATACACAGTGGATAGCTCCCCCATGCTGGGTGCTTTTATTCTCTTTATATTGCCCAAGTGGTTTCCTTTTCTTTCTTTCTTTTTTTTTTTTTTTTTTGTCAACCCTCATCATAGTAGGTTCCTTCTAAGATTGTAGCAGCAACTGAAGTGCTATGATCTTTCCTCACAAAAAATTCTGGTGAGCTAGCATCCCCACCATATGCAATTACCATTAGCCCAAGTACAATGACTGATAATGTATTCTTGTTAAATTTCATTTTACCAGATTTAGCCCATTGTTTCATCCTGCTGATATGTTTTCATGTCAGGATTTGGAAACCAAGGACATTAAATCTCAGAAGAGGAAAGGTATTATTGCACTAAATTGTCTCTATAATCCAACTTCACAGCGTTGCCTTCTCTGGCACTTACTGTCAATGTTCCCCTCCTGCACCTGTACATCTGCAAGGACACAGAAGACCTGAGCAGTACTATCAACCAACTAGACTTCACAGATCCCCATGAAACATCCAGCCAACAGCGCACTCCTCTCCAGTATACCTGAAACATTCTCCAGGAAAGACCATATTAGGCAATAAAACAACTCCTGATACATTTGAAATGATAGAAATTATACAAAGCATATTCTCTGACCACATTAGAATAAAATGAGAAATCAACAATGAACAGAAATTCAGGAAAATAACACATATGACAGATTCTTAAATAAAAGAGCAAAAAGAAATCACAAGGTAAATTAAAATTACTTTTAGGTGAATGAAAACAATAACACAACATACCAAAACTTACAGGACTCAGTGAAAGCCTGGCATAAAGGGAAATTTATAGGGGAGCCTGGGTGGCTCAGTCATTAAGCGTCTGCCTTCGGCTCAGGTCATGATCCCAGCATCCTGGGATCGAGCCCCACATCGGACTCCCTGCTCAGCGGGAGGCCTGCTTCTCCCTCTCCCACTCCCCCTGCCTGTGTTCTCTCTCTCTCTCTTTGTCTCTCCCTGTCAAATAAATAAATAAAACCTTTTTTTTTCTTTTCTAATTAGAGTTTTTTTTATTATGTTAATCACTATATATTACATCATTTGTTTTGGTGTAGTGTTCCATGATTCATTGTTTGTTCATAACACCCAGTGCTCCATGCAGAATGTGCCCTCTTTAATACCCATCACCAGGCTAACCCATCCCCCTACCCTCCTCCCTTCTAGAACCCTCAGTTTGTTTTTCAGAGTCCATCATCTCTCCTGGTTCGTCTCCCCCTCTGACTTACTTTTTTAAAAAAAAGGGAAATTTATAGCTATACATACAAGTTTCAAAAAGAAGAAAGCTCTCAAATTGATAACCTACCCTTCCACCCTAAGAAACAAGAAAAAGAAGAGCAAACTGCATACAAAAAAAAAAAAAAAAAATAGCAGAGGAAAGTAAATAATGAAGATTAGAGTGGAAATTAATGAAAGAAAGAATAGTAAAACAATAGAGAAAAGTCAAAAAATCCAAAAGCTGAGTCTTTGAAAAGATTAGCAAAATTGACAAAACTTTACCTGGACTGATGAGAAAGAGAAAGAAAGAAAGAGAGAGAGAAGGCTCAAATCACTAAAATAAAAAATGAAACATGAAGCATTACTATTGACTTTACAGAAATCAAAAGGATTACAAGGAAATCCTATGCACAATCGCACACCAACGAATTAGATAAAATATAGGAAAGGACAAGTTCTAAAGAAGACACCAACTACTCAAACTGACTCAAGAAGAAATCTTTTAACAATCTCTCTGAACTTGTCATGTCACTGTCAAAGAAAAGCACACCTGGCGGTAAGAGAGACATTATCCCAGAGGATTACCTTTGAGTAATGGTTGGGAGGCCCGTTGCCACGGGGAGATCACTCTGACCAGGAGAACTGCAAGGGTCTCTAAAGTCAGGCAGAAAAGAGCTTTTCTTGTCTAAGGGGAAGTAAACAAGGCCAGAAACAACCAGTGTGGGAAAGTGTGATGAATCAGCTGGCAGATCAGAAAGTGTTTTACCCTGAGCTCAGCTTATTCCTGGATGGACCTTTAAGGAGGGTCGGTAAGCAGCTCAGGCTCAGGTGAAGTTCAGGGACCAGGAGAAGGAGCTCAACCAACGTTTCCTTAATAAGCTTCTTATTCAATTTGGTCATGGGGATAAAACAGTTCAGCCAATCGTTTAGGAGGCAAGAAATGGGAATTTGGAGGGTTTGTGTTTGACCTTGTCATAGGGGAACCAGGGTCTTATCTAAATCATATGTTTAAGGGTGGTTTCTTGCACCAAGCCAACTCCTGAACACCAAGGGATTCCTGAACACAAATCCTCACTGTTTTCCAGGATTGAAAGTCCTCTGCTCTGATGGAAGAGGGAGGTGGGAGCCTCTCCGGCTGACACAGCAAGCAATGTGCTCCAGGCCCTGCACCCTGGGTCCCTGCAAGGGGCCTAGAACTTGGTCAGTTAGCTTGACTTAACTTGAGACAGGCTCCCTCCTGACTCTCGGCCTTGACCTCCCTTTTCTTGGAACACTGCCTTTAGACAGCTTGGAATCCTGTCTTTCTTCTCAGCCTTTTTAAAGTGTAGACAGATCTCCCATCCTTTATACTTGGGTTTGCAACCCAGGGATGTCTTTCTCAAAGAGCTGGGAGTCATCCCTTTGAAATGTAATTACTGAAGAAGACATTGCCCCTTACCAGGATCTGGTAAGGTAGGAATCTAACTTCAGTAAACGCCAATTAGCAAACACAGATGGTCTGATCCATTGACTAACCCCACCCCTACTGTCCTCCAGTACTTTTCCACTAGTTCACCCTGGCACTGAAAAGCCCTCCCATCTTTCCTTTCAAAGCAGGTGAACTCACTCTCTCTCCACTACTACAATAATCTTGAATAAATTCTCCCTTGCCTGTGTAACTGTCCAGGGCAATTTTTCTTTGACACAACTCCTAGATTAAATTATTGGCATGTTTTTTTGCTGTACTGAAAAATCAGTAATGGGTCTGAGTTCTGGATTCAGGAAAACCTGGAAATAAAGATTGTAAATTAGTTTTGCTCATTAAAAAAAGAAAGAACACGGTAACTAGAATCTGGTGAAGAGATCTTAAAGTGACCAGAGAATCAAGATGATACTCTCTTCCCTTCTTTTACTTCTGAGATTCCTAGGAGCCCAAAAATCCATGCTAGTTTTTTGTTGCAATCTCTGCAGATAAGCCTCATGGTTCCACTTGTGTCTTGCTACCCTGCGTTGAAACAGGGAGGCCCAGATGCTCACTGTAATGTTCTGTCCCCACATGCAGGATGAAGTTCAGAAAACTCCTCTTGAAGGTTACTTTAAAAATAGGAACATCTGCTAAGCCATACATAACCCTCTTTCAACAGCCATATTTGGGGCTGCAAGTCCAGTCCTGGGGCACTAAAAATGAATGCATATATAAATAAAGCAAAACAAACAAACCAAATCAACCTGCAGCTCCAGCAAAAGGCCCACTCAAGTCCTAGAAGGAAAAACAAAATCATCTTTTCAAGTCTATTTAAAACAATGCTATTTATTTAGTATTCATTCCTTTCTGCCTCTCAACTCCCCTTCACCATCTTTGAGATTTGCATATAAATGGCACTCTTTTTATTTCTCCAGAGTTCATCAACCCCTGGTTGCTTATTCCCCACCTGAAGTCTAATCCTTGCTTTGCAACTTCACAATTGGTTGCTGTGGAAATGATTATGTTGTCACAAACAGAGGATTAGGACTTCAGGTGGAGAAGGAGCAGCAGAGAGCAGATGAACTCCTAATAAATAAAGGTTCTGGTATCATGTAAATGCACCAAAATAACAAAAAGAACTGTCATAGGTGGGAAGGGGAGAAAAATGGGGAAAAAATCAAAATAAGATTGTGAGGCACTTCTAAACTAGAAAATTGTTAGCATTTACTCGCAAGAAATCATTTTGCCATGAAATCACAAGTCCAGGGTTAAAATAAAAACACTCCGCCCATCAGTAGGGAAAGATTGAGTTCCTCTGGATTCAGGGACTCTAAATATAAGTGAAAGATGTAGAGGAAAAATAAAGGAAAGAAACTGAGACTGATTCATAAAAATGATAGCAGTTCTGATCCCCGAGATAATTTACACACTCACAAAATGTCAGCATTAGCATCAAGATTGTCACTGTCATTTAACAACATTACCTAGAAAAGTCATTGCCAAGGTCAGGCAACATCTGATTAGATAATTGCAGCGCATTTATATAGGTTTAGAGTCGCACCCTCAACCAGTGAAAATATGGAAGGCAAGTGTTTCTTCACTCTACTAACCAGACCAACCAACCAGAGAAGCTGGAGAGGAAAGCATCTGGGGAGCTTGATTGGCTGGTGAATGGGATAAGGTCAACCAAACAAGTGGGTTTGCGAATTGTAAACCTGCAGGTGCCCTCAGTCTCCACTGGAGGTCACAGAGAAGTTCTTGAAGAGATTGAGGGCAGCATATAGCATTTGGAGTTGCTTTCCCTTTCCCTATTACTTTCCTTAACAGTAGTGCTTTCTCTCATTTTCCACTAAGTTTGTAAAGAGGATAAATACCTGCATCGTATAATTGCTTTTGTACCTTTATGCAGGAGTCCTTCCAAGGGACCAGCACTGTTTGCACTTGATCCACAGTGGATAGGAGCACATTTCCCCATAAGCATAGCTGTTTGCCTGGAATATTCATCTCTTTCCATTAACCAGTGTAAAATAGCTCTTGTTTTCTCCGCTTTGAATAAGACGACAACACTGCCATCCAAAGAAAATTTTTCAATACTTACTGGAATGTTCAAAAGCATCAGTGAAGCTGTATGTGCAGCCATAAAATGACATTGAGAGCCGTCCACAGATATTGGCAATCACAGATCCAAGGACTAGACAATTACAGTCATTATTGGCCCTTGTGCTTGAAAACATCAATTCTCTTTTTCTCGCCTGAAATTGTATGATCTCTTTACATGTGAGATTTCTAGGATGCATTAAAGAGAGGAGCTCTTTGTTAGTAAGCAGATAATATTCCTTTTAAAAGTGGGTAGAAGGGGACAGAGAAAGAGAGAATGAGGAAATAAGCCCTTTCTCTTAGCAGCCTTAAAAGAAAATGCCTCTGGTATATGCTGGCCTTCCAAGTGGTCCTCTCTTGAGACCTGAGTGCTGGACAGAAATAAAGCTATGAGCTTTGACCTTTGGTTCTGGGCACCAGAAGCCAGTGTCTCCAGGTCTGGGCTTCTGGCACCTTCTACAGGATCAGGCCTAAGCCTCAGGGAGAAAAGACTGTCAGTCACAGGGCTACAGCTGGGACAAGAGAAGGAAGGAGGGCAGAAGGCAGATGCCCCCAACTTGACATCAGCCCATGACCTTGGAGTTGTAACCCACTGCTGCTGACGTCTTGCCTTCATAGAGGTATTCCGATGCAGTTTTCCAACAGATTCGGATATGTTATTGTCCCTCCAACCCAGGTGGCCTATCCTGACAACTCTGAGTATAGCTACACTCTGAACAATGACAAATGTAGAGAGGAAGCAGGCTCAAGCTTCCCATTTCTTGAGGAAATTAAGGACATTTAAAACGAAGCAAGAAGGCAAGGACCTTGGCAGCGAGCTAAAGGCACAGAGGGGAAGAAGGAGCCTGGTTTGGTGTAGATCACGGTGGCGTCTTTCTAAGGAAAGGAAAAGGTCCTTCCTGAGGTTGTATGAAATCAGAAAAAAACACAACTCTGTCACCCAACACAGAACAGGAAGAGCGACTCAGGGCAGCTTAGATGACAGAAAACTGACAGTTTCTATCCATGTGAAAAGGCAAGTTAAACTCATTTACAAGGGTCAGTCCACTCCTTTTCAAACCAATTCAGGAACTGTATCAAGGAGTGGAGTCACCACCCTAGTTTATTAGCATTTTTAGCAGGAATGTCAGTCAAATGTAGAGCCGGGCTTTTTGTCTCCATGCTTTCCTCTTTGTACCCTCCCTGCCAAACATGAGTTGGAAACCGAGGCCCTTTTCAATAAGAAAGTCCAAAAGAGTCTGGTTAAAGCGTAGCTCCAAAATTAGGTTCCTCTCTAAGACGTTTAGGATACAAAACCTTTCACGGGTTAAGCCAAACCATCAGCAATAGGTATTGAAGCCCTTCACTCACCCAGCAAATATTTATGGAGAGCCCACCAGGCTGAGGGAGCACAGATGAGAAAAATGGAGCCAGCCTTTGTGGGTCTTCATCTGAGTACAGGACGCCAAACAGTACCACGCAGATGCACAGGTAGTTAGCAGACGAGAGTTTAATCACGTCATATGAAAACTCTATGTACTAACTCAGGACCAGCTGTTGGCATCATTCAAGCCCCAAGTGCTCTCAGAGGCAAGGGTTCACCCAACTAGAACAGATCAGGAGCCCACTGTCCTGGTTACCACAATTTCAGCAGCACAGTGTGTAGGAAAGTGCTCACACCTTGGAGCCAGACTCCAGGATCCAAGTCCTGATTCTGTTACTCAGTAGCTATATGATATTGGATGGTGTATGCAGACTTTCTGGGCCTCTGTTTCTTCATCTGTAAAATGGGTAGAATCATAGCTCTACTTTCTCCCCATAGGGTTGAAAGACTTATTATAAGAACTTTGTCCAACGCATGATAGATCCCACAAGTATTCATTATTGTGATGAGAACTTACAAAGTTCAAAACGTAGACATTCTGATTCTTTCCATGGAACATGAGGAAACCAGAGTCCCAAAAGATCAAGATGAAACATATTTCTTATGCCTCTGGCCACCTCACTCTTCCACCGCATGTTTCCACAATCACCCCACTTCTTCAGGTCATTATCTTTTTCAGGAACTGCATGCTTCCCTTTTTCCCAGCCATGTGCTGTTTTATTTAACATTTGGTGCTTTTCTGAGAAAGTAAAGAAAACAAAAAGGACCAGTTAGTTAATTTGACTTTAAAATTCCATTTAAGCTATGAGATACACCTTAGAATGTTTGGATAATTAATGCTCACTGCTTTAAACTTCACTCACATGAAGTCCTATGCGCTCTAGAGCATGGGAAGTTTTGCAGATTATCATGTTCTACTGAGGGTCTCTCCAAATTATTTATCATCCAAGGATAGTTATGATTACATTCAGGGAAATGGAAGGCAGGAGGAAACACTTTAGGGGAAAATAAAGCACTTCTCAAATGATTTCCTAGTTTCATCGTGTTCTGTTCTGTTTACCTCTGTCAGTGAGGGCTAACTGTGCCCTCCCAGAGCTTGTCACCTGCATCATAAGGGATTTGTCCTTCAGATGGAACAAAATGATATCCCCTAGTTTTAAAGGGGATGAGTATCTCTTCTGGTAGAGGACCCCTCTTCCTGCTTCTATAAATAAGCTGTAAGGACTCTGGCAACTTTCTCTGGAGAGCCCAAGGGAACCAATTCCTTTGCTGAGACTTCTGCCACCATCTGCACCTTTAACACCTGGCTACAGATTAATCTGCTAATATTAAGACATACTTTTGACAGTCTGTGTTTCCCTCTTCAAGTCAAAAAGAAATAATTTCGTTATGCACTCCCTTTATTCTTCCTATCCAAAGAATTGAAGTGATTTCTTCTCCCTCATCATCTCTACGGTGTGATGTCCTTCCTTAAGACAAGACAGGGCGTTATTGTGCTTCAGGATGGTGTTGAAGATCTGTGTGGGTGCGTGCGCGCGCGCGCGCGTGTGTGTGTGTGTGTGTGTGTGTGAGAGAGAGAGAGAGAGAGAGAGAGAGAGAGAGAGAGAGATCTTGCACATTCACATATGGCTAAGATTTCATATATAATTATATCTTTACAAAGCGCTTAAGAAACAAGGACAAGAAATAGCCAGAAAAAATATTCCATTTGGGTGAAAAAAAAAATCTTACAATAAACAACACTTTCTCTTCCTCTTCTTTTGTTCTTTGTAACTGAAGTCATTAACAGAACAACCAGATCTTTCTTTCACAGTGAATCTGCTCCAGCTGTAGTTCCCTCATGGACGGTTGTCTTTCTGTGCCTCACACTCCTGACTAGAATCTGTGTGGATGGCCTGTTTTCCAACACCGCCCCTTCCTCAGGATGACCCCAGAGCACCAGCCACGCAGGACGCTGCACACTCTAGGGACATACATGCCAGGTAGGAATAAGTGCAGTGAGCAGGCTCGCTTATCCTGAGTTATCACAGAACCCTGCAAATCTTTGAGCCAGTCCAAGCTTGGAATGAGATTTGTTGGCTCCTCGCTCCACACTGACAGGGTAGGCACCAGCCAATTCCTGAAATTCGAAAGTTCGCTCCTGTGACCTCAGTCACTGCACAACTTTGGGCGCCATTCACATAGACTAGGAGGTACACCACAATCTATGGGGGTCCAGCCAGCCCAGCGTCCTCTTTGACACAAAAGGTGTCATGTCTACCCCACATCCCTCTGCTCTCTTTCCTTGACCTGTTCTTGAGGAAGGATCTGATACTAGAATTTTACTACAGCAAAAATGTAAGCTGATGCCAAATTACGCAGAGACATTTCTAAAGCCCTGTAATTGAGACTAAAAGCTGTCATTCTCTCAATAAACATTACTGCATTCCTCCTAAGCATCAGTCACCATGCTCCATTCTGGAATTAGAAAAACTACATTTGTAGAGTGCTTCACATATTTACAAAAACCTTTTCGTAGTTCAGTTCAGAATACCAAGAGTCACCAGCTAATACATGTGCTGTCCTTGCTTTGTTCCTTATATAATTTGAGGACAATGATCACTGTTTTATATTTCATAAGGAAGGTGAGAATCACAAGATTGCTTCAATCAGATTTCCAAAGCAAAGAGACTTGAAATGGCCAAAAATTAATACTCCAACTTAACGGTGACTCTGAGAACTAGAAACAACCATCAGATCAACTGTTCTCCAATGAGTGAAATAAGGAAGGAAAAAGTTGGTGTTTTCCATCAGTACAAAAAAAGCTGAATTTTATGTGAAAGATTTTTTTTTTGCAATTGGCAATTCTACATACAATTTTATCATATTGGAAAGCCGTTTTTCAAGAACAAATGGGGTTTGCTATTTTCCAAGCACTGCGATCAGCACCATGAATGGCAACTTAAAACCATCATTCGGGATTGTGAGAAATTTAGTATATATTGTTATTTAATTTTGCAATAACATATAACATAGATTGACAGAAACATGTATAGAGTATGTTAAAATAACTCCCCAAATATCACCACAGGAGAAGTGAGGAAACCCCCACTGGCCATCTCAGGATTGTCTCAGAAGAGAGAATTCAGAAGTGGGATAGTTACTGAGCCTTGGGTTCTGGTCTCAGGTCATTTGAAGGCAGATCTCTTAACACAGGACATTAATTGGGAGTAAGCACAATTTCTGACATAATTTAGGATTGGAGGACACAAGACCAAGGAAGCTGTTTGCTCAGGTGAAGAGTATTGTCTCCAAATAGTTGATCCGTAGGCATATCCTGAAGCAAACACTGAAGATATTTACTGGTTTGTGGTCTTCTGTTTCCTAGGAAAATATTCCTGAAGCAAACAACAAAGTTATACTTATCTAGGTGTTCTACAGTCTCATTGACATTATATTAACACAGGTGATCTCAGTTCACAGGTGTCTTTTGGTTTGCAAAGATACAGCTGTTAAAGCAATAGACACTCTTTTTTGTAACATATTTATTCGTACCCTCAAAAATTATTAAGTTCTGAGACATCAAAGTCCTTGTCTGTAACTTAGGGAATGCCAAGATAAACTATGAGTCCTAACACTGAGAAGGTTAAGCAATAAGAAATATAAAATTTAAAAAATTTTTTAAAAAATTAAAATATATATATATAATTAGATAAAATACAGATAAAAATTTGGTGCCATAAAATAAAAAAAAAAAAAGATGAATTCCTGAGGGAGAGTTCTGAAAAGCAAAAGATTTTATCATCTGGGAGATTTGGAGATAGTTTTGCAGAAGAGGTGATAAACTCTGAAGGAAGCGAGAATGGGGCATGCAGAGATGAGGAGAGAGACCCACCCCCAAGTGGATGGATGAGCCTGAGCAAGGAAAACGGACATTAGTGAGAAATGAACAAATTTGCCTAATGCAAAAATGGGTGGGAAATAAAATCTTAGACAAATCTGGGGATTATATACTGGAGGAAGTTGAAAGCTAGGCTAAATTATTTTTTGTGCTTTTATTTGATGGCAAATAAGAAACATGTGATGGTTGGATAATAATACATAATTTTATACAGGCCTGTGTTCCAAGGAGATTCATCTAGGAGCTGTATGAAATATGAAACGCCTTCTGTTTCTAGAAAAGTACATAGTAGATAATCTGCAAACTTTTCTTCTGCAAAATATCCAAACATGTTGACTAAAACACAACAAACATTCTCTCAAATATCCAGCTTGCAAGAAAGTAAGGGAAATCTACAGGGTCCAAAAGTAGATAAAGCTGAATCAGCAATCATTTACCCCCGGCGGGGGTTGATTCACCACAGGTATTCCGAGGTCAGGATGAAGCCTTGCAACCCTTGCAAGCTGGTTCCACACGTGTATGGAAAGCCTGAAGAATTTAAAGCTAATCTTTCAGTAAAAAAGCAGAGTAACGAAGAAAATCCATCTACCAGTGAAGGGAGACAATAAAAGCAGAACTGAGAATCCAGAATGTGGAACCATACCTACGTAAACCCTGATTTATACAATTGCACACCATGAGATCTTCACTTATATTTGTAAAGTAACTTGTTAAGTTAGGTGACGTGTATATTGCTGATCATTAAATTATTATTCCTACCTGCTTGTACGCCTGAGTTCTTTAATTACAGAAAATTCTGAACATGTCAAAAATAGACAAAATAGAATAACAAACCCCCATAAAGCCATTGCCAAGTTTCAACAATAATCAATACATAGTAAATCTTGCTTCTTCTAAAACTGTTCTCACTCTCTTCAATCTTAGATTATTTTCAGGCAAATCTCAGATACTCTTTACTTTTATTCCATGAAAACTTCAGGACGTGTATCTAGAAGGAGAAGACTTTTAAACTGTCAATATTACTATTATAAAACAATAAAAAGTTAACAATTATTTCTTGGTATTATGAAATCAATGATCAAAATTACCCAACCATTCCACAATTTTGTTTGGTTTTGTTTTTGCCTGAAGTTTGCTTGATCATGCTGGAATGCATTTGATTGATATGCCTCTCAAGTTTTTAATCTATGGTTTCTGCTCTTTTTTTATGGAAATTTACTTTTTGAAGTGGAATATTTGTCCTTCAGAGTTTCTCACATTCTAAATTTTGCTGATTACATTTGATTGATGTTGTTTAAGGTTAGCTTGTTTGTTTCAGAAAGAACATTCCATAAGTGGTGGTGTATACTTCCTATTGAAGGACATCAAGAGCGGCATAGTGTCTGACTGTGTTTTGTTAAGATTAATCAGTTGATTTAGGAGTTGTCAGCTTGATTTATGCATTAGAAAAATCTCCACTGGCTTTTTAGCTTGTTGATCATTTCTTGATTCCAATTTTCCATTAATATTCTAATAGCTGGGCTTTCTATTAAAGAAAAAAGAACTTTTCCATCAATGGTTTTTCATTACTTTGAGATAGAGTACATATAGTAAGATCAAGTTATTTCTTAATTACTTTCCCTTTATTTACCAGTTTTCAAAATAATAAATTGGTTTTCTATGATCCTCCATAGGTCACCAAAGAGATTATTTTGACATGTCATCTATCCCACTTGAGTATGTGGTAGTAACATTGATGATGTGTTTTAATCCAGTGGCAGTGGAATCCTTTTGATTTGTCTTTGATAACTTTCTTGCTTTTTGGCACAACAAGATGTTCTAGGCTCATCTGGTCCTTTTCTTTTGTAATATCTAGAATCAGTAACTTTTCAAGAATTTAGAGACTATAATCTAGACAATAGGGATGCTCATTGCTACTAGATTCACCACTGTTCCTTTTTTTTTTTTCCTACTTCACTTACCCCCCACCCACCACCCCTCTGTTTGTTCTCTATAGTTAAGAGTCTGTTTCTTGGTCCGACTCTCTTTTTCCTTTGTTCATTTGTTTTGTCTCTTAAATTCCACATATGAGTGAAATCATATGATATTTGTCTTTCTCTGACTGACTTAGTTCATTAACATTATACTCTCTGGCTCCATCTATGTTGTTGCAAATGGCAAGATTTCCATCTTTTTTATGGCTTAATAATATTCCATTGTGTGTGTGTGTGTATACCACCTCTTCTTTATCCATTCATCTATCAGTGGACCCTTGGGCTGCTTCCATGATTTGGCTATTGTAAATAATGCGGCAATCAACACAGGAGTGCATGTATCCCTTTGAATTAGTGTTTTTGTATTTTTCTGGTAAATATCCAGTAGTGTGATTACTAGATCAAAAGGTTGTTCTATTTTTAACTTTCTGAGAAACCTCCATACTGTTTTCCACAGTGACTGCACCAATTTGCATTCCCACCAACAGTGCATGAGCGTTTCCTTCTCTCCACATCCTCACCAACACTTGATATTTCTTGTGTTTTTGATTTTAGCCATTCTGACAAGTGTGAGGTGATATCTCATTTTGGTTTTAATTTGCATTTCCCTGGTGATGAGTTACACTGAGCATCTTTTCATGTGTCTGTTGGCCATCTGGATGTCTTCTTTGGAGACATGTCTGCTCATGGACTTGTCCTATTTCTAGGCCTAAAATTTTTAGTGGGCCACATTAGAAAATACAAACTTTTTTTTAAAGAGAAAAGTTATTATGAGTTTATATTAAGGAGGGCACGTGATGTAATGAGCACTGGGTGTTACATGCAACTGAGAAATTGTTGAACACATTATTTGAAAAAATAAATTGTTGAATACATCATCTGAAAAAAAAAGAAAAAAATTTCAATTCAAATTTAGAATTCAGGATTTTTACTTATCTCCTTTGATTTTTTTGTGTGTTGCATTTTCTGTAATGCTAAAACTCTTGGTTACTTATATACCTTTGAAATTTCACCAACACAGTCACACACAAATACACAGAAAACTAAACAGAAGAAGAAGACTGTAGACAGAAAAATCATTGAAAATACTGTTCCTTAAATGTTTCCCAAAGTTTTTTTTAATCCCAGGCCCCAGGTTGAGAAGGAGAATACTTTCCTGTTTTTCTTTTATTAGAACATGTAAAATAACTTGTTTTGACCAAACAGCAAGCAAAAGATCTTGTTTAAGGAAAAAATTATATCATTTGAAATGTAACATAATATAAATTTTAATCATGTGCACTAATCTGAGCGATGAATTTACTTACTTGCAGCAAGGTTTTCTGTCTTAGTTGATGAAGGACATTTGTCTCCAGATATTTTCTTCATGTGTACTTTCGGTAGAAAGTGTAAAGTCTACCTTTAATAAATTTACTTAATATATACCTAACTATTTTTTTCAAATATAGAAATTAAAAAGGTGAAATAAACAATATTTCAAATATGCGTGTATAAGATTTTGGGGGGCATAATAAATCCTTCTGCTTTCAGTACAATAAACACACACACATTTATATAATTAAACATGTTATTCAGGCTTAGTTGTTCCTGTATCTTGCTGATCCTGACCACTCCGTGTTAGCTTTAGCTAGTACCTCAAGGCACAGTGTACACATAGGCAAGCTTTATCCTCAACATTAGCCAAATATCAAATAGTCTTTTTGTTAATTTAGAGAGTTTGAGGCCCATTTCTTGTCTATTGGTTAGGTTATCATTACGTTGTATTGCAAAGTGAGTGACAAAGAGCTTATATTAAGAATAAGAGAAGCGGGGCGCCTGGGTGGCTCAGTTGGTTAAGCGACTGCCTTCGGCTCAGGTCATGATCCCAGGGTCCTGGAATCGAGCCCCGCATCGGGCTCCCTGCTCTGCCAGAAGCCTGCTTCTCCCCCTCCCACTCCCCCTACTTGTGTTCCCTCTCACGCTGTCTCTCTCTCTCCCCATCAATTAAATAAATAAATAAAATCTTAAAAAAAAAATAGGAAAAGCATTGTTTCTGCCATTGTATTTTTGGTTTGTTTGTGCTTAATTCCTCCTATTTTGTTGTCATTTTCCTGGCACTTTTAAGCATTTTCTTTTGTGAGGGCTTGTTTAGTTAGCGCTAGATAAAATAATCTGTAGATCCGTTATCAGCACATACCTAACTGAGACACAAGGCGTGATGTGGCGAAAAAGGCATAAGTGAGGGCACTATGTGCACCCCTGGAGAGGAGCTCCCACTACCTTCTCTTGCCAGGTAGCAGGTGAGCCCCCCACCATAGTGCAAGGGAGAGGGTCAATGTAGAGACATACATTAGGTCCTAGTAATGCTTATCTCCTTTTTCTATTTTGTTTTTGAACACAGAATAAGTGTCCCTGGAAAATAAAAGATCTAAAATGTTCTTCCTCCATGCGGATCATTTCATGTCCCCCCTTAGGGTTTATGAATTCTTAGACACACATGAATTCCTAGACACACATGAATTCCTAGACCACAGGAGGCATTCTGATGTCCAAGTCTCATAAAGCACCTTGCCTGCACACCGCAAACATCTCCTTTTCCCAGCCAACAATACCCTGACAGGGCTTCCTAGCAGGACATGCTCCGCCCCCCACCCCCCGTTCTGCCAAAACTCACCCTTGAAAAAAAATCTCTGAACGGGATGGTGCCTGCAGAAATCCAGGTGAGAAATAAAAAAACTAGAAGCTCTTAAAAAGGAGGAGAGCAAAAAAGAAAGTATCGGCAGCCTATCTGACTTAACTTGGCAAATGATTCAGTGTGGGACCAAAGGAGAAAATCTGTATTTTCTTCAAAGTATGGAAGTTTCATGTCCAGATGCCTAGAGGTTTAGGGTGGGTGGGGGTAGCAGTGCTGTGGAGACACACAGTAGGAGGGACCCAAGGGGGGAAAAAGGGTCAAACCATTTTTGAACACCAAGCCTTAGAGCTGGGGATCTTCTGAGTATTTAACTGGGGAAGCAAAACTGGAATTTAGTGGATGGCCAAGTCTGGAAATCAATCTTTTAGAGTTAGTTCTCATATTTGCAATACTGAAACATATGGTAACTAGGATAAACAATGTTGAAAGGGAAGAAAAGAATGAAAACAAAGAAGTTATTGCCAGGGAATTATATTTTACAGGTTGGAAGAAGGGTGGAGATAAACAGTTATAAAAGGAAAATCAGAAAGCCGTGTCCTCATGGCAAAAAAAAAGGGAGTTTCTACAAGAGGATGCTCGATAATGCCCAATGTAGAAAGGAGACTTAAAAACGTGAGAAATAATAATCCATTATAATTGGAACCTTCAATATCACTGCTTTGTGTATTTTTCTTTGAGGGAGAAGGAAATTTCCAGTTAACGGTGCGATTTTCAAGGTAATAAGCAGGAAGGGAGAAAGCACATGCAGGTTTTTCTTTAAAGCCGTTTGGCAGTGATAAGAAGATATGAGATGTAGATAAGCTTGATTTTCAGTTGCTATTCGGTGGAAACAAGATGAGATATCGAGTTTTTAGACTTAAGAAAGACCCAGAGGGATGCACAAATTAAAAATATAAAAAAATATACAAATCATTCATTACTAGTGGAAATGCAAAATGGCACAGCCACTTTGGAAAACAGTCTGGTGGTTTCTTACAAAGCTAAACATATTCTTACCATATGATCCAGCAGTCGTGCTCCTTGGTATTTACCCGAGGGAGTTGATACTTATGCCCACACAAAAACCTGCACACAGATGTTTACAGCAGCTTTAGTCATAGTTGCCAAAACTTGGAAGCAACCAAGATGTTCTCAGTAGGTGAGTGGAAAACCTGTGGTATTTCCAGACAACAGAATATTATTTAGCCCCAAGAAGAAATGAATTACAAGCCACGAAGGACACTTAAGTGCAAATCACTAAGTGAAAGAAGCCAATTTGAAAACGCTACATACTATATGATCCCAACTATATGACATTCTGGAAAAGGTAAAACTACGGAAATAGTAAAAAGATCAGTGGTTGCCAGGAGTTAGGAAGAAGGGAGGGATGAATAGATGGAGCACAGAGGATTTTTAGGACAGTGAAATTACTCTGTAGGATACTGTAATGGCAGATGCGTGTCCTTTACACATTCATACAAAACCAGTAGAACCTAAAACAGCAAGAATGAACACTAATGTAAATGATAGACTCCAAATGATAATGACACGTCGATGCAGGTTCATCAAATGTAACAAATGTACCACTCTGGTGGACAGTGGTGATAAGGGAGCAGGCTCTGCTTATGTGGGGGCATAAGATAAATGGGAGATCTCCATATCTTCCTCTCAATTTTGCAAGCCTAAAGCTGCTCGAAAGAATAAAATCTATTTTTATAAAATAAAAAGAATTGTTGGTAGAGGACTGACATAATATACATATATTATTTATCAAATTTATATTCACCTAAGCCTCCTAAAAAGGAAAAGTGTGCTGCTAATCCTGGAGTTTGAATATACTCTAAGTGCTTCACAATCATGACAGCTATAAATTGACCTTAAACTTTTTCTACAAATCATAAGAATAGTGCACAAGCTGAGAAAGGGGCTCCTTTGCTTTCCAGGGAAGGCAACCAGGTCTTGAGTCCCTTATCACATATCTACTCCTCTTTTGTCTGATAATCAGTGGCTTGAATCAAGAGTAGCCAACATTAGGGGGCTTGAGATGTAGGTTAAGAAAGGGATCTGCCTCAGTGTTGGACTGACTGACCAGGAGCCCCTCAGTGCACCTTTGGCTCACTCTCGCTCATTTGGGGTTCTGGGTATTTGCAGTTTATTTTTTTAAGTTTTTTTTTTTTTTATTATTTATTTGACAAGCAGGGGGAGCGGCAGGGAGAGGGAGAAGCAGGCTCCCGCTGAGCAGGGAGCCCGATTCGAGGCTCGATCCCAGAACCCTGGGATCATGACCTGAGCTGAAGGCAGACGCTTAACCGACTGAGCCACCCGGGCGCCCCAGGCATTTGCAGTTTAACAGTGATGGTAAGCCTCTTGCCCTGGACTAGACTCTTGAACAGGATTGTTCATTCCTCACCAAATCTATGTTGGACTCTCTGCGGGTACGTTATGTACCTTCCAGACTGTACATGGAAATCTTCCTGTAAGACTTTTAAAGTAATTATGCAATAGAGACATTACAAGTGTTTGTTAACAAAATTTACCTATTTTCTTGTTTTCACTTTCCAGTGCTTAAAATCTAAGCACTTACATCAGCTCAGGGAAAGCATCTTCTTTTGTCTTAAATGGAAGTCCAAAAAAGAGAGGTCCCAAAGATAGAGGCTTGGAGATTTGAAGGGCAGAAGAGAGACATTAATTAGATCATTGGCATTTTGGACCCAAAGTAAGAAGCAGACCTTAATCACGGAAGCTATCCCTGTTCAGAAAATACTAATGTAATGTGTGCTGGCATACATGATGCCAGGAATTATGAATAAGACCTGATACTTCATGAGATACAGAGAAATGAACAAATGTAGGTGTTTAGAAAATGGAATATATAACAAGCTGGTGATAAGACAGCTTAATTAGGAATAAATTAAATCTAGGAGTAATAAACCAACACAATGCATATTTTAAAGCAGGTGATAATTTTCTGTGCGTGAACCTGCCTCTTAGACAACTGAAACCCTAGTCATTCTAATTATTTTCCCAGAGCTACACATTTAGGCAACATGTGCCTGCAACTAGCCTCCCCCATTTACAAGCAAGAGATGTTATTAGAGCTCTCCACATGATACGCCAGGAAGTAAAGTGCTCTCAGGAATTCACAGGACATTCTTGGCTCTCCCCCCCATCTCCAGCTCTCTTGTTCTCGCAAATACTCGCTTTCTCTCTGCCCTTGACTCTTTTCCTCTCCGTAGAATGAGTTCACTCAGTTTCCCTGTTAAGAAGTTTCTGCTTTCCTCCTTGTTGGAGGCAAGGAGAGAGACCCAGATAGCCCACTCTACATACCCAGTCTGATCCTGGAGAACACAGAAAGACCGATCACCCTAGTTTGAGACTCATAACGTTTCATGAACTGATCAATGAGTCAGGTGGATAGTATCTACATTGACCAGAGCTAACAAAATAGATGCCCACTAAATATGTCATGATTTCTCTCTAATATGTTAAGTTCCTATTAGTCATTTAGAAGGAGTTATTCATTCTTATTATTCAGAAGTCATTCAAATGCCACTGGGTAGTGGCATTTTAGTGAAACTTGCTTTCTCAGCCTCCCTGGTAGCTACTAGGTACAGTAAGGCAACCAACCATCCCAGCTTGCCCTAAACTGAGGAGCTTCCTGGAACACGAGACTTCCAATCCTGAAATCAGTATAGTCCCAAGCAAACTGGGACAGTTGGTCACCCTGCGAGCAGAGTGACCCAGTTTCTCTTACTCAAACATACATAGGACACCGATTCAGAGGGGCTCTGATTTGCAGAAGTAGATGAGGCACTGGCTTAATCTCTTCAGGCTGCTAATAACAGAATGCCATAAACTAGCTGGTGAATAAACAGAAAAAATTTACTTCTCACATTTGGAGGCTGGGGAAGTCCAAGATCATGGTGCCAACAATTAGTGTCTGGTGAGAGCCCACTTCCCGGTTCATAGATGCAATCTTGTCACCGTGTCTTCACATAGCTAGACGGTGAGGGACCTCTCCCACAAGGCACCAGTCGCATTCATGGAGGCTCCACTCTCCTGACTGAATCACATCCCAAAGGCTGGGCCACCTCCTAATGCCATCACTGTGGGGGTTAGGTTTTCAGCATATGAATTTGGGGATGACATGAACATTCTATTCAGTCCATTGCAAACACAGAATTTGTCCTGGTGTGGATGATGTTGAAGACATTCAGCATCCCAAAGCAACAACTTCTTCTCAGGCCCACTGGGGCCCCATCCATGTCTGCCATTATTCAGGCATGAGGGGTGCTATTTGTGTCCCGAAGTAATAATCATGCCATTGTCATCACTAGAATTATCTGTGTGCGATTTGGGCAATGTTTTGGTTACCTAGTCATCAAGACTGGGTCTTAACCACCTCAGAGACTCCATGAATTATTAAATGTCCTTAGTACATTCCTTTCCTTCCTAAGAGTGAAAAGAGTGACTTTTGCAAGCATCAAGCTTGATACACTCTGAGAGTTGGAAAACCAGTCCATTTGATCCTCAATTTCATCATCTCCAAGATGAGAACAGTAATGTTCTCTCTGGCTACCTCAAAAGTTGCTGTGAATCTCAGAAGGGATGATATATGTGAAAATATAACACTGTGAAACTCAGTAAGCATATTAGATAATTATTAAAGATTCCACTAGACAGGATGGAGACATCTTTAAGTACTCTGAAAAATAAATGTTTTAACTTCTCCACAAAATGGATCTTGAATGTATTCTTAGATTTCCTGGGTGATACATTTTATCCCGATAAATGGGTTTTGGTATTTTGATTGTATCATCCCTTATAAACAGCCTCAAAGAGTAACACATCCCGGTATCTCCTCCTTCTCTGTGGTTTCATTTTCCATGGTCTCAGTTACCTGTAGTCAGCCGTGGTTGACTCCAGGTCCAATGTCTCTTCTCTCCTTCTATCCTTCTCCACGTGACAGATCCTTCTTTTTGAACAAACTTTGAGCACATCATTCACTGAATCAAATACCAAGTGGCCTTTCTCTGTATTTTCAATGAAATTGAAACTCCTTGAACTGGAATTAAGACTCCACAATTCCTCTCTGCAACCTCTTAACAGCTACCCCCATTTCATACCCTGTGCTCCAGCAAAAACAAATTACTGGATATTACATAAACATAAAACATTATTGGGGCACCTGGGTGGCTCAGTCATTAAGCGCCTGCCTTCGGCTCAGGTCATGATCCCAGGGTCCTGGGATCGAGCCCCGCATCAGGCTCCCTGCTCCGCGGGAAGCCTGCTTCTCCCTCTCCCACTCCCCCTGCTTGTGTTCCCTTTCTCGCTGTGTCTCTCTCTGTCAAATAAATAAAATCTTAAAAAAAAAAAACATAAAACATTATTCATGCCATTTCTTACATTTAATTTGCCTAAAAGCTCCGCCGTTCCCCTTTTTCCCCTGTCAAAAAATCTACCTACCAAGCCCAAAGATCAACACACATGTAAAGTGATTACCTAGTACCTGTTAGGACCATCTCTCCTCTGAACTGTCATGGTGCTTAGGTTGTTTTCCTTTTTATGTATAGTTATGTGTGTACATATTAAGCACCTTGAGATTCAAGTTTAGGCAATTATAATGTAGCGATTGGTATTAGTAGCTCTGGAGTCAGGCACCTCGAGATTTAAATTCTGGTTTTGCTAGTTCTTACCTGAGTGACTTTAAAAAAAAGTCCTAATTACCATAAGTCTCACTTTGCCCAGCTGTGTAATGGGATAATGGTTTCTGTATTATAGGTTTCATATGAGGAATCCATTAGATGGAGTATATTAGTAGAATATCTGAATGTAAACCGTTGCTTGTTGAAAGAACAACTTAAATTTTTTAAAGATATTTTATTGAATAATTAGCTTCTATTCTTGTTACTAGAGCATAGTGGTACTGGGAAGGTTTGTGTGAGGGACCGGCCACAGACAAAGCTGGGTGCCTGAGGGCATTGTGCAGAGCGAGCTAGCATTCATTCATTCCTTCCTTCCCTTACTCATGCATTCTTCCAACAGCCGCTTGTTCTTGGAAACTAGGAGTCAACAGGCATTATAGTAGAAGCTAGTCAAAACTGCACTTTAAACAATCTCCAGTTTTCTGCCATAACTCAGACACTGGTTCTTCTGCAATGTGGATCACGTCTTTGGATCCAGACGGAATGATTAGACCGATTAAGAGAATGTAGTAAAAGTTACTATTATCAACAGGTAGTTGATGGCTTCATGTTCATTATTTCTGTTAACTTTCATAACAGATCTGCAGGTCAATAAAAATATCTTTATTTTACAAATGAGGACACTAGAGGGACTCCTGGGTGGCTCAGTGGGTTAAGCATCTGCTTTCGGCTCAGGTCATGATCCCAGGGTCCTGGGATCGAGCCCCCCATCGGGCGCCTTGCTCAGCATCTCCCTCTGCATCTCCCTCTGCCTGCCACTCCCCCTGCTCGTGCTTTCTCTCTCTCTCTCTCTCTGACAAATAAATAAATAGAAAAAATTAAAAAACAAATGAGGACACTAGAGATCAGAGTTTCAGTAACTTGTCCAACGTCACTGAGTTACCCACCAAATTGAAATCTGATGACAGGTCTGTTGGCTCCAATGACTGGCTTCTTCCTCTCCGCTGCGTGGCATTCAATTTTGTGACAGGTTCACGGCATCAAAGAGGTGAGGGATCCAAAAGTACCACTTCCTCATTTTATACGATGAGAAAAAGAAGCTCCGGTGGAGTCAGTAGAGTTGCCAAAGGTCCCCAGCTAGCCAGCAAAATTTTAAATTGATGCTGCCACACCGTATGGAGTAATAGCGCCATGTAATATCTGCGGAATGGTGTTGATCTCTGCTTCAGCTTATACGTTCCCTACCAAACCCCATCTGCTGACCTCACTGTCTGTATTTACACAGAAGCTATTGTCAGCCATCCTCACGCCCCCAGGAAGAAGCCAATGGGCTTCCCCTTGCCTAAAACTCCGGAGCCCGTGGACGTCACTCTGCCCCGAAGACCTCCTACCTGTGAGGCCCCCTGAAAAGGGGAGTCCAGGACCCATCTGCTCCTGACAAAGCTTTAAGTAGCTTGACCTTTGTAAAATGGAGCTTAACTTTCTCTTTCAACCGTTCTCTAAGAGGCCTTTCCTCTGCACTGGGAAAAATTATTCATTTGAAGGCTTAAGACTCCTACGGCCTCAACAGGGGTTAGGTTTTAAAATGTTTAAATACGAGCGATAGGGACAAAGTGCTACTGCAATCGCTTGTCATTTGATGTTTTAAAAGGACACCAGAAGTTGTTCTGGTCATGCTCCCAGCTGCTCGTGAAACACTAGGCCAGCTCATCAGAACACCTCTCCACTTAACTGGGTAATGACAGCGAACCACTTTACCAGTAGGAGTCATTTCATTGCTGCTTTCTTCCCTCCTGCCCTAACCTGAGGATCGCCACTCAGAAACTGGTTCTCCTGCAACGCAGACCATTTCTCTGGGCCTGGAGGGAGTGCTTAGACAGAAAGGGCCCTATAACTTCAAAAATACCAGCAAATTTCTTATTTAGAGTGTGGGGCAAGAGGTAAGAATTCCTGGCAAAGGGGCGGCCACAGTTTCCCAAACTGGGATGCTCATGAATGCACTTTGACCAAAGATAGAGAGGTCTGCTAATGCTCCCTGACCTATTTATTATTTTCAGTATATATTTTCACTTGATCTCAACAAGATGGTTTTTTAAGAAAAAAAGGAATAGACTTTTTTAGAGTTACACAGATTCTCAAAGCTCTGAGATGACCGTTTTCTGGGTTTCTACACATAAAGGTTTGGAAAAAAATAATTAGATACAAGATATCCTAATAGAATTGAATGAGAGCTACTCATCTGATTAGCAATTAATTGGTAGGAAGTGGGGGGCAGGGCACAGTGGTCATAAAACCCACTGCAAGAGGTTTTGTTGTTTTATTTAAAATATGATTTAGCATGTGCTCGCTTCGGCAGCACATACACTAACATGTGATTCAGCACAAGATACTGAGAAGAAATGATTTTGCCTGTGTCCATGCACTCTAGAGCAATACTACACATCCAGGCATTACTTCACTTAACCAGCAAACATTTGTAACATTCATGGGTTCTGGGACCAGACTGCCTGTGACCTGCCAATGTGTCTCTGCCAGTGTGACCCAGAGAATGGGACTCAGTTTTCTTATCAGTCAGATGATCAAATGAGAGCCCCCTAAACCACGTAGGCTGTAGTGAGGATTAAGTTTGTATAGTCTCCTAGGCCTGCCTGTAACGAAGTACCAGGAACTAGGTGGCTTAAAACAACAGAGATTTGTGCCCTCGTAGTTCTGGAGGCTAGAAATCTGAAATCAAGAAGTCAGTAGGGCTATGCTTCTCTGAAGACTGTAGAGAAAGATCCTTCTTTGCCTCTTCCAGCTCCAGTGGCCCAAGACGTTCCTTGGCTTGTAGACAGATCACCTCCATTCTTTGTCTGTATTTTCACATGGCATTCTCTCCGTGTGTCTGTGTCTTCACATGGCCATCTTCCTTCCGTGGAGGGAAGAATTACAAGGACGCTAGTCAAATAGAATTAAGGGCCTACTTCACTCCAGGGGGACTTCATCTGGTCTAATTATAGCTGCACCAGCTCTATTGTTTTTCTTTCTTTCTCTTTCTCTCTCTCTCGCTCTTTTTTTTTTTTTTTTTTGGTTTTTTTTACTTTTGCTTTTTTGTTTCACCAGCTCTATTTTCAAATGAGCTCACGTTTTGAGGTACTGGGGGGTTAGAACTTATACAAATCTTTTTGGGGGACCCAATCCAACCCATAATGGTAATAGCTTGTTAATATCTGTATCAGGTCATTAAGGTGATTAACATGGTAAGCAGTCAGTGCTTACTAGATCCAACTACTCTTGATATGCCTTGAACCTTATGTCGGGGAGTAAAGATATAGAAAGAGATGATTTGCAGGCTCTGACCTCAAGAAGTTCCCACTGTCGTACATATAGTTTGGCTTAATCTGCTTATTTTGCAAAGGAGAGGGGAGAAAACCATAAAACAAATAAATTATTATCTCTCTGCATTCATTATCAAGCATTACAAAACCTTAGAGGTGTGGCTTCGAACTCCAAGTACAAATATTCTGAGCTCCTTCCTTTTTGGTTCTTGTTGGCAGAGCTGGGGCTGGTTTTGACTCTGGCAAATTCTTTCCACAAATGGGTCTGGGTCCTTACCTCTGGGATCCTTTTCAATTCGGACAACCTATGATTCTGGTATAACTTACAGTGTGCATGGACATATTTCTAAACTTTCCGAGTCATGTTTAATGCTTTTGCCTGATCCTGTTTTGCTTGCTATTCCTGTTCAAACTTCCTTAAACTGCATTTGAGCAGCTATATTCTATTTTCAATCCCAATAAAATTATGCCTGTGCTGGTGTTTGTTTCCTGGTGGCCTTTATGAAAAACAAATACTGTTTGAAAATAATTGCTTTTCTCTTTCACTACATAACCTAGAAGAGCAATTATAAGTCTATTTTTGGTTTAAAAAAAAGTAAGTATAAAATCGGAAACCTCAAGTTTGATCTTTTCTGCATTCTTATATTATAGGATAGATGCTCTCTAAAGAACTCTGATTTCTACTTATGTGAATAAAATAATGCATTCTCTTAGAGATGTATTCTTGAATTTTATCTCTTAGCTCATTGGATGCAATAGTTCCATTTGAAATTCCTTACGATGAAAACATAAATTTAGGCATCCAGCAAGGTTGTTCTAAAGGCAAAATTGAAATGATGTGACTGAATTATTGTAGAAAAGGGGAGTTCCTATAATTCTCCAAATGGCAATTTAAAATTTATGTTATTTGGTTTTGCATCCAGGCACTTGCTTCTACCTTGCTCCCCCGCCCCCACTCGCCTTTTTTATTCCTTTCTAAAACACACTAGAAAGGAGGCATGTGCTCAGAATGTCATTCTTTTTCTAAAAGCCTATCAAATCTTTTGTATTATTCAAACAGCTCTGGAAATTCACCTTTTCCACAAAAGTGTCCTTAATTGAGTTAAATTCGATGAATATTATTGACCACTTGCTATTTTCTAGGCAGCATGCTGGGACACTGAAGACACAAAGACGTCATAGTCTGTCCAGGCTGAGAGGGAAAAAAAAAGAAAAAAGAAATAATAGTGGCTGGCCTTCTCCTGCTGCCATGGGCTCGCCACTGTCCAAGGTCCTAAATTCTTATTTCGCATCCTTTAAAGGGTTAGGCCCCTGAGATACCAACAAATTAATGATACCCCCACTGTGATTAAGAGTCACCTATTTTTTTAAAAAAATGAATAATAAAATGAAAAACCACTTTTCAAGTCCCAGATAGGCAGATCACATAGAGAATAGGGCGGGATTTCGGAGACTTCAGAGGAGGTAACCTTGGAGGCTCAGGCAATTTAAAAAGCAGAGCTTTGAAGTTCGAATTCTTGTCGGAGTGACACGAAAATTAGGAATTTGATAAGTCTTGGGTCAGAAGGATTTAGTAAGGGGCAGTGGGGTAGCAGAGGTGACCTTGGGAGCAGTGTGTGAAGTGACCTTGGGAGCAGTGTGTGAGGTGACCTTGGGAGAAGCGGAGATTGCAATTTGGCTCAGCCTGTAAGTTCAGATACAGAAGACAAGTTGGGCAAAATGATGGGTTTGAACCCCTTGTGACAGAAAACACTGGTGAACTATTGAACAGAGGAATGAAAAGGTGATCTGGTGATTTCAGAATTTTTATCAGCTCTTTATATCAGAGTGAATACAATTACACCCATCTATGAAACATTCACTGGACACATTATATACACATTATTTAGAGTCAGTGTAAATACTGTGCTTCCTTAAAACTTACTTCTGAGCAAAGAGGGCATGGCAAGTGGAAATAAATGGACTTTGGGGGCTGACAGAGCTTGGTCCAAATCCTGGCTCCACCACTTCCTAGCTGTGTGATATTTGTTAAAATTACATAATCTTTCAAAACTGCCTTTCATATTCTGTCAAATGGGGATAAGAGTGCAACAACAGAATTGTTGACAGATTAAATCAAACACCATCAAGTCACCTAACCAACTGGATGGGACAGAGTTAGGTCTCCATAAGTTATTTTCATTTATGTGACGTGGTCAAAGCAGGTACGTTAACGTGCTGCTCAGAGACGGGACATTATGCCGCTGCAACCAGATGGGAGAAACCATGATTTCTATAAGAACTTCCTCAGAAGTTTTTAAAAGATTTGTGAAAGAAAGAGTTGAAATCAACCACAATCTCGCCTTTAGAATATAAGTACAGTCAACACTGTAATGTTGTTTTGCCTAGATTTTTTTTCAAATATCTAATAAGACACTTTTTAAATGCTGCAATGCAAGTTGATGGTTTGATTTAGCATCCATGCATGTGCTATGAATCCAGAGAGGGTGTTAGGTAGTAGGGGATCTGTGTGTCTGAGTCAGCAAAATAAGCTACACTTAGAGCCTAGGTAATGCTGAGAAGGCCGGCGGGGGGGGTGGGGGGGTGGGGAGGGGAACAAGGAGAAAACAAATAAAGCAGAGTTCACAACTTGAAATGACACCTGTGTAAAATAGTGGAGGAAAAGAGCCTCTTGGTGCAGAAATGAGGAAAACAAGCAACAATCAGGGTGGTAAAGGAAATGACTTCATTAACAGTACTTTAGTTTGATGTTTTCATCAGAAACCTAGCTGTGTGTCATTGAGACCCAGGCAGAGTCTGATCTGGGGGCCTGAAGAGTAGCAAAAATGTGAAGTAGCAGGACGAATAATAACCCACAGAGAAGGATCTATGACCAAAAATAAGAGTAACAGTAACCGGGGGTCACCTGGGTGGCTCAGTAGGTTAAGTGTCTGCCTTCGGCTTGGGTTGTGATCTCAGGGTCCTGGGATCGAGCCCCGCATTGGGTTCACTTCTCAGCAGGGAACCTGCTTCTCCCTCTCCCTTGCCCATCTCCCCAGCTTGCATGCTCTCTCTCTCTCTCTGAAATAAATAAACAAAAATCTTAAAAAAAAAAAAAAGTAACAGCAACTGGAAAGCATATGTAGTGTTTTAAGCCACATTGCATGATGTGGATTGAGGTATTCAGAACATCTCAAATCTACAGAGTGAAAAATCTCTGAATTTCCTCACTCTGGACTTCTTACACACAAGCACTGACAGATCGGGAGTCAATGTTCCAGGTAGTCCATCAGTCTGTCGGTCAGCAGTATTTATTGAGCAATTACTATGGTTTAGGCACCCAACATAGTGCTTAACACACAGGAGTGCATGGGTTGAATTACGTCCCCCCCCAAAAAAACATATGTTTAGGTCCTAACCCTTGGAACCTGTGAATGGGACCTTGTTTGGAAATAGAGTCCTTGGGGTGCCTGGGTGGCTCAATCGTTAGGCGTCTGCCTTCAGCTCAGGTCATGATCCCACAGTCCTGGGATCGAGCCCCTCATTGGGCTGCCTGCTCCATGGGAAGCCTGCTTCTCCCTCTCCTGCTCCCCCTGCTTGTGTTCCCTCTCTCACTGTGTCTCTCTCTCTGTCAAATAAACAAATAAAATTTTTTAAAAAAAGGAATTAGAGTCCTTGTAGCTGGAATCAAGTTGAGATGAGGTCATACTGAATTGGGATGGGTCCTAAATCCAGGGACTGGTGTGCTTATAAAGAGAGAGAGAGAGATTTGGAGACCAACAGACACAGAGGAAGATGGCCGTGGGAAGACAGGCAGAAATGGGAGTGTGGAAGCCATAGTCAGGGATTGACAGCCACCAGCAGAAGCGGAAGGGGCAAGGAAGGATTCTTCCCCAGAGCCTTCAGAGGGAACGTGGCCTTGTTGACACCTTGATAATAGTGCAACTATTATCTAATCCCTGGAACTATGAAAGAATGGATTTCTATTGTTTTAAGCCACTCTTGTTGTGGTGCTTTGTTACTGCAGCCTAGAAAACTAACACAGTCTGTGCTCTAGTAGAGCTTATATTTTTTTTTCCGGTGGGGGAAGTGGCAGATAACAGTAATTTACAATTAATATAATTGATATAATATAAATAATTAATATAATTAATAAGAGATTATATGAACAATAAATACTCTGCATAACTTATTTCTGGTGTCGATGAATGTTTTGAATAAATAAAGAAGAGCGGTATCACAGAGGGTACTTGGACGGCTTTGATACCCATGTTTATGTTAAAGACATGACTCTTTGAGGATGAGGCTGGTTGCCAGAAGAACCAGTCCTATGATGAGAGGGTTGCCACTTTCAGCCCTGAGCTCCAAGGAGGAGAGAGGGGCTGGAGGTTGAGTTCAATCACCAGTGGCCAATGAACTAACCAATTATGCCTGTATCACGTAACCATCATAAAAACCCAAAGCAAAGAAGTTCAGAGAGCTTTCAGGTTGATGGACCTGTCATGGTGCTGCGAGGGTGCTGTACCCAGAGAGGCTATGGAAGCTCTGTGCCTCTTCCCACATGCCCTATACATCTTTTCCATTTGGCTGTTCCTGAGTTGTATCCTTTATAATAAACCAGTAATACTAAAGTGTTTCTCCTGAGTTCACTGGGTCATTTTAGCAGATTAATCAACTGAAGGAGGGCATGGTGGGAATCCCCGATTAAGAGCCCATCAGTCAGAAGTCCGGGAGATCTGGACTTGCCGCTGGTGTCTGACCTGTCGACAGCTTATGGTCCTGAGCCTTAAAATGTGAGGTCTGCACACACCCCAGGTAGTTTGTGTCAGATTGCTTGGTGCAGAAAACCCACACATTTGGTGTCAGAAGTGTTGTGAGTAGTAGAGGAAATAGAGCTGTGTTTTTGTTTTGTTTTGTTTTGCTGTTGTTTTTGTTTTGTTTTGTTTTGTTTTACTTTCTGCTTCTCCTTTTTTTAATTTTTTTATTATGTTATGTTAATCACCATACATTACATCATTAGTTCTTGATGTAGTGTTGCATGATTCATTGTTTGTGCATAACACCCAGTGCTCCATGCAGAACGTGCCCTCTTTAATACCCATCACCAGGCTAACCCATCCCCCTACCCCCTCCCCTCTAGAACCCTCAGTTTGTTTCTCAGAGTCCATAATCTCTCATGGTTCCTCTCCCCCTCTGATTTCCCCCCCTTCATTTTTCCCTTCCTACTATCTTCTTCTTCTTTTTATTTTTTAGACATATAATGTATTATTTGTTTCAGAGGTACAGGTCTGTGATTCAAGAGTCTTACACAATTCACAGCACTCACCATAGCACATACCCTTCCCAATGTCTATCACCCAGCCACCCCATCCCTCCCACCCCCCACCACTCCAGCAACCCTCAGTTTGTTTCCTGAGATTAAGAATTCCTCATATCAGTGAGATCATATGATACATGTCTTTCTCTGATTGACGTATTTCGCTTAGCATAATACCCTCTAATTCCATCCACATCGTTGCAAATGCAAGATTTCTTTTTTTGATGGCTGCATAATATTCCATTGTGTGTGTGTGTGTGTGTGTGTGTGTGTGTGTGTGTGTGTGTATACACCACATCTTCTTTATCCATTCATCTGTCGATGGACATCTTTGCAATAGAGCTGTGTTTTTAATGAGCTTAGTGCTTTTGGGAATCAGAAGGAACATCAGTGGGCTGGAGAGTGGCAAAGGGATATGGATGGAGGTGGACTCAGCGAGGACTTTGGGGCCAGGCCGCTGATATCACGGGAAAGAGTTTGGAATCTGTATTGATTACAATGGGGCAGCACAGAAATGCTTAAGAAGAGGAGATTAATGCACTAGAAGGTGATGTGGCTATAGTGTGGAAATGGATTTAGGGGGACAAAGAGACATTGTATTGGTGCTTGGCCTCATGCCAGCTCAGCTGCCAAGCTTTTTAGGACATCCAGTGGAGAAGTCCATGGGTGCTTAGCCATAAGGTTCAAGCTTGAAGGAAAAGGAGGGGACAGGGAGAAAATTTGAGACTCAGCAGTGTGGAGTTTGAATCCAAAAGACAGGAGACTAGACGAGATTGAAAAGACAGCATGCAGCAGGGCAGAAGAAGGGCAGAGGCTGAGGTCCAGGGTTCCCCATCTTGGCCCAGTGGATCAAGTAGAGGCCAAAAAAGTAATGGGGAGTGTCCAGGGAGACAAAGGGCACACAAGGAGCATGCAGGATCACAGTACGGGGAGCGAGTATTTCGAATAGGAGATGGCGGTAAAGAAAATGCTGCTCAAAAGCTGAGTAAGATTTCTGACCTTGAAAAGAGTGGTTTGAATGGTGCAGGGTTGTGAACACCTGACTGGAGGGCTTGCAGCAGAGAAAGGGAGATGAGGAAGGGGAGAAGGGCAAGTACAGTCTATTATTCCTTCCACAGAAGAAAAAATAGAAAAACCTGAACCCAGAGGCTTCGTTTTAAAAATAAATTTGGGGAGGGGCGCCTGGGTGGCTCAGGCAGTTGAACCTCTGACTCTTGGTTTGCGCTGGGATCATGATCTTGTGGTCGGGTGGGCTGGGCTGGGGATCGAGCCCCATGTCGGCCTCCAGGCTCAGCATAGAGTCTGCTTGGGATTCTCACCCTTGCCCTCTGCCCCTCCCTCCCTACAATAAATAAATAAATTTTTAAAAACATAAAATGAAAATAAAAATAAATTTTGGGAAAGCTTTAGAGAGGGTAATAATCAATCACAATTGAGAAATCTATTCTGGGGTCCCTGATTTCACAGATGGAACCTGACACAGAACCTGCCCCGTTGACTCTTCCCGCACCTTGACTCTCTAAGTAGAAACAAAGCCACGAACACCTCCCAGCCTGCTTGCCCCCGCTGATTAAGCAGAACCACTCAGGAATAGCCTCACATTTGAGAGTGCTTTACCTTTATTTTACCCTATTTGATTGTAGGATCTATGTAACTGTGGCCTTTGTTTGTTCTATTCATAATGGTTAAGAGGACAAATTCCCTTATGCAGTAAGTATCCAGATCAGTGGCCCTGGGCAAATGACATCCTTCAAAAATGCAAACAGTTCATAAAGAAGATGAAGATTCTCATGAATACACAAGTATTTGAAATAGGGACAGTTCAGAAGCAGTGGTGCTCCTGACACCTCCCCGAAGTCCTCCTACTGTCAGGACTACAGTTGGCTCTTGGACTGCTTGGAGCTTATGCCAGGGGAGGATCGTGAAATATGGAAGTGAGAGAGACGGTTTTCAGGACTCCTATAAGCTTCGGTTAAATGTGCATATTTGTGATAGTATATCGCTTGTTCCCAGGTTTCTCTTAGGTCCAAATCGTTACAAGTTAAATTATCCACCCAAACTTCCGGAGCAATGAACGTTGAAGAAAGGCCCAACATCGCCACCAGAAGCACTTATTTTCTGATTCCAAAAGGTATTCTTCGCTACAGAATAACATTAGCTACTCAAAACTCCAAATATTTATTGAGCTATTGAGTCCCTATTCTAAGTGCTATATATTTAATATTTCATTTACTAATGTGAACAGCCTTGAGAGATTAGTGCTGTTACGATCACAATTTTACAGGTGAGGGAAGAAGGAAACAGAGGGTTTAAGTAATTTGCCTGTGATTGTTAATTTTCTGTGTTAACTGGGCTGAGTCCCGGTGCCCAGATCTGTGGTTATCCCCTCTGTTTCTGTGAGAGGGTTTGGGGATGTGATTAACATTTAAATTGGTGAACTTTGAATAAAGCAGATTGCCCTGAGTGGGGCTCATCATCCAATTGGTTGAAGGCCTGAATAGAACAAAAGACTGACCTCTCCTGAGCAAGGAGAAATTCTGCCAGCGAATGGCCTTGGGACTTGACCTGCAACAGGGGCTCCTTCCTGGGTCTTCAATCTGTTGGCCCACTGCAGACTTTAGACTTGCCAGCCCCCATAATTGCTTGAGCTGATCTATATATACATATATTATTTCTCTGGAGAACCCAGACTAACACAGTGCCAAGCTCACATAGCTAGGCCGCAGTAGAAATGGGATTTTAACCAGGAAAACTGATAACACACATGAACACACTTCCTTCTATGATCAATACCCCAACTTGCTTTTGAGAATCTACCCTTCTACCTTTCCTCTTGTATACAGCTTTAGAAGATCCTGCCTTCCTCTAGCTAAAAATTTGCCTGGATACAAATTAAGGAAAGAAAGCCTTTTTCTTGGAACACATGAGGATGTAAAAGGGTTAAAAGTGATTTCTTTTGATAGTAACAGACTGAAAAGAAGTTCACTGGTTTCTCCTCATGAGATCCCCTCAGCAACCCCACTTTCTGTGCTCCCTAAAGTTTTCCTTGAATTACATAGGCTTTCCCATACTTCACCAATGAATTTCCTTTTTTACTTAAGTTTTCTCAGAATCTTTATTCTATTTTTTTGTCATTGTTACTGGTGTTGCTGTAACCAGAGAGTCATAAATGACAGAGAAATATGTTAAGAATATTCTACATAGGGGCACCTGGGTGGCTCAGTCGTTAAGCGTCTGCCTTCGGCTCAGGTCATGATCCTGGGGTCCCGGGATCGAGCCCCACATCAGGGTCCCTACTTGGCGGGAAGCCTGCTTCTCCCTCCCCCACTCCCCCTGCTTGTGTTCCCTCTCTTGCTGTGTCTCTCTCTGTCAAATAAATAAATAAAATCTTTAAAAAAAAAAAAGAATATTCTACATAATAAAAGAATCCCAACAGAACACACTTGAGGCTACGTAAATTGTACCGTGGATGTATAATGCATTTAACCAGTTCTCTAGCATGGGTCAATCATGTTGTCCCTCCTTTTTCCATTCTTGTACACACATACATCTCCCCAGATATCACCAGTTCTAAGCATACAAAGGAAGAATGGGGAGGTTTACATTAATTTACATTTTTCCTGCCCTTATCTATTTATGCAGAGTTAAGAGGCACCTGCTCACTGGAATCAACCTCCCTCCTCATTCTATGTGAATGCAAGTGTTGTCTCGTGTGCTTTCTCAGCAGTTAGTCCCTCTCGTGACCCAGGGTGTTTTCAGCATCCCCTTGGTGCTCTAGCTCTGGCTTGTGAAGGATCTCCCCTCAGGAGTGATCCTCCCCAGTGAGGTAACCCACCATCCCCACTGCAGGTGGTGGCCATGTTCAGAACACCCTTGTGCACTGCAAGTTGCCAGAGTGATCCTGGTGCCCTTTCTAGAGCAAAGACACTACACAACTCTTGAAATGGAGAGGCCCTACTTATAATGCATGGGCCCAGAGTTTCCCAAAGTTGACTATGGACAGGATTCTTTTCGTTTTTGCCTATGATTCAGTTATTCTCAAGCTGGGGTAGGGGTACAAAGGGAGAGTGGACTATACATTCGTGGAAGACAGGTCATTTCAGAATTGGGGTGGTTGGGAGGAGAGGTGTGTACACTTTGAAAAGCATATTCAATATTACATTACAATTTTATATTTGGGAATTAACGCATTAACCTATTATTTTCTTAAAATGTGCCATGGAGAATAAAGTTGGAAAAAAATTATCAGTGCAAAGAAAATATAGTGATTCTCAGCTGGAGACATAATTTTAATAGGACAGCTAATTGGAATCTCCAGTTGGACCATGAGCTGTTTGGTTTATTAAAAGTGCTATGTTTCTCCAACCCTATCTCCATCAAACTTAACCCCAGCCAAGGGAAGTGACTGCCAATAGATGCCACACCATTCCCCCAAACCAATTCCTACTTCTTCCTCAAAGTAAAAGGTCTATATACGTATCAATACATTTGAACAGATACCCAAAGCAGATCAGGTCCAAATAACTAAACTTTGAGAATAAAAGAACACAAACTTTTGACATTAATGAAAGAAACTGGAGAAGACACAAATAAATCCCATGCTTGTGACTTGAAAGAATCACTGTTGTTACAATGTCAATTTAAAATATCCAAGGGAGGGGCACCTGGGTGGCTCAGTTGGTTGAGCGACTGCCTTCGGCTCAGGTCATGATCCTGGAGTCCCGGGATCGAGTCCCGCATCGGGCTCCCTGCTCGGCGAGGACCCTGCTTCTCCCTCTGACCCTCTTCCCCTCTCATGTACTCTCTCTCCCATTCTCGCTCTCTCAAATAAATAAATCTTTAAAAAAATTAAATAAATTAAATAAAATATCCAAGGGAATATATAGATTCAATGCAATTTCTATCAAAACTCTAATGGTATTTTTTAAAGAAATAGAACAAATAATACTAAAATTTGTATAGAACCTGAATAGCCAAAGCAATCTTGAAAAAGAAAAAAAAAGCTAGAGGTATCACTCTCCCTTAGTCAAACTATATTACAAAGCTATCGAAGTTAAAACAGTGTGATACTGGCATAAAAATAGACATACGGATCAATAGATCAGAATAGAGAGCCCAGAAATAAAAAGAAGAGACAGCCCACACATATATGGTCAATTAATTTATGACCGAGGAGCCAAGAAGATACAATGGGGGAAAGGACAGTCTCTTCAATAAGTACTATTGGAAAAACTGGACAGCCACATGTAAATAAATGAAACTCAACCACCATAGTAAAAATTAGGGCTGTATAGTATTCCACTTAATGACAATAATGTATTTATTTACTCATACTTTATGTTTTAATTTTTTGGTCATCTTTTATGGTTCCAAACCTTGAACCACTATGCAAGCATATCTGTAAGATAAATTGCCATCGAACCAATGAGTACTGGACCACTGTGTATATTCACATATAATTTTGATATGATTGTCCCTTTATAAATGTTGTACCAATTATACATCAACCGAAGTTATGTGAGAGACCTTTTCCCCCCACAGCTTTTCCAAACTGAGTTGTCAAGTTTTTCTGTTTGCTAACCTGCCAGATTAAAAAAAATTATCTCATTTTAATTTGAATTTGCCTCTCTCATTATGAGTGAGGTTGAACCTTTTTTCATCTTTTAAGTACTATTTGCATTTCCCTTTCTGTTATCTATCCGTTTAGATGCGGATCATTTTTGTATTGTATAGGTGGGCTTTCTCTTTTTCACTTCTAAGAGTTCCTCACATATTAAGAATGTTAATTCTTTGTGGTATGAACTGCAAATACTTTTTACGGGTTTGTCCATTATCTTTAGACTGGGCTTACAGTGTTTTTGTAATATAAAGTTGCAAAGTTTTTGTTTGCTTCTTGTGTGTTTGCTTTTACTGTTACTGTCGGTTTGGCTTTGTTGTTGCTGTTGTTTTGTTTTGTTTTTTGAGGATCACTGTTTCTCTCACACATTCTTAAATCACATGAGGAATATTAATGTGTGTCTATTTTCATTTATTTTCCTGGCATCTAGAGAGTCCTCTCTATCAGAAAATGAACATCCATCAGTTTCAAGAAATTTGCTTGCATTACATGTTTAAAGTTTTCATTTCCTGTTTTCTCTGCTGTCCCTCTGAGACTCCCATAATCCAAAAAGAACATTTATGAGGCATCCAGAGGAGGGGGCCAACCATTCAGTGGGAGTGGGCTTCCAGGGAACAGAAAGTTCCTTAGACCGACCTTGCAGCAAGCCCCTTGTTTGCAGCCCCCCTTCCCCTACATGCTCTGATCTGGCACCTCTGATCCCAGAGGCCTTTCAGCATTCTGTAGGGGAAATCGACCTGTGGCCCATCAGTGTCTCCCTCTGCAGACATTTAGGGTTGGCCACTCTCCATCTCCCTCAGTCATTTCCTCTCTCTTTGTCATCAGTTCTGTCTCCTCACATACTGTGAATCGGGGTTACAGATGTCTCGAATGTTCATAGAACATGGACTCTTTGTTTCAATTTCTCATTCTGTTTATTATTCCCGGGCAAGCTGCAAGTTTCAGGAGAAGAAGGGAGAAGCAAGGAAGCTTATTCCTCTCTTTAGGGACCCTTTTGGCTAATAGAAACGTGGCTTAAACCAAGATCCATTCATCAAACAAAAAGAAATCATACATTTGTTTTCCACATGTCTTGTTTAAGATACTCTCCCACTCCCTTAGAAAATTCTATCAACTCTGGAATGATTTCTTTTTATAAGAAATCAGTTTTAATCTCAGCTATTAATACCCAGAGCTCTTAAGGAAGCTTGTGTTAAAAATGGTAGCAGCACATTTTAGTCAGAAGCTAATTTCCTCAAAGGAAAGTTGTCTCAATAATGTTATTTTTTTTTACAACTGGACGTGGAGAAATGGCCAATGGTATTCCAACTAGGGATGGTATAATTGCGGCATGATAGCACTGGAGTGGAAAATTACGTTGCATGTGCATTATAGAAATTTGCCTCCATGGGGCACCTGGGTGGCTCAGATGGTTAAGTGTCTGCCTTTGGTTCAGGTCACCATCCCAGGGTCCCAGGATCGAGCCCTGCATCGCTTCTCCCTCTCCCTCTACTCTTCCCCATGCTTGTACTCTCTCTCTCTCTCTCTGTCAAACAAATAAATAAAATCTTTAAAAAAAAAGAAAGAAATTTGCCTCCTGTTGCCACTGATGGAGAAAAGAAAAAAAGAAAAAGAAAGTTGTTGTTTTTCTTGGAATTTAGAAATCTTGATCATAATCTTCTTTGTGGACCCAAGCAGTTTGTTCCCAAGGAAATTATGTCTGCCTTGTAATAAGTCTCATGCAAAGTAACTTATGTGAATATCTAATATGCTTCATTGGATAGGATATAAAAATTAAAACTAAGCTCCATAAACCACAAAATTAGCAGCAATAATCACTAATATGTGGCCTCGTTGTTGCTTCTTATACAAACTGCCTTCAGTTGTAAAATTAATACTGCACATCTAAACTTGGCTTTTGTCCAGGTTTACCTCTCAATTCCATTAATAAAGGGAATTCTATCATTCCTGTTTGGAATTGTTTTGAAGATGACCACAGAGACACTTCTGGGGTTGGACAGAATATTTGACGTCATTTCCCAAACACCACTGATAAGTAATTGGCTTTGCTTAAGGGTGCATACACTGAGACTTAATTCTTCATTGGCACAAAGCATAAAGTAAGGAGTCCATTAAGAGGTTTGATTCAGGTAAATTTGGAACCTAACACATACATTAACCAATTCACCCTTCTCTAATAGATTTTACATTACCTACCAAACTGTAAGGTTTATTCGCCTATTAACGTTGATGAGCTATCCATGCGTCATTCCCCTCGGTTTACGGGAGTTGCCCAGGATAATCCCCCGCACTGGTGGTGAGAGTAATAGAGTTTGAAACATGCCAAACTCCAAAATGTACGACAGCATTTAATCTGCAAGACTCCTCCTAGTTCATCGGGTGCTCCTGTTCTCAGTCAAGAGATCTTGTGACTGAAGTGGATCAGTATGATCAATAAAGGGAAGAGAGGTTGGAAAATGTACCAGAATGGGGTTTCAAAGCAACATCTCCCAGTGTAAAGAACGTAAGGCTTCAACACAGAGCAGCAAATTGTTCTGGACGACGTGAACATAACTTGGGCTGTACCTCCACTTTTCGGGAGAGGTTCCAATGTCAGAACTAAGAAAGGACACTGTCTGCATGAGTTTTAAGGGTATTCAATGCCTGTTAACAGCACCTGTGTCACCTTTGTTCAAGCCCTGACTTGGTCTCTTTGGGGGCTGGAACGGAATTGGAAGGGAAACCCAGGGACCTGAGAACAGTCAGCAAAACTAACAAGACTTTTAAGAAGAATGAATGATGGCATTCTGACCTAATGACCTAGATCACATGGGGTCAGACGCTTTTCTCCTTGATTGTTTGTTTTTTGTTTTTCCCCAATAGGAAGACAATGGGCCAGTACCATGAGCTAACTGGTGTCAAATGGAAAGTCTGCATCCTAATTTGTAATTTTTAGTCATTTTCTGGTGGTCCCTATAACAGTGGTAATAATTGTGTTTTAGGGATAGAATTTGATTTGATTTTGGAGAGGTTAAGTTTTTCTACCCAATCTAAGTTCTTGCTCTAAAAATGACAAAGCTTCCTGAGTGCAAGGCAGACAGGAAGGTAGTAAGAAAAGTAGAAACTTTACTAGGAACAGTCTGATAAGAATATAGACAGGCAACAGCTACCAGTAATTGTCCTAGTGGCCAGGACCTTATCGAAACAAGTAACAGTAAGCAAAGGAAGTTTTAAAAATAACATTTATGGTCCGAGCAAGGGTTGTCAGCTCTGTTAGAAGAAAGGGCAGCTGAATCTGGAAAGACATCTCTATCTGGAAAGGACAGTGCTTGGGGGAAGATTTGATGAGAGAGAGATGAGGGAGCTTCAGTTGCCTTTAGAACATTGTCAGCCCATACTGAAAATAACACTAATTATATTAAAGGATTACAGCCCCTTGTACATGGATACAACACTATCCAGGATTTTTACTCACACTGTGCAAATAGTACAGGCAATGTACTCTATGAAATGGTCAAACTTGAAAAGGTCACCTCAACTTCTAGACCAACCAAGCATCTGGAAATCTAATTATCTAATCGACATCATAACAATCTCTTCAACCTTCAGCAACAGAATCTTACTTATGAAAGATCAGAATGCTTCAATGAATGTATAAAAATATATAAATAAATACAGGTCTATCTGTGTATGTATCTATCCATGTATGCATGTGTGTTCTTCTCCTAGCCTCAGAAAGAGAGATAACTAATAACTTTCCCACATAAAATCACACTTTGGGCAGTTCTTAATACAGTTATAAAATAGAATATTTTTCAGGACAAATATATCTAATTTCTTTCTTCCAAATTGCTGTTCTGATAAAAAAAAAAATTGCAAGAAAAAAATCGCTGTTATGTTTTATTCTGTTAAGTACCTTCATAGTTTTCTCTATTCATACTTCTTTCAATTTTTCCTAAGGACTGCCTGGGCTGCTAGGTAGTAATTTTAAAATAATAAATATAATTATTATTTTATTAATAATAAGCACAATAATAAATAAGAATTCTTTTAAAAAATAAAATGATAGAATATCATGAAATTTAAAATAATCTGACCCCCCCATCTGCCTGAGAATAGATATTTGAAGATGTACAAATAAAAATAACCCATAGTGAACAGTTTTTTTCAAAGGGACAATTTGTTAAATAATCGTTCAGTATTTGGGGGCACCTGGGTGGCTCAGTCGGTTAAGCACCTGCCTTCAACTCAGTCATGATCCCAGTGTCCGGGGCTCAAGCACCATATCAGGATTCCTGCTCTGTGGGGAGTCTGCTTCTCCTTCTTCCTCTGCCCCTCCCCCACTTGAGCTCTCTCTCGCTCTCTCTCTCTCTCTCTCTCTCTCTCTCTCTGTCTCTCTCTCTCTGATAAGTAAATAAATAAAATCTTTAAAAAATTAATTGTTCAGCATTTGAACTCCATGTTAGGCATAAGCAGGGACATGCTAGTCTCATATATAAAAATATATTATATTAATGATATATTAACATTATAGATTTACATATTATGGTATTTTCCTTTCAGTTTTCAAGTATTTTACCAGCCTCAGTCTTCAGAACAGCCCCATTCCTCAGGTAGGAAAAGCATTACATCTCTAATCTGACCCATGTGGAAGAACAGGTTAGAGAAGTTAAATAATTTCCTAAAGATTAATAAGTGAATCTTCGGAAAGAATGGGTATAATAATTACTGTCTCATGAGTTCCTGCTTTCTAAATGCAAATGTCACTCTCATTTAAAAAAAAAATCTCACATTCTGAAATGCGGTAGATTTATGCAGAGTACATTTAATTCTCTTGGGAAGAAATTTATAGTCATCTAGCATCTTTATCTGCATATCTTCCTTGATTTATATTTGCGAAGAAGGCATTTCCATTTTATAGTTCAAGAAACAGGTCCAGGGAAATGGAATGTTTTGCTAAGATCCTGTAGGTACAGCATGTAGCACACCATATTTACTAATTTTTTTAGATTTAAAAAAAAAAAAGAAAGACTCCATTTAGATGTAGGTAAATGATTGCCAGAGTTAAGCTATTGTTCTAGATCTTCATATCCTCCTATTTATCATCTTTAGTATTTCCTTTATTCCTTAAACGTGTTACCTCATGATCAGACAGTGGCTGCTGCAGATCCAAGCACCACGATCACATCTGAAGACAGGAAATGGAAAAAGGGGTAGGGAAAGGAAGACTCAAGATCAGAGCTTTCCTCCTTTTGATCAAGAAGAAAATAAGTATTCTCTAGAAACTTTCCTAAAACATCCTCTTACATTTCTTTAGCAGAAAACCATCTCAAGACCCCATCCTCATTCTGGGGGATGGCCCCAGTTCCAGGCTGGGAGATGGGCAAGACAGAATGGGGCCCGGACTGGTGTCTGGGTTATTGACATTCATTTCTTCTTTTTCTTATTCCTGCCTCATCCCTTCTATTTGACCTGAGTGATTTCCTTCCAAGATTCTTTATTGAAGATTCCATCTCTCTACAGTGTCTCAGAATTCATTTGCTAAATTTCTTCCCTATTTGACAGACCGCAGAACCCCCTGGCGCTGGGACTCCACCCAACCCACCAAGGGCGATAGGCCCCCAGGTTTTCTCACATACATCTCATCGAAGGCTTAAAAGTGCTCATCAAAATTAAATTCCCGGAGTATGCAATACGTGCTACTAATGGAGACTTCTAGTGGGATTGTGAGAAGGAGACCTTTGAACTCCATAAGGAATTCAGATACAGCCGTCGTCCTCTCTGGCTGACCATGGACCTAAGGCACTGAAGCAAACACATCACAGGAGTGCCAAAGGAGTGCCAAGGACCAAGGCTTGTTTTGCTGAAGTCAGTGGGTGGTCTGATGCTCCAAAATAGAAAATAATCAAGAACGTCTTCCCATGTGGGGACACCTTTTTTCCCCAAACTGACACTCATTCTGTAAGTTATTTCCTTCTAGCTGTAGAGTACACTATAAATGTCCCTGTACCACACCACAGATCAGTGACCCACGTAAGAGAGAAAAAGAGAGAGAGAGGCAAGGAGGCAGAGAGAAAGAAAGATTAGTGAGAGCTACAGCAGACTGTCTAAAAGAGAACATTTATACATTTCCAGAATAATAAACAGTGGATGTTTGCCAAAGCCCTTAGAAGTCAATAGACCTCTTCAGTGTCATTATTCCATCAACATTTATTTAGTGCCTTCTATCTGCCAGACACTGATTCACAGCTGAATTATATATAATCTCAGCGCTCAAAAAGCTTAATCTGGTAGGGGAGATATATACACAAAACATGCTTATTCAATCCTCATGATGACCTTACTCTCTGAAAATTGACATATGGATTGAGAGAAAGAAGAGAATATGGAACCTTTGGGCATCCCTTGGCTATGGAAGAAGCCTGCCTTCCTGAGTCCTACAAACACCAGTATCCTCATACTTAAAGACAACGTTACAACCCCTCTTGGAGCAGTTGCCTTCCAGTAGATGCTTACTCTTCTCAAAACTCACTCCAACCACCCCATTTTCCCACAGGCCCAGAGCTAGGATCAGATATCAGTATGTTTCAGGGTGAGAAGTTCAAAGACTAATATGAAGAGAAATAGTTTATGCACCAAGGAACTGCAAGCTTTTGTTAACTTCTATTGTTTATTTATTCTATTGATTATTTTTGGCATAATCGCAGGAAATATGTATGGGAATGGATTCTAAGGGAATGAGACCTAGGAGGGCAGAATTTTGATTCACCAAATTTATTGATATGTGAAAAAAATTATTGATATGTGAGCACTTGGTAGAGGTTCTGGATTTAATGCGTTGGCCTATGTAGCTGGTTGTAACGCTTTTCTTGGTTGGTTGACCAAAACCTGGACTTAACAGTGGGTTAAATTTAATTTGGTTGAGATGCCAGATCATGCCTTGTATAATATAGAGGAGAAAACTCAAAGCTTTAGCAAGATAAAACTATAGGGGTGGATATATCATGCTAAATCGTCCCTACACACACACACACACACACACACACACACACACACACAAATTCCTAGAGGGCCCAAAGAACATTCTCTTCATTAAGTCATTGAAGAATATATCAGTGAGGAAACACAAGCATTTCCACAAAGCTCCATGCATCTGCCCTCTGAAGGCAGATATGATACTGGGGGTTAGACTTAGAGTAATTTCCCTGGCGAGATTGACTCCCTGAATAGCAGAGAGCAAAAGACAGGACTCATCCAAAGACAAGATGGTACAGCAGGGACAAAATCTTGTTCATGATATTTTAAATAGTAGAGATCTTTGATGGACTATCTAACTGATTGAATCATCCTAGGAATGAAGTGGATGAGGAACCTACTAAAATGTAGACCTATAAAACAGGTCTGGTGGCCATAAACCTGATTAATATTTACCAAATAATCATCTGAACTAGCACAGAGGGAAAACAATGCGAAGGAAGGCCACATACTGTGTTGCAAAGATGACTGGATTTCATCTTTGGTCAAGAGTTTTTATTTCAGCTCTGCCAGGTGCTAGTGGTATTACCTTGGACAAGTCACTTAGCTTCTCATGCCTTAGGCACATGACTTGTAAACTGAAAAATCAGAGTCTAACTTGCTGCGACCCAGCTCTTAATATTCTGCACTATAGGGGCGCCTGGGTGGCTCAGTTGTTAAGCATCTGCCTTCGGCTCAGGTCATGGTCCCAGGGTCCTGGGATCGAGCCCCGCGTCGGGCTCCCTGCTCCGCGGGAAGCCTGCTTCTCCCTCTCCCGCTCCCCCTGCTTGTGTTCCCTCTCTCGCTGTGTCTCTGTCAAATAAATAAATAAAATCTTAAAAAAAATATTCTGCACCATTTGTGTACATGAGAAATTAAGTGCTTCTCATTCTTGGTCCTTGCACCCACACACTCAGCTGTCCCTTCTTGGGAGACACCTAATCACTGACTGTTTTGTTGTTGGGGTCACTCTCTAGCAATTCTCTGCCCCTCCCGTGTCTTATTCTTTACAGCCACATGCAGCTCACCAGTTTTGGAGTCTTAATCTCAGGTAGGGTATCTGTTGTGGTTTGTTCTTTTTGTAAATCTCGTCATTCTGGGGAGACCTGTCCTGCAGGCAGATTCGCTCTGGGAATAACCCAGGTTCACCACGTCTGTCCCTCCTACACAGGCCCCTGTCCTTCTCAGTTCCCCTTGAAACTGCAGTGACCTGTGTTTTCTCTGACAAGAATTTCCATTTGGCGTCTAAATCTGTTCCCCACACTATAACAGTATGTTCTACTAGTGTTACACAGGTTGGTATTAGTATAACTTACAATTTTGCCCTGCTTTCAAATGATGTATAGAGGATTTCCTGAATGAACAGTGAACTGTAATTGCTGAGGATATTGAGCTTTATCAGCCAATTACTGAGCACAGATGATTGCTTTCAAGTATTCCTCACAGCATACTTGAAATAAAAAGCAACTGGCCCAGTTATGTCAGTGAATTTCGTTGCTTCCACCCATGGGCTTGAGCAGGAGAGGAGGCAAAAAGCCTTTGCACCGGAGAAGATAAATTCGGCATGAACAGTCTTTGCTTTCCAATTCCTATTCCCCATGACCAGTATTTTCACAGAACCTCCAGGGCTGGCGTTTTCTGCTCTTTTATAATCCATTTCTTTAATGGCAATGTCAGGCAGAGGTCTTAGTAAGGGGCCTTTAGCTTGTACTATTTAAAAGGGCAAAAACAACAATATGGTTTTTCAGGAGAAAAAGAAAATAATTTCCACATGCTTATTCTTTTTGCATTCTTAGGTTTGTTTCCTTCCCTTGATTTTTTTATAATGGGAATAATTTGGAGGTATTTCTCCCCCTGTTTACTATCAGTGTTTGACAGGGGAATTATTCCTCATGTTTGCCACAGAGTTTCTCCATGTACTGGTGATGGAGCTTAATCATTCATCTATAGCCTGGTTGTAAGTACTGTAAGCAAAGCGGCTGAAATCAGTAGATCTTGCATTTTATGACTGCCTAGCCATGCATCACACTCAGTTTATCATCTCATCTTAGAACTTCCTGCAAAATATGAAACCAGAGGCTGTGCTAACAGAGGGAGATGAATAAAGTAGTATGGGCTTAACAAAGAGTTAATCAACCAAAATCCAATAATCTAGAGGTTGGAGATTGTGAACAAAACTGCACTGGGCGTGGGAGGGTAGATGTTGCGGGGCAGGAGCTTGTCAGATAGCCAGAAAGCTAATCCATAGGGGGAGCTAAAATTCACAAGTAGTAATAATGAGATGGGGAAAATGTATTTGCCAGGAAGTCTCTAAGGAACATGACTCTGTTGTTGGAAGGAATGCTCTGGTAAGCACTTGGGGTGATGGTGGAACGAACCCCTAAGACACATGCTCAAGTTAAAACAATTGAGAGTTAGTCAAGAAGGTATGTGGAGTTAGCTGCAACTCTGTTCCTCTTGGCCCAAGTGCAAAATTGTGGGCCAGAGACAAACTGCTTCTAAAATAAAGTGCTATTACCAGCAGACCCCCCAACTGTGTTAGATCTCTTTATAAATGACATGTTGAAAAATACTTTAGGGGCTCCTGGGTAGCTCAGTCAGTTAGTTGGGCGGCTGCCTTCGGCTCAGGTCATGATCCAAGGGTCCTGGGATGGAACTCCGCATCGGTCTCCCTGCTCAGTGGGAAGCCTGCTTCTCCCTCTGCCTGCCACTTCCCCTGCTTGTGCTCTCTCTCTCTCTTTCTCTGTCAAAAATATATATATAAAATATTTTTAAAAAAGAAAAATACTTTAAAGAATGAATATAAGTTTGAACTTCACCCTTGTAACCTTAGGTTAACTTCCACTGGTTAAAGACAAATCTACATTTTCTATATCTACAAAATTCTACAGGGGCCAAAAGGAACAACTGTTCAACTTAAAAAATTATTTAAAGGAAAGGTAAGAAATACATACTTGATGTGGAAGTCTTAACTTTTTCCACATGTGTATACAAAAACCACGCACTTGAACATTCCCTTAATGAACAGATCTCTCTTAATCCCTTTGAAGGGATTTTTTTAAAAGCATAAAGGATTTTTAAAAGGTGTAGCCTTTTAAAAGAGCTATGTGCACTAGTTTTTCCCTATATCCTCTCCTCCTATTTACTCCTCAGCCAACCCATTGAAGTGGCTTCCATCACACTAATCTTTTGAAACTCTTCTGGGGATGGTGACCAATTGTCCTTAAATTGCCAAATGCAAAGAACATTTTCCCGATCTTGGCATGCACCCCCCCCCTTAATAATTGCTCAAGGTCTGCTGGCTTATTTAAAAAATAACTCAGACATTCATAAATTCAAGTAATATGAACAGATTTATCCAAGAATCAATAGATGACAATTTCAGAATCAAATAAATGTTGCCCCGAATTGGACAATGGGATCCATCTTCTTTGCATCAAGACGTGGCTTTCACCTCAATCTCAGGTTGCTGGTATCAGGACCCAGCTTCTACCTTGACTCTAACAGAAAGAGCCACTCCTCCTACCCACCAAGAAAAGAATCAGTTTCAAATCTGGCATTATAAATTCAAATGACATTTACATCCCCCTCTGTCATATCCAGATATCATCATCCTAAAACCAGTCTGTCTTCCAATCACTTATGGAGGTTTTCCTTTAAGTATATAGCACTTTATAGGATTGCCCGTTTTCTCTCTTAGAGCTACCAACCTGCATGATACATATATACATTCCTTAACAATACTGAGATTACAGCCCAGCCCAGCTTCCTTCGCAGGCTTCTTTCCTTAGGATAACAGCTCAGTACATTTCACCTTCTACACAGTACATTCTCTGTCTATCTCTGCAGCCCTATTCATATGGCCACTGTTTTCATTTCTGCTTCTTCATTCCTATGAACCACTTCTTTACGCTTACCACTGTCCATCTCTCCCAGGAGCCAAGCCACACTCAGCTGAGCTGGTACAGCAGCCCCAAATCTGCCTCCTGGTTTCCTCCCCATGGCACTTAGGAATTCTTCGTTTCTCGTAAAATTTTCTTCACAAATGTCTTCCACATTTCCCTCCCTGGTAAATCTCCTCCAGCCCTGAGTCCATTGGCTTTCAATCTCCATGCCCTCCTCTTCCTTGTCACTTTCATTAAGGTCCAGTGTTGCACAGAGGACTGCCACACTCACCCAACATTTGCTTTTAGTTACAGAATCAAAAGACATGTCTCATATGACCTCACAGATATGAGGAATTCTTAATCTCAGGAAACAAACTGAGGGCTGCTGGAGTCGGGGGGGGGGTGGGAGGGATGGGGTGGCTGTGTGATAGACATTGGGGAGGGTATGTGCTATGGTGAGCGCTGTGAATTGTGCAAGACTGTTGAATCACAGATCTGTACTTCTGCAACAAATAATGCAATATGTTAAGAAAAAAAAAGAAGAAGATAGCAGGAGGGGAAGAATGAAGGGGGGACATCGGAGAAGGACACAAACCATGAGAGACGATGGACTCTGAAAAACAAACTGAAGGTTCTAGAGGGGAGGGGGGTGGGGGGATGGGTTAGCCTGGTGATGGGTATTAAAGAGGGCACGTCCTGCATGGAGCACTGGGTTTTATGCACAAACAATGAATCATGGAACACTACATCAAGAACTAATGATGTAATGTACAGTGATTAACATAACAATAAAAATTTTTTTAAAGATTTTATTTATTTATTTGACAGAGAGAGAGAGAGCACAAGTAGGCAGAGAGGCAGGCAGAGGGAGAGGGAGAAGCAGACTCCCCGCTGAGCAGGGAGCCTGACGCGGGGCTCGATCCCAGGACCCTGGGATCATGACCTGAGCCGAAGGCAGCCGCTTAACCAACTGAGCCACCCAGGCGCCCCAACAATAAAAATTTTTTAAAAATTAACCTTTTTATTATTGCAAAGGCAGTAAATGTTCATCATGAAAAATAGAAAATGCAGGAAAAGAGAAAGCAGATATTAAAACATAATTCTATTGTCCATATATGATGTCTATAAATATATAAATTATATATATACTTTATTTTATTTATATGTGTGTGTATATTAATATGTACAATTTCTTTCCTATAAATCTGTATCACTTACAGTCTAATATGGCAGTATATCATGTGCTTACTGAACCCATGGATATTCCCAAACCTCTTGCAGTTATGTGAGGCCATATGAGAGTTCTTGTGATGCATGTCAATTCTGGAATGAAGCATGAGATATAACCCATGACCTTCTGGCTTCCTCATCTGCAGATGATGGAAAACTTCCATCAGCCTGCGTCTTTGAACAACTCCATGAAATGCAGATGCTCCATGGCATCCCTTCCACCATTGACCTAAATTGAATAGAGGAGACTGGAGTGCAGTAAGATGTTTGGTTGGAGTGTAAACTTTGGAGACATGTCAGAATATAGATGGTATCCTGAGCCACAAAACTGGATGAAGTTGGGGATAATAAATGTAGGTAGTGGTGAAAGGAGGACCAAGGGCCGTGGGGCATTAGAAGATAGGAGAAGGTTGTAGGAGCCAGAAAAGAAGAATGGGGAGGAGAGATGGAGGGGTGGGAAGTGAGCTGTGTCCTGAAGGCCAAATGAAGAACGTGTAGCAGGACAGAAGGAATGAACATCGGTACAAAATGTTACTGGATGCACCACATAAAATGAAAGGAAAGAATAGTTCACTGGACTTGGCAATGTGGAAGTCATGTTCCCTTGTGTTGTGGGCTGGTGCAGCAAAAGCCTACTAATGATCCCATCAGAGGTGCTCTTCATTTCTGTCACAGTGTTGTTGATCTCTAGCATTTCTTTTTGCTTCTTTCTTAAGATTCTCATCTCTCCCCTTACACTGCCCATCTGTTCTTGCACACTGTCTACTTTACCCACTAGAGCCCTTGGCATATTAGTCATAGCTGTTTTCAATTCCCAGTCTGATAATTCCAACATCCCTGCCGGGTCTGCTTCTGATGTCTGCTCTGTTTCTTCTCATTTTGATATTTGCCTTGCAATTTTTTTCTTGGTAACCGGCTAGGATGTACTGGGTAAAAGGAACTGCTTTAAATAGTCCTTTAGTAATGTGGTAGTGAGGTGTAAGGGAGGGCAAGAGTCCTCTGGTGGTATGAAAGATTTTCTAGTGAGCCCGTGCCTCTGCACTACAAATGACACAAGCGTTTCTCAGTTTTTCTTTCCCCCTTAGGCGGGACCGGATGGTGAGATTGAGCTGGAGTTGGGTACTTCCCTTCACCAGGTCACCCAGGCTCTGATACAGGCTCTGATAACAGCCCAGCAGCTTAGGCTTTGGGTAACTAGTCTGCCCTGCAGGTAGGTCTTGTTAAGAAGAACCGAGTACTCTGCTATATTTCAAAATTCCTTCTACCCCCTCCTCTGCTAGAAACAGGAAATTTTCCCTGGATATTTACTCTAGGAACCTGGTTGAGTTCCTGGAGGTAAATCTCACAACATGGTGGGAGGCCACCTGTGACGGGGTCCCCTCGGAGTTTTTAACTCTTGGAGGTATTTACACCGACCCTCCAGCAATTCACCAATTACAGTTCAGGTTTTTCTACCCAGGTGCTGGCTTCCAGGTGGCTTCTGCTTGTGAGTCTCTCTGCGCCAGTAAGCCATGACCCCCATATTCACCCGTTTGTCTCTCCTATCTTGGGAGTCGGTGGATTGCCCTGAGTCTGCCCCTCTCTTTTCTGTGGATCTAAAAGAAGTTGTTGACATTTTAGTCTTTTTGGCTTCTAATTTGTTATTAGGATGGAGTTACGACTTCCAGTGTGGAACCAGAGAACACCTAGGTTGAGTTTTTAATCATTTTCTGTGCCCTCATAGATACTTTAGTAAAAAGCTAGGGTAGGCTGCCTCTACGTCAGCTAACCAGACAACATTTGGCATCAGAACTTACTCATTTTTAATTCTATAGTATTTGTTCAAATTTCTGTTGCATCCCAAACAGGTTAATAATCTCAAGACGGGAATTACGTTTTATACATGCATTGGTGTCATTAGCACATAGAGGCACTTATTTTTTTTTTTTTTTAAGGAACGGAATTCTTTTTTTCCAATGCCAGGCAACAGTATAATAAGCATTATAGACAAGTTGAAACACTAGAGCCAATTGAAGCTGAAAAGCCCAACTAAAAAACAAAATAAAAAGCATTTAATTCCCTAAAATTTGGCAGAAAGCATAAAGCTCCTCTATTTCTCACGGCTTGAAATAAAACCAAAAGCCTGTTTGACCAATAGGGAATGTGACCCTTTGGTAAGAGACACCTAAGAGGCCCCCAGAGCCATCTCTGACCATATTTCCGTGGCCTTGCTCACCACATTGGCGACAGATTGACCACACAGCTCAGTAACTCGACCATGGGTTAGCCAGTTGAGTGATCATTTAGCCAATAATCAAGATGCATGGGGGGGTAGGATCTCTGGGACATTCTCTGTTGCATCGGAAGTGAGGCCACAGCTAATTAGCAAAGACAATACCCATGCTGCTGGATTCAGAGCACTAGCCTGGGGCAAACAAGGGAAAAACGAGTTTATTTCCTAATGCAGCTAAGTCTTACCTTTACAGGCATAAACCAAAGAGGAATAGAGAATAAATGCCACATAATTTTGCATTTTTATAATAAGTTTGAAACTAAACACTAGGAAACCTTGTCAGACCCTGCTAAGCCGGTTCCAATTAAGGCTTCTGGCAGCATTCCAGCTATTTTACTCCCTCAAACAGCACAGAGCATAACAAGGTTTATGAAGCATTCAAAAGTCAAATACCCTATTAACATAAACATGTAGTGAAATCAACTCTTCTACCAATTTTCAGCTTGCTTTCTTTCTTTCATTTAGGGTGGGATGATAGAAGATGATGAGTGCCTTTTGTGGGGCTTTTTTGTGTTTGCTAGAATGCAAAGCAAGATTTCCTTTTGGAACAGTGCTGGACGAACCCCGCGTACCTACTCACAAAGGCACTTCTCTTACAATGAATTCCTTCTAATACTGATTCTGGTACCAAGGGCTTGGGCTTTTATTTGCCATTAACAGTGTTGAATCTAAAAGCAAGAAAAATAAGAGTTAGTGGTTCAGGCTCAAATGTTTATTGTTGTGATGCATGTGCCTCTCCTGATGTGCTTTGAAATGCATTTGTTAACTTACCATGCCAACGTCAAGATTTAATGTAAGAAAGGGTCATTTTCTTTGCCATGGAAGTCAGATAAACCCCAAATTGAAGAAGGTAAGCAGGTAGAATGTTTAAAATGAAAGAAAAACAAGGAAAAAATGGACGTAGTCATTTTTTGTAGAGATTGAGTGTACCAAATAAGGAAGAAGGCTATTTTGTCAAAAGCCAGCATCCTTTTTGGCAACCCCTTTAAAAGGTGGTAAGCTAAATGGTGAGTAGGTCTGCCTTGGACAGTATCCCAGATACATCTTCCTTTTACATTCAGTACAATTCAATAGTTTAAAACAGGAACTAACTAGGTAAAAGTTGTAAGTTTGCTTTCTCCAGTGATCTATAGTGGATATTTTCTTAGAGAATGTGAAAATGGCTTTGCAAATGGAATAAAAAAAAAAAAAGGAAGGAAGAAACACATATAAGTGCGTTTGTATGTGATGTGTTTATAAAATAAACAGAAATAAGTACATGCATATGAGTCCTTAATATGTGTTATAGATTATTACAATCAAAATATTATCAAATATTTATTCATTTGGTTAAGAAAAATGTGATTAAAACATATTGCTGGATTTTTAATTTATAGCTGCCACGTCCACATTGAAGTGCTAATATATTTCCATGAAAATCATCTGGTAACTAACCCAAATAAATAAACAAGAGTAGCTTATACATTTGACTGAATCATTTGGTGTTCTCATTAAAATACAAATAAAATGAAAGTATTTAAAGGTTTTTCCACCACCACCCACCCACCCCCCTGGCATTTCTCTACTGAAACTTCCTATACACACTACTTTTTTTAAGACGGAATTATATATCCCAATGAAATAGTAAAATCTATAGTCTCTAATTTATTAAATAAATGTCTTTAACTCCTGCTATATACTAGGCACTTCACAGGGGTATTAGGATCCCATAAGACCTCAAGGAACATATGGCTTGGTGAAGGAGACAGCCACAAATCATTCCATAATGTGACAAATTCAACAATCAAGTTATATACAAGGGACAATAGAAGCATAAAAATGCTGGAGATGAGGGGGGCGGTGGACCGCAGCAGAGCATTGTGGTTACACAGGCAGACCTTGCAGTCATACAGCCTGGTCCCATGCTCCATGCTCCATTTAGAAATTGTGTGACCTTGGCTAAGTTTCTGTCGCTGATGAAATGGGAATGACAACACCTACCTCACTGGGTATTGTAAGGATTGAAGGGTTTAGTGCCTGTGAAGCCCTCAGAGTGCTCCCTGCTACTCAGTGGACACTAGCCGTTATTATTATAGCGGTGGTGATGGAACTCGTCACTGAGACGGTGGTGGCGTCTACGCGGAGTCTTAACGCAGCGTGGACTAAAGGAGGACCATTGAAGGAAAATAAAAGTAGGAGTAGACAAAGGACAAGGGCAAAAATCATTATGATGTATTTGGAGAATGTGTAATAACTTGGATTTGTATAAAATAGGGAGAAACCAACAGTCATAGATTGCCACCTAGATAGTGAAATAATGCTGAGATTATGCCATATTTCTAAAAACAAAATGAAAAAGCATGCACATCAAGAGAAAAGTTCTGACATTGTTTTCACTAATGAGATGTGTTCTTTGATAGGTGGACTAGTCTCAAGCCAAAACCAAACATATTTTATGACTTCATCTTTTGTAAAAACTATTACTATTTATGATTCAAATATCATTTATCTTAACCATTTTTAGACAAACTTGGATTAAGTGATATTCCCCTAGTACATGGACTTTCTTTCTGTAATTTTATGCAATTAAGCATAAAAATGTCTAGAGAATTATATAATTGACACCCATCTACACACTCCCTCCCAATTTAAGAAATAAACTACATTTCACCTTGAAGCCCCTGTGTACGCTTTGCTGATCCCAGCCCGATCTTACCTCTCTAGAAGTGCTTGAGAAGGTGTCAGCCCAGTGGAAGTGGCATTGCTCAAATCCTATACATTCCCAAGGAAGCCTTGTCTTTGGGATTGGCCCTGAGCTGACTCCTGGGAGATGAGCTCTGAGCCCTTGGAAGAGTCTACTTGATAAGAGTGCTTTTATGTTGCTGAGGTCTTTCCTCAGGTAGTACCAGTTCGATCAGCAGAACCCTGTTTTTGCTCTGGAGGCTCACGTCTGAGCAGCTGAGATCAAGTCTCATGCAGACACTCAGGCACCTAACAAGACTCAGGTGACTTTTCTGATTGGCAGCGCCTCACATGTTTTGTCACCCATGGGAGAAGACTCAGGGACGCTTGCCCCTGGATTCTCCTAGACTTCTCCCCAGGTACCCTGCCCCTGGCTGATTTTAATCTGGATCTTTCTCTGTGTAATAAACCATAACCATGAGTAGAAAAGCTTTTCTGTGATCTGAGTCAATCTATCAAATCCTCAAGTCTGAGGATGGTTTTAGGGTCTTCCAACACAAGCAGCAACCACTATCCTGAGTTTGGGTTTATCATTTCCAAGCATGTATAATAAAAATGATGCTATCCATGTAAATATAAGACAACAGAGCATATTTGAAATATGTAAATCTTACTCTTTACTATTCTTATATAATCTGTTTTTATCACCCAGGGTTATTTGGTGAGATTTACCTACAATGATGCAAGTATCTCTAGTTCATTGGTTTGAACTTCTACATAATATTCCTTTGCTCAATATGCCATGATTTAATTATTCATCCTGTTGATAGACATTGAGGTTGTTTCTCACATTTTGCTTTTACAATGATGCAAAAAACATTTTTGTATAGGTCTACTTAAATATATATACAAGAACATCTCTAGTATTATATTTTGTCAAATTGCTCCTCAAATGGTTGGTATGATTTACATTTCCACCAGCAACATATGAGAACTCACATCCTAACCAGTATCTGTACTGTGAAACTACTTTCCCATACTGATAGTTAAGAAATGGCATCTCAGGGCACCTGGGTGGCTCAGTCAGTTAAGCGTCTACCTTCGGCTCAGATCATGATCTTGGGGTCCTGGGATCGAGCCCCACATCAGGCTCCCTGCTCAGTGGGGAGCTGCTTCTCCCTTTCCTCCTGTTCATGTGCTCTCTCGCTCTCTCTCTCACTCACTCTTTCTCTCAAATAAATAAATAAAATCTTAAAAAAAATTTTTTTAATGAAAAAAAAGAAATGGTATCTCACTGCATTTGGCTGGTAGTGAAGTTGAGCATCTTTTTAGGTATTTATTGCATTTTGATGGTTTTGTTAATGTTAATCACCGGCTCATATTCCTTCCCCTTTTCTCCACTGAAATGTGTTTTGCTTTTGGAGGGTTTTTGGGTTTTTTTTAAAGAAATCTTTATATAGTAGGCTTTTTAGCCCTTGCTGGTTACATGAAGTACAAGTGTTTATCTTTCCTTTTGCATTTAATCATTTGATATACAGAGGTGTGTTTGTTTTCACTTTAATGCTGCCAATTTTTTTATCCTCTGCTGTAGGTTGTGTGTTTTCCTGTATTGTTTAAGACATCTTCCATAGCTCAAAGTTAGCTCATATACTTTCCTGTAAATTAAAATGTTAAATTTTTTATTTTGCAATTAGCCTTATAATATTATTACAGTTGATTTCTATGTATAGTGTGAAGTAAGGACAAATTTATTCTTTTCTGTGTCTTAATACCATCTTTTCTATACATTTTATATTTATTTATTTAAATATTTATTTAAATATATACTTTTTATTTATTTAATATTTATTAAATATTTATTTAAATTTTATATATTTAAAGTATATTTATTATTTTAAATATTTATTTAAATATTTATATATTTATTTGGTATATTTATTTATTATTTATATATTTCTACACACTTTTCTACACACTTTATAATTTCACTTCTTTTTTTTTTTTTTACTCTCTTGTGAAACTTTTGTGTCCTATTTGTGTGTATACCAAGATTGATATAAAATATATTTCTTACTGTGGGTTCCATTAAGAAAAAGTTGAAAGCCATCACACCACCGTATCTGACTAAAAGAGAGATTCATGTGAAGAATCTATACTAATATTTATTATTTCTCTAATGAACTCATTTGAGAGACATTACCATGAAGATGATATTTTTCATTATTTTTAACTTTATTTTAATGGACATATGTACCAATAAACTCCTTTATATGTATACAGAGTGAGTGATAAATTGATCATAAAAAGTTTTGGGTTTTTTTGTTTTTAAGATTTTATTTATTTATTTGACAGAGAAAGACACAGCAAGAGAGGGAACACAAGCAGAGGCAGAGGGAGAGGGAGAAGCAGGCTTCCCGCAGAACAGGGAGCCCGATGCGGGACTCGATCCCAGGACCCTGGGATCAGGACCTGAGCCAAAGGCAGATGCTTAACGACTGAGCCACCCAGATGCCCCGATCATAAAATGTTTCATCAGACCTGTATTTTTTTTTTTTTTTTGAGAGAGAGAGAGAGCGCATGAGCTGGGGGAAGGGGAAAGGGACAGAGAGAGAGGGAGAGAGACTCTTAAGTAGGCTCCATGCTCAGAACGGAGCTGACAACCCAACTCCAGCTTGATCTCATGACCCTGAGATCATGACCTAAGCCAAAAGATTGAGTCATCCAGATCCCCCTATCAGAACCGTATTCTTAATAGTCTTATGGGAGTAAAGAACTATGTTCTGTTTACATTGTAGTGCCAGTGCACTGCATACTTCCTGGGACATGGCAATCACAATATGTTTAATGAATAAATAAAACATAACCCAGCAAATATTCCATCTTAGAGCCAACTATCTACATTCCTTTTTATCCCTGCATACTGTTTTCCTACCTCTCAATTCAACAGTCCAAAAGAAGATTATGCTTTGTCTACATTAAATTTGGAGCTTTCTGCACATGCATTCCCTACAAAACTACTTAAGAAATAAATTCAACAGAAAATATTGCAGTCCTCACATGACCATATTCCTCTTTTTGGACTGGCCTTTCCCTCTCTGTTCTGTATCCTGTAATCCTGTTCATCAGAAGAACTCCTTATATGTGCTTTCTTAACCTCTTGCTAAGGGTCTGTAACACTGATCTGGATGTGTAAGAACATACACCTCTCCAATGTTAACTTAACGTTGCATGTGTCAGTCTTCTTTCTAGATTGTTTCCAAACTCCATGATGACCATGACCATGATGTTAATCTTCCTCCAGGGTCTAAAACTATACTGTGCCTCTCAGAGGTGTTCCAAACATGCCTGGTGAATGACTGACAAAAAGTGAGTGAATCGAAACCTGATATCCTTCAGTTCACTAGACGGGCCAGAGAGGCACTGCTTCCTTTCACGACAAGGCAAGGGCATGATTTGATTTATATATGAAATTACAGCTGTGTGCTATCATTAACATCATTCTCTGGCCCCACTGAGAGTTGGAAGAAAAGCTGAAATTTTAAAACATTCCTTCTATTCATCTCGTTTATGAAATTTCATTTATCGTTATGAGGCAGTATAAGGCATATTACCATTTTATTTGAACATTTATTTTGACCAGATTGCAAATTTTCTGTTAATTGAGTCTTGAATTGGCCAATATGCCATTGTAGATTTGCTCCATAGCTTCTGCACATGGAATTTAATCGTAGACTTTTCACCCACATCTGCTCATTTAGTTTGCTTCATCTAGTAGAGTGCTTCCCTTACATACAGTAAGGCGGGGGGGGGGGGGGTGAATGTTGAGTGAAGAGCGAAGAAAACCAAACTTAAAAACATTCACAGTTAAAGTTGTATTTCTATCCAGGTTCTGTAATAAAATATTAAATGAACTCTGCTTTTCTTTCTGTTGTCATGTGATATATGCCCCATGTTTTGCATTATAAAGAAATAACACATGGTAATTGAGAAAGCTGAGAAAATGCAAGCAAATAGAAACAAGTAACTTAAAATCCAATTATCCAGAGATAACAGCTATTGACATTCTTTGTATATGCTTCCAAACTTTTCTCTGTAAAATGTATATAAATAATTTTTAACAGCTCATACTCATAATTTTTGTTTCAAATATTTTCAATTGACAATTTCCCCAATGAACATTGTAAACTTTTCTATGACAATAAGTATATGTTCATAAATATACTATATACAAATATGTAGATAGATAGAGATTGATTGCAGGGTCTTTCACATGGACCCACATGATATATGTAGTAGATCGATCCTATTTTTAGGAAATTTAGTTAATTTTCAATTTTTAGTTAATTTTTCAATTTTTGATATGTTACACATTTTAACAATGACCATTTCTGTACAAATGTATTTAGAAATGGATAATACTTCCTAGACACATTCTAAAAGGAGGAATTGCTAAGCCCATATTATGACATTTTTTTCTTCAAATTTTGGCACAATACACCAAATTACCCTCCAGAAAACTTATGCCAATTTGTACTCTTGGTTTTAACCCTCCCTAACAAGTGTGAAGTATTACCCTTCATTTTTCAGGTTTGGAATTTAAGTGAAGAAAAGGGCATTTCTTTTTTTATATTTTTTACTAATTTCAATAACTGGTGAGGTTGAATATCTTCTCATGTGGTTATGGGCCAACTTCATTTTCCTACTAGATTAATACTCTTATCTTATTGATTTTTTAGAATAAGCTTTCTCCCAGAGTCTGGCAGGCTAAGTTTTTAATCCAATAAATAAAATATTACTTTAATAAAATTCTTCATTCCTTGAGTAAGATCCACTCCCCAAAATATTTGCCTGAAAGATTCCAACGAGAGCGCACTCTGCTTTTCTATTGTATTCTTTAACGGCACATAATGAGAACCATGTAACTTGTGTTATTTTCAAGATTAATAGGCTCAGGGTGCAAGAGATGCAACATTCCGAGCATGAAGAATTATTAACAAGCAACAGCGTTTTGAGAAATGTTCTTACATTTCAAATGCTTCATTGCTTCATTGACTAGTGAACACAGGAGCTCACTTGGCAGCAGATGTTGTGCTTGCACATATTACAAATGCAAACACTTATCCCCAAAGTGAACAGAGAGGAATAAAAAATAAAAAAAATTAAAAAAAACACATAAAATTCTCTCGTGGAAAGAAATACTGCAGCGCATTCGAAACATGATCTCTGTCTGGGAGGTGTTCTCGCCTCTAAGCCTGCTGCGCAGTAAACACAAATGCGTTGGCATGGGCTTCAAGAACAAAGTCACTGTGCCCACATCCTGCAAAATGCTATTTGCTAGAAGTGGCAAATCTAATTTAAGGAAAGTGTGTAATGCCCCTGAAAGTATAAGTAAACTTCGGGTGGACATAGATACCTGCATTTTTCTGGGGAGAGGTATCTATTTTTTATAATCAGATTCTCAAAAAAGACAAATAGGCTGTTTCTTGTCATCACTCTTAACATTTTCAATTTTTTTTTTTTTACTTTCTCTCTGGAATGATCTTTATTTTCTTTTCTCTGTTTCTTCTTATGTCAAAAGAATATTCTTCCTCAAAATCCAAGTCAAAGGTAATCTTGTTAATACAACCATTTGAACTCAACAATCAGAGTACATCACTGCTCTTCTGGACCTGAGTGGCACTCCTTCTGCCTCTATTCACAATAGCAACAAAATCGCATTATAGTTGATCCTTTTGCATGTTGGTCTCGTCTAGCACAGTGAGGCCAGAGGTAGTATTTTATTCTCACACTCTGTCCAGCACCTCCGTAACCTCATGTTTCGGGTTCTCTGCATTCAAAGTGCAGGTGCTGAGAGCCATTCCTATCTATATGCATGGATGAATGAAAGATCACATAGACAGGTGATTCTTTGTCATGTAACTAACGCTTCACCTTCTATTTCCTTTTACTTTTCTGGAATCTGTACACTCACGCACGTCTGTACAGTGACCCCATCCTGGGGCTGCTTCCTGGGATTTGGGCTTGCTCTCATAGTTTCTCCCCAGAGTCCATGCTGTCTCAGTGTTGGGCCTCTGAGAAACCTCCAGATCAGATACTCTGCACTGCTCACCATTCTTTGCCTCTTTGAGTTTCCAAAGCAAAGTCTAGTTGGGTGGCCCATTGAGTCTGTTCTCTCCACTAGTGCATACCGGTGAGCCCAATTTGCTGAGAGAGATTTGGATTTGATGTAGAAATAGTGTCCCACCTGCAAATATATATTGTCATTTACCCCCTCAAATTATTTATTCCAAGGTGGTATTTCCTTGAAAAGTTAAATATTGTATTTGAAGCAGTTATAGATGGCCAAATTAATTGTTATCACCCCTACAGTTTGGATAGAACCTGTGATTTTTCCCATTCACTTATTATTAAGTCAGCAGTAAAATGTAAACAAAGCCAAGGCCCACCCTCGGGGATTTAAATTGATATTTTAGAAATCAACTTGGATAGGGGCGCCTGGGTGGCTCAGATGGTTAAGCGTTGGACTCTTGGGTTCGGCTCAGGTCATGATCTCATGGGTTGGGAGATCAACCCCTGTAACAGGCTTGGGATTCTCTCCCTCTGCCCCTGTCCCCACTCATTCACTCTCTCTCTTTCTGTCTCTCAAATAAAGAAATAAAATCTTTAAAAAAAAAAAAAAAGGAAATCAGCTTGGATATAAAAGAAATCCTATGTCAGTGGCTGGATGATACCATTATATCTTAACATATTTCTCAATTCCAACTGACCTATAGTATGTGAGTCAGGAAAAGGCATTGATTATAAAAGGATAAAGTGGATCTTGTATTGCACCCTTTTGAAGAGTAATCTTGCCATAAAGAGATTTTTTTTCCCGTGTTTTATGGAGATGATGTTATTTTGTAGCAGGTACGGCAAAAGATTCAGAGTTCAAATAGCTTTAAGACTCTCCATTTATTGCCTTGACAATTTCAGCCAAGTTCCTAAACACTTCTGTTCTGTTTCCTCATCTTTACAACAGGGGTTACTCCATCACCTCCAAATGTCATTCATGAGGAAGACATGTGAACACATGTGATATAATTAAAAAAAACAACAACAGACTAGTGTTGGCAACGGTCAGTAACGATTATTGCGATCAACTTTTGTCTCCAGATACTCACTAGTCTTCTCTATCTGGGGCAAGGTGGTCTACCTGGACCCTAAATATTTGAAATGAGTCTAAAAAATAGAGTCAGGAGGTAAGGCATTAGAAAGAGACTGTTTCCCTATTGTTCCTACCACCTCAGCCAGTAATTAATCACCTTGGCGTGTTGAGGGAGTCTTACTCAGGGGAGGATTAACCTCTGACTTCACAACTCTGCGCAGTTTCTGAAATCCAATTCGCCACGCTAAATGGTATCATCACAATGGTGATAGCCTTTTTGTATATCCCAGGCTGTTTAATTTACTCTGCATAACTAGCCACGTTCTGCCTCAGGGGAAATTCATAAAAGATCTCAAGCTTCTGATCTTCCCTGTTAAAGTGGACAGAGCATGTAAGTCACGGTCAAGTAACCCTATGGGGCGACAGCAGGCTGCACCTGCAGAAAACCCGATTTAAGGATTAACAGAACCTAGCGTCTGTGCTTTGCGTTCCTAAACTGTAATGAAAAAAATGCGTCATGCATCCCTTTAAAAATTTATTTTGGTGTGAAATCTTGGTCTTTCTTGTTTTATTTGTCTTTCTTTTTTTCATCCCTGAGCTGCCCTGGGTCACATCACACTTTAAGAAAATAAAAAGGCTTCGTTAGTCAGGCAGTATCTGTAACAGATGTCAGTTCAAACTGAGCACCCTAAAGAGAAGCAAACTACACCCTTGGCAGCCAGAAATGAATACATCCTGAATCCAACAAGACAAACATGTCCAAAGGGCTAGTCTAACAGATTTGACTCCACATTGTGAAGTGCTTGAGTGGATGTGGCAATAAAGAGTAGATGTATATTTCAACACCCTAGGAGTTCATTTCTGTCAATCAGTGGCTGGAACTTACTTTGAAGATATTACCTAAAGGTGTTTTTGAATCACTGGACATTTGGAAGCCTGGTTTGAAACATGCATTTAAATGGAAGCAAAATGTTTTAAAAGCTTTCTAACCATTTGAAGCTGTTATTCTGAAATAACATTTCAGAGTAATATAGCAATGCCATTGGACTTTCAGAGGGGGAGGCTGAAGCTGAGTGAGATTGAATGAATTGTTCTACAAATGTAGCAAGAAAGCAACAGAACAGAAGCCAGACTGGCTATTTTGTGTTCCACCACTATGTGATACTTAATCATGAAGGAATCCCTTTAAGAAGGAAGGCTATTTTCAAGTTTAGAAGTGTTTCCGAGGGGGGCGGAAAACGTGGAAGAAAAAATAATTTTTTTAAAAAAACCCACTAAGGGAACTTCTTTTGTTAGAACTTAGTTAGGGTTGGGATGGAGAGAAGAAAGGCAGACAGAGGCTGTGGTCTTTGTCTTTGAATTCTTATCTTCACCATAAAAAGAAGAGGTGCAAACAAAAAAGAAGCTATAGCCCAGGCTTTCATCACAAGCAGGAACAGCGGAAGATGGATAGAAATGGGTAGAAGATCCTGAATGCAGAATCCAGAGATATAATTTCAGATTTCGTTCTTATTCCTTTTGCGTCTGTAGAGAAAGGTCAAATTCTCCAGAAACCGTGGTTCCTTCATGTGTAAAATAGGGAATTCTTTAGTTATATTTACAATTTTAAATTCTATATTTACATTTCTAACTTACAATGATTCCCTTCTGAGTTTTAAATTCAATAATGCCCATTAAGTAGCTTTATAAACTAAAAAATACTGTGTACATTGTAATGCCAATATTACTTTTATAACTATGGCCAGTGCTTTCAGGCCAGGGAACTCTACCACCAGGCTCAGAAAACACTCAGAAACTGTGAAGAGGCAATGTATTGATCATCTACCAATGCATAACATACACCATCTCTAGTCTTCTCTACAGACTTCGAGGTAGGCATTTGTATGAATTTCCTATTGCTTCAACAAAAAATCATCACAGACTTGGGGGCTTAAAATAACCCAGATTTATTATCCTAAATCTATGGTTGTCAGGAGTCCTAAAATCAAAGTGTCAACAGGGCTACTACACTCTTTTCTGAACCCCTTGCCTTTTCTGGCTTCTGGAAGTCACCTGCATTCCTTGACTCATGGCCTCTCCCTTGCATGTTTCTGACCTCTGTTTCCCTCAACACATCTCTTTCCCTTTCCCTTTCCCTTTCCCTTTCCCTTTCCCTTTCCCTTTCCCTTTTAAAGATCTCGTGATTACAACGGGGCCCACTCAGATAATCCGGGATAATCTCCCCATCTCAGGACTTTTGATTTAACCATATCATAGTAACATATTCACAGATTCTGGGGATTGGGTTGTGGATATTTTTGGGAGACCCATTACTCTGGCTACTACAACATTATTAACTGCATTTTGAGATAAGGAAACCAAAAGTCATGGTAGTGAAATAATTTGACCAAGAGGTAAGGCAGGCCTAAAGGAACACCATGCATACATTGCTGATAAGGCTGGCCTAGACTCATCTTTACAAAGTTTAACAACAAGCCCTGAAGGAATTGAGCTGATCTGTAGGAAATTGTCTGCCAAGATAAAACTAAACATTCTTTTAAAGAAGAAAACAAAATCCAGCCTGGCTCCAGAGTCCGGCACACAATCAAAAATTACAAACAAGCCAAGAAGCAAAACAATATGATCCATAAATTGGGGAGGGAGGAACAGTCAATAGAAACAAACCAGACAGGTAGAGATGTTGGAATTAGCATACAGACTTTAAAACAGCTGAATGAATACTTTTTTTAATACTTTTTTTAAATAAAACATCCAATTTTAATATTCTATGAAAAAGAGTGCTTGCTTCAGTGAGATTCAGCAAATCATTTACTGAGCACTTTAAAATGTGCTGGATATAGTATCTAAGAATAACAAGTAAGAAAAATATCATCCTCTTTGCCTTCATGGACCCTGGAATCTAGTAGGGGTCAAGATTAAACATGCACTTTTCTCTGAATGCCGTGAATGCCAGGATCGAGTGAGGCTGGGACTAATACAGAGACAATCTGACTTGCCTGGAGGAAAAAGAAAATTGGAAGTAGAAAAATAACCAAGATTTTTCTAGAAAGCTACTCTCAAATTCCCATATTCCATACATGTAATTTGCCTTGAATTTGCACTCTGAAGTTCGTTTAGGGAGGGAAACCAATTCCTTCTCCACCAGATGGCTATTTCAACATAACCATTTCTTAATGCAAAGTGATAGTGAAAACAATTAAAGGGATAAGGCTTCATTCCAGAAGGTCACCTGAAGAAGCACCCCCCAAACTCTGAAGAGGATGAGACGTAAGCCATCACAGGTTCATCTGGGAATAGAATAGTGTAAGCCACCTCTCTGAGACAGAAAATATGAAATCGGAAGCATAAGTCTCCTCCGAAGAAGAAAATTATCTTTAATCAAAAGAAACTGTCCTAGCACAGGCTCTGCTATACAAAAATTACCATAGACTGCATGGTTTATAAACAAAAGAAATATATTTCTCACAGTTCTGGAAGCTGGAAAATTCCAGAGTGCTGGCAGATTCAGTGTTTGTTGAGAGCCCACTTCCTGGTTCTTCTCACTGTGTCCTTCCATGATGGAGGGGGTGAGGGAGGTCCCTTTTATTGGGGTGCTAATCCCACCCATGACCTGATCACCAACCAAAGACCCCACCTCCACGTACCACCTCACTGGGGATTAGGTTTCAGCATAAAGACTTGGAAGGGACACAAATACTCAGTCTAGAGCAGAAACTATGAAGGAATCGCTTGGGTCTGAAATACTTGCTTTATTCAGGTAATGCTTTGTAAATTGACTTCTCTGTGCTGATGAGAAAGCTGAAGCATGTAGAATATCTATGACCCAAGGCACTAAACAAATTGCCTATTCTCTGACTAATCAATTTGAGGCAAAGATAACAAGTAAGATTAAATTTGAGGGTGTTCTGTCATTTGTCACAAGTTACAGAACTCCTCAGTTGAGTTTTCCGAATTCAACGGAAGGAGGGAAGGGCCTTGGTTTCAGATTAGTTGACCACAGCACTTCTCTTTCTCTATCTGACAAATAACTCTTTAAAAACCATCTCTATGTACACTTAAAATGTTATGGAACTTTGTTTCACATACCATATAAACCCCATGTCGGGATGGCTGGGTGACTCAGTCGGTTAAGCATCTGCCTTCAGCTCAGGTCATGATCTCAGGGTCCTGGGATCGAGCCCTCACCAGTCTCCCTGCTCGGCGGAGAGCCTGCTTCTCCCTCTCCCTCTGCTTGCTGCTCCCCCTGCTTGTGCTCTCTCTCTCTTTCCCCCTCTCTATCTCTGTCAAATAAATAAATAAAATCTTTAAAAAAATAAAAAATAAATAAACCCCATGTTGTTCCTGGTATATAAGATTGCAGCATGCTTTTTTGGTTTCACTCTGAAATGGGTCAAGTAGAGCTTTGCTCCAACACCAATGTCTTTATTCCTTGCGAAGCATCCAGTGAACCTGTGGGATTCTACCGCACTAAGTCCTGTGATGATTTTACAGAGCATCATTACTTAATGTGAAGAGATAGGTGAGCATCATTTAGACCCTTCGTAGCACAGATTTTTTTTTTCTAGTCTCTTCTGCCCAACCCTCCCCTAGACACCTCTGCTCCACAAAATTTTCCATTCTTTCTTTGCCCTGAACACTATTGTGTGGGCTGCTTGGGTGGTTAGTCATTACAGTCTTTTTTTTTTTTCTTCACAAAAAGAAAGACAACATTTCAGAGGCTTATTTTTGTCCCCTGTTCACTTGTGTGACAAGAGGAGTATGGGTATACAAGTGACAGAAAGAAAGAAATGTTCCTGGACTCCCTGGGACCTGGGTCTGCACTTTCTCCTGTGAAAGCAGGGGTAATAATTACAGACGGCCCTGCAGGGCTCTCAGCTGAGCACCTGAAGAGGAAGAGGTTTGCAAACAGACAGGACCTCTGGAACTCTGTGGTTTCAATTTTCCAGGATCTCCACCAGCTCTACTTGCAAGTGATGGGGAAAAAACAAATCTCCAAAAGGCTCAAATAGTCAGGAAAAAAAAAGCAGAGAGAAAAGCCATATATTAATAGCATATTTTCCTCAGGGTCTGCCTCATGCACACTTCTTACGAGGGATAAAAATACTACGCGGTGTAAGAGACTCACCCACATTTGCCCCCAGACTTCCGTACTTAGACCAAGGTTTGAGGAAAAGTGAGCATGGGCATCACCCCCTTCTTAACAGACTTGCAAAGTGGCACCTTAAAGGCCTCAGGAGATCAATTATTTTAAAGCACATTAAAACCACAAATGTCATGCAAATAGATGTTACAGGAAAACAGAGCGCTGGGAGGACTAACGACCTCCAAGCTTGCGGGTCTCAGGTAGCCTCTGTAAAAGGTCAATTACTCCAGGAGGGAGGACGATGGCCAGGAGCTGCCTCTGCGTCTGCAGGTGAACCCAAGGCGCGCCCCTTCTCAAGGGTGCAGCTCATTCGTGATGCAGACCAAGCAGCTGATGTCAGAGGCATGTCTTTGTAAACATCTCTACTCTCTAAAAGAGAACATAATTCTGCTCCTCTGGTGTATTTCTTCACTTATAGCTGTCTGAATTGAAAAGGCAGATGTTTTATTTGGGGAGTTGACTGCAAGGGTGATTGCTTTCAGGTGAAACAGTTAATAAATTAAAATTTAGGGAGCCAAAGAAGTCTACGTAGGGAATAGAGCTCCTCCAGCTAAATGTGGGGAGAAAAGAGCTCAGCCCATGGTTCTTGGAATAGCTCTGTGGATAATTACATAATCAGAAGAGGAGGGGGTGGAGCAACCGTATTGACTAGCTGTCTAAAAATTGCCCTATCGCTAACCTGAAGCCAGACACCGTGGTACTGAGATAAAACCTGTTGTACGAGGCTTGAGCCCCGTGCAAAGGCAAGTACTCTATTCAGTGCATTGTTCCATCCAGTGCCCCACGCCGCTGGAGTCTCGGCTTCCTTGGAATACAGTCAACTCTCTCCCATTTAAAGACCTGTCTGCTTTAATCCCACCTCCGTGCCAGCCACTTCACTATCGGTCCCCTCACCCTGCACAGAAAGCAAGCCTCAAAGTAACCTTTACCCCCGATTTGCAGAGCCTCGTTCCCCCCTTACTTCCCCTTCTGCTTCTGCCGTCTCACTGCCACGTCTCCTGGGGAAGCCCCAGTGGCCCTCCTGAGCACCCTTCAGTCTTCACACTCTGAGACTCAGTGACAGGGTCCCTGTTGACCACTCCCTCCTCCGGCAAACCCAGCTTTCCTGGGTCTCCAGGAGCCCACGTCTTCCCAGCGCTGTTCCTGTGTTTCTGGGAATTCTCCCTCCATTCCGGCGCATCAGCTCATCGTCGTTCTGAATAAATTTGCTCCCTAAATAAGAAATGGAGGAAGAGAGTGAGCAAATGAAAGGTTAGAATCAACCTCTAAAGGAGGGATGGGGCAGGGGGCTGTGCCCCACAGACAGGTTTTGTGATGAAGCTTCGGATGCCGTGTCTTGAAAATGCCCACCTTGAACATTTGCAGAAGCTGGGGCAAGGGCCTGGCGGGGCTTCTGGTCGTGGGACTGGTCTTCCCTGTCTTTTGCTGTTGTTAGTTGAGGAAACTGAGATGCCCCTTTGGCTGAACTTAAGAAAAGTCAGAATCAGGTTCAGAAGCCCAGGAAAACTTTTTATCCATTGCCAGGGCACGTTAAAGAACCTTGGGGTGCTCTGGGAAGGCCCATGCTCTCTACTAGGTCCTGGCCCATCACAGTTTCTCTACCTTCTATGTATTCTATACATTCTATTCTTATCCTATTGAATTGCTTTTCTGATCATTTTTTACAGTATATTTTAACTAAAAGAATAGATGATGTGCACAAGGAAGATACCAAACAGTAATTAAACAATATTGCTTTTCACCCTGCTTAGAGGCTGCTAAAGGACCAAAAGAAGGAAACTTTACAAGCAAAGGTTGTGGAAAAGAGATGGAGGACTTAATCAGACAGAGGTTTAATTAAAAACTAATGAAGTGAAGAAACTGGGCTTACCCAGGATGAAAATTATTTCATTGTACATTAGCCTGTTTGCTCATTATCTAAGCTAGCATTTTCAACTTACTCATATGCATCTAGAGAAAAATAATACTTTATTTAGCAAAATTGATCATGTATATGAGCAACCTGTATCTGTTTACACACATGCACTCATTCATTTCACATCACAGAATGACAACGTCCGGGAACGTTATATATGTTGCCTATGACTTGACGCTACTAAATATGAATATTTATGATGAAAATGCAAAAAAGTCAATGTGTTAGACTTGAAAGGATCCACAGACTTTGAAAATCATGCCATTGTAGGCCTGGAAAAAAAACAAAAACTCTTGAAATGGCCCCAGTTTTCCCTCTTTCTTCTGTCTCCAACCACACAACTATTGAGTTATACACTATCCCTTGGATGTATCAAGCACTTCTATACCTCTGTGCTTTTGCTCGTGCTCGTCTCTGTAATCCCAGAATGTTCTTTTCCCTTTAATGTTGGAGAAGATTGTACTCATTCTTCAAAGCACCAATCTAATCCACCTTACTTGTGAATTCTCCCCCACCTCCCATACCCCCGGTTAGAATCAGTCACTCCCTGTTGTGTCTACACAGCATGAGGTAACTTACAACTCTTTGCTTTCAAGTACAGTCTCTGCCACTTGCTACCTATGTGATTTGGGCTAATTTTGGTCCCTCAGTTTCTTTACCTATAAAATGGGAATAATAATAGGATATACCTCATGAGATCCTTCTGGGGTTTAAATTAGTTACAAAAAAAAAAAAAAGGTGAGGATTTAGAAACAATGTCCAGGACATTATAAATGTCCATGAAATGCTAGCTGTTATTATAACATTGTTTTGTTATAACGCATCATATAAATGATTACAAAGTCTATCTACTCATTAGTTTCTCAGAACTTTGCCGAGGGGCACCTGGGTGGCTCAGTCAGTTAAGCATCTGACTCTTGATGTTGGCTCAGGTCACAGTCTCAGGGTCATGGGATCAAGCCCCACATCAGGCTCCACACTCAGTGGGGAGCCTGCTTGAGATTCTCTATCTCCCTCTCCTTCTGCCCCCCCACCTCTTGCCCTGCTCACACACTCTCTCTATCTCTCTAAAATAAATAAATGAATCTTTAAGAAAAAATAGCTTTGTCTTTTTATTCCCAACTCTCCAGTGTTTATCATGAAATAAGCTTTCAACAAATTTTTGTTGGACCACGATACAGTGACCCTAAACTTCCTTATATTAAATTTGTTAAATTTTATAGTGCAAATTTTAAGTCAGTCTTTTTATGTGAGTTGTTTCTTTTATCAAACAAACACAAAATGATTTTACCAAAATTAAAAACTATTTACAAATCAAGAGCCTGGAAAAATGGCCTGAATTCACAAAGTTTCCACTGTACAGTAGTTTTGTTAAAGATTAGTAATGTATCTATTCAACCAGGGATCAACAGTGATTCTGAATGATGCACTTACTAGTTTGTATAATCCAATATTGCCCTAGTGTATTTCCCTAGCATTTTCTATAGTCATATTTTATATTAGTCACACATTACAATATTTTGAAAGAAACCATTTCAACCAAATTATTCTGGGAGCTATATATATATATATGTATATACACATATATATACCTGTATTATGAAAGTTTTCTTATCTTTGTAAGATAAATAAAAGCTCTGATCTGAGATTCTCCCAGCAAGCAAACTGAGGAGTCAGAAGACACAGTATCATTTATTGATGGACAGTTGGCTATTTTGCAATAATAGAGTGAAGATGTGAATGCCTCATTTGGAGATTTTTCTAGGTAATTTAGCAATGGATAATTTAGGTACTGGAAATCTTAGTTACATGGAAGGTTCTGCTCCACGTTAGGACAAAGTACAAAAACACTTCGCCATTTACATATAGACTACATAGACATAAGAACAGTCTTCGTCTGTGTGTAGTGAATGGCTATGGGGTCTCTGTATGTTAGTGGCAAGAGAAGGACCCCACCCAGTTATACCTCTAGAGAGCAGGAGCAGAGTCCAGAATTTAAAATTAAATGACAGCATCATGAAAAACTACTTTGCATCATAAGCACAACAGCCCTGTCTAATCCTGGTCCACAATGTGCTTCCAGTGAAGGAGTGGCTGAGAACACCAGGCCTCTCCCCTCCCCACCCAGTATTTGCTGGCGTCCTGCAGAGAAGAGGGGCTTTGTCCTTGCTCTCATTGTGAAGGCCTCAAATCTCTATCTGCTGAGATGATAGCATTTTCGCTTCAGTCAGGGGAAGACCTGGTTTAACCGAAATGTGTGTGTCCATATCGGTCTCTGGCATGAATTGAGACGTTTCTCCACCGAGGAGAAGCTGTTTAAACGTGCTGTTTAAACATTCCCGGATGTAACAACAACAACAAAAAGATAGTGATTTAATCTCCTCGGCTTTCCTCTTCTCTTAGCTCTCTGAGCCAGTATTTCTCCTCTCAAATATGAAAACTCCCACTGCTTAGATGGTACCATAAGAATGAAAGAAATCGTATTTGTAGGCACTTTTGAGATATAAAGACATGGAGAAAGCTGCGCTTCCCCGTAACAGGTAGAGACTTCTGCTGCGAGAAGATCCTCAGTCAAGGGAAGGACTGGATGGAACCACTGAGAAGGAGGTTCTGTGGACCCCTGATCTTCGGAGGACTCAGTGGATCCTGTGTAAAACGGGAATTTCTTCTTCTTCTTCTTCTTCTTCTTTTTTTATCTTTTAGAAAGAAGCATAAGGACAGAGAAAGGGTGTGAAGATGGGAACAGAAGAGAGAAAAGAGGAGAAAGTAAGTGGCGTGTATCCCTTGCAACATCACTAATCCCCCGGGCAGTAGAAACCCTGGTAAATGGTGTGAGAGTGTTCCTAAGGCACATGTGTGCAAACAGTGATGAGGCTGAGTGTCACCTCCCCGGGACATGAAGGAAACACGGGTAACGGATACAGGTTCAGGATGTGGTGATAGAAACAATCCTAAGTAGCTCCTCCAAAGTGTGTGGGAGTTATGTGGTTGATTCGGGGTCTCATACACATGGACCTGGATCCTCAGTCAACGTGACTGAGACCTCTGACCTGAGAGTCGCTGAGTGCTGTTGAAGGGGAGGCCAGGTCTGGATTTCAGGAAGCAATGCTTTCTTAGCAAAACTGACTAACAGTCACAATGTGGGGATAGGCTCAACACTCCTTAGAGTACCGTCTAAAATTCTAGTCCTCAAGTTGTACAATTGTGGTACTCATTGAGAGCAGGGCAAGTGATTCTTGAAAGTTTTGGCTTCTATCTATTTTGTCCTCCAGGTTTTTCTACACTTGGATGCTACAGTGGAAGCTAGAGTGACAAACAGCCTTTTTTATGAAATCCACTTTTAAAACTGCCTATCTCTAAAACTACTGCAAAGAAAATTGGCTTTCCCCCATATTCATTCCTTAATGGCCTTAAAACAATTATCTACGGCTATTAAAATGCATGTCAACATCAAAGATTTTATACTTTGGTACATGGTTCCTATTATAAGCTATCACTCTAAGCAAGGAATTCACTACTGTGTGATGTTGAACTTGACATTTCTTTTAGCAACATTAAAAAAACAATGCAATTCATTGAAGAAAATGTCTGGGTTTTAGATCAACATGAGGAAATAAGAAAACTTTACATTAAACCCCTCCTTAAGATAAAGCATCATAACTTTCATGGTCTTATGCTGCTTACTATATGGTGCAAATCAGATACAGAATGGTCTGTAATAGTGCAAAAGAGACTCTCTAGCTTCAATCATTACATCACAAGAAGCAGTGAAAAGTGCCCAGTAACCTCAGGGATGAAGAGTCAGTCTGAGAATAGCTTATTTTGACACCTGTTTTGCTTCTGCTAAGTGAAGGCTTTGCTGTCCAGGACGACACCTCTCACGTCCTGGAGGATGGACTGCAGCAAGGATGGGTCACTGACTAGAGGCTCCCAGGAGTAGAGGTTTCCCAGTCAACTGTGGGAAACAGGGTGCCATCCACAATAAAAGCCATCCTCCAGGCCCTTCTTCAGCGACAGTTAAGTGCCCCACTCTTTCCACATCAGTAGAAATGATCCTGCTTCCCTCCCTGACCCCAGTCCCCACGGTGGTGCACACGCTTAACTGTTTGTTTTTACAAATTACCCTCTGCCTTGATCCTGGGGGTGAATAAAAGACGTTTTAATTAAGATAATTATAAAAATACATCAGAAATTAACAATAGGTCAAACAAAGCACAGGAAACAGAACACCACAGAGGCAAAGTAATGCTGCTTAGGAGTCCCAGAATGACTAAATTAATAACAAACCGGAGGCATTCTTTTTCAACTGTATTTACATGCTACCTGACAGTTCTTTTCTTCCCTGATGAACAGCTTGTTTTTTGTAGACTCCCCCTTTAGAATTCCTCTGATTCCTTCTTCAATTCACATTCTTATTTCTTACGTAGGCTCTATGTGGTTAAAAAGCTATTTTCTTTCTTCTCTGAGAAACTATCAACTAATAATGCATCCAAAATGTCTTATAACCTTGGTAGCAGTAAATTGTTCTCTCTAACCGGAAGCCAATATTTAATTTTGGAGATGATGGTTTTACTCATTTAATTCATCTATTTATAGCTCTCTTTAGCACTTGAAATTGTTGAACACTCTTCTCCCTGAAACTTTCTTCTTGGCCTTCATAATTATTTTCTCTGCCTTATTCTCCTTCTAACTGTGGTTGTTCTGGTTTAACAGCAGGGAGTAAGATTGTCAAAGTGTCAAAGATTCTTAGAAAGAGTAAGAGTGTCAAAGATTCTTAAGGACAATGCAACCAGCCAAAGGGTGTAGCATACAGCAGATGTACAATAACTGTTTTAGAAAGAAAGAATGAATTAATGAAAGAGGGAATGAGTGAATGAATGAGTTGGGGCACTTAACTATTCCAGAGTTTGGAAGCGTTTCTATAAATCCTGTTGATAAAGCACCAAGGCGTTTGAATCTGGATTTATGAGAATCAGACAGAGTTGGATTTATTTGGCCTTGTCTGTTGTTTACGATTTTGTCAGACGTGTAGATTATTCAGCCGCGGTCTGGCATTCTGAACCTCCCTTCTGAACTTTGCTTTTGATGCTGGTGTTGGGACTCTGCAAAAACCCATTTCTCCTTTGCCTGTGGTCCCCAGTAAGTGGCAGGAAGTCGGCCAGAAGGCTGGAGAAAGAAGAGGCACACTCCTTCTAGATTGCTCACTGTCTTGCCAGTATCACTGTAGCAAAGATCCTCTGTCCGGGAAGCTCGGTTGGCTGATTTACAGACTTTTTCTCCACATTCTCAAAACCAGCTTCAGAGATATCAGCACTGGCCCTTCCTTAGAGATCTGAGTCCCAGCAACACCGTGCGTACTACAGCAGAGCACATTTCACCATTCACGAAGTTTCTCTTTAGCACAGTGCTCAGCTCTCGTAGACTGGGGTGGGAACATGGGACATCATGTGATCATCCAAGTGGAGATGCTTATCTGAGTAGGAAATGTCATATCCACCAAGTCACAGGGCAGAGCAGGTGCACTGCTATGTCATAGATAATAGACAATTCTGCATTCAAGCCAAGCAGGTCCACAAAGCACCAAAAGATTAAACAAACCAGAGTCCTGGATCCCATGTCACCCACCTCTCTTGAACTGACATCACTTCTTCAGCTTTCCTCTGTGGCCTAGTAGGGGAAGGTGGGGGGGAGAAGAGGGGATTCCCTACGCTGGAGTTAACCAGTAGAAAAAGAAAAAAATAATTTGAGCCTAGTTCATGGATGGATCAACTTGAAATATTGGTACAGACTGCAAATGAACAGCTGAGAAAGTTCCAGTCCCCTCACTGGAAGCTGTGAAAATCACTACAGTGGGGAAATTAGCCTGATGGGCACAGCTTTGAGGAATTCTCCCATTCGTCAGCTTTGGGTGAGGAAGACAGGCTCTGAAGGAAGTACATATACAAATTCCTGGCCAAAAGCAAATGTCTTGTAAGGTGAGAGGCATTAAAGGAGTGACATTGTAAGAGCAAAGTCAAGGACATTGGAGCAAGAGGCCTTTGGATGGACCTGTGGGATTAGGCACCGAGGGTGCGGGTCTCCACGTCTCCTATCAATGTCCACCACAGCATCTGCCACAGATGAACACTGCACATCGAGCACACAAAATTCCCCATCCAGTGAAATCAGACAGTTTCTGTCCTCGCCACACCAGGGCCTACGTGAGGGCCCAGGGATGAAGTAGTCATGGGAACAGGGACGGAGTAAAAACAAAGCTCAATCAAGACGAGCTGTCTCTCTCCAAAGTTTCTGGTGCTGAAGAATATTGGACGTGTCAGCAGCAGACATAACCTCTTGAGTCCTCAATATAGTATCATCTCCGGAGGAGACCAATCAGCTACTTGGTAGCAAGTTGATTGCAACAGCGCCTTTCAACCTAGAGGGAACACTGATGCAGTCTTACTAGGACTGATACATATTCTGGCTAGGATTTTTGATCCCTGTCTGTGGTGCCTCTGCAAGGGCTCACAAACCACCTGATTTCTTTTTACCAAATCCTGCGTAATAGATCCAAACACTAGGAGACCCACTTTATGTCAAAGAAGTGACACCGGACCCATGAACAACACACGATCCTCTGGTTTTCTTATACACCAACACCCTGCAGAAAGTGCCAGGTCCATTGCACAGTGGAATTACCTCTTCTGTCTCAGCTCAGGGGCTGATCACTTCAAGGGTTGCTTTGCTTCCCGTCAAGACACAGAACACATCCCACAAAGGGCTCTTATACTGACTTGGTATCCCCCAAAAGGTAGAATGGAGAGAACAAGAAGTGGGGGTAGAATTAGGAGTGGGCTCCCTGCTAGAAACATTCAACAAGAATCAGGATAAGCCTAGGATCACTCTCCAAGCAGAAATGAATGTGCTTGCTTCTTTTTTAAAATCTCTTTTCATGTTCTGATGGGCTGAATGTCTGTGTTCTCCCCAAATTCATGTGTTGAACTCCTTACCCTCAGTGTGAGGGTATTAGGAGGTAGGAGCCTGGAGAGGTGAGTAGGTCATGAAGATGGAGTCCTCATGAATGGGGTTCCTGCCCTGATAACAGAGACCCCAGAGAGCTCTCTCCTGGCTGTCCACAACCTGGAAGAGGGCTCACCCCAGAACCCAGTGATGCAGGCACCCTGAACTCACACCTTCAGAACAGTCTTCAGAACAGTGGGAAATAAGTTTCTTTTGTTTATAAGCCATCCAGCCTGTGGTTTTCTGTTATAGCAGCCCAAACTAAGACAAATGCTTCAGTATATTTATATGGTTGTGTGTATATGTCATGAGCCCCAAACCAAGACAAATGCTTTAGTATATTCACATGGTTGTTTGCACGTGTTTGCACAAGTGCATGTAAAATAGAGTGAATACCATAGACATGAAGCTCTGTAGATAACGTCTACTGCTTAGTATACTTTCATTTTGCCGCATAGTGATCACGACCACACTTTGACATGGCAGCCCTGTAGCAAATGTGCATTGAACTGAATTTCCCTTTTCTTCAGCTGAGCATCTTTCTAATGGAACAGTGGGCTTCCACAGGACAGGAAAGGAAGAAGGTAAAGAGAAGTGAGGCTCTTTCCAGCTCAGCAGTGCCTGCGAGTGACACATGGGCCCCGAGCCACTTTGACGTACCTCTCGAGGGTTCCTGATTTTCCACTCAGCTCCTTGATGTTTCTCTTCAACAAACAGTACGCTTTCCTTAATGGTACCTCCTCAGCTGTGCTGCTCATTTGTCACCTGTAAAGAAAGCTACCATTTGGTTTGCAATAAAGTAACATAGACACCTCTGAAATGGTGTTTGATAATTCATGTGCAATTTAAGCAAAATAACCCCACCCTGAAATGGAAACAATGCCCAAGACAGTTGAGCATGAATTTTCTCACAACAAACTTTTTTTTTTCCTTTGACAAAACATCATTTCACCAAAGAAAAGAAGCCCACACATAAAAGGATGCTCCGTAGGGTTGTCGGCTCCCTGTGCATCCGAGTCTCAAGCAATCTTAACCCATCTTATTGTTTTGATACCTGAAATTCAAAGGGATTAGTGCATTTACCCAAAAGGGGCAGGGCTTGGTAGCGTTTTCTTAAAGCAACATGACGTTGAGATCTTTTTCCTTATAAGTCTTTCAGAAACTTCTTTTTGATTTTGACTATGTGACTTTGGAATGAAAACACAATGCTAGGTATTGGAACATCCCAGGGAATTCTCAGAATTTCCAAATACAGAATCAGAGCAGGCACAAGATGACACAAATGTTGCAAATTTTGAGTTCTTGCTCTCCTTTTTGGCCACCAAAGAAAGGGCGTTGACCATCACTTAAAATATCTAAAAACGATAGGAGCATTTGAAAAAAAAGCATAGACACAATCTGTTACCAGTATGAAACAGATCCTCCTGAGCAGACATGATGCTAAATGGAATGGCTTGACAAGCAGAAAGTAGAACACACTGAGCAATGAAATCACTTGGTCAGGTAATGTCAGGTGGTATGTGAGGAAGTTTATATGCTACAGTGAGCAGGTGATGGTGTATCTGACATATTTAAAGTATATATTTAAGATTGAGGAACACTTTGATCATACACTGAAATGTCTGCTGTGTACAGTTCTTCCTAACCTTTTAAAAATGTAGGTATAGAGGTCTTAAATTCTCCCCAGGGCAATAGAAATAGGAGTTGTAATTTTGCCTTGTCTGGAAATAATAAAAATTTAACACACTAGGGGGTCCTCACTCTAGCCTCCTTTACCTTTCATACAAAAAAAAGAACTACTTTGGGTATAAAATTACAAGTTTGGGGAAAGTCATCCAGGTTAGTTCATTCATTAGGCATAGATGATTTTGAACTAGTAAATGCTGAAGAAACACCCATTCATTTTTAACACACAGCTTCCTTCCTATCAAGGCAATCATGTGGGCAGAATGGAAGTCACACATGCATGCGCTTGCGGGGAGGGAAAGGGAGGGACAGAGGGAGAAAGAATGGAAGAAGAATGGAAGGGAGGAAGGAAGGAAGGAAGGAAGGAAGGAAGGAAGGAAGGAAGGAAGGAAGGAAGGAAGGAAGGAAGGGAGGGAGGAAGGAAGGAAGGGAGGAAGGAAGGAAATGTGGGGAAAAAAAGAAATGTTAATATTTGAAAAGCAAATATAAGCCCATCACCTGCCATGATGGGCTAACATAAATGTGTCTGAGCTTGCCAAAGAGAGTGTAAGTCATTGTATTAAGATATTAAAAAATAAGTTCGGGGCGCCTGGGTGTCTCAGTCGTTAAGCGTCTGCCTTCGGCTCAGGTCATGGTCCCAGGGTCCTGGGATCGAGCCCCACATCAGGTTCTCTGCTCGGCGGGGAGCCTGCTTCTCCCTCTCCCACTCCCCCTGCTCGTGTTCCCTCTCTCGCTGTGTCTTTCTCTGTCAAATAAATAAATGAAATCTTTAAAAAAAATAAAAAATACGTTAAAACTTTCTATTAACTCAATATAAGAGCATCAATGACCCTTTTAAAAATCACCCAAACTAGGTAAAGCTTCCAAAAAATAATTAGATGTATATGTTTCTTAGTTCACCTCATTCATAATCCCATATCAAAGATGTTCTTCTTTGGGACCCTATTTTACAAATTCTACTCAGACACCGCCCCCGCATACCCTCAGCTTGCTCCTTCACTGCAAGGTCAGGTGTGCCCCAGGATTCCCCTGCTCTGGGCTCTTTCTTTATTCATCAGGCAGGCACGGGCCATACTTACTGAGAGTGAAAGAAGCTTGTGGGTTGGCCACCCACACCTGCATACCTCTTCCTCTTCTCACCCTTGGCAAAGGATGCTCAGGGAATATCACTCTGCAGGATCTGAAGGGGGCTGGGCAGTAAGGGGCTGGTGAAGTTCCAGTAGGATTGCCCAACATCACTTTCTGTGTATTGTGTGGGGAAAAGGTTGGTCTTGGCTGCTGGAGGGCCAGCCTCATAGGTGCCTGACATCCTCAGTTTCTTTCTCTTTCTTGTTGGCCCTTTCTGCCTTTTTGTTCCCTCTCCTTTCCCTCTTAAAGAGGCTTCCCCTTTTTCTTCTGTGGGTCTGGAGGGAGCAGGGAGCTGTCAGCCTCTATCAGCCCTCTGTCATTCTCCCTTAGTTTCCATAGGGTTTTGAAGCTGTCTGGAAAAGATCCATTTTGCCTGAGGCTTCTGGGCCTGATATTAGGTCTGAGGGGAATTCAGATGATCACCTTTATCCACCCCTGAAACTAAACATAGGAGAAGAGTCAGAAAGTCACAGCAACGCAAGCCCGGAGATAAGACTATGAAACGTGAGCGCACGTCACACGAGGTATTAGAAGAAATGTTTGCATGAACCAGCACTAAAGAAGGTTTGGGGGCCTCCATTATATACGGACAAAAACAAGAAGAACAAGTTTAATTTAGGCTGCAATTGGTCTAAATTTAAGTACTTGGAAGCCGGGGATGAGTCTAGATGACTTCTGACATTTTCTCTCCTCGGTATTCTATTTTTAGGAGCAGTCAATCAATCCCTTGCAGAAAAACATGAAATGTTCATATCTATAGTCCTCCAAGTTGACTTTGAAATTCATCCAGGTTGTCAGAAATATATCATGGAGCGTGCAGGAAATAATGTTTTAAACTGGCAAAATTAAAAGTAAGTATGTGTTTACAGCAATGAGGCTTCTATCAGTATAAAATTATTATACACTAGCCCTATAACACATATCAGAGTTATCATCATGAAAACACAGACTGTCATCAAGGTAGAAAAAGATAAAGATAAATTTTCTAAAAATAGAAAATTAATATAGGTAGGGACTTTGTATGCATAAATGCATTTCCGATCATTATCAACAAGACATCACAGCTGATCATAAAAGGTGTGGTTGCTAAATATTCCATATTCCAAATTCATCACAACAGATTCTGGAAAATTAGCACTGTGCTCTTGCTGCTGAAGCCCCCTGCACTCCCACCCCCAGGATACAAGAAAAATAGAAAAAGAAGAGCTTCGTAGGGTAATGAGAAAAGACTGTCTTCTGAGTGAATGGGGTTTGTGGAGCATCAGTTAAGGATGTTCCTCCTTTTCTATAAGAAAAGGAGATGCCCACAATATTCCGTGGTAGTGATTTCTCTCTTGCCTGAAAATTGTGAGTCCAGGAACCAACAGACTACATGCCCCAACCTGGAAGCTACAGAAAGCGATGAAAGATATTTGAGAAATTCGAGAGTTGAGAAAGCAAGTGCTAAGAAAGTGCTCCTCTTAGGCTAAGGAAACCTAAAACAGGTGGTCAGTCTTCACTACCTTGATAGTGGCTCTTGAGAGAGCTGAAGGGCATAAGGAGACTCCAGGAACAAGAGCCGATGACATGGCCTTCAGCATTAGAAAAGTAGGCTCCGTGAGGAGCGAGGGCAGGGCACCGTCATCACCAGGGAGGTGGGGGTGATCCCTAACGGTAGAGCAATTGTGCCAACCCAGAAAAGAACGCACGACTCACTCTATGGAGACACAAAGAAGTTCTCTTTTCCCTCCCCATCACAACCAGAGAATTCCCCATCACCACCTTCCGACAGCTTGTAATGGATCTGCTAGTCTGGCCTCTGCAGAGGTAGGATGAAATCTTGGAGTCTGAAGTTTTAAAATGGCTATAAGTAGGGCGCCTGGGTGGCTCCATCAGTTGAACATCCGACTTTTGATTTCAGCTCAGGTCATGATCTCGGGGTCCCGGGATCGAGCCCCATATCTGGCTCTGTGCTCAGCAGGGAGTCTGCTTGAGATGTTCTCTCTCCCTCTCCCTCCCCCTCTCTTAAATAAATAAATACATCTTTAAAAAAGTGGGTATAACTAAATAAGCAGTCATAGCCAAGATAGAATATTTTTATAACTAAAGTGACTAAGAAACTAGCAGGGATATCTGAGAAGCACCCTACTAGAGGTTAAAAGGGTTTTCAACACAGTGGGACCCATATTCAGAGAAAATAAAAATGTTCCATGGAGAGAGTGTTGTAGTGTACAGTGAGGAATTTACTAATACTTTGAATACTCCAAATAAATTTACGAGAGGTAAATACATGCCGGTGACAGATCCCAAACTTCACTGTGGACTTAACAGAAATGAAGCAAACCAACCCATTGGGAGTCAGCACCAAAATTTCTGAGCCAGATGCAGTTACTTTCTAACTGACTTAGGAGAGTCTCTTAGCCTTTCTTGGCCCCTGTTCCAACACTGATAAAATGAGAAGGTTGTGTGAGGATCTAATCACATGAAGCCGGTGAAGGTTTGGGTCTTCTAGTATCCATGGTTATTCATGTCTGAGCAGATGTGAGGAGCTGAACTGAGCAAGCCCAATGATGGACAAGAAGGAAGCATCCCATAAAGAGCAACTTTTTCTACTATTACTTATTACAGATGGTAAGATAATGTCTCTTTGGGGCCCAGGCCATAAAATGTATGCCTAATTTGATAGAATAGTTCATGGTGTTTACTTTAAGAGGTGCTATGGATTGAGTTAAAAATAAAAATAAAAATTGTTTCAGCCATGGTATATACCCTGTGGTATTTTGTTAAAGCAGCCCAAATGATGGATAAAAGAGGTCAACATTTACTCTCTCCATTTTTGCAAAGCACCAAATTTTGCAAAGCATAAATCAACATGTTTTTCCTCCCATTAACCCAGCCATTGAACTCCTACCTGGGAGCTGAGAGCTCCTGGTAAATAAGGTCAACAGAGTTTACTGCTATGAGCAAGTGTTTTCTGCTCTCCTCTCTTGAGAACTATGTAAATCTTTTGGTGGTAGGTTTTCTTCAGGAGCTTTTGTCAATTATTTTCCCTTCTTTTATCCTCACAATTAGGCAGGTGACGGCTCCTTAGAACTACAAAGTGATGCAGACTTCTTGCTTCCTCTGCAGTGAGTCTCAGGACACTCAGGGGTCCTGCAAAGCTGACTGAGCTTGCTTTCTGCAGCCTTCCGTCCCTAGCCATTCCAGATCCTTCTCTATAGGGTTCTTTACACATTCTTCTCAGCTGGGTTTATGTTTATTTGAACTCCCCCTGTCTTTGTTTACACATTTGACACTTTGCCTTCCTCCAACTTCAAATCATCCAGTGTTTCCTCACTTTTGCAAGCTGCTTCCCTCGCTGTTTTCCTGCAGACACCGATACTTGCTTTCTGGCTTTCTTTGGAGCTGAAATTTTGAGTGAATTATGCTTGACATTTAACATATGCAGAGTGAATATTCAGACTTCAAAGAATGCCAAGAAGCAGACTCCTCTGCCTTCTATTGTTTAAACAGGCACAAACTCCCACATTTTCTTTGGTTTTCAGTGTCAACTGCCTTCTTCCCTGAGTCACTGAATGAGCTCTTCTTTGCTGGGGGCAAAGCAAAGCTTACTGGCCCATTGATGTGTATAAATCGGAATTCAATCATGACACCATCTCTGTCCTCCAGGAACCCAGAAGCTAAATTCGGACTATAAAGGCTAGACGTAATGAGATTGAGCTTCTTTGCACTCTTTTAAGGAGGAAAGTGAAGTATGAGTTCATAAATACCAGCACCATCTGAGAGGGGGCTGGCAGAATTTGAAGAAAGTCCCCAGGGCACCTGGAGTTGTGGGAACAAGAAAGCAGAGGATGGGGAGCAGAGAAGAGACTGACCACGCCCAGGGAGAGGAGAAATGAGAGTTCTATTCCTTCCTCACAAAACCAACAAGTATTTAGTAAAGGAAACCAGGAACTCAAAGTGAGTGGATGGGCTTCCCCAAAACAGCCTTAATGTTCCCTTCAGCTTCAGGAAACTTGAGATGGACTTCTTCCTGACTCTAGGCCCCTGACCTAGCTTCTCGTAGAACATTAACTTCAGAAAACTTGTAATTGCAAACATTTTCTCTGTCCCTTTAAAATGCTGATGGATCTTCACCAGGCCTCCTGCCAGTTTTGCAACTCAGGAATTTCTTTCTCAAGGACCTGGGAGTGATCTCTTTGAAGGGTAATCATCAAGAAAGAAGGCACCCTGTCTCCCAGTCTCTGTGGGAGGAGAGAAGCCTAACGTCAATGTGTGTGCCATTTTAGCCAACGTGGACGGACCACTCGCCCCTCAATATCCTTCAATACTTGTCCGCTAGCTCACCCCAGGGCTCAACAGTCCTCCCATCTGCCTGGTTACAAAGGAGCTGAGTTGAGTTTCAACAGCCAGATCTTCACGGTGCACAAGGGCTGGGACTGAAATGTCTACAGTTTCGATTAACGTACGATGCAGGGAAACTGAATAAGGGTTTTGTGATCTCCAGGAAGCAGGTGAGAATATAAAATAATTAAAAGCCATAAAAGATATCTGCAAGTGAGCCGGGCCACCTCAGTATCTCCTAGCTGTTAACGTGATAACTCTTCTAAGCTGACACACTCAGACCCAGCGATTGCTGCCTCGGGGCTGAGGTGTCACTGACGCGGGAGCAACCCAATCACACACAGCCAGGAAGCCTAATCAACAGCTAGCAAGGGTCTCGATCACTTATGGGGGCCTGTCAGAACCCGTTGCGTTATTCCTTGTGACTAATAATTACAGCTGTAAGCAAGGGGCCTTCATACCCCTTCCATTCTGTGCTTTCAGCCCAAGCTCACAGAGACCTACGGAGGCAGCATCATTTCTTCTACAAGGTTTTCCTGGGGTAGCCAGCTGAAACTGAAGTCCACCACTTTAGCGTTACTGGGCTCCTGGAGGTGTAGCCCAGTGATGTGGCATGGGCACAATCAGAAGGAGAGGAGGGGGCATAAGAGGTAGAGGAGGAGAAGAAAAAAGCAGGTTCCATGAGGCCTGGCTCTTTAACTGATTTGCTAGGATTCTTGCCAAGGGCTAGAAGGATCCATGGTATGCACAAGATCCATGCAAATATGAGAAGGAAAGTGAGGAAGACAGGGGAGAGAGGGAGAGAGAAGCATGAAAGGAGAGAGTGAAGGAAAGACAAAAGGCATCAGAGTCTATATTTAGAGAGCAGAATTTCCCACAGCTGGGGATCACACTCTGTATTTCTTGAAAGGCTTTGGAACAGGTTATGATGCACTTACTACAAGCTTTGCTGTCAGGTTTTCTGGCATCTATGCCACTTTATTCCAAGAGGTGAGATGGAAGCTGTGTTTACATGAGTTTGTACTGCAAACGTCATCACCTTTGCTTTCTCTCATCACGTTCAAGTCTTTATCTTTAAAGCTTAAAAACCGTTCCTTCTTGATACTAAAGATATAATACTGGTCTCTCTGCTGAATTGATTTTGACAGTTCAGCCCAGGGTAAATTCCAGTCGCATAAACAAGAGCATATATGGAAATACTCATAAAGTCAAGAAAATACTAGATAACATTGCCAGTGCCGGCATGGAGCATCTGAATAAACAGGAGCCTTGACTATGATTCTGAGACCTCTGCAGGAATCACTTTAGATTTTGCTACTTGTCTGGATACCAGAGCAGTGATACACGATGAGATATGAGTTCATGGGCCTTAAGGCCTCATTCTCTCATGCGTGGTTCTGGAATTCTGGATGATTCCAAAGGCCCGAGAACAGGTTTACATGATACTCATAAAGCAGATCAGGACATTCCCCAGGGAACATCAGCCAGTGCGACTTCTCAGAGTCAGTGCACAATTATATTCTGCAAAGAAGGATGCTGGTGTGAACCCAGAATCTGATCAACCTTGACACGAATAACAAAGTGTCGGCTCACAAACCAAAGACACCTAGTTACAACCCCGCTCTTCCAGTAAAACTGTAGCTCATCCAAAAGTTTACAAAGCCATCCAAGCATGTGTTAGCCCCTTGAATGGGCCTGACAGCAATGTCAAATGTTAAAACTGATGGGAAGGATGTTGGATTTTAGTGCACTGAGTGAATATAACTTTAAAAAATGACATCCACAGAGGAATAGAGATGCTTTTTAGGTAGTGCTCAACCTGAAGTCATTTCCCCCAGGCAGATGCAGTGGTGACCCATATCATTCTACCCACTCTTATTCTGTACCGCAGAGAGACCTTGGGGCGAGGGGGCACAGAAAAGAGGACATTAAAAGCTGGTGGGTGGAGAGGAAGGGAAGCTTCAGCATTTCAACTTCATGCAACAATGGTGAAGCCTCCAGACTTGATATGGAGCAATTGCAGATTGTGAAATGGAAGCTTTTTCTGCAATTAGCAACAAAGAAATAAGGTCTAGAATGCAAAAGGATGTGGGGGCATGGAACAGCACAGAGAGTGAGAGAATTGGTGGATCATACAGAAACAAAATAAGAAACAAAAGTGGAACTTACAGGAACCAGGACAGAGAAATGCCCATATTCTGATTCTTTGTTGTTATTAAAAGATCTAAGCTATGAGAACCCCATGGGTAAATCCAAAAACATGTCGAGTGAAAGGAAGTAGAGACAAGCACATGCTAACCAATTCTATTTCTATGAAGTTCATAAAGAAACAAAACTACTTCACTGAGATGGAAGTCAGACAGTGGTTAGGTTTGGGGTCAGAGGGATTGATTGGAGAGGAGCACGAGAGAGCTGAGTACTCACCACACCTTGACCCAGGTGTGCTTACACAGGGATATATATGCATTCAAAAGGAAAAAGGGATTTCTGACTTTGGTGGGTCCCATTACCCCATCAGCCTTTGGTCAGAGTAAGCACAATGGTTAATTTTAGGTCCCAAGTTGGCTCTGCCATGGTGCCCAGATATGGGGTCAGACATCATGGATGTTTCTGTGAGGCTGTTTTGCGATGAGATTAATATTTCAGATGGTGAGGCTTGAGAAAAGCAGATTGCCCTCCATAATGTGAGTGGAGATCATCCAATCAGTTGAAGGCCTGACTGGAGCAGGAGACCGACTTCCCACAAGCAAGAAGGAATTCTGCAGTAGGTGGTTTTCAGACTTGAACTACAACACTGGCTCTTTTCTGGGTCTTCAGCCTACCAGCCTACCCTAAAGATTTTGCCAATGTTCATAATAACATGAGCCAATTCCCTAAAGTAAACAAACAAATAAACACACACACACACACACACACACACACACACACATCCTATTGATTCTGTTTCCCTGGAGAACTAGGTCAACAGTTTTTATAGAATAATACCTGCATGAGGTCTGTTCCTAACCAGAGAGGCATAGATTCTACTCCTACTTCCTAGGAATTAAACAGAATAAAGAATAAAACCATCCTTGAACATTTACTCCCATCAGTCCCATTTGGTCCATATCATGAGTCTCCATAATATTAAGAAGGCACTCCCGTTCAGGCCCTAATTTAGTTTGAAAGATACACTAGGGGGTGCAAAGTGTTGACTAAGCACTGGTATTAGAATGCACTGATATGTTAAAACCTATAGTTAAGACATGTTTGAAAAGTACTTTGGAAAGTATAGAGTCAATACTCTGCTCAGCTCTCTAAACACATAAAACCAAACACACACACACAAACAGTAGAAAAGCCGCCATTTGTAAAGCTTATTAGCACACGATCATCTCTCAAGAAGCCAAGCCTCTAGGTAATGTACATAAATCTTGAGGGGGCGGCAGCAAGAAAGGATTTTAGCTTTCCAGTTTTCCGACCATCCTTCTCCATCTGTTGCTTGATTAATGGAGTAGGTTTGGCACCACTCCAGTAGATTTGCCCTGCAGTCAAAGGTAAAGCACACTAATGATGACCAATAGGTAGAGAAAGAAAATGGGGAAGAGAAGCGTTGGTGATACTTAGGTGAAGAGCTGGAAATCATCCATCTCTTTTAACTCAGACTCCAAAACTATAGAGAAAACTCTTCTGATTTCTCTTTGCTCACAGCTGAGAACTCATGGAAACTTTCTGTCTTTGTTTCCTCATTTTTAATAATCAAGGAAAAGAAAATTAGAATTTTGAGCAAGTGTGCAGTGTGTGTGTGCACACGTGTGGGCACATGCACGCGCGCAGGCGGGCGTGCAGGGGAGCTGGGGAAACACCTCCGTGCGTGTGAGGCTGGGCCTTCCAGGGACTCTCTTGCCATGCTCATTCTCTGCTTCATTCCTTCTTAGCTGTTTGATTTTTAGCTAACCTCCTCAGCGACGACAGTGAAAAGAACCCAACGTGACAGCACGAGACCAGCAAAAAAAAAAAAAAAACACTGGTGTATGCCCATAAAAACAATTTATATTGCCAGCAAATCTGTCCCAGGATACTTTTTGTCAGTTTTATTTGTTCAAATCCCTGTTATTTCTGCTTGAAACCACTGCTGTCATAACCATATTTTAAAAATGGGAACTAAGAAGATGAGATGGGTTTGGTGAAAATAAGGAAGAAGAGAAAGGATGGCAGGAGTGAAAAGAGCTTGACAAAATGTGCTTTGCACTTGTCTTCAGTCTGTCAAAACTTGCCCCTACTGCTGATGGGTTCTGCAGTGTGTTGGCTGGTGGCTCCATCAGTCTTAACCTACGGTAGTCTCTTAGACTGGATATCTGGGTGACCAACATGCTGTGAGCTAGCAGAGTCTACACTGGGTGGCTTTAGTCAGGGAAATTTGATCCTCATGCTAGTATCTTCTTCGAGAACCCGCTACCCTTTCTGTAGGGCTGTATAGGCCTCAAGAAATACGGTCTTGTATGACGCAGTATCCCCACGGATACATTTGGAGCCAGGGCACTCTTGAGGAAACACATCCTCATTAAGCTTGGGGCAGGACCATTCCCAGGGCCACCACCTCCTAATTCCTGTGCAGCTTGATGAAGAAGTTGATGAGAAAGAAGAAAGTCATGTTAGATTCTCACTGGTGACATGAAGCCATCCCAAATGGACACTGACACATTTTTTTTTTTTCAGAGAAACGAGGGGCTCAAAGTCTGTAATACCCAGAAAGCCATTGGTTTCCAGTCAGAATAAGTGTTGGTTTCCTCCCATTCTCCCCTGGATCAAAATGTACAGCAGTCTTGTCTGAATGGGACTCTTTTATACCCAACTGTTTCTCCATGACAATGATTGCAGACAGCATGTGCAAGGAGGACCAGGCTGGGAGGAGTGTCAGCATCCACTACCTTTAAACCTACCATAAAATGGGCTTTCCCAGCAGCAAGCAGAGGATTATTCAAATTACCTATAACTGGTAGAGCTATTCCCATAGACCAGGCCGCTATTCCACTGGTGCAAGTATGCAGTGGATTAAAACATGCCCCCCAAGACCTGGCCACATATGAGGAAAGACGAATATAAAATTATTACCTTATATTAACTTTATTAGCATTTCCCTTTTGCCCCCCAAAATGAAATTTAAAGGTAACTTCACCTTTTAAAAATATTTTTACTGTCGAAAGAAATCCACCACTTGTTTGAAAAGCTCGATATGAAGAGCTGTGTGAAGAAAACTTTATAGATCTACCCCTTGCCTCTAGGAACATGTAATTTTACATGGACACACTGACTAAATCAAATCTGAACATGACAGTAATAGAAGCTAAGCTCCAACTTTAAAAGCACAGGTGCCTTAGGCTATTTAGCAAACAGAAAAGAGGCCCTACACACCTCAATAAAAAGCATGAACATATTACACACAATAATGAAACAGTTGATATCCAAAATGTCAATTCCCACTCCTCAAGAAAATATTAGATTATTATGTTCAGAATAGTTTGTTTAAGAAAGCAGAGAAGTGTATAATTTCCTGTAAAGCATGTTCATCACTGTAGAAAATGTTCTGCTGAAGACTTTAATTTTTCAACATTAACAGCACACATAACAAACATAATCTGGAAAAAAAAATAATTTACATGTGCATTTAATTACTGGACTTTGGTGAACCCCGGGAGAAGATTATAACCATGAACTATATCCCAAATCCATTGTGGACATGCTGGAGGCCTCTTGGATAAAGGATCACCTGGTAGGAGAATTTTGATGACTCCCTGAAGAGGAGGAAAAGTAAACAGCTGGGGCAGTGAAGCTTTTGATTTGCAAGTTTGCAAACTAAAGAGAAGTCTTTTAATTCTGTGAGTGACAGCAATTGATAAGACTGGCAGAGGGAACCAGAATACCGACAATAGGACACAGTTAATGGTTGAAAATGGCGGAGGTGGGGGGCGTCTCCTAGTTTCTGTGGGGAACTCTGGAGTGCATTTACTGATAAGAAGGACCTTAAGGGAGCGCAGATTGGGGTCAGGACAGGCTGGGGCTAGTAGTGGTGGGGAGGGCTCCTGTTCATCCTCAGACTTGCTCAGTTTATAATGGCCTCAAAACACCCAGGGCAAGGAGCAGAATTGTGGTATCAGGAACTCAGATGTAGATCTCGACTGAAGATACACAGCTTAGTTTATTAACTGTGATACACAACAGAGAGATGAAAGATGGAGGAATAAATAGACGGATAGACGGATGAATTGAAATATGAAGGGGGATGGCTGGAGAAAAGAACAGAGGGCTTAAAAGACAGAGACAGAGACTGAAACCGAGGTTAACCGCCAGCAAAGTGCGCCTGCACTCCAGCTCATGATGGAGCGCTCGTCCGTCACTATACATAATTTGATTTGTTTCTGACTGAGATACTAGTACCCCCACACCCTGTCTCTGATTCGAAATTTAGTTTCTAATTTGCAGGATACTAAATTCCTTAAAAAGAAACTATCGTTTAAGGGAAATGGGAAATATTTATAAGGTTTATGAAATGTCAGTCCCGGCTTTTATTGCTAACATGTCTATTAGATGTAGTAAAACCCTGACTGAAAACAGTTAAATCTAGTCTTGTCACAAGGCTACTAAAATCACTTTATATGTCACTTTATCATTTTTTCTTCCTAATGGAGTATGTGATTCAAAACATGTAGCCTCGGGGCGCCTGGGTGGCTCAGTCGTTAAGCGTCTGCCTTCAGCTTGGGTCGTGATCCCAGGGTCCTGGGATCGAGCCCCGCATCGGGCTCCCTGCTCCGCGGGAAGCCTGCTTCTCCCTCTCCCACTCCCCCTGCTTGTGTTCCCTCTCTCGCTGTGTCTCTCTCTGTCAAATAAATAAATAAAATCTTAAAAAAACAAAACAAAACATGTAGCCTCATAAAACAAGATCTGAAACTTCTAATCACATCTCTTTATGTTAAGTGTAACCAAAATAGTTCAGAATGGAAATGTGTTTGCTTAAGAGACTGGATTCAAATGACATTTCAAATACACACACACACACACACACACACACACACACACACTCCAGTTTCCAAAGCAACTTAATGTTATATTGCTGTTTCTCTCGGTGTGATTTTGATAAATCATTTACATCTACTCTTGATGAAAAGGGACAGTGAGGTGGCCACATAATGTATTGGGTTAATAATAATCAGATACCCTTGTACTTACATAACCCCCTGATTCCAAGGAGCTTTAAGTACCTTGTAGATATTATCTCATTAATCCCTACAACATCAGTGTGGGATGGATGGCAAATAGTATGCTCCACTAGGTTCAGGAGAGATAGAGATGCTGATTATAATAATACATCGTGTTTGTAGAACATCCTGTGCTGAGGTGCTCAGAACATTTCACAGATGCTATCAAATGAATTGCCTAATCTTCCTAGGAGATTGGGCCCCAGCAAACATCAGCTTCCTTCAGATGACTGGGGAAAACCAAAGCATACGCAATGGCTTATTCAATTTTACTGGTGGGGACAGTCTGAAGGATTGTTTTCTCTTAAATGTGTACTTGGTGTTCCAAAAACTTAATATTATTGTTATTTATTTGATACTAAAATTAGAGAGTATGTGATAATCGACAGATAGATGGACAGACAGACAGACAGATAGATAATAGATAGATAGATAGATAGATAGGTAGATAGATAGGTAGATAATAGAGAAACAGGGAGACAAAGGGGTGGTGAACCTATGATTCCATTCCTAGCCTGAGCACGGTGATAATGACCACATCATGATGTCATGCCAACAGACCCGGAGCTGCTGAGGAAAGAAAAGACCAAGGCTCTTAACTCAGTGCATTTATAGAAATTCCAATGGACTTCCTTTCCAAAAGCTAATCCCAAGCCTTTTTGAGGTAGGCATGAGGAGAGATGATACAACAGCAAGGAATTTAAGAATTCAAATAATGTTCCCATGATAAAGGTTTGAATGCCCAAAGGCAAAAAACTCCAATGACTGCAAAGGTTCTATTTAAGGGGACAAAATGACTTTTGGAAAGGCCCGATGTATCATTAAAGTTGAAAAAAGTAACCTCTCCCTGTAACCTGGCGGATTTTGCAGCCACGGTACACTCTGCTTTCACCTGAAAGAAGTGAATAGAAAGAAAACCGTTTTGTCACATCGTACAAAAGATGTCAATGAGGAAGAGGCCGCCGCGTTGAAGGAATATTCGGAGAGCTCGTGGCTGCAGGAGCGAGTGGAGGGTAGAGTCCGAAGCACAGCGGTGGGACTGCTCAGAAATCGGGCTTCAAAGGGCTGTGGAGGCTTTGGAAAGAAATGTATGTATTTTTAAGTACGATGGAAATAATTGGAGGGTTCTGAGCAGACGCTTGATATGAACTGACTTGCACTTAAAAATCACTGGATGTTTTGAGGATACTGGGTGGGAAGGACTCGGGACTGGGAACGGGACCAGTGAGGACTCTGTGTAGTAGTCAAAGGCATGACAGCACTGAGAGAAGAATATTCGACAGGGAGATAGTAGAGAGAATTGTAGGTCAACCCTGCTATTTGATTAACCAAGATATTGCATTCCCTACCTGTGATGGACCACAGAGGTCCTAAATTAAATGACATAATGGTAGCAATTGCAACGTGTTTTAAAAGCCACAAAAATAACTTACACACGTTGACTTGGTTATCATGGAAAGAGAAAGAACAAGTTGAGTCTGTTCATTTCTAATGGTTTCTATTCTTCACCCAAGCAGCTGAGACTTGTGTTGAGTGGTTTGCTTCGCAGGGAACAGAAAATCGATAATAACCAATAACTTCCCAGCTCATAACAAAGGCAAAAACCCAAACACAGATAGATGATGGGAAAAGGAGTGAGCAAGAGCCAAATTATAGGCGCTCCCCTGCTTCATCTAATAAAGATGGACACCGGTGGGCCTTTGTGTTCACCCCATTCGCAGTGTTCCTCTCGTTACCCACTGGTTGAATGTGAACGAAAAGCCAGTGCACTGTGTCCAATGTTCTTTATAAACAGAGATATGTACAAGGTCTCCGAGAGCTAAAGTTCCATTCTTAACCCCGAGGCTGACTTTACGGCCTATATATACCCACTCATTTGTCAGCTCCTACTTGGTTCTTACCACACCTACCAACCTCACTGACCATTACTGCAGCTCAGTTATCTCTGCTAGAACATGGCTGTGCCCTGAGTTGAGCTGTATATAATTAATGTAATTATTTACTCGCAGGGTCACTTTTTCATTTCATTCCAGACAGTAGTTAGTACACTCAGGCAGAATGCCTAAGAATGTCTACCCAATCTAAACTCAGAAATTTAAAATGGGGTTCAGCAAAAGTAGAAAATTCCTGTTATAATACCAGTACAAAAGTAAAGCTGGCTGAAAGAAAGACACAGTGGGGCTTAACATTCGTAGTATCACTTGCAACATCCCACAAAACATCCGATTTGCAAAGAACAGGTTTCATATTTAAAGTGCCATGAATGAAAATGAAGCCAAATCTATTTAGTATCAAAGAAGAACTGGAATTATGTTACCTCAAAGAAGGAGGTGCTCTTATTCTCAAGTACTTCTCTGTCCTTCATTAGTTTTCTAACTCATAACACATAATTCCTCCAGGCTTCCCCAGGACTGAAGAGGAAGAGTTTGCAGGGTTCTGTAGCAAAGACTACAGACCGAAGCGGGGGAAGAGAGAGTGTTTTTCTTTTAACGCCACTAAGTCCATCCTTCTTTTCTTAACTCTGATGTATTTTCCTGTGCTGCTGAACAATCTATTACTCCGCACTGGTAAAGCTTTGCCTCAGCAGGAGTTGGCGAGTGCTAAGTGGTTTATAGATTTGAATGTTGAGGCAATTTGTAAGCAGTTGGGGGAGGGGGGACCCAGATTGGTTAATGCTTTCACTTTGGCTTGCCAAATATGCATTTCATTTATAACTTAATGAATTATTTACTTTGGTTGAAATAATCTGTTCTTATTAAGGCACATCTGCTGATAATTATCAAGTGTGTGAGCAATAAAAAAAAAAATGTATTTCACACCAGTAAGTAGAAATTTATCAATATCGGTGACAGCCAAGTTGAAACTACCTCCCCTGTCTTGTTATCTGTATTTGAAATACCTGAAACACACCTTATTACCTTGGCATATATTAATATACAATATAAAGGGTCTCTTAATATCACATTTAATTCACCATTCTTATTAAAATCTAATTAGAGTTCCCCCAAAGGAACAGTCTGAATTGAGTGATTAGGCTCACACAGCCATTGAACTCTCGTTATTACTAAGGGGATAAACTCATAACATTTGGGGGATATAAAATGATTTAAATTTACATCTAGCCACCAATCACATGTTAAGTATAAAATTTCTTTAAAAGAACAAATCACAAATAAATAACTTCACAGAGAACATTCTAATGATCTCGTACACAACGCTCACATTATTTCAGTATTATATTTACTTTTGTTCCATTGGTCTTGAAATATAATGTCTTAAGCTGCAGGAGTAGTCTAGAGGAATATCAGAAATCCAACAGCTCTTCTTCCCTAGAGAGTAAAAAAAATTTTAAGTGAATCTTATATATATTTTTTGGTAAGTTGATACTGATTTGGGCCAGAAATAAAGCCACCTCAGCATAATTCGGGGGTTCATTAGGTATTCCCCTGGGACCTTCCCTTCTTCGTGCATTCAGCAAATATTAAGTGTTTACAGGGTGCCCAGCACGGTGCTGGAAACGAGGCTGCAAAATTGAACAAAACCAGAGGAGGGCGCTGCCCTGCTCCGGCTGACCATCTAATGGGGTGCTGCTGGGGTCACGGTCGCGAAGCCTACGGGGTAGGGGTTATCTCAGTTTCAGCAGGTTCTCACAGTACTTTGCTGAGTAGTGGGTAAGACCATGCCCGCTCCTTGGTACATTTAGATCTATTCCACCTTGTTTCTCCAGCTCAAACAAAACAGAGCGCAGAGGAACGAACCCAGCGGTGTCCACATGCAAAGTCTGTCACAGTAGCCAGCGCGAACCCCTCCTCGCTCCCGGGCCTCCCCCACAGGGGACGCAATCACCAAGGAGATGTCAGTGTCTGGTTCTCAAGCAGGAGCGAGAGCGCATGCCCGTCAAGTTCTGACCAGAAACCCAGGGGTGCTGTATTGTGGGAGGTGTGTGTTAGTAAAGTTGAGGAGAGCGGAGTTTTCCGAAGAAGCATGAAGTTTTCAAAGCTGGAAAATCATTGGTTTATGTAAAAATAAACCAATGTGTATGTCTTTCCCTTCTCACTGGTCTATGGTCACCTCTCGGCCATAGTCAGTCTTACCAACTCTGTTGTGCCCCAAGCCTGGCATGTTGCCTGACATCTCCGCGGGCTCTGTGCCCACTTCCATCCCTCTCTCTGCCTGCCCTCGCTCCTCCGGTCACCCAGCTTCCCAGGGATCTGCGGGAACCACACCACTGACTACAGGCACGTGGATGGTCATAGCGGTGAAACCACAGCGCCTCCTTCAGGGTCTCCCCAGTAATGCTCCACCGGCAGCGATCTCACCAAACGTCAAGGCACCCTTCTGGTGACCGCAGGGAGTTTTGTAGGCGTGAGGTACCCTGAATATCTACCATATATCTGATTCTTTCGCCCTTTCTCTTGGGGAAACAAATGAAAATAACTGGTGTTTCCCGAGTTAGTCACATGACAATGTGTGTGAAACTCTGCGGAATTAACACATTTCACATCATTATGTCAAACCGAGCCTGTAATGAATGCTTGGGAAGGTCCTCTCAGAAAAGCTGACCAACATATTTGTCTGAACTTTCTGTTTAATGTTATAGGTAGCAAGGAAGGGCCTATAATCTTAGCAGAAATTAGGTGATAAGGTTATGATTCGATGTCATCAAGCCAATCTTTTCAACCAAAAGATTCCAGAATAGGTGGGTTAAAATTTGAAATTCATGTCTAGTTTTTTTTTGGTGGGGGGAGGCTGTTCTGTTCTGTTTTTTTGATGTCCCGTATCTGTGCTCCAAAAAAACTGTGACGTGAGGATTCCCGAGAACTTTCATTTCCTAAGGCAAGGGTGGAAAGTATGTAAACAGAAGACTGAGGCCCCCACAGGGCTTTCGGAACATTTTGCCATATTGCCCTAAGCAGAGATGAAGTGGCCTTCAAGTCTTTTGTCATGTGGCAATTTCTTCATCATTGCCTATTTAACAATAACTGAAAATTAGGCCTGGCTCAAAGAAGGGAATGATCCCTATGTTGAACAAGGGGTTTTCCCAATTTAACATTTGGTTGGTCAGATTCCAAGAATCCTAAACATTGGGGAGAGAATTCTGCATCCATACTCTCATCGTGTTTCCTCCATGTACCCTACTTCTTGGGTTTGCTTATCATTCCAATCATGTAACACAAATGGGTAAGCATCAGCTAATCCTATGTGCATCTAGAGATACAGGATTGAATAGGACAAACGTACTCCTTGCCTAGTGGAGCTTTTAGATTCCAGTAGAGGAAAAAAACAGAAAAGGGGGCAAGAAATTACTAAAAGACATTTGAAAAGGACCCTAACAGTGCCGAGTTCAGCTCTTAATTCAGAAAAGCAAACCAGACCGCTTTAACAAGTTTTCAATTTTCCCATTTTAATTGACTAGGTTCTTTACTCCCAGGAACACTGTACCCCATTAATTCTTCAAAAATACTTTCACCAATGCTTTACCAGTGAGGACTGGGAGATTTAAGGACCATCAAGACATCATTTATGGATTGTGCTTGTGGGCAATGGAGATGAAGGCGAGCAGTGGTCAGGAGGAAATCTCTGGAGAGCTCTCAAAAGAGTTGCAGTTACACAAAACTATAAAGTCTTCTCTAATAAGATTCCAGACCCTAAGGACAGGGTAGATCACCTGAAGAGTCAGCACTGCCTTTTATTCTATTTTAATAGAAGAGAATGTAAGGTGAGCACATTTCTGAAGAATGGAGATTAGTTACTTTTCACCCTCCCCAGCAATTTCCCTTCTAGCCAAGTAAGTTTCTAGCTTAAGGGAGAACTCTGCCTTTAGTTTCCCAAAAGCCTTTTGTGACAAATGATAGCTATATTAAGCTGGTGGATAGGTATGCTGAAATAGAGAATTATTACATCTACATTGCATTGGATTCTGATTTCTTTCACTCTAGGCAACTCCGAGCTGCCTCCTTTGAAAGCTTTGTGGGCAAATTGTATCAGGAGAGGGTTTTTTTTTTTTTAAGTCTGTGGCTAGATCATGATTAACTGCTATTGTGGCTGCTTCCTTTCCAAAGTACAGGGAGAGAATGAGCTAAAGTGTGTCTCAAGCTATGGAAGACGCAATGAAAGTAACACTTCACTACAGAAAATACAGCACTGATCATAGGAATCCTTCCATCAGACAGAGAATCATTTGCCTAAAAGACTCTTACGGCTCATACATATTTTCCCCCTGTAGCATCTCTAGTAATATTCAATCTAGCCCATCCGTAGACTTCTGAAAATCCTTGCTCTCGACATCCATGTGATTATGTGTGCATTAATTAACGGAATCGCTTTGTTAGAAGCTGTCAGTCTCTATAAAATAGAGCATGTCTGATCAATATTAGGTGTATATCGACAGAATGATGTTAACTCTATGACAGGGCATCTTCCCTCTCTCCACCAAGAATTTTCTGTTATTTCAACTGCTTCCCATGTCATTAGAAGTCTAATCTAAGTTTAACCACGCCTCGGCAAAAGACAGCTCTTATCTTTTTCCATACTCACAGGCAACAAAATGCATCAGAAATGTCAGTGTGGGACATAAATGTTTATATTGCAAATAGTGTTTAAAAAGCAATATAGATATTTTTAAATATTTATAACAAATATTTCTAAAAAATAGCACCATTAATTTGGATGATTTTCAGTTAAGCTAGATAATCTGCAGATGTCAAATGGAATTTTCATACTATCTCAAATAATTGTTCAAACATTTTATTCTCTCTGTAATACCATGGCTAGAACATTGTTTGTCTAATAAGTGAAGATGGAAGGAGGGAAAGAACATGGCATGGTTTGTCATTCTTGGTGGGCTGGGATATTAATTCTTATAGATGAGTGTCCTATGAAAAACATTTCCTTTTGAGACAATTTTGGGATACAATGGAGGAGTTTTCATTCTTCTGGCAATGAGAGCCTGCATGACTTTGGCTGTTGGCTTACTCTGGGGCCATAGATGTGAAATACCTGGCAGAACTGTCCTAAGTCAACCCTGAAGGAGATATTTCATCCAGATAAGCTATAAATTAGCTGGTCAGAGTCAGCCCAAGGTTTCAGTGGGCATTACCCATCCTCTTGCATGAAAACTCAGCACTTCATTTCTAAAAGCACGAAACGCTCATCTGATTACTAGCTTTGCATAGATATCACATATGTATTTTCATAGCTGTAATTGGAAACAGCTGGATTTTGATTCTCATCCACAAGAAAGTCTATAGAGGAGATTTCCAGTCTGGTCCTTAACCGTACCCTTCAAAGGAGGCCAACAACACTGTCCTCCTTAAGGGCAACTCAAAAACTATTCTTCATTATAAAGAAACAAAGACATAGTTTTCGAGTTTATTAGATTCTGAACAGAAAACATTTTAAAATTTAGTATGCTAATATAGAACGCCTTCATTTCTTCACTGTACCTTTTGAAGTCAGAACACTAGAGCTACACAGAAAAAAAATAGCTTGTAAAGCCCTAAACTGATGCGAAAGTGTCTCTTTTATTAGTTTCATTTATATATGATCTAGGCAATTTACCAAAATAATTAAAAATGATCTGTTTTTACTCTAAGGATTATACCAGAATCCCAAATCAAAATATAGAAATTTTATGATTAAATTACCTGTTTCATATCTAGGTTGCATTGAATTTAAAATTAGTGATTCAACATTATTCAGATGAAAATTGCAGTGAGTTTCCTATCACATCTGATCTATATATAATACATTTTATTTCCCGTAGCTTTATTTCTTTTTAAAAGCCCATATATTCCATCTATTCACAAATACCTAAAATTGACCACCAAGGGAAACTCTTTTCCTGTAACATCTTAAATTCCCCCCTTTTGCTCCTGATAAACAAACAAGATGGAAGAAAAAAACTGAACCAAATCATATGGCAAAACTATAAATGCTTGTCTCTTGAAGGCACTACCTCAGAGCCTGATTCTCAAAAAGTAAAAAATAAATAAACACTTACACAGCCGTGACGGGAATTTTCAGGGCATCTTTTATGCATGAGTAGAAATGTTCAGTGCACTAAGCTCAAAAAAGAAAAATTGAGGATTTATATGAATATATAGCAGTTTAAAATATAGGGTAGGGAGTTGGGGGAGAGAAGAGAGTCGATTGAAAGAGGAGGTGAGATTACCACTGGCAGTCAAAAACACATTATCATGAAAAAGGGTGAATGAACTCTCTGTGCTATAATGTTCCATTTCCCTCTCTGTTCTGCTTGTGCCTATATCTCTGGCATGTGGACACAGCAAGCTACATTTATCACCTCTAGGTGAGCAAAGGGCATATGACCTTGACTCTTCATCCATCAGACCCAGACATGACTGAATATCGGGAGATGGGGAAGGTCCTTCACACACGAGTCAATGAAATCAAGATTTCTGGTGCTACCATGAAAGGAAGATTAGCAATAAGGTAGGAGAACTTTATTTCTTCCAAAGGCAGAATAAGTAGGGCCACAGCCAATCTCTTTTGAGTAATGAATTCCAGGGAAGCCGAGGAATGGTTCATCAAGGTCAGAGATGAGCTGTGGTCACGGCAACCGAGACCTTCAAGTTCCTGGGATCAGATTTTCTCAACGTCGAATCTGCATACAGAGATTGTTCATTCCATTGTGCATTCCAGGAATGCAGGAAGTTTGTGGGTTGAGTACAAACCAATTAGTGTGGGACAAACTTTGAAACACTGATTGTTAGAACTGAAAGGAACCTTGAAGACCATTGAGTGAGTGCCACCATTTTACCCTACAGATGAGACGACGGAGATCCAGATGCGGGATGACTCATTGTGCATCACCCAGCACCAGAGATGTGGCATGGCCAGTGAAGATCATTAGAAAGCAGTGAGGCCACTGGATTAGGAGCCCAGGTGAATCTAATGGGGTCATCTTGATTAGTTGTCCAAATATGTAGTACAAGTAGTATCAAGGCCATAAATTCCTGTGAATTAGGACTATAATATTATACCAGAAGAGACTCTGTTCACATTCATATCTCCTTGATAATATCCATGTAAAAGGGAAAGGATTACTGAAGCCAATTCTCTTCAGTTGCCTACCATATACTTCAATTTGAAGGACACTACCAGACCCGTGTCCCAACAATGTCTGCCCCACCTGTTGGCCAGGTGACTCTAATGTCACCATCAGATCCACTCTTTGATCTTAATAAATTATCTGAAGAATACCTCTATTAGAAAGCAGTTATATTATCAGAAAAATAGCCAGTGATCTGATTAGCACTCAAGAGCACACTAGCATGGATTCAATGATCAGGTTAGAAGGCTATCAAGCAGCAGAACCAGGGCTCTGAGGACAGAAATTTTGACAGAACGGAAAGGAATTGAAAAGGTCATAAACACAGGGCATGCACTACCGATGGGGAGCCCTAGGGGTTCCAGACAGGAGTCCGAGCCCCGATTCAGCCATTGAGTAGCCCTCTGACTTCACTTTCTGATGCTTGCTTTCCCCTGTTACTTGAAACCAATAAAGTCCAAGTCCAAGTGTTTATGAGAGGATTTAACAAAACAACGAGTAACACATCCAAAGTCACAAGGTAATTCGTGGAAATTTCAAGACACCTCTCACTAATGTCTCTTTGCCTGGAAGGTCATAAGCTGATCATAACAAAAACTCAGAGCAAAACACTACAAAATTTCCTTGTATTTTTGGCTCAACATGGTTTACAGGGAATTCACCACTAAAAAGAGACCTATGAGTTATTAAGGTTAAAAGTAAGAATAGCTAATACCTCATAACCATCCAACTTTCTCAAAATTCCCATTCCCAAACAGTATTCCTTCAATAAGTACAGACTGCTTTCGAATGAGTATTTAAAATATGACCTTTAGCTAGACCAGCCTCTTTTCCCAAAGAATTTACAAAAGAGGCAATTGTGAAAATATCCAGGGGTCCAACAACTGCGCTATCTTCAGGATTCCCTTAAATTTAGAAAATGCTTTCCTGTGGGTTGATCCTAGGATCTTTGAGAGTGGTTCGAGAGGCCCCCAACCAATCCTCTGAGCTTTGACATTTCCTTCCTCACAATTATTAATCACCCCAAAAGTACAGGAGAAGAGTGACACGTAGGAGTCATTTTCACAAAAACCGATGTGAAGAGCAGGAGCACAGGAAAAGTTGACTGGAAAGAATCCATAAGGGAGATGCAGGGATATTTGATCACAAACAAGAAGCCCAATTGGACTCTTGAGTCCTTTCAAATTTAGACGTTCTGGGCTCTCTGAGAAGAGACAGTGCCACCTATGTCATTTACTACCAATGTTCTCTTCACTTGCTCAGTAAACACATAAATTGAGCCCACTGATCCCTGGGACTCTAAAAGCAGTCCAGCTGTGAGAAAGTTCACAGTGGATCGTGCTCCGTTCATACATGTTGGAGTATCTCTGCTCTCAATTCCAGAAAGACAAGGTTTTATTGCAGAAGCAGTACGCCCAAATTTTGACAGATGTAATTACTCACAAGTTCCAGCAAGAAGTACAGAACAATTTCCTGAAGCTTCCAAATAGGAAGATGACTCTAGAGGAATATAAATTATAGATGATTTGTTCTTTAAGTAAATGTGCAGACACCAATGTTTTGCCAATGATTTCACTTCATATTATTTAAATAAGATTCAGTTCTTTCAAAATGTATTTTTGAACATTTATTGAGGGTAAATACGCTCAGAACTATACATTCTGGAAGATAGCTATCTCCAACCCCACTGGATGTTAAGAGTTGGCGATTTTAAGTCTCAGCTGGTTTATAAATGTTTTCTCACCTTTGAGAATCTTACAGTCAATAAAGCCAACATTTGGTAAGTGATGATATCTACTCTGCTGGCTCAGTCCTCCAAAAAATATTTTTACCACATTGTTTTAAGAAAGTGTTTGCACTTAGAGAAACTTTTCTGAAGTTCAATCCATAATCAGCTGGGATGATTTAAGAACCCAAAACAGAGAGAGAGCGAGAGAAAAAAAAAAAAAAATCTATGTGCAGAAGTAATTCCTTTTCAAATGGCACCTTCTACTTAATAAATTCTCCTTACAGAGTTTGAAATTAAATTTAATCTGTAATACTAAAGAAATATTTCACTCTTTATAAGAAATGCAGTTATAATTGCAATATTTGGGCACCATTTAAATTCACAATTGGTCCTATTCTCCTTCCTTGTGATTTAACTTATTTAAAAAAAAAATCCATTTTTTTTATCTGTCTCTTATGGGAAATGGGATTATTCATTTTATTTATTTATGAATTCATATCCTGGGCCTTTTCTCCATAGACAATCTTTTACAAGTAATATTCTCAAATTTTAATCAACTATAACTTCTAACAATACTCTGAGGAACTTTGTACCTTATTTTTTATTCAGTCTTACACTTTTCCTATTCTATGCAACATGGGGAGATGTTGGAAAATGGAAATAGGAAAGTTGGAGGAATTCTTTCTGCTCCCTTAAGCCTAGGGGATTGAACAGAGCAACAAATCTTAGATGCACTCCAACCATGAAGAGAAGAAAATGGGGAGGCAGATGGGAGGAAAGGTAGGAAGGGCAGATCAGAAGAGCAAAATCTGATAGCAAATATTCTTTACTAATATCCTATAGTGATTTGACCAACAAACATACTTGCCTCACTGCTTCCCACCCTACCGTGGAATGAATAGAGGGAAAAGTACCCAACAGTCCAAAAGAGTCAATAAATTAATTGTAGCTCTTCAGAAACAGGAAGACCAATACTTTCTTGAAAGTGAAAGGAAAATAAGACACAGTTTACTCCGTATTATTCAAATTTCCCTCCTCTCTTCTCACTCATGCAAAACACCTGGCAAAGTACCTTGCACTTAATAGATTCCAATTCCATTCTCTCTCCCTCTCTTTGTTCAAGTGACACTTAGTGAGCATTTAGCATGTGCTTGGCATTGACACTATAAAGATGAATAAGACATAGTCTTTACTCTTGAAAGGTTTAGCCTACAAAGGAAGATGAGCGTTTAAACAGATGATTTGCATGCACCATGGAGTTCACCCCAGGACTTCCTCTCCCCCAGACATGTCAAAAGGCTTCATAGGGGAGAAAATATGCTGTATGGGGAAGAAATATGGGAAAGCATTACAAGCAGATAGAAAAGAATAGCCCTAGACATGTTCTCAAAGCACAGTATGATACATCCAGAGAACCACAAGCTGGCTGACATTACCTAAATGTGGGTTTTAAAGGATGTGGAATAAGAGAAATGAAGCTCGGGTGGAAACCAATGCAAAGTTTCCTGTCAAGGTCAATGAGGCTGGAGTTGAACTGGGTAAGTGTCAGTGCCACTAATTGAGAACATAGATGTTGCTGGAAAAGCAGGTGGCAAATGACAATCCCAAGATAACAGCAAGGAAATACTGGCTGCCGTTTTTGGACATTTCAGCCTAAAAATCAATCTAGCCTGAAGATGGGCAAGCAAATCTAAAGCATAAGAGAGAAACCAGAGTTAGAGACATAATTTTGAGAACCATCTGCATATACTGAGTAATTAAACCACGAGGTTAGTTATTATTGAATTGCTCAAAGAGGATCATTTTATAGCAGAGAAGACTTCCAAAGTCACTTTATAGAATGTAATGAATGTGTTAAAATTTTTTATTCAAAAGCCAGAGATAGACTTTTCAGTCAAACATGCAGGGAGCTTGGATGTGGCCACTCCATTGTAACAATAAGTTAGAAAGCCAAACTGAAAAATCAACAAGCCCCAGCTCCGTAAGAGAAGTGAAGTCACAAGGAAAGCATCAGACTCCGAAATTGGAGAGACGGGCCGATAAGAGAATCACAAGTTACTGGAGCAGAAACCCCTCTAAGAACCAAGCCGAGACTGCAGCTGACAAATTGCTGGAGGTTCCGGGTGGACTGGTTCGAGAGACAAAAACTCCAGGACATTCCCACAGTTGTGTGGATTTGCCTCCAGAAGCTTAGCCAGGTTTGCACAGTAAAGATCAAAGAAAAATCCCCTCTTGCTTCTGGAAGGAGGAGGGGGAAGGTAACAATTTTGAAAAATGCCAGAGTATTTTGTTCTTCTTAACAAGGCCTGCTCTTAAGAGAAACTATTTTTACCAGACCCTAAACCATTGGGGTATTACTGACCTGGGGTGGGGAAGGAAAATGGCCAACTCCAGCCACACACACACACCCCCCACGCCACCCCACCCCCCCAGTCTGTTTGCCCCACCTAAGGAAGAGGGCAGAGACAGAGAACTTGTGACATTCACAACCCAGAGGCACAAGCTCACTGACAGACTGAGACCAAATCACAGGGCTAGAGAATACGTCCGCTCCTCAGACTCCTCACCACCACATCACAAAAGGTCCATATGCCGGTGTTCCTTTCACCCAGTACAACATGCCTGGCATTCAACAAAAAAATCACAAGGCACACTAAAAGACAAAAGCACAGTTTGAAGAGACGGAACAGGCATCAGAATCCGACTCAGCTATGGCAAGATGTTGAAATGATCACATGGGGAATTTAAAACAACTATGATTAAGATGCTAGAAGCTCTGATGGAAAAAGTGGACAACAGGCAGGAAGAGATGGGCTGTAAGCAGAGGTGAAAATTCTAAGAAAGAATCCAAAAGAAATGTTAGGAGGGGAGGTGGGGGGATGGGTTAGCCTGGTGATGGGTATTAAAGAGGGCACATTCTGCATGGAGCACTGGGTGCTATGCACAAACAATGAATCATGGAACACTACATCAAAAACTAATGATGTAATGTATGGTGATTAACACAACAATAAAAAATTATTTTAAAAAATTTAAAAAAAAAAGAAATGTTAGAGATCAGTAACACTGTTACAGAAAGAGAGAGGTAAAAAAAGATCACGTGCGTGCTCCTTGCCTCCCTCCGTGCCCCCTTCCTATCACAACCGTCAGGGTTAAGCAAGGAGAAGCATCAATTAGGGTGGTGGAAGAAGGAATTCAGAGCCATCGTACTAAGCAAAATCTGGTCCTTTTGACCAGGACGGAAAGCGCAGCTTCCGAGTTCCTACCGTCCCCCCATCACCTGCCTTGTGCCTTCATTAGGCTCTGCTACCCGGAAGATTGATGGGAGGGAGGGACCAAGTACAAGCACTCTGCTCCGTGAAGCATTTCATAACTGCTGCTTGCACACTGTCTGGACGAATGACACCATCAATTGCGCAAGCTCCTACTTATTACCACTAATTGCTGCCAAGAGGCTGGTGCTTGACCACTGCAGGGAAGCTGCTGACAAGGAAGGTAAAGGCCGGGAGGGCCTAATGGTTTATTGGGACCATCGGGAAAGTCTGGGAGGAGAATCAATTTCCCTGTGATTCTCAGCCTGATAACAGCAAAAGGCACTCGGGTTTTTGTAGTAAATAAAGGCCTCCTGAGGATGAATGGTTAATTCCTCACAGAAATTTGCCCTTTACAGTAAGTTATTTATCATATGCTACTGCTCATCCTAACACATGCTTCTCAGCTCCCAAATGAATTTTCCGAAGCTGGGTCCCTGTAAGAAATCCCGTTGATTTAAAGATAGCCTTAATTCTTCAATTATTTGTCTAAAGGGTCCTCTGAGAGTGTTCACAGGAGGCCAAAGGCAACTGTGTTCCCTTTTAGTGGTGTTTTTTGTTGTGCTCTTTCAAGTGGACATTATCGCATGAGTGTTATCACCAAAATGATTCATGAAAATAAAAAAGGAACCCCATGATCAGTGGCATTGCTTTCTTTTCACTGGGATTTCTGGAAAAAGAGAAAAGGATTTTAATGTCATGAATTGTACACTACTGGCTTGTGTAACATGTCCTTTAATGTATGACCCTCATGTTTTGGAGTCAGGGACTTTGTTGAGAATCTGTTGGAAATACGAGAATCTCTCGAGACGAAAACGCCCAAAGGCGCATGCACACAGGTCTGCTCGCAATGTTAGGGCTAATTTACCCCTGGTGGCCGTTGGCGGGTTGCCCAGAAGTTCAAGGACCACAGGTAAACACTCCCTGCTGTAAAGGGCGAGGGTGGCGCTCCCTTATTTACAGGTTATGTCTTTAGTGTTCCTGCCTCCACTGGCGAGAAATTCATTTCCTCCACTTTTCAAGGGATGTTGGAAACATTTTACAAGGCACTTGACCCATGGATTCCTCCCTCCAGTGGCCACAAAATCAAATATGATTAACCAATTATGAGCTGAAGTAGCTTCCTGCTCCATGTCTGTTCCCTGAACCTCTCAAACATTCCCACCCCTTCAGCAAACAGCCATCCAAAGCCCACCCACTCTACTTGTGAGTTTGCTCTGGGAATGACACTGCTCAGACTCCTATGCCCTCCACCTCCATGAACCTGTCTGCAGCTTCTCCCTCAGTGTCCCTTCCTGTGACTAAGCTTCTCCCAGTGATGCCTACCTTGTGGCCCACTGCCCTGTGTTCAAGCTAGTCTCCAGGAACCCTGAAACTAGCTGCGATCTTGGCGTCCAGGATACCAGAGATTCTCCAGCCTAGAGAAACCCGTCTTCCCTGCATAAGATAGCTGCAAAAGCACTCTCCCTCTTCTTTGCTACAACGTTGAAGGTAAAGAAAATAAAACACACCAACCAACAGCCACATTGTGGCCGCTGTATGTGGAAACTCTCAAGTCTGATTCTAAGAAGTAGAATATGTCCAGATGGATGAAGAATTTTTTCTTCCAACTCTTTAGAAGGAGCATAAATTTGGACCTCCTCGCCCCCTTGGTTCCCCACCTCTTTGGAGGCAGCCTGGAACAAAGAGAAGCTGGCTTGGCCCTGGGCTCCTCCCTAAACATCTTTATGTTCCTTTATAAGGAACATAGTTGAAAGCCTGGCTTGGTTGATGGTACGTGGGAAGATTATATAAAGAGCCAAAAAAAAAAAAAAAACCTTTTGCATATTAAGAGCAAAGCTTACAAATCTGAGCATGATTTTACAGTTAGTTCTAGTGAAGAGATGTAAGAATATCAGATAAGGAAAAGATCAGGAAAGTTTTCACCTCACTGGAAGAAATGCCTTCTGGTCACTGTAGGTTCTAGCAATAGAGCATGAAAGAGAGGCAGGAGCTGAGACTTTACTCTCCTCTATCTCCTCTCCCCTCTGAATTGAATCTCAGAGGAGAGATCGGGGTAGAAATCCCTGGGGGGGGGGGGCATGGGTGATTCAGTCAGTTAAGCATCTGCCTTCAGCTCAGGTCATGATCCCAGGGTCCTGGGATTGAACCCCGCATCGGGCTCCCTGCTCCACAGGGAAACTGCTTCTCCTTCTCCCCCTGCTTGTGCTCTCTAGCGCTCTCTCTCTCTCTCTCTCTCAAATAAATAAATAAAACCTAAAAAAAAAAGAAGAAAAAAGAAATCCCCAGGGATCATTTGGGGGTGGATGAAGATCGTAGGAAGCTTGTTGCCTGGAAGATTCCTTGCCTCTAGGAAGATCCCTTTCCTCAGAGGGTGCAGCATCCAACATGGTGTGCTTGGTCAGCCAAGTGGAGGCAGCTGAGGGTGGAGCCCAAGTGCATCAACCTGAGATGGAGGCAGGCTAAACTAGTACAGGAGAGTTGGACCTGACAGAGGTGATAAAACCAAGTAGGAATGATAATAGCTCTAGACACTGAAGCAGCTCTCCACCGTGGTCATCCTTCCCTCATATATATATATATATATATATATATATATATATATATATATATTAGTTTAGTTTTTTTTTAATTTATTTAAGTAATTGCTACACCCAATGTGGGGCTCAAACTCACAAATCTGAGATCCAGTCACATGGTTTTTTGACCAAACCAGCAAGGCACCCCTTTTCCCCATATCATCTTATTACAATATTTCCTTTTGCATCCAGATGCAATGTGGGAAGAGTGGAAACAGGAGATAACACCTAAAGTTCTGAGTAATAAACTCAAAGTGACCAAATTTTAAAACAAGGGAAACCGTGATTCCTTCGAGGGACGAGGTCAGGCATTTTCGACAAGACTGGAGGTTGGGAAAAAGATGAGATTAGCTACAAAAAAATGAAGTTACATATTTGTGCACCATTTGTACAAAGCAGTAAACTTCAAGTCCAATTTACTTGCAGTGTTAAAAACAGAAAACAGAACAGATATAGCTCTGTGGAGTTACTTGGGGGAAATGATACATATATGCAAATACTTACAAATTTCCTCAATACTTCAACTCACATAAACTCATTCAATACACTTTATTCAACTTCAACAGCACTGTAGAAACATAACTACTACATAATATCACCACACCCATTTGGTATAATTCTTTATAGGGTATCCAGTTAGCTTGAAGTTATCCATGAGTTTTCATTTTCTGAAGGGAATGAATGATGCTGAATCCCTAGGTCCCATGTAAACCATTAGTAATATCCCAAAGAATTAGCAAGTAATGTTGAGGAATATTCAAAATTATTGAACCCCAAGTAAGTTCCTTTACAATAACTACACAGCGTTCCGTTATGCAAGTTTTATGCGTATTTTTTGAAGAAGAGAAAAACTTAGGGAAAACAGTGCCATAAAATAATTGTCTTTAAAAACATCTGAAAAGCATACAAATGGACCTGCTAATACGTGAAGCTGAACTAAAAGCATTGCCTTTGGTTTTCCACAGGAGGCTCCCTAATTATTAATTTAGCAGTGGCTCAATATAATAAACACACACATACTTAAGCCTCCCTTCTCAAAATAGGTCCAAGTCTGCCAGAGAAATTCTCAGCACTTCTATTGCTCTCTCCTCACCCAGAGCATGTGTTAAAGCATGACTCTGCTCAAATAGCACGTTCTATTTTTGAGCATCTCAAAAGATTTAGGCATCGTAATGTTTTCTAGTTGTTTGTCCATTTATGGCTATTTTGACAGCAACTTAAGAAAGGCAAACCAATTTGCCACTGGAACCTCACCTGTTGGGTCTGTTCAGGTATGTTCTTCGACACGCACTGGGAATGTCATGCCACTTCCCTTCAGGATAATTATCAGAGCACAAGGTGCAGTCCAAACCCCTCACGTCTGTGCCATTTGGTTGAACAATATCTCAGTATTCAACCTTGAAGGGATACTGGTCACTGAAGATGCTTCCTCCAGCCATATTCACTGCACATAAGGTTTCATCATATGTTCGCACACAAACACAGTCTAATTAAATTTAAAAATGGTAAATGTAGAAAAAAATCATAATGGGAGCCATTTCTTGGGAAATTTACATCATCATTTTCAGACATTCTGTGCTCAAAAAAAAACAGCTTTCTTTATAACCAAATCTCTGCTATCATTGACAATAATACCAATTCCAAAACTTTCTTAACAAGACAAAAAACATTATTTTGGTTGCTATATAATTTTGGATACAATTAATCCAGGGCTGACTAAAACTTTGTAATATTAACTTAAAAAGTTAATTCTCTTTTAAAACTTTTCCCCTTAATTATCAAGAATAGCCTGAGGTTTGTTCTTTCCTTGAAATATTAATATTTTGCATTGACTTTTTCCCTCATTTTGGAATGACTAATAAGTACCCTGTATTTTTCAAATAGTTGAGTCTGAAATCTACCTTCTGAGTTCAAAAATTAATGGCTTTTAGAAAATAGTGGACCCTAGAAAAAGAGAAATGATATTCTCAGCAGGGATAAGCAGCTTAAGTTGAGGGCATATCGTTATATAGGCCTATGATTATCCCTGTAGAGCAACAAACACACAAAAGTCGTACATTAATTTTCTGTTGCTGCTGCAATAAATTACCTCAAATTTAGTGGCTTAGAGTAACACACTTTCATAATCTTACCGTTCTATAAATTAGATATCTGATGCAGGCTTCCCAGGGCAGAAATCTAGATTTCAGCAGGGCTGCATTCTTTCCTGGGGGTTCCAGAGGAGAATTCATTTACTTGCCTTTTCCAGTTTCTAGAGGCTTCTTGAGTACCTTGGCTCATGGCCCCCCATTTTCCATCTTCAAAGCCACCATCACTGTATCTCCATGACCATTCTTCCATAATTGCATCTGCCTCTGATTCTGAACTCTGCCTCCTCGTCTACTTTCAATCACCCTTGTGATTACATTGGATTCACCTGGTAAGTCCAGGAGACTCTCCCTATCTTAAATTCAGCTGATCACGGACCTTAACTCCATCTTCTTAATACCTTAATTAATATCTTAATTACATATATATATACGTATATATACATATACATACGTATATGTATATATATATATACACACACATATACATACGTGTATACGTATATATACGTATATATATACACCATCAGTATTTTTCAGATCCTGGGTCATCTACTAATTGCCATATAATGACATCCAAGCTGCCCGATTAGATATCAATAGGTACTTAATATTCTTATTGTACTGATATCCTATTGCCACCTATTAAAATTTATCCAGATTTGTTAAGCAAAGAGAGGGAATCCTGTAGATAAATAAAATGGAAGGAAGTAGATCATTTTTAAATAAAGGACGTGGTGAGGGATGGGCTAGACGAGGGGTGGGGATTAAAGAGGGCACCTGAGATGAGCACTGGGTGAGGTATGTCGGTGATGAATCATTGACTTCTACTCCTGAAACCAATATTGTACTGTTTGTTAACTAAGTAAAATTTAAATTAAAAAATAATGATAAATAAAATAAAGGATGGGGCTATAATATAGTCACATAACCCAAGGCCAGGTGTATGCCCCCCCCCTAGTTTTACCAGAAGTCTTCATAGTGATGCCAGTTCTCACAGTTTCAATGCCTACTTTCTCACCCTTCTCCTCATGATGCTCATTTTGCTTAGTATATTCCTGTGGGTATGTTTGATCCTTTAAAATCTGTAGTGTTTTTATTTCCATGAATGGTAACTATGGATTTCATTCTGCTTCTAATTTTTTTCCTGTTCAACATGATATTTTTAAAAACCTGTCCATGTGGCAGGATGTACGTGTCATTAATGATTTCCAACTGTTTCGCATTATTCCATAGCATGTATCCGTCCCTTTGTATTTATTCTTTCTCTTCGTTTTGAACACTATGCTGCTTTCCATTACTCTGACACTAGCATAGTTTTCTCTGGTTATATACAAGGGGTGAGGGGTGGGGATTAAGCGTAAAAAGCCATCTTTATTTCACTAAGCACTATTATTTATGATCCACCCACAGGAGCCACTCGGGTATGTTCTTACCAGGGATGCACAGGGTTTCCCTGCGATCCATATTCCGCCTTACACTTGGTGTCCAGAGACTCAGCAAACAGCAGTGTTCCATTCAGAAATGGAGAGAATTACTGTCTCCTCGACTTTGTGTCACTGGGTCACTTACTTGCGCCAAGAGGCCCACAATCCTCTGGTAAATACAGTTCCAAAAGCCTTGGACCTCAGTCCTGCAATTAGTCTGAATCCAAGAGCCAGACCGGAACGAGACGCCATGCTACCAACTCCCCTGAATCAATCTCTCCTCCCGCACACGTGGCCTCCATACCCAAGCAAACTACCTTCTCTCCTGCCAATTTCAGAATTAAAGCCCCATACTGATCAATAACTGTATCCAAGTTATTGATTGTTGGGGAAGATGTTGAACCACACCCCTCCATACACACACACACACACACACACACACACACGCACACACGCACGTACACACACCCCAACTCCACACCCACCAATGCTCACAGACAGCAGAGTCTGAGCGGCAGCTCAGCCAGCAAAATGCCATTTCTTATGCTTGTTCGTATACAATATGAAGATATGAGAAAATTTCATTCCAAGACCTTTATAGCTCAATAACATACATCTTATTTTAGCCTAGAAACTGTGAAACAAATCAGGTTTGTGAGATCATAAGATTAATCAGCCTTAAACATGCCATAAATATTTTGAGCTAGCTTCTCACCCTAACATTAATCATGAAGTGAGAATATTCCCATTTTAAGTATGCAGATAATGCTACAGCACATTGTTTCATATGCGTGAGTATCATACTGAAGTATTTAGAAAAAACTGCACTTCTGAAAAATAAACGAATCTCAGAATAGAACTCTTCCAAAGACACCAGCTCCAGTACATCCAAGAGAGTTATCATATTTTAACAACTTATATTTCAGGATCTTTTTACCATTTACGAAACATCTTTATTTAAATAACGTCTCTGGTTCTTCACAACTCCACTGATGTAGATACTATCATTATCTCAACTTAAGTGACTTGCCCAAGGTCACCAGGCCTAGATTGAAGAAATTAAGACTCAAACACTAACCCAAATCCACACTCTTTCGATAGGAAACTTTAAAAAAAAAAAAACCCATGCTATTTTATAACATTTCAGTCTAAAGTTTCTGTACAGCCCTTGCTTTGTACTTCCTCCATGTGATAACGGATAACTTAAGTAACCACTTAATACTTTCTCGTCTTGATATTAAATTTCAAAACCCAAAATACACTTTAGGCAATATTTTTATGCTTCTCTATTTTTTTACTTATTCTTCAATTTTTTTAATTCACTTTGCTCATTTTTTTACTCCTCTAAACTTATAAAAGATAAAACAGGTACAGTTACCTGATTTAAAATCTGAAGCCATAATTTTATTTTTAAAATGTTTAACAGCCTGACTGAGGTATAACTGATATAAAAATAAGTGCACAATTTAATATGTACAATTTGATGAATGTGGACATAGGCAAATATCTGTGATAATGCCACCACAATCAAGGTAATAAACAAATCCAACCCCTCCCAAAGTTAAAGTGTTGCCTCTTAAGTGGAACCATGCAGTATTTGTCCTTCAATGACTGGCTTATTTCACTCGGCATAATGTCCTCCAGACTCATCCATGTTGTTGAAAATGACAGGATTTACTTCTTCTGTTTTTATTTTAAATACAATGTTTCATTTTGCTTCATTTTGGTTAACTGCCGCCTATGCATGACAACCGGGAAACAGAATGTAATGTTACTGTGCACATGACTATAAATAGCACATCTGTCTTTTCTTAAAAATGTATGCTTTTCGGGTGCCTGGGTGGCTCAGTCATTAAGCGTCTGCCTTCGGCCCAGGTCGTGATCCCAGGGTCCTAGGATCGAGCCCCGCATTGTGCTCCCTGCTCAGCGGGAAGCCTGCTTCTCCCTCTCCCACTCCCCCTGCTTGTGTTCCCTCTCTCGCTGTGTCTCTCTCTGTCAAATAAATAAATAAAATCTTTTTAAAAAATGTATGCTTTTCATCAGGCACTTTTCCTTTCTCTAAACAAATTATGGATTTATCCTTCATGCCCCATCTACCAGGTGACGGTTATCCCTCTTGACAATGTCTGACCTTCCAGGAAATTCTGCTCTCCCTCCAGGCCTGCTCCTCTGTAAAGATCCTCATGCTCTAGACCACGAGTCACAGACTACAGCCAAGAGGCCAAATCCAACTCACCATCTGCTTTTGTAAATAAAACTTTATCGGAACATGGCTACATCCATTTGTGTAGGAATTGTCTATGGCTGCTTTCTCTCTATAATAGCAGACATGAGGACTTGCCACAGAGATCACATGGCCTACAAAGCTGAAACTATTTACTGTTTAGCCCTTCACAAGAAAATTTTGCTGGCCAACCCCTACTCTGGATCAACGCTTGCACCAGATTCCCCTGTGGAGCGATTTTAAAACGCAGGTGTTCAAGCCTCACACCCAGATATTCTACTTTATTAGGCTTGGAGCAGGCTCTAGATATACAGACTATTACATAGTCTGAATACTGACCAGGGTTCCAGAGGAGATTATGATGCACACCCCTAATTAAGGCAGTCTGTTGTCAAAACTTTGCCTTGGCTTCCCTGGTCCACAGGAGGCTAGTCTCTATAACTCAGACATGGTGGCTCCCGATCTGTCGGCCCCAAGCACAGGGCAGAGGGTGATTTTGACACACAGCATTCCAGAGACCCCCCTCTGCTATCAAGATAAAATCTGGTGCTCCTGTGGAAATCATATGTTTCTGCCTAACATTCACCCTCCTCCCCTCAGTAAAGGGGCCCTGAGTGCTTTGAGAAATCATTCCTCCCAACCTTCCATCCAAATGGTTCCGGGAATAGACATCTGAGTCAGGCCTGGCTCATTAGGCCACCCTGTCCGCTGTAACTGAGTCACAGATGATGTATCACCCAGCTAGGCCAGCTCATCTCAGGCCACCCGACCACTAAAGACGAACTGACTGCCTCCTATATCAGTTCCCTATTGCTGCTCTAACAAATTCTCATACACTCGGCAGCTTGAAACAGCACAAATGAATGGCCTCATCATTTTTGTAGGTCAGGAGTCTGGCGAGCTCAACTGGGTCTCTGCTTAGAGATTCACGGGCCCAAATCAAGGTGTTCCCAGGGCTGCATTTCTTCCTGGAAGCTCTAGGGCGGAATCAGTTTCCTCTTAGTGCAGGTTGTTGGCAGAATTCCGGTTTTGTGGCTGTAGGACTGAGGTCCCACTTCCTTGCTGGCTGTCAGTTGAAGCCTCCTAAGGCCACTGATCTTCTAGATTGGGAGCTGCTTGCATCCTACACTCACCCCATACAAGAAGGACCTTTGACAGATGACCTGTCTGTACCTTACCTATCACTCACTTCATTTATTTTTGTGCAACTATACCATTTACTATTGATGTGATATTGAGTTTAACTTCATTCATGCAATTATTTAAAACTTTCAAGATGAAACACACACACATTTTTTTCTTTTTTATTGTTAGAGGGAGATTCTTGAACTTGTTCAACCCAAAGACATGGTGCATGCTCAGAAAATGCTGGACTCCTTTGGGAAACTAAGCAAATGCATCACTCAGACCTTGCGACTAAAAGCAACAGATTCCTAGGATTACTCTGCATACCAAACAGTAACCCAGTAGCGCCAAAGTTGTTATCCTAGGAATTTTATCGGGCTTCACCTGGGATGCCATTCATACAATGAGATTACACATATGATTGCAGCTCCATGGACGCCCCACCTGGCGTCATTTTGTTCTTAATGACATGAGCAGGCACAGTGGGGGGCTCCGAGGAAAGAGAACAGAAAGACAACCTTGTTTAGAGGCAGCTGCTATGAATTTGTCCTACATCTAGATTTGGTTCCTTAATTTTCAGGAGATTAAGAATTGAGTGGTTTGCTGACAAGTATTTCAGCCTGCTGATTGGAATTTCAGTTTTTGATTGGAGGGGGAGTGCCTACAGAGGGAGAATGTTTGGAGGCTGGTGAGGACAATGTCACCGAAAGAAACTGTTTGCTGCAGAAGCTCTATTACGAGGAGTTGCCTGTGGCTGTTCTTGGTGTTCTTGCTGGGGAGCTGACAGCTTTTACAGATACTGTCTCCATGCACTGGTTATCGCCTGCGCCGTGTGCAGTGTTGTCTGCATTCGGATAGGGTCATTTATTGCAAGTTTATTCAAGTCGTTCCAGGCTCACAACCAACATTATCTTCAAAAAGCAATGAGTGATGGTTGAGCTTTATATACTAAGAAAACCCAGAGAGAGAAATGGAACTTGACAAGCATTAGGAAAAAGTCTGCCAGAAATTAAAGACTAAGGATGCCATGGCCAAGGGTGAGAAAACAGCCCCAGACGCACCCAACTGGCTGCTGAATAAAAGAGAAGCAGACGAAAAATGAAGGAAAAGGTGAAAGAAGGAAACAAAGAGACCCCGGACTAGAAGGAAAGCAGCTCTGCATTTTCACATGCCAAAGACTCTAATTAGAAACGAAATTGCGAAACAACAGTCAGATCGTTGTGAACCGTGAAGAAATACACAGCAACTTGAGAAAGGGCTGTCCACAGTTTTATAAACTGTAACACAGCAAAAGCAGAGTGTGATACAAATAACATTTCCATGGGAAGGTGCTTGAGGTTTTACTTCTCACTTGCGTCCACTGACTTGAACTAGGGATTTTATAATCAACCTTGAAACATTTTCAGTCAAGACACCATTATTCCTTGGTGGATTGGATTTAAAGGACAGAAGACAGGTGGAAAGACTAGAGCACAATTCTGGGCTTTTTTTTTTTTTTTTTTTTTTTTAATTTTTGGTGGAAAGCAGAAAGAAGGAGAAAAGAGCTCAGATCTCCTATTGTTCACTTGTCCCTCCTTCTCAGAAGGCTACCATTTCCCTCACGCAACCAGCAAACTTGCTACCTTCTCCATAGCTAATAGCACCCTGCTTCCTGTTCTCTACTTGATCTGCAAACTGCTTCCCTGACAGCAATTGTTTTTTTTGTTCAGGGAAAGTCCCATACCACTGACATTTAGAGAAGCAATCTGAAGAAGTTCAGTAGAGAAAATTGATACTTCCCATCCAAATCAGACAATACTCTGGAATTAAGAAAACACCCAAGGGCTACAGAAAAAGAGAGAGAGGGTGGGGGTGAAGAAGGAAAATTGGTATTTTTAAAATTATTTGTATTTGTGTTCTTTACTGTGAATTTTAATGACTTACGTTGAACTGTCAGAGAAATTTGAGTAAATCCAAACTTTAATATGGGTTTTCCTCTCTGAACAATGTTTATTTGATTTCGACCTTGAAAGTTTAAGCTATCTGACAACCCGCAGCTATAAATTAGGAACTCCCTGAGTCTGACTGACAGGCCCCCAGAGAGAGTGTTATATAGAGCAACACTCCTCACAAAACTCCACGTCAGAATTTTAATTCTGGATTTTAATTAGGTGGCTTAACCCTACTTCTGAAACAAGCCGTAAACCTCTGCGGAGTTATATCTGTATCCAAAATTGCTCAAAATTGAAGTATGATGTCTGCAGTGGTTTCTGAGGGCTGTCCTAACAGATTACCAGAGTGCCACTGCCGAAAATTCTATGGAACTGCCTCCCCCATGAAGCACCACACTCCTGGGAAATACCTGCGCCCCTCCCAGCTCACCAGTGGATGGAGCACAAATGCCCCCTTCCGGGGGCGCGGACGGAGTAAGTACCTGATCCAAGCTGGGCCCTCAGGTGGCTGCCCTGGGATGGTTCAAACTCCAAGAAGATAGGGACACTTCTCCTTCCCCAGGCCCACCCTTGGAAGACTTGGAAGACACCAGCAGTTATGTGTTTTGTTATGTGAGAAGTCAGTCTGTGAAGAAAGAAAACAGAGCTGATACAAGGCAGAGCTGAGCCAATGGAGGGAGACCCCTGACAGCTTTTAAGGGCCTGGGCTGCATCTCTGGCACTTCATGTTCTCTAGATTCTGTGAGCTAACAAATTCCTCTCACTGCGTCGAAACCAGGTGCATTTGTGTTTCTCCCACTAAAACAACCTAAGAGATAGAGACTAGCACGTATATGGCCTTGACAAAATGTTAAAGCTGAAAATAGAAGGCTTCAGGGCATTTTTTTATGGATTGGATGTGTCCTTACTCGGAGGTAGGGTTTTCAGAGAAGTAATCAAGTAAAAGTGAGGTCATTAGGATGGACCCTAACCCAATATGACTGGTGTCCTTATAAAAGGGAAATTTTTTGGACACAGGGACACACAGAGGGAAGATGACATCAAGAGCCACATGAAGAAGATGGACATCTTCAGATCAGAGAGGCCTGAAGCAGCTCTTCCTCTCCCCAGACCACAGGAGGAACCAACCCCATTGACACACTGATTTCAAAGTTCTAGCCTCCAGAACTGCGAGGCAATGAATTTTGGTTGTTTATGTCACATAGTCTGTGGTACTTAGCCCTAGAAATATAATACTACAGACATTATCTCTGAACTCCCCAATAACAAGGAAGGAAACAGGCCCAGAGGAGGTAAGCCTGCCTACCGTTTCAATTAATGTTGAAAGAGCTACAGTTCCGGTCCAAGATGGCGCTGTAGGAAGACCCTGACCTCACCTCCTCCACGGAACACACCGATTTACACCTATTCATAGAGCAATTTTTGTTCAAGAAGAACTGAGGGCTGACTAAACAGCTCTGCACCACCAAAGATAGAACGGCAAAAGAGAAAAGCAGGAGAGACGAGACAGGGAATGCTGAAAGAGCTGGAATCTGAACGCACACCTCATAATTTATTGCTCAGTGTTCATGTCCATCATTTCACCCTAATTCTTAGCCTGAAGTTTTCCCGGAAACTTCAAACACACACGTTCCTTTTAGGAAGGTATTGAAGATACAAATAATAAACCTGAAAAATAAATAAATTAGAAGAAAGAAGACAAGCACAGCCTGGACACCCATATTTATAACTGTCATGATATTGAGACCAAATATTTTAGTTAAACATTCTCATTTAAAACCAATTTACATAAATAATGAGGAGTCATTTCACAAAGAAACAACTCAGTAAGAGAAATAAGATTGACTGGAAGGTGTGCAGAACGCGTCAGAATCCAGGGCTGCTATTGTCTACCATGACTCTAGGAAAACAAGGGGAAAAAACCTAAGAAATCCCACTCGAACTAGGGAAGCAGAGAAATTAGATTTTCTGAATAGAAGAGAAACAAATCTTAAGCAGCTCAAGAAAATTTCTCTATGTTATGGGAAAACTGGATATAATTATGAAACTCTAACTCACCTCCTGTTTTGTTACTACGGGACTTCATTTTTTTCTTCCCTTGCTAACACTCACCAGCTGTAGAAAGGTTCCATGATCTCCCACTATCCCTGTTTGCCAGATTTTCTATCTATTAATGCCTCGAAAATGTTAGCTTCACCTTGGTGTTTTAAGTGATATAATGTGTTTCTCTTACATCCTGTTTTTCACAAGATGTTTGACATATTTATATTGAAATAATCCTCCATATTCTTTAAGAATCCAATATAGTTCAAAATAAATAAAACAGCTTTTTATCTGAAACCTCAACTTATTTAATACCCTAAAAACTATAGGTAGCGTCTCGCTACTCAATGAAGCAAATAGTTATTATACAAATACTAATTTTTTTAAAATACTCTGATAAATGCTCATTATCCAAGTATTTACTGTTTTATGTGAGGTTGGTTTTCTTATGGGATAAAGCTTTACTTTACATCCTAAGAAAAGGGGAACCAGTGAATGTTTTAAGACAGGAAAGAATAAGATTAGATTTGGACTTTAAAATATTATATTAGAAACCACAAGAACAACATGTTAAATGTCCTTTTATTTTTTCTTCTTGTGTAAAATGAGAAGATTAGGAATAGCTTCCCTGTGTGATTTAAGCTGCTCCTGGAGGGATGAATAGAATTTTAACCGTGGGATACAGGGGGAAAAGGTGATTGCTGCTGGCTTTAGGGACCAGTTCGTGCAAGACCTTGAAGTGGAAAAGCAAAAGATGCCCACGCAGAAAACCCATGGTGCGTGGCTGGAGATCGGGATGGAAATGTAGAAAGGAACCAGCACTTGAGAGCCTACCCATGATCTCCTGAACAATTTGGATTTTATTCAGGTGACTTTAATCAGGAGGACCCTACAACTCACAAGTCAGAAACATCATCTGGCCTTGGAGTCGAAGGTAAATTGGAGAAGAGTAAGTCTGGAAGTTGAGCCCAGCGTATCTTTTTGCTCTCAGCTCTAAAACCTCAAAATTCATTTAGAACCTCAAACATCCCTCAAATCTGGCTGCTCTTCTCCATCCACCTCTGGTCTGGATCTTTGTTGTAATACACATGAAGGAAAGTCAACACGGTAGAGTCTTTCCTTCCCGATCTATACATCCAGGACTCCAACCTGTCCCCTACAGCGGCCAGAGTAGTACCAGCTAGAAATGTGAGCCGCTAGTACCTCTGATGGCTCCCCATCTCCTATAGAAGCCATTCTATTTCTTGGACTGTCCTCCCAGACCTTCCAGATGATGAACAAAGTGATGTAAGTAACCCAAAAGCAGCAACATCAACAACAGTAGGTTCTGGCCAAGCCCCTGCACCGTAGTGACCAGAGTCCCAGCTGCCCAATCCCTCCATGGGCCTACGAGCATACTGAGGACTCGCCCATTCTCTCTACTTACCTTGTCAGCACTGTTGGCCACACAGCCAGAACCTTCATCCCTCCTGACTTTACCCTGGGAGTGACATCTTGCTGGGCCAGTGCCATCCCCAGAAGAGTAAGGTAGACATCACCCAGAGAGCCCCTCAGTGCTCCCTGGGCCCGATCCTTCAGTTGCTTCCCTACCCACAATGGTGCCCGGAGCAAACACCTTCCACCCTCTGGAAGGAATTCACACCTTCTCTTTTCTACTTTTCCCAGCCCCAGAGACTGGGCAGAAGTGAGAATAACCTGGAGCTGTGGCTAAAGTCACAACCTTTAGAGCCAGGCTACACTGGATTCTAATCCCGACTTGGCCACCCAGTGTGTATGTGGTCTAAAGCTAACTTTACGGAGCTCTAGAGTTTGTGTTCTGTTTTGTTTTTCTTCTGTAAGAATGAGAACAATAATATCAACTGTAAAGAAAAGTTATCTAAGATTTATAAGAGATGGTGCGTATAAAGAATTCAGCACAGAGCCAGAAACAGATCATTACTGAATACGTGTAAATAATTGATATAATGAAGCACCCTTTTCTATCATCACCCACGTATAGATACAAGGAACTGTAGAGAAGGGAAAAATTCTCAAATGTTAATGATTATCTATTAATCTATTTAACAATAGATCTATTGCTAGTTGCTTTGTTCGTGCAAACTCTGTAGAGTAATTCTGCCTATTTTTCTTTGGTGAGATCATTTAAGAAGGTACTTTTTATGTCTGAATGCAGTGAAATTCCTACAGAATATCAGCGAAATTGTGACACTCTCCCAATTCCCTTCATTTCTTTATTGAAGTAGATAGAGCAATGTACTAGTATTGAACAAATAAATTTGCATTCTATATAAAATTGGCATTACCCCCTTATTATAAAACAAAATAAAATATTTGCTATTGCAAATACAAAAGATACCACGATGAGCAATATGTAATATAATGCACCCCACTGGACAAAGTGTTGGTCTAGGAAAATTAGTGCTTTTGAATTTGGGGTAAATAATTTACTTCTTATATGTTTCTTCATTTCAAATAGGACTGGAAGGCCAGCCATCCTGGCATTATCTATCCCCATTTCTGATGACACTTCTGGAATTGTCTTCACACAGTACATTGCCTTGTACAACCCAACCCCATACTACAACCTTCTCCTCAGGTCTTGCCTGCTTGTTGCACCAAATCCCTGACAAGCTGATGCCGCAAACTTTCTAGCACTTTTCCAGCAATCACTTGGTCTATAAATTACAATCATAGGTTATCTCTTATTCCACTGAAATCTTGTGAGAAACCATTACGTAGATGCTGTTTGAGCCCTTCATGGACAGTTGCTATATATAAAGAAAAATTACTAGCTTTGTATTTCAAACATGGCACACCAACAATACAGAAGTAGGCACTCTCCTCTGACATAAATGCATGATTTATCATCCCTCCCCTACAGCTGCCCGATTCAGTCCTTTAGCATTTTCTATCTGAATTTCACTTTTCTACACAGATTTAGCCTTTCCTATCTGAATGATCTTTGTCAATGGGTAATTTAGATTTCTCAACAGATGTCACATAAGCCTAGCGTGAATATTTTTTAGGTGCAAGTTAAATTTGTGGCACAGCATATCAAGGCCAATGTTTCCATTATCATCTAAAATGATAAAGAAATTACCACCATATTTTTTGAATAAATAGTAGCACATAGTTCCCAAGGTTTAGTCATGAATATTATTATTTAGAATTCTTGAAAGAGGAACCCTTTTAGTCAGACATACTGGTTGAAGAACATACCATTTCTGTTTTCTTAAAGGTAAATTGCCATATTTTTGCTGCATGCTCTCCCACGACAGCACAGCACAGTAAGGCTGAAAGAGCTACAAACAAAAATCTAAGGGAAATGACTCCCTTTGGTCCGTGCACATCAGCACAAGTCAATAGTTGTGACTTAGATGCTTGGCCAACCATCTCTGCTAGCTATTTTACTTACCAACTAAAACCCAAGTTTTTTAGTGTGTGTTATGGACTGCACACTTTTGTTCCCCCAAGTTCATATGTTGAAACCCTAACCCACAATGGGATGGTGTTTGGAGATGGGGGCGAAGGGGCAGGGTGGAGGTGGGTAATAAGGTCGTGAAGATGGAGCCCTCGTGATGGGAGAGCTGTATCTTGCTTGTTCCCTCTCCCTTTCCCTTCCTCCCTCCTTCCCCCATCTCTTCCTCTCTCTCCTCACCATAAGAGGACAAAGTGAGAAGGCAATCATAAGCCAGGAAGAGGACCCTCACCAAGCACTGGACCATGCCAGCCCCCTCATCTCTGACTTCCAGCCTCCAGAACTGTGAGAAATACATCTCCGTTGTTTAAAGTACCCAGTCGTACTGAAGCCCAAACTGACTGAGGCAGCATGGAAGGTCCTCCGTGATAGCCCTTCACTGCCTCTCCCCACTGTGCCACTTGAACATTTCAGAGTTTCTGGAATAAGCCAGATTATCGAACAAGGTGTTCACGCCATCTGGAATGCCACTGCTTGCTACCTTTCCTTTTACCCAGGAAATTTATATTCATACTTGGAATTATAACGCAAATATCAACACCTCTGAAGATCTTCCTACATTTCTGAGGGCAGAGTCAATCCATCCTCTCTGCCCCCCTAGCACTTTTGCAAAACTCCATTTCAACTCACTAATTATATAGAAAAAATAGTTACTTGCAAATCTATCTTCTAATGTGGAAAGTAAGTATATACATTGAAAAAAAGTCTTATTATGGAGATATTCTTTTAGAAACATATTTGGCACCCAGTAAGTAATACATTATTTATTGATTGGATAACTGGAAAGGTGGGACAGATGGATGATAATAATTATTCATTTGATTGGCAGAAGGGCAGAACTTTAAATAAGAGATTTAGTATGCACAGAAATTGTGGTAAAAAGAAAAGGGACTTGTTCCTCGTTGAGCTAAGCACACAATGCATACTTTACAATAAAATAAAATTGGATAAACATTCACCGAGCACATACCATGTATAAAGTCTTGAACAAAGAATGAGACTCACAAAGACTAAGAGTATATTGTCTTTAAATTCATGAAATGCACAGACTACTGAAAATAAATAGAAAGTATTAAAATAGGGCGGGCTTTCATTTTGGCCCATCATCTGTGGCATATATGATAAAAAGGAATGTTCTTGAAAACGACACGCACTGAAAATTCAAAACCTGGATTCACTCTAATTTGTCTCCTCAACGTGTAACATTTCACACCACTTTTTCCTTAAACTAGCTATGAATCACCCATTAGCAAAAATGACTACTTAAGTTTAACTTCTTTCTGACTTCACTAATTCTACAAGATACACGTGCTCTTGTGAAACGGCTATGAAGAAAGGAGGAAAAGGAAGCAAATGGAAAGATGATAATCATCCACGAACTAAGCTAATATCAAGAGTGGGATCCACATGGGTAGAGTATTTCAATACATAAGGCAAAACATAAAATAATAATTAATAATAATAATAATATTGAATAATTTGTAAGTTTCCTTTCCCATTTCTGGCGAGGTCAACTGCAGGGGTACACACATCTCAGAGTAGGACTCAAGTAGAGAACATGATCAATTCCATGTGTTTTCAGTATTTATTCCAACCTATATCATCTTCAGTGATAAGAGTGAGTTCAGTCCTGAGTTCAGGGGAAGAAGTGTATAGGCATGGACATTGTCAGGAGGAACACAGTGAACTGTAGCAGCATCCTGCAGTTCGTGGTAGATCACAGAACATGCTCCATTTAGGGTTCTCTCTTAACTACCTGTCACCCTCCCCCCTCAGAAAATTTTGATGCAGCTTCTAACATTAAATTATATAAAAATAAAATTTTAAAATTAGTAAATTAATCATCCAGAAGGAAAGAGAGATGTACCAAGTACTCGTGTAATTTTATTGTTGAACTGAGTATTCGTTTTAATTCTGGAATTGCTAAAAGACAAAGCAAAAAAAGAACTCTATTGTAATGTATTCTTTCTGCCTGATTAAAAGAAACCAGAGATTTTCCAGAGACACAAGTTATACTCCCAGAAAAACCAGCGCCTCCAAAGAAACTTAAAAATTCATCACATGAGTCCTGTAATAAGAGACCATAGACATACCACTGCAGTTTTGTAAAAGATCCAAGGAATCCTACAAAAAGGGTATTTCTTAAATTGATGTTGCATAAAAGCCAGCCCACTGAAGTTTTCCACCTCTCATTTCAGGAGCAATATTTAAAATATTTAACAACAAAATGGCACAGGGCTCGGTATTGGTGCAGAGCCCAAGCAGAGTCCTGCAGTGTCAGCGTCATTTCCTTTATTTGCTGGGTTGTGGGAAAGGCCAGGAGTCCTGAGGGAAGGTCTTTGATTGGAGAGAGTTCACTCAGGGGGCTGAGGACAGTGATTATCCCCTGGCATAGAAGTATTTTCATATTTTAGCAACTGTTATGACCATATCTGTGCACACAGCTCTGTGTGTAAGTCTACAGTGGGATAGGAAGCACTACCTGCTGCTAGAGAGAAAATAAATCATACATTTAATAAAAAAAAAAAACTCTTAGTTTTAAGGTGATGGCTGGCTGTGATTTTCATTTCAGTGCTCCCAGGTAAAACATCAAGCACCGCTGCCAATCATGTTGAATACCCCCATGCAAGGCTGTGGTTGTGCAGCTTTAAATAAAATAACATTTTGCAGGAGGCAAAGGTTCACCGACTTCTTCAGTTTATGTTAGAGAGCAGCTCAAGATCCTGACTTGGAGGTGACAGGTGACAGGCGACGGTGTTACCGTCTAAGAATATATGTCTTCTATTCTCCTCATTTGGGTCAAATGAGCCAAACTGATGAATAGCCAGGCACTATCTATGTTGCACAAGTAGCTCAGGAAACTTGAAAAGATCTCTCTTTCAGAGAATCAACTTTCCTATTTAAATCCCTATGAAGTCGAGCTACATTGAATGTAAGTGACTTGGGTTGTTCATTTGCAAAACAACTAGACAGACACTCTTATTTGATTTAAGCTGACACTTTACATTAGTATCAGGCAGTGACATTGGATGTCATTGATAGCAACTTTAAAAAAGAACAGCCCCGAAGAAGAACTAAGGCATATTTCTTCCTGGAGTAACCTGGTTCTACCTTAGAGAGCTCAGTGTGTGAAAGTAAACTCACCCTCCGCACTCTCCAAATTCACTCCGTTAGCAAAACCCCCAAACGTTCATGTTTAGAATGTTCTGGTCACTGTATATGAGAATCAAATGGAGAGAAGAGAGTAACACATGAGAAAGACGCACCCCTATTAAGGAAGCTGAGGTGGCATGGGAGAGAATGCTGAGACACACATGCACAGACACGTGTTACTAATAATAACCATCCCACACAACCGGCAGAAGTTTGCAAAAAGACTGGGTCATGGCATTGGCTTCCCAGAGACTTTATAAGGTGTTGCTTCCTTGGTTAATTTAAGGTGAGCTGGGGGCCGATCCTTAGGCTGAAAACAGGTGCCCTCTTGCTAACCCATCTCTTAACAGAACAGACATAAACCCGGCTGTCCAGGATGTTTAAAACCAGACTAGCGATCCCTTCAGCAAAAAAGAAACCACCATATGAATGGGGGTGCTGGGACAGGAAGGGACTTGCTTGTTGGTCTCTCCAGTTTCAACCCCAGCTGTGTGGTTTTGGCAAGGCGCGTTGGGACTCGGAAAGCCTCTGTTTCATCTGCAAGATGAGGATGATAAGAAGTAACTACTTTTGGTAATTATTGTGAGAAATTAATGAGATAATGCATGCAAAATGCCTACTACAGGGCTAAGCACATAACAGATCTTCGATACCTACTAGAAAACAGGTATCGGGCACCTGGGTGGCTCAGTCTGTTGGTTAAGCATCTGCCTTTGGCTCAGGTCATGATCGCAGGACCCTGGGATCCAGTCCCACATCAGGCTCCCTGCTCAGTAGGGAGTCCGCTTCTCCCTGCACCTCTTCCCACTGCTTATGTGCTCTCTCTCTCTCAGGTAAATAAATAAAATCTTTAAAAAGAAAAGAAAACAGGTATTATGGAAAGCAGAAATGTAGAAATTATTTTGCAATACCTGTAATACAGCAGCACATTGAAGAGGGGCCCGAAATATTGAGGTGAGGGAGTAAAAAGGGATCAATTATTGGGGTTTTCTTTATATTATTTTGGACACAGGGCATCTTATCTTGTTTCGAAGTGGTTGCCCCTTGACTGTAGGTAGCATGATGGTAAGATAAAACCGTTTTTCCTTAAATTAAAAATTTTAAAAATCTATGAAATATGTCCCTTGCCTGACTAGAGGCAGGGAGGTTTAAGTAATTCTACTATAATTTATTGGCAATTTAATACAGTAGATGGGTAAAAATCCTAAATCAAAATTAGAGGGATCTCTTGAGTGTCTATCTTATGCTAGGGGTAGAGGGCATATAAAGTCTGTAAGCAACAAGAAGTAGAGAGGGATTTGCTGACCAGCGTTCGCTCGCTCCGTCTGAGCACTTGGTGGTGAAGATGCATCTAGTAAACATTCGTGGAATAGATGCGGCAGTCTCAGAGTTCCTGGCAAAGCAAGGAAAGAGATGAACACGTGAAATATTAAGGGTGATCCAAGCAATCCACTTCTCAGCGAACGGCTCCTCATTCACAGAGGCTGGGCCAGAGTCTGACTCAGCCGTCCTATGTGGATGAGTGGCTGAGAAGGACACATCTGATGCCTACTTCAATTTTATAGAAAAAAAAATTAATCGTTCCTTAGAGTTTTTATAAAATAGCAACTATTATGATTTCTTGTGAAAAGTCTAGTCACTGCAATTGTTCTATGAAAGTATGTTCATTGCCTAAAATGTGGGAAAAAATATAGATGAGAAAGGAATTGAAATCCTCTATAATGCTACCACAGAGATGATCTTTATTAAGATTTTGGTGTAATGACCTCAAAAAATCCATGTATATATGTATGAATGATGACGTAACAGAGGAAGGGAGAGGCCATATGGGAAACCGTCCCCATCCCATGGCAAGGTAGTAAGGATCAGACCCAGAGGAAAAGACCCAAGGAAACAGACCCAGAAGATAAACTTAAGAGATACGGATACTGATGCAGAGGCAGATTCAGGTATAGGAATAGATGCAGATGCAGATGAAATATCGATGATGCCAATTTAAGGCAAACACCCACAGAATACACACATACATGCACATATGTATTTTTCTTTTTAAGTACAAAAGAAATTATCGTTGGAATATTTCTAAGATTTCTCTGTTACAGAGACTAGCCAGTCATAATACAAATTAGGTGAGGAATATTTGAGAATCTGATTCAAGACGGGAGTGATACGCTTCACGTGCATTCTTTTTTAATCGTGAAAGCAAAAGCCAACCTCTGTTTTGGAGACTTGAGGCTGAGATGTGGGTAAGAAACGAAGATGAGAGGAAAAGACATTGGGGGTTTTAGTGGCAGCAGATGCCTGGGGAATAAGGTGGCCGCTGAGGATCTGCGTGGCCAGGCAGGGTGAAGGAAGAGCAGACTTTTAGGAATTATCCTCCTCTGGAAAACCATGAAGGGGCAAACCCATGAAATCGTTCTTTCATGGAATGCCGGGGGGAGCGGGGGAAGACTTCGGTGTATGGGCAACAATTGCAGGTCTTAGAGGATTTCTCTAAGTTGGTTATTTACAAGCTTTCAGTTGAAAATTTCTGCAGAGAAATGGGGGCAGAGCCAGAGTATCAGCAGTGAAAGCAGGATGGTTGGGAAGAAAAACAATGCATTTATATCATAAGTTCATTAGATCAAAATCTGCTTTCATCAAAAAATGAATTCAGAGCATAGGATTTGGAGTCCGACTGTCCAGGATAAAAGCCCAGCCAAGGCCAGTGACAAGGTGCCTGAACTTCCAGGAATAATAGGACCACCTTAAAGGGTTGACATGAGGATTAAGAAAGTATGGATAGAGAACCAGCACAGAGTAAATGCTACATACTTGTTTGGTACCATCATCATCATCTTCATCATCACTGTTGTAAATTCATTAATAGCAAGATTTCATTAGGGAGCGAGGACTCCAGTTGAATTCAACAAATGTTTCTCTAGCACTTTATGGATGCAATGACTCTAAACAGTTTGGGGAAGATGATTAAAATTGGTTTTTGGCCTCAATGCATTTTTTTTTAATTCACTTAGTTTGCCAGTAGCTTTTACTGAATCTCTACATATGCCCGACATTCTACCAGGCAGAGCGTGGAAATCATAGCACAGTGTGATTCCAGCACAGTGTGACTCCTGCTGGGATAGAGTCATACAGGAGGGGTATATGAGTCAGAAAGAGGTCTGTGGACTCTTCCTAAAATACTTGAGGGAAACCAGCTGAGAGATTCTAAACACTGTAGGCTGGCCATTCAACCAGAACCTCCTGAATGTTTCCAGCCAGTTAGGTTCTGATCAGTGGGTAGTCATTCTGTGCAGAGGGTAAATATCATGAATGCCATTCCTGGAGAAGTAAAATCTCAAGGATAATCTGAGGGTGTGTACGTGGGGGGAGGGAGCAGAGCAAGGGGAATATCCAAGAAGGCTTTTAAGAACAGGTAGCATTTATGTGAACCTTGAATGATAAGACTTTAACATACAGAAATGTGGAAGAAAAGAATATTCTAGAAAAAAGGACAGAGTTGTGGGTGAGGGGAGCATCTGGAATACATATGAAGGTGTAGTTAGCGTGTGGATCTGTTAGCAGAGAAAGGGGTAGAATGTGATAAGAAGAATGGGAGTGGAGGGGGGTGCTGGTGGTACAGGACATCCATGTAGGAGCTGAGTGATCTGACTTGTTTCTGCAATTTTGTAAGTCTTGAAGGTCTCTAAAAGGGATGTGCTTGAATTAAAGCCATTTTAGAGATGCAATTTTAAGTTCATCATGAAAGGAGCTGGTGGAAGGAGAGGGGTCTGTTGGGCTGTGGCAACAATTCAGGTGAAAAGTAATGAAGGGACAAACTAGGGCAGGTGCTTAGGGAGACCAGGCAGGGGTGGTCAGCAGGGTCATAGTGAATGTTCCGAGATTTGGGGTGTTTAAAATTATCACGTACTTTCATTCAAAGTTATCTTGTGTACAACATGAATGTTCCATGTACCGTATTTAAACTCTAGGGGGATATTATGAATCATTATCTTAGAGAATATTACTCTCTGTTTTATTTTATGTTTTATTTACTGATGTTTTAAATTTTATTTTATTTAAATTCAATTAATGAACATATAGTGTATTATTAGTTTCAGGCAGAGTTCAGTGATTCTATTTTATGTTTTAATAGACTATTTTTTAGAACAGTTTTAAGGTTCTCGGCAAAATTGAAAGGAAGGTACAGAGATTTCTGGTACACCCTCTACCCTTACACATGCATGGCCTTCTCCAGTAACAACATCCCCCACCGGAGTGGTACAGTTGTCACAACTGATGGACCTCCACTGACGCATCATTATCACCTAAAGTCTAAAGTTTACGTGAGGGTTCACTCTTGGCACACCTTCTATGGGTTTTGACAAATGTACTATAATGACGTGTCCACCAGTATAGTATCATACAGATTAATTTCAATGCCTTAAATATAATATGCTCTTAAAGTAAAATAATTTTTTTTAAATTTGCTGAAATTTTGAGCACACATCTCCGAGTAATTCCAAAGTCGAACACACTCCTAGCAATTTACAAGAAAGTTTCTGTGGAAACACATTTTCCAGTAGTCTATAATCATCCACAGTCTGCTTTGTATAGTGCACAGAAATATTTAAGTGTGTTGATGATATTCATTTTCACTTGCAATCTGGTTTAACTGGCAACTGGCAAAACCAGTTAAAATTAAGAAGATAGATATTTTGAGCTAAACTACAAACAATTCTGCCGGAAATAGAATGTGGTAACTAAATTGCTATCATGCATGCCTTGGTCTCTAAAATCTGAAAAATGAAGGATTAAAGAGGCAACAACTTCCCTACATAGAACAAAACAAAACAAACCAGTGCACTGGTTCTTCTCAAGCATGTGAAATGTCCCCCAGACGTCTCACGGATGCACAAAGGAAATTAGTGCTGAAAAAAAAGAAAGAAAGAAAGAAAGAAAGAAAGAAAGAAATTAGTGCTGAAACAGACATTATTCTCCATCATCTCAACCCCTAGGACGTTAAGCAGGAATTTCTCTCCAAACTCTATGGAGCCTAAAAGAATACAAAATACATTTAATTTATCACTGTGTGCATTTTCCACAGGGGTACTAGATCATTAATTGGAACCAGCTTTAGCAGTTAATAGAAAATTTGGAGTGTCAGTCAAGCAGAGTGTTTCTCTAAATTTAACTATCATTCAGACTTCAGAATCTCTTTAACAAAAAAATCAAAGCCATCTTAGAGGGAGGATGGAGGAGGAGCATCTATTCTGTGAACATCTCACCATGATTGGCTTAGTTTCTCTGTGAATTATGCTCCACATCAGGTTGGGGCCTTTAAGAGCCAAGCTCTGATTACTCACTTCCCTGGTCTCTTTATAGGGAAGTGCCCCCCACAGTGGCCATAAATCTGTTTTTAAAGAAAAATAATTAGGTATAATTGCTTCTCAAAGGAGTGGGGGGGAGCATATAAAAATACTAAAGACCCAAAGCTTATTGCTCATGCATTTCTTTGTCACAGTGGCCCTTCTTTCTATATTTTTAATTATTTTTCATGTGCATAGAAAAGGACCATCACTGTCAATTTTTGTATCTATCTGACACATGGTACAAGCATACCCAAAAGCAAAAGCAAAATTGTGCCCCAAGACAGTAATAAGAGACTTAAAAAAAATAGCCGTGGAGAAAGATTTTTAGTAGTTGAACAGTCTTTGAGGTAGAACAATCCAGAAAACGTTTAGTTTCTTGCCTACTGTCAAAGAAGTTCAAGAAAACCCATCTCACTTCTACAGGAGGAGACATAGAGAATAAGTGTCCTGGGAAGAGCTCATGGGAAGAGGTACCTCTTCCATTTATTCACTATGAGGAATCATGTTATGGCAAATTTCCATCAAAACAAGTGGGAAAGAATATCATGAATTTTGCAACAATAAGGCAGAAAGCCTGTAACAACTGAATTCCTAGAAGTTCTTACCGTATCCTGTTGCGTAAAAGTACCTGTATCCATTTCCATTTCCTCTCACCGTTTCATCCCTGTAATGTTTGGCCCAAGAACACGCAATATGTAATTAATTGGATATAATTATGATTAATTGCAATGAATCAATAAATTGGTTAAAAAGTACGCTAAGTGAAAAACTGAGCCCTTTTCCAATCTGATCTTCATGAAATCCTCAGAATTTTGATTTAACTGCTTCCTAAATGCCCGCGGGCCAAGCCGGCTCCAGCCTTTATTGCACCATTCCCCCCTGCCTGGAATAGCCCAAATTCCTTCTGTTCTCGCTCTTAGTTTCACTCAGGGTTTACTGAAAATCCCTTCTCTTCCAGGAATTTTTTACCTACAGGAGGCTACATCTGGGTTTGCATTCTACTGGAGTTATTATATTATGTAGTTCTCTTTTGCCACTTAAGTGTTAATTGTCTGACAAAGATTCCTAGCTCCTCAGCTAAACCACACATTCTTGAAGATCAGAACCTAGGATTCATTTTTTTTTCTACATTTGCACTAAAGTGGCATTCGTTAAATCTGTACTTCACATAACACTTAATGAATTAATTGTGTAAATACAAGCATATAAACCAATTGTCTAACAAAGCCTATTCACTAAGCCCCTAACTTATACAAAGTGTGGTCCTGTGTGTGAAGGAAGATATAAATATATATACATAAGGCTGGGTCCCTTTCAAGCAGTTTTATTTTGTATTTAAAGAGATAATCCTTACATTGATGCAAGGCAGACGATAATGCATAGATAGTAAGAATAAACTGAGCCATGCGAAATTATGGGCTAACAGAGTCGAGATTACAGTAGACAACAACTGTTGAATGGAAATGCCAAATAAAAAGAAATCTGGACTTAAAGAGAAACTTTATTTGAAAAGACCATTACAACAGGGTGGGGGAGGCTATTGCAATAAGGGAAGGGGGTCATCCCAATAGGGTAAGGATACCAGTTCAAGTAGGGGAGAAAGACGATTATAATAGGAAGAACATTCCTACTGAGAGGCCTGCAAGTGTCCAAAGGTCAGGCAGGAGTGCACTTGTCTTTCATAGAGACAAGTCAATAGGCTAGAAAAAACTAGAGTCGGTGGGGGGTGGGTTGTGGAGCTGAGTTGGTACTGAGACCTGATTAGAGACACTTCCTCCTTGAAGTCAGCTGACTTTCCAAAGGGGCTGTTCTGTGTTCCAGTGCTCAAGGGTGGGCAAAGTTTGGGGGTCTGGGGAAGGAGAGAAGCCGGATGAGATAAAGCGTGGGAATTTGGACACTTAGCCTAACTGACTTCAGTTTCCTAACTTCACCAGAATCTTGCATTTTTTTCATCTGTAAAACGAGAACCCCAGAGCAGGTGATGGCTGTGGTTCCTTTAAGCTCTATTTATGCACATAAATACCAGAGGCACCCCGTACCAGAATCAGATGCCTCTGTTCACATTCAGTAGTTACTTTTATAGAATGCATTCAGCCTGGAGAACCCAAGGCTCCCTGAGTTTTTCCTCCACCTAATTGTTGGAAAATCTCCATAAGATGGGTATTATTCTCACCACCTTATAAGAAACAAAACAAAGACTTAGAAAAATGATGTTTCTTTTTATCAAAGGGCAAAGAAAAGAAAAGTAGGCAGAGCCGGGAATGAGTCTGACACCGATGGACAGTTTCATTTGCTATACCCTATAAGCCTCTCAAGGAGGGTTTGACTACAAACATCACTTTTCTGAGTTTAGAGGGGAAAAAAAATGCATGGATACATGCAAACAATGGCTGGATCTACTGACTAGAGAGACCAAGAGCTGCCCCCTAGCTAAAACTATGGCAATTCATGCCACTTACACGCACTAAATGCCCTTTTAAAAGTTACCCTAAATGGTGACCCGGTGGGGGAAAAAGTGGATAAATCTCCCGGAGAAGAGAACTCATTCTACTGCCCTCCTTGAAAGGCCTGGAATTGTACACACTTCTCTGGGTCCAAGACACTCACCAAAAGTGGTAGTTCAAGGTCACAGAATTCCAAGCTTGGAATGTAACTTATCTGGCAGTTACCAATTTCCCCGTTTTACAGCTAAAGAAGTGGCCTGAGGCATAGAAAATTCACTGATTTTGAAGCCAATCAGAATGAATTTCCAAATACAGTTCTGCCTACTTTATTGGGAAGTCTGGAGTATTACACATAACTTCTCAGTCTACCCTTATGTGCAAAACATAGCTAACAATGTGATACTCCTATGACTGTTACAAGCATTAGATAAGATCATTACATAAAGAGTCTACCATAGTAGGAATGCTTAGTAGGCATCTAAGTATTCTGACCTGGAGGGTGATGGGGGACATGGAGGGTACTTTACTTAAGTCACATGGATTCTTAGTGACAGGGTTCAAGATTTCGAGTCTAGTTCTCTCATTTCCCTATAAAACGGGGCCTATAGAAGGACCACAGTTAGCATTTTGTTACTAATCCCAAGAGAGTTCTAAGGTTTCTCTATAAACACTCAATTTATTGAAGTCAGCAAAGACTAAGAAGAGCCTCAGAAAAATTGCTATAGGGAATAAATGAGAAAAATGAAACTGTTATGCAAACATAGATTAAAAACACAGTCTTGTGCGTTTTTTGTTTTGCTTTGTTTTAACAAAGGAATCAGGTGTGTGGGTCTCAGCCTACCACCACAGCAGAGGCCCTTTCCCCACCTCAGGACTCTTTTTAGTCAAAGGCCTGTGGAAAACCTAAAGCAGCTGGTGAGTTTCCGCTTTTTGTTGTGTAGAAAGTGTGTAAGAAAGAAGGGCAAGCAATTTCATGCAACTATCAAAAAAAAAACATTGCATCAGACACAGTTAAGTAAGCAGGGAAGACTTTATTCAAGGCATTCAAGGCTATTGCAATAGGGAGAGAAAACAGAACGCACTGCTCATCTCCCCCTGAAACAAAGGGCTGAAGGTTTCAGAGCTCAGGTGGGGAATCTTAGGGCATCTCCGTTTGTGAGTTGGCCTTCCCCAAGGGAAGAGTGGATTTTCTCCCATTTTCATGACAAGAGGTAATTTTATAACTTGGAACAAGTTAGGTTCCTACCCCCCCACTGACAGAAACTTGGAAATAAGGGCGCCATCTTCCTTGATGATAGCATTTCAGAGGGATGACTCTAGGTCCTTGAGAAAGACAGTCCTAAGTGGTGAAGTTTGCAAGAGGCTTTTAACAAGATTTACATCTCAAAAGGATAGAGAAAGAATTTACACTTGCAAGTTTTCAGAAGTAAATGCTCTAAGGGATATCAGAAGCCTGAAACAGGAAGAGTGTATCTAAAGTTTTAGTCCAGCTGAGGAGAACATTAGGGCTTTCTTGGTCAGACTCATAAGAGAATTTTACAAAGAAAACCTGGAGTCTGCTGCACTTCAAAATGTCCTACAATATTTCAGTACATAGAGTGTGTCTTTGGGCCCTCCTTCCACTGTCCCATCTGACACCACCATTCCTCCCTGCTCACTTACAGACAGCCCCCCAAACACTCCTAGCTGAACTCCCTCTCTCCTTGCAAAGTCCTTGAGCTGGAAAACCTAATTTGTTCCTCAGTGAGGCCATGTTGCTTCGTGTAGCTCTGTGCTTTCTCAGTAGGATGCCTGATAGCTTAATCTCTGTTCATACCCTAACTGATGGCTCATAGGTAGATTAATGCATCACACCCGTAAGGATACCTGCATACATAGAGCATCCAGTGGACATCTGGGAACACAATATCCTCTCGCCAGACGGATGCTCCAGAAATGAACAAAATCAGTCCTTGTGAAATATGGGTAAGACATGATTTGGGTTAGGGGAAAGGTCGGGGTGAGTGTAGTCTTCACAGATGCCCCTAAATTTCAGCACACTGTTTTCCTGGGTGACGGAGCATGGTGTTCTTTCAAAACCACCTGCAGTGGCTGACTGCAAACTGGTGCATCATCCCAGCCCTACAAGGGGATGGTGGGGGTGGAGAAGGGCATTTTGAAACACTTGGAAGGTTTTCAGACTTCTTTCCTTATGTATATTTTCTCTTATTATCATCACTACACCCAGTAACTTCTCACACAAACTCATTAAAAAACACAAGACAAGGGGCATCTGGGTGGCTCAGTCGGGTATGGGTCTGACTCTTGATTTCGGTTCAGGTCATGGTATCAGGGTGGTAAGATCACCCCTGTAGGGCTCCACACTCAGTGCAGTCTGCTGGTCCCTCTCCCTCTGCGCTCCCCCCGCTCATGTGTGCCCTCTCTCTCTCTCACATAAATGAATAAATAAATATATAAATAAATAAATATAAATAAATAAAATCTTAAAAACACACACACACAAAACAAATAAACATTCTTAGGAATAAGCACCAAAGGAGATGTCAGAAAGTTCCAGTACAGACATAGGGTATAAAATGTGAAGAATCAAAGCATTGTTCCATTCAGATGCTGAAGTGTTTGGAACAACAAAATGAGGCACCCCCTTCTTTTCCCAAAATGGACCTCTAAGACGTTACTGAAGAGAATGGTGGCAGGGAGGACCCCTTCAGAAACTTTCACTTTTGGACTCTGAAATTTACATTTTCTCCCATTTTCCTATGCTTCTCGTTAAACATCATGAATCTTTACTTCAGACTTGATAAATAGTTATTCGTGAATATATTGATGGAAATGCACTTTGGCGAGAATTGTGAATGTCAGTATGTTGTAGGAAGAAGGCTAAAGAGTCTCCAGAGAGATGTCACGGGAAACTACAGCTTCCTATCATGACTCGGTGGTTCTCCGGCAGCAAAGGACAAGGTCAGGATCACCCACCTCTCTCATCCCTATTGGGTCCACACACACTCCACCCACAGCTGAAGCTGAGTGTCACTGGCCCTTCTGTCCCTGTGGGTGGAACAGGGGCTGCAGAACCATGTGACCCTCGTGCCACCCGGCCCTCTCCACTGATCCTGGGCCTGGGAAGGAACCAGGAGATGTGTCTCTCACCCACAGTACGGCCAGTCTGGAAGTCCAACACCACAGCTCCTCTAAGTAACACTAAGTGCTTGCTTGCCATGGGGGCAGAGGGGGTGGGGGGGAGGGGGGAGTAGAGATTCTGAACATTAAAGAAATAGCCAAATGAAGGAAAATAATGATGGCTCTTCTCCAGGACAAATAGGCACACTGTGTTTGGGGTAATAATTACAATAATCTTGGGGTTTGGCTGCTCCAGCTAGGCATCGTGCTACACTATCCACTAGGTTTTCATTTTAAATTGGAAGACCGACTCCGATTATAACTGGAAACTAAGTCAATTGCTAAGGCAGGAAGTGGCAAAGCCAGGCGTGATTCCGGGTCCGCGTGGCTACACAGCCCATGCTCCCACTGCCTCTAGCTCTGTTCCCTCAGCATCTGCCAGTGTGGACACATTGGGAGCTTGAGGGTCAGAATGAAACGGTCTCGAACGCTGAGTGTGCACTATACTCGGTGTAGAAACTTTAGACACAGTTTCTAATACCTGCTAGTGTCGGTTTTCCATTCTATAAATTATAGGAAACTGTCATGAGAATGTATTAATAAGCTCACTGTAACTATTCTCTACTCTTGGAGTATGAAGCAACAAAGACCAAACCAAACCAAACCAAAACCCTGTCGTTTCCTTAAGCAGGAGTCTGGAAAAAACAAGTAAAATTGCTGGCGTCTCGGGAGAGAATAGTGTATTCAAATATGAAGCTAACCCCGTTGACTGGGAAGTAAAATATAGAAGGATCTTCTGAAAGAGAGATCAATGGTCAGAGAAAGACACCAGTGATAGGGGAGGATGGAGAGAGGTCAGATTTATGAATAAATATTTATTAAATAATGGAGAAAGGGAAAAAATGAAACAACAGCCAGTTTGACGAAGCGCTGACCAATCCTTAAGTATGGAATTTTGTTCATCAAAGATAAATGAAATCACACCACTAAATTCTACTTATATTATCGTCCTCTCAAAAAAAAAAAAAAAAAAAGTCGCTCTCCATAAAAAATAATACCAGAAATACTTTTCCTCTCTGAGAAAAATGCACGGGCTAACTTTAAGTCAAGCCGCATAATTTATTCCAGGGCAAATATTAGTATTTGCCTGGTAAATCTGACTTAACATTCTATGATCCATGTTCCCAGTGTTCTTCAGGAACAAACAAGTTTGGATTTTTTAAAAGGAAAGTGCGAAAAAGGAAACGTTTGAAAAATAATTTCTTAAATAGCAGTATGTAGTTGCTAATGGGCTATGACAAGCTATTTTTCCAGTCTTCCATTTTCAATCCATATTTCTGGATAGCATTGTGAGATTTTGCATTAGTTTCATAGATTTCCCCAAATGATTATGCCACAGTAATAGAATAAGGAGCATCTGCAGCAGGCTGATTGTATCACAGTGTTTACTGAGAATGAAGAACTGTCACAGGCAGGCTGATTGGAGAAATAAGCTCCAAGATTACTATTATTAAACAACCAACTGTTAAAAGACCCACACAACATATTAAGGGGAAATACAGAATAACTTGGTTTTGTTGCTTAAGCCAAATATTTTGGAATTCATCCACATTAAGCTCTCACTTTCTCTCACCATGGTGCTTGATTTTGTGATGTTTGCAGACATTATTGTTCCCTGAGGTACATTTAGTTTAATTAAATTTTACTATTAAAAAGTATTAAAGCCTGCTTTTCATAATCCTTCGGAAGCCTGGCGTGGAAACACATTGCCTTCGTAACACTTCCGTGAAGGAGCTTAGGCTCCTTTCCGCGAGCAGGTTTGGCGACCAGACAGCAGTCCAGGGAGGACAGAGAAGAGGACCAGAGCCCTGCTCGCGTCTCTCCCTGACACTCACTTCTTCCAGGCAGAATCCTGTGGGAAAGAGCTAGGGGTCACGACTCTTGTGTTTGGCATCCGAATCTACCATCTGACCTCAGGTTTTTTTTACATTCCATTCCACAGTGTGACAGTTACTTCTTTTCCTTCCTCTTCTGTGGACGAGAATTCCCATTCCAAACATCAGAGAGGAAGGGGTGTTGGGAGCTGATTTTGCATCTGAGCCTGGGTGAGACGCGAAGCTGTTCCCCATTCTCTCGTCCAGCACTGACCGGGAATGTTCTGTGTGCCAAGTCCCAGGCTAGGGTCTGAGGAGGGCCACGTCCTTTCTGCCAAGGAATTTGCAATCTTGTAATGCAAACACCCTGCCTTAATTCCTATCGCACACTGACAGCTGGTCTTGAAGGAAGGATAGCTGCAAGCTCCATTAGTCATTCTTAAAAGAAATGAAATGGGAAAACATGATATGTCATAATAAGGAAACCATCCGGACTCACTAAATGCTAAGGAACTGAAACTATGTATTTGAAGGTCATTTGTAATATTTTTTTTCCCCACATAGTCTTTCCTCTGACAGGTTAACTGAGTACTCGTTTGAGCTGCAATGGCCAATCATCTAGTTAACAAAAGGGAGCCGCACTCTGTTCTCAGAAAGCAGCACACAGAGATTCGGAAGCCCTGATCAGGATGGAGAAAAACACACCCGTCCCCCTACACTGGAAACCCAGAAAACCTTTCCGAGCCATATTTCGAGCTGGGAGATCATTAGCAGCGTGTCCATCCACAGAAAGTGTTTTGCCACAGGTAATAATGGTTGTAGTTATTCCTGACGTTTTCAAGGGTAGCATGAATGAATGAGCCGGTGCTTGCGTCAGAACAAAGCGAAGGGTCTTTTGTAGTTGTATATTTTGTCCTATGCTCCCTACTTGGCAGAAGGGATCTTTTTAGACTTCTGAATAACCCTTTAGGAAAAGAACGTCAACTACAGGCCCAGATACAAGGGTACAAAGATCCCAGGGTCCTGGGATCGAGCCCAGCTTCGGGCTCCCTGCTCCGCAGGGAGTCTGCTTCTTCCTCTGCCCCTCCCCCTGCCCAGCTTGTGTGCTCTCTCTCTCTCGCTCAGTCTCTCTCTCAAATAAATAAAATCTTAAAAAACAAACAAACAAAACCACTCCAAAACAAAGTCACTCCATCAGTGATCCAAACCACCTAATTATTTTGATCCTACCCTCTCGACACAAGGCTTCCACCTAGAGTTCCATAACAGGATGGAGCAGAGACTCTCCCCCTGGCACCTGAGTGCTTTGGACCGCAGAGTGGCAAATACCACTTCCCTTCCCTGTCCAACGGCTAGAATAAAACATATTGCCACATCCAGCTAGGAAGAGCTAGGGAAGGGCAGTTCTTCTGTGTGCCCAGGGGGGAGAAAAAAAAGTAAAGATATGTATTGATGAGCATTAGTAGTAGTTCTAACGTACCGAAATTGTTAAGATTCACGAGCTAACCCAGAAACTCTTTATGACAACGGAGCAATGAGGGAATAAATGTCAGAAAGAGAATGGCCCGGGAAGTGGGTGCCTGAGAGCATTTGTCATGGGAGCCTCAAGCGTCTAGGCAGGAACCGCTCCGGGTTTGCTGAGGTGGAAAGGTAGCTGCCTGGCAGTGGGGAGCATGGACACCATTGCCAGGAGAGCCAGAGGGGAAGTGCAGTCTCAGCTAGTCTGTGCCCATGCTTCCAGGCAACAAGCACACATACCCGGATCTACGGAAACTCTCTGGGAGAAGCTAACCTCAAGAGCAAGGGGATTAGGGAGCTAAGCAGAGGTAAGTAACAGGTCACTGGATAGAACATACAGAAAATTCTGAATTGACAGGTAACCTGAAAACATTGAAGTGTTGTAGCATTAAATAAACCTTCTAAAGTTCAGGTGCCAATCAGAGCTTCAGCCTGTAAAAGGAGAAACCTCAAAGGCTAACTGTTGACAAATTGCTAGCATTTCCTTCCTTTGATTAGGCCAGAATGTCACCGGGAACGATGTTACATGCATTACGACAGACTAAGGTCCAGGTATGGCCGATTGCGGAGTATGAGAAAGCACAGGGAAGGAAGCCTTTTTAATTACATTCCTTCGACGTCACGCAGAATTGCTATTTTCCCGTAATTTGGTTCATGTAAAAATAACTGCAAGCTACTGAACATTGGGCTGCATCTCTCACCTACTAATCCAGGTTCTCCACGGGTAATGGGGGAAATTCTTACCATGGTATTGATACCATCAGGATGAGCTGCGGCCCGTTTGAGAAATGAGAACTGAACACGGGCACAGATTAAAACTCCATTTTACTACAGATGTTGGAGAATGAGAACATCACTGCCGCAGTATCCCAGGAGGCGAGGGGTATTTTACAGAAAAAATCTATATGTACATATTTTGTGTTTACATAATTTTAGTGCTTTTTGTTCTCCATTTCTTAATGATAGATTTCACGAGATAACATTTTTTATGTTGGATTGCGACTCTTGTCACTACTGTCCTCCCTCATGAGCAAGTGGAAGGACCTGAACGCTATTACCTCCAGGAAGCTGTGTGGAAAGACAGAAGCACAGAGAACTGGCACTTCTTTCTTCTGACGTTTTGGCTTCAAGGTTTTGGGCCACCCAGAGCGTGTGTGAGGGAGGTTAAGAGATTGGGGTGTGGTTGCTGATGTGCTAAAGGAGGGGACCATGAGCAGAGAATCTCAGAGGTGCCATAGTGATTGCATGGTGAGTGTCCAGGCAGACGGGACCGTGACGGCCTTCCAGAAGGGTCACTCACTGGAGGGACATTTGGAAGCCGGCAAAAGCAGCTACTCCTGAGGGAGACATCCAAACGCAACTCATCCTTATCTCCCAAAGAGGTTTTGCTCCTGATAGATTTATAGAGCCCTGGCTACCCCTCTCTCAGCAAAAGAACAGAAAAGGCTACCCCTCACAGTCAATCCCACTCTGGACTCCAGTCATTATCAGACTCTGAACCAAAGCTTAGATTAGCACAGAGTGCTGCTGGTAGTCTCCAAAGGTAAGGAGAGTCACATTTGAAGCTGCAGGCCGGCTTCCTAAGGAGGACCTGAGAGTCTACTATGAATGGTTACAGGCTGGACACCCAAATAAGCTCTCCTTCTTCTGTGACTCAAGCTGAGTCTGGAGTCTGCGTTCCTAAGAAATATGCTGCCCATCAGCATTTCCTGATAGCACTTTTAGGACAGGATAGAAGGGAGAATGCAGGGAGGGTGCAGACCTCGGGGATCTGGTTGCCATTCAAGGAAGACGGGGAAGACTTCAAACAGTTGGTCAGCACCCCCCAATACTGCCTCCTCACATTGTGCATCCAGAAGGTTCTTTCTCGGAAGAGCCCACCACCTGCCACTCACAATATAAACTGTGTTCTCACCTTTGTTATCTACTCTACATGGTAATAGGCAGTGAGTCCCAACGCTGGTGCCATCTATACCCAGAGGTTCTCACCCTTGATGAGGACCCAACACTACAAGGATGGAATGTCTTAAATGTCTTAAAACATGCAATGACCCTTAAGAAAAGTTGAAATATACATTTGGTACTAGTTCTGGAAGTGAGAAGAGAGAAAAGAAGGAAGATATAATATTCTAGACGAATGCAACTAAGAATGAAGAGAGACATAAATTTTCTAATTATGAGATAAACCACATCTTGGGCAGGATAGGTAAAACCAAATACATTTCTTTTTTTTTTTTTCAAAGATTTTACATATTTATTTGTCAGAGAGAGAGCACAAGCAGGGGGAATGTCAGGCAGAGGGAGAAGCAGGCTCCCCGCTGAGCAAGAAGCCTGATGCAGGGCTCGATCCCAGGACCCTGGAATCGTGTCCTGAGCCGAAGGCAGATGCTTAGCGACTGAGCCACCCAGGTGTCCCAAACCAAATACATCTCCCAGTTTAGTGAAACTGGAGACTGCGGAAGACAGAGGAAACAACCAGGAAGAAAGGAAAAAGCACCCATGAAAGGATGATAATTCCAGGCTTTCTATTAGTAACAAGAGAAACAACAAAAAAGGGAACAATATCCTCAAGCTGCTTAGGAAAAAAAATATCACCCCATGCTGAGCTGAACTTTCAGTTCAAGAGCAATGTGGATTGAAATAAAGAAATTTACACACAGAGACTGAGCAAGCTCTATTTCAGGAGGACAGAAATTGATAAGGAGAGAGTGGAATAGAAGCAATACAGAGCAAGGAAAATGGCACACGTGTTGCCAAACCTGGGTCCCATTTTATGTTAAGATTTTTGTTGTTATTCTTGTGATCCCAGAAACTGGAAATGGAATGTGACAAAGAGAGTATGTCCCCAAGAAGAAAAAAAAGCCCATTAGGGTAAAACCAAGAGCTGCTTCAATTATTGGGAATTAAGAAAACAAATTAGCTACAGAATATGCTTGCCCTGCCTGTCTACGACTATCAGGCAGGGTCCAAACATGCATCGATCACTGGCACACCCACCCACACTAACGTTAAGCATTTTTGTCTTTTCTGCTACTTGGTTGAATGTATACCTTTATTTCTTCATAATTGCTTTTTTTAAATATTAAATATTTTAAATGCCATCATATTTTATCCCTTATATTTACCTTCTCAATATGGAATGATGGACTTGTAAACTCAGAGTGCACGTTCCTGAATGCTGACAGCCTGAATGTCTACTTCAAATGAATCAAAAAGTTGCTATGGAACTCTAAGAAAAGGTGTCAGGCAAAAATGCTAAATTTTGTGAATTTTTTTCATTCCCTGAGCACAAGGATACCTAATCACTAGATCATGTGAAATAATAGTGAATGAACATAGCAAAGAAAGGATAATCAATAGAGCCTTAGCATTCTCTCATGAAAGCATTTGGGTTGGTGGTCACTGAGGGTTTTGTGCTTCCTTGTGTTTCTGTGGCTTATAGAGAATAAGTTTCAAATGTTTCTGAAATGAATGGCATCTGAGTTTGGGACGGCACTGTCAGTTTATCAAACTGACTTGGGTAGCAGGATTTGCGAAGGCACAAGTTCCAGAATGGGGTTATTGGAAAATGTCAGGGGAATCCTCTTGTGCTCTAAAAATATGGTTTGAAAAATTATACCTAGTAGCCTGAAAGAGCCAGCCACATTCAAGAAGCCAGGTTCATCTGCAGCGTATAACCCACACCGTGGGAGAATCTCACTTTATATTAACACCATACTCAAGATGGGCACCCTTTTGGATAATGATGTTGGAAAATTGTTTTTACTTTCTGTACAGATGTTCCAGGGAACTAAAGATGCTGTAACAGGAGGTATTGGGTTGAAGAGTGTCCTTCAAAAGCTCATGACCACCCAGAACTTCAGAATGTAAACTGATTTGGAAATAGGGCCTTTGTATAGACGTAATTAGTTAAGATGAGGTCATACTGGCTTAAGATGGATCCTAATCTAATGACTGGTGTCCTTAGAAGAGGAAAATTTAGGGGTACCTGGATGGCTCAGTTGGTTGAGCATCCAGCACTTGGTCTCAGCTCAGGTCTTGATCTCAGGGTTATGGGTTCAGTCCCCACATCGCCAGGGTGTGGAGCCTACATAGAAGAAGGAGGAGGAGGAGGAGGAGAAATAGGAGAAGAAGAAGAAGAAGAAGAAGAAGAAGAAGAAGAAGAAGAAGAAGAAGAGGAGGAGGAGGAGGAGGAGGAGGAGGAGGAGGAGGAGGAGGAGGAGGAGGAGGAAGAGGAAGAGGAAGAGAAGAAGAAGGAGGAGGAGGAGGAGAAGAAGAAGAGGAAGAAGAGGAAGAAGAAGAAAAAGAAGAAGAAAAGAAGAAGAAGAAAAAGAAGGAGCAGGAAGAAGGTGGAGGAGGAGAAGAAGAAGGAGGAAGAGGAGAGGAAGGAGCAGGAGGAGAGGAAGAAGAAGGGGAAAATTTAGATACAGACATATATAGAAGAAAGACGGCATGAAGACAGACACAGGGAAAGTACCATGTGACAAGGGAGCAGAGATTGGAGGAATGCATCTACAAACCAAGGAATGTCAAGAACTGGAAACCACAGAGCTAGAAAAGAGGAAGGAAGGATTTTCCACACAGAGCCTTCAGAGAAAGTATAGCCCTGCCAACGTCTCCGTTTCAGACCTCTGGCCTCCAGAACTGAGACCATCAACTCCGCTGTATTAAGCTGCCCAGTTTGTGGTGCTTTGTTCTGGCAGCCCCGGAAAATACTACCCTGGACGTGGCTCCTTTAGGAGCACAAGTTCCATTCCCATTAGCAGGGCATCATGCTCTCTTCCCTCCATCCTGAGTTACACTCAGTGCTCAGCTTCATTTCCTTCTGAAAAATACAGCTCATCCAAACCTTCTCCTCCACTGAGGCAACTGTCAAAAGGGGTCACTGACTACAGACCCACAGTGAGACTCAAATTAGAATGGAGATGAATAGCACTTTGCTATTTCTCGCCATTTGGATGGTCCATGGGACATCTTTGCTGAGCACTCCTGGAAATAACTTGGAAAGCCAGCTACCCACCCACCCCCCGCCCCACCACATCCCTGCATAAAATGAACGGAGACACAAATGCACTCTGTCTCAAACAAAACAGTCCCGACACTCTGACCAGCAGCCTTCCGTGGGACTTCATCACCCTCCCACCCAAACAGCCCTGGAACCCAACAGAGCGGGGACCAGTTGATGGATAATAAAATAGGCAGCCCCATACGGGCACATATGTGCACAGATCTCTCCAGCACTGACGTTAAACTGCAGTAAATCCCTGGAGAAATGCATACACTATAAATACAGAGGAGATCACTTGTCAGGTAAAAAAAAAGATCATTTAGTTCCGATTTCTGATAAAAAAGAGAAAATCAATTTATTCCAAGACTTGATGAGTCATTTCAGTTATGTGTACTCACTTGCTTAAGGATGTGGGTAAAGGTAGGTGAAATGGAGCTTCCACTAGTAACTCCTGATGAGGAGGGACCAATTTTACAATCCTTGATCTGACTCCTTCGAGTAGTTCTGGGAAGTTCCCTGAGGAAGAGCAACACCTGGCATTGGGTCAGTCCCCAAGTCCTGGTGGACAGATACCTGCCCTCCTGTGACATTCACTGACACTTCCAAGACAGATTCATAGCCAGAAGAGCTCCACTTTATTCTGTGTATTTAATTAAGTGAAATAAATACCATGCTTGAGTAGCTTTGTGGGCGTTGAAGAGTCACATAGAACAAGCTCATTAACTTTATATTCATAAGGCCAGAGAATCCTATCATAACCTTTGCCCCCATCAAAAAAAAAAAAAGGTTTAAGAAAAAAAACCTGAAAACTAAAATTTAGAGTTAGCAAGTGAGCTATCTTACAAGAATAATTAGACATTAAGCCTTCCTTTAAAGCTCTATGTTCTATGTCAAAGCAGGGTTGCATTATAGATAGACACAGTGACTAATTCAGGGTCCAAAACTGTAGCTAAGCATTCTCTTACATCAACGCCCAGAGCAACGTGGAACGCCCTGGAACTTTGCACAAGTCTGAACTTATTTGTGTCCTGAAATGTTGCATGTATCTTAGCAAGGAACCACAAAACCCATGTTTTATGCTATTTGACAGACTTTGTCATGTAGAACGTATCAGGAAACTATTCAAGAGAGTGCCACTAAGGACTTGGAAGGACGGAGACCACAAAATCAATCAACTGCAATCGGAAAGGAGGGTCCCTGGGCTCTAACAAAACCGAAGATGGCGGCTTCTGACTCTGGGAGCAGAGTTCTTCCCGTTCCAAGTTAAGCCCTCTCTGAAATCCCGTGGCCAGAAAAAGGAAGAGTAAATCAAATGACTTCAGTTTAGCCAGACTTGTGTTTTCCCAAGAGAGATGATTTTGAGGCTTAGGATCAACTCTGTAACCTCAGGCCTCTCTTCTCTACTGGGGCCCGATCCTGCCTCCAGGACTCCCTGTGTCTCACCGTTGAACCCTGGGCCTATTCTCAGCAGTGTTTAAACATGGGGACGTGTCTGGCTCCCTCACCAACCCATGGGCCTCTCATGCGTCTTTGCATCCATCACACCCTACCCGCAGTTTGGCATGAGGTCAGGGTTTCATAAATGGTGATCTTAGGGGCACCTGGGTGGCTCAGTCAGTTGGGTGTCTGCCTTTGGCTCAGGTCACGATCACAGGGTCCTGGGATCGAGCACCACATCGGGCTCCTTGCTCACAGGAAACCTGCTTCTCGCTCTCTTCCCTACTTGTGCTCTCTCTCGCTCTCGCTCTCTCTCTCGCTCTCAAATAAATAAATGAAATCTTAAAAAAATAAATCAATGGTGCTTGTCACAGATTTAGAGACCACACATACGTACGTGAAATGTGGCCATATTCAGGGAACACATATCCATGAAAATAGACAAACAAAAAAGCAAAAACAATGTCCTCAGGTATACTGTATCTAAAATAGAAGAATTCCTTACTCTTCTTAGGAAATTTTCATCTCTTAAAACAGAAAAAGTACACGAGTGCCTAGTGATAGGAAGAAGGTGAAGAGTGAACTAAAGAGACAGGATATATTTTCTTCTCACCAATTTGAATAACAGCCCTCCGTTTTCTCTCTGCCCAAACACCCAACTCTCCCTCAATGCATTGGATGCCTGAGATTTCTTCTCTCTCCAGTCCTTTCCTCCTTCTTTATAGTGCAGGAAACTTCAACTGTCCTTGTCACACGACCTAGTGCCAAGAGCCTAACAAATAATTTTGTCAAATTAAATTAGTGGCACGCATAAATTCAGAAGAAAAAAGGTGGGGGCTCTGGGGAATCCAAGCCAGTCGTATGCAAATAAGAGGACACATTTAAGGTTGTTCAGGTCCAGGCTTCGTGCACCCATCCACACACTGAAGAGCAGGAGATGCTTAAACTCCCCCTTACTCGCATTCATTGTTTTTGCTGTGTTCACTGAAATCCACAATTTACTGTCTTTTTCACTGATAGGATGGAAAACATCTGGTCTCACTCACCCTCTGGGCATGATCAACCTTCCTATATTTGAAAAGTGTTGAGTAACCATTTCAAGTTCTCCCTTTAACGTAACTAACCTAAGAAAACAATAACCCTGTTTGTTGTGTTTTGTCATATCTTTCCCCCAAATCTGCATGCCACTTACAATGTGTGTGATGAACTCACTTCACATTTTCTACTTCTCCCTCAAGATGTAGAACCAAGAAGTGAATGCCGAACTTGAGGTCAGTCAACACTAATTTAAAAAGAAGTATCCTCATTGTTGTTGCATCCCGGACTCTAGGGTGTATTTCCCATGATCGTGACTGTCATGATAATAACAGAACTCACTTCTGGTTCTCAGTGTGCTATGGTTGACTGCAGAACCTCCAAGCATGGTTGAATTTATAAAGAGTTCACACACATACTGGGAACAGGAACGCTCGTTTTAAACTCTGAATGTTGATAGAGAAAAAAGCTTTCAATTAGATTGATTTACTTTCAAATTTTGTATTTAATGAACTATTTTGAAAGAGAACTTTGCCCGTGTGTCTTCATTACATAGCAGGTAATCAATCTTGAATTATTCAGTGGTTAGTGTTCGTTCATGCCTTCTTGCTGTCCGCCATCTTGTCCCTTGGCTCCTGTACCCACCACACTACCTGCAAAAGAGAAAGAAGTAAAGCAGACAGGTATACACCTCAATCAGCCAGGCTTTTTGTCTGTCAGCAACAATGACAAAGGTCAAAGGTGCCCAGTAGGAGAACAGACATTAGAGTGAGAAGAAATTCTCTTAAGAATGAAGTTAAGTTTAATGTTTCACTAAATCATGAAATAAAACAAAACAAATTTTTTTAAGCTATCATAAAGAAATACTTCTGTGACTACATACTTTTTCATTAGTATTCAATATTTGGACTTGAAATAATATTATACTTCTGATAATAGAGTGCTTGGAGTGTTGCTTTTTCTTTTTTTTTTGCAATCTTAAAGCTCCCTCTTCTGACCATGTGACATAATTCATCATCTGTTCTCTTCATTTTAAAAGCTCTTGCAGATCATCCTAAGAACAAACAAGAACAAACAAATCTGATGTAATATAAAATACAGTTTATGTATAAGCTTTGACCTGAAACTGTGGTTTGTTTGTTTTTTTAAGACTTTACTTATTTATTTTTTAGAGAGCAAGAGAAAGAGAGGGCGAGCGGAGGGGAGGGAGAGGGAGAAAGAATCTCAGGCAGACTCTGTGCTAAGCGCAGAGCCCAAAGCAGGGCTCGATTTCACGACCCTGAGACCGTGATCTGAGCCAAAGTCAAGAGTCAGATGTTTAACTGACTGAGCCACCCAGGCGCCCCCTAAAACTGTAAGTTTTAAGTCAAGAATTTTTTCTCCAAAGTTATAAGTGGTATTTCTGAAAAAATCAGAATTCATTGTCTTAAGTAGTAATTCTAAGATGTTTTTGCTGCAAATAATTATGTTGCTGAATCACCAGTCATGGGGCAAACTCTTTGGTTTTCATAAAAATAACATAATTTCATATTACATAAATAAAGTAGCTCATAGAAAAATCTAAAAATATACAAGATGAGTTTAACTCACAGCACATTAATTTAGGTATTAGAGTCTTAGAAAATATATCTTCCAAATATTCTATGATAAGTATATACCATAATTTCTTTAAATAATAGCATAAAGGTGCATAGATTATTCCTAGTTTCCACCATTATAAGTAATAGTGAAATTATTTATTTTAAATAAATATTTCCAATTATTTAGTAAGAAGACAACTTAAAAAGGATTTCTGATCCAAATCATAGCGATATTTCTAAAAATATTGGCAACTTACACATCTTTCTAAACTCCCTTCTAGAAACATACAAGTTTATAATGCCATCAACAGTGTGTAGTCCTCACAACATCCTCAACAATTCTTAGTATTTTCAATATTCACCAAGTTCATAAATGAAAAAGGTTATTTTAAAAATTACATTTCATTAGAATCACGTAAAAATCTTTCTCTTCTAATTTTATTTTGTGGTTTGGGGGGGGTTGTTTTTGTTTTTTTTTTAAGTAGGCTCTACCCCCAACACGGGCTCAAACTCACGACCCTGAGATCAAGAGTCACATGCTCTATAGACTGAGCCAGCCAGGTGCCCTTCCCCCTCAATTTCTGACCACTATTATTTTTACTTCTTTATAAATCAACTTTAGATGTCCTTTAAAATTTTTTTCTAATAGGGTGTTCATGATTTTCTTATGTATTTTAGGAGCTCTTCATATGTTGATTAAAAACTTGCTTTATGTGCTTTTGCTCTAATTTACTATGTTTTATAACATAAAGAAGATTTTAATATGCCATGTAATCAAATCCACATTCATGTATGGATACTTGTACAAATTCCAATACAGTTTTAAATTCCACTCTCGCATCTTTGATTTTCTCAAATTATTTTGCTTTCCTTTCCTTTGACTCTCAGATAGCTTGTGTTTTACCTCAGCCCGTGTGATGCCGTGTCATCTTTCACTTCTTATATAAAAGCCCCTCTTGTCTTATATTTTACTGAGATCATAAAGCAGGTAATGCCCAAATATAATTTATTTCCTGTAGTAAATCTTTTCAAAACCAGCTCTTTTTCTGGATATTGAGTCCCTTGTCCCTCTCTTTATTCTGAGCTGTAAAATCTTTCCATAGGCGTCCTGTTGGCTGTTTTCTGTTTAAGCATCCTTGAGAGAGGAGCATCTCTCCTAGCCTCCTGTTTGCACGTAAACAGAGGGGGAGGATTCTCCTTGTGTCTCCTCACTGTCCATCTGCTTGCTGTTAGAAATCTCCTTTCAAATTTTTAAGCTCAAAAGATTTTGTTTGTTTGTACTTAAATTTGCTTTACTGGTTTAGTGAAACCAGCAGCCTAAAAGAAACAAGGAGAAAGTCAGAACCACAGGCAAGCAAAGCCAGCTCTGTGAGGTCTCTGCCTGTGTGTCCGGGGGTCAGCCCTCTAGATCCGACTCTGTGCTCATCTTCATCTCCACGAAGGGCCCACAGACCCAGGCTTCTCCTTAGAAAGCTGCTCATGCAGGCAGTTCTGCTTTATCAGGGGGAGGCCTGCTGCCTGGAGGAGAGCCTTGCCCCACTCTTTACTCTATTGGTAGAGCCCCAATAGATGGGAGCCCTGAACTCTCACAGGAACTGCCTGGGATGGCTCCTTAATACCCAGCAGCAGAAGGGACTCTGAAGGCAGTGTGTTCCCTGTCTGCCCACAGTCTACCCTCATGGCTCCAAATTAAGGAATATCCGTGGAGTTCTGCAGGATGTGCTCTCCTTAATTGCGAGGTTTGCCCCATCTTCTCAGAAGGGGACACAGAGCCAGCCTTCAGCGCCCCCCCCCAGTCTGGTCCCAGTCGCTCTCTACCCAGCAGAGATGCTTTGCAATTTCTCTCAAGTGATGGGCTCTCTTCCCAGGTTTTCAGGAACCACAAACAACATTGGCTCCCTTTATTTTATATCATTTTGGCCATCTTTACCAAAATGCCATTCATCTAATTTTTCTCCCCCAGCCCCAGGTATATCAAGGGATTTGCACTCACCTGGCCCCAAATCCTTTCAGCTGGAAATCATTGCTCCCTCCTCACAGTTGAGAATACTTTATTTTTATTTCTCACCTTTCATGGGTACTTCTCCTGCCAATTCGATTATAAGTTCTTCGAGGGCAAGCGGAGTGATCAGCTTCTCCTTGTTTGCCCAGGACCTCTACAGAGTTGACACGTGAAGGCCCAGGAATCGCCTAAGGCTTAGACCAGGCGGTTGCCCCGATCAAGGTCAAGGTAGGCTTTATCCCCTCCCCCGCGCCCGTCATCTAAAACTGTCTTGCCCAAAGCAGATGTTAATGATATATCTATCGATGAGTGATTTTCCCCTGCCCCTAGACCTCAAGCACAACATGTTTATAGGGTTAAGGACAAAGTTTATGGCTGCTAACCAGAGAAGCTAACTAAATTAACGAGCACATCAAGCATATTCATGTGGTGAAGTGAGAACTTTTCATAATAAGTAACACAACCTGGTTCATGATGTCTCGATACTTACAAATTAAAAGAAACCTCATCACTGGAGAAGTTTCAGACGTAATTACAAAGAGTAAGGTATGAATAGAATGATTCCTCTAAGACTAATATTTTCAGAAACTAGCTATTATGCCATTCAGTAGATATGCAAAATCTGTTTCCAAAAGCACTCGTGCCTCGGGCTGCCCTCCACAGCCATTTAAAATATTATAATTAATTACCTACTGGATGTGTAATAATATACCAACTGTGCTTCGAGACATGTTCTCTGTCCTAAAGAAGATTTTGTTCAGAAGGAATGGTTGAGAGCCGTGACTGTTTACTTTTTCCCTATGGCCAGCTAAAAATCACCCCCAAGTATGGCCCTCATAAAAATATGTTCTGAACACTTAACTCATTTCTTAAATTATTTAAATAAAGAGAACGAGTCTTGCTTGCAGCATAACGACTGCCCGCATACCTAAGTGAATTCCATGAAGTGGAGAAAATCCACTTGAGTCCTTGGTGGAGATCCACCCAAGCACTGACCGCATTTCATGTCTAATAGGATTCTAGAGGTGTCCAAGGCCAGGAAAAGGGGGGGGGGGGAACCTACCATGCTTAATTTGAAGAATCAAGTAACTCATCAAGGTTTTCCAAACCACAACAACGTAGCAGAGGAAAAAAATCGTGAGAGGCATAGCAATCATGCTTTTGATGCCAAAAAAAAACTAGAAACTAGAAAAAGCTCTTGATAAAAACAAAACCTGTAAAGAAATGGCAAAGGAGGTGAAATGATGCCAATTTCCTATGGGAATTTTAGCTTTTTCAGACATATTCAAGTTTCCTGAGGGCAGAGATCGCTCCTTGTGAACTAAAACCATTTTCTCTTTCATACGTCAGTGCTTAGGAAGTGGTTTTGTGTGGAAAGAAAAGAGATTGAATTTTAGATAAATACCAGTCCCAAAGCAGATGTTCTCTACTTGGACAAAGAAATAAAGCACAGGGAGAAAAAGTCCTTCGGAAATTAAAATTAAAAATTCCGTATTGATTGTGGAGTGACTAATCATTGGACCACGCTACTGACGACTGTGCCATCTGTCTTCAGAGATCTCCAAATATAGCAACCGGAGGGCTGAGTGTACTGAGACAGAGCCGAGCTTGAGAGCCCAGGTCAGCGCCTGGGCTCTGGCATCTACCGGCCTCCTTCAGCCCCCAGCTCTGTTGCCTTCCATGTGAGTGACCTTGGAAGTTACTTGACCTCTCTAAACCTCAGTTTCCTGATGGGTAATAAATACCCCTCCCTCATAAGGTGGTTATGTGGAGCAATAAATGCCTCGTTAGAAGAATGAGGTTGTGAGAGATGATATCACAACATTCTATTATTTGATTCGTAGGATTTGAGTCGGTGCTTGAAAGTTGTCCCAATGGACCTCTAATGTGTAACGGATCCATGATATTTGTCCGGGCTACTAAAGAGCACACTGAATGCTTTCTGCTTCCAAACATTTACTGATGTGATGTAAAAACTCTTCCACCTAAGCTTAAAGATATCCTCCCAAATTGTCCTCCCTTTATTTATTGAAACATTTGTCTCTGTACTCCCAAATACACACGTTTCTGTGTCTCTCCCAATCCAGGCAGCTTCTTCATTTTGCCCCCCATCATGCCCTCTATGTTTCCACCATGCTCTACACCCCGCTATTTACCTTCTGAAGGATCTTGCCCTATGGCAGGTGTGTCCCAGTTGGCTCTGAAAACTCTGTCCCCTGCCCTCCCCCTACTCCTGACTTCTGCAAATGATATTCCTCAGGCTGCAATGACAACCACCTTCCCTCCGGGGTCCTTGCTCACCACAGACAGCCTGACCCCTCAGCCCTAGCAACGCCATCTTCCCCTTTGTCCCTCTAGTCCTATGGCTGGTCCACTTCCTGTCGATGCCAACTTCTGGGTTGAGTTCTTTTTTTTTAAGATTTTATTTATTTACTCGACAGAGAGCGAGCACACAAGCAGGGGGAATAGCAGAGGGAGAGGGAGAAGCAGGCTCCCCGCTGAGCAAGGAGCCCAATGTGGGGCTCGATCCCAGGACCCTGGGCTCAAGACCTGAGCCGAAGGCAGACGCCCAACTGACTGAGCCACCCAGGTGCCCCTGGGTTGAGTTCTTGTTCCCCTTTTTTTCTCCAGCTTTTGTGTGTGTGTGTGTGTGTGTGTGTGTGTGTGTGTGTGTGTGTGTGTGTGGTAAAATACACACACCATAAGATTTACTATCTTAACTATTTTTAAGTGTAGAGTTGAGTGATTTTAAGTCCATCCATATTGTTGCGCAACCATCACCACCATCCATCTCCAGAACTTTCTTCATCTTGGAACACAAAAATGGCGTACTCAACAAACACTAACTCCCCTTTTTATCTGTTTAGCCTTTCCAAGATTTTTCAGCTAATTCTCCCTGTGAAGGATCCTCTCTTGGTGCACCGGGTATAAGCTGTTTTCCTGATTGGGTACTTTGCCTTCAACATACATGATTTCCGAAATTATCTAACAGATAATGGTTGAGTATCTGATGAGGGCATGGCACCAACAATACAGAAATAAGTAAGATACAGTGCTGTTGCTGTTCTTGAAGAACTTACAGTCTCATGGGAGACAGGCAAATCAGACTGATTACAGTCTCATATTTTGAATAAGCACATGAGCTCTGGAAGCAAAGCACGTAGGTATGGCTCTCCCACTTGCTGGCTCTGTGAACGTGGGCAAGTTAGGAGCCTTTCAAGAAGGACTTTGTGCATTTGGCTCAGGGGACAGACTAGGTGGTGCTTTTTGCACAACGGGGAGCTATTAGGAAGACTGAGGAAGCAGGAGCATTTGGGATGCATTAGGAGTGTCTGGCCAAATGCAAGGCTATCATCTAGAAAGGTACCACCATAGTTCAGGCTGCTGACAGGGTGAATGAGAGATGGGGGCAGGAAAGTTTCTTGGCCAGAAGGGAGGGGAAGGGTTGAGAAATAAACAACCAGTTTTCTGGTCATTTATAAAGCCTGCCATGACTGTTCCAGGCCAGGCTGATCTCTTCTCTCTGAATTTACCACACCAGCGATACTCATTTCATTGTCTCTAATTCTCAAAGGCATTCATTCTTGCCCTCTTCTCATCCAGATTTGAGTGATGGGTCCCTAAAGATAAAAGCAACAACTTAATCTTTTTCTATCCCCCAGTATTCTTGTAATATTTCATATATCAGGATATTTAACAGATTTCTTTGAGGACTCTCATTCATCAAAAAATGGTATATTACCACAAGCCAGATTGAGTAATAATTCAAGAATTTAAGAAGATAACTCTAAATTTTTAGCTTTCCAAAAATAACAACTTACTAAATATTAATTATCAAATGAAATAAAAATGCAATCATACTTTTAAGAGTTTGATCTTCTATGGTTTCAGTTTAATCTTGCTAACCACCTTCAGTAATAAAGAGTTAGTAATGGCTTGGTGATTTGAATTCAGAGACCCAATTTGATTAGACTTTCTGATTAAGAGGACTAATGTTAACTATGCAATATGATGCATAATAATATATCAAACCCCATTTTGGGGTTCTCTTTTAACGGATGGCTTACTGCATGATTAGAAAATGAAAAATGCAGTTTTTCAGGATTCATTTACTGTAAATTGACTGAAATCGAGTGGAAGAAAATCCAAGCCTATTTGCCTATTGATGCTATTTCCATGTATATAATAATTATTTCTTAATATCGATTTGAGAAGCTGCAATTTGTTTTCACAATTAATCAATGGAGAGCAAAATTTGAATCAGAATCCTTCTTGAGTAATCCCGTAATTACCACATTATCGCGCCCTCTCTTTCCTTTCTCTCGCTAGCGATTTTAGATTTCTGTTTCCTCCCAAACCGTTTAGGCTATTTGGAATTCATGCGACATTTTACATGGAAGGAAGTGTGAAATGCCACTTTCCATACTGCTTCCTTATAAATTATTCATCCCTGCTGTTTATCAGGCAGCTTCTGCACTTAGATAAGAAGTCACCTCCCGTGAGCTGCACACATCACAGGGACCTAAATAATCAAAAATAGTGTGTAGCCTGCTAAGAGAGCAAGGAGAAATTCCAAGCAAGCACAGTTTGGGATGAGACTCTCCCATGCCGAAACCAGCCCCACCAATCTTACTTGACATGAATAATACTATTTAGCTTGCAAAGTGTATGGTTGAGAGAAAGATCTACACTCTCAATAGTAGACAAGCAACAGAGTGTACATGTTCTCTGCTTTGATGGGTAGCTTTATTGAATCAAAAAAACAAATGAGAAATCATCGTCACCCTTCCATGTGGCCTTACAATTTACCAAAGCTATAACTATCAAGAGAATCTTTTTTTTTTTCATTTTTAAAAATTGGGGCAGCATTTCCATCTACATTATCCCATCATCCACTCTCTTCTCCATAGATTTGTAGTGCCCTCCGCCACGGTCAGATTTGATCTGACCTATATTTTGACCTGGAATATCCATTTTTCACCAACTTATGATAATGAGCCCATTAACAATGTTCAAACACTTGAGAATTTAAAGGATGACAGTTTGGTCTTAAGAAGAATGACCACGGCTATCATGATTTTAAGTGATGATTATTGATAAAGGATCATTGAACTAACTATAACATTTCAGGAGCAGCTCCACTTTCCCCTTCGAGTAACTTTCTTTACTACACTTGATTCAATTCCACATTTTCATACAGTTAAGGTTAGGGTCTTATTTTGGGTGGAGGGTGCTCACATATCTCATTATGCTTGTAAAGTAATCATTTATCAATCACTAAAAAGCATAAGTTAAAAACTTACCCTAGGGGCACCTGGGTGGCTCAGTCTTTAAGCGTCTGCCTTCGGCTCAGGTCATGATCCCAGGGTCCTGGGATCGAGCCCTGCATCAGGCTCCCTGCTCGGCGGGAAGCCTGCTTCTCCCTCTCCCACTCCCCCTGCTTGTGTTCCCTCTCTCGCTGTGTCTCTCTCTGTCAAATAAATAAATAAAATCTTTAAAAAAAAAAAAACTTACCCTAAACCTGACAGTGTGCTAAATGAGATGCTATGGCAAACTGAAAAGAAACTTAAGATATAGAGTGGAGTGCCTTCTAGGAGATACCCTCTGCTCTAGCCCCCATAGTTTAAGGACAGCAATGCACAGACACAGACTAAAACAGCTTCCCTAACTTGTTAATGACAGAGTCAACACCAGGACTCACATTTCCAGCCCTCGGAGCTGTAATATCTCCCACTTCTTCAAGGAGCCTGCATTCTGTTTGGACAGTTAAGAATTACACACATGTAGAGATCAGAGAGAGACATGTGAAGCTGGATTTTATCAGCCGGGCCCTGCCTAAATCACCCAGCCTCAAACAACCTCAGATGTCTATGTGAGCCCAGCCAAAATCAGCAGAGCCCTCGAGGCAAACGCAGCCTGGATGGGATGAACCCAGCAGATACATGAGAAATGCTTGTTAGGCTATGTCCCTGAGGGTTTGTGACTGTTTATTACTGAGCAAATGATAATTGATAACACCATGCAAGACGCTGTTCAAATAATGTCATCTCCTCCTTGTATAACATATAAAATATCCAAAAATATGAAGCCCTAAAGAAAGGATGTCAGTAACATTCTACCTGGTCACTGTGTCTAGCTTAATGAAATGGATACTATGGGAGTACAAAAGATAGAAAGCATTATTACCCTTATACTAGCAAGGGTGACAATTAAGTTGATACTATATGCCATACATATAAGAAAAAATGACAAGCAAAGTTACTCAGCTATTTCAATGTAGAAATTGCCTTTCTTGAATCATTATCCATATGTGAGATGTTGCTCAACAGGTTAGGAAAAATAGGGCATTCACTTAATGGTGAGAGAACTTTCTTAGGAAACACAAGACATCGGGGAAGAAGGTGTGTGTAATTCAGGTATTTCCATTAACAACCTGAATGTTGATCCTGGAGCTTCAAGGACTCTGCCCAGCCCTGGACTCGCAGGTCCTTGGAGACAAGTGAAGCCCAGCACAGGCCTCCTCCTCCCTGTGGGAAGTTGTCTGGAAACAAAGTCCACGTCTAAGAAAAGGAGCCTATCTCCTCCTTAGGTAGGACACTCCAGGCAGATTCAGGTCGCCAAATACAAGTCCTAACAAATGAAGATTGCCATCAAGTAAGCTTCTAATTGTCCCTAAAAAAAAAAAAAAAAAAAAAAAAAAGTTACTCTAAACAAACTCTCTCCAAACCCTATAATGAGAGTGAAGAATTTAGGAATGGCTCTAGGAGCTGCTGAAAAGTCAGATCCTCTTATGCTCCAGTAAAGGAGAAACGGGATCAACAGGGAGATGAGGGCATTGCAAGCGCCCCTGTGTTCCTTCTCCCTAAGTACCCGTATGCACGTCAACACTACTTTGCTCTTTATGAAGGACCTGCCTTGCCGGCACAGGGCTTTTGCCTACAGCGTCCCATCTCTGGTGTGGCTGCCAACGCTGCCACCTAGAATTTTCCTCTGGGTCATTTATCTCAAAGTCAACAGTATATACAACAGACGAAAGATTTTAAATAGATATTGTTTAGGTAAAGACCCAGGCAGGATGAGAATTTAGAAGAAACACTATTCCGGGAAATCGGAAGTGTCAGGCACACAAATAGAATATAGCCAGTGGGGGAAATTGGGGTATCCAGGTGAGGTTTTTTAAGAGCCATCCCTAAGTGGACCAGGAACTCCATTAGTGGGAAGAGGGAGCACGTGGTTCCTAGAGCTCCTGTCTGTGGTGAGGGCTGTCTAGTTATCACCGCTTTGCTGGCTAAATGGCCTCTAGATCATTTTATAATTATTTAGAAAGAAAGAAAGAGACGGAGAGGTGAAGGGCAACAATAGAAAAAATTAAGGTAGAGTGACAAAGGGAGGGCGGATGGCTGAAAGAGTAAAGGTAAAATTTAAGGACAAGGGAAATGAAAATGAAATGGAGTGAAAAGGTTAATGCAAACAATGGAAACAATAATATTAGAAAGTACAGTTTTAAGAATTGAATCACACACAGCTTAGGAAGTTGTACATTTTTCTATGGGGCTAAAATAGATGCATTTTTTTTCTAAATGTGTTAAAAACAAGAATTTAAAGAGAGGGAAAATTGTAAAAGAAGGAGCGAGAAGCCTAAAACAAAACAAAACAAAACAAAACAAAACAGATGAGGTTACCCAGAGTAGAAGTGGAAAATAAATGTAAATAATCAGCATAAAACAAGGGAATAGGAAGTTCTGAAACTGTGCTGAGAACTAAACAGAGTCAAGCTGTAAAGACACGAGAATATACAGTCCATGTGGGGAAGAGGGAGCAAAACTGGAAAAGCAGACAGGGACGGAGGAACAAATCCAGGATTCCCACTGAAACCAACTCCAGCTGCCGGTGGTGAGGATTCTGGCTCAGGCTTCACAAAATCTGTGTTCTGTCTTTGCTGAGACATCTCCTTCCCAAGACCTCAGCACGGAGATACAAACGAGGCCCCCTTTCCTCTCAGCCCTCACCGTGTCCACACTACCTTTTCCCCCAATTTCTCTAAAGAATAGGCTTGCCAAACCATACGTCCTATGGGCTCATGTCCACTCAGAGGGGGCACCTTTCTCCAGCTGTAGCCCCAGATATTTCACTTAAACTGACCCACAATCTCACGTGATAGTTTCCCAGCTTAGACTTCTCAAAATTTGACTTCGCCAATACTTAACTGCTCAAAATCTTTCTTTTTAAGATTTATTTATTTATTTTAGAGAGAAAGAGAGAGAGTGCGAGAGTGGGGGAAGGACAGAGGGAGAGGGAGGGAGAGAACCTCAAGCAGACTCCCCGCTGAGTGCCAAGCCCGGCACAGGGCCCCGTCCTCAGACCCAGAGATCATGACCTGAGCCGAAACCAAGAGTCAGACGCTCAACAGACAGAGCCACCCAGGCGCCCTTATTCAAATTCTTCTAGCCTAACATGTATATGATTCACTTCTAAAATATTCAGGAATGAAATTCAAACCAGGATGTTGAGCAAGGACCACTTACATTTAACAACAAAGAACTATCTTTTTGGCAGCAAATAAACCTGGGTCACTACCAATGTTGGTATCTTTGAGAAATATTTTTTCCTTGTGACTGTTGGTTTATGCAAACAGCTATGTCTTAAGAACTCACACCCCGACACCACAACCTGATGCCTGAAGATGCAACAGTCATCTGGCTATATTTCTTTTCTTCTTCTTCCTGTCTGCCCTGGTACTTGGATAGTTTAATCCTTGCATTAATATTTGAATATAGGTTTGATTGGGTTTGAAATGAGCAAGAAGATTCACCGAGATCTAAAGAGATTCTTTGTGTGAGTTCGTTTTGCTGCATTAGGATTGTGAGATAGATACATTCTATTAGCAGAGTATATCTACATCCGAATCAAGTGTCTTGCCTGTCCCCTACAAGGCAATGTGACATCTAAGCTTGAGGTTCATAAAAAGTAGCCATTTGGTTCAGGAAAAATGAAACATCTCTCAGCCTTTCAGCTAAACCAAACCTGCTTGTCTTTTCCAGATGGATTATATTGGATGAACTTTTTTATCCCCATCTTCCATACACACACACACATACACAATCAAACCCACAATGTGGATCTTGAGACCAGTTTCTCCGTCTGTATGGTAAAGGAATTAGACTTGGTATTTTTTCTTTTTCAAAATAAAATATGTTTTATTTTAAAAATAATTAACTGCTATCGAAGGAGAGGAAAAGCTTTAAAATAAGTGAAGATTGCCCTCCCAGCAATAGTAAATACTGTTAATATCCTTGTAAGTATTCCTACAGGCATGTTATATGTATACATGTACATAAATACACATAGCATATATTTTAAATAGTCTATTACATATTCTATTTGATAACATCTTCTGCTTATTGCAATGTCTCTGTTGAGATTATCCTTTAATTTGATGAATCACAAATTATACAAACTAGCTTTAATCAATGGACTTAAAACTGTCATCTGTTTTCTGCTTTATGAATAATTCCGTGATGATCATCCTCGTATAGATATCTCTGAATATTCATTCAATTATTTTTTAGAATAATTGCTTGTGAGTAGAATTTCTATTTCAAAAAGTATGGATATTCTAAATTTTAATATGTATGAATTTTTAATCATTTGATCAAGATTGTAAAATCCCCTGGGTTTTTTATTGGGGTCTCATGGAATTTGTAGAGTAGGTTAATGAGAATCCGTTCACCATTCACGTAATGAATATGAACTGAGCTGCTGCGATGGGCCAGAGACACCAGCACAGCAATGGAAAAATCAAAGATTTCTGGCACATTTGCATGAAAGAGTCAAAACCAATAAACAAACAGATACATAACATGAAGTCAGAGTGTGGGCAGTGCTAGAGGTTAGATGCTCTGAAGAAAAAATAAAGCAAAGATGATGGGGTGATACTGTATTTAAGATGATTAGGAGGGTTTCTGAAATCAGTATTGATCCAGACCTGAAGGATGCACGGAAGGAAGCCACATGTTTATCAAAGGGAAGAGGCAGGAGGCAGAGAAGCGGGAGAGCGTCAAGGAAGGGAGATGAGAAGGACAAGACTAGAGAGCGCTCAGAGGCCGCACCATGCAGCACCTCTGGGTAAGTGGCAAGGGATTTTACTGTGAGTGTCCGAACCCACGGAAGGATTTTGTGCATTCCACTTTCTTCCTGAAGTAAGGTATGCTCTCCAATTATTTGTCTTCTTTAATATCTCCCAGTAGAACATGTTAGTTTCAGTTCCTTCTTAGTCAATGTTTTATTAAATATTTTACTCCAGTGCTCTTCTAAGAAAGAGTTTACTGTCATTATTTTCATAATTAGTATTTTAGCTGAAAAAAATCTCACAGGTCCCTGCAACACTTAATTTTAGTGTTCTATGAACTCGGTGCCATGCCAGTGATTCATAAGTCTCTGCAGATCCATACAAGCACAAATGCTTCCAGGGAGTTCTGGAGAATGGTCTGGGGTGGCTTTTACTCCTGGTCCCCTCCAGTCACTTCAGAGGAGATACAAGGATAGAGCCAAAGACATCAGGTTCAAAGTAGTGCTTTCTGGAACAACTGTGCCTCCACCCACCCCCTTCTTCCAGTTCTCTGGCTTCTGTGCCATTTGGTTCCCAGGCCCTTACACCTGTCCTGAATTCAATTTCTGAGAGCAGTGTTTTCCAAAAAGTGGCAAAATCACCTGGTCAGCTTATAAAAATTACTTCCCCTACCCCGTTTCTATTGATTCTGGTCCTAAAGTTCTAGATTCTAATATGCGACAAAATTGGGAAAGACGATCCAAGACCAACCTTCGACCTTCCACGTTCCCACAGATCCAGGATTTCCCATCACTGTGCTAGCAGTGATCACGACAGACCTTAGAAAGCAAGCGACCTGAGTGGAGTTGCTCAGTGTGAAAGTATCATATAGTTAAGTGCTTGGTTCTGAGAAAAACAAACTGTAGGGGAACCCAACATCTAAGTTTAACCTAGGCCCTCATCCACGTGTAAAAGAAAAATAAACCTATGTTTTGGCTCACGGTCATCTTTATATCTTTACAAGTTTCCAGGAATTACAAAATTCCTAGGTAAAACTTAGAATAGGATATAGATGGATCCGTAGCATACTGGAAAGGCTATGCCATGAAGGGATGCTCCTACAGATAGACTTTCCCAAGATAAAGGGAGTAGCTTGGCTTAGTAGAATGAGAATGAGTTAGCATGTCAGGGGCCTAGCTTCAAATCTCTACTCACTTCACTTGATAAAGCCTTGGTTTAGCCAGCTGTAAAATGAAGAAATAATGCATTCGTCTTGGGGCGCCTGAATGGCTCAGTCGTTAAGCGCCTGCCTTCGGCTCAGGTCATGATCCCAGGGTCCTGGGATCGAGCCCCGCATCGGGCTCCCTGCTCGGCGGGAAGCCTGCTACTCCCTCTCCCACTCCCCCTGCTTGGGTTCCCTCTCTCGTTGTCTCTCTCTGTCAAACAAATAAATAAAATTTTTTAAAAAGATAGTACATTCATCTTTAATACAGTTACTTTGAAGACCAAATATGAAAACAGATATTAAAGTATTCTATTAAGGGCTAGACATATACAAACCATCATCTACTTAGGTTTCTAGAAGGCATATACCACTGGTTCACTTCTCAGGAGATTGTTCATTCTCCACATTCATTCTTGGAATGGAGACTTCCAGACATTCAAACCTTGGGTGAAGGATGCCTTAGAGCCAAAATTCCTCCACATAATTTAAGTTCACAAGGCAGGCATGGGAAAAGACTGAAATCTATTCATAACCCGAGACAGATTTGGTTTCTTTTCACTGAGTGCTGCCGTCATATAAAAATAATATGAAAATAATAATAAAAATTAAAGTTAAAAGCCATTGGGATATAACCCAGTTGTCTTTTTCATCCCCTGCTCAGAGCAGCGGGATCCTGGGATACCTGCACTCTGTGAGATGGAGCTACAAGACTTGTAACCTTGCCAAGGACCACAGAGAAAGTACAGACAGCAGATGAAACAGGAAACTCAACATTATTATTTATTCAGCTAGTGGTTATCAAGCTGATCACATACTATGTGTAACATATTATGTTGAGCACTGCAGGGGATATAGAGAAGCGTTAACCATCAAAGAGCTGACATTTGGAGTGGGAAAACAAAACATACACCTGTGAACATTTAGGTAGTAAAATGACAGATTGAACAGCAGTGATACCAGAGGATATTATAACAGAAACAACAATGAATATGACTCAATATACAGTGAGGACAGGAAAAGACCACTCTGACTTCTTCAAGAGATGACATTCAAGTGTCCCATCTGAGTGAAATTTGAAAAGGATAGTTTTCAAAATAGGGGGAAATCATGACTCTCATACAGATTTGAAATGAATACATGGTAAAGATTATATTTGGGAAAACAGTCAGATGTTACAACCAGTTCAAAGGAGAAGCAGAAGAAGCATAAATTTACACGTAGTAAAGGACTGTTGAAATGAATGCACAAATTGGAAGCAAACTGACTTTTTTCATGCAGTGGGGGAGGACAGTTGAACGACCAGACAGAATTTTTTCACACGTCTATAAACAAAAATTATTTTTCATTGCTATCAATCACAACATTCACAGTTGTCAAACATGTTCAAGGAGAAACAGAGACCCACAGCCTCCACAGAATCATTCAGATGACCCAGAATGTGCTCAAAACATGCTTGGTTTCCCATTGAAGCAAAAAACTTTCCCTACAAGGCTCAATCTAAATCTCAACCATCTTTCCCACACTTGGTTCCCAAAAGTGGCATTTATGATGAAGATATTACTAATATGAGATTTGTTAAGGGTTATTAGATATTTGTACCATACAAAATACTTTAAAGGACTTTAGTTAGTAATGGACAGTGTTAATAAAAACTACATATTTGTACCTCAGTATGATAAAGTATGATCTGAACTATATTTATTGAAAGTACATCTCACCTAATGGAATTAAATACAACACAGTAACATAAGTTTCTAAAAATTTCAGGCATCTGTAAGATAAAGTTCTCACCCCCATGAGAAACTCTCAATGGGATCAAAATGGTGGCTTCATTAAAATGTCTCAAGATCAATTAAATCATTCAGTGAACACTATTTTCAAATTCATGCAAGAAAAAAAATACATCTTTTCAGAAAATTCTCTTTGGACTGCTTGAAGGAGCTTCTCTTTTACGTTTGTTTTCTGACAAAATATTTTATATCACTGATCTTATGCTCATTTAAAGTAAGTATATCTTGATCCCCAAGGAAACCAATGCTGGGGAACTTATATTAATTCAAATCAATTTTTCCTCCCAAAATAACAATATGTGACATTCCCAAAATAGAAAGTGTGTGTCCTGCTGAGTCATATTCTCCCTAGTCACCTTGTCTCCTGCTTCTTTTTGTCATTTAATTACAAGTCTAGGATCTACTAAATATAGCATTTGGCTGTTTTCACCTCTTCTAGGGGTTATAGGTGATTTATAGGATGACACCGTCATGAGCTGGCTGACTCACAGCTATTCAGCTTTCAGACTGATGCAATAGACTCTTCTCTGGGCTCTGAGCCCTAAAACCTGGTAGGATTGATTGCTTTATGGACAACTCTTATGAGTTTCAAAATAATGTTTTCTCTTAATTTTTCCTAAATTTAAAACTGTGTTCTAAGGAGCCATTGAATCCCAAGCTTAATTACAAATTCATGAAGGTTGCAAAGGTGCTGCTCCTGTGGAAGGTTAAGTGATAGAATAGTCAGAACCTAAAAACAGATCGTCCCTACCTTCATCCCTGGCTCCCACATGCCTAACCAACTCCATTGCTATAGAAAAGGGCACCTCCTGGTGGAAACACAGTGGATGAGGGCCTTCATTTACCTCCAAGCTCGATACCTCGTACAGGGCCTGTTTCTAGAAAATATTAGGAATACGCTACACTGGAACCGGATCTGTGCTCTCCATAGAGCTGGGAGAATTCGCTCCTGGGGACTGAGTAGCCCCTAGTTCATGAAGTAGCTGCGCATGCGCATGCGCATGCGTGCTGCTGGGATGCAGCCACCGAGCAGCCGGGCTGAGCAGACTGTGGCAGGTGGGAGTCAGGCTCCCCTGGGTTCAGTCCCCGCTTCCCCACACCTCTGCTCTCTGTTCCTTTGAGCCGCAATTTGCTCATCTATAAAACTGGAAATGAGCATAGCTATTTTACAGTGCATCATGCAAAGGATAAAAATATATGGGCATTTAGTAAGTTTTAATAATTTTTTTTTCTACTTTTCTCCAGGAAATGAAAATTACAAGCATGAAATCGCAGGCAAAGGGGATTCCGGGTGGGCTCCCACAGCGTCAGTTCTTCCTCTAAGATAGGCTGGGGAGTCCGAGAGGAAAATGGAGGTTGTCATGGTCTCTTTCAGGTTGACCCAGCCCCTGATCCCCTCACATCACTCTGTCAGAAGGCGAAGTCGCCGCTCCCGGGGAGGAAGAGAAACAGCCCCGGTTCAGGTCAGGCCGAGTGAAAAAAGCACGCCCTTGGGAGTCAGCAAGACCCAGCTTCAAATTCTGGCTCCTTTATTGTTTTTACTGTCTTAGGATCACTTTGAAGCTTTGTTATTTTATCCTATAAATAAGGAAAATAATATCTTCCTTTCAACTGTTGTAAAGATTAAAGAACATATATGTGCCAGCAGCATACTGAGCTCTACTCCGGTGTTAATACCCCTTCTCTTCCTGCCAGACGGTGACTATTGCTTCCTAACCACTGCCAAATGTTACTTCGAAAATAGATCTATTTCCAAGAAATCAAGTTCTGTCAAGAAATGATGAGGCAGAGGAGGAACAAGAGGCCAAATGAAGAGGTCAGCCTGATGCCTCTCCCGTACTGAAGAGTTAACCTGACTCAAAGAGAGATCTGGGCTTTACCGTGGGCTCCTGGGTGGCGATCACCCAGTCCCCGGAGTGTCCTTCCTGATAGAGGTGTCTTTGTTTTCCTGGGGGCTTTGGCCTCCAGACAGTCTAAGATTGTGATTTATGATGGAGCTCTGGCCGCACCATATCAGCTCCAGCCTCCAAAGGAATTGATGGCTAAAGGTATCAGCTGGACCTCCAGGACAGCTGGAGAGTAAAATTTGGCCATGCAGGCAGTGTGTGACCGGCCCCAAATAAAACTCTGCACACCAAAGGCTCAGAAGAGCTTCCCTGGTTGGCGATACTCTGTGTGTGTTATCATACATCATGGCCAGGAGGAGGTAAGGCTGTGTAGGACTCCTTGGGTAGAGCATGACAAGAACTCCACATTTGTACCCCTCCCAGACTCTGCCCTCTGCAGCTCTTCCCTTGGCTGACTTCAATCTGTATCATTTTGTGGGAAACAACTATAACCATGGGTATAACAGCTTTCGGTGAGTTTTGTGAGTCCTAGACGATTATCAAAATAGAGGGTGGTTCGGGAACCCCTCACACCTACAACTGGTGTCAGAAGTGAAAGCAGTCTTGTAAGGACTGTTCCCTCTAACTTTGTGGTTGGTCCAAATTCCTCACGCTTCTAAAAAAAGGGAAAAAGTCAACAGGGAATGTCAGCCCCATCAGCACACAGCTAGCATTCTGATTCAGCCATCTGTGGATGAGCAATCCTTTAGAACTTCTGTGTAATTAAGTATTGTGTCTCTTTTACTGATCAAAACTTCCCCCTGCCACCACACTTAATAGCCTTGCCATGTAATGGAAGACAAGTGCCCAGTTTGTGAGTATTCCAAACCCAGCAACCATAAAGAGTATGTGTAGATATTTTTAATCATGTGTTTCTTTTTTGAGCATACCAATTCTTTTCATATAAATTTCTGCAATTAATCCCACTTCTTTGACACAAAATTTCTCACAGGCTCTGTATACCTCTGACACTGAGTCTGAGGACCCATGAGGCTGAGGCATACTTATAAGGAATGCTGTTGGCAGGACACATGGTCCCAAGCTAGCCCAGATATTCAGGGCCAGCCCCTCTTGCTGACTTGCTACCAATGTCCCTACTTATCACTCATTAAATAAAATCCAGTCCCAGTAGCTCTTTACATAGGAAGAGAAAGTGACTTAACAAATGGAAATTTACTTATGAACTAAGACATCTTTTCCAACAAATTATCCATTAAAACAAAAATCCCAGAGAAAAGAAGCAAAGATTTTGGTTTCTATCTGAGCCCTTTTCCTCTTTATTGTTCTTAGTAACCACAGTCTTCGGATGGCCACAGTTCTTTAATTAATTATCCCTTGTTGAACAAACATCTTTTGAATATCTACCTTGTATCAAGCCACTGCTGGGAAGTATGACAGATACAAAGCTGTTTAATCACAGAGCCATCCACCTTCAAGGAGTAGAGACTAAACGTTTGTGTAACTACATAAAAATAGCAGAACAAATGGTCACTGGAACTCCAAGAAGGGAGAGGTCACTTCTACCTCGATAATCATGGAAGATTTGTGACCCATCAGCTGAGCTGGAAAGGCCGGGAGTATGTGGGTGGATGAACATGGCTGAGGGATTTTTAAGGGAATGCATGGTGACAAGGGGGAAAGAAATCCATCTGATGGATGAGGTGTGGCAATAGATGGCAAGATAGCAAAGTTCAAGAGGTATTTGAGAACATTACTGGGCTAGACACATAAGAATCTGTTGGCAAGCTTCTTAAAAATGAAAACCCTAGGATCATACCTCCAGAGATCCTGATTCAGTAGGTTTAGAATCAGGGCTCAAGGAATCTGTAATTTTTAAAACACCCTGGGCAGTTCTGATGCGCAGCCACGTTCAGGAACGACTAATGTATGGGCAAATTATAGAGGACTTTAAATGCCAAGCTAAAGTGAATGAACAATTTTTTTCTAAGTGCCTGTCCCATAGGTCCTTTCTTCTAAGGTCTCTGTTTTGTTTTTAACAACTAACAGAGTTCTTTATTAAAAATTCATTTATGATTTCCAAGTTTGCCACACTTAGCAGTGCAGGAAGAGTGTCCTTCAATTTGAGATCACTTCAGGAGGCATAGAAAGCATGCTTCAAGCTCTTCCCAGCAGTGCCTCTCTTGATACCTGTCTTATCATTATTATTCTTCTTTCTAGACAGGACAGCTCCACGATGCAAATTTAGTGGCTCTAAATCAGAGGACCGGGCAGCCCCATACAACATAGCAAAGCTAGTAAGTTTGAAGTGATCAATTTTCTATTTCCGTGGGATCCAACCTGTGGGCTCCCCCAACACCTAAGTATCTGGTGGTCTTATCTTACCAATTAACTATTCCAAGTCTCCCCGCATTATAACACCTGCCCTGTGTCTCAAAATTACATTGTACAGCCTGGAAACAGTCACAATTTTAAAAAGAGATGTATTAACCTTCAAGGAGTAGAGACTAAACATTTGTGTAACTACATATTGGATTTGTATGATCGCAGGAAGTACTATGAGAAGTAATGGATTTTAGGCAGAGGTAAGTATTTTGGGTCTTTGGCTACTTTTCAACACTCCATTAAAGACACAGACTCTTCCCACGTGTGTAAGTAAGGCGCGTGGAGAAGGAACAAGAGGCTTACAGCAGGGGTGGGTATCAAACTTTTTCTGGAAAAGGCAAAACAGTAAATCTTTTAGGCTTTGTGGACCAGCTACAGTCTTTGTCACAACTACAAAACTCTGTCACTGAAGAGACAAAGCCACTATAGATGATATGCAAACATATGGGTATGGTTCTTCCCATTAAAACTCTATTTACAAAATCAGGTGGCAGGCTGGGTTTGGCACTAAGGCCGTAGTGGACCGGCCCCTGGTCTAGAGAAATGGAGAAGGGAGAAAAGTTTGAAAGAATTCATAAGAAAACTGTTAGAATTAATAAGAGATTTGGACAAGCCTGCCAGATACTGAGTCAATTATAAGAATAATAACACTTTTACACACTAGCAATAAGCAATTCAAGAATGAGATTCAAAATAAGAACCATTTACAAGAGTGACAAAAACTATAGAGAATCTAGGAAGTAACCGAGAACATGTAACACTTCTATGGGGAAAAATGTTGAACTCTAATACAGGACACAGTGACTGATCTTTATTAAAAGAGAGGTAGGCTTCCCTAACTTCTCCCCAAAGTTATCTATAAATGCAAAGCAATTCTGTGGTAGGGAGAACAAGAACTCCTCAAAGATGGCTGCCTCCTAATCTCCAGAATCTGCCATTATGTCACCTTACAAGGCAAAAGGATTTGCAAGTGTGATGAAGGTTATTAGCCTTGAGGTGGGGGATTACCTCGGACTATTCTGATGTAATTAACATGCATCCTTAAAAGTGGGGGACCTTTCCCAGCTGCAGTCAGAAGGAAAGGTGACAGGTGAAGCAGGGTCAGACAGAGGGTATGGTGCTGGCTCTGAGGATGGAGGAAGGGGGCCAGGAGCTAAGGAATGTGGGTGTCCTCTAAAAGCCGGAAAGCGCAAGGAAACAGATTCCCCCCGCGAACTCTCCAGAAGAGAATGCAACCTTACTGACACTTTGACTTTGGCCAAGTGAGACCATGTCTCATTTCTAACCCCCAGAACTGTGATATAATAAATGTGTGTTGTTTTCAGCTACTGAGTTTGTGGCAGTCATGGCAGCAATAGGAGGAATTTAATGCAGATTCCTATCAAAGTTGCCGTTGGGTTTTTTGAGGAATTTGTAAACTGAGTGTAAAAATCAATAATGTCCACAAAAACTTCAGCACTGAAAAGCAAGGGTGAAAGGAGGAGTTTATACATCGCCCAGTACTGACATAGGACAAAGCCAGCATGGTAAAAACTGTATGGGGTATGTGCTAGAACGGACTAGAGAGCTCAGAAATACATTCATTTATATGTACTGGTACACAATTCTGACAAAGGTTTTCCACAAATCACTGGGAAATGTATGAGTAACTTAAAAGAATGTATTTGAGAAAATAACCTATTTTAAAAGAAAAAAAAAACTGGATCCCTACCCTATAATACATACAAAACAGATTAACAATCAATGTGAGAGACAAAAACAAAACAAAACTTTAAAGTTAATAGAAATATAGGATTTAAATACAATTAATAGAAATATATTTGTAAAGGAAGACTTCTTAAAATTTCAAAATAAAAATTATTAAGGATACACATGATAAGCTTGGTAGTATCAAAATTAAAGTCTTCTATTCAAAGACACATAACATGGACAGATCTAACAGATGAAATAAATGGAAGAAGGTACTTGCATGCCTTGAACAAACAGGAAATAATTTAGAAAACACCATGTAACTCCTGTTATTGGACAGGGAAAGGGAGAGCGACCACAAAAGGAAAATGGGCAAAGGGCATATGAATAGGAAACCCAGCAGCAAAGTATATGACTATATGAGGAGATGCTGAAACTTACTAAAAATCAGAAATGTGCAAATTAAGAAGGGAGAGAGAAAGACATCACTTTACATCTCTTAGATTAGCAAAAATTAGAAAGCTGGATAATTGATGAGCTTGTGGAGATAGGGACCAGCATCACTACTGGTGGGGATGTAAATGGCGGAGGCCCCTATGGAGTGCATCTGGTACATTCCGTTAAATTTTATATAAGCCTGCGGTGCGATCTAGCAATTCGCTCCTGGGTTTATATCCCAATGAATTTCTCACACACACTCCTAAGGGGACACGTATAAGGATATTTATTGCTGCATAATTTGAGGATGTGTGGAGTTCCAGGCAAGATTGGGTTTGTTTGTTGCTAGAAAGTGGATAAAGATTGATGGTTAACCGGTAAAGAGTACTATAGAGGAGAAAGAGACAACAGACCAGTCGCTCAGTTAGCAACACGGATGGATTTTATAAACATAATGCGAGGTAACGCTATATTTAAATAAAAACAACAACAGTATTTGATATATGACCCAATAGCTTTCATGTAAGCTCAGAATGCATGAACACAAAAAATAATATACGTTTTCAAAAGCACATAGGAAAGAAAAGACATTAGAATAGTTGCTTAGGTTGGAAAAGGAGAATCCAAATGGGTAGCGGTGATAAAATGGAATGAATAAGCTACTGCACATCAATCAATAATCGAGTGAATGAGGGGATGTTACTGGGCAAATGATGACAATGTGCCATGGACTCACCTTCTACATTTGACCAGAAAAAACAGAAACAGGAAATTTGAATGGAAAACAGGGAATTGAGTGATCTCTATCTTCTAAACTCAGGCCATGAGGTTTAAGTTATGGGTGACGAATGAGGGGGGAATATGTTTTGCAATCCTTCAATTTTTAAATCATAATTTTGAATTATGTGTTCCTTAAATGACTCCTTAAATATAAGATCATATTTTAGCAAAACAATAACGTCCTCACATCCATATCAATTTGATCTACAAAGGCAAAGAAACAAAAAGCAAGACCTTAATTAAACACTTGTACTGAAATTAACTGCGATTGAATTTTCGTTCCTCAAATAGATTTGTCTATTGAATGCTTACCTTTTATGATACTAATTGCTATAGGAGACAACAGAATTTTCTCCCAATGCAGAAATCAGTAAGAAATCACCTTAACCTTAGATATTTCTTCAGAAGTTTGACCAATTTGTCTATTTCATTTTTATATAAATTCATTTTCTCCACAGATTTGTACTGTGGAATACATCATTTTCTTTTTTTAAAAGATTTTATTTATTTATCTGAGAGAGAGCACGAGCAGAGGGAGGGGCAGAAGCGGAAGGAGAAGCCGACTCCTCACTGAGCAAGGAGCCCAGTGCAGGGCTCGATCCCAGGACCCTGAGGCCATGACCTGAGCCAAAGGCAGATGCTTAACTAACTGAGCCACCCAGGCGCCCCATATATCATTTTCAATAACAGAAAAATCATGGAAAGTCTGTTCTTGAAGAAGACTCGTCCTATCTGGTTTACTCTTTTTATTTCTTGGAGCAGCTGACCTAGTGTCTTCCATATTGTAATAGCTCAAGCAGTCTATGCTGAGTTAAACTGAATGGGTGTTAGTCATGATAAATAATTTGTTTCAAATAAGCCTTCTTGGAACACACTGCTTTTTTCAGAAATAATAAATATTTTACTTAAAATTTTTGTGTCTCAAACTAGTCATATTTTTAATAATTTTGAGGCATTTATTTTTCACTAGTATTTAAGGCAATTTTTTCATTCTAGTTATTTTCAGTCATTCTTATGGAAGATGAATTGCCATAGGGGTTCATCAAAAATGAAAATGAAAAGGAATGACATCTCTCAAGGACAGAGGACAGTCGTGTCCATTAAATATGAGATATTGGTTTTACAAGGGAAGATCACTTTATCCTTTAAACATGATTATTGTTAGTACTGAGATTTAGGCCTTAGACCATGAGGGAAAACATTTGTCAATGAGTTTTCAAACCTCTATAGTTCTGTTTTCTTCTACAGATATCTTGACAGAATCCTCCGGGAGCAAAACATCTAAAAGTATAGATTCTATGAGAATGACAAATTCTCACAGTTATATATATAAAGTCTAACAAAATAATAAGCAAGAAGAAAAAAATATATCGTTTCCTGCCAAGCTACAGTTCAGGATCTGTCCTCAACAAGTCCATTGTAATCTATAATTGTGGTGGAGGAGGGGGATGTTCAATCAAATTAGTAAATGAAACAACTGTTTCTAAATGAAGAAAAAATATACAAAATATTAGAAGGCAAATTTTGAAAGTATACCAAATAGGCACTGCCTGATCATACAATGAGACGTTCCCCCTGTCTGTCTCTGTCTCTGTCTTTCTCTTTCTAACATGTGCAGAATGATTTCTTCGTCTGTTAGGTTTTATGCATGAATTTTGGGAGGACACAGATATGTGGTCTATGGTAAATGGTGTGATGAAAAAAGACTGAAATTGTACCCTTAGATGAGCCTTAGATTACCATGTGTAGTTCCCATCTCTGAGAGCTTGGGAGACAGCTCCTAGGGATCCTCATGGGTAATAGGGGGGAAGAAACCTTGAGGATGGCCCAACTGTGCGTAAGTACATGAGATTCAAAAGGCCATCCAACTTCCCCTTATACAGTAAGGTGACCTCATCTACACACTCACCAGCAGAGAAGGACTGGAGGAACTCAGGTCTCAAATGGAAAACACTAACCCAAAGGCTGGCAGATAGTAGATCTTCAATAATAAATGTTTGTTCTCTTTCCTTTGAAAGACAAGATCTTGTAAGTAAGATATTCTTGCAACAGATTTCTCAAATCCCTTTCATTAGCATCCTCTGGATACAAGGCTCGCATTACCTTCAAAAGGAATCCTTCCTGCAGAGTCTGTAATTAGGATTCCAGGGAGAGCCGAGCACCTGAAAAGCACAACGGTGCCGGCTTATTGTCTTGGCTGCTTCTCATCTCTCTAGACCTGATACCAGAAATCCCCAGTACAAATTACAGATGTGAACACCTGATCAAGCTCAAAGTTAGTTCATTTCCCATTAGAAATACTGGCTGTGTGTGTTTCTTGAAACCGGAACTTAAGAACAGCACATCCAATAATTAGTGCCTGATTTTCTTTTCACTTGAGTGCTCTCTCTCCCTCTCTCTCTCATATTTCAGCCACTGAGTGTTGGAGAGTAATAACATCTCAAAGTGTGATTCATTTTTCAAAGCAGAGGGCAGAATCCAGTTTCTTGATGTAAGCTTCAACCTTTTAATTCAGATGAAGTGAAGCTAAATTTATTTTGTTGGAGAATTTGAACTGGTCTGTGAGGCATATGATTCAACATTCAGGCTTCCTGTAATTAACTGTCAAGAATCCAAGACAAAGCAGTGAAATGCAACTGGGTCAACCTCAGAAGGGTTTAAATTCTGCTGAAATTTTTTAAGAAGGGCCTTTCATGGAAATATTCAGCCCAGTCAAGAGTTCACTGGCTAAGCAACAGCTGGTGTAGGTAGTTATCAGACAGGCAGCTTGAACTCCCATTCAGTTCCAAGTGCCCTTTCTGGTTATCACTGATGCTCCTTTACTAGACCCAACTTCCTACGGGAGCGTCTATGCACCAAGAGAGTAGGCCTTTGGGGACGTGAAGGTTGAAGGGCTTACAAAGAACTCTTCAGTTGCTATTGTGCATTGAGTCACTGACGGAATCTCCCCTTACTCACCACCTGAGCAGCAAAATGTCCTTCTTCTCACACATACACAGATAAGTTACTGAACTGCATCCCAAACTACATAGCTCTCAGGCAGAGTGGGTGAAGAGAGAGATCAATTTCTTGTAGATTACTGTCATAATCTGAACAAAACAGAAGCCCTTGTCCTTTGACTCAGAAATCAAAATATTTCCATAACAACAGAAAGCTTTTCAGGTCTGCAAAGGCCAGGAGCAAAATCTCTGATCTCTTGACATTTATAATCACAGAGCATAGTGCAGTAGGCATGCAACTTGCATGCCTGGAACCTGAATGTCCCTGCAATTTACCAAATTGTGCAAAAAGGACAAGGAAAGTTTGAATTTTCTCACACTTCCTTTTGCAGTGATAAATAGAGTCAGAAATAAATATGAATTATTGGCATGAACAAGAGAACCAGTTGGTGAGAAATAAATTTATTTCCAATTAAATTTTAAAGGCTTAGAGAAAAAAGTAATCACCTGCAAAAGTATTAGCTAAGGCAAATTTTTGCTCCTTGGTCGCTCCCATAAATGCCTCATTCCATTGGTTAATGATCGAATTTTATTATTTCATTACTCCCATCTAGTATATGCCAGCTTTTCTCCCTTACCAGAAGATTTTCAAGTCCCTCCTATGTAGTAGGAATAAAATGCAATTAAGTGTTCTGTATTAAACAAGGGAATTATGCCTTAGTCCAATAAATTGCTTTCTTTAAAAAGAGTTCATTTCCAGAAACTATAGTGGTGACCACAGGTCACTGAAAAATACAAAAATGAAATCAGCTACTTGTGGAAGAGGAAGTTCAGTAAAAATGCACAAAAGTTGAAGTATATTAACGTAACATTAAAGAAAATATTCATATAAGACATATGCACTCACTACTTCTAGTATAACTGTGTATTTAAAAAAATAAGAAAGACAACTAACCTTTCCACCTTATCTCCTAGCCTATAGTTAGACTGCAGAAGGTGCAGTTAATTGGGGATTTATCATTTCGATACAGATTTATTGTGACTTTCTTTTCTTAAAAAGCTTACCTGCTCTGTTGGAGAATAATTGAGAGTACATTGCACACACGTGGAGCATATAATTTGACAAATTTGGACCTATGTATATACCATGAAAGGATCATTACCATCAAAATAATGAATATATAACAATAACCCTCTAAAATATCCCATATCCCTTTGTAAGCCTCCCTTTTGCTCTTCCTTCCTTCCTCAGGCAACCACTGATCTGCTATCAATACAGATTAGTTTGCATTTTCCAGAATCTTGTGTAAATAAATCTCTTTTTTTAGAGGGGGCTCTGGCTTTTTCTACGGAGGAAAATTATTTTGAGATTCATACACATTGTGGCATATATCAATAATTCATTCTTTTTACTTCTGGGAAGTATTCCATCATACAAATGCATCACAGTTATTTGTCCATTCGTTGGTTGAAGGACATCTGAATTGTGCCCATTGATGGCTATTACCAATAAAGAGGCTATGAACCATCATAGAGGTTTTTGTATGGTCATATGCTTTCATTTATCTTGGGTAAATTCTAAGACTAGAGTAGAATAGATAGATCATATGTTCAGTGTATGTTTAGCTTTTTAAGAAACTGCCAAATTGTTTTTCCAAAGCAATTACATCATTTTACATTCCAACCATCCATGAATGAGAGTACCAGTTTTTCCATTCCCTTGCTAATACTTGGTATGAGCAGACTTTTTAATTATACATACATATATATATATCTATACATAGATATATAGATATATAGATCACAAAGGAAAAAGGGCTGTGTTTACCAAGAGAAACAGAGAGCAAAGATCCCAAGTTTCTTAATAAATCAAAAATGCAAATTTTTAATAAAGATAAAAACTAAGACAACTCCCCCCAAGAACTGCTTTGCAGTCAGTAGAGAAAGCGGTGATGTTTGACCCTCAGACAGGAGACATGATACAATACCACTAAGATTTAACAAGAGAAGGGGTAGTAGACCCTGAGGTCATAAATCAGCAAACATTAAGGTTTTTAAAACAGGTCGTGGTAACATATATTTCAAAGTGATTATAATATTTATCCAGTCATTAATTTAGGAGATATATATTGTATGTGTGTATGTACATATGTATGTGCATATACACATATGTATAAAATTTTTAAGTTTTAAAATTAAAAATTTTATGTATAAAATATAAAATTTAAGGTATAGAACAGGGCTCACTCTTGTGGCAGAATGTGTTTTCCAAACATGACAGCATCTGTATATTTAACCCATTCCACCTGTTCTTCTTATACCCCCCTCCAGTGGTAGCTCAGGACAATGTTCCTCTCTTGACATCTGCCCCACTGGAGTATAACCTGAGTGATGCTATAGGACTTCTGGATCCTAGATTACAGAGAGTGATCATAGCTAGATCATAAAGAGTGGTATGTCTTTCGTCTGGCTCAATCTCCCTCTCCTTGGGTTGCTTGCACCGGAGTAATATCACTCACATGCAGAGAAAAGGCCCATTGTAAACTACGAGAAAAAATCATGTGGAAAGCCAAGAGGGGAGGAAATGAAGACTCTTGGTCAAGATGTATATCTGTGGGGCACCTGGGTGGCTCAGTCATTAGGCGTCTGCCTTCCGCTCGGGTCATGATCCCAGGGTCCTGGGATCGAGCCCCGCATCAGGCTCCCTGCTCCTCGGGAAGCCTGCTTCTCCCTCTCCCACTCCCCCTGCTTGTGTTCCCTCTCTCGCTGTGTCTCTCTCTGTCAAATAAATAAATAAAATCTTTAAAACAAAAGATATATACCTGTTATCTTAGGCCTCAAATTATTTCTACAAACAAATTTGCAAATAAAATGTGTAGTTTGTAACCAAACACAAGCAGGCTAATCGGGATGATATTGATAGGGAATGATATTGAAGGGAAACCAAAAAGAGCCAAACACACAAGCCTCCCAGATCATAATTAAGCACTAGTTTTATATAATTACACTTACCAACTTCAAGGAGATAAACAACAAGTTTAAATATTTTGGCAGAGAATGGAGCATAGTTTCTAAAAAAGACAAAGCTTATTTGGAAAAGAACAAAATAGAAATTCTTTTTTTTTTAAATATTTTATTTATTTATTTGATAGAGAGCACAAGAAGGGGGAGCGGCAGGCAAAGGGAGAAGCTGAGCAGGGAGCCCGACACGGGGCTCGATCCCAGGACCCTGAGATCATGACCTGAGCCAAAGGCAGATGCCCAACCAACTGAGCCACCCAGCTGCCCCCAAAATAGAAATTCTAAAAAGGAAAAAAAAATGATACTAAGAACTCAATGGATATGTTTGAAAATGTACATCTTAGAAACAAAGAAAAAGAAGTTAGCAAATGGGATAAATATCAGGAACAAATATAGAATAAAGCCCAAAGAAACAAAACTTTGAGAAAAAAAGGAGCATTAATTTAAGAGACCATGACAATATAACAAAGAGTATTAAGATGAGTGTAAAGAGAATGACAAAAAAAAATAAGAATTTCAGAAAGAATATTTGAAAAGAAAATAGACAACATTTTTCAAACCTGATGGATGACCACTGTGCAGATTCACTAAGCTCAGTGGATCACAAGAACAAAGAAAGAACTGCACATACTACAATTATAAATGACCATAAAACAATTTTTAAAAAGAGAGAAGGCAGGAAAGAAGGGGAAGAAAGTACTTACACATTTCTTACACAGTACTTACACATAAAAACCTTGGGATCTTCCAATTCCACTCCTAGATAGGTACCATAAAGAAATGAGTACACACATGATAGAGGATTAATATACAAGTGTCCATAGCAACATAATTTTAATAGCCACAAGAAGAAACAGCCAAATGTCTACTAGTAGACCATAAGTAAATGGTGGCATATTCATTCAATGGAATACTTCACAATAATAAAAAGTAACACATCACAGCTATATGCAACAGTGTGGATTGATCTCAAACACAGTTGCGAGGAAGAGAAGATAGTCTAAAATAATATTTGTTTTATTTTCTGTTTCCATTTAAATGCAACTCAAAGCTAGATCAAATTGAAGAAATGCGTAGGAATGCACACTTTGGTGGTAAAGTTCTAAAGAAAAGGTTTCAAGAAAAGCAAGGAATTGATTATCAGGAAGGTCTAGATGGTGGTTACCTTTGATGAAGATGGGGCAGGGATTTGGGTAGGAAAAAGCATGCACGAGCTCAACATAGTCAGTGTTATAATCCCAAATGTGAATGGTCCATGCATCAGTATGTCAAAGGAAAACTGCACTGAATGGAGTTAAACGGGCAAAGAAGACTTTATTCAAGACTACTGCAAGATGGAAGAGAGATTGACTTCAACTCCACTAAAACAAAAGGCAAGAGGATCTTTAAACACTAGAGTGAATTCCTGAAAAAGGACTGGAGTACGTTAGTGGGGAGGCTGGTTGATGTGATCAGGTCATCTGTGTTTGCTAATTGACACTTAATAGCAATTAGGCTCCTACCTCCCACCTTTCTTGATGACTATGTTTCCGAGAAGGTTCTTTTTTTTTTTTAAGATTTTATTTATTTATTTGAGAGAGAGAATGAGATAGCGAGAGAGAGCATGAGATGGGGGAGGGTCAGAGGGAGAAGCAGACTCCCTGCTCAGCCGGAAGCCCGATGCGGGACTCGATCCTGGGACTCCAGGATCATGACCTGAGCCGAAGGCAGTCGCTCAACCAACTGAGCCACCCAGGCGCCCCCGAGGAAGGTTCTTGGGTTCCTGAACTGACATTCTTGGGTGGTAGAAGATTTCAATCTCAAAGGAGCAGAGAAAGAATTTACAACTACAAGTTTTCTAAAGTAAATCCTCTAAGAAAAGGGAGGTCAGGGACCTATAGTCTTTAGTCCAGTTGATGGGAATGTTAAGGCCAACTTGGTCAGTTGCTATCTATATGATTATTCATTTAGCTATACATTTACATTTTATGCAATTTATTATATACATTGAAAAACAGTTTAGATCAAAGTCCATACGATTTAATATCAGATTTGTTTTAAAAGAGATAAATGTATCAGTAGTTATGAAGCAGAAAAATTCTGTTAAAAACAGGTATGAAATTTAAACAGTGATTTTTTCACGAATGATAAAATATCGAGTGATTTAAATTAATTTTTATTTTTGCTTATTTTAATTTTTTAAAACTTTTCTATTTTAGCCTCACAAGGCTCAGATAATATAAAATGGTAATAAAGAAAATAATATTTCCCCAAATGAAATGCACCTGCCTCCATTCTGCTCATATGAAAGCTAGACAGTTTTATAATTAACACTGTTGAAATATAATTCACCCCAAGGAATCTTAGGTTTTTCTTTCTTCAGAAACCAAAACAAGAAATATGGTTAACTGTATCTACCCTTCCTCTCACTTCCTTCTTCCTCTTCCTTTTCTACAAGTATGAAGACACAATGTGGGATTAAGTTAAATCAACTGGATTCTCCCAGAGAGCGGTCTATTCTCTGCAGATATTTTTGATCCTATTGAGGGAAAAATGCATTAACTCACTGAAAGACCATTCTGCTTTTTAAAGTGGAAATTTTCTGACACTATGTGACTTGAAGAGCATCCAATAGATGTAATATCTTCCTGGGGAGTAATTTAAACAGAGGGAAAACGAGAGTTTCTATGCATTAAGTTACTTGAGTTCCTATGAATTCAGAATACACTGAGGTGGTAGTGACTTTGTGAAAAGTACCTGAGCCAATTCTTGTTGCCTGTGAGAAAATTCAATCTAATAACGCATGTTGAATATTTACATCTTTATACAGTTTATAATATCTTTGTTCTCCCCAGCCTTTATTATTACTTATGTATGCTTCTCTATTCAACACTTACCAAACCCTGAGGCTACCCAATAACAGTGTAATGTTCTTCACTTCAGTCAATGAACTTTAACAGAAACCAATGCATTTTAACTGAATTTTTGTTTATCTCAAGAAGCACATTTTAATGAAATCAATACATTCTTGCTGAAAGCCACATGAATCCAATGGAAAGAATACATTGTTATCGAATCCAATATACAGTTTTATAATGTCTGTATGTTTTAGCGTAAGCATAACCATACATTTTAGCTGTAACCAGTATATTTCTGTAGGGCTGATACTGAGAAAGCCTTATTTCATAGTGAAGTCAATTCATTCTTACAGAAACTAATACTGTATTCCATATTCCTGAACCAGCAGTGTCAGGCTAAATGGAGACTATGATTTATATTGCTGAAAAATATAAATACTCCCAGAAATAACATTAAAAAAAGTAGTTTTGAAAGTGTACAAAGTAGTTTAGTATCTTCATTAAAGTCATAAAAGCAGCTGGAGAAAAGTTTTTGACTTGAAAAGTTAAGGGCCTTGTTGATAATTTGCATTTAGATTAAATATACAAATATATTTGTCATTATATTTCTATATTAGTCACTGGATTTTTAAAATTTGTGTTCACTTCATTAGATGCCCCTGAAAAGTGTGTATCCTTTGGGAGAGATCAGAGGTTAAAATAGAGATTTCCAGTCTAAGATCTTTTCATCTAACCTAAGAACCTAAGAATGACAAAACTCCTAAGATGCTCCCTCTGAATCCCTTCCCCCCTCAAACATATTAATATTAAAGGAATCATTGTAGTCAAAAAGTAACAGGAGAACAGGAGAAAGAAAGAAATTCAAACAATAACTCAACAATGAAACAATCAAAATATTTTCAAAGGGTTATGCAAATTTTTACATATGTACACATGCACGCATGTATGTTTGTATGTGTTTGTAGTTAGCTGTACAAAAGTCTCTTGACTTGTATGTTATTTCCCACACCCACATCGTCCTACTACACTTTACACTTAGCCCAGAGATTGAAAATGCATCACCTTTTATAAAGCTTACATTTTAAAATTCAAATGTGCTTGTATTTAGAAAGTGACTGGTTATCTCCCAAGACATTATCTAATTGGGAGAGTAACCTTGTTGTAAAATTTATCCAGAGGAAGAGCAAGGGCAGCTTGCTTCCCCAGATATCTTCATTTGCCTTTTTAGTTTTTATGTCATTAGTGAATATTTCCAGAAGATGAATAAAATGAAGGGAAGAATTAAACTACAGTAAATGTAACAAACCCAAAGTCAATTCTTTTAAAAAGCACCTTTCAGGAAAATATGTATCCTAGTGAAAATTAAAATGCCACGTTTAACATTCGTATAAACAATAAGAAATCAATAAGCAGTAAGAATTCTCAAACCACCTCGTTGACTTCTCCAATTAGAAAAATAGACAAAACACCAAGATTTTAAAGGAAGGACAATATTCTTGTCAGATACGTAAATAACAAACAAGCAAATAAATAAAAAGAAAAAAAATTCTAAGGAGCACATGCTAACCCAGAAAATAGCACTGAAAACTTTTTCTCTTATTAAAGCAACCCTTGAAATCATTCAGAATTCTCTGGCTTCAAGGCTGCTTTGTAAAGTTGTCCCCCTAGGGCTATGTCTCTGTCCCTATAAAGATCCCTACTCCTAACTAGCTGTTTCACTCACGGCTCATTTTTAACGAGGTCCAACACAGATGCAGTGCTGTACCTCACAGATCGGTTTTTACAGGAAATCCCTTTAACATCCTCAAGTGTTAGGATGCCAGAAACTGAAGTCGTTCGTGGATCTCAAAGAGCACGTTTAATACAACCTGAAATTTCACACAAAAAGAAGAGCCACGTTCTTTTCTTTCCCCCTCTTGTTTTGACGGGGGCAGGGGTGTCCACCGTCACTTTATTGTAGCAGAGAAACCGGGAGAAACCAATGAGCCTCCGTGATTACAGCAGATGGTGGTTATCGTCCCAAAGGGTGAAGCCTCAGCTCAGCTGGCGGCACACGAAGGTGAAAAGCAAAGCCCAGACAGCGCCCTCCCGGCGTGGCCGGGCTCCTGCCGTCCGATGAGTGAGAGGTGCTCAGGTGCACCGGGTGAAGGAGGAGTGCAACTGGGCAGGCGCAACATCCCCGCAGAAGACGATCAATGGAAACGCAGCGCAGGTCCCTGCTCTCTGCCATTCTTCCCCGAGAAAGCTCGGGGTATGGGATGAGCAGTGAGTGATGTTCCTCCTTCTTCAAATAAGTAACTCCTGGAGCTTCGCGTAACCCACGATTCATTCCGCGTGCTCTCCTGCACCCAGCCTGGCCTGTTAACTCAGCACTTTCTCCCACTTTGACTCTTGGCTCGCCACCCTATTAGCACCCACCATTTTCATCATTACCCATCTACGAATCACCGCGATTATTTGAGACAGGGTCTAGCTATCACCTGCTCTACAGATCCCTCCCCTATCAGACTACTTTTCTATTTTTAATAACTTTCAGGCACTTACTGGTGGCCTCCTTGCACTCGCACCGGCACCTCGCACCCACCAAGGTCCCCTTTCCTTTTCAAACCTACTCCCTATGTGGCCTCTCTTCTCTTGGCTTCGCTTTGTCAAGCCCTCCAGCAATCCTTGAGCAATAGCACCTACTGCAGCTTGTAGGGTGGCCTGCCACCCCTCCATGACTGAGGCCGGGAACCATACACTGAGTCCAGATGAATGTAGACAGTTTGTTATTCATAGAATGGAAGACCCGGCTTTCATGTCCGCATTGGTCGGGCCCTCTTCCCCCCCAGTCCCATGGGGGCAATGTAGATGAGCCTGCACACCTAATGGACTGGGGTCACAGTTGAAGAACTCCAGACAAGGAGATCGTGATCTTCTATAGGGCCCACTGGCAAACCTGCCACTCTTCCCCTCCATAGAGAGACCTTATCTTCATTCCCTGTAACACCTCTAACGAGGGGAAGGTCCTCTCATCCCCAGAGAGAAAGCTCTCAGTGTCTCTGTGGGGAGTCATCGTCTGTATCTTCCCAAAAGTTATCTTTTTTTTTAAAGATTTTATTTATTTATTTTGGAGAGAGCAAGAGTCAGGGGCGGGGGGCAAGTAGAGGGAGAGGGAGAAGCCTCCCCATTGCTTACAGAACAAAGTGCAAACTCCTTAGCATGCATGTGTGATCCTCCGCATGCTCTCAGGCCGTTTCTTCTGGCACAGTTCAGGTCAATTCTATAAATTCACTCCATTGCAAAGGCTCACTGAACCATGTGGCCTTCCCCCCATGCATTGACACTTCGCTCTTTTTTATTCTCTTTAATTGAATGCCTTCCTATCTCTGACTGTGTAGCGAACTCCTGTTCGCATTCAAACTCAAAATGGCACTAGCCTCTCTTCTGTGAATGAGCCACAAGAGACAGAAGCTCCCTTCTCCCTAATGCCTATTAGATTATAGTTATACTTGATCATAGCGATTATTACATTGTTTTGTAACTATTTACATGTCTGCAACCCTTTCATGACCTGTGACATTTGAGGGACAGCAGATTTGGCTTCTGTGTCTGTCTGACCTGTAGTATGATACAGCTGAACAATTTTTTAGCCACACCAATCAGAATTTAGCTGCCGATTCTGTAAACAGCTCTGAACACTTGTATTCTCTAATCCTCTGTTCTTTGACTTTAAAATGGGGCTAAAACAAAATGGGAAAAGCCCGATAAGTGCCTGGCACACAAAGGGCTCTCTCTCAATGGATGTTCCTCGCGGTCCTTAGCACCATCACGATTGTGATTGCTGGCTCCCAGCGCTCTTCTCAATGTCTGGTACCCAGTAGATATGCAGTAAGTGGATGACAAATAAATAATTAGTAGCTGTGATGTGTATCCATGTATGATCATTTTAAGTGACTGTCTTGTTGACAATGGCTTTATGGTTTTTATTATTGTTCTTCTCACAACTTCTAAAGAGATCTTTCCAAGTAGTTTTTCATTAAATGTTTATTGACTGAATTTCTCAGTGGTCTTTTACTTCCTTGAGAGGAGAAAGAATAATTATTTCTCTTCTTTTTTTGTTTTATTTATTTATCTTTATTCAATTTCTTCACTACTGGCACTCATAATTTTTATAGACAGTAATAACTTTATAAAGAGTCTATGTTTGGATTCGACTAAAATTGCCTTGCTATTTAAGAGACTTTCAAGAAGAAATTAAAGCTTGAACTTTTGAAAATAAGCCTAGTTTAATATACTCAAACCTCATGACCACTGTTCAAAGCTCTCAAGAAACAACTTGAAAATATCATACATTATGTACAGGTTAAGATTAAAACCCCAGTGTTTCATGCTTGAACTCCTCTGGATTATAAAACATTCAAGATTTATTGATAAAAAGTAAGTGGCATATTTCTAAATTTACTTAATAAGAGATTATAGTAACCTTAAGTGTGCTAATATTGCTTTGTGTTTTGTAGATATTATAAAGGGACTATAATGCTGTCTAGGTTATTTGAGACAGCAGATCAGCACCTTCCTGTGGTCTTTATGGCATTTCCCACCACGCTGGCTGGCCAACGCTTTGCTGATACTTGCTGTATCTCCTGTACATGATAATGGTGGTGAGCTCATGGATGTCAGTAGACACACCAAATTATCAGACATTCTGAAGAACGCTCTTTTCTAAGTGAATCACAAGTGCCCACTTTTGATCATGGAGTCTCCAAGTAAAGTCAACTACACAATGCCAAAAGACCTCTACTCACTTGAACAAAACTACCGCAGACTCCAATGCCTGAAAAATGTTGAGGCCAACAGTTTCAAAACCCACTATTTTTTTCCCACCTGCTTGTATTAAACCCACTTTTTCTAAAGGTAACTTTTAAAGGCTGCATATCATTCTAATCCCCAGGGCATCATCACAGTAATGAGCACGAGTCAGAAAAAATTATTTTTAAATTTTTTATTGTTCTGTTAATCACCATACATTACGTCATTAGTTTTTGATGTAGTATTCCATGATTCATTGTTTCTGCATGACACCCAGTGCTCCATATAGAACATGCCCTCTTTTTTGTCTTAATTTTTTTCTTGTTATGTTAATCACCATACATTACATCATTAGTTTTTGATGTAGTGTTCCATGATTCATTGTTTGTGCATAACACCCAGTGCTCCACGCAGAACGTGCCCTCTTTAATACCCATAACCAGACTAACCCATCCTCCTACCCCCTCCCCTCTAGAACCCTCAGTTTGTTTTTTTTTAGAGTCCATCATCTCTCATGGTTCATCTCCCCCTTCAATTCCTCCCCTTCATTTTTCCCCTCCTGCTATCTTCTTCTTCTTCTTTTTTTCTTAACATATATTGCATTATTTGTTTCAGAGGTACAGATCTGATTCAACAGTCTTGCACAATTCACAGCGCTCACAATAGCACATACACTCCCCAATGTCTATCACAAAGCCACCTCACCCCTCCCCCCCCATTCTAGCAACCCTCAGTTTCCTGAGGTTAAGAATTCCTCATATCAGTGAGGTCATATGATACATGTCTTTCTCTGATTGACTTATTTTGCTCAGCATAACACCCTCCAGTTCCATCCATGTCGTTGCAAAAGGCAAGATCTCATTCCTTTTGATGGCTGCATAATATTCCAGTGTGTGTGTGTGTGTGTGTGTGTGTGTGTGTGTGTGTGTGTGTGTGTGTATCACATCTTCTTTATCCATTCATTTGTCGATGGACATCTTGGCTCTTTCCACAGTTTGGCTATTGTGGACATTGCTGCTATAAATATTGGGGTGCATGTACCCCTTCGGAACACTACATTTGTATCTTTGGGGTACATACCCAGTAATGCAATTGCTGGATTGTATTGTAGCTCTATTTTCAACCTTTTGAGGAACCTCCATATTGTTTTCCAGAGTGGTTGCACCACCTTGCATTCCCACCAACAGTGTAGGAGGGTTCCCCCTTCTCCACATCCCCGCCAACATCGCTCATTTCCTGACTCGTTAATTTTAGCCATTCTGACTGGTGTGAGGTGGTATCTCATTGAGGTTTTGATTTGGATTTCCCTGATGCCGAGTGATGTTGAGCACTTTTTCATGTGTCTGTTGGCCATTTGGGTGTCTTCTTTGGAAAAATGTCGGTTCATATCTTCTGCCCATGTCCTGATTGGATTATTTGTTCTTTGGGTGTTGAGTTTGATAAGTTCTTTATAGATTTTGGATACTAGCCCTTTATCTGATATGTCATTTGCAAATCTCTTCTCCCATTCTGTCAGATTAAAAAACAAGACCCATCGATATGCTGTCTACAAGAGGTTCATTTTAGACTCAAAGACACCCCCAGATAGAAAGTGAGGGGGTGGAAAACCATTTACCGTGCTAATGGACACCAAAAGAAAGCTGGGGTGGCAATCCTTATACCAAACAAATTAGATTTTAAAACAAAGACTGTAATAAGAAATGAGGAAGGACACTATATCCTACTTAAAGGGTCTATCCAACAAGAAGATCTAACAGTTGTAAATATCTATGCCCCTAACGTGGGAGCAGCCAATTATAAGGCAATTAATAACAAAAGCAAAGAAACACATTGACAACAATACAATAATAGTGGGGGACTTCAACAGTCCCCTCACTAAAATGGACAGATCATCTAAGCAAAAGATCAACAAGGAAATAAAGACTTCAAATGACACACTGGACCAAATGGACTTCACAGACATATTCAGAACATTCCATCCCAAAGCAACGGAATACACATTCTTCTCTAGTGCCCATGGAACATTCTCCAGAATTGATCACATCTTAGGTCACAAATCAGGTCTCAACCGGTACCAAAATATTGGGGTCATTTCCTGCAAATTTTCAGACCACAATGCTTTGAAACTAGAACTCAATCACAAGGGGAAAGTCGGAAAAACTCGAATACATGGAGGCTAAAGAGCATCCTACTAAAGAATGAATGGGTCAACCAGGAAATTAAAGAGGAATTTAAAAAATTCATGGAACCAATGAAAATGAAAACACAACTGTTCAAAATCTTTGGGATGCAGCAAAGGCAGTCCTGAGAGGAATGTATATGGCAATACAAGCCTTTCTCATGAAACAAGAAAGGTCTCAAATACACAACCTAACCCTACACCTAAAGGAGCTAGAGAAAAAACAGCAAATAAAGCCTAAACCCAGCAGGAGAAGAGAAATAATAAAGATCAGAGCAGAAATCAATGGAATAGAAACCAAAAGAACAGTTGAACAGATCCGCAAAACTAGGAGCTGGTTCTTTGAAAGATTTAACAAGATTGATGAACCCCTGGCCAGACTTATCAAAAAGAAAAGAGAAATGACCCAAATCAACAAAATCATGAATGAAAGAGGAGAGATCACAACCAACACCAAAGAAATACAAACAATTATAAGAACATATTATGAGCAACTCTATGCCAGCAAATTAGATAACCTGGAAGAAATGGGTGCATTCCTAGAGATGTATCAACTACCAAAACTGAACCAGGAAGAAATAGAAAACCTGAACAGACCTATAACCACTAAGGAAATGGAAGCAGTCATCAAAAATCTCCCAACAAACAAAAGCCCAGGGCCAGATGGCTTCCCAGGGGAATTCTATCACACATTTAATTCTTAATAAAGAATTAATACCTATTATTCTGAAACTGTTCCGAAATATTGAAATAGAAGGAAAACTTCCAAACTCGTTTTATGAGGCCAGCATTACCTTGATCCCAAAACCAGACAAAGATCCCATCAAAAAGAAGAATTACAGACCAATATCTTTGATGAACACGGATGCAAAAATTCTCACCAAAATACTAACCAATAGGATCCAACAGTACATTAAAAGGATTATTCACCACGACCAAGTGGGATTTATCCCTGGGCTGCAAGGCTGGTTCAACAACCGCAAATCAATCAACGTGATACAATACATTAACAAAAGAAAGAACAAGAGTCATATGATCCTCACAATAGATGCAGAAAAAGCATTTGACAAAGTACAGCATCCTTTCTTGATCAAAACTCTTGAGAGTATAGGGATAGAGGGTACGTACCTCAATATCATAAAAGCCATCTATGAAAAACCTACAGCAAATATCATTCTCAATGGAGAAAAGCTGAGAGCTTTTCCCCTAAGGTCAGGAACGCGGCAGGGATGTCCACTCTCACCACTGCTATTCAACATAGTATTAGAAGTCCTAGCCACAGCAATCAGACAACAAAAAGAAATCAAAGGCATCCAAATCGGCAAAGAGGAAGTCAAAACTCTCACTCTTTGCAAATGATATGATACTTTATGTGGAAAACCCAAAAGACTCCACCCCAAAACTGCTAGAACTCATACAGGAATTCAGTAAAGTGGCAGGATATAAAATCAATGCACAGAAATCAGTGGCATTCCTATATACCAACAACAAGACAGAAGAAAGAGAAATGAAGGAGTTGATCCCATTTACAATTGCACCCAAAACCATAAGATACCTAGGAATACATCTAACCAAAGAGGCAAAGGATCTGTGCTCAGAAAACTATAAAATACTCATGAAAGAAATTCAGGAAGACACAAAGAAATGGAAAAACGTTCCATGCTCATGGATTGGAAGAACAAATATTGTGAAGATGTCAATTCTACTTAGAGCAATCTACACGGTTAATGTAATCCCCATCAAAATAACATCCACTTTTTTCAAAGAAATGGAACAAATAATCCTAAAATTTGTATGGAACCAGAAAAGACCCCGAATAGCCAGAGGAATGTTGAAAAAGAAAAGCAAAGCCGGTGGCAATACAATTCCAGACTTCCAGCTCTATTACAAAGTTGTCATCATCAAGACAGTATGGTACTGGCATAAAAACAGACACATAGATCAATGGAACAGAATAGAGAGCCCAGAAATGGACCCTCAACTCTATGGTCAACTCATCTTTGACAAAGCAGGAAAGAATGTCTAATGGAAAAAAGACAGTCTCTTCAACAAATGGTGTTGGGAAAATTGGACAGCCACATGCAGAAAAATGAAACTGGACCATTTCCTTACACCAGATACAAAAATAGACTCAAAATGGTTGAAAGACCTAAATGTGAGACAGGAGTCCAACAAAATCCTAAAGCGGGGGGGGGGGGGGGGGGCAAGATGGCAGAGGAGTAGGAGACCTGGATTTCCTCTGGTCTCAGGAATTCTGCTGAATAGGGATCAAACCATTCTGAACACCTACGAACTCAACAGGAGATCAAAGATAAGAATAGTAACAACACTCTGAACAGAGAAGCGACCACTTACTGGAAGGTAGGACGTATGGAGAAGTCAATCTGAGGCGATATTCGGGAGGATAGATGGCAGGGAGGGGGCCTCCGTCGGCCGCTTCTGGCAAGTGCTAGAGCCGCGGAGCACAAAATCGGAACTTTCAGAAGGCTCCGCGGAGGGACGTTGCTGCAGTGGCTAAGCAGGGGGTGGAACCCTCGCGGGACAGTGTGGTCTCAGGACCCTCGGGGTCACAGAAAGACCGGGGGTGCCCGAGTGCGGCCGAGCTGCCAGATATCGGAGCGGGGAAGCCGGCTGCAGAGACGGAGCCGAGGCGCGGGCTCTCAGCTCGGAGTTGCCATAAACTGTGATCCGCGGCCCAGTCGGGCCACTGCTCCTGCAGCAGGGACCCAACAAGCAGCAGATCCGGGGAGACTCCCCTTCCTCCCCCGGGAGGAGCTGCGCGGGAGCGCAGCGCAGGGATCTGCTGCGTTTGGAGACTCCACACGGGGTCGGGTGCCAGACATAGAAATGCTCGGTCACAGGCCGGTTGAGCACGGAGTGCAGCCGGAGACCGGGGACACGGGAGTGACTGCTTTTCTCTGGGGGCGCACTGAGGAGCGGGGCCCCGAGTTCTCAGCTCCTCCGGGTGGAGACTGGGAAGCCACCATTTTCACCCCGGTCCTCCAAAGCTGTACCGAGAGCTTGCAGGGAACAAAAGCTCCCGAGAGCAAACCCGAGCAGCTTGCTTAGCCCGGACCGACAAGGGCGGGGCAATTCCACCTCCGGCAAAGACATTCGGGAACCACGGCAACAGGCCCCTCCCCCAGAAGATCAGCAGGAACAGCCAGCAAGCCAAGACCAAGTTTACCGATCAAGGAGAACAGGAGAACTCCAGCGCTAGGGGAATACTGCACATAGAATTCATGGCTTTTTTTACCATAATTCATTAGTTTTTCAAAGTTAATTTTTTTAACTATTTTTTTTTGAATTTTTCTTTTCCCCTTTTTCAAACAACATCTTATCAATCCCTTTTTTAAAAAAATTTTTTTATTTTTCATTTTTAGAGTCATATTTTTATCCCTTCATAGTAGTTACCCTTATTTTTGGCATATATAAATAAGTTGTTCTCTCTTTAAAATTTTGAGATACAATTTCTTCTAACAGATCAAAATATACCCTAAATCACTAGTGTATGGCTTTGTTCTATTCTCCTGCCTGATCACATTCTCTCCCTTTTTTTTTTTCTTTTTTTCTTTTTTCTTTTTTTTTAAATCTTCTTCTTTCTTTTTAAAAACAACTTCTTATCAATTCCTTTTATAAAATCTTTTATAATTTTCATCTTTACAGTCATCTTCCATCCCTTCATTGTATCAACCATTATTTTGTACATATATAAGTCTTTCTTCCTTTAAAATTATAGCAGGCACTTTCTTCTAACAGACCAAAATATGCCCAAAAGCTAGTGTGTGGCACTGATCTATGCACCAGCCTGATCATATTTGATCATATTCTGGTTTTTTTTTTGTTTTGTTCTGTTTTTGTTTGTTTTTATCTTTTTCTTTTTCCTTTTTTTTTCTCTTCTTTCTTTCCCTTTCTTTTCCCCTGGGTTCAGGTCTTTTCTGATTTGTATAGAGTATATTTGCTGGAGACGTTGTTAACCTGTTAGCATTCTGTTCTCTCATTCATCTGTTCTCCTCTGGACAAAATGACAAGACGAAAAAAATCACCTCAGCACAAAAAACAAGAGGTAGTACCGCCTGCCAGGGACCTACTCAATACGGACATTAGTACGATGTCAGACATAGAGTTCAGAATCATGACTTTAAAGATACTAGCTGGGCTTGAAAAAAGTGTGGAAGTTATTAGAGAAACCCTTTCTGGAGAAATGAACTAAAATCTAACCAAGTCAAAATCAAAACGGCTATTAATGAGGTGCAATCAAAAATGGGGGCACTAACTGCTGGGATAAATGAGGCAGAAGAAAGAATCAGCAATATAGAAGACCAAATGATGGAAAATAAAGAGGCTGAGAAAAAGAGAGATAAACAACTACAGGATCACGAGGGCAGAATTCGAGAGATAAGTGATACGATAAGACGAAACAACATTAGAATAATTGGGATCCCAGAAGAAGAAGAAAGAGAGAGAGGGGCAGAAGGTATATTGGAGCAAATAACAGCAGAGAACTTCCCTAATGTGGGGAAGGAAACAGGCATCAAAATCCAGGAGGCACAGAGAACTCCTCTCAAAATCAATAAAAATAGGTCAACACCCCGACATCTAATAGTAAAACTTACGAGTCTCAGAGACAAAGAGAAAATCCTGAAAGCAGCTCGGGAGAAGAGATATGTAACCTACAATGGTAGAAACATTAGACTGGCAACAGATCTATCCACAGAGACCTGGCAGGACAGAAAGGACTGGCATGATATCTTCAGAGCACTAAACGAGAAAAATATGCAGCCAAGAATACTATATCCAGCTAGGCTGTCATTGAAAATAGAAGGAGAGATAAAAAGCTTCCAGGACAAACAAAACCTAAAGGAATTTGCAAACACAAAACCAGCCCTACAAGAAATATTGAAAGAGATCCTCTAAGCAAAAAGAGAGCCTAAAAGCAGCATAGATCAGAAAGGAACAGAGACAATATACAGTAACAGTCACCTTACAGGCAATACAATGGCACTAAATTCATACCTTTCAATAGTTACCCTGAATGTAAATGGGCTAAATGCCCCAATCAAAAGACACAAGCTATCAGATTGAATTAAAAAACAAGACCCATCAATATGCTGTCTGCAAGAGACACATTTTAGACCCAAAGACACCCCCAGATTGAAAGTGAGGGGGTGGCAAACCATTTACTATGCTAATGGACACCAAAAGAAAGCTGGGGTGGCAATCTTTATATCAGACAAATTAGATTTTAAACCAAAGACTGTAATAAGAGATGAGGAAGGACAGTATATCCTACTTAAAGGGTCTATCCAACAAGAAGATCTAACAGTTGTAAATATCTATGCCCCTAACGTGGGAGCAGCCAATTATATAAGGCAATTAATAACAAAAGCAAAGAAACACATTGACAACAATACAATAATAGTGGGGGACTTTAACACCCCCCTAACTGAAATGGACAGATCATCAAAGCAAAAGATCAACAAGGAAATAAAGACTTTAAATGAAACACTGGACCAAATGGACTTTACAGACATATTCAGAACATTCCATCTCAAAGCAACAGAATACACATTCTTCTCTAGTGCCCATGAAACATTCTCCAGAATAGATCACATCCTAGGTCGCAAATCAGGTCTCAACCGGTACCAAAAAATTGGGATTACTCCCTGCATATTTTCAGACCACAATGCTTTGAAACTAGAACTCAATCACAAGAGGAAAGTCAGAAAGAACTCAAATACATGGAGGCTAAAGAGCATACTACTAAAGAATGAATGAGTCAACCAGGAAATTAAAGAAGAATTTAAAAAATTCATGGAACCAATGAAAATGAAAACACAACTGTTCAAAATCTTTGGGATGCAGCAAAGGCAGTCCTGAGAGGAAAGTATAGAGCAATACAAGCCTTTCTCAAGAAACAAGAAAGATCTCAAATACACAACCTAACCCTACACCTAAAGGAGCTGGGGAACAAACAGCAAATAAAGCCTAAACCCAGCAGGAGAAGAGAAATAATAAAGATCAGAGCAGAAATCAATGAAATAGAAACCAAAAGAACAGTAGAACAGATAAACGAAACGAGGAGCTGGTTCTTTGAAAGATTAACAAGATTGATAAACCCCTGGCCAGACTTATCAAAAAGAAAAGACAAATGACCCAAATCAACAAAATCATGAATGAAAGAGGAGAGATCACAACCAACACCAAAGAAATACAAACAATTATAAGAACATATTATGAGCAACTCTATGTCAGCAAATTAGATAACCTGGAAGAAATGGGTGTATTCCTAGAGATGTATCAACTACCAAAACTGAACCAGGAAGAAATAGAAAACCTGAACAGACCTATAACCACTAAGGAAATGGAAGCAGTCATCAAAAATCTCCCAAGAAACAAAAGCCCAGGGCCAGACGGCTTCCCAGGGGAATTCTATCACACATTTAAAGAAGAATTAATACCTATTCTCCTGAAACTGTTCCAAAAAATAGAAATGGAAGGAAAACTTCCAAACTCGTTTTATGAGGCCACCATTACCTTGATCCCAAAACCAGACAAAGACCCCATCAAAAAGAAGAATTACAGACCAATATCCTTGATGAACACGGATGCAAAAATTCTCACCAAAATACTAGCCAATAGGATCCAACAGTATATCAAAAGGATTATTCACCACGACCAAGTGGGATTTATCCCTGGGCTGCAAGCCTGGTTCAACATCCGCAAATCAATCAACGTGATACAATACATTAACAAAAGAAAGAACAAGAGTCATATGATCCTCACAATAGATGCAGAAAAAGCATTTGACAAAGTACAGCATCCTTTCTTGATCAAAACTCTTGAGAGTATAGGGATAGAGGGTACATACCTCAATATCATAAAAGCCATCTATGAAAAACCTACAGCAAATATCATTCTCAATGGAGAAAAGCTGAGAGCTTTTCCCCTAAGGTCAGGAACGCGGCAGGGATGTCCACTCTCACCACTGCTATTCAACATAGTATTAGAAGTCCTAGCCACAGCAATCAGACAACAAAAAGAAATCAAAGGCATCCAAATCGGCAAAGAGGAAGTCAAAACTCTCACTCTTTGCAGATGATATGATACTGTATGTGGAAAACCCAAAAGACTCCACCCCAAAACTGCTAGAACTCATACAGGAATTCAGTAAAGTGGCAGGATATAAAATCAATGCACAGAAATCAGTGGCATTCCTATACATCAACAAGGAGACAGAAGAGAGACAAATCAAGGAGTCGATCCCATTTACAATTGCACCCAAAACCATAAGTTACCTAGGAATAAATTTAACCAAAGAGGCAAAGGATCTGTACTCAGAAAACTATTAAATACTCAGGAAAGAAATTGAAGAAGACACAGAGAAATGGAAAAACGTTCCATGCTCATGGATTGGAAGAACAAACATTGTGAAGATGTCAGTGCTACCTAGAGCCATCTACACATTCAATGCAATCCCCATCAAAATACCATCCGCCTTTTTCAGAGAAATGGAACAAATAATCCTAAAATTTGTATGGAACCAGAAGAGACCCCGAATAGCCAGAGGAATGTTGGAAAAGAAAAGCAAAGCTGGCGGCATCACAATTCCGGACTTCCAGCTCTATTACAAAGCTGTCATCATCAAGACAGTATGGTACTGGTACAAAAATGGACACATAGATCAATGGAACAGAATAGAGAGCCCAGAAATGGACCCTCAACTCTATGGTCAACTCATCTTTGACAAAGCAGGAAAGAATGTCCAATGGAAAAAAGACAGTCTCTTCAACAAATGGTGTTGGGAAAATTGGATAGCCACATGCAGAAGAATGAAATTCAACCATTTCCTTACACCACACACAAAAATAGACTCCAAATGGTTGAAAGACCTAAACGTGAGACAGGAGTCCATCAAAATCCTAAAGGAGAACACAGGCAGCAACCTTTTCGACCTCAGCCACAGCAACTTCTTCCTAGAAACATCACCAAAGGCAAGGGGAGCCAGGGCAAAAATGAACTATTGGGATTTCATCAAGATAAAAAGTTTCTTTTGCACAGCAAAAGAAACAGTCCACAAAACCAAAATACAACCGACAGAATGGGAGAAGATATTTGCAAATGACATATCAGATAAAGGGCTAGTATCCAAAATCTATAAAGAACTTATCAAACTCAACACCCAAAGAACAAATAATCCAATCAAGAAATGGGCAGAAGACATGAACAGACATTTTTCCAAAGAAGACATCCAAATAGCCAACATACACATGAAAAAATGTTCAACATCACTCGGCATCAGGGAAATCCAAATCAAAACCTCAATGAGATACCACCTCACACCCATCAGAATGGCTAAAATTAACAAGTCAGGAAATGACAGATGTTGGCGGGGATGTGGAGAAAGGGGAACCCTCCTACACTGTTGGTGGGAATGCAAGCTGGTGCAACCACTCTTGAAAACAGTATAGAAGTTTCTCAAACAGATCCAGCAATTGCACTACTGGGTATTTACCCCAAAGATACAAATGTAGGGATCCGAAGGGGCCTGTGCACCCCAATGTTTATAGCAGCAATGTCCACAATAGCAAAACTGTGGAAAGAGCCAAGATGTCCATCGATAGATGAATTGATAAAGAAGATGTGGGTTATATACACAATGGAATATTATGCAGCCATCAAAAGGAATGAGATCTTGCCATTTGCAACGACGTGGATGGAACTGGAGGGTGTTACGCTGAGTGAAATAAGTCAATCAGAGAAAGACATGTATCATATGACCTCACTGATATGAGGAATTCTTAAATCTCAGGAAACAAAGTGAGGGTTGCTGGAGTGGTGGGGGGTGGGAGGGATGGGGTGGCTGGGTGATAGACATTGGGGAGGGTCTGTGCTACGGTGAGCGCTGTGAATTGTGCAAGACTGATGAATCACGGATCCGTACTTCTGAAACAAATAATGCAATATATGTTAAGAAAAAAAAAAGAAGAAGATAGCAGGAGGGGAAGAATGAAGGGGAGTAAGTCAGAGGGGGAGATGAACCATGAGAGACGATGGACTCTGAAAAACAAACTGAGGGTTCTAGAGGGGAGGGGGGTGGGGGGATGGGTTAGCCTGGTGATGGGTATTAAAGAGGGCACATTCTGCGTGGAGCACCGGGTGTTATGCACAAACAATGAATCATGGAACACTACATCAAAAACTAATGATGTAATGTATGGTGATTAACATAACAATAAAAATTATTTAAAAAAAAATCCTAAAGGAGAACACAGGCAGCAACCTCTTCGACCTCAGCCGCAGCAACTTCTTCCTAGAAACTTCGCCAAAGGCAAGGGAAGCAAGGACAAAAATGAACTATTGGGACTTGATCAGGATAAAAAACTGTTGCACAGCAAAAGAAACAGTCAACAAAACCAAAAGATGAGTCAGAAAATTCTAAGTTAACCGATTCTACTTCACCAGAAACAATAGTCAACAATTAGGGGAATGTGACTATCGGAAAATTTTATTAAGCATATAGCTATTACTTTGAAGATACACACATTTTCTTTGTTTTGCAATATATAAAAAATATCCTTTATCCTCATGGCTTTCTGGCATATTCTTCATTGAAATAGACCCTGAAGAACTCTGAAAAGAGAAGCCATTGCATGTAGCGGTAACACCAGTCCTCTGAAAGGGAAACATCCCAGACTTCTATTCACACTGCCGCTCATCTGACTGGTGTCCATTTTCATATCACATGAACTATATTCTCATTCCTTCGGCTACACAATGAACAGTGCTCATAGTTTCCTAATTTCAAAGGCATATTGAGTAAACCTTGACAGGCTTTCGGGGCTTTAGAAATAAGGCAAAAGATTGCTATTGTCAGGAGATTAATCCCACCCTGTGTTGGAGCTCAGATCCCATGTGCAGTGGAGTCCCTGAATTTCAACTCTGGGGAAATATATATATATATATATATATAAATATATGTATATATATATATATTTATATAAAATGGTGACCTCTGGCAGTGGTTTTTGTTTTATGTTTTGCTTGCTTTCCTAAATGTTGCACTAATGACTTTGGAAATGACAAACACAAAAGACATTTTTAAAGTCAGTCTGAGTACCCAGTAGGACCTTTCAACCATGCACACACAAGTGGGACAGATGATCTATCATCATACTGGCATTTGCTCCTTACTTACCCTCCAGTCACGCACTAATTTAAAAGTACTTTTACTGTCTCTTAACTCTAATCGCTATGAAAAAGATTGGAAGAGTGGATATTTAAGCATCTCCCATAATCATTTAAAAGCAGTTAATTCATATCTATTTACCTATCCACAGCTAGATTACCATTAGTGAAATGTGTTTGTCAGGTATTTTCCTCCTGTTCATCTCTGAAACACACAAATTCGTGCTTGCTGGTAAAATCTGGTGACTACAAAATACATGGTTTTATTTTGCTTTGGCATGCCATTTGGGAAATGCAGTCCCAATTTTCATATTACTTTCATGCTTGAAGCATTAATCTAGTCTGTGTCCCATGCTTTGCAGAATATGAAAAGTAGTATGAAATCCAAAGCTGAACCACCCATATATATAATGATGATTGGTGACCCCAGGGGCAACTGCATTAGTAAATTTTCACTCAGCAAACCTGAAAGTGGGCCCTTCTTATATTAAAGAAATAGAATGGTGCCAATCTATCTGAATCTAATCTTTAAAAAAAGATAATACAGAACCTCTAGGTTCTAATTGGCGGGGCGGGGGGCAGGTAGGCTTTTTCTCATATCAGTTTTTTTTTATTTTGGAGGGATCTAATTTTTAATGTTTGAGTAATTTTGGACAAGTCACTAAACATCTATAAGTCTTAGGGGTAAAGAGATACAGAGTTTTTCCAGGTAAAAAGAGGTGTGCTGTGGACAGGAACTACCTTTTTAATATTTAATATTTGTATAGAGACCGGAAGACCAGCCAAGGGCAGAGCAAAGACAAAGACGCAAAGCAGGATGTGCTCATTTACTAGAGGGCCAGTAAGTCAGTGGCCTGGGGCACGGGAATAAGAATGGTCAGGTAGGACATTGAAGAAGTAGGTAGGGGTCGGAACACATAAGTTTCTATAGACCATGTAAAGAGTTAGGATTTTATTCTACATTTTAAATGGAAGCCATTGGAGGGTTTAAAGCAAGGGAATCATGTGATCAGACTTAATTGTTAAAATTTCTATTCTGGAAGCAGGAAGAATGGTCAGGAGATTATTGAGGTAGATCAGCCAGGAGATGAAGGTGCCTTCATCTTAGCTGCCCTGACATAACTAACAACTACCTAAGGGGTAAATAATTAATAACCAAATTCGAAATGCACTTTCAAATGGATTATTGCATGCTCCTAACAGTCCCAAAGTAAAGTTATCATTTCGTTCCCATTTTTCAGATGACCTATCTAAAGCTTAGATATTAAATGATGTACCCAGTGTCACACAACCATTGAGCTACAGATTCAGAATTCGAATCTAGGCTTTATGGCTCCATGAGCACTAAACCCTTTGCTCTGTAATAACATTTTTTTTTTAAGATTTTATTTATTTATTTGACAGAGAGAGACACAGCGAGAGAGGGAACACAAGCAGGGGAGCGGGAGAGGGAGAAGCAGGCTTCCCGCTGAGCAGGGAGCCTGATGCGGGGCTCGATCCCAGGACCCTGGGATCATGACCTGAGCCAAAGGCAGACACTTAACGACTGAGCCACCCAGGTGCCCCTATAATAACATTTAACAGCATTGATTTAATATTATTCTTGGGCCATGGGCCGCTTTACAGAATTACAGAATTTTTTAGTTGGTAGAGACTTTCAAGATGATCTCCTTCGACACTGACTCTACCGATAAGGAAACCAAGGGTTTTTTTAAGTTAAGTGATGCCCTGAAGGTTGCTCAACAAATAGCTGACAGGGATGGCAATATGTTTCAGTAACTTGGCTCTTAGACTAGTATTCTTTCCACAACAGTGTAATAAAGCCATCATATGGTGCTTTCCATGATAGAAAATAAATAAGTTTGATGAGAGTACAGAGAATATTTCACCCAGTTCTCAGATATATCTAATTTACTTTGTTCATTTTTCATACATCTGTCGAATATCCATCCTCAAACACTACAATCGACTATGGAGATGTAGAAATTAATGTTACAGTCCCAGTCCTCCAGAAGATTATAATCAAAAGGGAAAGCCAGAACTAATGTAAAAACATATTTCAATATAACAAGGTAAAGGCCAAAACCCAAGAAGGAACAGAATTAGGGGAGCACAGAAAATAGAACAATCTGTAACTGTGCCTGAAAGGGTGAGGGAAGATTAAAAATGCCATTTCTTCTGAAACCTCCACCAATGGGCTAATGACAAAGTTGGGAAGGGTATTCCAGGTGGAGGGAAGAGTGTGCACAAGGCTTGGATTTATGAAAGGGTGGCATGTCTGAGGGACAGTGAGCCCATCAGTGAGGACCTGGCTGGGGTACAGGGGTAGGAATGACAAGAAGTTGGCATAGACTTTGCAGCCTTCTGTAACTAAGCCATGGGCTTTGACCTTACCCTGTAGGCAGTGGATGCTGGACAAACAAGAATAAATCCCTCTTTCTGGACATTCTCAAAAGAGAGAAATAAAAGTGTTTCCAAAAAATTGAAGGAGTAAAAGAGTAAAGCTTATCTGAAGCCTCTTCTATTGGATCACACTGGAAGGAGGTCACGACAGCAACATTCTCAGGTTATGGGGCGGTAGCTCATTCTAGATTCTTTTATAATGTGTCACATTGAGAGTAGTGACTTAAGACTTGTGGTTTGCATCCCCCGAAGCCTTATCATTCTACAGTCAGTAGATGCTTTGATTCTATCCTTGGAAACGAAACAACCTAAAAATACAGATGGACCAGTGAGTCCCTACTATTGTTGACTATCGTTTGGTTCTCTTTTATCCATTTATCTCCTATCCCAGACGGAGCTCACACTTTCTCATTACTCCGACCCCACCTACACTACTAAATCACAAATCGTATCTCCAGGGAGACTTAACCGTCCGTTTCCTTTTGGGTGGCATTGAGGAATGTCCCTTCCCCTTGATTTCTATTTGCAGAGCTGATATCCAGAACTGGTTCAGAAAAAGCTAGTGGCTGAATTAGAATGTTCAAAATCAAAGAGTAGGCCAAATAACAAAGAAAACAAGCTATTAAACCAAAAATAGAAAGCACTGATTACCTCCACATGTGCATCCCATTATGCTTTATAGAGTCTTCCAACATAACATGAGTCAAATTTTATTGCCTTTTCTATTTTACACGTGTCCCTCCCTTGTCAGACTATTAGCTCATCCCAGGGAAGGAATATATCTTACTTATATCCCTTGTGCTGCTTAGCCTAGGGCCCCGTAGACACACACACACACACACACACAATGAATGAATGAGTAAATACATAAACAATGCATCCTGAGGTTTTTGACCTCTCCACAGTGATGAGAGAGCAAAGGGCAGGTTGAGGGCAAAGCACAAGCTAACAGCCCACAAACCTCCTTCTACATTCCTCCGGTGACATTCCTCAGGCACTCCTGGTTGCTCATGAAAAACAAATGGTTAACTGATAGAGATCAAGGTCATGCCTAACATGAGTCTCTATCAGTTTGCAACTGTCTTAATGATTTAGAAGAAAAAAGCAATCATATCAATTGCCAAACTTCCAGAAAACTATAGTCTCAATTTCCTGGAGCCCTGACATCACCCTCCCCTCCCCCCAGGATGGAAATCTTACATCATCAGGCACTCCTCACAATCCCAACGCAACTCTTTCTGTCCCCTATCCCTGTTGCTTTAATAAAAGCACCTTTTTGCACCAGAGACGTCTCAGGAATTCTTTCTTGGCCGTCGGCTCCAGACTCCAGCACTTCGAACCACACCACTAGCACCATCACGTCTTAGCAGATTCAGAGGATCTCTGAAGCACAGAGCCTTAGCCCTGAGAGGGTGATTGAAGGTCTTCCGGTGTAACCTTTCCCAACAAAGGGCCACCATCTTCCCTGCGCACCTGAAGACCCAGGATGATAGAAGATCCACGGTCTTCTGAGACTGTTGTTTATTCTTTGAACAGCTTAAATTGTTGGCAAGTTGTTTCTTTTACTGAGCTGAGATCTCTAGCTTCCTCTCATACATTCTGGTCATGCTCTTAGGGCTTTGAGGGAATACATGTAATCTCTCAGAAGATTCTCTGCCATTGATTGGAGAGCCACATCTAGGCCATTGATGACTTCAGACTAAACTTGTTACTAGTCTTAAGTTTGTTCATTCACAAGTCCTAACAAAGGATTATTAGAAACCCAATCAAAATTTGCTCAGTGCAACAATAGCAAAGTAATGGCTTCTTCCTTAGGACCTTACCCTTGTTTACAAAGAAGGGAGAAAAGAACTTAGAAGACTTTTAGTACCAACAATGCTCGGCTAGTTTCCACACGCTTCTCCCTTCAACTAATTTAACTTGCCTCATCAATTACGGTACAAATAGAATCACTATTCTCCTCCTACAGATATGCTAATAAGTATTGTTACGAGAGCCAGTTGTCTCAGTTTCAAAAATATAATGATCTGTGTTTGATTTTAGATAAACTTGACTGAAAAGTTATCATAAATTAACGCATGAATTAAAAAAATGAATCCATCAATGGCAGAGAAATTGCCTTCCTCTGGGTAGGCACCATGGACTTCAGAAGCAAAGGGGATCTTGGCTCTATTTCCTGGCTCTGCCTCTTCATAGCTAAGTAATCTAGAGCACGTCGTGTCACTTCTCTGGGATACAGTCGCCTCATCTGTGAAATGATGCTAATAATATACACCTGGTAAGGTTGAAGTCAGGGTACAGCGGGATCACGTATCTAAAGGAAAAATACAATGCCCAGGACATAACAATGGTGATAATGATGAGACAACATCAAGATCCAGCTGAAGAACTCATAAGACTTCAGAGCTAGGTGGCACTTTAGCAATCACTTAGTCAAGGTATATATACACTGAAACTCTGAGGGGACTTGGGTTTCATGCAGCGTCATCGAGCAAGTCAGCATGGGCTGCCTGTTCCTCAGATCTCTGGTGCTCCCAGCAGCCCACAGAGTCTCCCAGGCTTAGCATCTCCTCACATAAGCTAGGACCCAAACCAGCCAGCAAGGCAGCCCCTGGCCCTCAGCTTGCCCTCTTGCCCCTGGGGGGGGTGCAGGAGAAAGAGAAAGCACAGCCTCCTTCCTTCCCCAAGCTCTCTCTCTGGCATTCCCCTCATATTTAATTGCTAAAGACAGTCACATGAAAAATAAATCTTCATTACTATGGGGCCCATCTGCTCCCACCACTCAGCTGCACATGAAAGACCCCTGCTCATGAATGCATCTCAATTTTAAATTAACAGTCAAATAAAATCCTACCATCCAGGCTGTGCCCCACGGCGGGGAATAGGAGTCCCGATGACAGGGCCCCTCCTGAGGCAACAGGCTGCTGGCTCCCTCACGTTGCAGCCCTGCTCCTATCAGTCAGGAGGGTAAGAAGAGCCTGTCAAAGCTGCTTCCCCAGGACAGGGGGCCCTCAGGCAGACAGATGTGCTGAGTCTGAAAACTTTGCAAAAATATTCCTCACTCCAAGCCTGGGGCAGAGCAAACAGGGCTGGGACCAACATTGCCAGAGCTACTGGCCTCCAGGGCTGATGCCCCAGTTTCTGGATTTTAACTTCACCTTCTGACTCTCCCCTGCTGCAGTCAGTTTTGTTTTATGTTTTTTTGTTTTTCATTTTAATACATTTGTAAGATTACTTTTCTTGGATCTTCCCCACCACACCTATGTGTCGTGCCACAGAATGAAGAAGGTCCTGCCTCATCCCGACAGAGTGCAGGGAAGGGCTGGAAAGGGCTGAATCCTGTTTCTTCAGAGCTCGCACTTTTCATTACATCATCATTCAACTTGCCCCATCTAAACAGCAGAGTGATGGGTGAAAAATGCATCCCTCGAATATTCTGAATTTTCTTTGGGAAACCACATCGCCCCCCCTTTCAACCCATCTTTAATGCTACCATGGGCATGTGACTCACTGTGGCCCATGGGAGCAGACAATGTCGGCACAGCAATGGATCCAGTCACGGTCGGTTGGCCCCATAAGGTTTGGTCTGAGACTATTGGAAAAGATTTCTGTTCTTACATCTACGAACTTTAAGCCGGACATACATGAGCCAAGAAACGTTGGGAGCCACCATATGAAATGAGAGAATGAAGGCTACTCAAGAGAAGTTAAAGCCCAGAAATGGAGAAAACACCTGAACTCTAGTGAAGTCAATGGAGAGCCTAAATCAAGCTATAGATTTTCTTTTTTGCCAGATTCCTGTATTCTGTCATTAGGGAGTAAAAGAGAACTAACTGATACAACTTCATTTGGTAATCCACATTCATAGAGATTTTGGTAAGCCAGGCTCAGGGTGAAGATACGCGAACTTGTTAGCACCAGATGTTGAAATTAAAACTTTATGGTTTCTTTCATAACATAATCTGGTTTCTTTGGCGAGCATGACACAAGAAGAAAAATATCGGGGAAAAAAGTTGTTTTGGTGATTTAGGCACTGTTATGTCTCCAGCAGTACAACGAATTGCCCACCCATTCACTACTCTGATTAAATGTTTCTGAACTCCGACTCCCACTTTGTAACAATGTCTTTCTTTCTTTCTTAGACGATTAACACCTTCCTTGGGTTCTCTCAAATCCAGTGAGCGAATGTGACTGATGGCTCTCCAAGAGAGAAAACGAAAAGCATGCTCGGTGTCAGAGGATCCCATGCTCCCCAATTACATCTGCTTCTCCGCTCCGTGTGACTAGCAGTTTCAGGCACCCATAGTGGCTGAAAGACTCCCTGCCACTTTTGGCCTGGAAACAGTTTCTCTAGATGCCAGAAGGAGAGAATGGTCTTTCTGCCTCATGACGATACACAAATCTTGTCACTGCACGCCGACATAGGCATGAGCTTCCCAGGCCAAAACATTCTAGAATCTTGATCCCCTTGACTTACAAACACAATCATTCCTTGAGGCACACTCAGGGTGCCAGGATGATTGGATTAGATAGAATTTGGCCATGAGCCTCATATTCTATTTAGAGATAACCCTTACCCAAGATACACAGAGAAAGCAACAGAGAGACTGGGGGGCGGGGGCAGAAAAGGACTTTATTGGGTTCAAGAGATCAGTTCTGGTTTCTCTCACTGATCACTGAGAAGACTGGGTGGGGTTCTCTAGGTACATGCTGGGGTGACTCTGGATGGAGGAAGGCTCAGAGGTGCTAGGAAGTCAAAACACCCCCCTTTCCAATAGTCCCCCAGAGACCACCACCACACACCCTCATAGCAGCCTGGCATTTATATTTTTCCAAGGCAACTGTCTTAAAACTAATTCAAGTTTTTCTTATAAGATCCAGAGCAGGCTATTATTTTCTGTGAAGAGTCAGCTCTCTACCACATTATACACTGGTTTCCACTAACATTAGCCTCTGCATCTGGTAGTACTTTATGCTTCATCACCAATAGTGCTTTCCTATTTTAGAACAGCATTGACATCCAGTGTGTGCATGAAAGTACCTAACCCACTTTCCACCCTGTGGTATCTATGGAAATAACACATCTGCCAACCACTCTAAGATACTGCTAGCAATCAGAGAAATATCCCTGCATGGCACCCTAGGCATGCTATTTACCATCACAAAGGTATTCAGACTTTCACAGACCACACAGCCCTTCCCCACTGGCAGGCAAGGATTGGCCTCCCCATGAATGACTGTGATTTTGTATGAGAAACGGAGACCCGAAGGGCCAAGCCCCACTAATAGTCAATTCGGATCAGAATAGCCAAACCTACATGCCCTAGATTGGGGGCAATGATAGTCACCTCGTCCACACCGAGGTTCACTGAGCTCCCAGATGAAATGCTTCTGATAGGACATAAATGACAGTAAAGTTTCATCCAGGATTCCTCATTCCACATTTGGGAAGTCAGTTGAGAATGTGGGCCTAAGAGCCAGGCAAAAAACCAGCCCTCAGCAGCAGTCAGCCCATCATCACCAAGTGGCCGGCCGGCCCTGAGGAATGGCAGAGCGCTCAAGGGCTCCCAGTGAAATCTGTGAGGAAAACTGGCCATCACTCCCGACTGGGTAGCGTCTGCTTTTCTGCAGAAGTGACAGAAAGGCAAGCGCAAATAGACAGGGGCCACCCAGGGGCACAGAAACACACCCTCAATTCCAACGGCCTCCCTCAGGACACTCCATGTGCCCTCTGGACTCTGGGACTAAAGGTGTCCTTGGGACTGTGCCGACCTAAAGAATTGGGACTGGAGCAGTGAGTCAGAGGTGATCGTGGGAACGTGGGAACGGGGGAAGGGCGTGTGTTTAAATCCCAGCACAGAGTTGAGTCTTGAGCGGCTGTTGAGTGAAGGACTGAGAAGACAGTGAGGGCCCTACGTTTCATCAGCCCTGGCTGCACGGATCGCATGATGCGCGCAGCCTTCAAGAAACGCAACGGGTCCAACACGCAGGACGGAGGCTTGGATGTGTCCTGCCTAGTGCCCTGTGAGGAAATAACTATTAAGTGTTTTATTTGTTTGTTTTGTTTTTAGTTTGGGGCTTTTTTGTTTGTTTTTAGTGAAACTGTCAATTCTGAGAGAAGCTGTGAGGGAAGCAGAATCTGCTCCTCCAGATGGAAAAGGCTGGACCAGGCACCAGGAGCTCTGTGGGCGTGAGAAGGAGGAGAACAAAGTGGGAGTTGGGGGGCGGTGGAAAGGACAGATGTGTGCTGGAAATCGCCGGTACAAATAGAAACCGTGGGGCCCTGGGTGTTCCGGCAAAAGCACTGGGTAGGACCTACATTTGACTTGTAGCCAGAAGGGGCGTGAATCTGGGACCCAGAGAGAGAAGGAATCTTGCGCAGGAAGGCAGAACCATCAGCCTAGGCTTGAAATTGCGGGAGGGAGCCTGGCCCCAGCCTCCTCATTCATAGTTGATGAGACGTAAAATTAACATAGGAAAAAAGGTCTCTTTGCTTTATCATTCTCTGTTTGTATTCTGTTTTCAAACTTGTGATGTTTCACGCCGTTTTCAGCACTGTTATAAACCTTATTGATGACACACCGGAGCTTTCTGGAGACACTCATTTGACATGGAAAATCGGATTCCGGATTCGGACTCTGCCCCCTGCAACGTACAATCTATAAGAGGAACGTAAAAAAGCAATTTGCAGGTATCTATTAAATTCAAAATATTCAATAATTAATTTTTCCATATCAGAACGCATTTTGGATACAAATATTAAAATGGAGACCAAAGTTACAGATGAAAAAAAACTTGAAATACCAAATACTAAAAACGTTCCATCGAGAGAAAGAAGATTACTTCAGTACTTTTGTTGTTGTCATTGTTGTGCCTTCTGTTTGCCTAAGTACTTTTAAAAAATTAAAATGTCATGACTTAGGACCACATTTTCTTAGGTGCCTGGTAAGAAAATCCCCTAGCAGGGATGCTATAGTAAACCGTCTCAGTTTGATGGGTAGTAAGATATGTTTAAAACAAAAGCTAGGTGAGTTACAAGCTTCAGTAGCTAAGCCTGTTTAATGCTTTATTTAACAAGAAGTAGAAGAAATGTTACCTGCATAACTCTTTTAATGAAGGAAAAAGCCTTTATTTTCAAAATGCCTTCTTTTAGTTACTACAAATTATGCTGAATACACACAAAGGATTTTTTTAGCTGTTCCCAAAACCAAGGGGAAAATATACTGGAATAATTTAAATCCTGTAATAAACAAAGGATATGACATATAAAAACAACTCTAAAATAGCAGGGAAAATGAACTCATTTTAAAATTGGTCTTTAGCAGGTGTAATGAAGAAGATAAATTTGAACAATTAGGAACTAATGAAGACTTTGTAAAAATTGCTATTTTCAAAGAATAAGTGAAAAAATGCTTGGAAAACATGGGCATGTATTAAGCAATAGGTCTGAATGACAAATGCCCTAGGCTATTAAGGAAATTAGTCAAGAAACTTAATTAACTTACAATGATTTTTCAAAACTCTTATAATAGATTGGATACTAGCAACATGGTACCCATCTTCAGAAAAAGATTAGAAAGAATGAGCTCAGAAATTAACAGGTGGTAATTTTTCCACTAATCATATTAATTACTAGTAAAATCATCAGGTTAAAATTCAGCCCATGACAGAAAGATCGTGCCACCAGAATCATAATAATCATAAGCATATTAAAAAAGAAAAGTACACAAAACAAAACAAACTTTATTCTTTTTCCCTCAATATCACAGAAATACAGAGGGGAAAAAATAAAATTGACCTTGAGTATTGAATATGTATTTTGTTAATTTTGGAATGTGAGAAATCAAACATTCACTTGCCAAATTACTTTTAATTGACTTATTCAGAAGTTCAGCTATGTAAAATGAAACTTGTTATCAGCAAGGGAAATTGATCATTAATCTTCACATAAAACAAGTCTCTAGTGAGGGGTCACAATAGTTCACCAGTCTATATCCGATACTAAAGATGTCAAGACCGAACATTGCAAAATTTGGTTATGTCTCAACAGTGAGGGAAATTTTAGGATTTAAAAGTTCATTGCATTGGGAATTTGTGGTTAGCATTGGTATGAGAAGAAAGTGAATCTAAAACCTCAAAGCCAGGCGGGGAAAAATAGCCTTAAATGGGAAAATTGGAGACAAGTATTTGAGAGGAAACAAAGTCTTTAATGAAGATAAATGGGTGGATAAAAGCAAGTAATCAGTGGAAGAAGGATGTTCCCCAGCCAGTGGCAATCCTAATGAATTATTCACTAGAACCAGGCGAGGGCCTGCTGGGAGCTGTCCTCTTCAGGCTCTGGGTTACTAGCAAGGCAATGACTCTGCCCAGACCTGACTTCCTGCACCCTGGCCCAGCCTCCAGGGGAGTCAGACTGTGGCAGGTTTGGGGGAATTACCTTCATATTGTCGAAATAGACAGTATCCTACGTCCACATATGGAAGCAGAAAATTAGACCCAGATGGCATGGACTGATGAACACAGTGCCACCTTGCATAATAGTAAATCACATTCTTGTGAGTTTCAAGACTCATAGTAACTTTCATCCCACCTCCAAACCATGAAAAGTGAAGGCTTTCTCTATAAAAAACAAAACAAAACAAACCAAACCTGCATATGTTGTTCACTTATCCTCTAATCTTGGACAAGTCTTTTCATTTCAGTGAGTCCTTTCTGTTTTTCAATTGTAAAATAGACATGATTCTTGGAAAGATCTTCTTAACCAAGGTGAGTGAGAAGATTAATTACATAAGTAATTTACGTAGTAAAGTCATTCATAAATGTTTACGTGAAATATGCATTAGTTACTATCCTCACATTCTGGCTAGATCAAATTTATACCCCTCCCCAAAGTATTAACATGTACATGCACCCATGTAACAAGCACTTTTGTGCCTCCCAATCCTGTGCTCCTGTAATAAACAGTTCTTTGCCCTCTAATTGATATTCCAAGGGAGAGAGTGATATTGCAGCACAATATGACAATGGATCTAATTTTCGTCTTTAACGGGTATACATGGAAGACACACTTATTTCAGTCTTGGGTCAAGGAAGACCTCCTGAAGGGAGTGACATCCAAGATGAGAACTAGAGGACGTATGAAGTTGAGAGAAGTGACAGAAGGTTTTGATGAAGGAGCACAACCTAAACAGAATAAACAACACATCAAAGACCCAGAGGAGACCTTCACTGAAGATTTCTGGAGCTGTGCACAGCCCAGTTGAGATCAATGGAATATTGTATCCCTATAGGTAAGGCGGGATGACACGGGAAAGGCTTATGGAAACCAAATCTTGAACGGTCTTGATTATACAACATACAACAGATTATACAACATACAACAGAATCTGGACTTTTCCCAGCAGGTTACAGCAGCTGTTAAGGGTTTTAAGCTGGCCTTGGTACTATGCATGATCAGATTAGCATTACTAAGGACTGGATTAAAGCCTCAGATTAGGATGATGGCAGTAACGCAGATGAAATATCGTAGCAAGATGTTCGCAAGGTTTTACTGGAACACGGCCACATCCGTTTACGTATTGTTTATGTCTGCGTCAGCATGAGAGTGGCAGAGCCGAGTGGTCAAGACAGAGACTGTTTATCCCCCAAAGCCAAAAATATTTACCATCAGTCACTGACCAAAAATGTTTGCCAGCCCTTGATCTAAGGAAAAAAAATGTTAGGAATGGAAAGAAGGAGAAGGCATTGCAGAAATATCAAGGAGCTAAAATTGACAGGTTGTGACGGATTAAACATGGAGTAGGAAGACAAGTCAGAGATGTCTCTAATGTGGGTTGAATGAACAGGTGATAAATAAATAGGCGATATCTGATATCTTATCTTTGTAATGTTCAACTACAATGAAGAACTCATGCTCTCTGATAATCGCACCTCAGGGTAGAATATACATATCACACTACCGTATCTTCAATCTACAAAAACATTCATATGGTTCAAGACATAAATGAAATAGGCCAGTATTTTATGTTGAACTGAAGCTGGAATGAATACTATTTCCAAATGTTGAACTTGTGCCTTCCAATTTGATTTCATTTTTCTTGAATGAATCTCCTGGCAGTTTGTGGCGCTAACTATGCATCCTGGGCAAACCCTTGCAAGTCTCAGTTTTCTATTTGCAAAATCACTACTTGTATTATCCCAACATCTAAAGGTTCACACATTAATGATTCTGTATCCTGAGGATTTTCAATCAATTTGCAACAGAGGAAAAGAGCAAAAATATGCTTGAGGTGGCTGTTTATCTGACCCAGAAATAAAACATCAAAGGAGGGACCCATATTATAAGGGAGATATTAGTGAGCTAAAAAGGAAAATTCCAGACTAGATGCTTGTGAGGCATGTGTCCAGTCTAGTCTACATCTGGACTAGATACACGCTATGGTTAGTTGGTTTATACTTTTAAAAGGAGGAATGTGGGAGCCTCTTTAATGGCCTATTTCTGGACTTTCTAATATTTCTAATGCCATGATGATTCATCTCTATTGAGAAGCTCCATACAATCACTGATTTGTTTCAGTGTAGGTGTCCTGTCAACTGGGCAATAAGTCTGTTGGAAAGACTGAGTCAGTCAACTGAGATAAAAACCTTGTTACCAAGGTTTGATTTTTGATGTTCTAGAGACTCTTCCTTCTGAAAGTTTCCTTTGCCTTATTTTTTTCTTTGCATGTCCTGACAGAAGGAGAACGAAGGGAAGGATATTTTGTGGTATGATACACTTGGTTGATTCTAAAGGCAATTTTCCTCTTTCAGAAGAGGAGATGGAATAAAAGTTACATATACATAGGATAAGGGTTGTCTGTTGCTTGTCTATTACTTTAGCACTTAGGCATTTGCGTTTAAAACCCAGAGCACAAATATTCTGAGTCAGGATCAATTTTGCTATAAATCAGTTGGGTAGATCCAGAGCCAAGGCACGCTGGCAGCCAAGGTACCTGTTAAGGGAGATGATAAATTGAGTCCTTAAGCCCTTGGCAGAGGAGCTGACTTAGAGATAAGAGATAAGAAAATGAGTTTGCAACAGAATCTCTAATGATTCGTTGGGATGGAAATCAGAAGGTCTTCGGCAGTCTTGATTACATTTTTTTTTATTCTCTTGGCAACTTATTTGGTACATCAGCATATTTTGTAACTCCCCCCCTCCCAGTCCCTTCAGTAACACCTTTTGCTTGAGTGAGCAGTAAATAACAAGGAGAACGAGGGACGATTAACTATTATTATAGCCCTATGACTAATGAAAATTCGTACATTGCACTTTGGGGGAAAATGTACTTATTAACATGCCTGTGGGGGGTAGGTTAATGTTGCTATTTTAACGTTGCTTAGGAGGAACTGAAGTAGAATAACTCACCCAAGGTTAGCCAGCAGTCAGAATTACGGGAGCAGAGTTCCTCCCAGCAATGGCCCCAAGCCACCTTGGGAAGAAAGTCAAGGGTACCTGCAGCATCCTCTGGCCACACCCCAGACTCTAAACACAGGACTCATCTGCGCCGTGAAGCTACTTAGCTGGCTAACCAGAAATTCATGGATAAACTAAAAACTTACATCTTGACACTCCCAGATCTTTTCACATGCATTCACGTATTCATTTGATCATTCGTTTTGAGGATTTTTGAACCCAATAAAAACTTCACGACCCCAAAAAGAAAGTTTTAATAGTGATGTGACAATTGGCAGGTTAAGGTGCAAGTCCATTAGCCATCCAATCATGCTGTCACTTATTTCTTTATTAATTCAACCGAAATTGATTGAACACTTGCTGGGGAGTTCAGTGTTGCTGCGGCTCGAGCCTTAACAGGTGCTGTGCTAGTAGATAGGGAGCAGATCTTACATGACATGAAAAAGAGGATTTCATCCTGTAGTGAAGGGTTAGCTATTCGAAAAATTGGAGCCTGGGTCGGGGGGTGACTTGATTCGCTTTTCTTGACTGGTTCTGGCAGCAGTGTGGAGGAGCAGGGAGAAGAGAAGCTGGGGAACTAGCCGTTTTTTGAGAGAGATGATAAGAACTTGAACTAGACCTTCGGCCACGGGTATGGAGAGATGAAGAGAGATTATGAGACATCAGTATTCACGGGACAAATAGACAAGAAGGCGTGAGTGACTGGATGTGGGAGGCAAGAGAAAGAGGGGGTCTAGGGTGACTTCCGGATTTCTGGCTTGGAGAACGGGGTTGGAAGGCAGTGCCATCTGGTGAGACTGGAATCACACAAAGGAAATCAGGAGGCGCTGGGTAGGGTGCAGCAGATGCAGGGATGGAAAATGTCTTTACTTTGAAATCAGGGCAGTTTGGATGTCTGCAGACATCTGAGAAACCATTTCCAACAAGCAGCTTACTATATGGGTCAAGACCTCAAGGTACAATCTGTGTAACAAAGATTTGATGATCATCAGAATGCAGTGGACACACACAACTTGGCTGGCCTTGATTCTTCTCCCAGCCAGGGGATGACCCTGAATGACGATTAATCCTATGGTCATTCATTTGTTCTTTGACTTTATTTGTTTTTAATGTTCTTTTAAGCCATGAAGAAAGCTAATGACCTCCGCAAGTACTGTGGAAAACATGCAGTCCAATATCAAGATGTGTCTAATAAACGCTGATATACTTTTATAGGTAACTCACAGATGCTTCCCCATCTTTCCTTTGTTTCTAATGGTTTCCCTGAGTATTTTTGACATTTGCCCTCTGCCTCAAGGGAGTCGTTAAGATAAAGTGTCTTGCACGCTGCAAAGCGTTACATAAAAGTAAAGCTTATTAAATGGTCGCAGTGATGAAGATGATTAGACTTTATACACTTTATAGATTTTATAAATCATTTAACACAATGTCTTCACGCCACAAATATTCGATCAATATTATTTGTCTTACCCATTTCAATGGCCCCAAGTGCCTCCAGCATCCCCAGCACAATAAAACTAGAGTGGCACTAATAATCAGATTACTAATTGTAAGAAATCAATTCTAAAAATTGCATTCACTTTGCATTGATTTGCCCTTGACAACATTTTAAGGGCTTCCTTCTGGTTCTGTTATTTCTGTTCAGTGCACCAAAATGAGGCTTTTTATTTTTGATACGAGATTTGTTTGTTGGAGTATGTCCACTGAAATAAACCCAAAGTTGCATATCATTAAGTTTTGAAAAATAAAATTGAAAATCCAGAATTTTAGTTGAATTCTGATAGGTCTATTCCAGTTTAGCCCGGAAGTTCTTCTTCAAAATAAACAAGTTGTCATTTGTCTACAATTCATGAAAAGGAAATCGCCGGTCAGTCAACTACATACAGACTCGTAGCGACACCAAGTGGTACCATGTTGGAAATGTTTTTAGACTTTTTTAAACATCTGAGAGAAATTACCTGGGAATATGGTTGTCGTGACAAGCATAATCTGTAATCTGGCTCTAAATGGATGGAGTTTTTTCAATTATAATTACCACCAGTGATTCTATATTGAAAATTTTGTCTCCAGCCCAGACTCAGGGTCAAAAGGAAAATTCCACAGGGGCCACCATGATCAGTATAGAAATGAGCTTAATTAATGTAGCTTGTCTTTTTGGAAATCAGGAGGAGGCGGGTGTTGCGCATTCTGCAGGGTTAGCTGCTGCCCCTCATGATGAGCGCTGTGATGGGAAGGTTAACTGAGTAACGTCAAATCCTTCTTTGCTACTTATTAGGTACAGGATTTGCAGCCCATTATTTAAAATCTCTCATTAGTAGGTTTTCCTCCCACCTCTAAAATGGGGAGACCTAAACTCATTGGTATGAGGGGAACCTGGTTATAGAAGGACTCGTTATCATGTTCAGAGAGCCGGGCTCCTCTGGTCTCACCTTTACCTGGGGACCCCCTGCCAGGCCCTCCAGGTTGCAAAGTGCTCCAGTGGGCGAGTATATGATGGCCAGGAGCGGAGAGGAAACACCTTGTTTGGCCAACATCCACAGATGTGAGGATATGATGCAGCACAGAATATAAATCAGATCACGGGGTTCACGGACACGTGAGAGAGAATGGGAAGCAATGCGAATGACGAAGTCATGAGAGGACAGATCATAAAAGGCCATGTCACTTGAACAAGATTGGATTTTATCATGAAGGCCCTGAAAAGTGGGGAATGGTATGGAAGCGTTTACTTTTTTTAAAATTATGACCCTAATAACAGTTTAAGGATTCCACTGGGGAAGGAGTGGGTGAGCCTGGAGCAGAGGAACTAGGGAAGGGCTAGGAGGACAGCAGGTGCAGTGCAGGGTGTTGGATTGATTGAAGGGGGGGGACCGGAGAGGTGGAAATCAGGGGTGCCGGTCAGGTTTCTCCTGTTGTGTCTGTTCTATAAACAGACAAAGAGGTGCAAAAATAGCTCTCTGTTACTATTTCTAAAGGTGAAAGTCTCACGATCTAGAGCAAGGCTCAGAACGAGCCATGGGAAAGGAGGAGTGGTAAACATCAGAGACTCTTTCGGGGCTCTCACACTTCCTGTGCTTCCTCCACACCCCATAATTGAGGGCTGTCATGACCTGGATTTGTGCTACTGGACACTTAATCCAAAACTGTTTAATAAACTGCTATAATGTGTAAGGCAGTGTGCTGGGCAAGGCATACAAACTCTCTGGGTCTTAGATTCCATAGAACAGAGGTAGCATTTAGATTAGTCCTAAAATCCCTCCCTATTCAAATGCTGAATCTCTGTGACTTTCTTTCTTTCTTTTTTTTAATAAAAATTTTATTTGTTTATTTGAGAGAGACAGAATGAACAAGAGCACATGCAGGGGAAGGGGCAGAGGGAGAGGGAGAAGCAGACTCCTCACCAAGCAAGGAGCCCGATGCGGGATCATGACCTGAGCCTAAGGCAGATGCTTAACAGACTGAGCCACTCAGGCGACCTCTCTGTGACTTTCTAATAAATCACTTCTTAATTACTTGTCACCCTTACCAATAACAAAATTTGTCTATCCCTTTCTCTCTGCTCTCTACCAAAAGGTAAGAAAATTATCCTTACTTCAATCTCCCCTTGAAAGCAGAAGTATCAGAGGTTCTGGGTGTTCTAGAACAAACCTGATTTGAAACCGAACAAACCTGATTTCAACCAGAACAATCCTGAGTTCAAACCAGGAAAAAAAAACCAATTTCAAACCTGTTTCTCAGAAAACACAGTTGCCCCAGTTCAGCATCTGGGGGGAGATGACCTAAGTGGAAGCAGCTAGAAAGCTTTCTCTATCCACCTTCTGGAACACTTTGTGACCCATTGGATCAGCAAGGCGTCCTGATGCTGAAGGACTCTATGGCCTGCTTCACTCACCAGCTGTGCTTGTCAGGAAGAGATAACCAGATCAGCTGTCCCTTCTGCCTCCAGGCCCAGGACCCCCCCCAGGCCTCTCCTGGGGAAGATGCATTTAGGGTCTGTCGAATATAAATAAGCTTACTTCCAAACAGCAACACTAAAGCAACAGGAGGCTAAGCCCCAGGCAGTTTTTCTCCTCCAAACCCTGGTCCTCTAATTGAATGCGGCTCTATTTATCAGAAAGAGTGGGAGACTGCCCAGAGACCTTGATTAGCACATGAGCAGGCTTGCTGGAACCCCTTTCTCTGTTAGGAGCAGCCTTGGAGAACTGTCAGCAAAGGCCTTCATCCTGTTGAGAGAAACTTCAAAGGCCCCAAATGAGGAAAGAAGTGTCACTGGAAAATGTTGAAATGACAAATAGCAATATTTCTGCTGACAAAAGATGAAGATGAAACAAATGTTAGAACAGAAAACATGGTTTTATTTTGCCATGCTCTCTCTAGAAAACTGTCATCAAAGTCTTTAACTGAAATGAAAAATGTGTCGATATAACAAGCACACTAGAGCCAACTTAGATTTCTAACAACAAGAGTCATCTTTGAAATAACAAAAGCTTACAAAGTAATGAAAAATCTCAATGAAGAGAGTAAAGCGCATGGCCCCGAGTAGTCTTGGGCTGCGTGCTTATTAGACAACGTTAGAGCTGGAAGGTGCTTAGGGATCGTCTGGGCAAACGCTTTCTCGTTACAAAGGAGGACACTGAACGCAGAGGACTCTAAATAACTTGCTCAAGGTCATATAATTCGTTAGTAACTTCTGAATTGTTGGCAATGTTTCCTCTCCATCCACGGAGCCAATCTCTGGAGTCTTCGCTCTGCAAAGCCATCTTTGCCCAGTTATTGAGGTGGCCCCGATCCGGGCTGAAGGTCAAGGTCACCAGATGCTGGGACCTCGAATGGGCCTCGCTGTCTTTGATCCACTCTGCATGGTGCTCACGAGCCACACACAGACTGGCCCGGACAGGCTCCATATGTGAGTAAGTGGGTAGTGAGGGAGAGGCGGCCGAGGGAGACGGACTTCCAGGGGTTCCAGCTGTCCCCCACCTTCCTGCTGCGAAGTGAGGGGCAATCTAGAACTGCTCTCTGGGGGATACAGAATGGTGTGAACTTCTTTGTAAAGAAATGTTGAAAATCTGGCCTGAGAGAGGAGATTTTAATACGGACCCTAGAATCCAAGAGGAGGACTCGTCTGATTCTGAACTTTGAGAGTTAGGGTAGGAGGCAGGAGAGTGGAGTCGGTGGGAAATGTGGCAGCCAGGCCAGGCTTCTCTGCCGATATGCTCTCTGGGACAGATGCAAGTCGGGACACTTTTCCACAAACATGAGGCCTCTCAACTAAGCACACTTTTTTGAAGGGAGGGCTACTGAGGAAATAGATTTACCTAGATACATATAACAGTAGAGACGATTGAAGTGAGTTGCCAATAATCAAAATTATACATTGCTGGGTAGGAATGGACAAAATTTACAATGAGCTTTGAAGAATATCATTGGTTTACTATAGAAAGAACAGTGCTGATCAACTCTCAGAAGAGTTGATCTGGAGTAAACAATTTTGACAAGAACATTAAAAATTCCAATTAATATTGTTCGCTAATTCCAGAGCTCATCACACATGCTCGCATGTGTGCGCACACACACAGACTAATATGAAAAAGAAATTACCAAAAGGCTAGAACGTTTGTGAAATATAAAACATAATTACCCCAAAAAATCAATAGAGGGCCTAGGAGAAAATATTCAGGAAATCTCTCTGGTTTTAAGAATAGAAAACAGAAAAGTTGAGCTGTCCATGATCAATTCAGAGAGTTCAACACTAGATGTTGATGTCCTCTAGACAGGAAGATAGGAAAGGAAGAAATAATCACATCAGTTATACCACAATTCATCAATTCTAAAATGATCTCAGCTCTAAAATGCATTATTATTTCATGTATTGCTAAGGAAATAAAGGCTGTGCCAATCGCATTAGGATACAATACCTTATTTCACTTGAATTTTGATTTTATAACAATGTTAAGAGTTCTTTTAGGTGTATTTAGATGTGTATTTTATTATTTCTTGTTCAAACATAAAATCAGATATTTGCAGAATAAATTACAAAATAACCTTGAAGCCTGTTCAGAATTTGACTCTTTAAATAGTTATGGGGCTTAAAAGCATAGATGTTTGTCGTTTTGTTCTCACAGTGTTGTTTATTGCACCATCAGGAACTTTGGTATGTGGCCATTACCAAACACCACCAACCGTGAGCAGACAGAGCACTAGCTAGTGTCTTTAGGATTCTCTTCCGAGCTGATAACACCCTTTCTGCAAGCTTCAATGTTGGCAGCTCATGGGTAATCCTATAGCACAGCTTCTTCTACTTGCCCTTCCTTAGGTTTTATAAATCATGGTCACTGCTTTGCAACAGAATAGGGGATTTTTACTCATTCCACCAAACATAAGGATTTGCTTCTCTAAAATCAAATTTCACATCACTGTTCCACTTTAATAATTTTTGGCATTCACGGTAATTTTTTCGTGCCAAGTAGTAACATAATCTTCAAAAATTAATGGCAACTATACGCAACACATATAGCACCAATAACTTGACGTGAAAAAAGTAAAAACTATGACTAAAAACGGGTACAGAATGACAATGACATCCAGACACATCTTCCTTTCAGAAATGTAAAGATGTACAAAACTGGCTCTTCGTGTGAAGTACAGTGTAATATTGAGCTTTTTCGTCTAGTTTTTATTATTTGTTTTTCTGTGTTCATTTGTCCCGTATTGAAAGAGGCACGTTGAAGTTTAAATCTATCTTCACTATGAATTGTATCCTTTTCTGTATCAAATGACAGCATTTCTTCCTTTCAATTCATCTCCTTAAAGTCTAGTTTTTCTGATATTGATAGCTCGACACCTACTGTCCTTTTGTTTAAATTTGCCTGATATATCTTTGCTCATTTTGTGTCACTTTATTTGAGATATGATTATTGAAAACCACATTTTGCATAATACTGTTCTTTATTTTCAATCTGAAAGATTTTTGTCTTTTAATAGGGAAGTTACATTTAGTTTGATTATTAAACTTAACAGTCCTATTTTCTTAGCTAACTGCATTTTTATCACACTATATTATACCATGATTTCTCCATTCTTTGGTTAAATTTCTTTTTACTGTGAAACGTATCATGCATACAACACAATGGAGATACCAATGGACATATTTAAAGGTTAGTAGTAAATTTAATAAACATCTAATATCTACTACTTGGCTTAAGAAACGGAGCATCATGAATAACTTTGAAGCTTCCTGTTGACCTCAGTGATCACATTCTTTCCCTGCCCTGAACTTCATAGTATCCTGTATTTTGCATTAAAAATGCCTGTATTTTTTATAGCTTTATATATACATGTAGATGTATATATCTCTTAACAGCATAATGATCAGTTTGCTTACTGTTTAAATTTGTGCAAATGCAAGTGACACTTGTTATTTTTGCTCTGCACTATATTTTATGCTGATAGAGGTGTGATTAATTCATTTTTCCCAATATATGGTATTCCATACAAATTTGTACAACCTCCGGAAGACACCAGTACATTAGAATCTATATGAAAGGTGCTAACAATGTGAATAGTGCCCCAGAGCTAAGCAAGGTGATGACCCTGATTCCATTGTATGAATACAACATAATTTATTCATTTTAATAATTCAGCATTTTTCCTAGGGGGGGTTTCAACGTTTTTTCTTGCCATGAGAAACAATTTTGCTATGAGCATTATTTCACATGTCTTTTGAACATTTCGTTTCTCTAGTAGCGAAGCAGGAGTGGGATATCTGGTCAGAGTAAATACAAATGCATGCATTAGTGAGCTGTTTTTCTCTTGCTAATCTGTCTTTTTGTTAAAGAGTCTCAGTGAAAACCTAAGATGGGTAGAGGTCAAGTTTTCCTGCCCTACGAAAGCATAAGATGGACTGGACTTCTATCGCTGGCTTGGAAAATGGAAGAAGGAGAAAGGCCCCAGTGACTGCTAATAAGGAAACAGGAACTTTCTACCTACAACCATGTAGAGCTCAATGCTGCCAGTAACTTGAATGTCCCTGAAGTGGAGTCTCCCTCAGAGCCGCCCCAAAGGAGGGAGGCAGCCCTGCTGGCGCTCTGACTTCGACCTTGTAAGACTGGGCAGAGCCAAGTCTACTAACCTACTGAACCGTGCATTGGGAGACAACAAATCCACGTTGCTCAAGCCTCTGCGTCATGGGTAGCCCATCAAGGCAGCAAGAGAAAACCAACAGAGTGGGTGAGCTTTGCTTGTGATAATGTGTTGGTCCAAATGCTTTCAAGTAACCAGATCAATGTTATTTTAAATTAATTTTTTCTAGTTGTGTTTGTCCTTGATGGAAGGAAGCCATGAACGAAAACTTACCACTGCTCGATTAAGGCCAAAGCAGGTTGATAGAAAACAGACACCTGATGCTCTTCCGAGCTTCATAATGTAAGTTCCTTTGGTTCATCCATACAGTTTCACGAAGCGCTAGGATGTCTGTATGTCCTAGCTCCTTTGCCCTTGTTGTTCGTCCTGTGATAACTAAGTGGGGACAAAAGGGTCAATCCGAGACAAGGGTGGATGGGTAGAGGGGTGGAGATCCACCTCAAGTTCTGTGGGGAAAGAGAAGGAAGCTAACAGAGAAACAGCAAAGCTGGAAATGGAGAGTGAGCCTAAGACACTTGAGTCTACAGTCCTAGTCATTCCTCGGGTACTTTTTTAAGCTTGAGACGAGATAATAAATTACTTTTTTCTTAAGTTAGAAACGTGTTTCTATCATTTGCAGAAGAAAAGCATCTGTGCTGAATACTTTATTAGTTTCTTGTTGATGCTGTTAACAAATTATTACAAGCCCTAAACATGAGTTCATGATGTCAGAGCTCTGCTGGTCAGAAGTCCAAGACAGGTCTCTGTGGACTAGAATCAGGGTGCCCACAGGGCCGTGGTCCTCTCTGGAGTCTCTAGGGCAGAATCCATTTCCCTGCCTCCTTCAGCTTCTCCATCCACATTCCTTGGCTCAGGCCCTTTTCCTCCATCTTCCAAAGCCAACAACATTGCTCTGCCCTTCATCCACGGTCGCACTTCCCTCTGAGCTCTTATTTCTACTTTAATTTGCTTTCTTTCATTAATGATATTGAGCATCTTTTCATATATTTATTGACCTTTTCTGTTTTCTTCTTTGTGAAGTAGCTCTTCAAGTCTTTACCCATTTTTCCATTGGCTTGCCATTTTCTTACAGACTCTTTGATGAAAATACTTTGTTTTGGATATTTATCTTTTAATGGTTAAATGTATTAAATCCTCACCTCCTGGCTTGAGCTTATATTTTTATAATTTTTGTGGTGTATTTTAAATGTATTTTAAAGTACATGTATTTTAATGTAGTTGATTTTGTCAATTGTTTGCCTTGTTTTGCTTTTTATGTGTTAAGATATCTTTCCCTTCCCTAAAGTCACAAAATATTCTGCTATATTTTCTTGTAAAACTTATAAAATTTGGTTTTCATATTTTGGTATTTAATCTCTCAATAATCAACTCTGTTTCCTTTTCCGTAAGAAAGTTGTCCCAGCATACTATATTGGGTTATCGTTTACCTAATGACCTCTAATGCCAGTTCTGTCCCATTTCCCATTTTAATATATGAATGAGTATGCTTCTGGGCTCTCTTTGGTACCATTAATCTGTTGGTCTATCCCTGTGTAAACACCACACTATATTATTAAAACTTTATAAGCTTTGAAGCTTATCTGGTAGAGCAGAACTCTGCAACATGATCTTTTTCTTTAGAAGTGTGCTGGGTATTTCTGGCCCTTTGCTTATTCATGTAAATTTTTAAATGAATATACTTATCAAGTTCCACAGAACACATTGCTGGAATTTGGATTGGAATTACATTACATCTATAGGACAGGTAAGGGAAAACTGATGACTTTTCAACTCCAGGTCTCTCTGTTCATGATATGAAATATCTCCCTTTCCTTCGGCCATGTTTAATGACTTTCAATAACATTTCTTAATTTTCAACACAACAGGCTTGCTTATCTCAAGTTATTGTTACTGAGAACATTATATTTTTTAATTCAAAATTACTACATTTTCTAGCTATTGCTTATTAAATGCATGAAAATGCAATTGAGTCTTGTCTAATAATGATAGTTACCCATTACATGCTGGGTACTGCTACACCAGGCATTGTTCCAACCTCTTTATGTACCCATTAAGTCTTCTCAACAACTCTACGAAGTGGGTCCTGTTATCATAATCACTTTCATATTAGTTCCTTGGGTGTTATGCCTGGGATGCAGAGGGGCCCTCCTAGGACCTTTGCAGTTTTGAGACCCCATCTGGGCCAGGTTTCAGCTGTATAGAACATTTCTACTTCACTAGACAACACCTGAGCTACCCCCGGCCCAGAGATTTTGAGACGACTGAACTCTGACCTTGACATACTGCTTCTGGTCCCCTGTGGGGATAGAGAGATCTCAGCCTGACCCCCAGTCTCCTTTATTTGGAAAGCCAAGAGGTCTGAGTAAAGGTTGACAGGTATCCTTAGCTCATGGTCATTGTACAGACTGCATACGCTGACGGGCCTCCCATGACCGGTACCTGCCCACTGGTTCCTTGGTTTGGTTTCATGGGTATGCGTGTGTCAAAACTTACCAAACTGTACATGTTAAATATGTAGTTTATTCTGTATAAATTATACTTCAATAAAGGTGTAGATTTTTTTTTAAAGATTTATTTGAGAGAGAGAGAACGAGAGAGAGCACGAGAGGGAAGAGGGTCAGAGGGAGAAGCAAACTCCCTGCTGAACAGGGAGCCCGATGCGGGACTCGATCCCGGGACTCCAGGATCATGACCTGAGCCGAAGGCAGTCGCTTAACCAACTGAGCCACCCAGGCGCCCAGGTGTAGATTTTTTTCTTTAAATGAGAGGTGGATATGACATTAAAACTAAAAGATGCAGGCTTTCTACTCCTGTGGATTCACTTTTGGCCAAGGCTTCTTCGGAAAGTAGGGTCCCTGAAAATGAATGTGGCCCTAACAGAAAACATATTCTAGCTTGATGAATTAAGGAAGAACTGTAATATGAGTGGTTCAAGTAACTGTGAGCTGTGAATCCAAAGCAGAGTCAGGAATAACCACTCATTAAAGAAAAAAAAATGGCCCACGGCAGTTAGCGGTAATGTAAATGGTCATGTATTTTGGGGCGGGGGAGGGGGCGGTTATAAATCAGGACAACTTTCTGGAGACCAATTTGGAAGAACTGGTGAAAATGTGCCCAACTTTTATCTTGACAGTACCATTATTATGAATATTTCTTTTAAAATGTGAAGGATGTGAGCAAATATTTAGTACATTCATAAGAGTATATAATTTTAATTACCTAAATTGTCTAAAAGTGGATCCAATAATAGAAAATATAGAGAGTCATACTATTTGACACATCAAATTGATGACATAATTATCTTGAGGAGAGTTTATGGCAAGTAAGGGTAGAAATAGCTACAGAAGTCTATGATTAACTTGTGCTAAAATGTTTGTAAGTTTGTATTTGCATACATAGAATAGGGAAGGATATACTTCATTGATAGGGATTTCAGGGGCGCCTGGGTGGCTCAGTTGTTAAGCATCTGCCTTCGGCTCAGGTCATGATCTCCGGGTCCTGGGATCGAGTCCTGCACCGGGCTCCCCGCTCAGTGGGGAGCCTGCTTCTCCCCATGCTTGTGCTCTGTCAAATAAATAAAATCTTTAAAAAAAAAAATAGTGATTTCATAGTGGTAAAATTGTGGGTGACTTCAGCCTTCTCTGGTACTTTTCAATAGTTTCCAAGTTGCTACCACAATACAAATCCTTTTTTAAGTCAAAAAAATACTGTAGGGAGGGCTGTGCATAAGCACGATGTGCTGGAGCCACACGTGGGCATATGTGGTTAAGTAGAGGGATGCTGTCCTGACAGTTCCTTCACATGAAGGTCCCGGGGGCGGGGTAGGGGGAGCTTCAGATGAAAAGGGAATGGAGGAGACTACCTGGCACATTCAGACCTCGGTCTCCTAGCACAGGCCTGAAGGTTTATGGCAAGAAGATGTGAAGGAGTTGTCTTCATGAGGGCCTGTGTGAGACGTGGGACATGCAGGGCAGTCTGTGTGATCCTGACAGGGCAGAGGCACTTCATCTCAGCTGTCTATGAGCCTGGCAGGCTTTACTCCGTGGCATTCGCCTCTGGTGTGTGCAGTGGCGCTGGGCTCTGGCCTCTCCTCGGGAAGCCGGCAGGGGAAGTGGGCAGAGCCCTGAGGTCACTGCAGGATGGGAACGCATAGGAAGGGCTGGTTTGTGAATCCCTCACATGCTCCTCGAGACGCCCACAAACAGTGAGAACAGACGCTGAGGAGCAGGCCATCCTCTGATAGGCAGGTGAGGGCAGAGTCGATGAGAAAGAGGAGCTGCCCGAACCCCCCGAACAAGCACAGCTTTCTCAGCCCCAAACTGCACACGTGTGATGCCTCAGTTTTCTCAGCGGCCGTGGAATATTCAGTCAGGACGTTCACACAGACTTCCCAGGCACACACGCTTTATTTGGGCATTCAAACCACCACACCAGTTTGGTCACAGGAATCTGCATTAAGGCAGGTGGGCAGAAGTGAAAGGAGTGTGTTTACAGCAAGTGCACCTCCTTATGGGGAGCAGAACCTGCCACAGAACAAAATGCTCTTGGTGTTGTGGTGTGTGATAAAGAAGAGGAAAGGGTGGTCTGCACAAAATCTTGGTTCGGGTCTGCTGCACCGAGCATTCCTGACCACGGCTGTGGCCCCCGCCGCCTCAGTGCCCTCTTCATTCACCTCTACAAAGCACTTGTGTGCCACCTTGGACACGGGCACATTCTTCTTCGCCGACATTCCGGAAAAGTCTGCCTTGGCTTCCTCAAACGCATCAGTCATACCTAAACTTCGAAGAAAAGACTCCAAGTCATAACTCTCCTCCAGCTTCAATCGGGGGAGGAAAACGTGAACTTTATCCTTAGTCATCTTTTCTGGATTTGTCCAGGCTCTGAACTTCTCGTATGTTAGTGCTTTTTCCACCTGAAATAAGGAGGGGTCGAATCTTAAAATGGAGACAACAGCCTGGTGCTCCCCTCCCCACTCAGCCCCCCTCCCCTCCATGACACTGTCCAAGACAATCTACAGAGATTTTCCTGTACCACACCAACATTTCCCCTCAAATTCTCATCTTTTCCCGTTTTATGGATATAAGAGGAAAAATAGCTAAAAAACACTGAGAGAGGGGAGATTTTTTTTTTTTTTTTAAACTATCTGTACCAAACTCATTTCAAATGTTTTTTAGTTTGGAAAGTTCTCATAACCAAGTGATTGTATCCATGTGATACACATTAGTATGAATCACAGATTTGTCTGACAAAAAAGAGAGTATGGCCCAGAACTCTGATGGGCAAGAGCAAGAAAATCAGGGATCCTCCAAACAGGAAGGAAGATGTGGCTTCCAGGGAGGGGAGAGCAGAAATGGAGAATTCAACAACACTGTGGCTTGTGGCATCCTTGTTCATCTTCTGCCTGCCCTGGCGTTCGCCTCAAAGCCTCCAAGACCCATCACTCGGTCTGTGTGTCCACAGTGAAAAAAGGGAAGAAGCTTCCACTGCTTCTCCCTCTTTTCCTCACCCAGGCGAATGTTCCTCTCCAGTGACAGCTGTGTGGACATTAGCTCGAATTCCCAGACTCTCCTCATTTTCTTCTTGAGTCACCATGACAGAGCTCACCTTTGACTTATGCCAATAGCTTTCCGATTCCACAGAGAAACCAGGGACACCGGGCAGGCCCCACCCTCGGCGTCCTGTGCACTGGTGTGCTGGAGCTGGCCTCTATCTCTAGCAAGAGTCCACTGTTAAACCCTCAGTCGCCTGAACTCAGCCAGATGTCATAAATGCGGTCGTTCCCCACCCCCCGAGAGCCAGATAACAAGCCCACTAACTGGTCCTGACCTCCTTACAAATTTACTTTCTCCCACCCTGAACTTTGTTCCTTTTCCGTCATGGGAAGAGGGCCCTCTCCTCCTGTCCAAGAAAAATTCTTCACCTGTCCTTGAGACTCCTGCTACCCAAAGTGTGGTCCCTGACCAGCAGCATCTGAATCACCTGGAATCTCGTCAGAAACGCAAACTCTCAGGCTATCGCCCCCTGAAGCAAAAATTGCCTTTTAACAAGCCACCCAGTGGATTCCTACGCATGTTATTGTTTCTCAATATGGCAAGTACTCTCCTTGCCTAGCACTTTTTTGTTCAGTAATTCCTGGGACTCGACTAGCCCCTCTTTCAGAATAAAGCAGAGTGTTCTGATAATTCTGGAAGCCTCGCCTCTTAGCTTCCTGAGAATGGTCCTCACCACCAAATCCACTCCTGGATACATGCTCAGCAGAAAAGCAAACACAAGGTCACTCCAGAGAGGAGACGCTGTTCGCCAAGGACTCCTAACAACCCTCAACTGGAAATTCCTCACGTGCTACCTGATAGACGGAAATAGAGAAACGCACTCAGGCTGTCTCCACAGACGCTCAGACGCACTGGCCAGGGCTTACCACGGCGAGATCGGCGTTGTCATCCGGAAGCACGATGACCATGCTCAGCTCCTGCCCCGCGTATGGCAGCTCCAGCACCTGAGCGTGCACCTCATCCGCATAACCCAGGTTAAATTTAGCGAGCTTAAACATCATCTGCACGGTCTTTTTCTCCTAATGAAAAATATGGAATTAAAAGCAGATCACCGAAAAATGAGCAAGGCTTACAAAAAAGGAGATAAATCTCATCTGCAGAACCCCTAGGTCCATGGAAGAGAATTGTTATTTCTGCGCACTATGCTGACAGACGCCAAACCCTCATTATTACATATTAGTATTTTTTTAAAGATTTTATTTTTATTTGACACACACACACAGAGAAAGAAAGAGAGAGACAGCGAGAGAGGGAACACAAGCAGGGGGAGCGGGAGAGGGAGAAGCAGGCTTCCCGCGGAGCAGGGAGCCCGATGCGGGGCTCGATCCCAGGACCCTGGGATCATGACCCGAGCTGAAGGCAGACGCTTAACGACTGAGCCACCCAGGCGCCCCTACATATTAGTATTGAATACCACATGCTCTTGTCCCAGCAGATCAACTATTACCAGGTGGGAGAGAATAAAACTGATGAACTTAGACATAAAACCCTACATTATTTTTGGAAGAAGCTGTGTTTTTCACTTCTGAGAAGATACATTAGAGAAGAGCACTCCGGGGACCTTATGATTAAAGATTATTTATCCAAGTTAAGGGGAGAATTAACTAATATTCAGGTTTGCAGGCTGAAGAATGCGGTTAGAAAAGATGGATAGGCCATAGAGACTTATATTTTTATTCTGAAAAGTTGCTCAATTATATAACCGGCTTCATGGCTTTGGTTTTCTTGGAGAGAGGACCTTGACAAGATTTGTAATGTCCACCATTTTTAAAGCTTGCATCAGATGTATTCTAGACTTTTAAATCTGTGTGCAAGGGGCGCCTGGGTGGCTCAGTCGTTAAGTGTCTGCCTTCAGCTCAGGTCATGATCCCTGGGTCCTGGGATCGAGCCCCGCATCCGGCTCCCTGCTCCGCGGGAAGCCCGCTGCTCCCTCTCCCACTCCCCCTGCTTGTGTTCCCTCTCTCGCTGTTGCTCTCTCTGTGTCAAATAAATAAAATCTTTAAAATAAATAAATAAATAAATCTCTGTGTGATATGCTATCATCAAGTTGATGGAAGCCAAATTTCAAGCTAATTGCTATTGATGCCAACCATCACCATACCCAAAAGTGAAGGGACAAAAGTGTTGTTAAAGTTAGGCTTTAAGTCTAGAGATCTGACGCCTGCATGATGACCACAATTACGAATACTGTAGTGAATACTGGAAATTTGCTAAGAGAGTAGATTTCAGGTGCTCTCATCACAAAAGTAATATGATAACCATGTGAGAAAAGTATATGCTAATCGGCTCGACCAAAGCAATTATTTCTCTATGTGAATTATATCAAATCATCATCTCACACACCTTATATACAGTTATTTAAAAAGATCCAAATATAAAGACAAAGTTAGCCTGAACATCTACTGATGTTTTTTTTTCTTGTGTTCAGAACTGTATGGCTAGGAGTTATTATAAGGCAATCTACAGGCATAGTTGTCACTGACATTATAAGAAGGTGTCTGGGTAAATACAGTGATAGTACAACACAAACATAATTCCAAGGGTGGAAGAAATTTTCTTTCAGTCCAAATAATATGGCCAAAGAGAAGAATCAGTTTGACACAGGATGCAAACACAAAACTATCAATATAAAAATCATGTTAGCTTCTCTCTTCCCCCTCCAATAAAAGATATAGAGGGAGTGTGAAATTCATTGAGAAATATAGTATGAAATACATTATTTTTTCCATTCATTCACAATCTTTCCCAGCACATTACTTTTAAGAAAGTTAGCAGTACACGCAAAAAATATTTCCCTACCTGGTTGATTGTGAAGGGCATCCCCCTTGTGTACTTTCTGTCAAACTGCTCATTCCACTTTCCTTTGAAATAGATGGCATTCACGAGAACCAGCTTAGTCAGTGGATCAACTGTCCCAGCACCGAGAATCTCCGAAATCTTACCTGCCAAGCATATCAGAGAAGTTTATAGCCATGTGGGGAAGAGGGGAGACGAATAAACGTTCTTTTACAACAACACCACTCCTGACATCTGAAGCTTGGCGTGGTTGAACCAGGCTAGAATCCTGTCTTTCTGGAGGCCTGAGGAACAGGGTGATGGGATGTAATGCCGTGCACACACACCATGTGGCATATACACCCTGCTGGTCCCTACACAGCAATCTTGAAGCAGGCAGGTCAACTCTCATTTTGCCCTCAATTTACAGATGTAGAAATTTAGGTCAGAGCATTTGGCTGACATTTCGCCAAGGTCACATAGGTTCCAAGTGGCTGAACTGAGACAAGAGTCTTCCTTCTAATTATAAACTTCCCAACCTTGGTGCCATGATTTTCAACCACGCCGCTACTGGCATTTTCAGCCAGATCATTCTTTGCTGTGGGGAGCGTCCTGTGCATTGTAGGATGTCCCGCCAGTAGCATCTCCCCAGTTGGGACAACCAAAATGTCTTCAACCGTTGGCAAATGTCACCTAGGGGCTGATTCTGGTTGAGAATCATTGCTCCACACCAACCTTCAGATCTCATTTAGGTGAGGAGAAGCTTCCGAAGGATGAAGGAATACACACCTGTAAATGGGTGAGGCCGTCCTCCTGGAGGCAGAGAATGGGGAAGGAATGCATGGGTGCAATAAAGGGACCCAGACTGAGTTCTCCAATGAGACTGGGGACAAGGTGACCCCCAATATCCCCTATGGCTCTGATATTTGGGGGAAACATACTGGCAGTCAATCTGATGAAGAAGAAGTGAGTGATGTAGGGAGGGTGATGTAGGGAGAAGCCTCTGGCTTCCCTGAGTGACCCAGTACTGCTGGATCGACTGGAGAACAAGAGACCACTGCACATACAACGTAGGAAAACGTGAAAGGCTCTGCCCTTCCAACAGCCATTATTTTATTGGCTTTCAGTATAATCGTGGGCCCTGCCACTGCCGGACACACAGCAGGTGCACCCTAAAGCGCGCTAGGTGGGCACAGAAGAAATAAGTGATTTAACGCCCTCCCTACCCCCCACACACACTTCTGGAAGTCTCTCAATTGTGTTAGGTACTTCGAGTGCTTAAAAGCATGCCCTTCTCTGTACTCTGGTCAAGCACTGGCGGAAATATTCCTGGTAAGACAGAGTGTGGTCTGGACAGGGGAGGCCGCAGGCTCCGCGAGAACTGCATTTCCAGAATCTGGGGCAAAGCTCACACTCTGAATGCAAACTCAGCCTCAGCCCCCTGACAGAGGAAGGAGACACCTGCAGACAAAACCAGCTGTCCTCACTACCACAGGGAGATAAGGTGAACTGCTGCCCAGCTTCTCAGTCAGGCCCAGCCTAAACTGAATGTCATTCTGCCCTCAGGGGCAGGCACCCCGACCCCCTCCCCTCAGACAGAAGATTGACGGGCCCCCAGACAGCAAGCCTTGCCTTTTTCAGGGATTTTCCAGCACAGTCCCGAGGGGAGTGGGTCTGAGATCCCTACACCAGGTTCATGGAGTTTTTAAAAAAATCACCACTCAGTGACCTCAGAAACCCGAGAAAAAGAAGCGAATTGCGTTGCTGGCCTAGAAATCCAGCAAACACACACAAACAGGGCCCTGGCTACAGGGCCCCGGAGGCGTCACCTTGGAGGCCACGCCCCCGCGATCTCGGCCGCCCCCCCTTCGAGGAGCGGAGTCTGGCGCTGTGAACGTGCCTCACCCTCCGTCCTCTCCGTCACCCAGTCATTTATGTGCCTCCGGCATTCTTCCGTGTCTTCAGCAAAGGACAGCTCTTCCAGCTCGGCCTCGTAGAACTTCTGGCAGGATTCCCTAAAGGGCTAAGAACACAGGATACCGAGTGTGCCCTCTAAGTTCCCACCAGCGTGAAAACATTTTTTTTTTCCCCTCTGAACCTGTTTCCAGCACGAGCTCTTGCCCGCACGGGGCATCCTGCACTTGAAGACTCATCCGTGCGACTGACAAGAAACGCAGGGCCCGCAGCCGCCAGGCCGCAGCCCGGGGGCTGAAAACGTGACACCGGCCCCGAGGCGGCCCGCGGTCCGCGGCGAGAGGCCGCGCAGGGACCCGGAGCGCTCGCGGGCTTCCAGAAGGCGGACGGGGGCTGGCGGGCATGCGCAGAGCCGCCCCCGGGCCTCCCTGCCGAACGCTTGAGCTCCGCGCTGACTTCCGGGTTGATTTTCTGTCGGCCGGCCTGCCAGCGACTCTGGCTTTGACCCGGTTTTGTATCACCACCACCAACCACAATGTCTGAAATCTGTGAATGAGTGAGAGGCTCCCTAGTGGAACCAGACGATCCCCAGAAATCTTACAGGTCCCGGAGTGGAATGTGATAGGCCTGGTGGCGCTGTCAGGTGGGGAAGGGGCGGAAATCAGGGAAAACAGTGGCGAGGGGTGAGCCTTGGAATGTCAGCTGGGGTCAAGTCAGGAAGTGCCTGTGCCCAATACATGAAAACCCCAAGATAACTCACCTCACAAAAACTTGGTGTCAGATATAATGTGCCTGGCAATTGGCTCCCATCCTCCGCCCATCTCCTGTTCTCAAATATTTTAGCTTCTACAGAAGAGAGAAAATGTAGACAGAAAGAGGAGCCAAGCAACTGAGAAAATGGGAAGGTGGCTCCTTGTGTCCCCAAAACCCCCCAGTGACAATCCTCAAAGACCACGCTGACATCCAAAAGTGAACTTCAGTTAACCGGAAGATTCCTGGGATCCTCAGTGCTCATCCTAGAAGACCCAGAATTATCTCCAGTGATACTCAAGCCCAGAGCAGGCGACCTCTATGGGGTCACACCCAACAGCAGCCAGGACAGGGACATATCTGAATCTCACAGAAAAATCCTTGGAACTGCCAGCCAGAAAGATGGCGGGTTTGCCCAAATCACCTCATTAATCTGAGGTAGCAATACTCTGCATGGTGTGCAACATACGTTTTTGGCCCTCACTCGTTGCGTGATGGCAGGCTTTTACTGGACTGGGGACCCTGAGAATTACATGCTTCAGTAGACAGGAAGTGCACAGATTTAAAACCTCAGCTTTATGGCCCAATTTTAACTTTCAAAAGACTACTCTGTCAGTAGTGTGGAAGAACCTGGCTGGACCTGGAGAGATCCATCAGGACAGAATTAAAATAATGGTGCAGAAGATCCAGTGAGAGTGTGGACCGAGGCAGTGGTGACGGTGATTCAGAAGAGGGGACAAATTTAAGAGGACTTGAGAGACCGGCTCTGCAGGAACCGCCCAACAACCAGAGGTGAGCCTGGGGACAGCCGTGTACACACACGGACGATGTGGTCACTGAGGCACAGGGGACCAAGGGGGAGAAGCAGGTCTGGGTGCAGGAAGAAGGACATACTGAGATTGATATCTGGGAGGGATCTATGAAAAACAACTTTAAGGACGCCTGAGTGGCTCAGTCAGTTAAGCGTCTGTCTTGGGCTCAGGTCATGATCTCAGGGTCCTAGGATTGAGCCCCACATCCGGCTCCCTGCTTGGCGGGGAATCTGCTTCTCCCTCTCCCTCTGGCCCTCCTCCCCACTTGTGCGCTCTCTCTCTCTCTGTCTCAAAAAAAATCTTAAAAAAAAAAAAAAACCCAGCTTTAAAAAGGACATAATTCAGAGGAAATCATAAAATTCAAAATCATAATTACAGAAGTACAACTCTAAGCACATTTTTAAGGCAACAGAATTATACTTTATCTCTGTTCTTCTGCAGTTGCTACCTTATTTGCCATTTTCTTAACATCCATGCGTGAGTACAACTTACAGGAAGGAAATCACATGTCTTCTCTCCAAAGAGTCTGTTGGCAGTTCTGAGCAAGTACTGAGTGCAAGATTTGTTAACCTCCGTGAGAAGTGACCAGAAACCTTGGTGAATATCTCTGTCTCTGTTCAAACAAAGCGCCTGGTAACAGACAAGGACACGGACTTGTAACATTGCCATCTTGCTCCCACAAAGAGCTATCTGCAACGACCCCTGTGCTGAAAATCACAAAGGATCCCATCTTGAAAGGCTTTTGGTTTAACCCTCCCACAGCGCCTTTCCACGGGACACTGCTGACATTTGGGGCCACTTTGCGGCTGGGGCTAGTCTGTGCCTTCTAAGACATTTTGCAGCATTTCTGGCCTCTGCCCACTAGATGTCAGTAGCACCACTTAGACAACCGAGCTGTGGGGACAGTGGCAAATGTCGCCCCCAGGTGTAAACACACTTAGAAAGGCAGGTATGAAACTCAGGAGAGAGACAGAACAGAGCAAAGAGGTAGCTGGAATGAATCTAACACAACCCAGGGAATACGAGAATGAGCAGAAATCAACAGAAAATACTTCAACAGCAATTTCATGTAAGTTCTGCAGACCAGACTGGGACTTCCATGTCAAGTCAGAGTGGAAATTAAGGTTGTTCCTCTGTCTCCCAATGGCCCCAGTCCAAAGCCTCCCTCCTCCAGCGAGCTAGAAGAAACCACCGCCCCCCCCAGCTGCCATGCCCAGAGGCACCTCCAGAGGGCACCCACGCGCCCCTGCTATCGATGGGAAGGTCATGTGCATTGGCAATGTTCTGGGACACTCACAAGACTGTCAAAGAAACTTAAGATGACAAAGAGGTTAAAGACAACTTCCCTAAAGTATTTGCCACTCTTTCATTTGTAGCTCAGGTCCCACAGAACCCGTTTCAGATCAATCAGATTATACATTCCCTCTCAATAATTCCAGAGACCGAAGTCCACATCTGTGCTGCTTTCTTCTAGTGCATAATCACACACTAGAAAGAACCCATTTAACAGCAAGTTCATTCAAACAGCTGCATTTCAACTTGATATATAACGTTAGCCAAAACTTAAAATGTAACAAAGGTGAAATCTGGGGACTTCTTGTGGGACAGAATGCTAGCATGCATACCTGGGACATCTGGGTGGCGGTGTTTCCTTTGGCCCCCATGAAGACCATGGCCAGGGCAGAAGAGATGCTCAGAGGGGAAAAGAACACATTTCGGGAGCTGTCCTCTTCACCCAACATTTTTAATAAGTTGATGGCAAACCTGCCATTTGCTTCATGGAGATCCTCCATCAGGGAAGGTCTGTATGGAAAGCACAGCGTGGAAGCACATTAGCCACGCCCGCCGTCACGTCATCTGGCCATTAGCACCCCTGTCAGTGGACACCGGGGGTGCTCAGAAGAATAAATGCTCCCCCCACCAGACACCCACGTTGAATCTCTCAAACCTCTGTTATATTGCAAGGCATTAGGGACCTTGCAGATGTGACTGACTGAATTAAGGATCTTGAGATGGGGAGATTTCCTGCAGTATCCAGCTGGGCTCAGTGTAATCACTGGGTCCTTATAAGAGGAAGGCAGGAGGGTCAGAGAAGGAGATGTGACAACAGAAGGAAAGGTCAAAATGATGCAAGGCCATGGACCAAGGAATGCAGGGAGCCTCTGGGAGCTGCAAAAGGCAAGGAAACAGATTCTGCCCTAAAGCCTCCTAAAAAACATGCAACTCTGCACACCTATTTTGGACTTCTGACCTCCAGAACTATAAGATAATACATTTTTACTGTGTTTGGGCCTCAATTTGCAGTAAGGTGTTACAGCAGCAACAGGAAACTAAGACACTGGTTTCCCGGAGCCTCTTTGCTGCTCCAGTTGAAAACATTCTAGAAAATAAAAGGACAAATAGTCACCCATAATCCCATGACCCTGCAAGCTATCCTTTTTTTTCTCTATTTGCATATATATTTTTAACTCAAAAATTTTAAAGCTACACAAGAAAAACAGATTCCAGTTTGGAAAATCAGCAAATAAGCAATACCAAAAGTACTGGAATCTTCACCTAGAATAAGGGTCATCATGCATATGTTCATTTTTATCAACCAGCTGCATGGATTGCAGTGGATCATCACGTTATATTTCTTCTTTCAGTTTCACTGAAGACTAGCCAGGCCTCGCGGGGTGGGGGGGGGGGGGGGGCGGGCCTCTCCAACAGTTGAAAGCTTCTTCCTGAGATATTTTTTTCAAGAGAAGACATAAGATGTCTCTGATTTAGGAAGAAAAAAAAAGGTGTGATGTCAAACAAACAAGTATAAAGGCTGCACTCTAAATACAGATTCTCCAACAGCTCCAACCAGTGCAAATTCGGGTTTAAAAGAAATGACTTAAAACATCAACCAAGGGGCGCCTGGGGGGCTCGGTATTTCCCCTGCTCATGCTCTCTCTCTCTCTAATAAATAAATGGGTAAATCTTTTAAAAATAAATAAACAAACATTAACCAAGAGAATACAATGGTGACAAAGCTTGCACAGCAGGATGCTATACTTGACAGGTTATTTGTTAGAGGACAAAAATGAAAGTTTCTCACTGTCCTCACCCGGAGAAGCCTCTCCAGAGCATTCCGCTGCAGGGCTTGAATCCAAGGGCTGCAGGTGTGGGAGAGCCGATGCGTCTGCAGCGGACACGTCCCACGAGAGAGCGCAGCATCCAGCCTGCCTGCAGGCCACCTCCGGCCCCAAATTTCCTCGCCTTGCATTGGAAGACTTTTCAGAAAAGAAACAACTAGGAGCCAGGGGGAAACGCAAACTGCACGGCACTCGGCCTACCACAAGGTGGCACCAAAGAGACCCAGCGGAAGAGAGAATTCACTAACCTGGAGGTGAGGGACACACAGGCATCTGGATTTGATCCTACCTGAGCCTAAGTGTAGATATCACATCAATTCCAACTTTACATTTTAACTGCTCTTAATGTCAAATGCCTACTTCTGCTTTCTTCTACCTTTCCTCTTCCTTCAATTCATTTCCACATGGGCAGGTGCTGGTCAGTAGCACGGCATTTCCCACCAGCGTCTGCCCCCTAGCAAGGACACCCTGGCACACACTCGCCACTCTGGCACCTCGGGGGTGTGTCCCAAGTCACACTCGTGAAGACACAGGAGCTGGAACAGGATAACCAATGACTCCCTTTCCCCCACTTCTTCTTGGTGCCCCAATCTCGTGTACATTAAGCTTTTGAGAGGGTTGTACTTGACACAAAGTGGAACTTGCCCAATAAATCTAAAAAGAAATGAATTTCGGGGCGCCTGGGTGGCTCAGTCGGTTAAGCGTCTGCCTTCCGCTCAGGTCATGATCCCAGGGTCCTGGCCACGTGCGTCATGCTCCCTGCTCAGCGGGGAGTCTGCTTCTCCTTCTCCCTCCACCTCCCCCCTGCTCGTGCTCTCTCTCGCTTTGTCTGGCTAGCTCTATCTCAAATAAATAAATAAAATCTTAAAATAAATAAAATAAAAATAAAAAGGACTGCATTTCAATTTAATACAAAACAATACGTCTGGGTACCAGTGCACCATTCCACTGTGTCATAAAAACACAACAATGTGGAAAGGTTTGATTTCCAGCCTATAAAATGAATTGGCATTACACTAGTTTTTCTTTTACCGGTGAATGAGGTCAGGACAATGAAAGCCTGTCCTCGGGTCTCACGGGAAGAGCAGCGGAGTCTTGAGGCAGAAGCCTTGCGCTTCCAAGGATAAGACACTGCTCTCCTCCTGGGGCCCCAGAAAGCCTGTGATCTTCCCGCTCCACTCCGCCTTCCCACAGACACCTCCGGAAGTGAACTTATACAAAGAGCATTTATTATAGAACTTTCCTTATATAGGTTAGAGAAAAAATGAACAATAAAGGCCATAATTCCTGACGGGGCACTCCCACCCGAGGGAGACACACAAACACAAGTGTGTGGTTTCAAGCCAGCCCCACCCTCTGTAACCGGATAATTTACAAAGTGCTAAGGAAGCCCCCAGAGGAACGGAATAAATTCTCTTTAGAAGCTCAGGAGAAGGTGAGGGGCGAGCTGGCTCTCACGCATTGGGCAGGAGTGTGTGTGAGGCGGTGAAAGGGGAGGTGGTGAGTGCCGCGGGGGCAGTGGCAGGATTGGCAGGAGAGAGACCGACCACCGACCGTGGCAGGTGGCGCAGGTCTGTGTGGGGCGGAGGGGCTGGGTCTCTACGGTTGGGTGACACGGGGTGCACTTGGACAAGAAGTCTGAACTTGAGCCATGGTCCGGAAAGGCAGGTATGGTTTTTAAACAAAATGTTCTATAGGAGCACAGTCTAGGGTTTTAGGGAACGCAGTGGCTCTCCACGAAGCCTGGAAAAAGGCCAGGGAGCCCGCTGGCCGCCATAGCTCGGCAGCTGCCAGACAGGGAAGCAGGAACCGAGTGCAAGGTGGCACCCCGGCGGCGGGGTGACCCATCACAGGAGGGACAGGGAGCAGGGGTAGCCAGGGAGGACGTGGAGGCTGGTTAAAAACAAAACACCAGGCCCCAAAAACAAAACACCAGATGGAGTTGCTTAAGTTCAGCCCCAGATGCAGAAACTTAACTGAATGACAGTTTCGGCTCTCCCCGAAATGGAATCTTAAACCAGTCAATCAGGAACCGCCTGACCAACCCTAGTGAGGTCAACCGCCAGCCAGACCCCTGCCATCCACCAAAGGGAAATAACTTTGCAACAACCAACCCTCTGGCCAGTATAGCTTCCTTGTTACCACTCCCTTCTGCTTAGAAGTCTTTGCTTCTGTACAGCTCCTCGGAGTTCCTTTCTGCCTGCTGGACTGGATGCTGTCCCATTCGAATTCATCTGTGCTGCGATGAACTGAACTTTTTAATATGCCTCAGTTCACTTCTCAACAGACTCCTAGCTCACTGATGTTTGGGGCGGGCGTGAGCCACTGGAAGTTTCTATGAGGAGCCAGATGGAATGAGGAAGGTGACACATTCCATTTGAGATGTGCAGACTATGGTATGGTCCCTGGGTCCCTGTAACAAGGCAGCCAAGCGATGTTTGGAAATACAGGCAGGTTACCGAGTCGGGCACAAGTCCCAGAGCAAGAGATTGGGGGCCCTTAGCACCCAGACTGCGGGAGATCCTAGGCAAACGGGATGAAATTACAAGGTAGAGAGAGGCGTAAGAAGAGAAACTCACCTAGTTTTTAAGAATTCCCGGTATTTGCAGGTAGGAAGAGGAAGAAGACAAGGGGAGGAAGCCCGGGGCAGCCTGAGGCTGGAGGAGGAGGACTGGCGGGCAGCACGGGCGGCGGCAAGCAGCAGGGGCCCCCGAAACAGCCAGGCCAAGGAGCGGGAGCAGGAGCTGAAGAGAATCTGGGAAGTGGGGAGTCCATCAAATTAATTACTGTGGCTGCGGACGAGGTGGAAACAGGCAAGGAAGCATTTTCTCAAGCGGAGGAAAAGCAGCCAATGAGGAGCGGGTGAAAGATGTGAAAGAAAGAATAAAGAAAGAAAAGCAGAGAATATGGACGAAAAACAGGATACAGGAAGTAAGGGGAAGCCTGGGAGGGAGGGAGGAGGCAGAGGGAGGGGCCTCGGAGCCTACCGGCCTCCCCGCGGGAGGGGGCGCTGACCCAGCACCTCCCCGGAACTTGCCCAAGGCGCCCTGGAAATTCCAGGCGAGGCTGCTCCGGGCGCCCCGGTCTCCCTGCTGCACCCCGCGGCTGCTCCCACGCACCCTCCCCAGAGCTTCCGCCCGGCCGTCTCCGGCCACAGCACACCCCGGGCCTGGGTGACCGGCCTCTCCCTCCGGCCGGCAGATCGCGGCGCGGTGGCGTCGGCCGGCCGCCGTGTCCCTCCCACTCGGGGGAACCCCCTCCGCCCCAGGGCGGGTCTGCGCGCCGCGCTCCTGCGCCGGCTGCCTCGGCTGACCCCGCCTACCCGCCGCTCCGAGCCCCCCACGGCCGCCCCGCCGCTGTCCGGTCCGATCACCCCCCCCCCCAGCCAACAGCCTCCCCCCACCCCGTCCTCTCGCCCTCCTTGTCGCCGCTCTGCGTCCGCCTCCTGCCGGCCTCCCTCCCCGCCCGTGTCCCGCGCGCCGCCGCGCTGCCGGCAGGGGACGCCCGCCCCGGGAAGCTGGCGACCCGCGCGCTTCCCAGCCCCGGTACCCAGGAGATTCCTGCTCCGGCGGCGGCGGCGGCGGCGGCGGCGGCTGTTCCTCCAGCTTGCTGCCTGCTTCCCCACAGCTGCGGTCCCGGGCGAGGCTTCCGGCGGCTGACTCAGAGCCGTCCGGGATCGCTCGGCAGCCCTACGTGTCCGCGGGAGGAGCCCGAGCCTCCCCCGCAGTCCTCCTGACCCGGCCTGCGTGCGCGTGGCGCGTGGCTTCGTGGGGGAGGCTGGGGCCGCGGACCTGTGAGGGTGTCGGCGGAATGTCCCCGCAGGCGACATGGTTTGTTTTCCTGGGTTAGGGCGCGCAGTGTTCGTGTTTGGTGTGTGTGTGTGTGCAAGAGCGGTTTCAAAATTGGACGTCACTTTGGAAATTAACTAAAAGCAAGAGCAGAGGTTCAAGGCTCTTAAAGCCAGTGGCTTCCGAGCTGTTTTGGTAGGACACCCATCCAGACGATTGTTTAGCGCGATCTCTGGTATCAATATTCATATTTAGATGTGCTAACATGCTAAATACTAATATATGATAAACGCTATAAAAACATAAAAATTTCCAAGAATGAGAAAAAATGGATTAGAAATACACATTTTTTGCACTCAATTATTTCAAAACTTAATGAGATCAACGTGATGGAATATGTTTGCTTTAACCTTAATTTAACGCTTTGAAATACAGTAATTTAAAGACCTGTTTTTAAGCGGTTTATTTCTAAACTTGGATTGATAGCTGTCACAAGGAAATGCTTCCCAAGAAATAGGATAATTAAAATAGAATAAAGTCATCATCGTTGGTTCTACTGACTAAACCCTGACACTTGATTTTCATTCACATCCTAACTGTACAAAGATTTCTGGTTGAAATCTAAATACTCAAAATCTAGTTATCCTCTTGAAAATTATTGGCTTTTGCAAACCCAGATTTCTCAATGTGTGCTTTCAGTTTGAACAGTTAGAAATCCACCAAATCTTTTCTTTTTGGAAGATTTTTGTGAAGTTTAAGAAAATTATATTTGCAAGTTTTTTAAGTGCCCGTATGTGAGAGTTTTAACATCTTTTTCTAGTAATGAAATCATACGAGGATGGAAAAACATGCCAGTGGATGTTCTCAAATGATCACTTTACAATCCTTCAAAGGCAGTTGATTTCACATTCATAGATAAAAAACGCACCTTTACCTGAAGGCAATCAGTCAACGGGGGCATTTAAAAAAAAAATACTTGCTAGGGGAGCTACCAATATCAGCCACTTAGCATCACAGAAAAGGTCGGTGCATTTGGAACACTAGTCTTTTAAAAAGAAAATAATAATAATTAACTAATATAACTTAATTAACTAACTGATAATTAATTAACCTCACACAGGTGCCCTGTGTTGTCACTGCTGCTCAAAAGCCCTTACTTTCTAGGAAGAAGTTGCTATGGTTGAGGTCGAAGAGGTTGCTGCCTGTGTTCTCCTCTAGGATTTTGATGGATTCCTGTCTCACATTTCGGTCTTTCATCCATTTTGAGTTTATTTTTGTGTGTGGTGTAAGGAAATGGTCCAGTTTCATTCAGCCGCAGCAACTTCCTCCTAGAAACATCGCCAAAGGCAAGGGAAGCAAGGGCAAAAATGAACTCTTGGGACTTCATCAAGATAAAAGGCTTTAGCACAGCAAAGGAAATAGTCAACAAAACCAAAAGGCAACTGACAGAATGGGAGAAGGTATTTGCAAATGACATATCAGATAAAGGGCTAGTATCCAAAATCTCTAAAGAACTTATCAAACTCAGGTGCCTGGGTGGCTCAGATGGTTAAGTGTCTGCCTTCGGCTCAGGTCGTGATCCCAGGGTCCTGGGATCAAGTCCTGAATCGGGCTCCCTGCTCAGCGGGGAGGCTGCTTCTCCCTCTGCCTCTCTCTCTCTCTCTCTCTCTCTCTCTCTCTCTCTCTCTCTCTCTCGGTCCCTTATGAATAAATAAAATCTTTAAAAAAATGAACTTATCAAACTCAACACCCAGAGAACAAATAATCCAATCAAGAAATGGGCAGAAGACAGGAACAGCCATTTTTCCAAAGAAGACATCCAAATGGCCAACAGACACATGAAAAAGTGCTCAACATCGCTCAGCATCAGGGAAATCCAAATCAAAACCTCAGTGAGGTATCACCTCACACCAGTCAGAATGGCTAAAATTAACAAGTCAGGAAACGACAGATATTGGTGAGGATGTGGAGAAAGGAGGGTTCCCCTCCTACACTGTTGGTGGGAATGCAAGCTGGTGCAGCCACTCTGGAAAACGGTATGGAGGTTCCTCAAAAAGCTGAAATAGAGCTACCCTACGACCCAGCAACTGCACTACTGGGTATTTACCCCAAAGATGCAAATGTAATGATCCGAAGGGGTATGGGCACCCCAATGTTTACAGCAGCAATGTCCACAATAGCCAAACTATGGAAAGAGACAAGATGTCCATCAACAGATGAATGGATAAAGAAGATGTGGTATATGTATATACAATGGAATATTATGCAGGCACCAAAAGAAAAAAGAAACCTTGCCATTTGCAACGACGTGGGAGGAACTAAAGGGTGTTATGCTGAGTGAAATAAGTCAATCAGAGAAAGACATGTATCATATGATCTCACTGATATGAGGAATTCTTAATCTCAGGAAACAAACTGAGGGTTGATGGAGTGGTGGGGGGTGGGAGGGATGGGGTGGCTTGGTGATAGACACTGGGGTGGGTATGTGCTATGGTGAGCGCTGTGAATTGTGTAAAACTGTTGAATCACAGATCTGTACCTCTGAAACAAATAATACAATATATGTTTAAAAGAGAGAGAGAGAGAAGATAGTAGGAAGGGAAAAATGAAGGGGGGGGAATCGGAGGGGGAGACGAACCATGAGAGACTATGGACTCTGAAAAACAAACTGAGGGTTCTAGAGGGGAGGGGGTGGGGGGACGGGTTAGCCTCGTGATGGGTATTAAAGAGGGCACGTACTGCATGGAGCACTGGGTGTTATATGCAAACAATGAGTCATGGAACACTACATCAAAAACTAATGATGTAATGTATGGTGATTAACATACCATAATAAAATTAAATTAAAAAAAAAAAAAGAAAAGCCCTTACTTTAGGAAAAGCAGAGTAGGTACAAAGGAATCTGAATGAGAACAAGAGGTGAGTTAAAAGGCCCAATTAGTCCGAAAGTCTGTAAATGCAATAGAGGAATCCTGGGAGGGGAAATAGGCGAGCTCTGTGGGGAGCAGTAGTCCTCTGCTCTGACATCTTTTCTAACTATTCACAAAATTAACATTTTACCAGTCAGAGCATCCTAACATAGTCACAATGAGTCATCTGAAAACAATCACAAAAATTCAGTACATGTAAACATATTTGATTTCCATATGTCAAAAAGGTGCCATAAAATTAAAAGATGAATGACAAGAAAATATTTGAAAAAAATCTTTAAATGTCACTTAAATAGCTCAAAAGAAAAGTTGATTTAAAAAACAGACCACAGTAGAAACACGTGCAAAGGGCATTAGCAAATTTGCAACAAAGAAAAGCAATGGCTATTGAAACTAACGTAACAGAGTGTGTCAACTATACTCACATTTAAAAATTAACAGTTTAAGAAAGGAAATTAAAAGAAAAGCAATGGCTAATCATTATATGAAAAAGTGTTAACCTCAAAAAATAATAAATATTTTTTAGTCTATACTATGTGCTAGATCCCATACCAGAGCTTCTCTTGCAAGACTTCATTTAACCTGGACAACTGTGTGAGGTGGGTGCTGCAAATATCTAGGAAAAACATTGAACCTTAGTTCTCTAAGTTTCTGGTGCCCGAGGTTGCACTACTATAAGCAACGGAGGATTGGAAACCAGGTCTGTGTGACCCTGAAGTTCGCTGTTTTAATCCCTATGCTACACCATGGCCTCCCCAAAAGAAAGAAGTGGTGGAGAGCACATTAAAGTTATCCTTTTAAAACAAAAAAGGAGGGGGGGGGAGAGAGGGGAGGGGAGGGGAGAGGAGAGGGGAGGAGAGAGGAGAGGGGAGGGGAGGAGAGAAGAAAGATGGGTGGAATAAGAAATAAGAAAAGAAATTGCCATGAAATCAAAAATTACATTTCAAGGAATTTCACTGAGAATCAAACACAAACATGGATTAAATATTATGTGGAGTGATGACCACCTCATCTTTTATGTCGTGTGCACAGAGAAAATCCACAAATGCCCAACAACCAAGAACAGGTCAGATTCTATCACACCCGTGATAGGAAGCTAATGTAAATATTAGTAGAACAAGGCAATATTGCCACGGGAGCATGGGCTATTAAGTGTAAATTAGAAATAAAGTTACGTGTGAGCATAATCTATAGATAGGTTAGAAGGAAATAAATTCTGACCATCAAGAGTTTCTGAGAGACAGGTAATGTTTATGTTATTTATGTTTTTTCTGAGGGCTTTTTAGTTTTTTCCTTTTATGAAATTAATGTGCACACAATTAGCTGAAAAATCAGATAATGCTTGAGGAGATACTTAAAAAGAACGGGTTCCTACCCACTCCTCCCACCTCCCCAGAAGCAGTCACTCTTTCTCCTCGTATCTGCCTCCAGATTTCCAAATAACATGGCTGTATTACCCTTTTTGACCTAACAATTTTAGACATTATCTCTTGCCTTCCTAATGTAGAGGCTGAGGATTCGGTCTTCTCACGCCACTCACACCATCTCACTCGCCCTAGGTGTTAACCTGATTACAACTAAATAGTATTCATTACTGAGTTAACAAGTGTACTATGAATGCATTCATTTTTTCTTACACTACCATTTGTCCTTATGTTCCTACTGCCTTCTTCCCCATTTCTTCAGTTTCCTGGGTCCTGAGGGCAAATGTGTCCCCAAATGTTCTACAGATCAGGAAAACCTTGTCAATATCCTTTCGCATGCGTTCTCGCACATGAGAAACCCATCAATCCCGTTTTCCCTCTCCTAGCCTGCCACCCTGCTGGTAAGGGCAAGGTTCTTTAAAGTTTGTGGGATTTTCCTTCCCACAGTGTAATTTCACAAGCAGGGAACAACTACTCTTATACCTACTGTTATACCTTAGTTAACAGGCAGTTTATTATTTGTCAATCGAGTAAAAATAATTTTTTTCTAGAACGTTAAAGCACGCTGCTTAAACAGCAAATAAGTTATTTTTTTTCTTAAATGTTTAGGCATTGATTACACAACCTGTCAGATTTTTTAAAAGCTTTAAACACCTTTAAAGACACACTTAGAAAGTTCACAAACACACCTTTGCAAACATTTGAACTTCCATAAATCCAATAAATCAAGACTTACAAGTCTAGTGAGTTAGACTCTCCTAAGACTCAAGCCTGTTAAAAAAAAATACACAAAATAGAAGAGTGATTGTAAGGCTTTTCCTACTAATCTCATTCTTACTCATCTGAAGTTTCTAGTATCATCCTTTTCCCTTTCTTGTTTGTTTGAAAAGTATTGTGTTTAATGCTCTCTGTTTGTCAGTCTCTGAGAGTATTACAGTTGTCTTCTTTTATAATATTTAAGGATTTATAATTTCCTAGAACACAGACACAGAGGATTTGTTTCACTGCAAGCTAGTGTGAGATATTACGAATGGAGGCAAAATGTTTCATAGAGATATGATAAAATGTTACATATATTACAATTTCCTGTCTTTGGAGCTAAGGCATTTTTTTTTTTTTATCCTACAATACTGAGCCAAGATTTAACACAGAAAACACATTTTCTTATACTCATTTATACACTGTTCATGTCAGATCTAGTCTTTCCTTTTATTAGAATATCAAAAAATAACCTAGAGTATATAATCAATCTCTGAAATTAGAATAACAGGGGCACTTGGGTCGCTCTGGCGATTAAGCATCTGCCTTTGGCTCAGGTCGTAATCTCAGGGTCTTGTGATGGAGCCCAGTGTCCAGAGCCTTGGAGCTCCCTGCTCAGTGGGGGGTATGCTTCTCCCTCTCCCTTTTCCCCTCCCCCCGCTCATGCTCCCTCGCTCATGCTCTCTCTCAAATAAATAAACAAAATCTTTGCAAAAAAGAAATTTGTTCTTCTGTTTGATAAGATTTGTAAAAGCAGGGGTGTTAGTATGACTACACTTTTACACAATAATTATTTTTAATAAAATGTTTATTTTTGAAAAGTTTTAGATTCAAAGAAAAGTTGCAAAGATCATCCAGGGAATTCTGGATACTCCTAACACCTTTTCCCCAGTGCTAACATCTAACATTATCTTTATACATTTGTTCAAACTAAGAATCCATACATCACCTTTGTAAAGATTTTTCTTCACTCAATGAGGCATGTAAAATAGAAGTGACAATGATAATACAGTGACCAAGTAGTTCAAACAATTGTAAGGCATTCAATTGAATAACATAATACTTCTGAAATGTAAATAAGTCACATTAAGACAAAATGTTAAGTAATAAAAATAAAATTTGCCATTCTCTCCAGCTAGGTAGGTATGATAAAGTCACTCGAATGCATTATTTCAAGGTTTATTTGCTAACATTTAAATGTGAAAAAGATACAAGCTGCAAACTGGTTTTTATTATAATTGTGTTTTTCCATCTTTTGGTGCACTTTTCACAGAAGAAGATGGTCTCGTTTGATGAGAGAGATACATGGTCTAGGGGGAGCAGAATCTCCCGTAAAAGAGAATGTTACCAGTTTTGTTGTGCCTGATGAAGAAGAGGAACGGGTGGTTTGCATTAAATTCAATGGAGGGGAGTAGAGTTCGAAGGCTCACCTCACTCCCAGTACCAGCTGCAGCCTCTGTACCTTGTTCATTTATTTCTACAAAAGACTTGTGGAAAACATTGGACAGAAATAAGTTTCTCTCCATAGACATTCCTGAGAAATCAGCTCTGCTCTGGTTAAAGGCATCGCTCATCCCCATATTGCTCAGGGTTGACTTGAGATCGTAAGTCTCTTCCAGCCTGAACTTGGGGAGCTGCACCTGCACCTGATATAATTCCATCATGTCTGCACTGGTCCACTCACTCAGCTTCTCGTAGGTGATGGCCTTTTCCAGCTGCAGGTGTGCAACAAGGAGGAAAGAGTCAGTAATTCCAGAGTGGAGTGAGAAATAGTGGTTGGGTGAGACCTCAAGATATTACATACATGAATTACCATCACTCCCATTACCCAGGGTAACAGAGCACACACATTTGGAAATTCTTTGTGTAATGAGATTCCTCACACTGTTGACCTACAGAATCTTTGTTTTGCAACTGAATAGTTGCCAGGATACAGGAGAATTAAACCTTGATTCAAACTGGCATGCTTCTATGCCAACGTGCAAAACATCACCTACACACGGAAATGAGTCAACATAAATATGCATTTAGGTGCTGTCTGCACAAAAGCATAAACTTTAGAATAAATTATGTGCCGGGGTCCAAAAAGTATCTGTTATATTAACATGGGACACAGCTCTTTGAAAACAAAATCTGAGATAAAATAAAATGTCTATATAATCACAATATGAAATTAGTAACTATAAGCTATGCCAAAAAAAAAAGCGAAGGAAAAGTAAAGAAAGGAAAATCTCCAAATCTTAAGAGTAATGCCTATCTTTTAGTATAGTTTTTGAGAATATTTTTCTCCTCTTTATATTTTAAATTTTTTAAATAATAAATATATGTGGATGTATACACCCATATGCATAAGTATATATGAGAAAAAATGTGCTTGTTTTTTTTAATAACACGTTTGTTTCAAGACGCATGCTTTTGCTACTTTGAGAGTTTTCTAGACCCAAGTATTGCTGTCAATGACATACTTGTAGATGGTGTACATTAGTAATCTGACAACATATTCAGCTCAGGACCCTGCACTTTTAGGAAGAAAGGCTTATCTTTTTTTTTTTAATTTTTTATTGTTATGTTAATCTCCATATATTACATCATTAGTTTTTGATGTAGTGTTCCATGATTCATTGTTTGTGCATAACACCCAGTGCTCCATGCAGAATGTGCCCTCTTTAATACCCATCACCAGGCTAACCCATCCCCCTACCCTCCTCCCCTCTAGAAACCTCAGTTTGTTTTTCAGAGTCCATCATCTCTCCTGGTTCGTCTCCCCCTCTGACTTACTCCCCTTCATTCTTCCTCTCCTGCTATCTTCTTCTTTTTCTTTTTTCTTAAAATATGTTGTGTTATTTGTTTCAGAAGTACAGATCTGTGATTCAACAGTCTTGCACAATTCACAGCGCTCACCGCTTATCTTATAAGGGTGTGACGCTAATAGTTTAGTGTCCACCATTTGTCTTACTTTTACCATTCTTTCCAGTTTCACAAATTTTATGATACCATTTGGAAATCTATTCTACATTCTAGCAGGGCTATGGAAACTTAGAAGTATAAAGAATCTGGAACACATGAAAAGTTATGCACAGTGCAAAGAAAGCCAGGCCACCCATTGCATGAGAAACTAATGTTCAATTTAAATATGCAAGTTGCTCAAAAACATGGTGTGACTGAAGTTATATCAGGATTCATAGAAATGTAGCTGATAAGCAAGTAATGAAGGTAGTACTGATACAGCCTTTTTCTCCTGAAGACTTCATTTAATTAAAATGGATTTTTTCTCACGTTTTGGAAGTCAGAGTCTTGTTTAAAAAAATGTATATCTCAAGCTAGATTAATGCAAATGATTAAAAAATTAACCTCCAATTAGGTAAGCCCTACGAGATGGAGAAGAAAGGCCTAGACTGAGGTCAGCTCCGTGACTGGCAAAGAATATACGTATCCATTGCTCCTGTGGCTGTTTGCTTAGCTACCCCATGCTAGAGCTTCTAGATTACTTAAACTTTCTGAGGAATAGTGATACCCAACTTACAGAGTTTTATAAAATTTAAATGATACTGTGAAGGTAAAGTCCCGAGGGCTCAAGGTATGTTGGTTGTCTTCCTCTATAGGAATCAAAGAACAAACAGGAGGACCATGTCTTATGTTTCTCCCCAGAGGAGTAAACACCAGAACCACCTTCTCAGCAAACAGACAGTACCTGATCCAGCCCATCGATATCTTCTGGCAGCAGTATGAGCAGGCTGAGGTCACGGCTCTCATAGTAGAGTTGAAGGCCCATGGCTTGTGGCTTTTCAATGTGAAAAACTTGGAGTTTTTCTTTCATGGACATCATTAGCACTGGTTTGCTTGTACTCTATGGGAAGGAAGTAGCAAAATCACTGAGGAAATGTTCCACCAAATCCTTAATTTTGTTTTACCGTAATCAGTTCCCAGTAGTCTGGGACACTGGCAAAATTGGTGATTCTCTGCAAAATGCTGAATGAAGTTATGCAGACCTTGCTTTCTGAAATAGGTGTTGTACTGGATAACATTATCAATAAGTGATGTGGAAGTTTCTTCTCATAATGCTATCGTGGCAACCTCTATAAATCATAGCAAGCTGGATCCCACTGAACACTTTAAAAAGTATCTAATCTTATGCAAACTATGCCAAGGTCAATGAATGATTCAGAAACTGAATAAGGTGTATTTCACATGAAAACATTTGAGAAAGTATTTTAGTATCATAAACACTGACATTTACTAAGAGAATAAAAAGACAATAGGCTAGGAGGAAATACTTCCAAAACACATATCTGATAAAGGACTGGTGTCAAAATATATAACGAACTTTTAAAAACTCAGTGATAATAAAAGAACCCAATTTTAAAAATGGGTAAAAGATATGATACCTCACCAAAGGAAGACATGCAGGATATGAAGAGATGCTCAATCATACGTCATTAGGGAATTGCAAATTAGAACAATGAGATAGCACTACAGACCTTTTGGCATGGCTGAAAGTCCAAAACACTGACAATATCAACTGCTGGCAAGGGTGTGGGGCAACAGGAACTGTTGTTCCCTGACGATGGGAATGCAAAGTGGAAGCCACTTCCGGAGACAGTTTGACAGGTTCTTACAAAGCTAAACGTAGTATTACCATATGATCCAGCAAGTGTGCTCCTGAGTATTTACCAGAATGAGTTAAAAACGTATGTCCACACAAAATCTTGCACATAGATATTTATAGCACCTTTGTTCATAATTGCCAAAAATTGGAAGCAGCCAAGATGTCCTTCAATAGGTGAATGGCTAAACAAACTGCCATATGTCCAGATAATGGACTATTATTCAACAGTAAAGTAAAATGACCTATCAAGCCAGGGAAAGACAGGGAGAAAGCTTATATCTATGGCCTATTGCTTAGTGGAAGAAGCCCATCTGAAAAGTCTATGTACTATACAGTTCCAACTACATGATGCTCCAGAAAAAGCAAAACTATAGAGACAGTAAAAAGATCAGTGGTTGCCAGGTATTTAGGAGGCGGGATGAATGGGTGGAGTACCGCACATTTTTTAGGGCAGTTAAACTATTCCACATGATACCTGAATGGCGGGTACATGACTATGCATTAGTCAAAGCCCGTAGAACTATACAAGACCAAAAGGGAACCCTAGTGAACTATAGACTTCAACTAATAAAAATGTATCAATATTGGCTCAGTAAGTGTAACAAAGGCACCACATTAATGCAAAATGTTAATAATAAGGGAAACTATGTGGGGGGCGGTATATGGGAACTCTACTTTCCTCTCGTTTTTGCTGCAAACCTAAAAATGCTCTTTAAAGAGTTTATTTATAGTGGAGCCAATGGTAATACAAAAACAAAGCCCCGCAATTCAGATGTTGTAGACATATGTTACTTATCCATTCTAGAGGGAGCTGTTAATCACAAAGTCCCGCCCATCTGCTAATGTAGTGGTCATATGACTAGGGCTGTTCATTCAGAATACTTCACGATGCAGTGATTTTTCAGGGATGAGCACACGAATGGCACAACACAGAGTCCTCCTTTGGGAGCATTCTGTTAGAGCTAGCGGCAAAGACTACCTACCAGGGTTGTGAACCTCGAAGGCTGACGAGGGGGCAACCATATTCCCTGGTCATATAGAGAAATTGTATCTTCAGTACTAGAGAATGAAAGCAACAACCAGAGGGAGTGGAAGTGGTGGGAGTGGGGGTAGAGAGAGACAGAGAAGTGAGATTATGTCGTGAGACTCCCTGAACATCTCAGTTCCTCTTAGTTACGTAACGAACGCTAATATAATTCCCCTTTTACTGGCCTCTTTTGGAATGCTATTTTATCACTTGCAACTGAAAATTCCTTGTGGATGTACTCAGCCAGGTAACTACCCAGCTCATGTCTGGTTAGCCTATTCGATTCTATGTTTGGCCCTTTCCTCATCTTTATCCCACTGATTGAGAACCGCCTATTGCACACATCCACATGATTACCGTGGCAGGTCCTTGGCAGCACTATTTATGTGAGAAGACCTACCCCAGGACTAAACAGCTTTAACAAATGTTGGCTAATCAATTCCTTTCCTAGGAATTTAAAATGAGATCTATTACACTGGTCTCTAAAACAGAGGCAGTGTTGTGAGTAGCCCTGTTCCGCCAGTGTGAACCGGGAAGAAGAGGAATTTAGAGTTCAGCCTGAGGGAGGAATGGTGGGAGAAACAGGGTTGAAAAGATAAAAGACTGAATCTTAACTACATTTGAATCCTTGTTTCCACTCAAGTTCCAAGACCCAGCCACATTCCAGCCCTTAGGTTCTAGGGGATCTGTCACCTTGTATTAGTCTCCCTTCTTGCTGTAGTGGGTTCCTATCACAAAAACAAGTGTGTTGTGTCCTAACACAAAGAGAAAACAATGGAAGAGATGAGATTTTAAATGTGTATTTCTTTTACTTATGAAAGGATAAGAATTTGGTAGAAGAGAGTACTGATCTAGGAGAACAAGAACAGAACTAATAGTGAAGAGTTGGGGGTTACAGTTCTGGTAGATTTCTAACTTAGTCATGGTTCCAGTCACTTTGACAGCTGGGAAATGAATATAATAACTACCTTATCTAGTCTACCATAGTCGTAGCGGGGACTAAGTGATAAAATATGTGAATAGTCTATTTTCAGAGAAGAAACAATGAAAGAGGAATTCCCAGGTGGGATGGACCTGGCTTTTCGCTCAGCCATCCCTGCCCTGGTAATAGCCAGACTTTCCAGGAACATATATTCAGAAAGAAAAGTGAATTTCAAATAGAACCTCCTTTACAATGCCGTGTAAAAACCCATGCTGATTATTAAAAGGTTTCTACCTTGTTTATTCTGAAAGGCTTTTCTGTGGTGTTTTGGACTAAAAACTGATGTTCCCAGATTCCTTTAAAGTAAAGGGCGTTGACCAGAACCATTCTCGTTGCAGAATCCACAGCATCATCAGGTAGGAGATTTGGGATTTTTCCTACAGAACAGAGGGACAGATTACAAATGGTAGAGTTACATCCTGGCAATATGCCCACTTATAAAAATGATAATTATGAAATACTGCTAAGTGATAATATCTTATATCTACCAATGATAGTTAGCATTAATAGAATATTACTAACAGGTCCTATTTAAATTTCATCTACTATTGCAATAAAGTCCTTCTTCTGGACCGGAAATCAATCCAAGATCTCAAAATCTCAAGCTGTATTCAAGTGTCAATTCATCTTAGTGCCTTTGAATCTGGGATAGTTCCTCATTCCTTCTTTGGCTTTCATGACTTTGACACTTTCAAAAAAGTTTGGTAACATGTCCCTCAATTCTCAGTTCAGATTTGTCTGATGTTTCCTCAATTGTATCCCCCCCAGAAAGGTGTGTCAGGCCCTCACTACCAGTCCCTGTGAATGTGCTCTTATTTGGAAATAGGGTCTCTGCAGATCTAATCAAGTTAAGATGAGGTCATCCTGGATTAGGGTAGCTCTAATCTAATAACTGATGTCCTTACAAGAGGAGGAAAATTTGAACATAGACACACAGAGAGGACAAGCCTATGTGAAAACACGGACATAGGACAGACGTAAAGAAGATTATGTGCCATCAGAGGCAGAGATTGAAGTGTCCATAAGCCAAGGAATGTCAAGGATTGCCAACAACATCAGAAACAAGGAGGGAGGCATGGAACAGTACCTTCCCTAGAGCATTTAGAGGAAGCGTGCCCTGCTCACACCTTGATTTTCAGACTTGAAGCCTCTGGAACTGTGGGAGAATACATTTCTATTGTTTGAAACCATCCACTTTGTGGTAATTTGTCATGGCAGCCCTAGGCCACCAATACAACCACAGAAGCAATGTGATGTGCCTCTCAATGAATCATACCAGGAAATAAATTATGTTCCTATTTCCCACTGTGGCTGATGTTAACTTTGATGATTTGATTCCCACAGGCTTCTCCCTGTAAAATTATGACTTTTCCCTTTGAAATTCATAAATATCATGTGGGGAACTACTTGGTGACCACATAAAGTTCCTGTTTCTCATCAAACTTTTGCCCACCAATTTTAGCATTCATTGATGATCTTGCCTGAAACAATGTTGACTGTAGTGTTTGCCAAATGGTGATTTTCAATTTCCACTATTCCTTCTACATTTATGAACTGGAATTCTACTATGAGGAAGAACTTTTCCATCTCTTCCTTTTATTTAGGTATTCAATAATTTATATCAGTATAGACTCATGGATATTTATTTACCCTATGGGTTATAGTTTATTACTATCATTATCTATTTTGCTGCTCAAATTGTCCCAAATTTGGTTATTGGAAACCTCCTCAAGTTGGCCCCTATGTCCTTTTCACATGTTCTCAAATATTTTGAGCACTTCTCTACTTTCTGGTACCAAAATGTATCCTAAGGTTTATCTGGTGCTTTCCATGTCCCAGCCCTAGAATTGGCATTTCTTCTTCTAGGAGCCCTGGTTATATTTTTTTCCTTTTTTTCTTTTTTTTGAAGAATGGCTTTTAGAAATCAAGATGTGGTTGTTAGCTATGCACATTATTACTGGGATGTCATTGCTCAGTAGAGAAAGCTAGAAAATACATGTATTATACACACATCTGTAAATATCTCCAATATCTATCTAATTCTCTGTCTGCTTATATATTAAAGATGAGGAAGTCATATTGGTATCTCCTATTCCAATCCAGCACCATGGGGTTCATGCTCACCTCTGCTTTTCCTTATTTTCAATTCCTTTCTCTGTCAGTGAAACACCTGGCCCTTGTTATTTCCAAAGTATTTACTTATTTGCTCAATCCTAGAATATACATAAAATAGTTTCAGAATGGCTAACCCATTCTCCTATGAAAAGCAAATATGTTCACTGGGGCACAAGATTTGTGTACAGTTTTCTTTTTAAAGCCTTAGAGTATATAATCAAAATATTGTTTTTCTAGAACAAATATTTGTTGAAAAGAATAACTCTGAAACAGGAATATAAACCAAGAAAAGATGCTAGAAAATACAGATGGATTAGAATGATAGGTGAAACCACAGCGTGTACACACACACACCAGAGGACTGTTGAGCAAGTCCAAGTGTTATCCAGGGAGTTGGAACCTCAAAGGCCATGAGCAATGGAGCTCGTTCAGAAATGGGGAGTGTCAATGGGATTGAGGGAATTACTCCATTTACAGCAATTATTCTTACCCTTGACTATCAGTTAGAATCACCTGAGGATTTAGAAATACTGATGCCTGAGCCTCACTCTGAGAGATATGAATTAATTCATCTGGGGTTGGATTTGGGAATCAGTAAACTTAGCTTCATGTGTAGCGAGGACTGAGAGCCACTGGTTTGGAATCATTTGGTCTAATGGTCTTTTACACCCCCCTGTGTGCCGGAGTCATTTGGTCTAATGGTCTTTTACACCCCCCTGTGTGCCAGCAGTGGGTAACAAATATGTCCACTTGCAGGTTATTGCTTTGAGCAAGGACACCCATGCCACAGTGGGGTCAGGACACTGTGGGGTAAAAGAAGAAGTGGTATATATACACAATGGAATATTATGCAGCCATCAAAAGGAATGAGATCTTGCCATTTGCAATGACGTGGATGGAACTGGAGGGTGTTATGCTGAGTGAAATAAGTCAATCAGAGAAAGACATGTATCACATGACCTCACTGATATGAGGAATTCTTAATCTCAGGAAAGAAACTGAGTGTTACTGGAGTGGTTGGGGGTGGGAGGGATGGGGTGGCTGGGTGATAGACATTGGGGAGGGTATGTGCTACGGTGAGCGCTGTGAATTGTGCAAGACTGTTGAATCACAGTTCTGTACTTCTGAAACAAATAATGCAACATATTTTAAGAAAAAAGAAAAAGAAGAAGATAACAGGAGAAGAAGAAAAGGGGAGTATGTCAGAGGGGAGACGAACCATGAGAGATGATGGACTCTGAAAAACAAACTGAGGGTTCTAGAGGAGAGGGGGGTAGGGGGATGGGTTAGCCTGGTGATGGGTATTGAGGAGGGCACGTTCTGCATGGAGCACTGGGTGTTATGAACAAACAATGAATCATGGAACACTGCACCAAAAACTAATGATGTAATATATGGTGATGAACATAACAATAAAAAAAAAAACACACATAATAAAACTTTTTAAAAATAATTAAGAACAACTACAATTAGGTCTATTTAACTTCTCCATTTCCCTTTATTGTTACAAACAAAAAGTAGGTTTGGAAAACAATAGTAGGTAAGTGAACTATAATAAAACAACAACTGAAAGAAATCCAGAGCCCTGGCTTTCCATTTCTAGGGGTTTGCTGGTAAACTGGCTCCAGGTAGGGGTGGGGGAGAAGGAGATTCCTGATTCGTAGCCTATTTCTGAGGTGTAAATATTCTCACCATATTGATTTCAAGCGACCAACATGGAAGTCTCTGAAAGGGGGGTTGGGAAGACAGGCACACGCGCAGCCAACCGGCTTCCATGAGCCTGACTGCACGAGGGCACAGCCTGTCTGCAGTAGTCCTCACCCGAGGCACATCAGAAGCACCTGTGCAGCTTTTTAAAAAGTTCTGGGGGCGAATCCTCAAAGGTGTCCTTTTCACAGAGGAAGCCACCTACATGCTATGCCAGGAGTAGAAGCTAACCTCATGGTATGAAAGCGAAAAGACTGGATTTTGAGGAATCTTAATAGATGAGCAATGAGGATTTCAGAAAGGATGAAAACAGAAGCAGTAAATTTGACCAAACTCAAACTCTGAGGCTTACTTAGCTAAAATTCTGTACAGAAATTGTGGAAGCCAAACTACCAGAGAAGAGTGCAAGCAGTAGTAGAATTTGTTTAATGGGAGAAGCAGAAGAAGCAATAAATAAAAAGCATGAACATGGGTAAAAGCTGAGAGTTCAAAGAAATTGGACAAGAAAGAAAGAGAAAAAAATAACAAAGGAAACAAAAGATGACATTGCTGCTTGAAAACTGCAAAGATCTATACTACAGGCAACATTCCAGGTAAGTCAGAATCATGTCTGAAGAATTAAATCCCTAAGTTAATATTTACTGTGTGGCCCTGAACAATGCAATTAACCTTTTAGGTCTTAGTTTCCAATCTGTAAAATTAAAATAATATCTCCTTCACAGTGTTGATGAGAACACAGTAATGAGATAATTTTGATAGATAAGAACACTGAGGATATGGTAAATTTCTATGGCAGAAGTTCCAGTGTGAAAGAAAAATACCCCCAAAAGAATCCTTAAAAAGGCAGAAAGTTAGTGAGGTGGGAACACAGGGGTAAGAAAGAAGCTCCTGGTTTTACTATCTGTCTTCTCGGGGAAGAGTATGCCAAGGCTATCATTTGTTTGAACATCCCAAGTTTGATCATTCTGATTTGATCCTGACATTTGTATTGACAAGAACAATACCATAATCTAGAAATTAAAGAAAATTTCTCCTCAAGATTAACCTGCTCTGCGGGAAGCCTGCTTCTCCCTCTCCCGCTCCCCCTGCTTGTGTTCCCTCTCTCGCTGTCTCTCTGTCAAATAAATAAATAAAATCTTTAAAAAATAAAAAAATAAATAAAAAGTTCTGGGGGCAGCACTTCTAGAGATTCCAGCAGATCTGATGTATGACTTGGACGTGTCTATTCAAAACAACCCTCCCTCACCTACAAAACAGACATTTTGGTTTTAACAATTAAATTTGGATTTGATTTTAAATGCTGACGTCAGAACTTTCTAAATCATTTTAGTATTCGTTTTTGTATCTTATTAAAGACAGTATGTTAAACTTAATTTACAATTTCTTTGATGATTCACCATGGGGAGGCTATCTACATCATTTTTTTAATCTTTATTTTTGCACAGAAGTTTTATTCTTTAAAAGCTCTATGTCATTTTTAATCAAGTATTCTATCATTTGATAGAGTTGTATATGCAAATAGAGAACATATCAAGGATTGAGTTTTGCACAGACTTATCTCAAGTTGGTTGAGATCCAGATGATTTAAGTTGTGTCGCATTATTCTCTGGGTTCATATGCTTTCAGAGAAACCAGCCTCTTGAACCCACAGCTGTGGGGGGGGGGGTTGTTTCTTTTTTTTTTTTTATTTAATTGACAGAGAGAGAGACAGTGAGAGAGGGAACACAAGCAGGGGGAGTGGGAGAGGGAGAAGCAGGCTCCCCGCTGAGCAGGGAGCCAGATGCGGATGCGGGGCTCAATCCTAGGACGCTGGGATCATGACCTGAGCTGAAGACAGTCGCTTAACCGACTGAGCCACCCAGGCGCCCCCCACAGCTGTGTTAAGATATGTAAAATATAATTATTTTATAAAGGATGTACAAAATGTAGTCAAATACAACTTCAAATTAACAGAGCCAAATTTGACCATGATTTTGCTATACTCTTTAGAGCTAAAGTGCCACCTACTGGCTAGTTCATTGCACAAACCCTTGATAGTTTGAGGTCATGGGAAGGACAGTCTTCCAAGATATTCAGAGTAAGTCCTGCTGAGCACAGAGTTATTAATGTGACACTAGAGTGCCCAGTGTGCCAAGCACATGATAGATTTTGAGATTACAAACATGTAGACAACAACCACTTTTAAGTAGCTTACAGACTATAAGAAGACAAACCAGAAAAAAATTTGGAACATGTAACTGACACTATCATTGAGACTATGACTCTGAGTGCTGTGTGGCCAAGTAGTCCACATGGCTACTTGAAAGAAGGTCTATTTGAAACCTTAAGGAAAGAAGCTTCTTTTAGGTGGTTCAGATGGAACGTAGTCATGCTGAAGAGTTTCTAGCAACTTCCCTTAAGGATGTGCAGAACTCTGCCTTGACAAAGTCAAAGTTCCTAAATAGCTGATTCATTCCTTACCTTATTTGGTGTTGAATAGCCCTCAAATAGCCAATATTTGTGTTCAGTACGTAAAGAGAAAATACAGAAATGACAGCTTTCTTCCTCTTTAGAAGATTCCACTTCTAAGAAATAGAGCCAGCCTTGTCAGCTGGAGCAATGAAGTCATGGGATGCAGGAAATAGGGGCTTAATAAAAGATTCTGACCGTGCCCTGGGTTAGTTTATTTTGGAGGAACTCTCATTTCACGAGTAGTGTGACAATGGAAGATTTTTCCTAGTGTGTCTATCCTTTATCTTGACCCTGTAGTAACTACAATCTGAAGTCTACTCTTTCCTCCCTCTCTGTAGGGCTCCCCCTTCTCTTCCAGAAAACACAACAGACACTGGGTTAGGAATCTGAGACCTCAGATTTAGTTCAGCCCCAGACTATTCTTACATCCACGTCTGCCATGTTGAATCTGTGTTGCATATTACAACACACTTTTGCCTTTGCAATCCCATTTGGTCCTCCTGCCAACTGAAACCGTACAAGTGCTCAGTAAATGCGAGCTAATCTATGATTCTAAAAACAGGCTTGCTTTTGAATGAATCCAGATCAGGTGTCAGTTAAGTAAAATGGTCACTCTTGCCTCACCATGGCTTCTGAGTCACTAGTTCAGTGAAAAAGGAACTGAGAATTCAGGGCTGCCAACTTCCTCAGGGCACTTCAGTAAACGTTAATGTTCTGAACAAGGACAATTAGCGGGCCTGCTGTGTGTTAGTGATTCAAAGCTGAAACTCACATCAGGCAGCATCATTGCCCTTGGGCCCTTGAGTCTAGCAGGGGAGGCTTCAGCAGTTAACTTCAATAACAGTGCGGTGCATGTCAAAGTGAACTTTCACACTGAGTGCTGTGTGAGCAAAGAGAGAGGCAGAAACAAACTATTGGGACTTCATCAAGATAAAAAGCTTCTGTACTGCAAAGGAAACAATCAACAGAACTAAAAGGCAGCCTATGGAATGGGAGAAGATATTTGCAAATGACATATCTGATAAAGGGTTAGTATCCAAAATAAATAAAAAACTTACAAAACTCAACATCCCCAAATGAATAATCCACTTAAGAAATGGGCAGAAGCCATGAATAGACGTTTTTCCAAAGAAGACATCCACATGGCCAACAGACACATGAGAAGATGCTCAACATCACTGATCATCAGGGAAATGCAAATCAAAACTACAATGAGATATGACCTCACAACAGTCAGAGTGGCTAAAATCAACAACACAAGAAGCAACAGGTGCTGGCGAGGATGCGGAGAAAGGGGAACGCTCTTGCACTGTTGGTGGGAATGCAAACTGGTGAAGCCACTCTGGAAAACAGTATGGACGTTCCTCGAAAAGTTAAAAATAGATGTACCCTACCACCCAGCAATTGTACTACTAGATATTTACCCAAAGGTACAAAAATACGAATTCAAAGGGATACATGTACCCCAATGTTTATAGCAGCATTATCAACAATAGCAAAGTTATGGAAACAGCCTAAGTGTCCATTGACTAATAAAGGGATAAAAAAGATGTGGTATATATATATATATATATATATATATATATATATATATATATACACAATAGAATATACTCCGTCATAAAAATGAATGAAATCTTGCCATTTGCAATGATGTGGATGGAATTAGAGGGTATTATGTTAAGTGAAATAAGTCAGTCAGAGAAAGACAAATAGCATATGATTTCACTCATGTGGAATTTAAGAACAAAACAAATGATCATAGGGGAAAAAAGAGAGAGGCAAACCAAGAAACAGACTCTTTACTACAGAGAACACACTGAGGGTCACCAGAGGGGAGGTGGGCAGGGGCATGGGCTAAACAAGTGATGAGGATTGAGGGGACTTGCGATGAGCCCCGGGTTGAATCACTAAATTTTAACCTGAAACTAATATTACGCTATATGTTAATTGGAATTTAAATTAAAAATTAAAAAATTTCAATTTAAAAATTAAAAAAAAAATAGAACATTCAACTTTTAGGTGAGTGTGTGGCTACCTAACTACAAACTGCATCTTATAGATCGTTGTTACAGCAAGTCTGGGTGACCAACTATCCTGGTTTGCCTGGGACCGAGAGGCCTTCAGGTGGAAAATCCAGGCAAGTCCCAAGTAAATCACAACAGGTGTGTCCCTGGCGCCTAAAGTGCACCATGTAGCTGAGTTTGGGATATGGGTGCAACTGATGTGTGAAACTTTCAGGTCATCTCTTTAAATGCAAAGAGGCTTTCTTTTCCCCATTCCCTGGTGACTTTAAAATGACACATGCAAGACTCATCTTAGACTTAAATACGAAAGCCATGTTTTGAGGGTGGCAGAGCTGGCCCACCAGTCTGGGTCTCTGGATTGCCTCAGCAAACAGAACGCTTATCTGCCTTTTGACTATTATGTGAAAAAAATAAACTTCTACCTTAGCATTAAGCCACTGTATTCCAGGTCTCTCTGCTACGGCAGCTTAGCCCCCTACTCTCATACCTGACCTGATTTTGAAAATTACTTAAGATTATATAACACAGTTAATGCCACAATTTTGTTATTAATTACTAGCTGTTTTTCTTTAGAAATCACAAATGTAGCAGTTTTTCAACTTTCCCTTTTGCACTTTCCTGCTTTTTTGCCCCTGGGCTCCTCTTTGGAATTATTGGGATGTAAGAATTTTCTTGTCCACTTAGTAAAGTGGGTGTCTTGACTTATATGTTTTAGATAAGACTTACTGGGAAAGCTGTGGATCTGAAAATCATCAGCATGAATAGAAAGAAATGTTCTGGGGGCGACTGGGTGGCTCAGTTGGTTAAGCGACTGCCTCTGGCTCAGGTCATGATCCCAGAATCCTGGGATCGAGTCCCGCATCAGGCTCCCAGCTCAGCGGGGAGCCTTTTTCTCCCTCTGGCCTTCTACCCTCTCATGCTGTTTCTCTCTCTCTCTCTCTCTCAAATAAATAAATAAATAAATAAATAAATAAAATCTTTAAAAAAAAAAGAAAGAAAGAAATGTTCTGAATATTTAGAAGGTGTCCATAGTTCTAGTTAAGAAATACACATACTTACATACAACGCAAATTCAAAAAAGTACAGCAATGCTTGGAGAAGACACTCTGCCGAGAACCTTGGTGAAAGCTTACCCTCAGTCTGACTTTCAACCCAAGAGTTGATCTCCTTCCGGATTTGTCCAGAAGCTTCCACAAAGTTAACAGACTGTGGTTCTGCACCGAAGTGTGTTTTCATGTCTTCTAAATATTTCTGGAAGATATAGGTAAAATCGCCTTTTGTAGGGTGTCCAAAACTGAGAAATCAAGTCTATCGATGGACAGTTGCAAACCCCCACCCCGTTGCCCCCTTCTGTCTTTTCCATACTCCCATTTTGATCGAAAATGAAACACTCCCCTCTTTAAAGTTAACTGGGCACAGAATAGCCGTGCAGAAGTCCAAGTGTGGAGGAAGGCCTGCCTCCCACAGTTCTGGGGCTCCCACACCCTCCCTTGTTTTTTTTTAAGTAGGCTCTACACCCAGCATGGAGCCCACCGTGGGGCTTGAACTCACGACCCCGAGACCAAGACTCAGACGCTGAATGGACTAAGCCACCCAAACAGCCCTACTCTCTCCTATGTTTATTCATGCCTGTGAAATGGGGCCAGAATGAAAAGGGAGAGAACTCTAGGAGTCCCAGGACTGCCTCTAGTGACTAAGATATGTTGGCAATTGCACTTGGCTTTCTCCAGCAGAGCTGGAACCAAAGTGAAGCCTCTGGGTCCGGGAGCCACCTGCTGTGGACTCTAAGTAGCCAAGAACCTGTGGAAGGCCCCTGAGGAGAGCTATACGCTGCCCTGAAAACTGATTGCTAAGCATGGGTGTCTGAGGGAAGAAAGCTGGCCTCATTCCAGCCCCTTGAGGTCCCTCCTGGTGGCAGTCATCAGAAGTGGGCTTGTGAGGGCACCTGCCATCCTCAGGACAGCTGTCGTACTCCTTTGGTTTATTACTTGCTGGAGGAATTGTGTACAGTAAAACATGGTGAGTTAATTCAGCCTCCAGGCAGTGATTTGAAGACTAGGAAGTCTAAGCTCTGTAGAAATTATAACCCAGTGAGAAAGGAAGGCTTAAAGATTCATCAGGCACCATTCCCTGGGTTGACTCATGGGTTCTGATCAACCTCTCTGAGCACATCCAGGGCTTGTCAGGGCTTGTGGACATGTTAAAAGATGTCTCATTTTGTATCTCTGTGTCCTTCTCATCTCTAAGCGCCCGCCCCACTCAAATACCTCCGACTTCCGGACCAAACCTGAATGCACGAGACTACCAGTGACTGAAATGTCTTTAAGGCCTCATTTGGATGCTTTTCTGCCTTTAGTCATAGCCAAGCCCAAGTCCTGAACTCCCCAAATTCATTGGCTATGGGCAGGGACAGCACTGCTTGATATCATAAGATAGCATTATCTTTTCTATTGCTGTCCCTCTCTACCCCATCCAATTTCCTTGCTCTTTGCCCACTGAGCACTTGGGTCCTCCTGCTCTCTTATGACATGAGATGTGATGGACTAACAGGAAAGTCGATGCTTGGCTTGGTTCAGGGTGCACCACTCTGAGGAGCCCTTGAATCTGAACTGAGGACGAGAGCATGGTCTGCATTGTGGGGTCTCAACCATCCGAGAAAGGGAGAAGGCGGTATTATCCCATGTTAAGAGTCTTTTCTAAAGTCTCTAAAGTCGTGCTGTGAGATGACTCATCTGATCCCCAAGTCAGCTTTGCTCTTGAGTACAAGTCTCCAGCCGCACTCCCAGGAGCAGCTCTGCCCCCTGCTCCTGCACGTTGACCCTACTGAGTTACTCTGCATCTTCTGCTCCATTCCCCGCGAAACAAATGCTAACCCAGAGACTATGCAAACCACATTTCTGTACCTGTTTACCAGCTGAGGTGGACCCCTTTATTCTGAGCATAAAGATCTGATCACTAGGTCTGGCTTGAGACTCATTATTGGTTTCCTTTACTAGATACCTACTGGTGGTCTAAATGATTGTTTACCAGAAATGCTGACCCCATACATGAACATTGCCCCCGGGATCTCTAGAGAAATGTACAGAGTTTACTGATTGGTCTCACATGCCTCTTTCTTTCCTTCCCATCAGCTTAACACGACACGTTTGCACTTACAGTGTAAAATGGGTAGGTTTTCTCTCCATATATCCTGTTGGCTGTTTTAAGTATGTAAGCCTTGCTGGGATTGCTGATTTCTGAGATAAGTGTCTGGAAGTGAGAGTGTATTTCTTCAACCTTGCCCAAACCGAATTCCTTTGAAAGAAAAGGGATTAGTCAAACAGTCAAATAAAAACACTGAACAAGAACTAGCTATATATGAACAACCTCTATCTCAATGAATTTGGTGTACTGCGAACAAAAGCTGAAATCAATTGCATGGTAGACAAAAAATGTTTTCTTTAATGTTAGCAGCGCAAGAATTTACAAGTTGTTAGGGCATTGTTTTCTTCACAGTTTGTAAAGGCAAGAGCAAGTTTGAAGGTGGGGCAGTTTTGAAGGGGAAGGAAAAGATGGAGAGAGATAAAGGGAAAGAATACGACCCTTCCAAAAGGCATACACGTTTTTGTATTTTGAAAAATTTTCTATAGTTTGATGATATTTGTTCTCAGAGACGTTCCCTATCAAAGTTTGCTTAAATCAGCCACTAAAATACATATGCTGCAAGCGTTTTCTCCTTATCAAATGTGTATTCAAAGTTAAGACATACCGTCTTTCTTTTCTTCTCACTTTCAGGAGAAGATTTGATGTCCTGGTCTCTGCTAAACTGAAGCACCTGTCATTTCAATAAAAAGGCAATATGTGAACATACTTTGCGAAGACGTAACCACTTGAAATACTCATCAGCAAATACAAGTCAGTTGTTCACTTCACTACGGAGCATATGATTAATTACCAGAGGGGCTGTGATTTCACTTAAATGATGTGTTAACTGGATGGATGGAGTAAGTTGACAGCAACCTTTAAATAAATTTTTAAGCTCCTATTTAATTAGCTGGTCTCTTTATTCTTATACTCTTTATAGGGCATTTGAGATGATGTTGGGAAGATCCTTAGAGGTAAAAATCTCTTGTATTCCATGTTTTATTATTTTTTTTAATCTACGGTTTTTTGAAAACTAGGTGTTAATTGAGAGCATCATTTAGACGATTTAAGCATAGGCCACTATTGCTCCAATTATCTATAAAATTCAGGGATTTTAGTTGTTTATTCTAGGTAAGTGTTTCAGGTCTCATTGTCTACCCCACTTGACCGTTATAGACATTCTTTGTGTTCACCCCAGCACTTCATTTGGAAGTTAACAAGAAGGATGTGGACATGCCTGCTTCCCCTGAATTGTACAACAGTAGAAAATGAGGTGATAATTCCATCTCCCAGCCTGGACCCAGCTCACAATGAGGAATAAAGTCTGGTTTACCAAAGCTTGTGCTGACTGACACCCAGTGACAGACAGGGGTACATGAGCAACTCAGTCTCCATTGCATAGCGTTGCTATTGATATGCAAATAGCATTTAAATAAAGCAAGGGCAAGGAACACAATGGACCCAAGTTGGAATCCATCTAAGATTGTCTATCACATTAACAGTTAAGCCTTTTAATAATTAACCAATTATTAACTAGGGGTGAACCAGGATTTTGTTGTTGTTTGAAACTATACAATATCTTGTGAACTAAAAGACTAAGGGTGACATCCTAGGCCCAAGCTGACAGAAGATAAATTCTGCCTATTTCATTCAGAATTACTGGCTGTGCTGTTTTCTGTATTTTGCCCAAAGGGCACCACCTTGAGTGGAAGTTCTATCACTTGGCCTTTTGATTATTGCATGATTTAGGGCTGGATTTACTCTTTTCTATGTCTATTTTAAAGCAGACACACATATATTTATATGTGTGCACACATGCACACATTTACACATGGCTTTTTAAACTATAATTTTGCCATGTATGGCTCTACTTTCGCATGCACGTGTGCGTGTGCACACATGCATGCACAATGCTTTGAAGATGCTTACAGCAAATCAGTAACTGCTTATACAATACTATTGTTTTGTTATTTTAATGCTCTCAATGGGTTCTTTACATTCATCCAGACAACCACAGATTGAACACAGAAACAACCAAAGCACAAAGAACAGGATTCACTTGATTTTTCTATTTGTGTCTTCAAGAAAATCCTTCTGAGATTGGAAAGACGATGACTAATTCTATTATTTAAAGTACGAGCCATTCAAAAACGATATGCTATCACTCATATATGGAATTTAAGAAGCAAAACAAATGAACAAAGAAAAACGAGGCAAGGGAAAGAGTGGACTCTTGACTAGAGAGAACGAAGAGAGGGTAGCCAGAAGGGAGGTGGGTGGGGGTATGGGGGAAATAGATGAAGGGGATTAAGAGCTCACTTATCACGGTGAGCTCTGAGTAAATCACAGAAGTGTTGAATCATTGTGTTGTACACCTGAAACCAATATAACACTGTATGTTAACTTCACTGGAATTAAAATTTAAAAATAAAATTAAGTATGAGCCATTACTTCTTGAAATGTATTAATAATCAAAATAATTTTTTTTTTTTTTTTGGTGCTGAACCAAACTCAATAACCTTATCTTCTCTCCATTTGATCTTGCTAGGGAACATGGGCTCTTAGGTGGTTTTTTTAAGCAGCGATTTTTCCAGTTGATTCTCTTTCCCAAACAACTTTTTACGGCCTAAAAAAAATGTTTAAGTGTATTTTTTGTTTTGAAGGATATGGCTATAAAATGTAAGTTATGCAGACTTCAGGAAGCAAATGATACTAACAGTTAAGGAGAGCACTCTGTTTAAAGGCCACAGAAGACACTTGACCTCTCCCGCTCACCTGGGCCATCTGGGAGGCCGTGGTACCTCCGGTGCCCAAATATACCATAGCCAATGAGGTCGAGATGCCCCAGGGAGAAAAGAAAATATTTTTGCCCTCAGCCGATTCAGCCAACTTTTTGCTGAAGTCCAGGGCAAATTGGTTGATTGATTTGGCTAGAGAGTCCATTGGGAAAACCTAAGAAAAATAAAGCAGAGATGGAAAACTTGTTAATAATCCTTTCCACTTATTTTACTTTTGGCTACACAACTATCTTTTTTAATCACCCCTTCTTGAAATGACCAAAATTTATATTATCTAATCCGATTTTATAGCATATATGTAATGTATATATTTCCATTCATCCTTATATGTGTACCTATTCATAACAGCCAAATAGACTGTTGGAAAATTCCACACATTATTAGTTTACATATTAGAAAACTGAAGTCCAGAGAGTTTAAGGAAATTGCTCAAATTTTAGTGATAAGGCACAGCAGAGAACAATTGGGTGCTAGTCAGTTGGCAGCCCCTTGTTGAGAAAATCACAATAAACATGGCAGTGGAACCACGTCTCGTCAAGGTCAGCCCTGTGCTTCTCAATGCACTGCTCACTTTATACAGTAGATGAGAAACCACTAGACATTTTTTCAAGAAACGTTGGGCTTTTTCTCACTCACCTATCACCCATATTTTTGTACTTTTTAACCGTATTTATTCATTCATGCCTTTAGTTATGATATTCTTTGTTCCTGGAATGCTTTGATCCTCATTTACTCTATTGAAATCCAATTCTGTGCAAGTTTCTGCTTTTCTTTAGAAGCTTTTCCTGATCTCTTATGTGCAGAGGAGTCAGTCCCACAATATCATTTTTGCCCCCCATTTACATTTATCCCACTGCTAGTTTTGCCTTCACATGCTTATATCTTTCCAACTCCAGGGTAAGTTCCTTGAAAGTAAAATTTTCTGTACCTCCAACAAAACCTTGCTCAGGACTTTACACAAAATGGATGCTTATAAATACTTGTTTATTATTTTTTTACAATGTTCATTGTTTGGGCTCCAGCTGCCATTTTTTATTTATTTAAACTTAAAACCATACACAGTTTAGTGGGAAATGCTCATAGAGAAGTAGGGAAGTCAAGGCTCTTTGCCCTTATTCTCACTTACTTGGGACCCTCTGAAACTGGTCTTCTTGAACAAAAAAACTCGGTTTTACTCATTTAAAAAAATTATATTCAACCTCTAAATTTCACCTCTATTTACCCAACATTTTCAGTCTTTTAAGAAATAACTACTTCAATAGAAGAAAGAAATAACTACTATCAAAGAAATCAAAGAAATAACTACTATCAAAGAAATTACTTCAATCTGATGTCATTTTATCACCAAATAATCTCTCAGACTGGTTAAATGATTAAAAAATAAATCAACTTCCTAGACCTAGAATTTCCCATTAGTGCCAATGTTGTATAGAACTTCATCTTATACTGATATCACCTGGCCCTCAGAACTTTAGAAAGGTCAGGAGTTCTCTCCAGTCAAATAGTTGAATCAAGGGAGAGGCATGTGTAGGCCAAGTTTTGGTTTCTTTCTTTTTTTTTTTTTTAAGATTTTATTTATTTATTCATGAGAGACAGAGACACAGAGAGAGAGAGGCAGAGGCAGAGGGAGAAGCAGGCTCCCCGCTGAGCAGGGAGCCTGATGCCAGACTCCATCCCAGGACCCCGGGATCATGACCTGAGCCGAAGGCAGACGCTTAACCATCGGAGCCAACCAGGCGCCCCCAAGTTTTGGTTTCATTATGAATTGGATTAACAGTGATCCTGTTGAAATCCCTCCTAACCATAGGCTTGCACTTAGTCAAAGGACTTCCCCCTTTAAGTCCTGCTTCAGTTGTAGTTACTGCCTATTGCTGAAGCTGATGATAATCCTAGGCTAATATTACTTAACTAAAGAAAAAACAACTCTAGTTTTGTCATAAGTCTACATCCTCACAAAATGTTCGAAACTTGCTAGTATGTACTTTTTCTTGATAGATCCAGTGCCATCTTGGAAATAACCTCCTTAATCTCTTTACAGCTATATTCATTCGAATGATGCTTTGTTTACTGCCTATATATTAAACTTTATCCCTTTAGAATTCATGAATTACATTCATATGGAAAATGCCTGCCTCCTCAAAACCATACTAACCATGAAGGGAGGAGAAAGTAATATCTTAGGGCCTGAGATTTTTATCTTTCTACCTATGGTTTATGGTTATTCTAGAGTTTAATTACTTATAACAAATTCCTGAAAACAATAATTTTATCTAATGAAAGAGCAATTACTTGTGGAAAGTTAATATCCAGTTATCTTCAGCTTCATTGTCTTGTTAATAGCATCATTAATATATAAGGTATTGCCCAGAACATAAAAGAACAATTCCTGCCATTTTTTTTTTTACAAAAAATTTATAGAAGTGCTAACCCATTGGTAAAATTTAACCCAAGAGTGAAAAGTGCTTTCTGAAGGATGTAGAATTTTAGGATGATGTTTTACAGGAAATAATTTATCCATACAAGAGTTAGACAATGCTTTTTTTCAGAGAAGATTATAAATGTCTAGATCAGAAACCTACTATGCCATTTTCAGAATAAATTGTTCTTTGCAGTTTTCAGGAGTTACAGATGTGTCAGTTTATATATATATATGTAAAATATGTAAATATATATATATATGTAAAATATGTAAAATTTCAATCTCTCAAGACCTTAGGGGAAAAACTGGAGAATTATGAAAGTAATAAAAGGGTACTGTAATTCATCAAAATGTCACATCATAGACACACATAGTCCCAAAGAAGCTTGGAGTCCCCTCTAGTCCAATTGCCTTGTTTTATCTCCTAGGAAACTAAGGCCCAGAGAGTTTAAATGTGCTGCCCAATGTGCACAGCTAGCTAAGAGCGAAGTTATCACTGCAATCCCATTCTCTGGACTCTGAATACAATCGCCTTTGTCATTGCATCTCATTGTCTTCAAGATTTTAATGGTAAAATGGAGGGATTGGGTGAGGAAAGAAGGTGAACAGAAGGAGGAAGAAAGGAGGGAGGATGGTATGGAGGAGGAGGAAGTGGAAAGGAAGCTCACCCCATGTTCCATAAAAGGATACCCAAGACTCCATGACTATCAGACTAATGATAGTGCCTACTTCTTGGAGCTGCATCTCCCAGAGGATGACATCTCCCCTCAGCACTTCTATACTTACCCAAAGCCATTTTCTGAGGGAAGCAATAGTTTGGGGTGTTTTACAATGAGCACACAGTGGAAGGCTGGGGCTTAGGCTACTCGATGGAAGAGCCCATGGAGTGGTGGCCATGTTGGGTGGGGAGAGCGAAAGAGAGCCAAACCATTAATTCCACACATTAATGATGGGGATCAAATTCATATTACCAAGCCCGCTCTTCTGAAGGGTTAGAAGGGGGCGGCCTCAATTATTCAGAGAATATTCTATTTCTCTTTGCCTATGTTGACAGATACAGAGGCAGCCAATCTAGAGATGTGGCTGGAGGAGATGCCATTCACAGCTTCACAATTCCCGGTAAAACCATTTCTCTAGCTCCCTTTAAATGAATGCTCTCTCTTCCCCTTTGCCCTCTTTCCCATACGAACTTTGAACCAGCTTGGGGTTAAATCTGTCTGACTTGTATAGAATTCTTGGGGAGATGAAGCTTTACCTATTATTTCTGTCTTTGGGAGCTCTTGATCGTTTGCTACTTAGCTAGACACTTCAATAAAGAAGGAAAGCATAAATAAACATTTAAAAAAATGTTTACGATACCTTATTTTCTTCTGCTGGAGCAGAACTGGCAACTGGTTCCTTTAATAAGAGATTGTGGCTGAGTTAAGTAACTGTTAACTGTAGGAATCATCTTTAAAAATTCTACCACCTCCCTTTTCTCGGCCCCACCCTCTGATTCACTTTTTCTCTTGGCCAGGAGCTCAAATCAAAAGACAGAGATCAACAATGAAGGTTTTGCCTGAATGACTTAATCACCTACACTTTCCATGTCCGTTTACAAGTAGAAACCTGAGCTCTGACAAATTCTAACAACTCACACTTTCCTTGCTTACTCTTCTGTAGTCTGCCAATCGGAAGCAATTCTAGTAGTTTTCCCCCATAGTATTTCTTAAAAAAAAAAAAAAATTGAAAGTTCTAAATTAGTGGAATAATAATGGGCAGTAAAATAGAAAATATTATGGGTGAAATATTTGCTGTTAAATTGTTAAAGCCGCTCTTAAGGTGCCGTGTGCTAGAGGCACCCAACAAATGTCGGTGCTCTTCTCCCTTGATGGGTTGGTGTGGAACCCAGGAAACCACTCCATCCATTCTCCCACCCCAGGAACAAGGGGTCTGGACCAATGGTTTAGACACAGTTGCTGAGTCAGATGCCAGTTCATCATTTTTCAATTTCCTTTTATTTCTTCCTATGAATGTTCCCTCACTCCTCCAGACTTCTTCAACAGGAAAAACCATAGTTACTGTTTTATTTTCTACAGCTGAATGCCTGTGCGTGGTGCGGTGGTAAGGGGGCTGGGAGGAGAGGGATGGAACTGAGAACGTTCCAGAGGGACTGAGGGAGAGAAGGAGCCTCTCTACTGCTAACAGATTTGGAATGTTCTTCATGCACTTTGCATTGTTCTCTTCATGGGGCACACTTGTCTTCTGGTAAACTGGCTCAGAGTTTAACATTTGAAGGTTAGTGTGGAACCCAGAGCAGAGTGTTTCTCTGGACTTCACTAGGGAATGTGACTTGTGCAAGAAATTCTATTGCTCCTGCCTGACGTGTGCTGAGCAGATAGTAGTATCTATTGATGCCTCCAGACTGTTATTAGCTGAAAGTATCACATGGAAGTTGTAGATAGAGGGACCGTTCATCTTGACTGGCAGTAGTTCACCAGAGAGTGACTTGGGCTACATCAGTGCCCAGCACGGAGACGCCCCAGTTATTTATGTTGCATTAAATGCATCAATGCAGAAACTGCCAAACCGGCCAAGAAATGTTTTCCTCTTCTCTAAAGTCACAAACTAAGTTTTACCCATTGATTTCCCCCGAACCTTCTCCAGATTCCTTTCCCACTTACCTCTTGATTAAAATTCTTATAGATATACTACCCATGTTGATAAAATCATGGTTGTGCCTTGTTTTGATGCCGGTTTGGGGGTGGGCAGGGAAAGAAAAAGAGGTATTAGTATCTTAAGTTAACAACATAATTTTATCAACACAGTTTTGTTTGTTGTCATCATTTATGGCCTGCCCTATGTGTATGTGGCAATATGTACAGACATTACTAACAGAGCCATAGGGATAGGAACTATATGAATGGGGAACAGGGGTGGGAGGGATAGTTTTTGCTCTGGCCTTTTTTATGATATTGATGTTTAGACCACGTGAATTTATTAGGTATTCCAAAAATTTCCAAGACAGAGAGAACTCTAGATGCATCAATAATATTCTCATAGGAATTCAGAAGAAGAGTATAAATTGAGTGGGAAGAGACAATGAGTGGATAATGGTTGCCCTATTCCTATGGGTTGCTATAAGAGAATACCAGAGACTGGGTGGTTTAAACCACAAACATTTTTTCTTTTCACAGTTCTAGGGGCTGGAAATCTGAGATCAGGGTGCCAGGCTGGTTGGGTTTTGGGTAAGGGCTCTCTTCGTGGTTCACAGTAGTCTGCCTACTCTCTGTGTCCTCATATGGTGGAGAGAGGAAGCTCTGATTCCTTATCTCCTCCTCAGGGCACCAATTACATCATGAAGATACCACCCTCATGACTTAATCTAACCCTAACCACTGTCCAAAGGTCCCATCTCCAAATACCATCACATTAGAAATGAGGGCTTTCCATAGCACATACCCAGTCACCCCATCCCTCCCACCCCCCACCACTCCAGCAACCCTTAGTTTGTTTCCTGAGATTAAGAATTCCTCGTATCAGTGAGGTCATATGATACATGTCTTTCTCTGATTGACTTCTTCTGCTCAGCATAACACCCTCCAGTTCCAACCATGTTGTTGCAAATGGCAAGATCTCATTCCTTTTGATGGCTGCATAATATTCCATTGTGTATATGTATATATCTCACATCTTTTTTATCCATTAATCTGTCGATGGACATCTTGGCTCTTTCCACAGTTTGGCTATTGTGGACATTGCTGCTATAAATATTGGGGTGCACGTACCCCTTCAGATCCCTACATTTGTATCTTTGGGGTAAATACCCAGAAGTGCTATGGTGAGTGCTGTGAATTGTGCAAGACTGTTGAATCACAGATCTGTACCTCTGAAACAAATAATACAGTATATGTTAAAAAAAAAAAAAGAAGAAGATAGCAGGAGGGGAAGAATGAAGGGGGAGAAATCGGAAGGGGAGATGAACCATGAGAGACAATGGACTCTGAAAAACTGAGGGTTCTAGAGGGGAGGGGGCTGGGAGGATGGGTTAGCCTGGTGATGGGTATTAAAGAGGGCACGTTCTGCGTGGAGCACTGGGTGTAATACACGAACAATGCATCATGGAACACTACATCAAAAACTAATGATGTAATGTATGGTGATTAACATAACATAATAAAAAATAACTAAATAAATAAATAAAATGCTAAAAAAAAAAAGAAATGAGGGCTTTCACATACATATGGGGCAGAGGGACACAAACATTCAGTCCACAGCAATGGCTCAGTTTCCCAGAACTGAAGGAAGATACAAGTTTCCAGACGGAAAAAATCTGCTGATGAGCAAGACAAATTTTTCAGAACAATTCTAAAAAATAGCCTTAATGCAAGGAAATATCAAAAACATCATTAGGAACACAAAGAAAATTATGAAAACTACAAGGAGAAAGAATTATCTTGACATCAACTTTCCCACCAGCAATTTTTGGTGCTAGAAGACCATAAAATCATACCACTAAAGTCTTGAAGAGTGCTTTGAACCTCGAATTCCATGCCCATCCTCTAACTCAATAATGAGAGTGAGAAATATGGATATCTAAAGACTCAATGATTCCCAAAGCTGCGACTTATCGAATTGCTAAATCATTGAAGCTCATAGAAAAATGAATCTAAACATAAGAGAATGCAAGCAGAACCCTTAATTTTCAAGAATGTTTGATGTAGAGGAAACAAACCACAATTCAAGCTTTACACACCTATTTTTTTTTTGTAATTTTCCAGGATTCTACATTTGACCTGCTGACAGTGAGACAGTTTTATTTCTGACAAAGATAATAAACACCAGCACTAGTACTTATTAAACTCTGTACATGCTCAGCATTCTTTCAATTGTTTATGATGTATGAATTCATTTAACCATCATGGCAACCTTATGAGAAAAGCATTACTTTTTCTAGACTGAAAACCGAAGCATAAAGAAGCACCCTTCCTGGCCCATGGTTAGACGACTCATAAGGACTAAAACTGAGCTGTAGGGGCTGACAATCAAGGGCCTGATATTACCTGCTTAGCCACCATATTCCAGTGGATCATCTGTCCCTGCCTTCCGTTAAGGGGAGGCTGCTGCCTGGGAGACATTCTCAGAGTCCAGCCACACCCCTGCAGCCAGACTCTGCAGCCAGCTCGGACTCCCCAAACCAGACCCGCCTCAGTTCTCAGGACCTAAGTCTTGTTCTGCTCTGTCTTTGACCCACTCAAAGCTTTCAGCACTATTGGAAGCAAACACCCCTAAAAGAAGACATTTGTGTTTCCCCTCTTACTCTTACGCCCAGCCCATCTTCCCCTCTCTGAACCCCCAGCTCAATGACCTTGACCATGATTCTATGTCTGAACCATTGGACCTGGTGTTTATTCCCGATATCCTTGAGGTTTAGCCATGAGGATCCCCAAAGGACTTTGACTCAAGCTTTTCTGAATTGCTGTGCCTTTTCCTGCTATGAGAAGGCAACTCTAAACCATTTTACACACAACCCCATCCCACTCCCAACACTGGGGGTTCCTGCAGGGGTGGATATCTTCTTATCTCCTTTATTCTGTTTTTTCTTGGTCCCCACAAAATGAGACATGATGCCTGATCCCTGGGGATCAAGGTATGACAAGTCTTAGGAGCTAACCACCCAATGGAATGACAACAAACAAATGGTTGTGTAGAAACATGTTTATTTTTTATATGTAGTTGTAATTTTATAAGTTATAGACACATCTATGTGATACATAATGCTAGAAATGCACATGACATATATTTTCCTGTTGTTCAATGCTTTCTTCCAGGTATTTATTATAAAAAGGGCATGGAAAGGACAACCACTCATCCCTCATTATACAAACAAGTAAATGTCCTTTTTTAGATAGAAAAATAACTGATCATCTGCTTCTGTAACTATCAGCTATATGAAACTGACAGTGAACCATAATTAAGACCATTCTATAAAATAATAAATAATATAGTAAAAGTTAATGCTATACAATAAACCGGTAGTAAGGAAGACCTAACTGGAGCATCATTCCACTTAGGAGACCAAATGATTAATAGGCTTGCAACGTTATGGTGGACAGCTGTCTCGTTATTTCGGTACTTATCATTAGCGTGTAGTAGGAGTTGTTCAGAAAAAAGCAGAAATGTATAGGAAAAGTCTCTAAATTTTTGGCACTTATTGCAATTCATGGAATCTTACAGCTCATACTACGAAATCCTGTGCAGAAACAGAACTTATCAATTTTCGGGTGAGATAAACCGGCCAAAAAAAAGGATGTTCTTGGTGATTTTGTGCATGATAAAGAAGAGGAAAGGATGGTCTGCCACAAACTGTGGACCTCCATGGCCAGTCCTCCCTGACAGAACGGCCCCGGTGCCGGCAGCTGCCTCCGTGCCCTCCTCGTTCACGTCCACGGTGGCTTGATGGAACACTTGGGACAGAAACAGGTCATTGGTGTCGGACATTCCTGAGAAGTCAGCCTGGCTCTGGCTGAAGGCTTCCTCCATGCCCATGCTCCTGAGGATGGATCTGAGTTCATAGCGCTCTTCTAATTTGAACTGGGGGAGGTACACCTCCACATCGTCTTCGGCTAGAGTGTCTTTGCTGGTCCAGTTAATGAATTTATCATAGGTTAGTTCACTTTCCAGCTACAAACCCAAAATTAAAAAAAAAAAAGCCTGTAAGTACTCAGAAAAGAAGGCAAATAACATATAAGTCTCATGTTAACAATCAGTGGCTATAACTTTACCATATTGTGGGCAATATAAAAATGTAATACACCGGTAAAATATTTGCAAGAACGTAACATGTGTGACATATTTTCATGCTCTGAATGAAAGTTTGAGACATGAATGTTTATTATCAACCAATTCGCATGTTTCTGTGAGGAGCTGCATACCATTTTCTAGACCTGTAGGCATGTTTATCATGAAAGGTGAGTTTAGCTCCAGAGGTTTCAAACAATCCAAGCTGGAATGGCTTACCAACTCCAAGCCAGTGGACACATCACCAATTTCATCTGGAAGCAACAGGAACATGCTGACGCCTCCAGCATATGGGAGTTCCAGAATCTGAGTCTTTAGGTTGCTTATGTATCCAATGTTCAGCTCTTTATGCAAGTACATCATCTGTACAGGTTTGCGCTGAGTCTAAAATTATTAAGAAGTAAAATATGAAAATTGATACTAAGATGTCAGGAGATTTACAATTAGACATAAAAGAGAAATAGATTCTGCTTTAGTGTTGAAGAAATACAATCTTAAAAATCAACAAAATAAATTATTTATACCTTACAGTTGCTCTTATTAGCTTTATCATGATTCCATCTATTATTAAGATGGACAACAATAATAATTATAATAATACGAAAATGTTTGTTCAGTACCTGCCATGGGCCAAGAACTCTGTGAAATCTCACTGAATCCTTACAATAGCCAAGTTTTACTGATTAAAAAATGGAATTCCCAGAAGATAAATAAGGTCATAGATGGTTACTGGTAACACCTTAGTGGCAGAACCTACAACTGCATCCAGAATTATGTAATTGTAAAGCCCATGGTCTTCACCATCACTTATATGGCCTCTCAGAAAATTACTGAGCGATACTCAGTAGCTTGAAGGAGTCAACCAACTATCCAATGTGCATAATTTATGACTAACAAGTCATGCAGGAGCATGAGTGGTCTCTAACTTTTCTTTTTCTGTCTTGGCCAAGGTCCTAAAATACATGCTAGGAAAATCCATCTTGTTGTCTCATACCGCGTTCACACGGAAAGGATAAAGCCCATTTAATTTCTTCTCAAATGGAGTTTTCCACTTTCCTTTGAAGTAGACAGCATTCACCAGGACCATCTTGGTGTCCCCATCTACAGAACCTTCAGGTAACAAGTCTGGGATTTTGCCTACAGAAAACATGACATATGTTTAGGTTTGTGACCAAGAACTGTGATGTTATTATGATTTGAATCTCTTGAGTCACCATCAAACTCAGCATCTACATTTGTCAGATTCTGCAGAGGTGATGATCTCAAGCTCGAGTTTTTCTCCCAATTTATTTAAAGCATAAATAAAGCAGACCACCTTTCTCAGAAGGTTTGCAAAGTCCAAAAGAAAATGAAGAAGTGATGCATTTAAAATTTAGAATGACTATCAAACATGGAAAGATTTTCACCTCCTTTTATGTTGTTTTCTCAAAGTTTCACGCTCCTTCTATATCTGATCCAGACAATCTATGGGTTTGACCCACTGATTCATTCAAAAACTTTTTTTTTTTTTAAGTCGTGCTAGACCTACAGTAGGAGAAAGGAAGAACTGCGCTGGAGGGGCTGAGAATATTGGAAGAGGTATTCAAAATCAGCAGTGAAACAATGTGTCAGAAATCCTGTAGCAGAATGCAAAGTACTGTGGCAGTGCAGAGAAAGAAGGGTCTCAGGAATTAAAACATCCAAATGTGGTAGTTAACAAAAAAAAAAATGGCTTAAGAAACAGCCCATTTACAGTTAATACCTGCTCTATAATTTTTCAACTACTCAAATACATTATTTTACTTAATCCTGACAACTATTCTATTGGGGTATCCCTAATAGATCTTATACCAAAAGATCCCCCGCTGAGAAAGGTGAGCAGTCTCCTCAAGGTCACAAAGTGGTAAACTGGTTAGGATTCTGTGTGGACCTCCACCACCTCCATATCCTACTGACAGACACAGGACTAATATAAAGGTCAGTGTAATCTGACCGGCTTCCATATATCCATTCAATATATCCCCCAGGCATTTAAAACTCTTGGTTACTATTGAAAATTGCTATGGCTTTACTTAACTTTGTGATGTAAATGACAGAATTCATGTGATCATAATAAATAAAACAGACAATTCCCTCAAATTATTATAAAATCTGATAAAGCAGTCAGTCCAAAGGATGACAAGGCATTCTGGCAACACAACTGCTTGATTCACGGCCACTGAAGACAATGCTTACAGAGAAAACGAATTTGTGCTGTTCTCAGAAAAGCAGAACTTCTACATATCTCCTGAACTCTGCGGTCAGTTTTTACTTCCACTTCTGTTAAACTTCACTTTCCCTGATTCCTCTGTGTCAGTGGCTTGTCAGTATTTTAGAACAATAATTTTAAAATCAGTTATAGAAATGAAGAACAAAAGTAGAACAACTATTTTCAGAGAAACAAAAACATTTTATAAGTTCTACAGAACTTGGTTCATGTGCTTTTTCCCAGTATGGGAGCTAAGAAACTAAGGCACCAAACTATTCCTTGAAACAATGTTTTAAACATCGGAGTTACATGAGCATTTACTTTTTGCCTACATTATCAAACAAATTCTTTAAACACCCAAATAAGGAATTCAGAATTAGACTAAGGATCAAAGAAGAGGAACCCCCAGTTTCACCACCAACTGGTAGTGGAATCTCGAATAGGTCGTTAACCCCTCAGGGACCACGAGTCCACAACCATAAAGGGGCAAATTTGGATAAATTATCTCCAAGGACCTTTCCGGTCCTAACAGCTCATAAATCTATGAAATAACAGGACAGTTCACCCTCGTAATAATCTCTGTGTTTTTCTTCCTAAAAATCCATCTATGTGTTGCTAGCCAGCAATTTACGACCTATAATTCTACCTGGAGATTTGGGAGAATGAAGGATTTTCATTATCAGCCAAAGACTGTGCTAATTTTTGTGGGGACCCAGGAGAAGGGTGACATATTGGCCCTATGCTCAAATAATTTTAGTCTATATGGGATGGCAAAGGAAACAAAATAAAATCAGTTCAGTCACAGTTGAACGCTGTATAAGGCAAACGTTAACAGGAGTCACGAAACTATCAAAGCACCAAAGGGGTGGAGAAGAGACGAGTGGCTGGGAGATACCTCTAGGAAAGGCTAGGACTTGGGTTTGCCACTAAATTAAACTCTGACATTAAGGAATGCATAAGAAGCAAGTATGGAGGTAGCAACCGAGAGCTCAGGGGCCAGCAGTCGTCCGGCATGGTCTGTTGGATTATTAAGAATTCAAAAGTCAAAGCGAAGAGTAAGATCTTCTGCAGAGGCCAGCTGGAGGGCAGTGACGCTGTTTCTGTGTGGGGACATGGGGACATGGGGCAGCAGGACAAGGGTGTGAAGTCAGTCACCTCTGCAGTCTCATCCCCTCTCCTGTGCTCTACACTGGAGTCCAGCCAATCGGCATTCCTTGCCCCAGAGGGCCAAGCTCTCTCACCTCTGCATCTTGGCACATCTGTGCACTGTGTCTAGAACTCTCTCCCCAGGCACCATGCCCTTAGCCTGCCCAGCTGCAGCCCATCCTCCTAATCACAACATAAACACTTCTCATTGCAGGGAGACTCCTCCCGTCGTGACACTGGAGGCCAGCGCCCTCCTCACGTGCTCCCGTGCAGTGTCCTGTATGTCCCCATAAAAGCACCTGTGACCACCTGACAGCCATCGCCGACTGAACTGAACGCCTCCCCTACACTGTAAGTTCTAGGGTGGCAGGATCTGGTTCTGTTTCATTTACAGAACGTGTACAGTGCCTGGCACAAAATATACGGTGGATTAACCACTGTTCACTGAAGGACTGAATTCAATAACAATGAATGGATGATTTAGTTAAGTGTGAGTCCTGGTAAAAAACAAAAGTGAGGCAGGAGCCCATGAAAGATTTAGGGACATGAGCTGCAATAGTAGAAAGTGGTTTAGCAGGGACCAAAAGACCCTCACAGCAGATAGGCTCAGAATGGTGAAAAACAGGTAAAATAAGTTTCTGATCCCTCCTTCTCTATTGCCAGGGGTCTCACACCAGTTACTCAGTGGAGGGTCACGCCGTTTTTCTTTGTTTTTGTCCACAGCGGATACAGAGCACAATTATTTCAATACTAGTATTTCCTACATTGGAAGACGTGTCTGCCTGCTTTCATATTTCCATCCTAAGGTAATATCCAAAATCAGATTATTTAAGTACTGAACACATGTCTTCCTACAGTAGACCTCAACTATTTTTTCCTCACTTAAAACACTCCTCAGCTAAATGAGAATCAGGTTACATTAACCGAAATAATTAAGGTGAGGTGAATTTTAAGGGAGTTAGGGCCAAGTGCAGGAATGATTTTTTGAAAAACATAGATCAAACGTTCCTAACTGAAAAGAAGAACAGGAAATATTGCTTTGGTTTTACCTTTGGTTTGAGTCTTGACCCAGGAATTAATCTTTTTTCTGGTTTCTTCAGTACATTCTAGGAAGTCGACAGCCTGGGGTTCCGTAGAGTAGTATTTCTTGGAGAGTTGCATATATTCCTTTAAAGCAAGAAACGGGCCAAAGGTGACAGAGTATATATACTGAAAAAGACTTGGTGTAATTGTAAATCACGGGCTTTTGTCAAGATTTGGGGAGGGGTGGTTAAGGGGCTGAGGTAGGGGAAAGGGTGGAGGGTGGCTAGGGGGGGCTGGGAGGCTGAAAGAGGAAATAGTGTGGATTAAAAGTGCTCCGTTGACCCCCTTGCCCACACTCATTTGCCCTCCTGCACTGTGCATTATAGACCCTGAGTAGGGGGTGAAAGCTGGCTCGTGGGTAGTGTTTCTGGAAATCACTGTTCCCCCAGCTTTAGCAGTCACTCTGCACATGGGGCCTTTGCAGCCGTGGGAGGGAGCGCCCAGCCACGGGAGCATGCGCACCTGCAGCTGTGACCCAGGGCGTTTGGAGCCTCAGGGAGCTGGTGTGGAATTCTGACTCTCCTTGTGAATCACAGACAGAAGCTTTGAAGGTGACCTCATTGCACACTGGGGGCCCTGCCATTTCAATTGCAGGTTTCACTTACTTCCTTGAATCTCGCAGACTTCTCTCCAAACAGTTTATTGACGCTCTCCAATAAATACTCCCCTGTGGATGCATTGATCGCAGAGCTGAGAGAGCGGAAGGATGAATGGATTGAAGCTCCAGCTTGTGCCTTAAACAGAAAGGAGGGATCTCTTTATGTAACACAGGACGGCTAAACAAGATACTTCGTTAAGTAAATGTATTTTTTTCAATGCAACAATAAAATGCTGTATTAATGCACACTTAGAATTTTCTGACACTTTAGAGGAATCTCTGAGGAAATACTTTTGATACAGTGCATTAAACTCATAAGGTAATGTTTTACTTGTTTCAAATTTTGCTGTACCTACAGATTGTAGTTAACCTTGAAGTAACCAACGTCCTAGAAGAAAGTGAGGCTTCTTTTGTAATTTCCTAAACTTCAAGGTCTCTGAGGGATTTTATTATATTAAAACATTACCAAAGAAATATTCTAGAAAAAGTTAATATGTGTCTGAAAGTGCCCATTAAAGGGTAGTCTTTACAGTGGGAAATCTGGGTTTTGGAAAGCCATGAAAAGTGTCGGTGAATTCCAATCCTCAGCCTGGAGTTTGTAAGCATGATGACAGCCACAGGGCTCGGTCACACAACAGCTAGCAGCAGGTGAAGCCGCGGACAGAGCCCTGCAGATGGACTTCCAGGTGTCACAGGAGACCTGGCTGGATTGCCATCTTTATGGGGCCCTCTGGACCTCCTCCAGCCCATAATTCCCTGGGCAACAGGCAGATGGAGCCGCATTCCAAGAAGGAAGCTATGGGAGATCTCCCCCTACCTAACCCACGAGCATATTATGGAAGTTGCTCATCAATAGGAGTACATCTATGCCCAGTTCCTGTAAGTTAGCTGGAGAGCTGATGTTTAAGGAAATATTGAGAAAAGATATTAATTAGTACCTGAGATAGATAGATGCTGAATAGATATGTACATACATACATAGATACATACATACATACATACATACATACATGGACAGGGGATAAATAGATAAACAGAGGAGTTGAGAGGGATATCTAAGGGTCAGTGGTCTCTCATGAAGTCATCAGGCCTGACCTACCCCATTCCTCAATTGCTTGTCACTCTTTACCTTCTTCCACCTAGAAATCTGCATCCATGCATGTGTATTCTAGGAGTTGCTACCACGATTTCAGAATAAATTATACATGCCCAACTAATGGCAGAGTGGTATGATTAAATCTAGAAACAGTTTTGGACCTAAAAGTCCTGAAGTCTAGATTCTATTCTGGCCCTGCCCATATTTATCTGTGTGCCCATAGGATATTTATTTAAGGGCTCTGAGTCTTAGTTTTCTTTCTATGAATGAGGGAAGTTGTACTAGGTTCCTTCCCTGTCTACTACTGTGACTTTAAGACAAGAAGATTCTAGAAATAAAGTGCAAAAGAAATGATGAACCCGTGAGTCAGATACCTGCAAAATAGCCTCAGGATAAGTGCCCTTCTGGATCTGCTGCATGAGTTCACAACCTGTGAGTTTCTCTAGGGTCACTGGGGTCTTCAGGGCTCCAACTTTGTCAAACTGAAACACCTACATTTGGAATTAGAGAGAACATATTTATGAGTATGTTTTCCTGCTAGATTACTTCACCTTTAAACCAATGGCCCTCAGGTACCTCTTAGCAGTCCTATCTACTTCCCTGCCTTTGCATCTTGGAATCAAGCACAGATATTCATTATACATAATATATAAGTGTCTGCAACTGAAATTTCCCTCACAAGAAACAGCTTGAGTTATTTTATACTAATCCATATACTGGCCATTTTGACAATAATTGGTTATTATGAGATGATTTATAACCTCTTCACTAAAGTATCTAAATTATCATCCAACCCATAAATGCCCTTGATAAAAAAAAAAAAAATGCCAGTATTTTGAAGAAAGTAATAAGGTTAATTCACGACCTTGCATGTCTCTGTCTTTTCAATGGCCTTATCTATTATCCACTTTTAATCTGTCAAAAACTACAAGCCCAAGTTAGTTTAAGCATAAACACGGTTACTCACTATTAACAGGGATCCCCTAAAATATTGACATACGCCGCACTACACATAGAAACCCATGTGGGAGACAGGACCGGGGTCAGATGATATAAGTGTCAGATCCAGAAAACACAGTGAAGCTGGCAGGTGAAGGCTGGTCCTACGAAGCTGCCTCAGGCTCCTTCCCAGCATGACAGCTTTCTAGCCTGGCGTCTCCGGTCTCAGCACCCCTAGGCTGGCCCTGCACCCAGGCCTCCCCGCAACCTCCCACATCCTTTGGGTCCCGTTGGGCCTGCGTCACATCCCTTGTGAGGCCCGTGGTGAGGGGGAACTTATCTGGTCAATGGATTGATGGTGGGGACTCTGCTGACAAAGGAAACGCAAGCTTGTCCAGCCAGGTCGTGAGCTTCTGGGTTGGCAGGACAGGTGTTAAGGGCTGCGGGATCTTTCTCTGCTCTTTCAATCATACATCATAAGTCCCATCTAACACTCTGGAAAGAAGTGGCCCTACTCTGTCCTCGCAGGAGGGAGGAATATTTCTTGAAACAGCCTTTCTGGTTTTCATCCCTTCTAAGGAAGTTGATCCTTAAAAATCAAGAGTCTCCTGGCTAGCCCTAAAGACTTCCTGAATTGCTGCAAAAGCCCCCGCAGAAATGGGGGATGGGAGGGGACCCTGGGCCATGCGGAGGCCACAGGGTAAATAGAGGCAGGCACACGGCTCAGCCAGGCAGCGGAGCCCCAGCAGGCCTGGGGCTTCATCCTGAACATAAGAGCCTTCCATGTCTTTCCACCCTTCCCACTATAACACCGTGAATTTACCAGTCACACCAAGTCCCAGCCATGGGGCCTCTGCCCGGCCCCGCCTCCTGGTCTGTACAATGAGTATGGCGTTCATAGCCTCTAGCTCATAGCGTCGTGCAGCATGTGGGCCAATTCACAGGATGCTCTGGGGCACCTGGCTGAGGTGCTGAGGAGCACCCGCTGCTGGAACAGACACAGCTCCCAGACGCTCTGCGGGTGGACTCCAATCTTCACACCTGTCCTCCAGGCTGGGCACTCTTCATTCCCATTGTGTAGATGAGAAAGCTGAGGCTCAGAGAGTCCCGGTGCCTTCCCTCACAGAGCTAGTAAAGAGTGGCGAGGCCACCACTCCACACCGCCTGGCCTGTCCCCAAAGTCTGCCCTTCTTCCTCCAAGCCCAAGAGCCCCTCTTCTTCTTTTTAGTAGGGAATTAACCACATTTTCCTTCGAATTGTAAAATCAGTACATGCAGCACAGAGTGACCAATACGTTCATTTGCCTCTGGTGTCAAAAACTAATTTTTTTTTTTATTTTAACAACCTAGGGTACTTCATTTCTCATTCTCCCTCGCAATATGTTACTTCTGCTCCCTTTACAGTTAAAAAATTAAGACCCTGATGTTTTCCGCAGTTTGCCATGCAGTTCAAGTTTCTCCCTGCCCAAGGGGAAGAGAGTAAAGGGGAAGGAGTATTGCCAAACAGTGCTGGTATCAGGGTTGAGCAACTGAGTTTTGTTGTAAGCCAGGATGTTTAAACTGCCACACACACAGGGAGGGATGCCTTTTACCTCCTGGCCTCGTGCAGCGAGATTGGCTAACCCTCCCTGTGAACAACCTCAAACCCGGTCCATGGTAAATGGGTCACCGTGTACCATCAAAGGACCTCTGTAGGCTGAGGCGCGGTTCTCATGGGAAACCCCAAAATGGCCGGGGGCATTTTGGTGTAACTGAGAGCACAGTGCATGCTTGTGAGAAAGCAGGGCCTGTAGCTCAAGCATACAATGTCAACATCTGTGGTTATGCGAATCTGAAAGAATCTTAATTATATGATGACCCTATCCAGCTCACTGACCTAGGACATAACAGGAGCAGGTGCTTTTTTAAAGGCACTGAATTCATCCCACTGGAGCCCTGTGGTATATGGTGTATTTCCAAGGCCCCAGACTCAGTGAAAGAGTCCCCTGACTGAGCTTGTGTCCCTTCACCAAGGACTGAAGCCAGGGGCCTTGACAGAAAGACCTCACAATGCTCCCGCACACCCTGTCCACCCTGATTTTGAAAACTGGCCATCAGACCAGACACCATTTTGTTGACATGAACTCACGGGGGTGAATATGGCTGAGGCCCTCTGAAGTCATACCGCTCTCCTCACATCTCCAGCAGTGTGGTGACCTCAGCTGTTCATGACACTCTCTGCAATCTACAGTTAAGAGTTTTCATGGTTTAGCTGTTTTATAGATTTGAATCTCGGGAACTTGTGTGGTAATGGCACATGACAACTACTGACCTTGGTAAAGTCAAGCTACCTGAAGCATAAAATTGTGATTCTATAAATCCATTCAGGAGAGACCCAGTCCTAGTTTGGAATTTTAAGACACTCACCTTGGCCATCTGATGTGCAGTGTGGCCCCTGGCACCCAGGTAGACCATGGCCATGGTGGATGAGATGCTCCATGGAGAGAAGAAGAGATTTGGGGTGGCACTAGTATTTGCCAGATGCTTGAAAAAATTGAGGGCAAAGATTGTGTTGGCCACATAAAGGTCTTCCATTGTTTCAATCTGGAAGGAAAGTGAGGAAGAAAGAAACAGCTCTGAAAGATGACTCAACACTTTGGGTGATGTCGGCTGAGTAGTACAGGGTGTACTCTGCACAGGGGTTCCCTCTCTGTTCTTCCTTCATGGAACAACATGAACTAGAGCCCGGATGGCAACATGGTCATGTGACCTGTGCAGCCTCATGGGGCTCCAGGTTTCGAGTGATGCTCTGCTGTCACCAACTTAAAATTCTTCATAATTTTGAACAAGGGGTGCTGCATTTTCTTTTTGTACTGGATCCTGTAGCTGATCTTGAGATGCAACAGTTAAGTGATGAGTAGGGATGCTCCATATAACAATCATAATAACAGCAATGACAATGAATAGCATTTGTTAGATTCTTACTGTACAACAGATGCTGTTCTAAACATTCCACCAACCATTTAATTCTTGCCAAAACCCTATGAGAAAGGCATTGTTATTCGTGTTTTATGAAGGAAGAAACTATAGCTCAGACGATCAAGAAAGTGACCAGTGTCACCCAACTATAAGGCATGGAAGCCAGGTGGGTGGCCTCCAGGGTCATGCTTTCAACCTCTGGGCTGCATCTGCAAATATCCAGCACACACATGGGCAAATACAAGAATATTCAAACACATTCTTGTTGGCCCCACTTGAGATTGTCTATCTTCTTTCAGATTCCCTGTTTCTAGATGTGGCTTAGATTCATCATTTGAGGGTAAGTATTTTTACCCAGTTCCTACCTCCTGTACCCCCTCTCCCCCTACACACACACTTACATCCACAGCCTGCAATAAAACAGCTTTCCACACTAAGGAGTTCAGTACAGGGGCGGGGGGGGGGGGCCTGCTGGAATGGCCACCTGCTTCTCCTCACCCCGCCCCCCAATCAAGGAAATCCATTTCAGGTAGCCTGCATGCAATGAACACGAAACAGACACACACACACACACACACACACACACACACACACGCACCCTATTACCACCTGAAGATAAAGGACAGACACGTCTTCCGTGACCCAAGTCTCCGTGTGAAGGGGAAAGCATGGGCACACCCGAGGTGTGTGTGGGTATCTGTTGGTACTGGCCAGCGATCATTTTTCTGGCTGTGTGTTTTGCTTTCACGGTGGCTTAAAACACACCCTATAATTACCAAAATACACAAATATACCAAATGACGCTGATGTTCATCCCACAGGAACCTTTGTGACAGTGGCTTCCCAGAGCTGAGGAGGGGCAGAGAGAGGTCCTGAGGTGAGGGACGTCCTCTTCGGTAGGCTTGGCTCACTCAGCAGGCTTCCCAGCAAGGGCCAGCACTGCCTTCCCTCCCCAATCCAGGGCAGTCTTAGGGCAACACTTGGTTCATGAACACTTCTTTTCAAGAAAATCATTGCAATTTGTATCCAAATGTCTCATTGGAAATACCACTCAATTGTATTTTATTGAGACAAAACTGTAAATTAAGCAAAGTTTGTCCCTGAAACCACCTCTTCTCATTCAATCCTCACAGGATCTAAAGCGGTAGATACTGTTACCTTCATTTTATAGGTTACCCCCTGACGCTCAGAGAGATTAAGTAACTTGCAAGTCACAGAGCTTCTATGCGGTGGTACAGGGATTTGAGCCTAGGTCTGCTTCAGGAACCCACTCAATCCACACTGCCTCACACTCGCTCTCCTGCTGGTGGTGAACTTCACTATTGTGTGTAAGAGTTTAGGTAGGTTACTAGCTTGAGAAATGCTAGAAAGAGGAAATAAAAATAGGAAGGTAGCAAGTCTGTAATGCTCCTAGAAGGCGTATTAAGTGGGAAAAAAAAAAAAAAAAACAACCCAAACCCTGCTAGTGTTTTTTTTTTTTTTTTCCTTGCTTCATCACTGAGATTAGGTTAACTTGGGTGGCTCACACATTTGTTTCCCCTTCCTTCTACCGATTTAAAATTGTCTTGAAACTAATTAGTCTTACTGGGCAGATCGTTTTTGTAAATTACCTCAGTAACATTTTGGAAACAAACTGAGAATCAATATCATAAATAAAACATATCTCTATCCTCATGTGAAGAAAATAAATAAGGGCTCAGAACCAGAAAAGTAACTGCAGGCTTCTCCTAGACCGGATCCTTCATAGTATCCTGCGTATCAGTCACTCTGACACTAACAAAATGTAAGTGTTTAAACAAACTATCAGAGAGGCTTTTGATAGATTTCTGGTGACTTTATAAAGGAAAAAAGTACATAAGGACAGCATTAAATTGTCCCAGATGCGTTTACTTCTTTTAAAAATAGTCTAGTTTTTATTCTTTAAATACGGTGCAAATAACTATTTAACATAAAAAATAATATCTCATGTCTATATTGCAGTTACCAAATTCCTTCAGCAGCTCTGTTTTTGTTTAATTTGTATTATTACCTGCCCAGGAAAACCTAGTAATTTCTTGTTACAAAAAATATGGAGATGTAGACTGCACAGCTAGTCAGAGCCTAGACTGAATCTCAGCTTTCCGATTCCAAGTCTGGTGATTTTCACATGAGGTTTGAAAAGTTTGCAGTCTTAGAAATCTATGAAGGCACACATATGGCAAGTTTCCTCTCAGACAACTCCACGCCTTACCTTTAGGCGGGAATCTGCCTGAGACAGTGTACAACTGAAGTCAGAATGATGTCAAATAGCATCATCGCCCAAAACAGGTGATACCTGTTGTGAGTTTCTTACCACTAAAATTTTTAAAAAATGTTTCATTAACTTCCAAATATCATGCTGCTAATTAAGGCTTAATATTATCACGAGGAAGAATAAATGGAAAGCATACATGGGGCTGGGCTCCTAGATATCTGTGTCACTTCCTGCCACACAAGTTAACAAACGTGCCCTAAAACTCAGCACACATCATCCGGAAGCTGGGAGGTGCCCCCAGGCGCCACTATGGCCCTCTTCTTGTTGGCGCTGGATGCGAGATTTGAGTCTGTTGTGTCATTTAAAACAATTTTTTTTGTGTGACAACATAGTGCAAACATTTAGAAATTGACCACAAAAATCCATGAAAACAAAGAGAAAATAGTACCTTCAAGGAAACGTCCCATCCAAACTTAGCACATTCTCCCCCAACAAAATTAAAAGCAGTTCCTGTTATTTGATGATTTTCATAATGAATGAGTGTCTGTTTATGGGTATTAAATGATTTATTAAACCTGAAGTAAATCAGAAGTAATTTCAGTCAATCCAACAACTAGTTTGGCAAATTTTTCTCTTCCGCTAAATTGACCAATTATTTAACTAAATTCAATAAATATAAGGTGGGGTTGAACAGACCCAACTCAGTTTGCTGCTGAATTTCTGTAATTTCTGATAGCTTTAGATACTATCATCTTTCTTATTTTTATATATTTATATACAATTTATAGATTACATTCATTGCTTAAATTACTGTCTGTTAATTGATCTAGCCATTTCCATCCAATTCAGTGTCAAAGCCCTAGTTAGTAAAGAATATACATATTCTAACCTGTTCGATAAAATCAACATCTCAACTTGATTGGTCGCTTTAGTTTAGCTAATGTTACACAGGCATCTGCTGGCTTCTGAGATTCAAGATTAAGCCTTACTACAAATTTAATTCAAATCTTGACCTAAAATATTTTCACTTAAAAGAAATCTAAACAAGAAAACACCATGACATTTTTACTCATCTCCTAAAGACATCCCACACCTTAATTTTCGCTATTAATAATCCCGGTACAAAGCAAGAGGGAAAAAAATGAAAGCCTGTTTCCATGGCCACGGAAATCAATGAAATACCTGGTTATTCCCGGAGGCACTGCTGAGAAGAAACTGTCCTCAGAGAGCTATCATAGTGCAGACAGGGAGACTGGTTTTATAAAGCTCTGCCCCTCCCACAGAGCTTTTTTTTTTTCTCGCTCTCTTTCTAATCTTTATCCTTTGAGTGATTCAACATTTTACTCAGCAAGACATCACTATTATAAAAAGGTTTGTTTGCTAAGGCACCGTTTAAGAAATTTGTTCAGAGGATGACGTCATTCAGAAACTTGAGAATTTGGCAATACCTGCACATGCCTGTTAAAATTACCTGAAGTTTATCAGCCCGTTTCAAGTGTCCCCCTCTACACCTGCGCCCAAGGACAGTGCCGAATTCTACAATAACCTTTCTATCATTGCACGGGGATGGCTCGTGGGTTGCAATATTTAAAGACAACAGAATCCTTTCTCTCTGACTCTAGACAGCCCCCAAGTGACCCTTTGGGCATGAAGAGGAAGAGAACGACTATTTTTCTTTCTTGGAGAGCCTCTATTTTAAACTGTTTTAGATTTCTCAAAGTAGAATTTCCTAAATAATTCTGGCTTCCACCCAAATCTCCTGCCACCTGCCACACCCAAATAACTTTCTATTTGCTCATGTTTCCAGCACAGATCTTAACTTTTATTATACAGAGAAAATCCACTGTGCACTTGCAATTGACTTTTAGCTCTAGGACCATGATGTTGAAAACTTGATTGAAAAAAAATCACTAGGTGGGGGCACCTGGGTGGCTCAGTCAGTTAAGCATCCCACGCTTGATTTCCGCTCAGGTAGTGACCTCAGGGTCGTGAGATCGAGCCCTGAGGCGTCAGGCTCCACGCTGAGCAGGGAGTCTGCTTAAGATTCTCTCTCTCTCCCTCTCCATCTGCCCCTCCCCACCCCTGTCACAAATGCCCATGCTCTCTCTCTTAAAAAAAAAAAAAAAAAGCAACGTTTAGAAAAAAAAAAAAGTCACTAGGTGTTTCAATACAGCCAAAGGAATTAGAGGACAAAAACAGATAAAAAATAGGCATGATGAAAGATAATTTGAGTCTAAACATGGTTATATTGTTAGAGCTAATTGAAAAGTGCAACACATTGTAAAGGTGGCTTCTCGTCTATTTGCTTTACTTTTATGTGTAGGAAATCCTCCAACGGACAGGGTGGTTAGAAGTAAAAGCACCATATTTCTTTTCAGCTGCTGGGGTGAGCTCCGTGTCCGCGCTTAGAGAGCTGGGTTCACAACCTGAGTGTCAGTGAGACAAAGTCTGTGGGTTTGAGCCGTCTGTAAGCTTCTTAGTTCGCCCGAGGTTCACAGACCTCGATCTACCCTTACCTCATCTTGCGTATGTGAGTCTCCCATCCATAGGAGTGGGGCTGACTTAGCCCAAACCCCTCGTTATTATCAGAAGGACAATGGGATCCGTGTGTTCTTCAGAATCTGTGTCTGGCAGCCAAAACCCAAGTTATTTGATTTTTTTAATTGCTGGAAGATCTCAGGTCACATCAGAAAAAGGTGGAATCCCACCCTCAACAATAATCTTTCAACTCCTAAGCTCCTCCATGACACCAAAGGAAACTCATAGGCAGCCGTTGACCCTTTGACAAGTTTTAACATCCCCTGGTGCTCAGCCGGATCTCTGCCTCAGTGAGTGATCAGTAGATTCCGTTGCTGGTCCAGGTGTCTCTCCCCTTCTTCTCAACAGGAATGCCATCCTCCCTTCACCCCACTGACCCAAATCTCTGAGGTTCTGCTGATACCCCACAGCTTCCCTGACATCCAGTCTGACTTCCACAATCCTCAGAGAACTCATGCTACACAGATCTGCACCTCTTAGACCTACAATATAAAAATGTATTCTTAATTCGCTAATCAATCGTGTGTATTCTAGATATTTCATTTGAGTGGGCTTCCATTCCTAAATAGATTCTACACTCGATGCCCCTTCAGCAGCAAGAACAGTGCTGAGCATCAAGTTGGTACTGACAAAATATCTTTTGACTGAGCAAGATGCTAAAATTTTCTCAAAAGGCTCTTTGGTATGGTGAGCACAGACATTGATTCTGAGAGACTCAGAAAGTTCTAACTTGAATTTTCTTTCTGCCACTTACTAGTTGTATAATCTTGCACAAATTTCTTCCTCAACCTCTCTGAGCTTAAGTTTCTTAATGATGCCAGCACCATTCCCTGCCTCTGCAAAAGCAATCCCGTTTTTGCTATTCTTATTCCTGATTTTGTTCGGGTAGCAAGAGATTCCTTGTCCTGGGGAAGGAGGGCCTCATTGTTGGTCTGGGGGGCAGCTATATAACCCCACCCTGGTCAATGAGGTTTGGGAGAATTCTGTTGGGGAATGTCTGGGGAAATTTTTCCTTCCCGATAAGAGGGAGACATAAAACGAGAAACTCCCTGTCCTATGCCATCCCCATCTACCCAATGTTGAGCCTGGCTGTGTGAGGATGTGATGCCAAGAGAAGCTCCCATACATCAACCATAGAGGAAGGCCAAGAGCTTTGCCGAGATGCAAACCAGAGCCCTGACTTCAGAGCACTCCCAAGTCAATGCTGGAAACTACTTACCTCTAGTTTTTGTTCTTATTGTTATTGTTACCTGAGATGATACATAATAAGTCTATATTATTTAAGCATTCCTGAATGACACAGGCTTTTGTGAAGAGCAGATGAGATCATGTCTGCCAAGCGCTTAGCGTATCATCTTTTATATAGCAAGTGTTCCACAGGGCTAGCGAGCTAACGGAGTGATTGTGGGTGGCCAGATTTGGAACTTGCCTTAGAGACTAGAGAAATTTTATGAGCTCAGTATAAAAGGAGAAGATGGTCATGCATCAAACTATTGGAGGAAGCGTAAAAGGCAATACATGATGAGAAGCCCATATGAATGGCACCAGTGGGAGGCGGTGTCACAGAAAAGAGGGGAAGGTTGATACGTGTGTGTTGGAGGCCTCCTGGAGAGAATAAAGATAAACGAAAAATTTGAAGATCGAAAGGGGAAAGCACCAAAATTACAGACGTGGGAGGCCAAGACTGTTGAGTGGCTGCCTGAGATCCTTCAGATCCTACATAAACTCCAGAGAAGGGAAGCTGCTTGTAAAACCTGTAAAGGGGAAGAAAAATCTGAAAAATGTAGAGGAAGAATGCAACTGGTGGTAGTTATGTGCCAGACCACTGCAAGAGCCCAACCAGTACGTCAGTCAGAAGAGCAGAGCTACTACGTAGTGAGTCTTACCGTTGTAGGATAAATAAGATTAAGTCAAGAACTAAAAAGTATAGTAACTGAAATAAAAAACTGATGGATGAAACTGTACTTGCAACAGCTGTCGGTCGGATCACTTCAGCAGAAGCTGAGAATAATGAACGGGCAAGTCCCTCACTAGCTCATTTTCTTACCTTCTAGGAAAATGGGTGAGACAATCATAAGTGGTAAAGAGTGGTAAAAAAAAAAAAACCATAAACCAATCATAAGTGATAAGAAAAATTATAATACCACTTACCATAAGTGGTAAGAAACATTAGATATGTATAATGTTGTACATGCAATATGACCTCAACCATATAAGTAAAATATGTGCAGAAATATGACTTGAAGGAAATGTGTCAAAATGTGAAGTGATTGTAGTAACTTCATAGATGTTTGTCAACTTTTTTTTATTTAAGAAAAATTCCCCACATTTTCCACAATAGGCATGCATTACTTTTAAAGAACCAGCAATACATGATCGAAGTATCTATATTGAGGTGTTTATTTTCTTTCCAGTAGCACTACAATGAAACACGTCTAAAGGAGAAAGAAAGGCAAAAATAAGAAATCAGCTTTATGACTAAAGTTCTAATATTCTGATCGGGAGATTATATGCACTGTGTTTTTTTCTCTGAAGCACCTGTCCGACTGTGGATGAGCAGCCTGCGCGTTAACCGCTGAGTGTTTGTCTCCCATGAGCTCCATAAACCACGATCGTCTTCCCTAGAGACAGAGATAGGCACTTGGCTCAGATTAAGGTGCTCACCAAGTGTTTGCTGAATGCCTTGTTCATGCTCAGCACATTGCAATGCTATTCTCTTCTCCCCTTTGAATGAACCACCACTGGTACTTCCATAATTATCCTCTCTGTAGGATTTGCTGGGTAGATGGGCAATACACACATGTATCACCCCTCACCGCAATGATGTCACCACTGAAATTATCCAAAGTGCGATACAATTTTAGGTCAAAAAGGAAGTCCCATTTTGACATAAAATGCTATCTCATAATCTTATTTTACTAATGACTTTCCATTAAATATATTGAAACATTGTTTTTATAAAAAAATCATTCGTATTAGTTAGACTTAGTATTACGGTAGCGTGGTTCTCCCTAGAAATTTAAGTAGCTGTCGCTGTGAGCAGGAGTCAGTGGATATGAAAGTGGCCACCTCTGTGGTGTGAATTTGGGGTCCCCTTGGCTGAGACGTCATGTGGTAACTTCTTGAAATATCTTTATCAGAGAATAAACATCTCCTTCTATAATTAGCAATAAAAGTCATCATGTTAATGGCTCTAGGAGAAATAACACATGTTTCTAAATTCCTACGGAAAGGGTTTTGACAGAGTGGGGAGAGGTGGTCAGGGAAGGAGTTGTGGGGTGTGTGAAGAGGATTAAGCAAAAGAACGAGAAGGCTTTGGGTGAGAGTGAGCCCAGGCCACAGAGAGACAATAGCAGATTCCAGGGCAAAAGAAAGCAAACCTGGCCTATTTTAAGATACTGCCCTGGGCCAGCCAGGAGTATGAGAAAGTTTGCACCTGAAACAAGCTCTGTTAGGGAGTGTAACATTTCAGTCAGAGTATTTATCTTGTTGCCAAGTGATAACCCCAACATAGACGCCATGGTTGGCAGGCTGTGGGAACAAGTATCCAGTGTTCTGTGATCCAGCTACATGAGAAAACCAGTAACCTTCCTAAAACCTGTCAGGCCAGAAGCATGCAAAGAGAGATCACATTTGCCAAGCAGCCTCAGAATGCATCATGAGTCATGAATTCACTCAGGTGAATTCACTCATCGGGTGTATAGACACCGGATGAAACTCTGTGCTTAGAGTGATGCATTTCCTTCAAGGGTCTAATGATACAACACTGGATTCACATAATTGCAGTTGCAATTGCACGCACCATTTGGCTCTCTGTTATCTTTGTGGATTATTTTTGGGTAAGTGGATTGTTTATATTACTTAACGAACAAGCGTAAATTTAGTCTCTCTTTTATCTAGCATGTTCCTAGTACATCTAGGCCAATCCCTAATAAAAGTAACACATTTCGATAACTGTCATCAAACACACTTAGAAGGTAAAAAAAAAAAAAAAAGACATAATCATAGAATGTATTCCAATCCAGATGTCAGTTACTTCTGTTTTATCCTCTTTATGAATTCCTGTCTCTTTTTTTCATTAAGAGTAGGTAAAAGACCAGAGACCAGTTGACACTCACTACTAAAGTACATTAATGATTCACACGCAGATTTCAGATTTGGTTCCATCCAAAATGACTAGGGGAATCCCTGATTTCTAGGAAGTAACTGTCAAAAGAAAAGAGGACGAACTGGGGGACAGTGATGCATCTTATCACAGGGTGGAACCGGAGCACCTACATCATCTCCAAGTTGAGACAGCCTTATTTAGACTTGTGTCAAAGTGAGAAGGACGGGGAAATGACTGCTCAGTTCTCCCTCTGTTATTCAGTCATCGCTCACGGACCACGTGGACGGGAATATGGGGACGCAAATGGGATGAGCGGGTGACAGAAAGCAGACAACAAAGAAAAGGCTCCTGCAACTCTGTCTCCAACTTTGACTTCCCCCTGGATCCTGGGATGGCCAAATGCAGCCTCCTAGCGGACACCCACCCTTGACCGCCTGTGGCCGGTCATTTTCCACCTGTTTCTCCTTATCTGCTTCCCATTTGTCTACCAGTCATCCAAACCAAAACGGAAGCAACATCCTCCATTCGTTTCTTTCTATCCACTTTCACATCTGTCATTTCACAAGTCCCACTAGTTTTATTTTTGTTTTTTTTTTAAAGATTTTATTTATTTATTTGAGAGAGAGAGAGCACATGAGGGGGGGATGGGTCAGAGGGAGGAGCAGACTCCCCGCCGAGCAGGGAGCCCGACGCGGGACTCGATCCCGCGACTCCAGGATCATGACCTGAGCCGAAGGCAGTCGCCCAACCAACTGAGCCACCCAGGCGCTCCCACTAGTTTTAGTTTTGAAATACTTTTCGAGTTGATGCGCTCCTCTTTTTTCTCTATTCACTATTCACTATTGTTCTTTGGTCTCCATCATCTCTGGACTGATCTCCCTGTCTCTAGTCTTGTCCCTTCAGCCATAAGCCTGATGTACTTACAGTGTGGTCTGACCTAGCTATGTCTCTGGAGCCCCCAGCAAATATAAGATAAAAGTCTGAATTGGATTCACATGGGTCCGAGACCATCTGTGATCTAGCCCCTGCCTTCTCCAATAACACTAATTTAAATATTGTAAAATAAGTCTTTAATATCTGGCACGGAACGGGTGCTCAAATTTGTTAGCATTAGTGATCAGCTCTATTACTGTACTTGGAAAACTGTACTAAGTTCTATTTTTACATATTTGTTTCCTGGTAAAGCTCTTGAGAACAGAAGCTGTATATCTCAGTTTTTTATACCCACAACTTTTGGTATAATGTGTGCTGCCTGGGGATTCCTCCTTAACGTTTTTGGAACTAAACTGGAAAAAACCTTTTGTACCCTGATTTTGATACTCCTGGCACTACTGAGATGGACTCAAAGTGTGGCCTCCCTTCTCTTCCTCCTTTGCTATGAAGATAGAAAACTTTATCTTCAGGACAGGGAGCAGTTAAGGGCGAGTCCCATGAATTAAAGTGAGATGAATGTCAGGATCCTGGGTAGAAGAGTTCAGAGAACTTCAGGGGCAGGTGCTGAGATAAGACTCCATAAGCAAAGGAACAGACACCTTGATCTTGGCTGGCTAGCTGCATAGGCACAGATGGGTCAGGCCTATAGCAGGGAAAATACCTCCTCTACTCCAGGGTTAGGGTGAAGGCATAATAGGAATTGGGGCCCCAGGAGCTGTAAGCAGTGAGCAAGTATCAGGCACTAAGAAAGAAAGCTAAGAGGAGATAGAGGTGGGGGTAGTTAAGACCACAGGGAAAGAAGTCTACTTCATTTGTCTCAGTTTTCTAAGTTTTGCATTGGACACTTGTCTACAAACAGAAATACGTCAATCTCAAGGGAAAAAAAAATGAAGGTGCTGCTAAACACCATGCTGCTAGTAGGGTTGCAAGAATATTGGCTCTAGGGAAAGAAATAATTTAAATGATTTATGTATTTGGCACTGAAGTGAATAGGTTAATGAGATCATACAAAGATCAGAACATCTTGGATTTCCATCAGGTCAGGACTTGTGATGGTTTTGTGTGTGTGTGTTTATCCCTTTGGAGTGCTTGTTTGTCTGAAGTCTGAGTCAAAGGAATGAATATCTCCCAAAGTATATTATTTTTCAGTGATTTTTGCTCTTACCACTTTTCTTACACCATTTCAATTGTATTTCTTGGTCATTTCAATTTTTGTACCCATATGCTTGTTGCCTTAATATGAAAAGTGCTACTATCTCGTTTCATACCCAGGCAGGGTGTAGTACAGAGTACGATAATTTAACTTTTCTACAGTAGTGACTTCTCAGAGTTCAGTGGCTCTTTGATTCATCAGTCCTGGCTACATACTGTATTAGTCTCACGTTTCATCAGGCAATGCTAAGAAACCCAAATATGTGGAGAGATAAAGAATAAAGCCATACCATTTACTCACGGAAAGTTCTAGACTTTTCCACAGCACTCAGGTATGTATATCGTTGTGACCCACTCCTAGGGTTACAAATGTTTAACACCTCTTACTCCATAAGAAGTTCCTGTTTGCCTGAACATGAGCACATAAAGCTCATTTCAAATTTTTTTTTTAGAAAATTTTACCATCAAGGAGGAAACTTTGGTCATCACATTTTTTAAATGAAGAGTCATGACACCTTAGCCTGACTCATATTGAAATTATGTTGCATGATTTTCTAACACAGCATCATAATCTTGAAGTGTAAGATCCTCTTTCTTCTTGATGTAGAAAGTTAAGCACATATTCTGCCTTTCCAAAATTTCTGATATAGTCATATAAAATACAAGAATGCTCATGAATTCCATCAGCTCTGCAAAAAATTATAGAGAGATATAGAAAGAGCCATACATTCTATATGCAAGACTAAAGCATTGTTATAGATGAAATAATGTAGATAAAGTGTAAGGCAGAATGTCTAATAATAATAAGTGATTATTATTATTTTTATTTTTACTATTGAAGTCTTGTTGGTAATTATCTCCCTTCAAGTGTTATACTGACATCTGATAATAGCTGTGTGATCTTGGATAGGTGATTTTACTTCTTTGGGCCTCCTTTCCTTTACATTATAGCGGTCTCATACAACTTATAAAATATTTAAATGCACATTATCTTATTTAATATTCTCACTGATTGTTTAAGTAGGATAAATCATTGTTTTACAGCTGAGAAAACAGAACAGTACAGTAGTCAAGTGATTTGTCTCATTGTTAATAAACGGTAAGGATTAATTTAAACCCAAGTGTTTTAGGTCAATGCTCTTTCCATCGACAATAACTTCCATGCTCTTTCCAGTTTCAAAATGTATAATTTTAGTTTTCTGGGATCGTTTAAGGAGCTGTTAGGAAGTCAAGGACAGAGACAATGTCATATTCACTCTTGACTTGCCCAGTGCCTAGCAATGTAATTAGCAAAAGGTAAGTCCTCGATCAATGTGCTAAACTGGATCCTCCCTTGTCCACACTGCCTATGACAAGGCATCATCCAACATCCCACCTTATTAATGGTTGGGGTTTGCTCTGTATTGGATGTTGTCAGAAAAGAGAGGAAGTGTGACTTCTTGGTTGGTATCCCAATAAATCTTATTTATAGGGAAGATAAAACTGTAAACGATAAAGAAGTAGCAATCAATCATTCTTGGGTGAGAGACGGGGGTGTTTGGTATTTTATGGGTGGCACAGTGACCTTCCTTTTGTCCATACTTGAACAAAATTATGAAACGTGCTATTTTGTCTCATTTTTCATGGTCTCAGAGTAACTTGTCTGAGGTTGGTATTCCATGACAAGGTTTATGTCTAACAGGAGAACAACATGACCTGGCTATGTCGGACTAGTTTCTGAGTGTCAGAGGCTGCTTCTTTTTTTTTTTTTCTTTCCTTTCTTACTGCCAAACAGCACTCATTTCTGGAGGAACAGCTTCACGTGAATGGAAAGATTGTGTAATGTGATGAAGACATTACCAAAAAAAAAAAAAAAATAGCATCTCATCCTCATGGGTTCAACCTGACTTGTTTCATTCATTTCTTTAAGGGAAAGGCCAATTCCAAATATTGCCATATTTTCTAGGTTAGTTGAACTGGGAAAGGATGATTGTGTTTAATACATCAGGTTTTGGTCTGTGGTGTCATTTTTATAATTTATTTTTAAAATTTTAATTAAAACTGTGCAGGCACATAATTTTTCTTCTCAGATTTCTCACTCCTTAAAGGAATTAGTTTTAACTCCTTTAGCTAATCCTTTTGGTATTTTCCTCCATGTCTCTCCTAAAACTGTTTACGAAGTAGCAACGTAAGCATGGTCTTTAGAGCTACACATGTGCACATTTCCCATTCTGCCATATTCTAATAGAATAATATCAAAATTTTAGTCAGATCAACATTCTCTGTTTTCATTATTATGACTATGGCACTCATGGAATTCATCATAGCTGGACCATATTCTGTAACTGTAGTTTGTGCAAATTTTGTTTTCCTAGCATTCTAAATTATCTTGTCTTTTTAAAATATATTTAGTTTTATATATACTTATGACTAACTCAACCACAAACCTCTCCTCGCTAGATAAATCTTATTTTAATACATTTAATGAGAGAAAAAAAAAAACAGGCGGTATCACCCTCCCAATTTCAAGCTATACTATAAAGCTGTAGTCATCAAAACTAACATAGAAACAGATGAACAGATCAATGAACAGAATCAAGAGCCCGGAAATAAACCCAATAATATATGATCAACTAATATTTGACAAGGGAGCTAAGAATTCTCAATGGAGAAAAGACAGTCCCTTCGATAAATGGCACTGGAATAATTGGATATTCACATGAAAAAGAATGAAATGACCCATAGCTTACACCACTCACAAAAATTAACTGGAAATGGATTAAAGCCTTGAATGCAAGGCCCAAAACCATGGAACTCCTAGAAAAAAACATAGGAACAAAAGTCCTTGACAAGGGTCAGGGTAATGATTTTTTGGATAGGACACCTATGATCACAAGCAATAAAATAAATAAATAAATTGGACTACATCAATCTAAAAAGCTTCTGTACAGCAAAAGAAACCATCAACAAAGTGGAAAGACAACCTACAAAATGGGAATAAGTACTTGCAAACCATATATCTAATAAGGGTTGATATCCAAAATATAGAGAGAACTAATGAAACTCAGTAGCCAAAAAACAAATAACCCAACTTAAAAATGGGCAAAGGACCTGAATAGACATTTCTCCAAAGAAAGACATATGAAAGATGTATGAAAGGCAGGTATGAAATATGCTCAACATTACTTGTCCTTAGGGATTTGCAAATTAAAACTTCAGTGTGATTCCACCTCAGGCCTGTTACATGGTCATCAAAAGACAAGAGACAACAAATGTTGGTGTGGATGTGGAGAAAAGGGAACACTTGTACACTGTTGGCGGGATTGTAAATTGGTGTTGCCACTGTGGATAACAGTATAGAGTTCCTCAAAAAGTGAAAAATAAAATTACCATATGATCCAGCAATTCCACCTCTGGGAATATATCCAAAGGTAATGAAAACACTAACTCGAAAAGACATCCGCACCCCCATGTTCATAGCAGCATAACTTATAATAGCGAAGACATGGAAACAACCTAAGTGCCCAGTGCTGCCCAAGATAGATGAATGGATAAAGTTGAGGTGTGTATATACAATGGAATATTTAGTTAGCCATAGAAAGTGAGGCATGGTAGGGCCATTGCAACATGGTTGGACCACACGGCATTATGCTAAGGGAAATAAGTCAGATAGAAAAAGAGAAATACTGTATCATCTCACTTATGCATGGAATCTTAAAAAAAAAAAGAAAAACTCATAGGAAAGGATATCAGACTTGTGTTTACCAGGGATGAGAGGTGGGGAGAAGAGGAATTGGAAGGAGGTGGTCAAAAGGCACAAACTTCCAGTTACAGTAAATGAGTACTAAATGTAACGTACAACATGCTGACCAGAGCTAACACTGCCATCTGATATATAAAAAAGTTGGTTAGAGAGTAAATCCTAAGAGTTCTATCACCTTAAGGAGAAATTTTTTTCTTACTTTGTTCTTTTCTTCTTTCTTTTCTTTTTATTATATCTGTATGAGAAGATGGATGTTAGCTGAACTTGGAATCATTTCACAATATGTATAAATTAAACAATCATACTGTACACCTTAAACTTACAGAGATGTATGTCAATTATTTCCTCAATAAAACTGGAAAAAATTACATTCAAACGCTTGAAGTATCTAATCAACTTCATTTTCTTAAAATAGTGACGCTCAGAGCCTCTGATCTGGTGCAGACCAAACGGTTGCTCTCAAGGCTCCCAAAAGTCTGTCATCCTCTTGCGGTGGCCTAGAATCTGAGGGAGGACTTTTTTTTCATGTCTCTCTTGGGTTGGATTCTCTTTTCCTACAACCTTCATCATCCTGTTCTTGGTTCACTGGCTCAATCTTGTGGAGCAAATGCTCCGTGAGCAACTTGAGAAAAGAGACATGGGAAGTAAGGCTTTTCAGATCTTGAACATCTGAAAATGCCTTTTCTCTCCCTCTACTAAATTACTAGTTTGGTGATGTATAGAATTCTAGGCTAAAAAACATTTTCTCCAAAAATATTCTAGTATCCAGCCTTGCTATTAAAAACTCAAAGGTTTTTCTAATTTCCGATCTTGTGTATATGACCTTGACTTTGATCTCTGGAAGCTTACAGAATTTCTCTGTCTCTAATGTCCTGAAATTTCATAATGATGTGCTTTAGGGTGGGCTTACTTTTATCCAATTTTACTGGTACTCAGGCTCTTTTAATCTGGAAGATTATATTGTTCAGTCCTAAGAAATTTTCTGGAATTGTTTATTTTTGTTTTTTAAATGTATTTTTTGTTATATTTCTAGTATAATATTTAATGCATAGAAGGGAATAGTGCCAGTAACTTCTATTTACTATGGATTTCTCCCCAATTCCATCCTCTACCTTCTTCTGATCCCTACCTGAAGTAAACACTATTCTGAATTTTTATTCATCATTCCCTAGTTTTATTTGTATATCCTTATTGTGAAATCTGAGAAAATAATAGGTTGTTTATTTTTGCTTGCATATGAGCTTTATTAAAATTTGGCACTATCTTGCACATACTCTATAGAGTGGGGTGGGGGGGGGGAACAAACGTGTTTGGTAAAGGACCAGATAGTAAATATTTTAGTCTTTGTGGGCCATATGGCCTCTATTACCATTACTCTGTCGTTGTGGTGGGAAAACAGACATAAACAAATGGGTGTGGCTGTATTCAAATACAATTATACTTGCAAAAGCATATGGTAGGCCATATGCCGTAGTATGCCGACTCCTGCCCTAGGGAAATTCTGCACATGTACACAAGATAGCACAAGAGTTTCTCTAGGGTGTATACAAAACAGTGTGAAATTGTTTATAAAAATCCTAATATTCTATAGTCTTCTGCATCTTGGTTGTTCCATTCTACATTATGTTTCTCAAAGTCGGTTTCTAGGTATAGTTCATTTTTTCATTGCTAGTCTATTGAATAGCAATGTATTGAATGAATTAGAGTACCACAATTTATCCATTCTCCTGTCAGTACATATTTAAGTTGGTTCTAGTTTTTGTCTCCTGATGTGGTTTTCTAACACATATTCTCATCAGCGCTATACAAAGACATCCCCAATACGCACCTCTCCAGTACTCGATATTGTCAAATTTCTTGACTCTTGACTATTTAGCATGGATAAAATAGTATGTCAAAATTTGCATTTCCTTGATTGCCAAAGAGACTGAACATCCTTTCATAACGCTATGATGATGTGGATTTCCTCTTCTGTGAAATCCTTATTTGAAGTTTATTTTGGTCAGGGAAAGTTTGAGGAAGTTTTTTTCTTTTTCCTACTAATTTATTGGAGTTCTTTCTATATACTGTTGGTTATATATGATGCAAAAAATATTCTAATTTGGCATTTTACAAATTCTAAGATGTCTCGGTGCTGTTAAATATATCTGCATTTTCTTACATGTTTAGCATTTTGTGTCTTTTTAAGGAATTTTTTTTCTATCTCAGAGTCAGAAAAATATTCTCCTATAATAACTTCTAAAACTTTTGTTGCTATGGAAGACTAGGGCTACTTGAAAGAATAACTTATTCTAGGTCTGGGGGAGGAAATATACAGGATGAGTCTGAACATCTTATGCCAGAAAGCTAAGAGGCCATTAAAGACTACTGGGGTTGTTTCAAAAGGAAGAGGCCAACATGAAAAAGCTCCCACTGACCAAAAATAAGGCAATTTGAGCATGAAAAAAAATGATAATGGCAATGATTTTAAACATTTCAAATATATCAAAATTTATGAGTTAAAATGCTACTTAAAGGGGAAAACACCAAAGAATACACCAACAAAACTATGGAATTTCATAGGGATATATTTAGGATAAATTACAAATTTTCTTCAAAAATTATAATTCAAGGATAAAAAGAGAAATCTATATATATGACATATATATCAGAAATTGAGATTTTTAGACTTATTTGAATTCTGATTTGAATTAACCAACCATAAAAGGAGAAAATTAGGAATCAAGTAGAGAAATTTAAAGAATGATGGGCTTTTTGATGATATGAAGAAATTATTAAATGTTTTAGTTATGATAAAAGATCTTGTGTTATGATTTTAAAGAGTCTTGACCTTTAGTGAGACGTACTGAAATGTTTGTGGATAACAGGGATGATGCCTAGAATTTGGATTCAAAGGCATCCAAGTTGCGGGAGAAAGAGAGTAGAGGAATAGGAACGCCAAGAGACCTTGGGTGATCATAACTAAAGCTAGCTAGTGAGGCTATGGAGGCTCATGAAACTGGTCTCTCTACTTTTGTATGTATTTGAAATTTTCTATAATAAAAGTAAAATAAAAATCAATACCTTAATGCAATACAAGACTACTTTCAGTCCCTCCATAGTGCCATGTGCGTCAGCAGGTAGAGGGTGAACGGTCTGCTCTCCGTGGTCATTCTCAGACCCGGGCATAGTATCTTGTATTATCTAGCAAAAAAACCTAGGGCAAAGCTTGCATGCTAATGGTTATGATCAGGTGCCATTCCAGGGTATCAAGAGGAAGAGAGAAGGAAAGTGATGCACAGAAAGAAGGAAGCTATTACCCAGTTGACCAGAGCTTGAAAACCTAGCCAGGGGCTCATTCACACAGCTCATCCATCTCAGAGAAGCTGATGGAAATAGAACACGTTGGAACAGTCCTTTGAAGTGAAACAGAAAGGGATTCCTCTGCGGGCTTATTCTATTCTCCTGTCTCTCCGGTCCAAGTTTTTCTGCGGAACATTAACTCTTTTAACTTCTGGGCTGTTTCCCAGCCCCTTTGGACAGCTGCTGGGGGAGAAACCATCTCTAACATGGAAAATGCTCTGAGGTTGTTCTTTCATTTTAGATGCCTTTCTTAAACGCTTGTGGATACTTCTCAGTCTACTCCTATTTTAGAAGGGGGCATCTAAAACCTAACTGGAAACTCTGCTTAGAAGGGAACCAGGGAGGAAGGGAGAGAAGTGTAGAAAGTGGGATGATCTAGCTGGGCTGTTTCTTTGAGAGATCCCCAGTATTATTATCTTCGGATGCCCAGAGAGGACTGTTTTGATCTCCTAACTGCAAGATAATGGCTACCAGACTTCTGGGTCCTGGGGTGCGGGGGGTGGGGTGGGCTGTACAATTCAGAATTTAAACTTACACTTACTCCTCTTTTTTTCTTACGGCAACCCTAATCTTAGCTGTGTCGGGTATACTGCTATCTGAAGGCTACCATCTGTTTGACTGTCCCTGGAGAATCAACCTCCAGTCACCTGCCTTCCTTCCTGGAGGGGGAGGGGCAGCACGCGGGATCTGAATGTCAAACTTCGTCTTCAACATACCACCAGTCGCTCCATTGGTCTGTTTCTGGCTCAAGCTTCTATCCCGGTGCTGCTCATTCTTCAACCTTTAGAGACATTCTGCGGGTACATGAAATGGATTATCAGCCTTCCCCGTTGCTCACTTCCTAGGATTCCGTTTTCTTGGGTTCTACCAAGCCAATTACCGCCCATAATAACCAACCTACATTTTTAGCCTCCAAAAAGTTATTGTGTTATATTCTCTTCAGTTCCCTTTATCTTCCTAGCTTTTAATGCTTGAAAACACAGCAGCCAAAATAAGAAAACCATGATTTTCCCATGTGATTTTAGGAATGTCCTGAGGTTAAATGAGTGTGTGCAATCTGCGTCTTTAACCAGATGTCCCCCAAGCTTGGCTGCAATCAGCCCTCCAGAGATGGCATCCCTCCGCAGATGGTGTGAGTGGACTGACTGCATCGTGACTCTGATGGCAGGGATTTTCAGCATTGCGGAAGAGACATTTTTGTGCTATTGGGGGCCTCCTGGTGACCAATATATTTTACCCCAGAGGTTTCTCCTCACGGATGAGTTGTGTCATGACTCCTCAATGATGCATATCTAAGTCAAGTGATTTACCTGCTGCGACTTTTCAACATGCTTTTCAAGCTTAGATTGTGGGGTCAGCTCTAAATCTTGCTTTATTTTGTATTTTGCTTTCCTGTGTCAGCACCCAAACCCTTCCTCCTCATTCCTCATCGTCTCCCCACTTCCCTGCAAGGCTGGCATGATAGGGCTCAGGGTAGCAAAGTAGGGACTGCCCTGCTCTCAGCTGGGAATGCATTCTCTTGCCCCTGCTTTCAGCTGCTGGGCCAGAGGACCTTCAGACTAAGAATTTTCCACACCCACCATATTGCAGTGCTGATTGCTATGCTTATTTCTGCCAGTTTAGGAGGTCAGTAAATCATTCTTTCTGGAGTCAAGTTTCTTGGAAGTTAATGTGCATACCTGTCTCCTGGAGATCTTCTTAATATTCAGATTCTGATTAACTGGGTCTTCACTGAGGCCTGAGATTCCACCATTCTGAAAAGCTCCTTGCTGCTGGACCCCCCATTAGGCCAGATGTTGCTCCTCTGAGGCTACACTTGGAGTGGCAGAGCTCTGGGGGCTCTTTTCTTTATGTCTTCTCCCACTGGTGGGCGTAGTGGACACCGTTGGCGGCTTGCCTACATGCTCATCCCCAGCTTCTGTCCACTTGCTGCTAATGGCTTGCATCTGGAACATTCAGAAAATTTCCAGCGGATGCCAAAGCCATGTCTCCGGTAATGAGAGCTGAAAGTACCTGTGAGTTTTCCATCCCCCATGAAAGGCCCATAGCCAGTCACTAACAGACGTGAGAATAGAAAAGCCCAATGCTTGTGTTCTGAGTCTTATGTTCTAGAGCTCCCCATCGGGGATCAGGCTGAGTCTAGGAATTCCCCTGAAATTCCACCCTTGTTTGGCTTCTTCTCCTTCCTCATCCTGCCTCCCCCAAACCGTTCCTGGTTTCCCCTGGAGGGAAATCACTTCTCCAGGAATCCTAGGCTTAAGGTCTGCTTCTGAGAGAAAGCAACCCAAAACAGAAGGCCTCCTCCAAGAGACAGATTAATCATAGAAGAACTCCACGTGAAGAGATTGGGTGCTGCTATGTCCCGGCACCCAGCATAGCACCTGGAATGTAGTAAGTGCTTCGTCAATTTTAGTTTGATGAAGTTAATTTTTATGTCTGGACCCACAAAATGGAGGCCCTACCCACTGGCCTGGCCCACACCACAAATCTAAACCAAAGTCAGCCTGCACTTACAGGAAATGCCTATCAAGGAAACCGAACACAGACCAATTACAATGCTGTCACTCAGCTTTAGCTAGCTCACCTTACCCAAGAAAACAGGACCCACTGGCCTTATAAGGAAATCCCCGGCCTCCTAACCAACCCTACCCTGTTTCTGCATCTCTTCTAATGCTCCATAAAACTCACACTTGCCCCTCCCTCCAGAATGATGCTCCATGGCTTCTGAACCATGCATTGCTTCCCTTGAATAAAGGACGTCGAAGTCTTTACTCAATTGTTCTAGTTTCGCCTTGGGCAAACTGAATGACTTGTATGATTGAATCAAATTTCTCAATAAGGTTCATTTAAAACCTTATCTGAATATCAGATCATGTGGTCATGGCAGCACCTGAGCCCCTCCTCCTACACGAATATCTGCCCAGAGAAGGCCCATTTACCCCCGCACCCCTAAACCTCCCAAATACTACTGGGATCTCCAGAGGTACAGAAGGTTCAGCAACAAATGCCCCCGGATCCCACTCTTTTCACATAAATCTGTACTGAAGACCTCAGTTGTTGGCGCGGCTGCCTGTGTCCATTTTGCCCCACCCTTTGCCCTGGAAAAACACTCGAATATCTAGTAAATTGCCCCACCAACACAGAGCTGCTGACCCAGCACTCCTCCCTGATAATGTGGCTTTCTAACCATGAGGAAAGACAGGAAGGTCGCTCCACACGCAAACCCGTTTCCTGCATATTTGTAATGGCAGCACATCACACAGCTGCTGGCTCGTGGGGCAACCCCTCCGTGCACGTATTCTTGCAACATGTTTGGAATGCAGGCCCAGCACACACGCATGTGGAATCAAGCACCGTCATTTGGGATTTACACAGAGCATTCTGAAAAAAATGCTCACAAAATCCTATTTTTCATAATCTCTTCAAATTATGGCACAGCATTATAAGTAATGAGACAGAAAGTCAAAGTGTATCATGGCCCATACGGACACACTGAAATAAGAGAATTAGAAATGCAGTTGACCATAGAAACACCCAAACATAAAAAGGTCAAACAAATGGTTTGCTCAAATAACAATTTCCGTCTCTGAGGAGAAGTTTGAAGCATCTTGTTTTGGCTTACAAAGGAGTGAAATCAGTGACAGGATGTTTGCCTCAAACATTCTCCCATCTACTAGGGTGGCAAGTGAGTCTCTCTGCCTTGCATTTTGTATTGCTATTTGCATCTGCTGGTTCTTCACACAGATTTCTCTTGTTTAATGCTTTTCCATAGCCTTGGCCCACTTCAGTTCATTTCTAATTATTCCTTCATGCTTTTATAAGAGACTATGAAACCTCATTAGTGTGGAAACAAAAACTGACACTTTTCCTTGCTTCCAGTGGGATCATGCACCTCACATACAAGGAGAAACAGATTGCATCCTGAGATCATTAATAACACGGTCAGATCTGGTGATGGTCTCTCACAGAATAAAACCCTGAGTAAACCTGGACCCCTGAAGAGAAACTAGTGTCCTTCTGGATTTGCTATACTGACATCTGAAGCCATGCCACGACCCTTGTGAACACAACAGGGGTGTAAGAAGGTTGTTTCCTCACCGTGAATGGATTCACGTAAATTTGTAAACCATGGTACTTTTTGCCCATTATTTCCTTAGGAAGCCTAAAGCTAACTTTTTCTCCCCCTTTCTGAATGTTTGTGTCTCTGGGTCTTCCTTTGGCCTGGATGGTTGTGTCTCTGGGTCTTCCTTTGGCCTGGATGGTTGTGTCTCTGGGTCTTCCTCTGATGCCCATTCCCCGAGGTTCCACCCAGATAAAGCTCATCTGAGTTCAGCACTTACCCACCACCAGAAGCTTGGGGCCCACAGTGCACCCTGTCCTGACAATGTAGCGACCAGAAATCATCAAGCTATTGCAACCTTTGCTTTCATCTCCTGGGAGACCATTAAAGGGTTTCCAGCTGGGAACGCAGAGCACCTCCTGCTAAGTCCCCCCTGCCATTCTCTTCCCACCCCCGCCTTCATATGGTCCAAGCTCTCCCTCCGCTGTCAGTCATTCGTCCAGAACCCCTCGCTGGACGACAAGTCGTTGGCCTCTCTCCTCACCTCCTTTTTATCAGCCTAAAGGACTGTATCAGTTCATTTTCCCTCTGGCTTCTTTTCACTCCCTCTTTGTTATATGCATTAGTCTCCTGCCTAGAAGTGAATCCACGAAGCAAGAAAGCTCTCCACCTAATAGAAGCAGAGAGAATAGAGGGAAGCAGGGGTGGAGGGAGTTGTGAAGACTCATTCATTAACAAGTTATTATTTTAATTATTTATTATTAACTTATTCTATTTATTTATTATTTAATGTATGCATTTAGGTCAATAAATCATTAAACATTTTTAATTCAATTTAAAATGAGGATTTACATTATTTTACTTGGTAAGTGTTTTATTACTGTCATAAAACTCATCCATGCGCACAAACAGCTGTGCAAAATAATTGCCTCTCCCTCGTCCCCACCCCACCCCACCCCACCCCACCCCACCCAGCTGCTCCCGACTTGTTTAAACATGCGTATTCCTTCCTGACTCCCAGTTTCTGGTTCCATACTCCAGTTTTCGTAATTGCTTTTGGCCTCCTTTGGCTTTGGCAATTCTTAAATCTCCCTTTTTCCTTTTTTTGGGGGCTAAAAAGTTCCACATCGGACTTTTAGTACTTCTTGTTCCTTGTTCTTGATATAGCCATTTCCTGGGCTGTGAACTTCCCCTAATCGCTCACCACACACCTGCTTCCTTCCCCGCCAAATTCAAACAGGTCGTGGTTCACTTGTCTGCCTTGTCCTCTTGGCTGCGATTTTACAGCGTATCGTATTTATCTTTGCTTTGAGTAAAGCAAGCATTCAGCGAATGTTGAGTGAATTTAATCCCATTGAACTATTTCTCAAGCTCCCTAGCCACCCAAAGCCATCTTCTGCATCCATCGCACCTCCATTCCAGCACCTTCTCTGTGAGCCCTCCAGGAAGCACTCCTGTTCCTCCTTCCCGCCTCAGCCCACAGCCCTCTTCCATCTGTGCCAGCCTGTAGTAACCACCTTCCTTGTGCTTCCCCCATTTTCGTCCTTATATACAGACAATATGTTTTTCCAGTGAGGAGAGCACAAGCTTTGATTTAATTCATAACAATAACAACACTATCATAGCGATAAATAACTGCTGTTGTGTAACAGCGGCTGTTAAGTAGCGACCATGGGCATCCACAGCACTAAGCGATTTACATGTAATCTGATTTAATTTATACAATAACCAGTGCATTAGGACTACTGTTACTCTATTTCAGAGGAGAAAACTGAAGTTTAGAAGCCATTAAGTCTACGCAGGGTCAGTGCCGGAACTCTAATTCTCTCTGGGCACAGAGTTAAAGACGTTCAGATGCCTGGATGTGGGCTTTGGGGTGGTAGGCTTTAGGAGACACCCCCTCTGGGTGGGGGAGAGCCCGAGATCAGCAGGGGATGTTCTTCCAAGCCCGAGAGAGCAAGTACACTGCATGACACCCCATCTGGTTTCCCAGGGCTCTACTCCCTGGACTCGACCACCTTTAGTTAAGTCTCATTACATGGTTTCAGCCTTGTCCTCACTGAGTTTCAGTGCATTAAAAGGTAGATGAAGTTTGGCAACCAGAAATTATATCACCACACATGGGGAAGCCCACTTTTGTTTTTATTAAGAACGAAGAGTATTTCCATACTTAATCCTCTCAGAGCTCCTCTTGGTTTTCTTGACTGGATTATCTGGTTATATTCCCTTAAAGCCTTAAAATATTCTATTATTTTCTCTTGTGACATTCATTATATTGTTCTTAGCATTAGACTTGGGTTTTCCCCCTCATTGTATTACTCAATTTGCGAACAGAGACCACGTCTTCCTCTTCTTTAATTTCCTGCAGCCACTCAAGATTCTCAACTGAAGTCAATAAAACAGTGTTTGTATAAGGCGGGCTCTCCCAAACTTGGCACTACTGACGTTTGGGGCTGGATAATTCTTTGTTGTAGGGGCTGTCCTATACTGTAGGATGTTCAGCAGCATTTCTGGCTTCCGCTCACTAGAAACCCGCCCCCCCAAGCCCCCAAATTGACAAAAATGTCTCCAGAGGTCACCAAATATTACCTGAGAGACAAAACCACTCCTGGCTGAGAACCACTGATAAAGAAGATCACAGAATTCAAGTGCATTCACATAAAAGACGGCTGTAAAAAGCTGGAAAAAAAGAGTGATAAGTGAAATCTGGCTTAAATTAGTGGAATCAAGTAATTTTCAAATAGATTTTTTGGCAATTTATTTCTCAGGGCTATTTAGAGCCTCTAGGACCTGACCCTCCCTATTTTGGCAATTTAAAAAAAGTTTTCAAAATAGATGGAAGAAAAAGAACTGCATTTATGTAGTATACCTACTGAATATTAGGCATTTAACTTACAGTGACTCATTTAACGTCCCACAAAATGGAATGGAATAAGTTAATATCAGGACTTAGGGAAGGTCCCATTTTCTTATATGTTCACCGTTGAAAATCCACCATCAGTGTAGTAATAAAAGAACAGCATAATACTTAAACCTGCGGGTCAAAGAGATAGTGGATTCCAAGCCTGGTTTTGCCACTGACTAGCTGTGTGACTTGGGACAAGTTCCTTAAACTCGCTGACCTTCAATCACCTCACCAGTGAAGATGAGTTTAGTTATAGCGCCTCCTCACAGGGTTTTGTGAAGATTAAATGCAACAATGTGAGCAAAGTGCTTAGAACATTACCAAACCTTAGTACTCAACAGATACAGTATCTAAAAATAAAATATAATAGAAGTACATCAATTGCAAGCTCATTAATTGTAAGACATAACCCAATTTCAGAGGCATTAAAACACGCATTTATCATTTCTCTGAGAACTATTGATGTTTGGTATCTTTTCATGTGCTTATTGGCCACTTGCATACTTTCTTTTGTGATATATCTGCTATTTTAATAAAAACTGAGTGTCTTTGAGCTCATTATTATTTTGATATTATTTTATTGTCCTATTATTTATCTGATATATGCGTACAAATATTTTCTCACCATCTTTGACTTGCCTTTTTGTTTTGTTTTGTTTTTGTTTTATTTACTTATTTGACAGAGAGAGACACAGCGAGAGAGGGAACACAAGCAGGGGGAGTGGGAGAGGGAGAAGCAGGCCTCCCACCGAGCAGGGAGCCCGATGCGGGGCTCGATCCCAGGACCCTGAGATCATGACCTGAGCCGAAGGCAGTTGCCCAACCAACTGAGCCACCCAGGCGCCCCAACCTTTTTTTTTTTATTTTCTTAACGGCTTCTTTCAAAGAGTGGATGTTTTTAACTCTGATAAAGTCCAATTATCTTTCTTTATTATCTGTTCATTTGGTATTCTAAGCAAATGTTGTCTACCCTAAGGTCACAACATTTTTCTCTCATCTTTTCCTCTAGAAGTTTTAACATTCACATTAAGGACCCGCCTCAAGTTCAACAAGATGTATTCTTTCCATACAATGGAATGTTACTAAGCAATAGAATGGAATGAATGAATGAATAATCCTCACAACTTTAGATGAATCTGGAAATCATTAGGTTGAGTAAAAGAAGCCAGACACAAAAGAGTGGATGCTGTATCATTCCATTTATTGAAAATGCAGACTCATCTACAGCAATAGAAAGCAGATTAGTGGTTGTCTAAGGACAGGAATGGAGACAGGGTGGATTGCAAAAAGACATGAGGAAATACTACGGGCTGATGGAAATGTTTGGTATCTTGATTATGCTGATGTGTACATAGTACATAAACTAATCAAATGGTTCCTTTTAAATATGTGCAGCTTATTTTTTTTTGAAGGCAGACAAAGTAATTTTCTTGTTTTCCTTTTTTTAAGTTTTTAATTAAATTCCAGTTAGCTAACATACAGTGCAATATTGGTTTCAGGTATACAATATAGTGATTCAACACTTCCATATAACACCCGATATTTATCACAACAAATGTTTCTTAACTGGATTATTCATTTTAGGGATGTTGAGTTTTATGTTCTTTATAGATTTTGGATACTAACCCTTTATCAGGTATGTCATTTGCAAATATCTTCTCCCATTCTGTAGGCTGCCTTTTAGTTTTGTTGATCGTTTCCTTCGCTGTGCAGAAGATTTTTATCTTGATGACATCCCAATAGTTTATTTTGGCTTTTGTTTCCCTTGCTTCAGGAGAGACATACCTAGAAAGTTTCTGTGACAAACATCAAAGAGGTCACTGCCTGTGTTCTCCTCTAGGATTTTTATGGTTTCATGTCTCCCATTTAGATCTGTAATCCATTTTGAATTTACTTTTGTGCCTAGTGTTAAGAATGTGGTCCAGTTTCATTCTTCTGCATGTGGCTGCCCAGTTTTCCCAACACCATTTGTTGAAGAAACTGTCTTTTCCCCATTGATAGTCTTTCTGGCTTTGTTGTAGATTAATTGACCATATAGTTGTGGGTTCATTTCTGGGTTTTCTATTCTGTTCCATTGATCTGTGAATACACATTCTTTTCAAGGGCACATGGGACATTCTCCAGAATAGATCACATAGTAGGTCATAAATCAGGCCTCAACAAATATAAAAAGATTGAAGTCATACCATGCATCTTTTCTGACCACAACATTATAAAACTTAAAGTCAAGAAAAAATTTGGAAAGAGCACAAATACATGGAGGTTAAACAACATGCTACTGAACAATGCATGGGTCAACCAGGAAATCAAAGAAGAAATTTAAAAAATACATGGAAACAAAGGAAAATGAAAACACAACAGTCCAAAGCCTTTGGGATGCAGTGAAAGCAGTCCTAACAGGGAAGTATGTAGCAATGCAGGCCTACCTTAAGAAGCAAGAAAAATGTTAAATAAAAAACCTAACCTCACACCTGAAGGAGCTAGAAAAGAAACAACAAATAAAACCTAAAACCAGCAGAAGGAAGGAAATAATAAAGATTATAGCAGAAATAAATGATATGGAATCTAAGAAAACAATAGAACAGATCAATGAAACCAGAAATTGGTTCTTTGAAAAAAAATCATAAAATTGATAAACCTCTAGTCAGACTTATTAAAAAGAAAAGATTTCTCTTTTCTTTAAAGATATACTTTAAAAAATACAATCATAAATGAGAGAGGAGAAACAACAACCAACCCCACAGAAATACCAAAAATTATAAGAACAATATGAAAAACTATATGCCAACAAATTGGACAACCTGGAAGAAATGGATAAATTCCTAGAAATATAAAAACTATCAAAACTGAAACAGGAAGAAACAGAAAACCTGAACACACCAATAACCATAAAAGACATTGAATCAGTAACCAAAACACTCCTAACAAACAAAAAAGTCCAGGGCCAGCTGGCTTCATGGGCAATTCTACCAAACACATAAAGAAAAGTTAACACCTATTCTTCTCAAGCCATTCCAAAAAATAGAAAAGGAGGAAAACTTCCAAACTCATTCTACGAAGCCAGCATTACCCTGATAGCAAAACCAGATAAAGACTCCACTAAAAAAGAAAAACTACGGGCCAATATCCCTGATGAACAAGGATGCAAAAATTCTCAGTAAAATACTAGCAAACCAAGTCCAACAATACATTTTGAAAAAAATCACTCACCACCATCAAGTGGGATTTATTCCTGTGTTGCAAGTGTGGTTCAATATTTGTAAATCAGCAACATGATTCACCACATTAATTTTTTTAAAGATTTTATTTATTTATTTGACAGAGAGAGAAACAGCGAGGGAGGGAACACAAGCAAGGGGAGTGGGAGAGGGAGAAGCAGGCTTCCCGCGGAGCAGGGAGCCCGATGCGGGGCTCGATCCCAGCACCCCGAGATCGTGACCTGAGCCGAAGGCAGACGCTTAACCAACTGAGCTACCCAGGCGCCCCACCACATTAATCAAAGAGAGGATAAGAACCATATGATCATTTCAATAGATGCAGAAAGAGCATTTGACAAAGCACAATAGCCATTCATGATAAAACCCTCAACAAAGTAGGTTTAGAGGGAACATACCTCCACGTAATAAAGGCCATATATGAAAAACCCACAGCTAATATCATCCTCAATGGGGAAAAACTGAGAGGTTTTCCTCCACAGTCAGGAATAAGAGAGTCTTCTCTCACCACTGTTATTCAACATATTACTGGAAGTCCTAGTCACAGCAATCAGATAACAAAAAGAAATAAAAGGCATCCAGACTGGCAAGGAAGTAGTCCAACTTTCACTATTTGCAGATGACATGATACTGTCATGTCAGAAAACCTGAGAGACTCCACCAAAAAATTTCTAGAACTGATACACAAATTCAGTAAATTTGCAGGATACAAAATCAACATACAAAAATCTGTTGCGTTTCTATACACCAATAATGAAGCAGCAGAAAGAGAAATTAAGGAATCAATCCCATTTACAATTACACCAAAACCCATAAGATACCTAGAAATAAACCTAACCAAAGAAGTGAAAGACCTGTACTCTGAAAACTATAAAACACTGATGAACGAAAGTGAAGATGACACAAAGAAATGGAAAGACATTCCATGCTCATGGACTGGAAAAACAAATATTGTTAAAATGCAGCTTATTATATATAACATGTCAATAAAGTTGTAAACAATAAACATTTGAGAAAAAGGAGATATGAAATTCTTTTCATTAGTTAATGCAGAATTAAGATCTTTCACTCACCCCATGCCAACTCCAGCATCTGTCTGACTCCTGAAACAACCTTAATACTCCATAACTTAGTAGAGGACATTGGCTCTCGGTGGTTTAAGTTCATCACCTGTCCTCTAGAGGTCAGTCTTGTTCCAGAAAAATAATTCAAACTAGTACCTACACCAGCTCACCTTGACTGTGGAAAGTAGCCTTAAGATGGAGGAATTGTGTGTGTGTGTGTGTGTGTGTGTGTGTGTGTGTGTGTGTGTGTGTGTGTGTGTGTTTAATTTCTCATCAAATCAAAAACTGGTGTATTTTAGTATGACAGCTTCCTGCCCTACCAGTGTCAAAAATAGCATTCCCCTAGAGTGAGTATGGTGACTGTTAAAAATCAATGGGAGGAGAACTCTTTAAAGAAGCCTGAGGGATCTTAAATTAAGAACTCCTGGCTCCGTGCAAATGTTAAGCCAGAGTACTTGGGAGAAAAAGGGCACACCTAGCTATTCAGGTTATTTTCTGTCAGAAGGGATGTTGGAACAAGGTCTACTGTGTAACCTGGGACCATGGTAGGTACATTTATTCATGCCACCATATTAATCCTGACAACAACACTTCAAAGCTGGCTCTAGTCTTCCTATTTTCACTGAGGAAGCAGGGCGCCAGAGAAGGCAAAGTAAGTTTCCAAATTCCCATGCAGTGGAACCTGGCTTCAATCCCTGATCTTGCTACCTGCAAAATTTAATTGATTGCCACGGCAAGATATTATGTTTTTATTTGAACAACTCTTCTCAGGCCTTAACCCAAAGGTATAGTTCATCAGTATAAGCAATTTCAGGCCATGGCTGATGTTTCAGTATATCCCACTAAAGGGCAAAGAGGGTCATTGGATATGTTATTGAATGACTTTCTCAAATGCAGTGATGACAAATTGTTTGAATTTGTAGATGACAAGAATCTAAGAGGAAAAGTTGGGAAAATATATTCAGTATATATCAAATCCACAAATATAAAATTTAATAGGGATAGATTTTTTAAAACCTTGCAGAGATTTGCAAGAGTGATAAAAAGAGAGGGTGTAAGCATTTGAAAATGGGGCAATATTTTTGAGGGTGTGGGTCCACAATTCCCACATCCTATAGGAGATTGATGGCCCAGACTAGAAAGGGAGTTACCCATGACTCCCAATCAGGCTATTTGGAGGCAGCAGGAAAAGGGATTCCTGAATTGAAGGCTTTGCCCTGAATGATCTTAATCTCTTTATTCTTTTTTTTTTTTAATCCCCAAACTTGGCAGTACTTCCATTTCTTCTCTGAGGCAAAGATGGTATTGTGGTTCACTAGAAACTTAGGAACAGTAAGGAGTGTTAGCAATGTCTGAAGACATTTGTGACATTTGTGACTGTCACAACTTGGGAGGAAGTGGTACTATTCCTATCGAGTTGGTAGAGACAATGGATGCTACTAAATATATATCTCTCTCAATATGCAGGACAGTCGACCACAACAAAGAATCATCTGGCAGAAAATACCATTAATGTTGAGGGTGAGAAAACCTGAGGCAGAACAGGTGACCCCTTCATGGAGTTGAAAAACTACAGAAGCAGCAAAGAAAACACTAGGGGTCAGTAAGAACTCATGGAATGTCGCTTCCCAGGTCATCTCCACTCTATTAAAGAGTTCTAAACTGTTTCTAAAACAATTTTTGTATGTATTATAGGAAGTAAATATATTGATGTTTCTGAGAAGCAGGTCCTTCACTGTGGGAGAATGATTCACAAATAGGAAACGGAGTAAGCTGAGGACAAATCTTGCAGGGCTGGATTTGATGCATGGCTACCAGCGTAAACACATGAACATTTATATTATATTATATTATATTATATTATATTATATTATATTATATTATATTATATTATATTATATTATATTATATCATATTATTATATTATACTATATTATATATCATAGCATAGCATATATCATGTTAATTTTCTATCTCTGGCTACTGAAATGGCTTAGAAATGGAGACACCCATAAAACACAGGGTACCCCTAGCACCCAAATCTAGTTTTCTAAATACCATTCTTTACTAAAGGGAATTAGAGCTTCTCAAAGAACTGGCTGATTTCAGGAATGGGACAGGGAAAGTACAGGATAATCCTGGGGCATCTTGTTGGACTAAAGAGTAAGGAAGTGCTCAAAGCAGGTTGAGGACATGTCAAAATAACCTGGTGTCTGCCTTGAGGGGGCTTCCAGTGGCGAGATTCAGGGAAATTTGTGCATGATAAAGAATAACAAGCTAATGGATATAATATCTTAAGCTAATTTAAACAAGGTACAAATTAATGAGAGAGAGAAGATATTATTTATGGAAGTATGCTAGCTAAATTCCAGCAAGAATCATAAAAGTACATGACATGAAATGTTGTGGAGAAGAGCGTATTCACTATCTCAAAGATCACAGGATCGCCCCACACACATAAATAATTTTTTCTAGATTGTATGGTGAATTAAAAACAGGTGATGTTTCACAAAGATGAGCATAATGTTCAGTTGCTTTGCCACCTGGATGGGTTCAAGAAGCACTAATACAAAACATAGAGCTACGTACACCAGCACTTCTTAGCCTGGGATCCATGCACAAATTAAAGAAGTCTGGGAAATTGTGTGAAGCATTTTGTGTGAGTGTGCATGGGTCATTTTATGAGGAAAGATCAATAGCTTTTATCAAATTCTAAAGGGAGTCCATGACTTTAAAAAGTCCAGTAAAATAGAGGGCATCCCACTCAGAGCTACACGTATTTACCATGTATTTATGCTACGTGTGGGTTTGCCAGGTAAGCACTGTGCTTCCTGAATGCATGGCATGCAATATTTAATTCATGGAAACTCTTAAAAGAAGACGTCTTGCTTTCCATTAAAATTAAACCACTGTGTCTGTTGCCACCACTAGAAAAGAAAAATTTTGAATTTTATTCTATATTCACATGTCCGTCCAACACCTTACAGATGGGAGTTTTGTAATGATTTGGTCATTTTGAAGAATCCTCAGGTTGAAATGCACTGGCGAATTCCCTCAGGAGGGCAGTTTTAGAGTTCAAGAGCTCTGCCAATTTGTTCCTAGAGCCTAAGACCATTAAAAACAACAATAACAACTACATGTCTCGATCTAGCATACTCCAGCTATGAAATAGAGAAAACTCAGTTTTTATTCAAAGAACTACTGTGATAAACAGAAGGAAAGTAATTTAACAGTATGAAGAATTTTTGTTTTGTTTCTACACATGAAAATGAAAGTATGTGTACATTCTGATTTAAATCAACAAGATTCTTTTTGCTACACTTCCCTCTCTGCATGTGGGGGTGGGGCAACGGAGGGAGGAGGCGGGTAGGTTCCGGACAAGTTACTTTACACAGAAGCAGTTTTCTCATACTTACCTGGAGGTTACGATGATACTAGGGTAAAGTGAAATCCAGTCTTTATTCAGTGTTCTGAATCATTTTTCCTAATCCTCCCAAACCTTGGCTGATTCCAGATTGTGTTGATGGGTGGTTGTACCCACTTCATACTACTGGATGATAGATATTTGATTATTATGTGATAGATAGGATTAAAACAGGACAACATTTAGGGCCTGAATAATTTGTATATGTGAAAATTCTCTTTTTTTTAATTTAAATTCTCTTTCTCATCCCAATCCCCATGTTTCTAAAAATAGCATATAAACTGTAACTGAAATGAATTTTTACCCTGAAAAAGAACATGGCCTCAGCTAAAGTGAAAGGTGCTCATCAGTATTGCAAGGATATAAACAGCCTTGGTTTAGTCCGGCTGGAAAATGCTTTGAGAAAAAACTTTTACTGAGTTTCCCCCACTGCTCCTTCTTGTTTATGCACCTAAGTTGTCCCACCCAATTCCCTAACTAGCTTGGCAAAATATTTGACAATAAAAATACAATGTAATACGTATAATATATGTATTACATAAGTTTGTAATATATTAGAACAATAATAATATAACAAGACTAAGTATATGGATTCTTATTTACAGATTCTACTAGAGTCGGCTGCAAAAAAAGAGCTATACACAAAATAGAGTTATCTTTAAAATCTGTGTGCTAAGGAAGGTATTAATATGCAGTAGTTTCAAACATTTTTCCTCACTTCATTAACTAGCACTTTATTAAATTCAAGGCATTTGTCTCATGTCAGCCTTACTTTGTGTCTTCTCTGTGTCTTCATAGATCAAAAGTCCTACCCAAGTTTAGAAATACTACTGTCAGCCTCTGACCTAAGCAAATCATGACGCAGATAAAATTATTAATTAAAACTGGAAGCAAATAAAAGCTTTTCTTATTTTTGTTTAAATCATCATCATCATTATCATCATTACTATTATTATTACGTACTCTTACATTTTGTTGCTTATATTAAAATTGCTTATCAGTATTACTATAGAGTATGTGACATGGGTTGTTAAAATTTTGTAGAATAGCCACAGGGGTAGAGGGAGGGCTCTTTTCTAGAAAATTATCTATATTTCAATAGGGAAAAATAAGTTTTTATTTTTAAAGCTATGGACTATAACTGTATAAGTTATAGTCCATAGCTTTTATGGTTTTCTGGTTTAGAAACAATTCTTAAATAGAATACTTGCTTCCAAACAGCAAATTTAGAAAAACATTTAAACTTCATTTATCAAACAATATTATTCTCCATATGGAAATATATGGTTTTCTGCTCTGAAATTTTAATTATTCTCATAAAATTATTTACAAGTGTTGACTCCTGATCCTTTGGCCTAGATGTCTTGGTCTAAGATAGAGTCAGGTGAAGCTATTAATGATTTATTCATTATTTTGACAAGACTTGCTCCCTTTATTCCTTGTTGTCAATTTCTGAATGTCAAGATCAAAGAGATTAATTCATAAGATACTTCATTTCAAATTTTATCTTTAATCTCATGCCAAATTTTTCTTAAAACAGGAGCACATACTGCTGGAACAGAGTTGCACAGAGAACAGCCCTCAGGCATTCCACCCTGGAAAGACAGCTGTGTGAGGGAGCTGAGGTTTTTCTTGCGCAGTGGAGTCTCCTTGTTGCTATGTTGGAGGTGGAGAGAGAAATCTTTGGGTGGTGCCATGTTCCATACGGATGTTCAAGCAATGGGTGGAGGCTGGCTCATTGACTAACTTCATTAATATTTTCAATCCATGTAGAAATCCAAGTATAGCTGTACACTGAGGGATTGAGTAGGCTATACACAAGGTGAGGCATATAAAGATGTAAATTTGATGAATAGAAATGAAGTATTTTTATCAAGTATGAAGTAAGGAATTTCTTTGAACCTACGGTTCATGCTATTATGCAACTCCATGGTCACTTTTGCCTGTCTGTGTATATTCCACACATATTCCAGACTCTTAAAACAAATCTTCTTTATTTGAAGTAAAGGCATTTTTCTTTAAACTATCTTATCTACTAGAAACCATCGTTAGTTTTTTAAAATTATTTATTTTCCAAAAAATGAATGTTTGTTAAGAATAGTACTAAACAATTTTAGATTTGTAATTTTTTAAAAAGATTTATTCACTTATTTTAGAGAGAATGCATGCATACACGTGTGCATGAGTGGGTGGTTTAGCACTCAGCCTCTATACATTCTGTTTGAACTAAAGATTAGACTCTTCAGATGTCAACTGTTGTCTTTGTAGAAAATAGTTCAAAAACCATGTGACTCCCACTCTTCCCAAGTGCACTTTTTTCCCTTTTCTTTTCTTCTCTTTTCCTTTCCTCTTTTTTTTTTTTTTTCCCTGTATAACTGATTAGGGGCATGGACATACAATTTTTAAAAAGAAGAAAAATCCCCAGCATTACAATAAAAAAAACCCATAGTTAGAATATTTCTGTATGTTACTGTATACTTGGCCTTGCTTTCCACCTTTTATGTTTTACTTCCTCGACTTGTCCAGCATTAATTGTCTTCTCATACCTTTTTGGCTGCTTCTGACAGTACTTCATTTGGAAACTACAATGACTCAAATGTCAGCTTAGACAATGAAAGGTATTTAAACAAATTCTGGGAATGTGTTACTAGGGTGTACAAAGTGACTCGATGAAAAACACTCTAAGCAACTAGTAAATTTTTAATAGTACATCACCACCAATATTTCCTCAGTGGTTATACATTACAGAATTTTTATTCAGTCCTGTCAAAATATAATTGCTATATCCAACCTAAAGCAATTAAAATCTAAATTGTGAGGTAGCAGAGATTGAGAAACAATCTCATTACAATGCATTAGCATCACTGGAATGATTCACCTGATACAAGGTACCAATCAAATGATTTAAGGGAAGTGGTTAATATTAGATTTATTATATCAATAAATTTAAATTTAAATGGTAAAACTTTTTAAAAAGCAATGTTCTGACATGAGTGAAGGGATTGAACTAGTTGTGAGTTTGGGATGTGTCCCCAACTCACTTAAAAGTAGACATACAATTCAAATTCTAAAAATCTGAGAAAAATGATCAAAACCATTTCTCTGAATCATTCCCACCAGATAAAACCAGAAATGCAGAATGACTGCAAAATGACACCACCAGTGTAAGTAAGGAATTGGCATTAGATAATCAAGCCTGTAGACACGAAGGAGCAAAATTCTCCCATTAGAGGGCGAAAGCAGAGAGGGGGTAAGGGAGAGACACATCAAAGGAAGGGATGGCCCAAAGAGCATTCTTTGAGGTCTTTGTGCAGGGCTCCAGACAGCTGTGCATTTTGGCAACATGTAATATTTTTTTTTAAGATTTATGTATTTATTTGCAAGAGAGAGAGAGAGCGTGCACATGTGTGGGGAGGGGCAGAGAGGGAGAGAGAATCCTCAAGCAGACTCCCTGCTCAGCACGGAGCCTGAGGTGGGGCCCAACCCAGGACCCTGAGATCATGACCTGAGCCGAAATCAAGAGTCGATACGTAATCGATTGAGCCACCCAGGAGCCTCTGTAATTTTAGAGTTAACAACTTACCATGCCCTTCCCTGTGTGTGGATTTGGAATCTGCCAGCAGCCTAGTGAAGCAGGCTGACCTGGAAAATCCATTCTGCACAGGAATGAGACTGAGCTCTGAGAGGGGGATGCCTTCCCAAGCCTGTTGGCTTCTCAGTGCCCAACTGAGATAGCCTGACAGCAAATCCAGGGCTCTTTCCATTCCATTCTCAGGGTTCCCTGGAGAAGGACTTGAGACGATGAACACTGAAAGGCCAGAGGAGCCTTCATCACGAAGAGCGTGATGAAGTGGAGATAAACACAGAAAAGAGAACAAGCATCAAATAAAGCACACTTGCCTATGAAATGATTTCAAGTGTGAAACTTCTTTGTCTACTTGAAAATCTTCTATAAATTTTATTCTAACCTGTACTCATTCCCCCAGGAGGGAAAGGAGGGAAATGACTCCCTTCTGTTCCTGTCTGCTTCATTTTCTACCATCGAGGCCCTGGCTCTGAGTCTCACAACACAAACCAGGAAATAGGGCAGGGCCGATCTTGGTCAAGGTCTAGGGTCTTGTATCAGACTTTCTGGGTTTGAAAATCCAGTCTGTCACTTTCCATTTGTGTGTTGAATGACTAAGCCTAAGCCTCAGCTTCTCATCTTTCAAATGGAGGAAACTAATCCTGCCACTGAGGGTTTTGATGAGAACTACACGAAGTCATGCATGTGAGGGCTAGGCACATGCCTCATGCCCAGCGAAGGTTAGCTCCTCTCACTAATACCATAGTTCAGCTGCAGGTGAGGTAAATGAGTTCTGAAGAACTCACTTGGTGACCTAATCACACTGAATAACATTGTTTCTTTGGAAAAAGGCAGCATTCTGAATTTTAGCAGCCTATGAATGAGGTTTCTGAGTAAGCTGAAGGCTACCAAAGAAAGAAGCGGCGTTGATCCTAATTTTTTAATAAGTACAATTAATGTCATGCTATAACTTCTTTAACCAATGTAAACCAAGCCAAGGAAGAATGAGTTGGATATTCTACATGAGATAGTTGAAAGAAAAACCATGCTATGAAGCATGGTTTATCTCTTTTAATTGCAACTCTACTGAAAGTTTTCTTCAAGCTCATAAAACCCAGCTGATTTGAAGAATCAGAGTGGTTTGAATATAAATTCATTCCCTTCCTTACGGGGTGGAGATTCTGCCATAGAAGAGAACCGTCTTCGTTTCCTTGTGTAAGATAAAGAGGAGAGGACCACCCACCTTGAAGATGCCAGGCTTTTCCGCTTTGCTCATTTGGTTGGTAAGTGCTAACTCTAAGCCACCCTCAGAAACCTCTAGCCTGGCCTTCTGGATTATCCTGGAGACCACAAGGCCTCTTCCTGCAGTTATGCCAGACAAGTTAGCCCTCAAGGGGTCCAAGACATTGTCATTCCCAAAGCCGCCAATATGAAAGTTACATCTTCATGACACTGGTCAAGTCCGAGCGGGGGCAGGTGCAGAGCCACAGCTGTGTCAGTCGCGTTGGCTGGACCGATCCAGTCCTTCAGTTTCTCCTTGGCAACCTCTGGGAAAGAGAGCAGGAAGCAAAATATGAAAAATTTTAGTTAGAAAAAATTATATGCAAATGTGAAGCATTTGAAAGGCTGGATGTGAGGCTCTGAATAGGTCAGGCTACTTTCCCTTGTCATTTTGGAAAGCAGATTCTGTAAGAACCAGTGGGGAAAACGCAGCTGTGTGCAGGAACTGCAGCTGAAGCACGTGAGCCCTGGAATCTCTGCCTTGACGCACCATCCCAGAGTCATGTGGGAAAAAATCAATCATCACAGGGAATTGCTACTTTCTTCCTTTTACGACCCTCTATAAATAGCACAACATGTATTATAATTGCACACTTTATGTAAGTTCCTACACTCTTCTCTCATCCACATGAGGGACGCCTGGGTGGCTCAGTTGGTCAAGCGTCTGCCTTTGGCTCTGGTCATGATCCCAGGGTCCTGGGATCAAGCTCCGTGTTGGGCTTCCTGCTCAGTAGGGAGCCTGCTTCTCCCTCTGCCTGCCACTCCCCCTGCTTGTGCTCTCTCTCTCTCTCTCTCTCTGACAAATAAGTAAATAAAATCTTTTTAAAAAAATACACCTTTGGAAACTGAGATCCTCTGATTTTGATGACATAAATTATAATTCTAGACTGACCAATTTCTTTTCTACCTCAACTCAAACCAACATTCTCATTAGTCAGGCATCCAAAGACACTGAATTTATATCCAAGCAACATTTGTAAATGATTAGAATGAAATAATCTTAAATTCGAAAGAGACCTTCGAGAAGCGTCTCTCACAGCATTGGTGCCACCAGCCAGCACCCACTTGAGAAGCCCTTGTGCCAATGGTTCACCTCTATAAAAACAGCTGGGCTCCAGGGTCGCCCAGCTCGGCTTGCAAGAAAGGCCCTTCCCATTTTGACCATAAACCTCCTTCCCTGTAATTCCTACCGCTTCATTTTAGTTCTCACCTGGGGAGCCACACAACATTACCCATTCCTTCTTCCCCAGGGCCACGAAATATTGTAAGACAACCAACATGCTCCCTGACGCAGAGCCCCTTTCCTCTTTTCCTCTTCACAGGGCACCTTCTCTTACTTACCCTCATTCCGGGGGTCCTTGCTGGGAAGAGATTTAAATGTCCCATGGCTCCTTTAGACTGCGTTGGGGAGCATGTTGGTTGTCCTACAACGTTGGGGATGGAATCTATCAGGAGTTAGGCAGAACAGACGCCAACCAATACAATCTCAAGCAGAAAAAAACTTTTTTGCATGGAACCGACATCCGTCATATACTGTCTTCAACTCATACTCATTTACGAAACCAGGGATGACTCTCCTCATGCACAGAGATGAATTAACATGACATACCATAACAGGAGAAAAGCGGTTGACCATAAAGACCTACTAATTGCACCCCATTCCCTCTTTAAGATCATTTCATCCAACTGTGACTGTACTTCAGAATCTGCTTACTTCCCAGAGATCTTAACATTATTCTAAAATGTTCCAATTTTATGATTCATGTCAAGGATATCGAAGTACACCACAAAGTACTGACAGTGTAATCATGTAGTTTATATTAGATGGATGCCATTTCACTGAACTTTCATGAGATTATCAAATTTAAGAGCTAAAAGGAACCATAGGAATCATTTCCTGTAACGTCTTCATGGCGTGAATAAAGTGAGGTTTGGAGAGATTAACGGACTGTCCCACAGCCCTCTAGTGAGTTTGTGGCAAAAACCATGGTCAGATTTCAATGTTGCCACCTACATTCAGCATTCATGCATTGTCTAACCATGGGAAAGGAACTCTAAAATAATAATACTGTCTGGCATTAATAATTTTTAATTAGCAATAACTCAAACCTCACTTATCAGAAAGGTTTTCCCTTGTCCGATGTAAAATAGATTCTCACTAACCCTGTCTTTTCTATGTCTGTCTTATTTTTCTTCACAGCCTATAGCAGTCATATTTCTACATTTGTTTATGTGGAAATAGAATTATACATAAGAACTGAGATTTTGATTTTCAGCCATGTTCATACAGCGTCTGAATAACTTAAACACCAAGCCGGAGCGCGCTGAAAAGCCAGGGAACTGGGCTCTTGTGGCATCACCGACGTGAGTTGCTATGAAATGCTGGGCAAATCATCGCCTGGTCCCCAGGTTTCTTGCCCCTGATGGGCTGCCACTGCCTGCATGGTTGCCTCACAGGACCAGTAATGATGCTTGCCACCAGGGATGAAGAAAGAGTAAAGGGGAGGGTGAGAAGTCTGTAGCCAGAGAGAAACAGGTGCGAGGGACGTGAACTTGAGAGATTCATAAAATGCAGAAGCAAAGGAGGACAGAGAGGAATTTAAAGAAAGCTGCAGGGACTAGATCCTTTCGATGCTGGGAGCAAGAAGACACCGTCAGTGTGGAGCAAAACATCCACGTGGGGCTCAGGGGAAAGTACCAGAGAAGGAAGCACAGGGAAAAGCCTGAGCATTGAATTTGTATGTTTGGGCCTTGGGTGTTGGTGGAAATTAATTTAGTTGGTTGGCAGCAGGTCCAAAAGAGATGTCAATGTGTAATATTTTTTGAAAAAAGTATATGTAAATCAACAACCAGCCGTGAGGACTGAAAGAGGAAATGTGGTGACTGGTTTGAAAGCCTAAAACTTATACAAATAGAAACAACACATCCTAGCGCAAGGACATGTCCTTCATTCAGGGCTTCTGCTTCTTTTTTTTTAAGTGGACATAATACTGCATTAAGTAGTCACGTAAGTGCTTATTCTAAAGCGCCAAGCCTTCTGCATGGAATCCTCAAGCAGAGCCTTTTCTCGCGGCTCTGCCTGCAAAGGCCAGTGGTTTCCCTGTCCCAGGACGACATCCCCGCTGGGTAGCAGGATGACCACGCTCAGGTGGCCCTCGGCGGCGGGCACTGTGAGGACCTGCGCCTGGGGCTCCTGTATGGAGCCCATTCTCAAGTGCCCTTGTGGCTGCGTTATCCACTGGGCTTTGCTTTGGGACTGTAAAAGTAAAACCAGGGAAACAACAAAGCCAATTTCTTCTTATTGTTCTATTTAAGGTATGGGAAATTCAAATTTATATTCATCCTCCAACGTTGCCTACATTGAGTGACCAAAATGAAATCTCTGTCTCTTTCCACAGAAATATCTGATCACTGTCGTGATGATTTGAAAGGAAGAGTCACCTCAACAAGGCAGCCGCTAAAGGACAAAATTTTTGTCTCTCAATATGTTCTTTTCACTCAACTGGACGTGGTTGATGCCCAGAAGCAGTTAATTCACTTCCAAGAACTGGGAAATATGCACCAAAAGATCTTATCAGGAAAAATTTTTTAAAAATCAGATAGGTTCTTTCAAGAACATAATTTAGAAATCTTTCCAGATCAAGTAAAATGTGACTCATCTGGACTAATCTGCAGCATTGAGGTGCATGGTACAAAGTAGTCACAAAATAGCTAAGCATGTGAGCTAGGTAGCTAAGTGAGGTCCATATAATGAGGCCACTTTAAGGAAATATAGTTGTGACCCCAACCATATTTTATGTTTTTCTGTATGACATGCTAGTGAGGATAACATAAAGATACTTGCATTGTGTATGTAAACCAAAGGGACCAGATTTCACTGAGAAATTAAAGATTCCAATTGATTAACTGTTTCCTCTAGCAGATGCGCTCCTTTTTGGGTATGCTTACCCCTCAAGTACCTCTCTATAAATCCTGCTAAAATCTCCACTGCATTTTCCTTATACTGGGGTCCCCCAACTGGGCTGATCCTTGGAAGGACCTACAAGGGCTATTTAAAAAATGTAAATACTCAAGCACTCCTTGCAAATATTCAGGAACGTGGCCCTGGAATCTGCATTTTTAAAAAACATCAGCAATAAAAAAGAACATAATTTCACTATGTGTTATGACCCCAATATGTGATGGCAATATTCTTTAGAAAGAGAATACTAGATACTTCCAGATGTGACTAATGTGCTGGGCTAGAGGGTTATTTTTTTCCTTAAAGTCATTCACTATTCCTTTTGCATAAAAATGTTTTATTCAGAACTATAAACCCTCTTTATTTTTATAGTTGACTATAACAGATTGTAAGTTGACCCACAATTTCAAGCATTTGAGAGAATAAACACATTTGATAGTTTAGGGACTGAGTTATCATATACCAATCCATTCCTTTTTTATTAAATGACATGTCTGATTTGGGGTGCGGCCTGATATCTTGGACACCTTCGGGGCACTAAGAAAAGAAGCTGAAGAAAAGAAAACTGGAGGTGGGAGCAAGACAGCACGCTTGGAAACTTTTATTGTGAATGTGAATCCTGTTCTCTGGTTTGGCTTTGCTTAAGATCACACCCATTTTACAAATGACCTGCTGATAAGTTCTGAAAGTGTTGATTCCTTGTTCTCCATCAACTGCCTCATTTCCAGTTTGCAGTTAGTGAACTCTTTAACAATGATTTAAGCTTAGCCCAAAGCCCAAACCCATTTTAAACCATTCCAAGGTCTATATTTTATACCACTTCTTCATTTTACAACTGGAATGCCAAAAATAGTATCTCTATTTTCAGAAAGGGTACAAATACTATGGAGAATTTAAAAGAAAGGTTTAATAGCCAAACCAACGTTTTGGAAATCCAACTCTGCACTTGGTTGAGTATGCACTTAGGACAGTCGCTTGGAAATTCATTACCTGCCTAAAGCCAGAAATAATGTAACATATTTTAAGGGCAAAACGGTTGAGGATTACCTTGGAAAGAAAAATAAATTAAGACAGGAGACTACTTCATGCAACCTGAAAGCCACTGCTTCAGTGTGGTCTTTCTGGAAAGCACAACAATAGTGTTAACCAGCACCCGATGCTGGGGTGCCATGAGGCTGTTGGGTGATAAGGGTCTGCATTGCACCTTTGGGGAGAGAAACACACCTGATCAGCCATGGGATAGGAATTATTCCCACTGACATTAGATGAGACAGTAGATGTAATAAATGTGAAAGACTCACAACAGTCTGTGATGTAGATGAAGTGTCATAAAGGTACTACCATCATCACTTAACAGGAAAGGGTTTTTATTAAAAAAGCTAGGAATCCTGTTGAAGTTAAAAATACGAATTAATGTACTTGACGATTAAGTTACCCAGTTAAGAGGCGGTTTAGAGATCCTAACACGTTAACCATTCAGCCTTGGCTTTCCTGTGACCTTTCTCCTCCTACCGCCGTATGCTGAAAACATGAATGTCAGAGTAGGTAGTTTTGCAGATCACCACTGTCACCTGACAACGACTTTCTGCTCAAATCAAGCAAAAGAGATCACTGGGAAAATGGCAGAAGAAAGATTTTATGCTTTTTATGCCTCCTTACTTCTCAATAGTAAAATTAATAAGAAACTGTCACGGTTTTTCATTTTACGAAATGAAAAATGTCTTTAGATTGTCAACACATGATTTTGAAACAACCAGTTATTCACATGGAAAAAAGCAAGAGCCTTTACTTTTATTTCACTTCCTACATAAAAGTCAATTTGAAGTGCATCATAAACCTGAGTGTAAACACTAAAATAATAAATGGAAAAGAAAACAAAAGAGAATATCTTTGTGACGCTGAGACGAGCAAAACTTTCTCAGAGAGTATACAGAAAGCACAAACCGTAAAAGAAAGATATTGATAAACTGGACTTCATTAAAATTAAAACTTTTGCTCATCAAAAACACAGTTAAGAAAATAAATGCGCAAGACACAGACTGGGAGAAAATATTAGCAATATGTGCATCTGACAAAATTATTTGTCTTGAGAATATGTAAAGAGTTCCCACAACTCAACAATCAAAACAACCCAATTGAAAAATCTTTATAAAGAAAGATATAGTAAGGTCCAAGAGACATATGAAAAATGATAGTCGATATCATTAGTTATCAGAGAAATGTGAATTAAGGCCACAATGAGATATTACTACAAGCCCACTGAAATGGTTAAATGAAACATATTTACAACACTAAAAAACTGGAGAGGATTTGGAGCAACTGGAACTTTCATACAGTACTGGTGAGAATGTAAAATGGTTCAACCACTTTGGGAAACTATTTGCCAGTTGTTAAAAAGTTAAACATGTCACCAGACTAGGACCTAGCAATTCTACTACTAAGTACATGAGAGAAACTAAAAGATATGTACACAAAATGCCTTTTACAAAAATGTTCACAGCAACATTATTCATCATAACCCCAAACTGAAAACAACTCAAATGTCTATCAACAGGAGAATGGATAAACAAATTGTGGTAGATTCATACATGGAATTCTACTCAGCAATAAAAAGGCACCAGCCATTGATACATCTAAAAACCTGAATGGATCTCAAAAATAATGCACTGAATGAAAAACGCAGTTCACAAAAAAGTGCATACTATATTGCATTTATTTAGAAATTTAGAACGGACAGAACTAACCTCTGATGATAAAATCAAATCAGTGGTTGCTTGGTGGCACAAAGAAACCTTTCAGGATGATGGACATGTTCTGTATGTTGATATGCATTTGTCAACACTGTCCAAGTATACTTTTTAAAATCGGAGCATTTCACTCAATGTAAATTATTCCTAGAAGAAGAAGAAGGAGAAGACTGAGGAAAAGAAGTCTTAGATCCCTTACCTTTTGTCTTATTTTCAATCCGTGAGTTAATCTGCATCCTGGCTTCTTCTAAATTATCTTTGAAATCCAAATTTTCAGGTTTCAGTTTATATAATTTTTCAATACCTTCTAAATATTCCTATAAAGTGAGCATAGAAAAAGGAGACGTAGCAAATAAATTATGATTTTAATACATTTAGGCCATACATGGTAAATATCTTACATAAATAAAGGCAGAAATATGTAAAATACAAGTATGCAGGACTAGGCCCAACTAATAAAAATATATACATTTGTCATATTTGAGGCATATAGTGAAGGAAAATTAACAAATTACTATAGGATGTTATTTCAATGACAAAGACATTTCTCTTTCTTCTCAGCCTCTGAGGGTTCGCTGCATAATTAGGATAATCTGACAAGAGAATTAGTGTCCTCAGTAATTAGTGTCAGATATTTTGGGTTCGAAGATATCAATTCCGTTTTTATTACTGATATCAAAATTTTGTCAGTGTTGTTTTTAATTGTAAACTATGTAAAATGTATTATTTTTATGCTTCAACTGGACTCATCTGAAACATGATTGAACATGTCACAAATTAGCATCTGAAAATTAGAATCCTAAACTCTCCTATATGAAATAAACGTATATATAAAATATATTACATGTTCTCTACATAGCAATATCTATCTCAATATATACAACATCTTTTTATTTTCCTACAGTTTTGAAAACAGAAACAGTACCAGAATAAATTAAATAAAGGAAGGAAGGAAAGGCTTCTCCTTTACTTATGGAAACATGTTTTACTTTAACTCCCCAGGAGGAATTTCTGCAAATATCCCGCTTGCCATGGGGACTTGACATATTGATTTCCGAGAGAAGTGTTTGAATGTGTGAATGGACCCCTGTTTCTTGTTCACACTAGGATGAGGTTAGAAAATACTTGAAAACAGGGACCTTGGTATCACCCACTTAAGTATCAGCTGAGGTTAGACAAGAGAGTCTTGGGTTTGCATTAGGACATGAGATTTCAGGAAAAAAAAAAAAACAGAATCAAAGACTACTTGTTCCACCATTTGGACATATTGAAAGTTTGCCTTTCACTGACTGTGGCTGTCTGACAATGAGGCCATGCGCAGAGAGCAAGCACCACGACATGTCACCATCACTTCATGGGCATGAGGGACAATGGCAGAGTTCATGCCCCTGGGCAGAGCTTGCCCTGTCTCCTCCACAAGATGGCCCCGGGCACACATTCATATGGACACATTAATTTTAGTATAGTTGGCATCAGGGAAAATGTGTTTGCTATATTTTGTAATAAGTAAGAATTCTGGGCAATGAAGTTTGGTCTTAGTAGCCCACCATAGATAATAGTGGGAAGGTCACATCTTCTAAAAAGCTATAGACCTCCTTACATAAATGAAGGAATACATTACATTGGGTTTTTTTTAGAAATTACTAATATGGAAAAGAATTTAACAGTAAAGCTTATAGGGGCTCCTGGGTGGTTCAGTTGGTTAAGCATCTGCCTTCAACAAAAGGTCATGATCTCAGGGTCCTGGGATTGAGCCCCACGTGAGACTCCTTGTTCAGCCAGGACCTTGCTTCTCCCTCTCCTTCTGCTGCTCCCCCTGCTTGTGCTCTCTCTTGCTATCTCTCTCTCTCTCAAATAAATAAATAAAATCTAAAAAAAAACCAATAAAGTTTATAAAGATAAGCTATCTTTAGTTACCTTTCCAAAAAATAATATAATTTTATATTTTGAGCACTGACTGTGGTCCAGGCACTTCTGTCCAGGTAGCTTTTGGGTTCCATTATGAAGTCGCTCTGACTCTAAACTCCCTTTTGCACTTATTGTTCAAGGAAAAGAATAACCCTTCTTAAATACTGTCTCTCCCTCAAGTTTTTGACAGTGTCATCATCTCCTGTTTCCAAAACTCAAGATGATTGTTTTAACACAGGATGTGCGGGAGTCTGACTCTACATACCTATATTCTAGACTCAAAGGACATATGGAATAAATATCCTGTTTTATTGCCTTAAACCTTTAGTCCTCATGGACTAAAGATAAACTGCCATAAGAGAAATGAATACAGAAGTAGGAACTATACATACCTTTGTGTTTGAGGAATTCGCGGTTCTTGTTGATTCATCCAAATGAAACACCTACGAAGGGAAACAAAGAATTATTTTCAAAGGCTATTGAAATGCTACTCCAAGAGACCAAATGGTGACATAGGAAATCAACTTCTTGCCATGAATGTTAAGCTTTTTACATTTTTATGAACTTTCTGTTATTCATTGCACCTTTCTCTTATGTTTCTTAGTTTTGTTCCACATGAAAAAAAAAAAAGATATTATCTCCAAGAGGAAAGGTGAGTCTGAAAAACAAAATTTTTCATGTGCTCTTAAGCAGGAATCCGAGCGTTACAGTGTTAGGGATGGGGTGTGGACACTTACGTGTGTGTGTGTGTGTGTGTGTGTGTGTGTGTGCATCTACCTTTATAATCCCTGTGACAGAATGCAAGACAGGTTGAAAGAGGTGCTTAAAAATAATTCAGGCTTATTCATTTGTGTTGTCACTTTGTTTTGTTCATCCCTACCTTCTCAGTTGTGAAACACTGTAGGAAGCCCATAAGTATTTGTTGAATGAAGAATGAATGATTGTGTGGATTAATGAATGGATCTTAACATCATTTGCAGGCAGTTAATACCATTGGTTACTCACCAAGCATGCAAAACTAATCATTAAATTCATATAGTAGGTAATTATTGCCAAGTTATGTTCACAGATGGTATCCAGTTTGATGTTCACAGTAACCCCTTGAGATTCCAGTACCTTCTATCATTTTCTCCACAAAGAGTTAATAAGTTTCCTAAAGACCTATTGACTAACCCAAGGTGTAACCATAGTTTCCTAAGATCTTGATCAGAGAACAGCTGAAATAAAACATTGCAACTCTCTTCAAATACTGAAAGAATGAGTACATTTAACATGCTTTGTAGACATGGGATAAAGAAGTAGCTGATACGGAGCAGATATTTCAACTTTCTTAAAATACACATGCAAGAGGATATAACTTTTGTGTACATCTTTTAAGAACAGGAAAATGATAAAGGAGCCATGGTTATGGAGAGGTAGACTTTAGCTCACGGCTAGGAAGAACTTTCTACAATGTCGAACTTTCTGAATGTTTGTTAAAAAGCTACTTCACCCTCACACTTTCAAGCTCCGCCTTTATTGGAGGACTGCAAAGAACTGAGCAGCCTCTTGCCTGCTGGCTTCTGGTGGAGATGGAAGCATAGAGTGGAGAGTGACTCCCAGCTCTGAGCTGGCCTGGCAGTTTCCTATATCATAGGACAGAACGGTTCCATAATCCGTGGACTCCGCATGAATGGCGCCCCCTGGTGTTGCTTCTGTGGTCCACCTCCTCCTCATCGTCAAAAGAAAGCGCAATTGTGTGCATCTGGCTGGGTCTTTGCTGTAAGGGAGAATCATTAAGGGGATGAAAATACGAGGGATTTTTCTTCATTTTGTATGGGAAGGAGCAAGGAAAAAAAATTTGAACTCTTTGGGTCTCTGCGAACTCAGGTGCTTGGCTGCCAGAAGAGACAATAAATATTTCTGCTCCGGACTCTCTGCCTGACTTGTGCCCTCAGCACAGTGGGCCAGGCCGTCTCTCTGGTGGTAAAACCCAAAGCAAGCTGTGGCATAGAAGGAGCCCCCAGTCAGCAGGTCGTCTCTTGTTTTGAAGGAGGGGTGACGGGAAGAGTTGACTCTACACATACTCATCCCACAACACGTAAAGGGTCCTTAGCATCCTCCTGCGTTCCTATTTCTCCCCTGCCACAAACAAGTATTTATTGAGCACCTACTGTGGGTAAGACACTTGGAACCTAGTTTGCCAATGCACAGAAACAGGATAAAATTGAACAGAAGGCAAAGGTAGGCAGGATTCCCACGGGAAGCAAGTCACATAGCTATGGCTCTAACTCAGACAGAGACTGATGTGGTGTACTAGAGTGTGAGAGGTGGAGACAACTTAGCATCTCTTCAGAGACTCTTAACCCAACAAAGAAGTACTTTCTACACGTGATCCAGACCACGTATTCAAAATGGAAACAAGAGTTTCGCAAAAAATACTTCCCCTTAGGGTTAATGACACATTCTGATATTTCCTTTCCTGTTTTCTCCTTTTTCATGTTTTAAACACTGACAGAAATTCACTAAATTGTTTCTACAACCCACTAATTGGTCCCATTCCACAAATGGAAAATGCTAACCTAGCCCAACCGTCTCATCTTGCAAAAAAGGAATCTAAGCCCTAATATAAGTAGGTATTCATTTAACATGGTGCAGAGGCTAGAATGGATTAGTGTTTTCAAATTGTTTAGTACAGAGAAGTAACATGTAAAAGATAATTGTGCGTGTTTGTGTTCAACCGGAGATTTCATCTATGTATTGATATTTTAGGCCTCCTGGTTGAGTTCATGCATTTCATCTGAATTCCCTAACCACTTTTGGCTTTCATTTTACCCCTACAGACTAAAATTACTATGCTATAAAAATATTTTTTTGCTAAAAATAAAGGCACATATTTTTGCCTTTTCCATAAAGAATCCCTCCAATAAATGATTATCTAGCATTAATTGGGTTCAATTAAAGTCAGATCCAGCCATTGTACTAACTCCTTTTATCAAATTATACACACATATACATACATAGAAAAACTTCTACTTTAAAAGAATGATATCCAAACTACAAATATATCCAGAGGAAAAAGAGGTTAATTAATGGAAGAAAAAGATTCAAGGCAATAAAAAAGAAAAAAAAAAAAGGCAGGCTTTAGGTCCTTTGTATTTCCATTAAATGACCCCTGACTTGTGTAGGTAACATAAAAGCGGACACCAAATATAGTTTCCACAGGACACAAATCCAACTTTATAGTGAAAAACTTTACAGTGAATTGATAGCAAACTTTATAAAATTATTACATATACAGGAATAAAAACTTGGTTTTTTGAAGAGTCATTTAGAAGTTCCCTTCTCTCCAGGAGCATGAAGAACACTGACCCTTTTCCTGGGTCCAGAGTCCCTACATAGGCCTTCTGCTCCTCAACTAGTAACACTGTGTCTCCTGCATCCCTTTTAGATGGGTCTTTACCCAGAGGGAAGAAAACAGAATTGTCAAATGCCCACCATATCAGACCATTAGGCAGTGTTTGGCTTCACCCTACTCAGTGAGAAAAGGCAATGGTGCACAAGAAATGCCCCTTTGTTCCACTAGGTTCTCAGATTCTCAGAAGGTAAAGGGAAGAAATGAAACAACTTAATTACTTAAAACATAAGCAAGAGGCATTCTGGATGCTGGGACTATATTCTCAAAAGTCCACTCACCTCCAGGTTGTAATCTTCCCTCTGGGTAAAGACCCATCTAAAAGGGATGCAGGAGACACAGTGTTACTAGTTGAGGAGCAGAAGGCCTATGTAGGGACTCTGGAGCCAGGAAAAGGGTCAGTGGTCTTCATGCTCCTGGAGAGAAGGGAACTTCTAAATGACTCTTCAAATCTCTAGACTCTCCAAGAAATATACCTTGAATCATTTTGCCCACCAACATAGAGAACTTCACTTCTCTCATATACAGTCCTCAGGAGAATTTGGATTCAAGGAGGAGAAGGGGCTCACAATGAAAAAAGAATTCTATCAACCTCACAGGACTTTGATTCATCTATAGATGCTGTTCCCCAGGAGACCCAAGGAACAGGTCCTTTTTTTATAAAAAGTTAATAATTCACTGGCTGGCTATTGACAGAACCAGAGGGTCATTTGCAAAGAGATGGCTGGGCAGGTTCAGTGACTTCTGTGCTATTATTACCTAAAAACACTATTAACAAAACATTTACTGGCTTCTTTTGCACATAAAGCCTCTTCTCTGTAAAGACGCTGATTCATAGATACGAGTGAGGGTGTGTGTTCCTGCTTATTGCCCCAGATGTTTAAATGGACAGATCACTGTCTATGGTCACCCCTGGAGCCCTCATTCCACAGAAATTGTACCCATCTAGTGGACCGTGGCTCTTGTAGTTTTCTTGGTGTTACAGTGGATGGCTTCCACCCGGAATGCACTTAGATACATAACAATGACTTTTAATCTAGCAGATCTACGGATGAGATTAGAGAGGTCTGTGAACTTGAACATGTATATATAAGTTCTTATATATGTGCATGTTTCGATACTTTGATTCTCAAAGGGAGTATTTACTTCAAAAAGTGAAGGATTATGACCATCAAAGCTCCCAGTGGCCTCACACAGGAGCCCCTACCCTTCAGCCTTCTTTCTCTGATGTCCACCCTCCCTGCTCCAGCTGTTTGATGTCACCATCTTTAAATGACTGCCAGATTGCATCTTGAGAAGTCCTTATCTTTTGCCCTCAAATTCATTGCCACAAAGCTCTGACCCCACATTCGTTCAATCAAAGGCTGCCTCCTAAACTTGTCAGCCTCATTCCCTTCTGTCTACCCTATACCTACATTGTGGTCCAGACCATCGTCACTTCCCAGCTGGACCGCTGCCCAGTTCTGCCCATTAACAGTCTTGGAGCACTCTATCTAGCTCAGCATCCACACACCAAACACAATCCTTCAAACTATAAACTTGAAAATGTCACTCCCCTCCTTGAAGCCCTTTCTGCCCTTACATCAAACTTAGAACAAAGGCAAACTCCACATGGTGGTGCCCAGGGCCAGTACCTGCTCCCCCCTCCCCCCAGCCCACCCCTCATAGCCCTCTGCCCTCTGCATCCCGTGGTCACCCCAGCAGCTCTCAGAGGAGCCCATGGTCTTTCAACTGTGGGCCTTGGAACATGCTGGTGCCTCTACTGAACCCTCTTCCCCTCCCCTCCCAGTCCCTTTACCTCCTCATTCTTCTGGTTTGAGCTACGACAGCCCTTCCTCCAGGAAGCCTTCCTATCCTTCCAGGACTGGTTTAGAAGCCCCCATTTCACCCTTCCACAGCATCTCTACCCTCATTCGTAGAACTTATCACCCTACTACAACTTGCAAAACTTGTGAAGGTCCACCCTGCCTCAGACTCAAACTCTTAGCATTGACGAGTCTTGTCTGAAGAGACACACTTGGAGAAAAATTTTACATTTTAAAATGGACTGTTTTTAAAATATCGAGAAAGTATTTCTGTCCGTCTGCTCTTCCCTCCATATGCTTTTCATTCTTCTCCCTTTTCTTTCCCTCCCAAAGCACTGAGTATACCAAGGTATATTATTTTGCTTTGTTAAAAAAAAAAAAAAAACCTCAATATTTGCAAAAGATTAGTCACCTTCGGTTTTACTAAAGAACTTTCGTGTTTCAAGTTCAATGGTCTTCTTTTGGTTCACAATGCCACGGGCAAGAAACAAGGAGAAGAAAAGAGAGTATCAAAGAAATGTTTCATGACACAATTAAGTTCTGATAGCCAACTCTTTACCACTTTTAGGTAAACTCACTGCGGCCTTCTCTTCTTCAAGGTGCTACTGGCATCTAAAGGGAAGATTAAGCTTATGAACCTAGTCCTGGGTTTTACAAATTCTAGGACGTTTGTAGGGACAGAAATGAAATATTAGTGTCGAAAGATAACCAGATGATTACAGACACATATGCTGCCTTTCCCTGTTGATGAGCAGAAACTGTCAGTCAGTGAAGGGGTACAGAATGTGCTGGAGAGAAATTACAAAGTGAGCAGAAGATAACTGTCCCTTGTTTCACAGAGTTTATACTTAGGAGAGTTTATGATTAGAAGAGTTTGCACTATCATTATCATTCCTATATAAACTCTCAAGAAGTTTATTATTAGGACAAATAATATGTAGTCAAATTAAATCACCCAAATCATAAAAGCATAAATGACCCAAATATAAGAACACAGAGTCATGTAATTATGAATTTGCCCAAATTTATAGGAGGTGTGGTGTTTCAGGAAAGCCTGAGCTCCTTAGAGACAGAGGGTGTCGGCCAGGAGGCACGCCAAAGAAGGAGTGAAACATGTGAGGCATTGGAGCACGAGGTAAGAGGCCTCTGAGCAGAGCCAAGGCACAGGTGAGACCCGTGATGTCCAAGGCAGTGGGTTATGATGGACAGAGCACACAGGATCTTAGGCAATCGTTCAACTTCTCTAACCCTAATTTGCCTTATGAAATGAAAATAACATTAATAATCGTAATAGTTTCCACCTTACAGGACTGAAAGGAGAAATGAGATGTCACAGTGAGTGGCACTGTGAAAACATTTTGTAAACGATAAAGCAGCGATGTGGTGAAGAAGAGGACAATACTGCTCTCCCTCTTCATTGAAAAATGGGTGGAAAAAAGCTTCTTCCTGCTCTTGCAGAGACAGAAGATCCAACGATGCTCTTTTGCCCACCTTAAAGATCTTGCCCTTATAGAGGCTTTGGCACGTGACTGGTGAAAAATAGCATGCTCTCAAGGAGGCGCTCATGGAGGTGGGGCCAAAGGCTGGCAAGGGCCCCTGTTATCTGGCCAGAGTCTCTGTCTGCACTACACTTTCTGGTTGATTTTTGTCCTTTCTTGGGACCTTAAAGGAATTTATTCATTTAAAATGAGGAAGGAATACCTGTCATATGCCATACTGCTGCCCTTAAAGAGCTTATAATCTAGCAAGCCACGTGCACCCCCGCATGCACACACGCATGCACGCACGTGCGTGCGCACACGCACACACACACACACACACAGAGGGTAGCAGGAAATTTGAGCATAGCTCAAACCTCATAAAAGGAGGCAGTGTGTTTTGTGAGTCCACGTGAATGGAGCTCTCCCCAGGGAACATGAATGTGGTCAGCTGCTTGAACAATTCAATGGGTATTGAGCAAAGATGGAGACAGTGTGCCACCCAGAGGCGACAGGCTGAACAACACAAAATAGTAGATTGGGTTTTCAATTAGTCCAAGGTATGTTGAGCTCAGAGTCTTTGACAGGGAGAGGCAGGACCAGGTGGAGAGGAGGATAAGGAAAATTGTGGAAGGCCTGGAGGGTCATGCTGGAGTTTAGACTCTGTCCTTAGGTGGTGAAGAGCCGTTGGTTCTTTATAAGAAAGTGACTTGTTCGATCTGTGTTTCAGGAAGATAACTGGCATCTACGGATGAAAACATAGAAATCTTCATGACTTTGGGCTTAAGCGTGAGAGGGAAATGCAAATCACAAGAGGCAGAGAGAACAGATAAGAAACAAACTACAGACGTGAACAGTCTAAACTCGAGCAGTGCTGATAGGAAGAAAGAAAAGGAGATAAATTCAAGAGACATTTTAAGTGGTAACACTGGTGAACAGTCACAGTGTGAAAAAGAAGGAATATACAAAGATAATCTTGATGGTTTGAGCTTAGAGTTTTAGACGATATTTGTCCTTCACTAGAAGCAGGCCCCCAAGAAGATCATGTAGAGGATGGTGATGTGTTTTAGCTGAGACATGTTTAGTTTTACTCCAGGACGTTCGGTGGGCTTTTCAGGAGGCAGTCATGAATTGGGATGAAGTAAGCATATAGCTAGGTGTCATCAGCTATTATGGAAGCCATGTGTTCAGACGGGATCATATATAGAATTTTGAGTAAGAGGAGAAGAGCTCTGGAAATACCTATGGTTAAATAAGCAGATTGAAAAAACATGACTCTAAAACATAAAAAGTCATCTTTGTAAAAAGAAATCGATTACAAGATCAATGACTTGAACTTACACCGAAGAGGTCCCTGAGGGTCTCATTTCCACGTCAAATCACACCCTTGGGACTACCAACTACATTTATCCTAAAGACACAGTGAGTGCCCACTATATGTTTTTCCCCCCTTTAAATTTTTTTATTGTTATGTTAATCACCATACATTACATCATTAGTTGTTTTTTTTTTTTTAAAGATTTTATTTATTTGTTTGAGAGAGAGAGAGAGAGCATGAGAGGGGGGAGGGTCAGAGGGAGAAGCAGACTCCCTGCTGAGCAGGGAGCCCGATGCGGGACTCGATCCCGGGACTCCAGGATCATGACCTGAGCCGAAGGCAGTTGCTTAACCAACTGAGCCACCCAGGCGCCCTACATCATTAGTTTTTGATCCACTATATGTTAAGTACTGTTCTAGGGATGTTGGGATACAAAACAAATCAGTCACGGCTCCTGCCCCAAGAAGCAGGAAGCTCAATGCTAAGACAGGTTCAACAGCGTTACTTTTGCTGTCACTGAACCCGAGGTGTACTGACAACGTTCACAGGAAACATCATGCTTCCACAACTGCCGCAGTTTCCGAAGCTGTTTCAGGTTTGTGGAAGTGACGCCAAATGAAGCCTAGATCATGACTGGACAAGGTAGCCCTTCTCTGCATGAGCTGGGGCCCTAACCATGAGGTGGACATATGGACGGGCAGGACCAACCGAGTTGTAGGGAAAGCTCGCACCAGTTTTTCCATATGATTTCCTCACAGACCTGACTCTCACTCTCCTGGGTGCTTTCTTCAAACCTCAGCAGCTGTGAGTCCCACCATGGCTGCCCAGAAAACCCTACCAGCAGACAAAAGTATTCATGCTTCTGAACAGCATGGCGGCCATCAGAATGCATGCTCCTGGACCCCCTTCTTGTATCTTTACCACCTAAGGACAGAGTCTAGATGTACGTCATTTTTGAATGGCAATAGGTGGGAATGGAGTTAATCAGAAAAATAAGTTCTTTAAAAAAAAAATATATATATATATATAGAGAGAGAGAGAGAGAGAGAGACATACCACTGCGTATCGGTTAATTTCACTCCCTCCCACCCCACCCCAACAAAGGTCTCTGAAAGACATAATAGTTATTTCAGGCATGGCAGGTGAGCAATTAAATTATTTTGGTCGGAAGCTTTTCTACATCTCTCAAATCATGTCACATTAACTCATTCATGCCATATTCATGAATTCCACAACTGTTGAAAATCAAATAGCTGCCAGGTCTAGTATTATGCACCACAGTGCCATGCTATAGACTACTCCAGATTAATTTAGTTCCTATTCAGGTGAAAGTCTTTTGTGATAAAAACACAACTCAATGGGCTGTTTATAAAATCCTAAGTGAGTTCAGCTTGGTCTACTGATTCTCAATTTATTTTTTATCTGTTTTGTGAACTTAAATCTTAGTATTTAAAATTATTTAAAATTACCTTATCAGCCTATGCCTCTGGAAAAGTAACGTTCATGTGTAATAAATTAGCAACATTGAACCAAATCAGATTTATATATAAAAAGCATTCTTTTTATTTGTTGCCAATTTGCTTGGCCTAGCAAATAAAGAAAGTGCTGGTAGTCTCACAGTTGGTCAGAGGAGAACAATCACACTGTACAGTCATGTTGTATTTATTTATTTTTGATAAATAGAGAATAAACTATACAGCACGTGAAATATGTACTGTAAATAACAAATGGCAATAGTTCAAAGATACATAATGTTTGAAAACTATGTACATGTTAAGTCTCTATCAAGGAAAAGAAAAATCTCTATCAAGGAAAGCCCGAAAGACATGAGCTTGAAATTATTAATGAAGTATTTTAGTTGTCCCCCAATCCCAAATCTGTATTTTTTTGGCATCTAAATTCGACACTGATTTCAAATCAGATGGTGAAAGGAAACTCTCTAGTGTCTTCTTAGGTCAGCAGGGAAAGGTTAGCCTTCCCAGCTACGTTCAGTAGCTAGGCCTCCTTCCAAGCTCATTTCAACGACACTCGAATAACTGGGATTAAGTAGAGAGTTTCAGACAAGCCCCTAGGGCTGCTTCTACGTTGTCCTTACCAGCAGTTCCCAGACGTGATGCCCAGCTCCGGGTGCAAGGGGCCATGGGGCCGGTGGGCGGGGCGGGGGGGTGGATGATGGGAATGAGTTGAGTTGGGTCAGAAAGATAATGAACTTAGCAATAGGTGAGGCACACAGTGGTAGAAAGGCCAAAGCAGGGTGAGGACAATCAACCAGGTGTCTGCAAAGGGTCAAGTCTCCAAAATCATCTGCCGACCAATACTAGAAGGAAGTAAACACAAAGGAAACACCGTGTGCTTTGATTGTGCTCAAATCTATTCTCTTGTGGTGGTTCCTTGATGTGGTATGGACTACTATAATAGAAACCAACTGGATTTTCAAGGGCAAGACACTTTGCCACTAAACAAGATGATGTCACCCTTCCTGATGACGAAGAGAAAGGGGCGATCAGCTCTGAACACCCTGGACTCGGGGAACTGCTTTTCTACGATGTTATTTCCTGTGGCAGCAGTGGCCTCTGTGCCCTCCTCGGTGACCTCTATATAGGACTTGTGCATCATTTTGGACACATACAAACGGCCTCCTGAAGCTATACCAGAGAGATCAGCTCTGGATTCATCAAAGATGTCTTTCAGCCCTAGGGCTCTTAAGTGGTGTTTGATTTCATAATTCTTCTCTATCTTGAACTGAGGAAGAAACACCTCAACATACTGAGAGCTCATTTTTCTTCGATTGGTCCACTCCATTAGATTCTGAAAGGTCAGTCTGTTTTCAATCTGTAGGAATATTGAAAAGGCAATTCAATATGCTTAAGAGGCAGTTAAAACACCAACTACAAAGATAGATGGTTTTTCATAATTATCCTCTCCTGGATATTTGAGTGTAAGTATGTCAGTGGGTCCAGGGGAGTCTGAAAATGGGAAGTTATTAACACTAATAGTTCAAGCACTCTTTCACAAATCATGGTTAATTTGCTCTGTTATGACAAGGTGTGACTTACCTGTATTTCAAGGCATTTCTGTTCTCTGCCCGCATATGAACAAATACAGCCAAAGTGGAACAATGGGCAGGTGAAGGAATTAGGGTAGCAGAGATCATGAGAAGGAGAAAGGAGCTCCGTGGTCATTTAAGTCAGCATTTCTTGACCATTTCCCATCATGGAAGACATAGAAAATGGTAATGTTTCCATAGCTTGCTGGAATAACCAATGGAACCGCAGGGGGCCCAAGGCAAGGAGCCCAGAGCTCTAGCCTCCAGGGTTTAGGTGATTAGCACCTCGTAGCACAGTCACCTACACCATCTGGGGGGCTTGGATCCAAATATACCCTCCTACTCAACACATGCAACAACTGAAACTCAAGACATTGTAGGAAATGTGCCGAATTGCATAGCTGGGCACGGAGGTTACATAGCTAGGAACCCACAGCTCTCTCTCTCCAGCATCACTGCTGCCCCCACTCACCAATTCCTGAATACTGACCATTGATCAGAGACAATCCAGACTTATACAGGGAAGATTTTTCATGCACATTGTTTACAAATCTTCTATGTAGGTATTTGTTCACAAATTCAGTCTCACTGGAATCCTAAAGATAGCTTTTCACAGCTATCCTTATCAAGGACCTAAATTTGTATAATCAAATTTTGTCTAATTTAAATTTTATGTGTGTAAATTATCCAGTTTATGGTTAATCTATAATAACTTCTCGTTCTGAATTAGAATCTTTTCCTCATTTAACTCACTATAAAGCCAACTTCCCCATTATTTAGTTTCGTAGGATTATGTAGGTCTGTAGGATAAAGTAGGAATATACATTTATAGTCATCTGATCCAAACATTATTAGGAAAATCTATTACAGAAAAGAAAAACTTAGACAATATGTATAAGAACAAATCTATCTTTGGGGCGCCTGGGTGGCTCAGTCGTTAAGCGTCTGCCTCCGGCTCAGGTCGTGATCCCGGGGTCCTGGGATCAAGCCCCGCATCGGGCTCCCTGCTCGGCGGGAAGCCTGCTTCTCCCTCTCCCACTCCCCCTGCTTGTGTTCCCTCTCTCGCTGTCTCTCTCTCTCTGTCAAATAAATAAATAAAAATCTTTAAAAAAAAAAAAAGAAGATCAAATCTATCTTTTGAGTTATCTGCTGTTTATTTTATATGGGCTACTTTTCTCTGTTATTGTACATTATTTGAAGTTAAAATAATTGATGTATGCTAAAATCTAATTGTGATAAAGATTATCAAGTGAATTATTCATTTAATCTGAGTACCAATATTTCATATTGTCACTTTAGGTTTAACAATAGCAACTTCATGACATTCTTCTTGCTGTTCATGTCAAAAAAGGTAATTAAAATGAAACTAAATGAAAATCATTATAATGATTCTGTGCTTTTGTGCATCTAGAAATTATATTTCCAAAGTTCTAAAATCATGTTTCTAAATCATAGAAAAAGGATGGAGAGAAGTAATGCCTCTAGGTAGGAGGAGCATTTCTTTATATTCTTTCTACTTTCCAGTTATTTCATAAGCAACAGTCATTATTTTACTAACCAAAACACAAAAAAATATTTTAAACTTTAGTTGTAACATTTTAGGGCAGCTGATATATGTGTACACACACATATTTGTACATATGTATGTATCTTTCAGACAAATCGATCAAATTCCATGACCCTCCTTTCCCTGTCCCACGTGACTGCTGTATGGATCAAAAGAGATAACATAAATGCAGCTTAGAGTACATGGCCTGGAACATAGTAGGTGCTCAATGGATGGTGTCTATTATTCCATTTACAGAGAGGGACCTGACATCCAGGCTTCTGGGATTTCAGGTCACAGGCTCAGGAGGCCACATTCACAAGCCTGAAAGATCAGGATCTGAGATACAGTGATGCTCCCTGGCTTTGCAGGGCTACCATTCTTTGCCCTTGCACTGTGTGGTCCATTGCCCCGGCCACACTAGTCACAGGGCAGTCCCTAACCTCTGCTTTTCCCAGAGACACAGCAGCTCAGAATGAGACCATACATTTCAATGTGCAAAGGCCCGGGACTCCAGACCCCACAGTATCATTCCTGCCTGAAAATACTTAGTCTGTCCAAATTCCAATAATACATGAAAGACTGTTTTCACGGCCAAGTGCAAAGACCTAAATTCGTGCCATATTCCCTCCAAGGTTGAGGTCTGAGAGGGTTCCAATTTCATAGCTATTCAACTAAAATTATATTAAACTGAAGTAAGTCAATCTCAGTAACTATAACGGTGTCTGGCACAGAGTAGGTACTACTTAAATATTTGTCAAATAAATGAATAAGGGGGTAAATCTCTAATTCTTATAACCTGAAATCATAAAGCTGATGCATAAAAACACAATCCATACTATCCTAAAAATCTTCTAATTCCCCTATAGTGAAAGCAGCAGTAGCAACTTACTTGGGACAGGTCATTTTCAGGCAGCATAATGAACATGCTTATGCCACCATGATACTTGAGCTCAAGAACCTGCATGGACGGGTCTCTAATGACAGAAAAATTGAACTTCCGTTCTTGATGCATCATGGCGACTGCTTTCCCGGGACACTGAAAGTCAAGTCACAAAAAAATTTTTATTAGCCCACCTTATTTCACTTTATAAGAATAGTGCTTCAGTTTTTGTCCAGTTGATCCTGTAGATTTTTCCTGACTTGCTGCCAAGAGTGGTTGCAGTGGTTCATAGCTTAGGGATACAAGCACAGACTTTGAGTTTAACTGCCTGAGTTTAAAACTTCCAGCTGTGCAACTTTGGGCAATTTACTTTACTTCTCTGTGCCTCCATTCCTTCATCAATATAATGGAGGTAAAACTATTCTCTACTGCATAGGACTGCTGTAAAGATTATGTGAGTTAACATACCTAGCACTTGGTACATTGCTTTGCACTTAGCATTTTATCTGAAAATGTCTATATAGTAACAAATAATTATTAAATAGCATTATAACTAAAAATGAATGCTATAGATTTTTTATTTTTATAATACCTCATTCTTAAATTGTGTGATTTTGATAGTACTGGTCTGTATTTTACTTCTGATGATAGAAAAAAATCTATAGTATTCATAGCAATATTTATCATTCATTCAGTGACCTTTGATTTCTACCAGCTCTCAGCACTCCTATGTCTAAAACTTCTGATGTGGAAAAATGCAGAAAGAACATTTCAATAAATAAAACTAAGTTTAAAAGTTTAACCTGAGTTTCTCTGTCTCAACACAAAAGGCTGAGTGATTGAAAGAAACTTTAGAAGTCAATTACTGGAATCGCCTCATTTGTGAGGATGGGAAGGTCTACGGTGGTTGAGCTAACTTGCCTAAGACAATGCAGATTGGCAATGAAGCAAGGCAAGAGCCCCAACACAGTACTGCTGACTCCAAAGCCTTTGATGTTTCTACTATCCTCTAAGATTATTGTATACAAATTGGTAAAACACACACACACAAGAGTATGTTTTACAAAAGTTGGTTAAGACTGACACTTGGGAATGCATAACTTGACTAAACATAATTTCTTCCTTTGTAAAAGGAAACACATCCTTGCTTTGACTTAGGAAAAATCATTGATATTAAATTACTGGAACTATACACCCCACAGTTAGAATCACAAAAAATGAAAAGCATACTTTTGTCGTATTTTCTTCTTATAGGCATCCAACTAGAATATCTTAAAATGAATTCATATGTTATTGTCTTTCTCAAATTTGAATATATTCTAAGAAATATCAATTTATGGGACACCTCCAGTAGTGTACCATAACCTGCATTATCAGGAAAATAGGTTGTTTTATAAACAATTCCCCATATGGTGTTGGTAAGCAACAGAAGAAATAAGTAAAGAAATGATGAATCCATCATTTGTCTATGTAAATTCCATAATTTCTGCGAAGGAATCCTATGACAAAAAAAAAAAAAAAAACCACTTCTTTTGTAAGATTTTATTATGCACTTGATTGAGAGAGCACAGAGGGAGAGTAAGAGGGAGAAGCAGACTCCCCGCTGAGCAGAGAGCCTGATGTGGGGTTCAATCCCAGGACCCTGACCCTGAGATCATGACCTGAGCCAAAGGCAGATGCTTACCCGACTGAGCCACCCAGACCCCCTGGCAAAAAAAAAAAACTTCTTAAGAAGATTTCCATACCTTGGGAGATTTGAAATGGCAATTTACAGTTTCATTCTTGTTGAAGGCCAACTCCCACTTGCCTTTGAAGTACACAGCATTCACCAGCACCATCACAGCTGAAGAGCTTACGCTACCTGCTTGAAGGATGCTCTTGATTTTGCCTTTTGAAAAATAAATGGAGAAAAAACGTGAAATTTTAATGTAATTTTTTATTTTTATTTTTTTAGATTTATTTATTTACTTGAGAGAGGGAGAGAGAGCAGGGGGAGGGGCAGAGGCAGAGAGAATCTCAAGCAGAGTCTCCACTGAACATGGACCCCCGTTGTGGCCTCGATCTCACCACCCTGAGATCACAATCTGAGCCAAAATCAAGAGGCGGACGCTTAACCAACTGAGCCACCCAGGTGCCCTGTTAATGTAATTTTTAAAAAGACAAGGTGAACATGATATTTTTCCTTATGACATAATTATAATACAATGATATTAGTAATAACCCATGAGCAATTGCTCCGTCCGGTACTCTCTGAACACTTTATGTGCAATATTTGGTTTAATCCTCACAAAATCTCTGTGAGGCAGGCACTTTCTTGTTGAGGAAGCTGGAACACAGAGAGATGAAGTAATCTGTACAACATCACACAACAAGAAAGTTAGGGCACCAGGATTCTGACCCGGAAAGACAATTCCCAAGCCCCTTCTTGCTGGTAAGCACCAAAATACCTCTCCTGCTTCGACGAGGCCACAGCACTCCAAATGGAATTTAACTCCATTCTGTTGGGCTAATTACTTCCTTCCTTCCACATGAACAAGATTTTTGCTGGATGTCAACCCTATTCTCGAGATTTGAATCACAACCATGCAAGAACAGTCCATGCCATCACTGGGCTCACGGTCCAGCACCGGGGAGCAGCTGTACACACTGGTACCACAGCCACGTGCTGAGTGTGCTGTGGAAGCACAGATGAGGGGCACCATCTCTGGCTTGGCCCTCTGCTTGAGCTGATGGCAAGGTGGGAGGTGGAGAGAAACTGCATATAGCAGAGGCTGTTTACCCAAACACATGGAAGCTTGGACGAGCACAGTGTATTCGGGGAAACCCTAACTCATTCTGATGTGGAGGGAAAGTAGGGTTGGAAAGGTTAGAAGCAGGGGCCGAAAATGAAGAGCCTTGAAAGTCTGGTAATAATTTTGGGTTATCCTGAAGGCAATGGAAAATGATTGTTCAGGATTCATTGGAAGATAAGAAAGGACATGGCCATGATGGGTCAGATGTACCTTTTAAAAGTCCTTTTAAAAGGACTTGGTAGTGTGTGGAGGATGGGGAAGGGGTGATAAGACCTGGGTGGGTCTGTTGGAATGTTGGCAGTATTTTGAGGTGTTCCCCCCAAATGAGCATTGAGAACAAATGCTTATCAAAATAAGAATAATTTTAAGATATATTTGCATGAAGAAAGAAGGAAGAGAAATAAGTAATTGGTCCAGATGGAAAAAGGTATTAGCAATCTGATACCCTTACAAACTACACACTAAATAGAATTCCATTCAGTTATTAGGAAAAGCAATTGCATAGTTCCCCTTGGTTTGTGAATAGTACATTTGAAACATGTGGTGGCTAACGGTCAAAATAACCCTCTACTGAAGTAACGATGATGGTCAAAATAACCCTCTACTGAGGTAACGATGATGGTCAAAATAACCCTCTACTGAAGTAACGATGATGGTCAAAATAACCCTCTACTGAGGTAACGATGATGGTCAAAATAACCCTCTACTGAAGTAACGATGAATGAACAAACAAAAAGAAACCTGAGACACTGTATTCTTTTTCCCAGGACTAGCTGTAGTATGTTGAATGTTTGCAAGTCACATGTTTCATACTTTTGAGACAGAACCAGACTCAGCAAATACAGGTATATTGTTCGGAGTATAAATCCAGGTCAAGCCTTAAGTAAAGAAATGACTAGGTTTGGAAGCAACTGATCAACAAAAGAGCAATGAATACATTTCCTTATTTGTTTTGAACTCAACCAGAACATCTGCTGGAATGCGGTTTTAGCTATGTGAGAAACACTTAACAATAAAGCAATGCACTTTTTCTGGAAGGTACCACTTTTGCCACATACATTATTTTGCTAAATGAAGAGGGTTTTAAATGAAAGACAAAGAATCCATCTTTTAGAAGAAGCAATGATATAAAATATATTTCCCACATAGTAATTTATGAAATGGTCATAATGAAATCAATATTTGTTTCATAGGATTATTTCCCAATCCAATGAGATAATGTAATAGGTAAGATTTCTGAAAAGTATAAAGCATTCAAATTATTAAGATTACTCAGAACCACATTGTAGACCAATACTAAAGCAATTTTTCTTTCTTTTTTTATTTAATAATTTATTTGATGTAACCAATATATCCCAAATATTATCATTCTGCCATATAATAAATATAAAATCTATTAAGGATATGTTTACATTCTTTATTTCATACTTGGTCTATGGAATTAAATGGTCATGAAAATTGCAAAGTAGTCTGTAAATACGTGGGAGACAGAATGTGAAGAAAAAAAAATATAGACACAGATGTGAACGTAGGCTCCGAACATAACTAGGTCAATTTATTCTTTGTGCATAAAGCCGAGGACTAGAATAGAAAATGGGAAAAGGAAGCAGTGATTTGTTGAGGTGCTAGGATTGTGAGGAATTTTTGCTCCCCATTTTTTAATGTGATTAAAAATCATAACATCAAATTTACCATCTTAACAGGTTAGTTGTATTAACTATACATGCCTTGTTGTATATCACGTCTTCAGAACTTATTTCGTCTCACAAAACTGAAACTCTAAATGCATTGAACAACTCCCCTTCACACACAAACCCCCAACCTCTAGTAACCACCATTTGGTTTTTTTTTTTAATTGAAGTATAATTAACATACAGTGTTATATTAAGTTTCAGGTGTACAATATAATAATCCAACAATTCTGTACATTACTTGGTGCTCATCAAGGTCAGTGTACTCTTCATCCCCTTCACCTCTTTCACCCATCCTGCAACCCACCTCCCCTCTGGTAACCACCTGTTTGTTCTCTGTATTTAAAAGTTGGATTTTTGTGGGCACCTGGGTGGCTCAGATAGTTAAGCATCTGCCTTTGGCTCAGGTCATGATCCCAGCATCCTGGGATCGAGCCCCACATCAGGCTCCTTGCTCGACGGGGAGCCTGCTTCTCCCTCTGCCTGCCGCTCCCCCTGCTTGTGCTCTCTCTCTCTCTGACAAATAAATAAAATCTTTAAAAAAAAAAAAGTTGGTTTTTTGCTTGCCTCTTTTTTTCTTTGTTTTGTTTCTTAAATTCCACACATGAATGAAATAATATGTCTTTCTCTGACTTATTTCACTTAGCATTATACCCTCTAGGTCCATCCACATTGTTGCAAATGGTAGGATCTCATCTCTTTTATGGCTGAGTAATATTCCTATCTGTCTGTCTATCTATCTATCTATCTATCTATCTAGGTATAGAGATATATATCACATCTTCTTTATCCATTAATCTACTGAGGGACATATGGGTTGCTTCCACAGCAACTTGGAACCGACTTGTTGCTTGGCCACAGCAAATAATGGTGTAATAACCACAGGCGTACATATATATTTTCAAATTAGTGTTTTTTCATTTCCTTTGGATAAATACCCAGAGGTGGCATTACTGGATCATATTGATAATTCTGTTTTTAATTTTTTGAAGAACCTCCATTATCTTTCTCACAGTGGCTGCACCAATTTGCCTTACCACCAACAGTGCATGAGAAATATTCAATAGCAGCATCATTACTTTGGATTAGGGGGAAATTTTCCTGGCATGTCTTACAAAAGATGTCTAGCTTTAAGGTTGACCATTCTCAGTATTCATATATCACTGACAAATCTTGTAGAAAAATAGGGCTGCACTCACCATGTGTTTCATTTTCAATCCATTTATTAACTTTATATCTGGTATCTTCTATATCATTTGTGAAGTCAACTCGTTCCACTTTGGCATTGTATAATTTTTCAACACACTCAATATAGTTCTATAAAGATAAATAAATACAGTTCTATAAGTAATACACAGTTCTTATAGTCACAAGTCACCATCAACTAAGCATATAACAATTCTGGTTTTGAACTTGTCTCTTCATTTTCGCCATCTTACTCATCATTTTCGCCATCTTACTCAAGGACTCATTCCTCACTCAAAGATGAGGAAATATGGCTAGAAATATGAAATATGGCTGGATGGGTTGCTGGAGAACCCGAAACTGAATTTGCACAGCAAGCACACTATCTGAACCTAAGTTTATCTGAAGTGGATTAGGGGAGGCTAACAGGGATTACAGCTAAAGCCCACTCCCTTGGCTTTACCACTGCTTTCTCACCATAAATACTTCAACAGTGTCCTCGCTCATCTCCCTTGATTGTGTCACCCATTCCTACTGAAAGCATTAAGAAGGCTTCCAGGCTACTTCTTGTACTTAAGATAAAGCTCAAGCCCCTGGACCTGGCCTGCATTTGAAAGAAAAAAAAGAAAGAAGTCAAGTTGAAGAGGATGAGCAGAAAAGGTGAGCCCTCCAAGTAGTAGTACCCTCAGAGGAGTAAGAGGATCTTTGCACACTCAGGAGACCAGCAGGAATTTGTGATGACTGAAGCATGTAGTGAAAGGGGGAAATAGAGAACATGAGCCAGGACAGAGGAAGAGCATGAATGCCTTGTTTCCCTTGACAAGGAGCTTTCATTTTATTTTAGGGAGAGTTCTTAAAAGGATTTAAAAAGGGGAGTAATATAATTAAATGTGCATTTCATAAAGGGGACTCTGAAATCAGCATAGAAAAGAAAACTGACTGGAGATAGAGGGACTTATTAAAATGTCCTTATAGTTTATCCTGAGGGATATAAAGAAGTCCTGAACTGAGGCACTGGAAGTTTCCAGGGCCATGGGGAGGACAAAACCAACTTTAGAGATACACGAAGAAGGTAGAACTAGCTCTTTCTTACCCCTAGCCTTCCACTTCCTTCTTGAACAAGTCAGACTCAAAGCCATTACGAGGGGCAAATCTAGGTAGGTATACATCTCAGTGTGGGGAGGACCAGTGTGGCAGAGCTGGATGGCAGAGCCCCATCCCGGTGAGGAGCAATTCAACACAAAGTATTAGTGGCCAAAGGAGACAAAGAACACATTGCCTTGTCAGGGAAGCCCAACTCTGGAATTCAAGCGTAGGCAGAATCCAGAGGCATCCCTGAGGAGGGGTGGCCTCATGCAGATGTTAGATCCTAAACAGTGTGAGGTAGACATCCCTGTAGGGGTCAAAGCCCAAAAAAGTGAGAGGAACATCTCTGTGGTGGGCAGACCATCATGGGATGTGGGGGACCTAAGTGGAGGGAAGAGGTATATTCATGGAGAGGCAGCCTAGCAGGGAGGGGCAGATCTCTCATGGGAGGAAGAAGGTGTTTTCCCACTTGGAGGGGCAACAGCATCAGTGATGGGAAATGGGTTACATAGAGGGAGACTGGTCAAACAAGTAAATATGTAAGAGTAATGGCAGCCAGGTTTCTCACTGTTGGAGAAGGGAGTTAAATAAACACAGAAAGAGAGAAAACAAAACAAAAGAAATGAACCCTGTGGTGTTTGATGGAAATTGTAGATATCAGTATGAACTCGTGGGTTTCACTAGATTTAGGTAAAAAGATGAACATTGATTTAATATATGCACGTATTCTCCTAAAAAGGAACTAAGGCTCCTGGAGAAATGGCTGATTCTAGGGCTGAGGCAGGAAAAGAAGATGCGACTGGAACATCTCATGGTGCCAGAAAGAAAGTGCTCAAATGAGGGGGGCATGTCAAACAAACCCAGACGCCAATAGAAGGGATAATTTGAGCATGAAAATAATATGATGGATTACAACCCTTTGGCGAAAACAGGACAGCATATTGTTATAAATAAACAATATTATCATAAATAAACAAATATGTTTTCATCAAGAATGAGATAGTTACACAGCCTGAAAGCAGCTCCTCACAAAATACTTAACAACAAAGGGAAGAAGAGTAACTTCAAAACAGAGAAACCCAGCAGACATCCCTGTAATCACGTGACCAAAGATGGCAGGATGAGCAACGGGATAAATCAGAATCCTGCTAGCGTGCCACAGCGATAACACAACGAAAAAAAAAAACACCTGGATGTTTCCCTCAAATCTGGAGCAAGTGTTAGCTAATGCTATGGTGATAATCCTTGCATAATATATAAGTGTATCAAATCGACATGTTGTACACCTTAAACTTATATTACATATTCATCATACTTCAGTAAAGCTGGGAGAAAACAGGACTCTAATCATGAAGACACATCAAACAAACCCACACTGAAGGGCGTTCTAAAATATAACTGGCCTAAAACTGGACACTGTGAATAATTATCAAAGTGTCAAGATCATGAAAATCAAGACAGGCTATGAAATGTTCCAAATTTAAGGAGACTAAAAGTGAGTCAACAACAGAATATAATGCATGATTCTGAACTAAGTCCTTTGCTATGAGGGATGATGTTGGGCTGACTGGTGAAACTCAAAAGGATCTGAAGATGAGCTGAAGTAATGCACACTGTTAACTTCCTGATCTTGATGGTTGTATCGTGACTATGTAGAAGAATGTCATTGTTTATAGGAATTACATGGAAGTATCCAAAAATGATAAAGCATCTCAAATGGTTCAGGGGAAAAGTGTTCTCTCTACAATACTTGGAACTTCTATGTGAGTTTGAAATTATTTCAAAATAACTTTTCTTTGAAAGTAGAAGGAAAATCTATTAGGTCTTCTTCACTGATGGACTGTGAAGCTCCAGGAAAGGGAGATGTCAGGGTTGATCAAAACACCTGGTAGGTCATTCACCGAAAGAGAACCCAGGGGAAAGAGAATGTGTGAGGACAGGAGAGATGGTGTGCTGAAGAACCTGTCGATGCCCGCCCGAGGACTGGCAGTCAGTAGGCAGGCGGAGAGATGAGCATGGCACTGAGGGCGAGGAACGACTCATCACACAACCACAGAGAGCTGTGGAGGTACGGAGGACAACATCAAGGAACTATAAACTTTCTAAGTAGATCATCTCTCCTTGGGTGAGACAGTAGGCTCAAAGTGGAAGAGGCCAGAGGGCGGAACGCTAAAGAACACCAGTATTTCAGAGATGAGTGGAGGAATAAAGACAAACAAAGGAAACTGAAATGAAGGAGAAGGTAGAAAATCAGGAGAACTCAATGCCATAGAAACCATGAGAGGAGAAAGTTTCAGGGAGCCCCAGTGGTGGTGAATACTAAAGAGGCAGGTAAGACCCAAACTGCAAAGTGCCCATAGCTTGGTGTCCCCTGGAAGCCATTAGTCACCTTGGTAGGAGCAGCTTCAGGAGAGCGTGGAAGGTAGAAGCTAGTTTGCAATAGATGGAGCAGTGAGAGAGGGTGAAAAAGTGGATCCTGCCTATACATATCACTCTCTGAAGAAGCTTGATTTTTCAAGTTTAGACTGTCAGAGTGAGAAACACAGAAACGGGAAGAGAATCATGGGGTAACTTTTAAAAAAAAGGAGAGAAAAATTTAGACGGTATGTATCTGGAGCACATTTATATGCGATGAAGGAGAAGAGAGCAGAATGATAGAAGTTCAGGAAAAAGAGTGACGGAGACATCACCAAGAAACTGGGGGCAGGGGAGGGGGTGAGGTGGCAAGAAGAAAGGAGGAATTATCCATTAAACAAAGTGTTGCCTCTGAAATTGAAGGGAAAGGGGAAAGGGAGCCGGGAGTAAGTCGGGATATGGATCCGCCCCAATGGTCTCTATTTTCTTTGTCAAGTAGAAGACAAGTGGACATGGGAATTTATTGCTTAAGTAAGAAAAGGCATTATTCTGAAGCAGATGTGCTTTTACCTATAGAAGAGAAGCTGGAACATAAGACAACCCAAGTCCAGTTTTTTTCTCTATATACAATTCGGTCTATGAACTTATATAATGTATTCATCTTTAAGAGACACACTGTTGCTTTGTCACTTGAAAATTCTTCCATTAATTTTAAGAAGATCAAATGGCCTATCCAGAACTAAAATATTCATCTTGTGTATATGTATTTCCATTTCAGTATTAAAGTAAGTTCTTATTTGAAAAAAGAAGAAGTTTGAAAGTTGAAAGCACTTGTGCCAAGTATGGAAATTCTATTTTTGAGGTGAACAGGACAAATGGGTGTAAAATTTAGGACTAAGTTCCAGCGTTTGGTCTTGGCAGGATGGAGAGCAGTAGGTGTGCAAGCGGGCCCTTCCCCTGGCCAGCCACCCCAGGAGCTGAGAGCAGCAGTTCTGAGGAGCACAGGGTGTCACCCTGAGTCTATCCCAGATGACCCAGACATCCACCCACCAACCCCACCCAAAGGCAGAGGCTGACGCCCTGTTACTGTCAGGATTCTGATGACCAAGGGAAGCAGGATGTGCACTGAAGAAAACCCAGAGACATTCCCACTAAATCCCATGGCTTCCAGTCCTCACCTGGGCTCCCACGGCACTGGGCCCTTCTCCTGCTCTAGGACCAACTGGACAAATCTAAGGCAGCAGAGACCTAGAACTCCTGGCACAGACCTAGTTGAAACTGATGGTGGCAATAAGGGGTTGCTGGGAAATTGAGAGAAGCAGAAGAGCTTTCAGTAACTGGTGTGAGGAATGAGAGAAATTACTGTGAGCACCCAGCTGACTGCTGGACAGCATGGAGGACACCTAGTGGCGCTGGGAGCCCGTGGTGTGGTTGGTGGTGGAGACCACACACGCTGAGGCTTGGCACAAGCGTCGCCTAGTGGCCGAAGCACAGCTGCCGAGGGAAGTCATGGGACTGATCTGGGTGGGGTTTTGCTGGGGGAAAGGGAGAGCTGATAAGCTGAGAGATGATGGAAAGATGGAAAAATTGCATAACTCGATGCAGTTGAAGAACAGGTAGAGTGGGGCTGAAATAATGAAAGAACGAGAAGCACCAGAATGATGCAGCCATTGACGGGGCAAGTCCAGTCATACATTTCAGGAGTGGAACAGTTCTGGGCGTTGATGAGTTTCAGGGTGTGGCTTGGGCATTGTTACTGTAATGGTATAGGGAGAGAGGGTCAGGAGACTGTAAGGAGGGAAGCTGAGCTCACAGCTGGCTGTCACAGGGACACTGAAGTCACCCTAAATGGTGGCAGAGCTTGGGGCAATATGGACTGACATTCACAGAGGTCTGACCAATACAGATTGAGCACAGATTCGGGAGGTGGGTGGAGAAGGTATCAGAGATGGCGGCTGGGTCTTCCATATACTTTTTGTAAAGACAATTTATACATTATTATCTTCATCAATTCAAATAGACTCATCCATATTCAAATATGAGTAAAAAACTGTTACACAACAAAATGCAGAAAATTTGGAGATGATCTATCTTTGTACTGATCTGACAACTGAAAGTCGACAACAGTTACACTTTTAATCAAAAGTAGTTTTTAGAATAACTAACTGTGTTTGTAAATGTTTGGGAGGAAAAAAATAGCAGTGTCTATTTTCCATGTTGGTGATCAGATCTCACCTCTCCTGTGCTGGATGCATACACTGAGTGCCAGATAAAGGAACATGGAAATGTGCTATAAATAGTAACATGATAGACACATCAACTTCCGGGTTAAAAGGGTTAGCAGTCCCTCAGGGAGTCCACAGTATGTGTGGGAAAACAGACACAAAATGTGGAGTTGAACATACAAGGTGGGCCCTGGGAAGCCTGTGTAGGATTCTTTTGGAAAGGTTAAAAAAACAAAGTGGCCTAATGCTTCATACTTGGCAGGCTGCCAAAGGGCTTAGGCGCAGTGTCAGAAGGGGCAAAGAATCTGTGTGGGTGACAGACAGAGGAGACAATAATGGTTGGGTGGAACACAGACAGCTGACAAAGATGCAAGTGGAGATTAGCCCAGAGATGTCACGGAAGCAAAGCTTTATGGTTGTCTGACAAGTGGAGAATTACAAGGGAGAACAAACATGCCCAGAAAATCATGGCCACTGCACCAACCAGCATCCGGTTGTCATAGCGACAGTGGGCTCTAAAGCATGGGTTGAGCCCAGGAGCACAGAGGGTGTAGTCTGGGTCTCACTGGTCTTTGGGTGAGCAGGAAGCCATGGTGAATGAACTGATACCACAGACAGTGCACAGGAACATGAAAACTTTGCCTGCTGACCTCGAGGGAACCAGTCCCCCGCCTTCTGCTCAGCCTGAGCTGTCCCTCTGCCAGTGGCTGGCCGTATCTGCCTATGTCCCCTACAAGGCACTCTTCCGTAAGTGACCTCACTGCAAAATTACTGTTGGCAGGAGAGATGAAAGGGCATGGCTTGGAACAGAGGAGATGAACTCAGCCCTGGGGATCCACAACGATCCCAGGAGACACAAAGCTCAGGGGAAAAGGGGGGAGACTTTTTCCTCTGCTGCCCACGGACAACCCTAAATGAGCCGTCTTCTCCTCCTGCCCCATTACAGCCCCGCACCACTGCCAGAGGACATGGTCTCCTCTGCTTTGGAGCCTCTCAGTCTGGGGACCCTGAATGCGGGGATCACTCAGCTCAAGTAAAGCTGTACTCTAGAAACAGGGAGATGAAATTCTGGAGACATCTGGCAACACAATTAGCAGCTATAAGAAAAACGAATCACCATTGTATCGCTCTGTAGAAAAGACACAAGCCTTTTTGCAAATGATGGATTGAACAAGACTAGGGTCCAGAGTGGAAATAACCTGTGACAGGGGAGGCCACACTTACCTTATGAAGGTCAAATACTTTTTCTGCAAAAACACCATTGGCAATGTGGAGTTCGTAATCCCTATGCGATGTGTTTATATCAGAGAGAACTCTTTTCAGTTGAGACTGAAGTCTTGGCTGTTATTAAAAAGATTTATAAAAATGTATTACAGGACTGCAAATATATCTGCAGTCTTATTTACACATGAAATAAAACATGTATATTATACATGAAAGAACTGGAAAATAATGATGCTAGTAAAAGCAGCAATGTCCCCTCTATTTACAATTTCTCATAATAGTATCTGTGATCAAAGTTAATTACAAATTTTACTAAAATAATTAACCTTAGAATAAAATTATTAACAGCAGATAATGAATATGCCTCACGTGTATACTAAATAATTCATTTAACCAATATAAGTTGGCTGTGAATATCAAAGGATAAAAGTAAAACATTTAGTTCCAAACTATCTTGCCAAAATCTGGCCAACGCACAAGTAAAATATTGGTACATTAATAATTAACAAAGAAATTATCAAAAATTGTCCTGGAGATGCCACAAGATGGAAATCTGAGTGAGACATATTCCTTTGCTTTGAAAGGACAGTAAGCATAATTAAATACATTGGTGCGATAGTAATCTCTCTACATTTAGTCTCACACTCCCTTTCCCTAAAAGAACGTGTTGTCTTTACCTGAGCCTGAGAAGAGTTTCCCCATCCTGAGGCTGGGTTGAAGTGAAGTATCTGCAAACAGGAAGCAAGGAAATCAGTTAGCAGGTACTGCTCGACAGGAAGGGACCCCACAAAATAAAGGAAGGAAGAGACTTCATTGTCAGTGGTTGTGTTTGTGTGTGTGTTTGGTAGCTCACAGGGCAGCCGTGACAGGTGCAGCCCCGCTACTGACTTGGTTAGAACACAGATTATTCATTGGGGAAAGCACCACAAGCTGGCAGAGTGAATAAGTGAGAAATCTTATTTACCCACATGGAGGGCAAGATTAAGGCTAATTATGTAGGCACCAAGACATAAAAGAGAGACGTAGTTACTGAATATCTAGGAAATCCTAAATGTGAAGCTAAATTGGGGCTTGAGAGATGTGATTTAAGATCCCGCGATTATTTGAAACAAACAAAAAAAGATCCTACAATTATTTGAAATTAAGTAGTTTTAGGCTTTTCCTTTTCCAGTGTGGCTCTCATAATCCCATTATTCTAATAATTGCTATTCTGCCCAAGCTTTAATTTTCTCTTGCACTTTATCCAAATTCCCCCAGGCCCTTAAGTCCATGGGATCTGAAATGCAAAATGGCTACTCTACTAGGAAGTAATAAATTAGGATACTACGCATATGATAATCATTTATGCAGCTGTCTGGAGCAAAATGAATGTGCACTGTCAGAGACAAGCAAGATTTTCTGTAGAAAGATGTAGGTTTTCTTTAAGGGGTCTTTCTTTAAGGGGTGCCTGGGTGGCTTGGATGGTTAAGCGTCTGCCTTCGACTTGGGTTATGATCCCAGGGTCCTGGGATGGAGACCCAGGTCAGACTCCCTGCTCAGCATGGAGTCTGCTTCTCCCACTCCCTCTGCGGGCCGTTCCCCCTGCTTGTGCACTCTCTGTCTTTCTCTCAAATGAATAAATAAAATCTTTAAAAAAAGGGGGGTCATTTAGCTATATTTGAACCATATCCCTGGTGGGAGGTAGAAGTGGGGAGAAAGGGTAAGGGACCCCTCTGACACTGGGTAAAGAAATTATGGATGGGAATCTAATTAAGTCAATATTGTTATCAGTGTGTCTGTGGGGACTTTCAACTTCAAGACTTCAGACCCCTAATTAATAGCACCATCGTATTGGCTAGGAGGAAATGGAAGAGCTCAGTAAGCTATATGAAAATGTATAAAGGCTATGAGTGTCATTATTAGTCTTAATAGGTCACAGAGAATTGGAACCTACCTCAATTTCTACATCCTCTTAATCTGAAATAATAATTAACATGAGAGTAAGAGATAAGGCAAAGGCAACAAGGTAAACTTGATATACAAATTAGTAGTCAATTTAAAATACTGGTGGGGTCTTTACAGGCATCAAGACAACATGCTTGGCACCCTGGATGTCATCCTGCACCCCGAGTTCGAGGCCACCGTGGAGCATGAAAAATATCAGGCTCCTTTCTCATTTTGCCTTGGCATTGGATAGACTGGTATTTGGCAATATATGGAGGTACCAGAAACATAAAATATCACGGTACAATGTCAGGACTCAAAAATGCTAATGTCTTTTCTGAACTAATTCTTGTGGAACTGAGGCAATATTATAAAAAGTATATGAATCCCCAGAAGTCATTCTTGTTAACTTTTTGAAAAAAGCTTTAACAAGCATAAACATTTCACATCATTCTTTGATCATTTCTAATTTTACTCCATTGTGATAATAATCTGGTTGTCTCTTCTGACATTCCTAATTGGCTTTTAGTAAACTGGACTGGTAAATATTGAGGTGATGCATATATATTTTTATATTTTCAAAAATTCTGTTATGCTGAGTGAAATAAGTCAATCAGAGAAAGACATGTATCACATGACCTCACTGATATGAGGAATTCTTAATCTCAGGAAAGAAACTGAGTGTTACTGGAATGGTTGGGGGTGGGAGGGATGGGGTGGCTGGGTGATAGACATTGGGGAGGGTATGTGCTACGGTGAGCGCTGTGAATTGTGCAAGACTGTTGAATCACAGATCTGTACTTCTGAAACAAATAATGCAACATATTTTGAGAAAAAAGAAAAAGAAGAAGATAACAGGAGAGGAAGAAAAGGGGAGTATGTCAGAGGGGGAGACGAACCATGAGAGATGATGGACTCTGAAAAACAAACTGAGGGTTCTAGAGGGGAGGGGGGTAGGGGGATGGGTTAGCCTGGTGATGGGCATTGAGGAGGGCACGTTCTGCATGGAGCACTGGGTGTTATGAACAAACAATGAATCATGGAACACTGCACCAAAAACTAATGATGTAATATATGGTGATTAACATAACAATAAAAAAATTTAAAAAAAAATTCTAAGATACTACACATTCAACAATAAAACTACCATGACTAAAGATGAATAATGATACTAGTAAATATTCAAATGTAATAGGTATTAAATAAAATATCAAAGGGCATATTTATCACAATCCAAAATGCCGGCAGTCCTGTGTTCTCATATCCCCTGACTGACCCTATGTAGGAAAATCAGAATTTCTTTTTATTGTTCACAACTTGTAACATAGTCAGATAATGGCAAACAAGGAAAATCATGGGTCGACACAATGTAAGAAATTTTAGGATCTTTGGATTGAAGGTAAAAAAAAAAAATTATGAATCATTGCATCCCAATGGCCTTCTACCTGTGTATTCATGCCAAATTATAAAACTATTATGTTTTCTCACAACATGGTAGAATAAGTAACATATTACAATGATTATTTTTTGAAATGTTTTTGGTAAAAAACCCAATTGTTTTAGAAAATTCAAATTTATATAACTTTTAAATAACACTGTAATATAAAGACATGATTTAAGATAAAAATTTATTCATACTTTATTTCAATGAAATGCTATGTGAGAGAAAACAGAAGAGTAGGTAGCTCAAAGAAAAGAAAAATACATTTTAAAAACCACTGTGTTAGTGTGAGCAGAGGTATGTCTGTCTGTTGCCAAACTCCTGTTTACCAGAAGGATCACCAAATCATTTTCCATAAGCTGTAAAACAAAATCCAGGAGGTCACTAATTTAGAAGGGGGTGAAAAAAAAGGTTTCTGGATCTTTGTTTTGCTTGGTTTTGTTTTATATACAAGGGCCTGAAGCTGATTTTTAAGATGTGGAGTTGGGAGAGGTAGTTTGGATAAGAATTTTGAACACTTCCTTGTGGATATCTGTTTCTGGCCAGGAAGATGTGGATATGCGTTTCTTGAAATACACATTACATCTCCCAACTGGGAGACCCTGCAAATACACGAGAGGTGATGCTCCACTCGGTGTGGGAAGCAGCCCTCCTCTCTCCCTGGCTGCCATGATGGGCCCCGAAGCTCTCTGCAGCAGAGCCACTGGACAATCCTGCAGTGACACCCTCCCTTGAAGGGCAAGGGGGCTTCGATTGCACTATATACCAGTATCCAGGAATGAACATTGAAGGATGAATTGATGTCTTCTTAATTAAGAGAGTTATTAAGTACTGGATTTGGAAAAAAAAAAAATCTGTTTTTATCGAACAGGATGGAATGAAAGCCTAAACTCAGTATTGCCTATTTAGCCCCCTGAAATAACACAGCCCTACTGAGACAATCCCTGGGCAACAGGAAGGTCAAAGGAGAAAAAGTAAGCAACTCAGGGCTGAGCTATGATTCCTTTATTTATTCTTTTTTAAGATTTTATTTATTTATTTGAGAGAGCAAGAGAGCACATGAGGGGGGGAGGGTCAGAGGGAGAAGCAGACTCCCTGCTGAGCAGGAAGCCCGATCTGGGACTCGATCCCCGGACTCTAGGATCATGACCTGAGCCGAAGACAGTCGCTTAACCAACTGAGCCACCCAGGCGCCCACTATGATTCCTTTAAAACAAAAGAGGAGCAACCCGCGCCCCCTTTACCAAATACCACTTTTGCCTGGGGCCTTTGTAGCAAGCAGTGTTCCTGCCCTAGCTCTAGCACCTTATCATTTTGATAAAGACCTTATTTTCTTTTTACCCAGCTTATTACTTGAAATGATAATATAGCCTATGTTTGGTGTCGCAAGGCTGTGACACATTGTCCAAGTGTTTCAGTCTTAAAAAATAAATAAGGTTTAGTTTTTCCTCCAAAAATAAAAAAATTAAAATTAAAACTACTATATTAAAATAAGAAAGTACAGTAATATTAGAGCTAAATGAAAAAATATGAACCTAAACACAGGACCTTATAAATAAATATGTTCTTCTGCTCCTTCACTCAAATGGCAAGCAGCTGATATGTCACCTTAATTCTACCGAACCTCATGCATGCCGATTCTGGATTTCAATGCTATTACCTAGTAAAGGAACCAGGGTTTCACAGAGAGTGGGTGACCTGACCTGCCTTGAGCCAAGAAAATTCAGGACAGGCCCAGAACATCGTGTTGTCAGTTAGCAAAGATTTAGAGTCATCTGAAAGGATTGTTTAAAAATGACAAGTTTAAAGAGACTTCTACTGGCCCAACTGTGACCATGTGAACATCAAAAACAAGAACGACCACTGGTCCATGGCAATGCTTGAGAGAGACGGAATGATGCCATAAATTACAACTAAATTGATTGAGGCTTGATTTCTCTAAGATATACATATGTGACCCAGAGTGTCAAGTGCTGGGTATTGCAAGGACAAACTAACTGGGACAGAGTTTGAGGACTGGAGGGGTAAGGCTAACAATTAATTCCCAAGAAGGTTTACTGCAGATGACTAAATATTTGTACAGATGAATTATATGAATGTTTCTGTGTCTACAGTTGCATTTTTTCCCCTCTTGTCTGTTTCTTATAGGTTATAATAGCAAGAGGCATAAAAAGTAACTCAGCAAAGGCACTGATTCCAGCGGTGACAGAGGAAGAGCAGACCCCAGTAAGATAGGCTCTTTGAATCCACTGTGACCCACCTCCCCTGAGTTGTTGACCAGGGTCTACCAGGCTGCCGGCAGGGCAAGGAGACCTCAGGAAATTAATCAGGCAATAGCCCAGGAATGTTCCTAACCTGAAATCATACAATAACGAATAACTGTGTATTCTGTTGTGTTAAAGGTGTGGGGTTTTGTCATAGGTGTGGAGCCTACACATCTTTGTCTATCATATGCAACAGAAACAACTTTTAAGCTATTTGTTAAGCGGATACCACCAAATCAACCCCCATAGTTTATACGTGAGGATACTGAGGCCCACATGGATGAACTAATTTTCCCAAATCAGAATTTGGATTTGATTTCCTAACTCCCAGACCAGTGTTTTGTTTCCATGACACCACGTTGCTTTACTTGGTACCCTAAAACATTATGTACTTATACTAATGAATGAATACATTTTTATTAGTTGCTAAGTTTTTCCCCCCGAAAGTCTTTATATTTGTTTATCAAAATACTAACTTTAAAACAACTGTGGCTTTGCAATAATGTACTTCGGGCTGCATTTCAGTTTGGTGGCTTTAAGGCAAATAGTTCTCAACTGTGGGTTGATTCTGCTTCCTGGGGGATATCTGGCAACATCTGCAGACATTTTTGATTGTCATGACTGGACAGAGGTACAGTAATGGAATCTAGTGGGGAAAAGCCAGAGATGCTGCTAAACCTTCTACAATGCACAGAAAATCCTCCCCCCCCCCCCCAACAAAGAACTATCTGGCTCAAAATGTCAGTAGGGCCAAGATTTAGAAACCCTGATTTAGAAGATCACCCTGAGTTTTATTCGTAGCACTGCCACTTACTAGCTAAGATGGCATGGGGACACACAAGATCAGGGTGAGTGCCTGCTCGGTGCTACTGCGAGCGGCCAGTGAGATACGCATAGAGCTTACCCCAGAGCCGGACACTGATGAAGTTCTCAGCAGTTAGTTGCTAGTTGCTCTCAACTCATTAAAAGTGCCCAATACACTGTGGTTGTGAATCACCCCAGCTCTTGGGAAAAGGGCATTCTGAGACTCTGTGGTTATTCCCTAGCAACAAATTATTCACTGAGCTATCCAGAGTGGGAAATGAATTGTCCTAGCTTAAATTATCAGCACAATCAACAAGTGCTTAGTTGTGAAGGGTTACAACGCAGACCAATCTTCCGCCAGCTCTCATTTATGAATAAAATTATGGGGGGATCCAGGGGGCAGAAAGGGCTGACAAAGACCTCCACAGGCAGCCTGGACCTGGGATCTCATCTGCTACTGAGCTACTACAGTTCCGTGACGTTCGTCACTTGCCCGCACAGCCTGGTTCGTCACTTGCCCGCACAGCCTGGTTCGTCACTTGCCCGCACAGCCTGGTTCAGGGTAGTACACAAGGGTGAGTTAAAAAGTGCTTTCTACATGTGCTGGTGACAATATGATAACCATTCAGGTAGGCTGCTATTATCTGGAATGTACTATTATGTCATTGGTGCCATGTCACTTGTGTTTAAAGTGGGACTTCATTTGGTATCTTGCTCTTCTTCTTTCTCATCTGCTTCTACTCAGGCAGTGGTTCCCAAGCTTTAGTGCGCACCTGGAGAGTTTATTAAACCATAGACTGCTGGGTTCCATCCCCACAGGTTTCTGATTAGGTCTCAGGTGGGGCCCAAGCATTTGCATTTCGAACAAGCTCTCCAGGTGATGCTGATGCTGCTGGTCTAGGAAACGCATTTTGAGAACCACTGTACTAAGGAAAAGAATCAAAGTGGCAGTTCTGAGAATATTCCTTCTCTCATCCCAAAAACAAGTGCTACAATCAGTGTGTCTCCTTCATACCCAGAGAGGGACTCACTGAGATGTTTTCATTTACATGGGACCATTGCAGTAGAATATGCTCTTGTAGGAAACAATTTGCCCTAACTGATTAATTGCAGAAACCATGGGTGGTGGCACAACTGAGACTGACCTTATCAATCTGAGACACAGAGTCACCTCGTGCACCCAAACGGACCAGGGCCAGGGCAGTGAAGATGCTCAGAGAAGAAAAGAACACATTTTCACTCCCTTGATTATTATCCAACTCTCTGAACAGATTGAAGCAAAACTCTGCATTTGCTGCAGCAAGGGAGGCCATTGTGGAATGGAGTGCCGCCTAGAGGACAAAGAGAAATGGAATGAGTTCCAAGTATGTTTTCGGCGCATATAATGGTTTTTATATTCATCTATTTTTGTATTTAAACTTCATTTCTTCAGCCTTGGATGTAACCACCAAATAACTCAGAACAAAAAAAAATTTCCTTTGGTCCTGTATCCTTGTTACCAACACTCTAAAACTCTTCTGCCAACAACATCATGATACACTCACTTTCTTTAACACTGATTCTCTTTAGTGCAATGTTTCTGTGTTTCTGCCTATGCTCTCACACTATATTCCCACTTCTCCTTGATGTGGCATTTCTATCATCAGTGCCCTCTGAGATTTCTGTTTTCAACTCCTAAGCAGACACATTCCTGGGGTCTACCATCCATCAAATCACCCCAGCTTTCTAAGCTGAAATAGAGCAAAAGTGCTCCTCGCAGTAAAACAAATATTACAACATTAGACGGTCTATTAAATGGGGCTATAGTCCTTGCTTTCTCAATCTGTAGTTTTAAAAAATGTTAACATTTGGAGATTTAACACATAATCTCCTTACTCCTTCTCTCTAGAATAGCCACCCTACATGTGCTTAGAGTAATCATACATCCTCTTTTCAAGACTGTCCTAATTTTAAATATTATGCATCCTTGATCCTGTATTTATTATTTTCATACAACTTCCTAATTTTTTTGGACTGGAAAGTGTGATTAACTATATTATGTATCACAAACATTAACTATATTATGTAGCACAAACATGCACAAACATGACTTTCCAACACAGAGGTCTCTTACTGGGGAACTTGAGGTATAACAGCAAATTTAGAATCCAGGATGAAAATGCGATTGTCTTCAAATTCTTGATAATGTTGTTTCTGAAATATAGAGGGTGCCACCAGCATGGAATTCTTTAGGAATCTGCTTTGGTATTTCTTTGCAGAATTTTTCCAGGATACTAAACTGATCCCAATACCACAGTTGGGGTTGTCACAGACTAAAGGAATTCACTTGGATCCTCCAAATTATTCTGCTTGAATATTCTGTGACATTATGCCTAATGTGCGGCAGGTTCCAATACTCATGGACCCTTAAGGGACCCAGCCCTAACCCCAACCTTGTTGCTAAAAGTTGTTGACTTGGGTCAAGTCTTTAATTTCTCTAACCTTCTATACTGCATCTTATTCAGTGAGATGATCAATTTGCAGGACAGAAAACCACGTGTCCTTCCACCCTTAGAGCTGTAAAAGAACCACACAATATCGAAGCATTTGGGGAGGGGGTGGGGGCATGGTATGGAAAAGGAAGAAGGTCAACAGCAGGGAGATATGTGTGGTTTGAAAAAATAATATTCTAAAATTGCCATGGTGTTGATTTTGTTGAAGTCACAAACTTAATGCCTTTCAAAGTTACAAATGACATTAAAGCAAGTTTTCAATTTTTATTCTATCAAATGGAAGTTTGAGTTTAAAAAAAATAAGCAACAATCTAGTATAATGCCTGATTCATTGTAAACAGTCAAATGAATTGAAGCTGCCCTATATCCATTATTCTTTATTAAATGGTAATAAATTTGTTCTTTCTAAAAGACCACAAATTGGACATTTCCAGAGTATTCCTAAGGAAACTGTATTCTGCACTTTGGAATTCTAGCCCCTGAGAACATCACTGAGGCACAGGGCCATAAATAATGCTGTTTTGCAAGGTCAAATTCAGCTACTTTCAATTCATTACAGGTCCCACTCCTCAGTTATACCCCCAGAAATACAGGGTGAAAACTTCATTCACACTCCAAACACTCTTCACTCCAAGAAAGAACATCTAATGTTTTTTTAATGGTTTTCCAGAAAATTTAATGATTTCATATCAAATCCATGGAAACTAAGGGGATGCCCAGTGGCCGCTGTGATCAGAAGGAGAAACCCCTTCAGGTAAAGGCAAGAAGAAACCAGAAGAAGGAGAGGGCACAGGATGAGAGATGCAGGGCAGCTTTATGTGAGTGGTATTGTCAGGGATGAAGGCCCCCGAACTTTCCAGAGGCTCAAAGTCACATTCCACATTGGAGAAATAAGTATTGCTTCCAAAAAATGAAAAAAGTGACAAAACTGAAATTAGTGAATATATAAGTAAATTGAAACATATACTTAAATTGGAACTCAAATTGAAACATATTGATTTTTATATTAAATTTTGTACTCGTAAGAAGTTCCTTAATTTTAGAGAGAAATTGTATGCTAGATTCTGTCTCTTCAGTTTCCAAGACTTCATACTGAAAAGCACAGTAAATGAAATTAATCACTCTTAGGAAAGTAACCTTAAAAGCAAAATTACAGTAATTATTTCCAAATACTTACCAGTGAAAATTATACTTAATAGAGGATTGTGGATTTATTTTAATATATTCTATATAATTTATTTGATATATTTGATATAATATATTCAATATAATTTGAATCTTTAAGACCTCCAAAATTTAAAAATGACCCTATTTGAGGACCTGCCTGTGTGGGCCAGTGGAGTCTGGAAGCTACTTGGTTAGTATCATATCCCAAAGTACAAAATTTCAATGCACTTTTCTTTGGTCAAGCCCCAATTCTTCTTGATGCTTTACAAAAGTATGTCTTACTAGGGCACCTGCGTGGCACAGTGGGTTAAACCTCGTACTCTTGGTTTCAGCTCAGGTAGTGATCTCAGGGTCGTGGGATTGAGCCCTGCATGGGACTCTATGCTCAGCACGGAGTCGGCTTAGGACTCTCTTTCCCTCTGCCTCTGCCCCTCATATCCCACGGAATCTATCTCAAATAAATAAATAAAATTTTAATTTTTTTTTACTTTAAAGATTTTATTTATTTATTTGAGAGAAAGAGAGAGAGCGCACAAGCCTGAGAGCAGCCCAGGGAGAAGCAGGCTCCCCACTGAGCAGAGCTTGATTCCAGGACCCTAGGATCATGACCTAAGCTGAAGGCAGATGCTTAACCGACTGAGGCTCCCAGGTGCCCCAATTTTAAAAAAATTTTTTAAGTAAAAAAGTATATCTTGCTAAAAACTAATGATGTATGGTGATTAACATAACAATAAAAAATTTTTCTAAATATTTTATTATTGTTAATCACCATACATTACATCATTAGTTCTTGATGTAGTGTTCCATGATTTATTGTTTGTGCATAACACCCAGTGCTCCACGCAGAACGTGCCCTCCTTAATACCCATCACCAGGCTAACCCATCCCCCCACCCTCCTCCCCTCTAGAACCCTCAGTTTCTTTTTCAGAGTGCATCGTCTCTCATGGTTCATCTCCCCCTCCGACTTACTCCCCTTCATTCTTCCCCTCCTGCTATCTTCTTCTTTTTCTTTTTTCTTAAAATATGTTGTGTTATTTGTTTCAGAAGTACAGATCTGTGATTCAACAGTCTTGCACAATTCACAGCGCTCACCATAGCACATACCCTCCCCAATGCCTATCACCCAGCCACCCGATCCCTCCCACCCCCCACCACTCAGCAACACTCAGTTTGTTTCCTGAGATTAAGAATTCCTCATATCAGTGGTCATATGATACATGTCTTTCTCTGATTGACTTATTTCACTTAGCATAACACCCTCCAGTTCCATCCACGTCGTTGCAAATGGCAAGATCTCATTCCTTTTGATGACTGCATAATATTCCACTGTGTATATATACCACACCTTCTTTATCCATTCATCTGTCGATGGACATCTTGGCTCTTTCCACAGTTTGGCTATTGTGGACATTGCTGCTGTAACATTGGGGTGCACGTACCCCTTTGGATCACTACATTTGTATCATTGGGGTAAATACCCAGTAGTGCAATTGCTGGATCGTATGGTAGCTCTATTTTCAACTGTTTGGGGAACCTCCATACTGTTTTCCAGAGTGGTTGCACCAGCTTGCATTCCCACCAACAGTGTAGGAGGGTTCCCCTTTCTCCGCATCCCCGCCAACATCTGTCATTTCCTGACTTGTTAATTTTAGCCATTCTGACTGGTGTGAGGTGGTGTCTCATTGAGGTTTTGATTTGGATTTCCCTGATGCCGAGCGATGTTGAGCACTTTTCATGTGTCTGTTGGCCATTTGGATGTCTTCTTTGGAAAAATGTCTGTTTATGTCTTCTGCCCATTTCTTGATTAGATTATTTGTTCTTTGGGTGTTGAGTTTGATAAGTTCTTTATAGATTTTGGATACTAGCCCTTTATCTGATATGTCATTTGCAAATATTTTCTCCCATTCTGTCGGTTGTCTTTTGGTTTTGTGGACTGTTTCTTTTGCTGTGCAAAAGAAACTTTTTATCTTGATGAAATCCCAATAGTTCATTTTTGCCCTGGCTCCCCTTGCCTTTGGCGATGTTTCTAAGGAAGAAGTTGCTGCGGCTGAGGTCGAAGAGGTTGCTCCCTGTGTTCTCCTTTAGGATTTTGATGGACTCCTGTCTCACGTTTAGGTCTTTCAACCATTTGGAGTCTATTTTTGTGTGTGGTGTAAGGAAATGCTCCAGTTTCATTCTTCTGCATGTGGCTGTCCAATTTTCCCAACACCATTTGTTGAAGAGACTGTCTTTTTTCCATTGGACATTCTTTCCTGCTTTGTCAAAGATGAGTTGACCATAGAGTTGAGGGTCCATTTCTGGGCTCTCGATTCTGTTCCATTGATCGATGTGTTTGTTTTTGTGCCAGTACCATACTGTCTTGATGATGACAGCTTTGTAATAGAGCTGGAAGTCCGGAATTGTGATGCTGCCAGCTTTGCTTTTCTTTTCCAACATTCCTCTGGGTATTCGGGGTCTTTTCTGGTTCCATACAAATTTTAGGATTATTTGTTCCATTTCTTTGAAAAAAGTGGATGGTATTTTGATGGGGATTGCATTAAAAGTGTAGATTGCTCTAGGTAGCACTGACATCTTCACAATGTTTGTTCTTCCAATCCATGAGCATGGAACGTTTTTCCATTTCTTTGTGTCTTCTTCAATTTCTTTTATGAGTATTTTAGAGTTTTCTGAGTACAGATCCTTTGCCTCTTTGGTTAAATTTATTCCTAGGTATCTTATGGTTTTGGGTGCAATTGTAAATGGGATCGACTCCTTGATTTGTCTCTCTTCTGTCTTGTTGTTGGTGTATAGGAATGCCACTGATTTCTGTGCATTGATTTTATATCCTGCCACTTTACTGAATTCCTGTATGAGTTCTAGCAGTTTTGGGGTGGAGTCTTTTGGGTTTTCCACATACAGTATCATATCATCTGCAAAGAGTGAGAGTTTGACTTCCTCTTTGCCGATTTGGATGCCTTTGATTTATTTTGTTGTCTGATTGCTGTGGCTAGGACTTCTAATACTATGTTGAATAGCAGTGGTGATAGTGGACATCCCTGCCGTGTTCCTCACCTTAGGGGGAAAGCTCTCAGCTTTTCCCCATTGAGAATGATATTCGCTGTAGGTTTTTCATAGATGGCTTTTATGATATTGAGGTATGTACCCTCTATCCCTATACTCTGAAGAGTTTTGATCAAGAAAGGATGCTGTACTTTGTCAAATGCTTTTTCTGCATCTATTGAGAGGATCATATGATTCTTGTTCTTTCGTTAATGTATTGTATCACGTTGATTGATTTGCGGATGTTGAACCAGCCTTGTAGCCCAGGGATAAATCCCACTTGGTCATGGTGAATAATCATTTTAAGGTACTGTTGGACCCTATTGGCTAGTATTTTGGTGAGAATTTTTGCATCCATGTTCATCAAGGATATTGGTCTGTAGTTCTCCTTTTTGATGGGGTCTTTGTCTGGTTTTGGGATCAAGGTAATGGTGGCCTCATAAAATGAGTTTGGAAGTTTTCCTTCCATTTCTATTTTTTGGAACAGTTTCAGGAGAATAGGTATTAATTCTTCTTTAAATGTTTGGTAGAATCCCCCTGGGAAGCCGTCTGGCCCTGGGCTTTTGTTTGTTGGGAGATTTTTGATAACTGCTTCAATTTCCTTAGTGGTTATAGGTCTGTTCAGGTTTTCTATTTCTTCCTGGTTCAATTTTGGTAGTTGATACATCTCTAGGGATGCACCCATGTCTTCCAGGTTATCTAATTTGCTGGCATAGAGTTGCTCATAATATGTTCTTAGAATTGTTTGTATTTCTTTGGTGTTGGTTGTGATCTCTCCTCTTTCATTCATGATTTTGTTGATTTGGGTCATTTCTCTTTTCTTTTTGATCAGTCTGGCCAGGGGTTTATCAATCTTGTTAATTCTCTCAAAGAACCAGCTCCTAGTTTCATTGATCTGTTCTACTGTTCTTTTGGTTTCTATTTCATTGATTTCTGCTCTGATCTTTATTATTTCTCTTCTCCTGCTGGGTTTAGGCTTTATTTGCTGTTCTTTCTCCAGCTCCTTTAGGTGTAGGGTTAGGTTCTGTATTTGAGACCTTTCTTGTTTCCAGAGAAAGACTTGTATTGCTATATACTTTCCTCTCAGGACTGCCTTTGCTGTATCCCAAGGATTTTGAACAGTTGTGTTTTCATTTTCATTGGTTTCCATGAATTTTTTTAATTCATCTTTAATTTCCTGGTTGACCCATTCATTCCTTAGTAGGATGCTCTTTAGCCTCCATATATTTGAGTTCTTTCCAACTTTCCTCTTGTGATTGAGTTCTAGTTTCAAAGCATTGTGGTCTGAAAATATGCAGGGAATGATCCCAATCTTTTGGTACTGGTTGAGACCTGATTTGTGACCTAGGATGTGATCAATTCTGGAGAATGTTCCATGGGCACTAGAGAAGAATGTGTATTCCGTTGCTTTGGGATGGAATGTTCTGAATATGTCTGTGAAGTCCATTTGGTCCAGTGTGTCATTTAAAGTCTTGATTTCCTTGCTGATCTTTTGCTTAGATGATCTGTCCATTTCAGTTAGGGGGGTGTTAAAGTCCCCCACTATTATTGTTTTGCTGTCAATGTGCTTCTTCGCTTTTGTTATTAATTGCCTTATATAATTGGCTGCTCCCATGTTGGGGGCATAGATATTTACAATTGTTAGATCTTCTTGTTGGATAGACCCTTTAAGTAGGATATAGTGTCCTTCCTCATCTCTTATTACAGTCTTTGGTTTAAAATCTAATTTGTCTGATATAAGGATTGCCACCTCAGCTTTCTTTTGGTGTCCATTAGCATGGTAAATGTTTCCCCCCCCTCACTTTCAATCCGGGGGTGTCTTTGGGTCTAAAATGAGTCTCTTGCAGACAGCATATTGATGGGTCTTGTTTTTTAATCCAATCTGATAGCCTGTGTCTTTTGATTGGGGCATTTAGCCCATTTACATTCAGGGTAACTATTGAAAGGTATGAATTTAGTGCCATTGTATTGCCTGTAAGGTGACTGTTACTGTATATTGTCTCTGTTCCTTTCTGATCTGTGCTGCTTTTAGTCTCTCTCTTTGCTTAGAGGACCCCTTTCAATATTTCTTGGAGGGCTGGTTTTGTGTTTGCAAGTTCCTTTAGTTTTTGTTTGTCCTGGAAGCTTTTTATCTCTCCTTCAATTTTCAGTGAGAGCCTAGCTGGATATAGTATTCTTGGCTGCATATTTTTCTCATTTAGTGCTCTGAAGATATCATGCCAGTCCTTTCTGGCCTGCCAGGTCTCTGTGCATAGGTCTGTTGCTAATCTAATATTTCTACCATTGTAGTTTACATATCTCTTCTCCCGAGCTGCTTTCAGGATTTTCTCTTTGTCTCTGAGACTCATAAGTTTTACTATTAGATGTTGGGTTGTTGACCTATTTTTATTGATTTTGAGAGGGGTTCTCTGTGCCTCCTGGGTTTTGATGCCTCTTTCCTTCCTCACATTAGGGAAGTTCTCTGCTATTATTTGCTCCAATATACCTTCTGCCCTTCTCTCTCTTTCTTCTTCTTCTGGGATCCCAATTATTCATTAGAATGTTGTTTCGTCTTACCGTATCGCTTATCTCTCAAATTCTGCCCTCGTGATCCTGTAGTTGTTTCTCTTTTTCCCAGCCTCTTTATTGTCCATCATTGGGTCTTCTATATCACTGATTCTCTCTTCTGCCTCATTTATCCTAGCAGTTAGTGCCCCCATTTTTTATTGCACCTCATTAATAGCCTTTTTGATTTCGACTTGGTTAGATTTTAGTTCCTTTATTTCTCCAGGAAGGGTTTCTCTAATAACTTCCACGCTTTTTTCAAGCCCAGCTAGTATCTTTAAAGTCATGATTCTGAACTCTAGGTCCGACATCGTACTAATGTCCGTATTGAGTAGGTCCCTGGCTGACGGTACTACCTCTTGTTCTTTTTGCTGAGGTGATTTTTTTCGTCTTGTCATTTTGTCCAGAGGAGAATAGATGAATGAGAGAACAAAATGCTAACAGGTTAACAACGTCCCCAGCAAATATACTCTACACAAATCAGAAAAGACCTGAAACCAGGGGAAAAGAAAGGGAAAGAAAGAGAAAAGAAAGAGAAAAGAAAGAAAGAAAAAAAAAAAAACAAAAAGAAAAAGATTAAAAACAAAAACAGAACAATACAAAAAAAACCAAATATGATCAAATATGATCAGGCTAGTGCATAGATCAATGCCGCACACTAGATTTTGGGCGTATTTTGGTCAGTTAGAAAAAAGTGCCTCCTAAAATTTTAAAGGAAGAAAGACTTATATATGTACAAAATAAGGGTTGATACAATGAAGGGATGGAAGATGACTGTAAAGATGAAAATTATAAAAGATTTTATAAAAGGAATTGATACGATAAGAAGTTGTTTGAAAAAAGAAAGAAGAAGATTTAAAAAAAAAAAGGGGAGAGAATGTGATCAGGCAGGAGACTAGAACAAAGCCATACAGTAGTGATTTAGGGTATATTTTGATGTAGAAGAAACCGTATCTCAAAATTTTAAAGAGAGAACAACTTATATATATATATATGCCAAAAATAGGGGTAACTACTATGAAGGGATAAAATATGACTCTAAAAATGAAAAATAAAAAATGTTTTTTTAAAAAAAGGGATTGATAAGATGTTGGTTGAAAAACGGAAAAAGAGAAATTAAAAAAACAGTTAAAAATTAACTTTGAAAAACTAATGAATCATGGTAAAAAAAAAAGCCATGAATTCTATGTGCAGTATTAGCACATAGAATTATGTGCTAGCGCTGGAGTTCTCCCGTTCTCCTTGATCGGTAAACTTGGTCTTGGCTTGCTGGCTGTTCCTGCTGATCTTCTGGGGGAGGGGCCTGTTGCCGTGGTTCCCAAATGTCTTTGCCGAAGGCGGAATTGCCCCACCCTTGTTCCGGGCTAAGCAAGCTGCACCGGTTTGCTCTCAGGAGCTTTTGTTCCCTGCAAGCTTTCCGTACAGCTTTGGAGGAAAACAGTGAAAATGGCAGCCTCCCAATCTCCACCCCAGAGGAGGCAAGAACTCGGGGCTCCGCTCCTCAGTGCGCCCCCAGAGAAAAGCAGTCAATCACTCCCATCTCCCCGGTCTCCGGCCGCACTCCGTGCTCACCCGGCCTGTGACCGAGCGTTTCTATCTCTGGCTCCCGACCCCGTGTGGAGTCTCCAAACCCAGCAGATCCCTGCGGTGCGCTCCCACGCCGCTCCTCCCGGGGGAGGAAGGGGAGTCTCCCCGGCTCTGCCGCTTGTTGGGTCCCTGCTGGAGGAGCAGTGGCCCGACTGGGCCGCGGATCACAGTTTATGGCCACCCCGAGCTGAGAGCCCGCGCCTCGGCTCCATTTCTGCAGCCGGCTTCCCCGCTCCGATACCTGGGAGCTCTGCCGCACTCAGGCACCCCCGGTCTTTCTGTGACCCCGAGGGTCCTGAGACCACACTGTCCCGGGAGGATTCCACCCCACGCTTAGCCACTGCAGCGACGTCCCTCCGCGGAGCCGACTTCTAAAAGGTCTGATTTTGTGCTCCGCGGCTCTAGCACTTGCCAGAAGCGGCCGACGGAGGCCCCCTCCCCCGCCGTCTATCCTCCCAAATATCGCCTCGGATTCACTTCTCCGCACGTCCTACCTTCCGGTAAGTGGTCGCTTCTCTGTTCAGAGAGTTGTTGCTACTCTCCTCTTCGATCTCCTGTTGAGTTCGTAGGTGTTCAGAATGGTTTGATCCCTATTCAGCTGAATTCCTGAGACCAGATGAAATCCAGGTCTCCTACTCCTCTGCCATCTTGCTCCAACAATAAAAAATTTTTTTAAAAAGTATATCTTTGCTATATTACCCCTTGGGCAAGGGGGGTGGGCCCTTCATGTTTTTAAAAACCGTTCCTTAAATCATTTTCTAAGCAATAATTATAAATGTTCATTTTCTAATTTTTTAACCATCCTGGTGACTTTTCACAAAACTATCGTATTGGAGAGAAGAGAAGCTACACAGGAATTTGTTTACTGAGGCAACTGAGGACACATTTTTATGAGTTAGATCAATTTTACGGCAGAGACACCATACTAGATAAACATAAAAAGAAAATGAGCTGAGACTCTCCTAGACCAATACAAATTCTCAAGCAATGACTTTTAAACTGACAATTGGTACTAGATCATATATCTTTAAACATTCCTGTACAGACGTGTTTATGCACTTTGAAAATAAATACCAAATACTATGTTCCATTTCACATACGTGTTTTTATCTTTCTCTCTGCAGGTGCACTGCAGTTTCTAGAAATGGAAGCAAAATTCTTTCCTTGTCTTTTGATCTAAAGTCTAAATCTCACTGGCAAATAGATAAACAATATTTAAGGGTGAGTTACTTTTTTACACTCCCAAGGTTCCATCAGGTGACAGATGAATAAATATTAACATTAGTGCCAAAACTGTGATTTTCTTTTCTCTTATAATTACTTTTTATCGCAACTTTAAAGAAAATAATAAACAAGCACCAAGAGAAATAAATTAAGTTCAAACAGGCCATCCAAAAGTATCCAATGATTTGGGTCCCAGTTAAATGACTAAAGGAAACAGAAGAGGAAAATAAATCACGTTAAGCCACAGAAGGTATCAGTATGATACTACCCAGGACCCAGGATGCCATTGTCCAGACATAACAGTGAAGGAATATGATTTCCAAATCAGGAGGGAACTTGGCTTCAGATTAATTTTTCATCCCACTAAAAAATACTGTATTCTTACATTCTTTACACAAATATTTTAGTTTATTATACAGATATATAATTTATAATTTTCAAGTTAACACAAATTAACAAAGATTCCTGAAGGTTTTTAAATCCCAAGCGTCTACCTTGAGGATCTAAAACCCCATGGGAACTCAAAGCTTATTTGTTTACTTATGGTATATTTTAATCCAAGAAATTTTTTACCCCTTCCTTCTTATAGTCAACACTTTTTATGTCAAAACAAAAGAATACATATTCTCACTAAAGCTTTTTCAAAAGTCGAATAAAAGGCAAGAAAAATAATTTTTAAATAAAGCATAGGAAAAACTAGGGACAAAACACAATAAAAAAAACCATGAAATTATAATGATATTTTATGGACCTAAACATACTATACCTGATAGATAAATTATGTGCCTTAAATATTTGATCAAAATATTACCTATTCTCAGGATAACTTTGTCTATACAAGGAAAAGTAATCCTATTTCATGGTACATTACTGAAGAAAAAAAATACTCCTGTATTTACTGAATTAAATACACTTATTGGGGGGAAAAAAAATGAGTAACCACTATCGAGCATGCTTAATTTTTATTCTTATCATATAAGTCAAATGTAATGCTATCAGTAGTTACTCCTCTACAGAAGTATTTTCAAATCTTTCCATTTCTCTTAAATTCTGGTTTCAAATTTTAATAAATCCCTAAGCAGACAAACACCATGCTATGTGATTTTTAAAGTTCAATTCTAATCTCAAAACCTAGTTTTTCCTATGCTGTATTTAAAAATTCTAAATTATAATGCCTAAAATAAGAACGCTGGAAATACAGAATCTAGATTTAGATTGGTACATAATTCCCCAAGTGCTATTTATCTATTCAAGAATGGAATATGAGGTGTTCGGCTCTTTCCGATCCCCTGCATGATGCTGCCTGCCCTTCTCCCCGGGACACCACATAAAGTCAGCCATAGACGAGCCCGAAGAGAGAGAAGCTGAGGGCAGGACTAGGCAATGATTCTGATATTATTTGATGAGTTCAGACCCTCAGGTGCAAACAGCCATTATTCTCTCTGTCTCTGTCTCTGTCTCTATCTCTTGCCCTCTTTGTCTCTCTCATTCAAAGTGTCTGACCAGACTTTCAGTTGTGGGCTTCAGAAATATTTACCTTGCTCTCTTCATAGAGGAAGTTAGCAGCAGGTTGGGTGAGTCTGAAAGAGTTCCTTGCATTACTCTGAAATATAAAGCCTCTGACTCAGACACTCCCTACTTCCTTTTGTGATGACCATGGAAGTTTTAAATAATGGCATTAAAATGTAATTATGTTAAGGCCCTTTATAAAGCAAATTAAGAGAAATGTGTAGCGTATGTGCTACAGATCTAATTAAAAGTAGTCGAAGTAGAGATGCTTTAATAAGTATAATTTAGCATGGAACTTTAATTTGGTATTAACATCACATAGTATTTTATGTAGTATATGTAAATATGCATATATTGTGCTACACCTGGTATTTTTCTACAGGGAAAGGCATGCTTTTCAGATTCAACCACTGATTTTTGCTACTGCTGTTTGTTGGAGTCCACCTCCTCCTCAGATATTGGTCTCTAACAAGAAATACTGCAGAGCCTCACCTAGAAGAGCATTAGTAGGCCCCTAGAGAAGGGGAGAGGGTAAGAGATGGGGAACAAAGTGGGGGCAGCAAGCACTGTTCTGGCTCAGAGATGGGATTTCTGTATTTGAGGACAGCGGGTGAGCTCACTCTTTAATGACTCCCCAGGTTTTACTTTACGAAGTGTTTCTGACTTTACCTTACACATTATTCCTATAAGCATTTGCCCACCCTGCCTTCATTTCTTTTTTTAAAGATTTTATTTATCAGAGAGAGAGAGAGAGAGCACAAGCAGGGGGAGTGGCAGACAGAGGGAGAAGCGGGCTCCCCCCTGACGAAGGAGCCTGATGCAGAATTCGATCCCAGGACCCCGGGATCACAACCCGAGCCAAAGGCAGACGCCCAACTGACTGAGACACCCAGGCATTCCCCACCATGCCTTCATTTTAATTGCATGTTTTAATGCTAGAAGGGAATATCCTGATCATTTAAAGTTCTCTAAGGTGAATATCCTATCAGAGGGATAGTTGTGTTTGAACACATTGAACACATGGGGAGAAACCTACCTCCACCAGAAGATGAATAAGCTAGTGATAGGAACACTGAAAACTAAGCAAACAAAAAAATTAGGAAAAAAATATAATTATTAACTCAAGGGAAAACAAAGATTACACAGTGAAATGTGTAGCCTACTACACTTTACAGCTCAACTGTAGGTAATATTCTCTTAGTCGTAATGATTTAAATACTAAGTATTGAGCTAAACAAGACTCATGATATATCTCTGTAAGGAAGCCAGGAAGAAACTGTGGGTAGGGGTCAGGTGGTGAATACAGGGTATCCACGAGGCATATCCTCATTCCATGAAAGGAAGTCTATAGTATTAGTCTTGAAAAGTAAAATGCAAAAAAGAGCAGGATTAGCATGGTATTTAACTGTCTGGAGGAAGATACAAGCCAGCATTAAAAGCACTTGAGATTGGAGATAAGTATACACCTATGAAATCACCACCACAATCAATCATACTTCAATTAAGTGGTTTTAAAAACAAAAGCATTGAGAGTTGTTTTTCCTGTTACATGAGAAGCAGTGTGGGACGGGGAGGGAAGAGGGCACTGCTGGTCTACTTGATCTTTGGTCTCATTTTGACTCCTCACTGCTTAGATCATATCCAAACTTGCAAGAGATGAAGGATAAAATACTAGACCTAGGGTTAAGTTCCACCTTAGCAACTCTACTAGCCATATGACCTTGAGCCAATAACTTACTTTCTTTGAGCCCCCATTTTTCTATCCATAAAATCAAAATTCAGATCAATTCTATTTTTATTTAAAGACATATGAATGAATGTGTACATCTATAGATACTATATACTATACCATTTATACTATGTATATATACCAGTATAGCATTTGGTGCAGGAGAGGCCCTCAATAATTTTAATCCCCCTCCATGCTCACTTTGCCCTGGCTCTATTGTATTATATGTGATTACATACAACATAAGAAGTTGGATCACCTCAACTGTTTGTAGATAGCATTTTACCTTCCAGAATCTGGGGTTTTACTGCTATTATCTTTCTAGTGTGATAGTTCCAGCCTTCTGAAAATAATACAATGATAAATAATACATGGAGATTTTCATCATGGGAGGAATGAAGAGGGCTCTTAGGAATAATGGGCAGTTGGGAGTGCAAGCTCAGAGTTAAGAGGTGGGGAAGGGACCTCTGTTGGCATGGAGGTTTAGGTGTGAACCAAGAACCAGGGTGCTCCATTGGTTCCAATTTGCCTGAGACTTTCCTGGTTTTAGCACTGAAAGTCCCACATCCTGGGACCCCCTCTGTCTTGGTGGGACGCCCACTGGAGCACATTTCCTCTCTTCACCCGCAGTTCCCAGACCATTGCTTATCTAGCACACCCCAAAACTGTGCTCCACACCAGGTCCTGGTCATTCCCTTCAAACTATCTTGAGACATACAAAATGTATTACTGACACCCAAAATATGTCTTCATCTGCTCACTGATGCCTGAAATCATCATGACAGGACACATGGGGTCCCAAGCCAGTCAGAAGGGAAGCACAAAAGAATACACACATTATGATTCCCTTTATGAGAAGATGAGGCCCGGCAAAATTGTATTTTTAAGGATGCTTACATAGATGGGCAGACTATGTTAAGGGAATGATTGCCTTTACTTAGCTCTACTTACCTCTTATGGGGAGAGAAGGTTTTTGGTAAAAGGATGAGGAAGGAGGCTTCAGAGATATTGGCAATGTTCTATTTGTTAAATTGTATGCATATATTTTATGTATCCAAGTTATATTTCATAATTTTAAAAAGTCAATCAAAATATATAAGGAAATAAAATACCTCAGAAATAGGATCAAGTGCATTGTATATAACTAATAATTGACCTATTCCTGAGGGCAGATTGTGATGGAGGCTGGGCGGGGTACCCTGAGCTAAAGACAGAGAGGCAGTGAGGTAAAGAACAGGGTGCCAAACAGGACTGGAGACCAGACAGATCTGGTGCATGATGGGAGACCAGGGGTCCCAGTGTTCCCTCCAACCCCCAAACTCAGCAATTCCTCCAGAGGAGCCACCTGGGGAGATTTCAGACCTCCGCATGGGATCATCGGCCATTTTTTAGATCTTTCTTGAGATTTAGCAGTGAGATTACCTCTCACATACAGCAACAGAAACAGGAGCAGCCTTTTGAATATGCAAATAAATAATGCATTCACACCAGCCTCCCGGCGCGTGCACACACACAGTGATGAAACTCTGATCTCTCTTCTCAAAGTGATGCATTCTCACTCGCAAAGAAAGTGTTTCCACACCACTCTGGACTGTTCAGCCCTACGTGTTTTCCCAAGGCACTCAGGAAGGGGACAAAGAAGAGGGGAGCTGAAAGTCTGATTTACCACTATCTAATAAAAAAAAAAAAAGCATTTCTAAGCTGAATATTTTCCTAAAAACCTTAGAATTAGGTTTTAAAGGCTGTCCATAGGTGCAGTCTACATCCTCCCTGCCCCAGCAACTGCTTATTGATGTGTAGACTTAGCTTCTGGGATGGATTCCCTGTGACTCAGAGTAAGCACTGTCCCTAAAGAAGCTAATAAGCATTAAGCCTTTGTACCAAGTTTCAAAATCGTATCTAAGGCAGTCATTATGGGGTTCACTCAGTTTGTATGCGAATCAGATTTAAAAGGGGAATCTGCCCATCTCTCTTCTTTACAATGCCAATGGTTTTAATGTAAGTACACAAAAAGTTTCAGGATCTACAGTATTTATTAGCCTGTCTCAAAACATACCCTCTGTGAGAGGGATCATCAGTAAACTAAAGCAAGACATCAGGACTTCTGTGACTTTTGTATGAAAATTTATTGCAACTTGTCATTGATCTCTTGTAATTATTTTCAACCTTATCCTGTGTAGATGTGCTTAGCATAAGAATCTAAAGACAGAGTTTAATACAGTATCTTCACCATTCCTCAAACTCGGATGTTCATCTGGACCTCAAACTATTTTAACTGGCTTCTTTTTGTACTGTCTTCCAACCTTCTCCTACTTCCTCTTCATCCCAGTTTTTTTCTGGCCTGGAATTTTCCAGAAATATATCTGTTGGGTTTGTAATCTCACCTGACTTCTCTAGAGGCTTACCTGAACTGAGCAGCTTCAGAGAGAAGCTGAAACTTGGGGTGTTAGTTCATTCTTGTCACCCGGCCAGACTTTTCTCCACCCTTCTGATCTGGCAATGAATGGAAAGCTCCATCTGCAACATCTGGATCCTCCCTGCTACAATACAGGCTACAGTTCATTGAAATGGGTTTGCCCCTTGATAATGGCCATGTGTAGGCAAAAAGGTAGGTTAGGGCCAACTGGTTGCTGACAACTTTGCCATTAGAACATACCACACAGGGCAACCCTCTCAGGTCCCCTTCCCGCCTTGGGAGTTTTGTACTATCACTTTGCTCTCGCTCAATAAACTGCTTTGCTGCCCACCAAAAAGAAAAAAAAAAAAAAGAACATACCACACAGGGGCATCCATTCCAGTCCCAGTGCCAGCATCACATGGTTGAGCTGGGAGCCCCCTGCATCTGCTGTGTGCAGAAGGAACTGCAAGCCTGGTTCTTTTGGCTGAACGTTTTCCAGTGTACAGCCAATGCTTACCCAAATGACTGGGTCTTCCACTGTAAAAAGGTACTGGAACCTGAAGGAGCCACAATCTTACAGTAGCTTGTCAATTTTATCTATCTTGTTTCTTTCCAAGGAAGAAGAGGAGCCAGCTAGCTTATCCAAAATCCAATAGTCATTGTTCACTTCCGTGATGGTTTATGGGTAATATAATAGTAAAGAAAAATAAAGTCACAAAAAATCCCTGAAACTTATTTTGATTTAGTAGTTTCAGCGAATTTTCTGGTGGAGAAGGGTACTGTTAATACGGAAAACAGGATTACAAATGGATTTCCTATTCTCTGTGTTCTGATTGCATAGAGCTGAAATATGTTTAGTTCCATATTCTTTCTATCATCTGCCTATTGTAGGCATAAAGTACTTTCAAGTGGTAAAACACCCAGTAGGTAAAAGGTAAGCAATCCAAGTGACACATAAACTAGATAATCCTCCTACAATTACCAAGAACCAACCATAATTAAAGTTCTTCTCACCGATGTTTTCTTCTCCACTTTAACTCAGACAACCCTCCTACCACTGTGTTTGCAATAGTCTATTTAGAACTAACCAATCCCAAAGTGACAGAAGTCTGAGAAGGAAGCTCAGCCATGGGAACTGGCATGTCGTATCAATTCTTCTCTCTTGCCATACAATGATAACCCAAATTTCCATAGGCCTTACCAGTTCATGAGTACAGATGAGATCACATGAATTGTAATAACCTAAATTTGACTGTCTCTTGTCCTCACTTATTTACCCAGGACTGAAGCTTGGGATGATGTTTGAGGGTTCCCAAGGAAACAAGTTTGCTCACCAGCTAAAGCCACCATATAAGCCTTCCATATTTCTCTTCTGTTCTGGTACCTTCATCGACATCCTCAGTCTCCAGGATCCTTGAGGATCCCTCATCTTTTTTACTTCTCAATGAAGGAGCACCGCTGTCCCCACCAAGAATATTATTTCCTGGTGTCCTCACAATTGTTGTGGGGGGGGAGGGTTCAACACCTCCATGAAAAAATGGGAAGAAGGTCCCTTCATCACTCGTATTGTACCTTATTACCAGGCACCTGGCAGAGATGCATATCCTGGGATTTGTCATCTCAACAGTTTCTTTGGCTGATGCTTATCCTTGGGACCAGGTGAATAACAGAGATTCTTCCATTTTGTCTTGTTCTTTTTCACTCACCCATGATGCCCATTAATACCCATGCATAAACATCCTTTTGGTAGGCTCCTTGCCTCAGTTAAATGAACAATTATAAGTATGCACTTTGGGGGACTACCAAACCATCATATGACCCAAATATGTCTACATTGTCTTTACTGTTACTACTGAACTTTCAATATATGAAGGCTTTATCTGAAGCTTATTCTCCTGTTACTAGCCTCAAATGAACTGCTAGGCATATCTTCTCTTTAAAGGCATAAAGTAAAGTGAATAAAATGCCCACCTTTCCCAAAAGAAGGTTGGGAAATAAAACAAAGTAATCTAGACCGAAGTCATTCTTCTTTCTTCCCTCATGTACATGACAGTGTCTGATATAATATGCAGCATTAATAAATGCTACTGAATTAATGAAATGACCTAAGGTAAAATAAGTGTTATGACAGAACAGCAAACAAGTGAGAGTTCTGAGGGAGAAATAATTAATTGGAAGTGGGAGTCTTAAGTAGGCCTCACAAGTGAGCAAGCATCTAATCTGGATCTTGAGGAATGAGGATGAGAAGCATTCCAGGGAGAGAGAAGAGCCTGAGTAAAGGCCCATGGGAGTAGTGGACGTGATGCGTTCTGGGAATAGCTGGAAAATAGCTAGTGAGAAGGGGTGGAGGGGCGGAGGCATGGCAGGCTCTGCTGTCTGGATGGATGACGATGCTTTTGACAGAGACAAAGAATCCAGTGTAAGAGTATATGAGACAGAAGAAGAGATAACAGGGTCTGCTTCTGATACATTGAATTTGAGATGCCTATAGGACACCCAGCTGGACAAAGTAGTTGGAAATTCAGGTCTGTATATAAAAGAGGTGGTTGGCGAGATAGACGCTAATTCGGGAGTCTTTGACACCTAGATGGTAATTAAAACCATGAATGAGATTACCATACAAAGGTAAGAAGAATAAAAGCTCATTGCGAAGGCCCCCTGAGAAACTTCTACATTTATGAGATAGGCAAAGCAAGGGTCCAGACCCCTAAAGGGACTTAAAAAGGCCTGGCAATCAGCTATGGCTAAAAATTAAATATTTGAAGAAGAGTCAAGTAGTACGGCTACATGACTTTTCTGCAGTAGCCGCAGGAAGCCCAAGAGCAGCACAGACGAAGAAAAATAAAATGGTTGGGTTTTGAATTATAAATGCAGGTGATGTGGAATCAAATTTAGCGAGTGTAATAAGAGTGCAGTTGAAATGGTGGACCATGAAGTCCAGGTTTAACAGACCATACTAAAGAGAGAGCATGACCCTCTTCACAATTTCTCAGAGCAGAGATGGTTGCAGAACCATGGACATCAGCACATGAGGCTCCTGCCCCAAACTCCTATACCTGCAGCGAGCATGGTAAGCCTTGGCAGGCTACCTGGAAGGTGAACCATAAGATTATGCACATCATTACGCTGGAAGACAAGATGTTATTAAGCATGTTTAATGGGAATGTGGGCCATACAAAGGTCAGTAAGTGTGACTGGGGTAAAGAGCTCAAAACTCTAGAAGTGGATCTTCTCCAGCTGGTAACAAGGTCCACATGTGCTCAGAGAAGTGGCCTGCAAAGGAGGACGAGAGGCTAGGTATTAGATGGTATACCAACATCAGTGTTCAAGCCCAGGACACTTTGAAAGAAAAATCACAAATAGTAACTAAGACCCAGATGCCAAAGTCCTCTACAGTCCTCAGGGCATAACTAAGAGTCTGACAGATGGGAAGTGGACAGGCTGGGAGAGAAAGGGCAGATGTAGGTGTTTAGAGTTTCAAAAGAGAAAGGGCAATAGAAGATGAAAAATGCTCTGAAGATGTTGGTGGGGAGCCAGAGAAAAGCTCTTACCTTCTCCTCCTGGCCTCAGACAAGGAGTTCATAGGAAATAAACAGCTTCCACTTGAGAAGGGCTTGATGCAAGTACTAGGAGTAAATTCAGGCTTATACGAGGTACGGGTTGAGGAGGCTGTGAACTCTGGTTAGAGCTCTGTAGTTGGGTTAAGAATACACCATTTCTGCAGTGACAGAATACTAATACTGGCACTGAAAGGGAACAGCCTCAGGATTAGTGATGATTTTTCCAAAGAATAGAACAAAAATTCTTTATCATGTGCCCTCTGTTAGTCAGATACTAAAGGAGGCGTATAAAGGCACATATATGGGGAATGAAAAAAAACCTCCCTATCTTTATGGAGTTTTCAGTATATTTAGGGTTAAAAGACATTAAAATGCATAAAAATAATGAGAAATACAGGGTGGCATAACGTAAATAACACAGTCTAAGTGTGTGGAGTTTAAGGAGGCTGAGGTCCTTGCAGGCTGAAGCAGCCATGCTGGCAGCACGAATGATACAGAAAGAGCTGGGTCTGGGGAACAGGAACATTTAGAATGAAGAGAAGCAGGAAGGCTACTCCAGGAGAGGACGTTCACATCAGAAAGACCTGAAAGCATTAAAATGGATACATTAGGGATTTGTTTCAAAATAACCCACGTTGTGGCAGAATGAGAAAGGAGTAGACATAAAACAAAGGACAGGGATGAAGAGACTGGCCGCGGGCTGCTTACTGTGGAATCTAGCTGATGGACCCAGGATTTGTTGTAGACTGTTTTCTCCCCTTCTGCATATGCTTGAAAAATCCCATAAACGGTAAAATAGAATTTAAAAATTTCGATTGGAATGATGGTCTATGAAGAGAGCAACAGTATACAATTAAATCAAATTTTTAAAAAAAGAATAAACAATGCCTAAAAATAGAAATATGCCTTTCATGTCCTGACCACATGAAGGGGAAAGAGACCAGTGTGGGTGCCTTACAGCATTTTCGTGTGGGTCAATTTCGAGAGCTCAGCAGAGGCCTGCAGGAGGCCCCTGAGGACTGTGCTTATGTATTTTTGACTGTTTCCACTCCTACACCACAACCATCACCATCTTCTCCATCATCATCAAGTACTGCTCAGTGAGCTCCCAGAACATGCAGGCAATACTCCAAGGTATACAAATAGTCTAATCAAGATCTGCCTTTCTTTTCAGGTTTACATTCTGCAATCCATGTGCGTGCCGAATTCTCACTCCTGGGCTAGCGAGGACTTGATTCTATTGAAAAAGCAGGAAAGGACAGACTGGCGTGTGGGAAGGCAGAAGCAAGGGGCGAGGGAGTAGGAGGAAAACTGGAAGGAAAACCTGCAGACCTCCAAAATGCTTATGCTTCTCACTACACTAAATTGTCTCCTATTTACTGACATATGATTTTTTCACCTTTTCTCCCTAAAGTTTCTCTTTACACAATTGACACGGGGAAAATCCATTGTTACAATACAGTTATGGCTACTTCCTTTGAAAAGCAATGAATTCATACACAAACAATGAATCATGGAACACTACATCAGAAACTAATGATGTAATGCATGGTGATTAACATAACATAATAAAATAAAATTTAAAAAAAATAAATAAATAAACATTGAACATGCAAACAAAGAAAAAAAAAAGAAAAGCAATGATTTCATACTCCATTACTTCTGCCTCTGACTCAGCAACACTACCTTTGGAGGTTATTAAAGACCATCAATAAGAATAGCAATAAAATATCACTTAAGGGAAATTTCCTACACATCCTAAAATAGATTAGAATATTCTCTGGAAGTTGAAGTCATTTGCTTTTTGTTTTGCTTGGTGTTTTGTTCGTTTGTTCTGAATTGCAGACATGGAAATTTTGTTATAAACCGTGTTTACCGACTCTAATCCTCTCATCTATCTATTTGAATAAAACCTTGCAGCAGCAAGTTCCATGGCTTAATTTCATGTTGTATCATGGTTAATTGATCCTACATGCTTTGAATGTTAGGTCTATTTTTATTTCTTGAGGTATTTTTTGTTGTTGCACGATGGGCAGGGCATAAAAGAATTCCATTAGTCTACACCTCCTACTTACATGTCAATATTTACCCTTTCCTTCTGGCTCTACCTCTTCCACCTTCTTCTTCCCTCTTTTATTTTTGAAATGAATAATCTGAGCTCTCACCTGGCCATCAATACCATGATGGCGTATTCTCCTCAGACATTTAAATGAATGCAGTCGTTGGAACTTCCTACAATCTCTTCTCATCAGAATTTCAAATATCGGAGGCCTTATCAATTTCCACTTATTTGTGCCATGTCATTTCATCACATCCTCATGGCGACAAAAAACAGAATAATGAATGGTAAGTTCCTGAAGAACTGAGTCATCACTATTGCTTATTAGTAACCTTTCTTATTTGAGCTCTTAGTTCTCCGATATTTATGAACAGGCTGAGACAGGGAAGTTTCCCAAATAAAACCCAGTTCTAGTTTCTTTTTCTTTCTTTCTTTTTTTTTTTTTTGTTAGAGAGAGAGAGTGCACGTGTGCATGCCCCAGGAGGGGTCAGGGGGAGGGGAAGAGAGAGAGAGAGAATCTCAAGCAGGCTCCAAACCCAGCGCAGAGCCCAACTCAGGGCTTGATCCCACAACCCTGAGATCAGGATCTGAGCTGAAATCAGGAGTCTGGTGCTTCATCCAGGTTCATTAAGCCTTGATCAATTTCAGTGGCAAAGTTGAATGTAAATGATGTATAGGCATCACCTACTTCTCAGAAGTTTGTATTAAGCACTCAGCTTTTATGAAAGACCTGCATTAGTAGCTGTTTTTGCTAACCAAAATAAATCCAAAGAAGATTTTCTTTTATGAAAAAAGGTAAAAAATAAAAACAGCGTTCAGCGATTGTTTGGCAGGAGTCACAGCCACTGTGGGGGCAGTGCAACCCCCCCACTCCCAGCAGCAGAGAGAGGGGCGCCACCGGTTCCTTCCCCAGGAACCACACTGGGCACCTCAGCAGCAGCCCCAGCTGTGGACTGTGTCTATGAGCCTCTGGGCTTTGTCTCCATTTATTTTGTGCATCTGTGTCCTAAGGTATCAGGAATGCCTAAGAGAGGTTATTTTGGGATCAGGGAACACTCCAATATTTTTCCATATAAATTAATATAATTGCTTCTTCACGTCAGGCCATCCCAGCTTACAAAAGGATGGCAGGGGAAACCTGTATTTAGTTTTTCTATAACCTTTTATTTTCTCATCCTTTATCATCATGGTTCTGGTTCTCACTGGGCTCATTAAAACATATTCTAGATGCATTCCTCTACTTGCAGTGTAATTTTAAGATCTCCACTTTAATTTTAATTAAATTTGTGAATTCAGTGACCTGGAAGGTAAACATAAATCCAGTTCTGCCTTTATTAAAGATAGATATATAATGAGCTAAAGGAAACTTTAGAGATCATTTAAATCTAAGTCTCCCATTTTATAATTTGAGAAAACTGGAACTCAGAAAGTTTGTGCTTTTTTAAAATAAGAAACATTTGGGGGATGCCTAGGTGGCTCAGTCAGTTAGGCATCAGAGTCTTGATTTCGGCTCAGGTCATGATATCAGGGTTGGAAGATCCACCCCTGTGTTGGGCTCTGTGCTGGGCATGGAGCCTGCTTGGGATTCTTTCTCTCCCTCTCCCTCTCCCCCTACCCCCCCCAAAAAAAGAAACATTTAGAACTATACCCCAGGATACCTGGGATTTTTTTTCTCATTGAACTGTAATTTCTTCCTGAGTACTTCTGGCTTTTCTGCAAGCATCCCCCATTGCTTCCTCTGAGATTTATTCTTAGTCAGAAGTCAGAAGTTAATATGGCTGCCTTCTTGATTTATGCATGAATGTGCCCACCATAGATTTCTGCCTCATAGCTAGCAGCCCATCAGTTCTCATAAGAGCCTATGAGAAATAGAGAATCCCATATGATCTCATAGGAAACTAAAATAAACCAATTCAACTCAGAGTTGTTTTCTCACCATTTTTGGAGTAATACTTTCCCAACCCATGCAAACCCTTAAAGAGGGGTGCCTTTTTGAGTGGAGGTGTCAAGCATATAGAGATTCTGGTCTTTAAAGAAAAAACTATGTGCAGGGTATATGAAACATAAAGAACATATTAAATGAGTATAAACTAATGCCAAATCTATAAAGATAATGGAAATATTTAAAAATTTCTTTTATTATGGTCATTTCATATCAAATTGTTAATTATGGATAAAATATAAACAAAACTGAGAATAAAAACTAGGACCACTGGGACCCAGTTTGTGCAAAAAGTCACATTCAAAGAAAACACACATCCCATTCCATTTATTTAGGCTTCCTTAAAGAGACCATTCTAAAGATTACACAAAGTATGCCACATAAAAAGTCCCTCCTAGATCCTTTTTAGATATCTCTTTCCATCCCCAAACTTTCACTCAGAGCAGCAGCTAACCATCCTTCCCTGTATCATAAATCCTCACCACAACTATGTCCCACTTTCCATTCACCCCTTCCACTTTTGCACAAGTCCACCCTACCCCCATCCATGGAACAACTAATGACAGGAGACCCACTTCTCCCCATAATGCAAAGTCCATGCACATCTTTTGGAAGTTCAGCTTTTCTCCCACTCTGACTACACTTCATGAGACTATCATCCCCTTTGTTCTGGTGAAAGGGAGTAACATTCTGTGGGGTGTGTGTACCTGTGTGAGAGAGAGGAATGAAAAGAAAATAAGGCCAGATGCTAAAAGATTTAAACAACATAGTCATCAGAGTAAATCTTATGGATATCTATGAACTCTATACCCTGATACTGGAGAATACACTCATCTCAAATACTCATGGCTGATTCACAGAAATTGATCATATACTGCATCACAAAGAAAGCACCCATCAATAACCTCAATAAGGGAAAATACTACAAACACCACCTTCTGATCGCATTGCAACAAAACAGAGTTTACTAACAAAAACAAAGCACAAAAGACCCTACCACATGGAGAGTTAAAATCCTACTATTCACTCCTGGGTGAAAGGGAAAATTGAAACTAAAATTACCAAAAAAAAAAAAATTAATGACAATGGTTTCCAGTTCTAGTCAAAATAGGAAAAACATACCCCACCCTATTTTTCCCAAAAATTACAACTAAAATCCCTGGACAGAAGCCATATAGGAACTATGAGAAGACTCTGAAAGGAGAAAGAAAGATGGAAAAATGCCTAGGAACCTCAGGACTGGAGGGTCAACTTAGTGTTAAATTTGCTGGGTTTGTATCGTCCTATACATCCCAGCCTGAGTTCCACATTCTGGAACTCCTAACAGGGACAGGAAAAAAGTCTTCAAGGAAAGCCTGTTCTCTCTAACCAGAGGTCTAGGAAGAAGGTAGCCCTTCAGGATAGAGCCTTTTAGACTCTACCCACCCAATTATAGGCAGATGTCATGAGAGAAGCAACACCCCTAACTGCCCCCCCCCGCCCCACCCCGCCAACATTGGTCTAGTTGCTGCAGAGACAGTGGAGTGAAACCATGGTGAATATCCCCACCCTATACCAAGAAAACAGTGTCACATGCCTGGCCACTGGTGGTGGCTGCAGACACAGACAAGAGAACCCCACTCCTTCCCACTTGCCCTGAGAACACAGTCTGTGAGGTGGGATCTTGTCAACTATCACCACCCCAAAGGAAGTAAAATGAAGAATACAATAACCAGCAAACAAGGAGTCCCCCCTCCTCCTCCCAACTAGAGAGTTGGAGGCAGGAGATGGAAAAAAGGATCCTTTAAATTTGTATATGAAGTCTCAGGCACACCCCTGTTCCACTCATCTGTGACTGAACAGAATCAATAAAGCAAATACTCTGAGAAGTGAATTACAGTGCAGTTCCACGCAGGCCTCTGGATAATGCAAAAGTGGGGCAGATCAGAAGAGCACTGCAAAGAGTTGGACAACTAAGTTGACATTAAAACCACAGCCCACCAAAGTGAGCCAGAATGTACTCTGTGATCATAAGTGTGTTAAAACCTACTAAAAGAGAAGATTTAAATGGAACCAGAGTCTCATTACATAATACTCAAAATGTTTAGGTCACAATACAAAATTAGTCATCTTACCAAAAACCAGGAAAATCTCAAATCACATGACAAAAGATGATGAACAGATTTCAATATCAAGATGATATAGGTGTGAGAATTATCTAACAAGGATTTTAAAGCAGCTATTAGAAAACGCTGCAACTAGCAATTTCCAACACTTTTGTAAGAAATAGAAAATAAATAAATAAATAAGTGGATGTAGATACATTGGAAAATCTAGATGAATTGGATAATTTCCTAAAGAACTACAGATTACTAAAACTAGATAAGAGCTGAGAAGCTTAAACAGACCGATTTCCATTGGAAAAATAGCATTATTTAGGAACTACTCCACAAAAAAGTATCAGGTACAAATGGTTTAACAGTAGAATTCTACCAAACTTCCAAAGACCAGATAGTCCCAGTGCTCATTATTCTAGAACATTGAAAATAAAGGAAACTTCCCAATTCCTTCTATGAAGCAACTGTAACACTGACACCTAAACCAGATGAAGACAGTAGGGCAGGGAGGGGACGCATATCACTCATGAATATTGATGCAAAAATTCTAAGCAAAATCTTAACAAATAGAATCCAATACCACATTAAGAAAACAATACATCAATACCTTGTGGGATTTATTATAGAAAGGCAAGGTTAGTTCAATATTAGTAACTTTATTACTATAATACACCATATTAATAAATCTAAGGAAAAATATCATGATTATCTCAACATATGACGAAAAAGCCACTGACAAAACTCAATACCCATTTGTGATAAAAAAGTTTCTAATGCTCAAGAAAAAAAGGGTGCCCACTTTCTCTGCTATTACTCATCACTGCACTGAAGGTATTAGTAAATTCACTTAGACAAGAGAACTCAATCAGAAGAATAAGAGTAGATCAAAAAAATAAGTTAAATTACCTGTATCTTTAGATGTTGTAATAGTATACCTGGAAAGCCACAGATAATCAGTGATAAAAGCAAATCAAACAATAAAAGAAATTCATTGAAGTAGCAGGCATAAAAGAAACATACAAGTCTACAGTTGCACCCAAATACCTACGGACAGTTAGAATATGAGAAAGGCAGCATCTCAAATCAATGGAATAAAGATGGATATTTAAATAAACAACTCTGGGACAATTGGGTAGTCATTTAGAAAAAGATAAAATTAGATCTATATCTCACCCCATACATAGGAATAAACTCCAAATGGATTAGGGAATCTTAAATGTAAGAAATTGAATCATGGAAGTACTAGAAAAAAAATACTGGTCTATTTCTCTCTAAGTTCTGTGAACAAAAAGGCTTTCTAATGATGACCCAAAATCCAGAGACAGTAAAAGAAAACATTAATATATTTGACTAAAAAATAAAAATAAAAACTAATGCATGTCAGAAAATACTGAAAACCAAGTCAAGCTGAAAAATTAACAACCTACACCATAGACAGAAGGCCTACTTTTAATACATAAAGAACGCTTAAATGTGAAGGGCAAAGGACCAAAAACTTGATAGAAAAATGTAGACAAGACATGAACAGACAGTTCACATATACAAAAAATTTGTTTATTTTTTTAATAGACTTTACCTTTTAAAGCAATTTTAGGTTTATAACAAAACTGAGTGGAAGGTCAAGATTTCCCATATACACCCCGCCCTCATTCATCTCAGATAATCAAAATCCCATTTTGTCATACATTTGTCATACAAATGTATGACAAAAGTCATACATTTGTTATAACTGATGAACCTACAATGACACATCATTATCATCCAATGTTTATAGTGTATATTAGAGTTCACTCTTGCTGTTGTATATTCTATGCATTTGGACAAATGTATAATGACATGTAGCCACCATTATGTAGAATTACACAGAGTAGTTTTGCCCCCCTAAAAATCCTCTGTGCTCTGACTACTCATCCCTCCTTTCTTCCCCACTCCTATTTTAAATTTTATGCAATAGAAATATGTGATTTCCTCTACTGCTCTTATGTTTAGAAACCCTTTGCTCTGAGATCCAATACCTAATTACCCATGTCTTTTGCTAATTTGTTTTGTTTTGTTTCCTTCTATTATCCTTTGGTATAAAATGAAGATCTACATACTTAATAATAATAATAATCAATTATCCTACTAGTATCTCTTTTAAACTCTCTTGCCTCCAAATATGTATGATTCCCATTCATCACAAGCTAAATTTCAACTATGTAATGGTCTATTTCTGAGTTCTAGTCCATGCCACTCATTTGTCCGTTTATTTTTTGTCAGTTAAAACTGTTTAATAAAAGTGTATTTCAGTATTTGTTAAGGCAAGTCCTTCAAATTGCTCTTCACTTTCAAAACATTCTTGACTATCTTCATTCATTTAAATTTTCTACAGAATTTTAGATTTATTTTTCAAGAAAAACATCCCACTACAAAGTATAGAATTAATTTCTGTAATTTAAAAAATATACTGAGTCACGCATTCCTTAAGGAGAATACCCTTGGTTGTTAGATACAGCCACTCCTGGAAGACTAGTGTGAGGGTTCCTTAGGAAACTTCCAACAGCAGCTCGGGAGAAGCAGGAAAGAGCATATACATGGGATGTATAAAGAGACAGGGACAGTCAGAATTCCCACAAGCAGAGACCTGACTTCCTTCAAAGGGCCAAACTATTCAGTCACCCCATATTTATTTGAGTATGAATCAGACAGAAAACAAATTTGGCTTTGTGAAACCTCCAAACACAGTGTGTGTCACTGGGGTATGAGCTACAGAAGTACAGAGATAGCATCTTCTTAGATTAGTTTATCAAATCCCATCTGCATTCACTACAGAAGAACAGAGGTAGCATCTTCTTAGATTAGTTAACCAAATCCCATCTGCATTCACATTACTCTACTGCAGATATTGGGACCAAGGCTGCAAGTGATTGAGAAAAATTTATCCAAATGTATCAGATCATCCATCACTCAACAGAATCCCAGTCTTGGGAGAATTTTCTTTTACCCTGAAGGTTGGTTAAGTTTCACTCTTGGGCCTGCCTTCAATTCAGTTCATACCACATAAATGGCATGCAGTTTCTGTTTTCACAACTTGGGAAATACTACACAACTGTAATTGTATTGTAATGCAATTCTTTATACTGACCCATTTAGAAACACAGGTCAAACTTGTTCTTTTCTGGGTTCCTTGGCCTGGAATATGTTCCCAAGTCAGGGAATTCTCAAAGCATGGCATGGTGAGATGACAGGATTTAAGTCACCAAAAATTAGTCCTTCATTTAGTAAAATAACTTAATGCATGTTGAAAGGACATGATCTTTAACAAAGGGAAGCAGATAGTCTTCTTTGCCCAATGGCCACTAATTTCTGCTTCACTGAACCCAAATCAAAGGTATCACCAAAACCTGCAACTCACCTACATTATGATTCTTTAACCCCAAACCTCTTTCTCTATTATTTAAAGTGCTCTACATAAATGCTTTATATTTCCATAATACCTTAACATCCCATAACACCTTAAAATTTGGACAAGGAGTCATCCTTTAGATTAAACATCTGATGAATTTGAACATTACCAAATTTAGCTCTGGCTGTGATTTCACCAGGATTATTTTAAAATAAAATAAGCTTTTCTTAGACCCACTCATAAATTTAAAGTGGATTATTTACCAATTTTTAAAATATTAAAAATTAGACCATCCCAAACATAAAATCATTTCAGGTTGAAAATTTTTAAATATTTAATAACAACAGAAAGCCTACAGTTCAGTTTAGTCTATTGACCAAATTACTTTCTGGAAGATGTCTTAGTTGTTTCCACTTGTCAGCATATTATTTATGCTTATTAAAAACAAATAAGCAGCAAGAAAGTTTGAAGCACAAAGCTGCATGCAGAAGACATAAAGATTTCAACAACTTTCTGTAGCAGTTCAGTAAAATTACATCAACATTTTGATAATAAAATTAGCAGAGATTTGTGTGATATTCATTAGAACGCTCAGTCTTCTTCTAGAGCTGGATTTTCATCCATCCTTCCACTCCTTTCCACAATTACAAAGCGAGTCTGTGACTAACCAATCACATCCCCAAGATGGTAGCTAGACCACAGTAAGCAGGACACTCTCCCCTTTGTTTCCGATGGAATCTAAAAATAAGGATATGACCTAACCTCAAACACATATCATCAACTTAATTCACAATTATCTGCTGATATTATAGGCATGAGAGGAATTCAATGTTTAAAGTGTTTTGTTATTATATTTATACAGTTCTTGTTTTATGATCAAATATGTGATGACTGAGAAATAAAAATTAATCTAAATTGTGCCACTGAATGTAGTGAAATACGTCATCATGTTAAATGATTCTTCTCTTCCTGAATATTCATACATGGAGAGGCAAAGATTAATAATGCCCTTATTTTACATATCTCTTTTAAAAAGGTGTTCATAGCACCTGCTTGTAAAGGGAACAGATGCTCAAAACCACAGAACAAGTTAAGTGTCAAGTGTATCAACAAAAGTCAGATCTCTAAGTCTCCTGCACTTGCCCCTGCTCCTCGGACACCTTCAGAGGTGGATGAAAGCCTGGTGGGGCCATACCATACCCTCAGTCTCCTCTGCTGGTTCCTTCTGTCTGCTTTGTGCTCTAAATGCTGGTCCCACTTTTCCCCACTCTCTCTCCAGAAGATCTCACCCACCCCCATTACTTCCATGGTTACCCACCACTGGCGACTCCCAAAGTTGCATCTCCAGACCCAAGATCTCCTTTAATTCCTATATTCCAAAGTCTAGTAGATATCACCCAAGCATCTCAAACTTCTCACCTTCATATCTGCCCCCATGATCTTTCCCCAAACCTGCTCTTCCTTTCTAGCCTTCCCCATCTCAGTAACTCCAATCAGTCCAGTTGTTCAGTACAAAATTTTGAGGGTGACCTTTGATTTCTCCATCTCCCCCACACTTAGGTAATCCATTGCCAAGTGCTACTGATTCCTCCTCCAAAATGTATCTCAGGTCTGTCTGCTTCTCATCATCTCTTCATGGACCACCTTCATCCAAATCACCATCATTTCTCATCTGAACTCTGGCGATAGCTCCTCATTGCCCTCACCTCTTCCACTCTTGCCCTCTCCAATCGGATCTCTAACATCATCCAGGACAGTTGTCTTCAGACATGGGTGGATCATGTTACTTCCCTGCTGAGGGCCCTTCAAAGACTTCCCTGTGTTCTTGATCTTGCCTACAAGGCCCATGGCCATGACCTGGCCATGCCCACTGCCCACCTCTTCTCCAACACTCCCCTTCTCACTCCTGTAGTGGGTTGAATTGTATTCCTTCCCCAAAAAGATATACCCATCTCTTAACCCCCGCCCCCGTACAGATGAATATGATCTTAATTGGAAATAGGGTCTTTGTAGACTTGAGTAAGGATCTCAAGAGGCAATTATCCTGAATTACCCAGGTATACCCTAAATCCAATGACTGATGCCCTTATAAGACACAGGAGAGTGATATTTCAGCCACAGAGACTCAGGGGGAGATGGCAAGTGGAGAGACAGGAATTGTGCTTCTACAAGGCAAAGAAGTCTAGAGCCACCAGAAGTTGGAATAAGCAAGCCAGGATTTTCCCTAGAGTCTTCAGAGTAAGTGTTGGCCTTGCTGACTCTTTGATTTCCGAATTCTGATCCTCAGAACTGTAAGAGAATACATTTGTGTTGCTTTAATTAAACCACAAAGTTTGTGGTGGTTTGTTATAGCAGCTCTAGGAACGTAATGCTCTCCCTAAGCTCCAGTACAGTGATATTTCAATTATTTAAAAGAGTTAGCTTTTTCCTCCTCAAAGATTTCTTACAGGTTTCCATCACCAGGAATGAAGCATCTGGCGTAAATACCACATCAACAAAGAGGCATCCTCAACATCTAATCTAAATTCGGCCCTCCTTCCTATACTCAGAGACCTTCCCTTTAGTATTTATAAGAGCTTACAACTATGTATCTATGTATTTATTGAATGTCTGTCTCTCCTTTACACTTTGGGTTCCATGAAGGCAATGTCTGTGTTTGTTGTCTCACCACAATATCCTAGTAGACACTAAAAATGGTCCTTCAATAAATGAAATTACAGAAATAAAAGAGGACTAAACAATCTTTTTGTTGGTGAATATTCTGAGAAGTGGCTTTCCCATGTTGAGTCAATTGAAATCCAGCAACCATACTAAAGTTAAATTTTAACTGACTATTGATAAAATGAATTATATTCCACAGATACGGGATTAATTAAATTAAGCCAATATAAAATTTGAGATGAAAATGCCATTACAAGGGAAAAGACTTCCTCTCCAATATTTGATCTTCTGGAGAACAAGCGTGATTGCTTGCATGCACCAACCACCACGTGCACTGGCTGAGACAGCCAACATACACAATTCAAAACCATGCCAATGAAAACCATGCAAATCAGATCCTTGGCACATGCAGCTTTTCATGAACGTGCCTGAAGCTAGGATCCTTAATGTATACAATCTTGTCCCATTTCCCTTCAGCCCATAAGCTAGATGTCTAGGAGGCCACTGTGTCTCCTACCACTTGATACACATACTAATGCACATAACAATCTATAAGTCCGATTCAGTAATAGCCTCGGGCAGGTATGATCTGAATGAAGATACAAAGACTATACCACCAGAGATAAGAGAAAAGCCTCACAATCTTATTTCAGGAGGAAATTCCATGGACATTCTGGCATTGTGCACAAAACAAAAGAAGAAGAAGAATGATAATAGAACTTATTTTAAGGAGGTTGCCCATTCAAATCCTTCATCTAGTGGCTTTTTCCCCCTCCAGTCAGTAGTTCCATTCATCTACTCATTCATCCCACAAATTTGCATCAAGAGCCTACTAGATGCTAGACCTTGTGACATACTGTGGGGATACCATGGTAGGTAAATTTAAAATAACCCTGTCCCTTGTTATGCTTAGTGAAATAAGTCAATCAGAGAAAGACATGTATCATATGACCTCACTGATATGAGGAATTCTAAATCTCAGGAAACAAACTGAGTGTTACTGGAGTGGTTGGGGGTGGGAGGGATGGGGTGGCTGGGTGATAGACATTGGGGAGGGTATGTGCTACGGTGAGCACTGTGAATTGTGCAAGACTGTTGAATCACAGATCTGTACTTCTGAAACAAATAACGCAACATATTTTAAGAAAAAAGAAAAAGAAGAAGATAACAGGAAAGGAAGAATGAAGGGGAGTTAAGTCAGAGGGGGAGAGGAACCATGAGAGATGATGGACTCTGAAAAACAAACTGAGGGTTCTAGAGGGGAGGAGGGTAGGGGGATGGGTTAGCCTGGTGATGGGTATTAAAGAGGGCACATTCTGCATGGAGCACTGGGTGTTACGCACAAACAATGAATCATGGAACACTACATCAAAAACTAATGATGTAATATATGGTGATTAACATAACAATAAGAAAATTAAAAAAAAAGAAAAAAAAATAACCCTGTCCCTGCCTTCAATGGGCCCAAAGTTTGGAAAGGAGACCCTTTATGAGCAATTACAAGGCAGAATGAGAAGTGCCACTTCCTGAACAACCAGGAAATAAGAGTTCATGGAGAACTACAGGGCGCAGAGAAACTTAGCAGAGATAAACTAGAATTGATCAGGCCTACGGGGCAGAAAGGAGGCCACAGCCACATACGCAAGGGCTCAGGGACAGTAGAGAACAAGGCAGCCCTTCATGTGACTGGTGGAGCTAGTGGTCAAAGGCAGAAAGAAAACAAACAGACTTGGGGGGGGGCGGTGGAAAAGAGAAAAGCTAATAATGAAATAAAAAGGAAATCAGGACTTTAAAATAATCCATCCAGTTGTGGAAGGAAAAAGATACATGTGCCCAGAGAGGCCTGAGTGCTCTCCATTAGGTCTCTGTGTCATGGTTCTGTACGAAGGAAAACATACATTGTTTCCTAGCCATCAATTTTAGTAGGCAAGAGTCAGTAATGTTCATATTACCTAGAACACTTCTTTCCAAACTGCAGATTACAATCCACTGGGGGAAATGAAATACATTTAGCGGATGGACATCAGCATTAAAAAAAAAAAAAATGAGGGGCGCCTGAGTGGCTCAGGCTTAGTTAAGCGTCCAACTCTTGATTATGGCTGAGGTCATGATCCCAGGGTCGTGAGAGTGAGCCCCGCACATCAGGCTCCACGCTCAGCAGGGAGTCTGCTTGAGGTTCTCTCTCCCTCTGCCCCTTCCCTCATCTTTCTCTCCTTCCCAAAATAAATAAAATCTTTTTAAAAACTGAAATACAGTAGTATATGATAAGATAGAACAGGAGAGGACACACAAGAACAAAGGGACTAAAACAGATCACAGAGCACTGCTCACAGTAAGGGCAAATACTATTTCATGTGCGCACATGCACGTGATCGGTCACAACTGCTTGACAGCCACTGACCAAGAAGTGGGTCTACACTCAGTGATGATTCTAATCAAGTCTTGAAAGCTTTGAAATCTTTCTTACGTATTTAGGGCCTAATACTAAAACTCGTGGACCCTGGCCACAAGGCAAAGTTCTTGCTCTTTGCTGTTAAGGGAACTTGCACACGGTGAGGATGCCTTTGAATATCTGGGCTTTGTGTCAAAGCAGGGAGTGGGAGCCTCACAGTGGCTGTTCATGACGATGAGAAGGGTGAGGAGCTAGAAGGGAGTGGGCCTATCACCCACATGGGCACCAGGATTTCCACGAGAGTCTTCTTTATGTCACACATACCAAAAATCCAGATGGTATGAGGATCTGTTCATGTAAAGGGGCCCAGGCCCTAAAGAATCACTTTCCTCTAACTGTCCCTGTAACATCTCTCCACAGTCAACCACTATCTCTCCAGGGGACAGATACAGAAGATTTGAGACTGGATAAAAATGGCCAAGTCACTGTTATTTAGAGCCAGTTTCTAAACAGTGATTATATTTCTGAGTGCTTCAGGGAAGCGGGAAGCATCTTTAAGAAAGCAGCTCATGACTTTTTGCTTCCCTTTATATTAACTAATCTGTTCGAGACAGTGAAAGTGTTCACTATACAATTTAAGTCCCATGTGCCACTTTTCGCCAGCCAGGAAATGCACAAATATCAGAGGGAAAAGAACTAATCTCTGTGGATGGTGTCTGGCTCTGGGTGTGACCAGGCAGTTAGGATCAGTCCTGGTCCTGATACTATTAAAAATTTCTGGGGCTCTATATCGGTGAACATTTTAAAGTCACACCAATCATGCCATTTGTTGCCTGCTACGTGGACCACACAGTTAGCAATGGCAGTTGTACAAAGTGTGTGCGTGAGGCAGTGGGGGAGGTGCAGTGAGAATGTAGCAGTGTGACACTAACCCCAGGTTTGAAGAAGTCGTTACTAAAATATGTGGGCAACACACCCCCTGGTAAAACCACTTGTAGCTGAGGGATGGACAACAAACAGGAAAGGATCCCTCAGAATCTAAAACTTACCAGAAAGGCAAACCAGACTGTGAACTTGAAGGGGAGCTCTACTGCTAGTTTGCTAAGTGTGGTGCCTAGTGTGTATGATTACATGAAAGACTAAGCATTGCCCTATAGAAGTTTAGACTGTTTCATCAGGAACTCCTGGGAGCAGAGGTTGGCAAACTTTTTATGTAAGGGACCGGAGAGTAAATACTTTGGGTTTCTGTGCCATATCGCCATCTGTCACAACTCAATTTTTCAGTTGTAGCATGAAAGCAGACAGAGCAAGGAGGTAAACAAATGGACATGGCTGTGTTCCAATAAAACTTGATTTAAGAAATCAGGTGGCAAGCCTGTTTTGGACTGAGAGCGAAAGTTTGCCAACTCCAACCCTAAAGCATTAAATGGCCCTCTGGAAACCAAAGATGAGATTAAGGACTCTGGCAAATCATATTTGATTCCTGACAGACCCCTATGCCACTTTATAACTAAAACTCTTACACCAACTAAATCTATAAAATCTCTTGATCCTCACAAGCATTGATACCACTATTTTATTATTATTCCTATTTTCCTATTTTTCAGCTGAAAATTAATTTCAAGTTATTCAATTACTTTTCCAAGGGTACACATGCTATAATAGATAGAACTTATACACAATCATTTGGCTCAATAAGAATCAGAAAATCCAGAATCTAAATTTTTGTTTTGCAGCTAACTAAATTTTCTGGACAAGAAAGATGAACTTCCTATGTTTCTAACTCTTAACATTGAACAGAAACTTTCAAAATGACAATGGTGACCAATGTGGGAAAAGGTAGGGAATTTGAGAAAAGAAAGACTTTTAGGGGCGCCTGGGTGGCTCAGTTGGTTAAGCGACTGCCTTCGGCTCAGGTCATGATCCTGGAGTCCCAGGATCGAGTCCCGCATCGGGCTCCCTGCTCGGCAGGGAGTCTGCTTCTCCCTCTGACCCTCTTCCCTCTTGTGCTCTCTGTCTCTCATTCTCTCCCTCTCAAATAAATAAATAAAATCTTTAAAAAAAAAAAAAAAAAAAGAAAGACTTTTAATTCACTGTAATGTCAACTACAAAGAAATGAGAGTCTTTGTAAGTTTTTCCATTTCCTCACACCACACATACACACACACACACACACACATACACACACACACACACACACACACACACACACACACACACACACTGAGTCCACCCAAGACTCTGGAAATGATTGGCAAAATCTAAAATGTAGGACAGGAATCTTGGAGGAAACCGCAGGGCCAGGCCTAACTGCCTGAGATAATTAATGCCTTCTAATCTCACAGAATCTCCTTCACCAGCTCCTCAAAAAATACCGACCATGGATGCAGGAACCTCTGTTTATCCTCCACCCTGATTTCAACTGGGATGCTGTGGAAGCCCATACCCACTTTGTCATATGAGATGAATGGCTGTGTGGCTTCTACAACCTTTAACAAGAGACAGGTCGGGATGGCTCTTAGACTGTGGTGTTGTCACTGGATCGCTCTGTGGGTCCTCCAGGGGTGGCTGGGAGCAAACCACTCATAAATCGGTTCTCTGTGCCCCACTGACAGAAATGGCCAGTCACCATCAAGGTGTAGGAAAATACACTCCCAACCACTTGCCTGAAACATTTCATGCACCCACCCCGCATATTGATTTTATGAGACCTGGCACACAGTAAAGTTCATAATCTGAGCCTGAACAGGCAGCAACATGTGTGAGAAAACAGCTCTCCTCTTTACTTTGTATCCTCTGAGGCATGCTCTCATTACATAACATCTGTGCACACAGAACAGTATCCTCCTTTTAAACTTCAAAGGTTCATGTGTAAATATTTATCTCAATGAATACTGTCCCTATTTGTTTCCACCTTTGGTGATAGGTAAAAACATACTGGTCAACCATGACAACAGCCTTACATAGAGAACTGCACCCTTTTATTAGTGACGTGCTAACAGTTCTTGTCCATAGCTGAATAAAGATTTTTAAAATTCTTCAAAGTGCCCGTCTATTAAGCACCGCTTGCCTCACTAACTCACCTTTATTTTTTTAAAGATTTTGTTTATTTGACAGATAGAGAGAGAGAGAGAACGTAAAAGCAGGGGGAGCAGCAGAGGGAGAGGGAGAAGCAGCTTCTCCGCTGAGCAGAGAACCTGATGGGAGGCTCGATCCCAAGACCCCGGGATCATGACCTGAGCTGAAAGCAGACACTTAACCAACTAAGCCACCCAGGCACCCCACTAACTCACCTTTAAAGTGATACTACTGCCAGTGAATTTTGTTCAGTCAACCCGCAAACTCCAGTGTCTGCCATGAAAACAGGCTAATTATATACCAAAGGGACCAGGAGAAAGAAACTCCGATCCTTCTCATCTTATCCCTGATTTTTGTCCCATTCATGCCCCCTCCCACCCTTCTCGCAGGGAAAGAAAAATTGAAAAAAAAAGGGGCGGGGGAGAAATGAGAAGAAAAGAAGCAGTAAAGAAAAAAGTGTTTTTCATCATTTCAGAAGTGGGAAAAAAAAAAACAGGAAGCCTCTAACTATGACCTGAAGTGCCACCTCAATTCAACACTTCAGTTTAAACACTGTGGGCGGGAGGAAATTCCTAAGACATTTTTCCTGCCTCTCCCCCGGTAGTCCATGCCCTGTGATGGGTGGCGATGCTTGGGAAGAGCTTTGGGGGAGCAGGAATGGCTGCAAGAGGCTTTACAGGAGAAATGCTGCTCAAACTCCTTCTGACAGAAGTAAGAAGAGAGGCCAGTGAGGTCGACTGAGCTGGAGGGAAGGGCTCAGGCGCAGAGCATCACCATCCCTGGGGCTCCAACCTCTCTCCGGACAGCCCTGATGACCAGCCGTATCCTTGTCTCTGCTCCTCTGGGGAACATTCTAAGACTACAGGGCTTGTCCCTACAAAACTTCACTTGTGGAGCTCTTATCTCTTTGCTGGTGTTCCAGGCAGCATCCCCCATGGCAACACAAACCAGGACAGACAGGAGAGCATAACCTAATTAGTTCTCAAAGAATAAAGGAGGAAATCAGCGTTTACTTTGGAGCAAACCCAGACCCCATCTTCACTCATGAAATGTGAATAAAACAGCACACTTCCTTAGTTATGAAACTTAGGTTTCATTCCACCCCATGTAGATCTCTAAGCACTTTTCAGACAAATGAGAGACTTAATACCTCTTTTTTAAGAAAAACTTCCAGAACAGTTTTACCTCATCCCTGTTGAGGAATCAATGCTATTTTATTTATCAATATAAACATAAACTTCTCTACTAACATGTCAGTATTGAAAACCCTACCAACCACAGACTATGGATCAGAATCTTCCAGCTACAACTGTGATTAAATGCAAGGTTAGGGCCTCAAAAATATAAAAAGTCCCTTTCCTTTTCCTTCCTCTCCTCTGTGTCTGGGCCCCATGAGAAGCCCACACTCTGGTTCATCTTTATGAGCAAAAATATGAGCAGAGAGGTCCAGGCTATACATTACTGTTGAACACAACATTTAAACCACAGAGATATTCTAAATTTTAAGTTTTTTAAATTTATTTATTTGACAGAGAGAGGGAACACGAGCAGGGGGAGGCGGAGAGGGAGAAGCAGGCTTCCCGCGGAGCAGGGAGCCCGATGCGGGGCTCCATCCCAGGACCCCGGGATCATGACCTGAGCCGAAGGCAGACGCTTAACGACTGAGCCACCCGGGCGCCCCATAAACCACAGAGATATTCTAAAGCTCAGCTGCACCCAGTTTTGGATTTTTGTTTTTCTGGGTGAGGAACTTTTGATTCTGAATTAAGTTTATCAAGTACTCCAAAGCACCTAACCTTCCTAAAAACAACAACATCAAGCTCAAACCTCTCCCCATTGTTGCTAAAGTTGCCAAATATCATTGATGATAATGAAAATATCACCAACAGGGAGTGTCTAACACCTAGAAGATTTGGGGGGGGGGGATTTTTATCATCGTGTATTATTGTTTCTAGCTTTTGTTTTGGATCTGGGAGCTGACACGCAACTTGTCATCAGGGTTTTAGATCATTTGCTGTTAAACAAACAAACAAAAAGGTAGAAAAGACTAGCTTGTAAATATCCATGCATTCATTCACACATTTATTTAGTACCGTTTTTACGCCCAGGGGATAGGAAGCCTGGATGCAAGCATTAAGTATGTTCGGTGTATAAATTATCCCTTATAAGCGTGGATTTATTCAGCAGTTGATAGGCGTTTTTCACATACAGTAAAGAACAATGCTGATTTTCTTATATCTAATATGTTGGCCAATGTGATAGAGGCTGCCATCCACTGTCATTCTAATCTTAAAATCACTCTACAACCCTGTAGAGAATAGAGAGTGAATAGGGGAGTTTATGATGCCTTCAGGGAAGCGCAGGAGACTCTGGTTTTACCAAGCAAGGCATTGTCTGACTGCCAGAAGCCCAGATGCTGGAGGCAAAGCTGTCACTCTGAAGGCAGATGAATGCTCACATAGACAGCCACTGGTGTTGCCCATCCCTTTTAGAGTGTCTGAGAATACTCTAGAATAACCCAGCATGCGTAAGAATGCCCCTTACCTCCTCACACTGCAGTTCTGCCACCTGCACTGCTGGGCTCAAGTTCCTCCTGCCTCCTCCCTCCTCATCTCTGCCAAGGTCCAGGGAAAGTTCCCCAGAATCCCCGCTGGCTCAACCCTTGAGGGAGCGGCTAGCGACAACAGCAGCAGTGGTGACAGCAGTGCAAGAAGCCCCTCCCCTCTCCCAGATGCTCTCCGAAGAGAATCATGGAAGGGACACCAAGGAGGCACACCAAATAGGCTTCCCTGTCCAACTCAGGAAGGCACATGGCATCCCCCTGCTCAGCAGGAAGCCTAGAGTAGCGCCTTGGTGTCTGTCATTCATCCTACCACATTTAATCATGAGCAAGTAAACTAAACCAACCACAGAAAGAAAACATTCTAAAGACTCTCCTTTCACATTCCCATCTAAACTGTGTGTACTTGGACCTAGAGCAGGTTATCAGTTAAGAGCCAAGAATCAGAGCCAGCAGAATAGAACACAGGGAGGGTGAGAGGGTGAGACAGAGCCAAGAGGGGCCAAGCACCAGGTGCAAAACTTAGACAATCCTGTTCTCTGCCCAGGACTGACCGAATGCCTGGGCTTCAGCCATTCCCACGACAGTCGTTATCTAGAGTTCAAATGGTGTCCCTGAAGATGAAGTAACTCAAGTCCCAGATCTCAGGATAAGCTTGCAACACATGAACGGTTTTTGCCAATAATAGATGGCAACGTGCAACTCTGCAGAAATGCTAACAACGCAATACACAGCAGAGACCATATATTTGGAACCAAACATCAGGGTACGTCTTCTGGGAAATGCGCTTCTAGTGGCAGAATAGAGAAGGGTGTGGTGTACTGGAAATTCCAGCTCCTCACTTTGTACCCACGAGACCTTTGGCAAGCTCTGTATGTCTTGCTTTGCTTGTTTGAAAAATGGGGAGAATTTTAGGAAATTTGTGGTTGAGAGGATTATAAGTAGCATATACAAAGTACTTAGTAGATAGCAGGCATTTAATAAATGTAATTATTATTGTAATAACCGACTGAGACAGCCCTGGAAAATCCAGGATGTATGAGAACTGATCCTATAAGATTCTTCTATTTACATATTACCTATTACTCAAAGTCCACCTCACATCCCCCATTTTCGCCATCTTCCATATTATCATGAGCCCATATTGATTTCTTTCTTTCTTGATAATATGCTTTCATCATATATTTTACTGAATTTCCACTTTTTATACATAATTTTATATTGTCACTTCTAAGTCACTCCTACAAGACATCTTCCTGAGCACAGAAAGCAAGCCATACCGCTTTAAAATCCCAAAGATTTAATACACTGTAAGAAATCTGGTAAGCACTTGAAAAATATGTACTTAATTAATTGTGGTCCAAGGAGTATTTTGGTTGGCCATGACTATAAACACCCTTCATACACACCTGGACATTTCCTAAATTATCTTTTGGAAAAAGACTTTTCATTTTGCATTTCATCATGATCTGTATGTAAAATAAAAATCTTATCTACGTCACAAAATTACTGTCACTTTGCCCTTGTTAAATACAGCCATGGCCCCGTGACAGTGGAGCATAGAGATGTAGTGTCTGTGTGCTGAAATAAGACTTCCCTGTTCATGTTAAATAAAACCAGCCAGTATCACTAATTTATAGAACCACTTCTATTCTCTATTTCCATTTATCTGGGTTGGGGATACTCAGTCTCCATCTTACTGGATACCCTGGCCCATGGATTAACTGCCAGGGTAGAAAGGGTAAGAATGGTAGGCAGCATGGCATAACATAATAGGCTATCTGAAGGTCACTAGTCCTTTATAGAAACAACATCCCATGCATCCCCTCACCACACACACACACACACACACACACACACACACACACACACACACACACACACCTTTGGATACAGGAAAATTAGACACATTGCCAAGGCTAGACTTAGAGTATAAGTACATCCCTTTTCCTCATCTCCTCCCATTCAAATGTTATGCAAATATATAAAGTAGTTCTACAAATCAGTAATAAAAGGAAAGACAACCCAGTAGAAAAATATGCACAAGATTTGAACAGGAACTTCTCAGACATTGCTAGTGGTAGTATAAAGTGGAAAAACTACTAAAACTGATTATAAGTCTGTGCATAAGCTGTTCCAGCCCTATATACATACAGAAATGTGTCCACATGTGTCAAATTAACTGCATATTCAGCTTCTCTCGTAGTTTGCACCCTGCATTTTTTGTGCCAAATCTTGGAAATTTAAAGAACCTCATCTCCCAAATTCAGGTATATGCAAACAAAAGCTTGACTTTCAAGGCTATTATCTAGAAAATCCATTGAGGAACCCCAGCACTGCCCAACAGCATACTCTTTCCTCATGAAGGCAGTATACAAAGAAAGCCTAGAAGATGGACATAAGACATCAAGGGGACAAGTAACCCTCAAATATTATCTCCAATTATAATCTGATACATTTAAAATTTAAAAAGTAAGCCAACTGAAAATATACAATAAGAAGGAATTATTTATAAAATCCTGCTATATCCTGTAAATGAATACTGTGCTGTTCTTTTTTTTTTTTTTAAGATTTTGTTTATTTGACAGAGAGAAACACAGCAAGAGAGGGAACACAAGCAGGGAGAGTGGGAGGGGGAGAAGCAGGATTCCTGCAGACCGGGGAGCCCGATGCGGGGCTCCATCCCAGGACCCTGGGACCATGACCTGAGCCGAAGGCAGACGCTTAACAACTGAGCCACCCAGGCGCCCCTATGTTAAATAATTCTTAAGAACAGCACAGTGTGGGGCGCCCCTATGTTAAATAATTCTTAAGAACAGCACAGTGTGGGGCGCCTGGGTGGCTCAGTTGTTAAGCGTCTGCCTTCGGCTCAGGTCATGGTCCCAGGGTCCTGGGATGGAGCCCCGCATCTGGCTCCCTGCTCAGCGGGAAGCCTGCTTCTCCCTCCCCCACTTCCCCGGCTTGTGTTCCCTCTCTCGCTGTGTCTCTCCCTGCCAAATAAATAAAATCTTTAAAAAAAAAAAAGAATTACTTAACATAGTAAGTACATAAATTAGGTTTAACATGACATGCAATATGATCTTTTTTAAAATAGAAATTTAAATATATATATATGAAAATTCTGAAGGATATTGGCATAATCTTAACAAAGGTTAGAGTTAAGGGAAGAATTAATGAGTTTTTTTTCTTTATGATTACCTATAATTTCTAATGTTTCTACCACTGGATAAATTTTTATAAATACAATGTCTCTTTACATTTTCAATGGATTTAAGAGGGTAGATCCTATTCCATTAATTACTGTTGAAATTTGCTTCCAATATTTTTTTCAGAGCATAATTTCTCACTTTAAAAATATCCAAAGTGGGGTCTAGACAGGTCCAGTTGGGGAATTTAATAATTTAATTATACATCAGTAAAAAAAACTTTATCTGAACCAGTCAATAAGTAGTAGTATATGCATATTCCAATGTCTCTTATCCACACTCCATTGTAAGTACCCAGGAGTCATATAAGAATGAAAAATAAGGCCAAGAGTACAACAATTTGGCCAAGTGGATAACAGAGTGAGTAATGGAGAGCAGAAAAAACACTAAACTTTGTGGGCAAAGTTTGAGGAGATACAAGATTTGCATTGTCTTCAAAAACTCTCCTCAAAGGTATTTATTAACTACAATGGTATAAAAAAGTAACTTTACAATGGAGAAACCTAGCAATCATCACATTATCCAAGTGATCGAGGTAAACGTCACCAGCAGTAAGACGTATCAATATCATGAACACCCAGATGTGGTGCACAGACAAGGACACAGCATCATTCTTCTGGTTTTCTTGCCCAAGATACATCATCTCACTCCAATTAGGAGAATACATTGGACAGATCCAAACTAATGGACATTCTGTAAATGAATGGATCAATAAAAACTGTCAAGGTCACAAAACACCAAGAAAAACCAAGGAACTTTCACAGACTGGAGGAGACTAAGAAAAATAATAACTAAATGCAAGGTGAAACCCTGAAGAGTATGGTCCCAGAACAGAAAAAGGACATTAGTAGAAAAAATGGGTAAAATTCAAATAAGGTTTGTAGTTTAGTCAATAAGGCTGTACCAATGTCAATTTTTTTATTCGTGATCTCTCTACTAAGGTAATGTAAGATGTTAACATTACGGGAAATGGAGTGAGGGATATAAGGCAAATCTTTGCAATATGTTTGCAACTTTTCTATAACACTAACATTTGTTCCAAACAAAAAGGAAAATGAAATCCTTACAACATGAAAAAAGAAAAGAAAATCTCAAATATTGCTGAGTCCTGATTATAGGCCAGATACTGTTGTAGTCATTGTCATGAATAAGGCAGCCAAATTCCCTGCTATCTGATTTATGTTCCTTTTGTAGCTACTGTATACATTGAACAAACAGGACAAATGGAACTATTAAATACAAACTGACAGAAATGTAATGAGTATAAACATAATAAATATTTATATTGCCTGACTGAAATAGCCCATAAACTACTTTACCAGTAGGATACAAGACGAGATTTACAAATTAAATGCTATACATCTACCACACCCTCCGCTCCCTCCCACCACGTCTGCCATCTAGTGATGGGACAGGGAGCTGCAGCAACACATCTACAGCCCTTAAGCAAGTGTCAGTCAGCTCAGTGTTTAGGGATTACCCAGTTTAAGAGGAGCTGTGGCAGACGCAGAGGTAGAACCCAGGCCTCTAAATTGCCAATCTAACGCTCCCTCCAACTTTCACAAAAGTACCAAGTGCCGTTATAACAACGGTGCAGAGGACAGAACACAGACTCTGAAGTCAAGCTGCTTGGGCTCAAATCTTGGCTCTACTACCAACAGTGGGACTTTGGGCAGGTTACTGACATTCTCTAAGTCTCAGTCCAAGTAACCAAGTGTCCTCACATACATTTGTGGAGATCAAACTGGTAAAATACTTAAAATGGTGCCTGGCATATAGTAATGCCTCAATAAATGTTAGTTCTAATTGCCATTGTTGTCATCATGGTCTCCCACAAGCACAGATTATGTTTTATATGCACCTCATGTTATTGTCTCAACCATCAGGAGGAACCCAAGACACAGTGGTTAACAAAGAGGTTGTAACTTAGTATAAAAGCTGAATAAAATTTAGCTGTAATTGGAAAATCTGGTTACATTATATAACACGATGACACTTTGTTTTGGAGATGCCAGAAGACTCTTGACCATCCTTAACAATTTTAGTTAATTTGAGTGGTATCCTAACAAGCTGGCAACCACTAAACTGTTCAGCTCCCAATGTATCAACACCTTGAACTCAGACAGGTTAGACTTTCTCTTCCACTTGTAAGCATCACTGCAGTGGGTCAGCTGACCTAAGTGGTCACTGAGTCTCCTAAACTGTGGCTTAGATGTTCTGGGGAACCCAGCTCAACACAAAGTGTATCTTAAACCATCTCATGTGGGAGTATATAGGCTCTTTCATCTTCTTTATCCGAAGAGATTGTGAATGCAGAAACAAAATGTTTTTCCACATTGTAGCCTGGGGTCACCTTCATTTAACTATAGAACAATCCTATTAGAATTGTCAGATGAGCTCTGGGCCAAGTTCACTGCATTAGTCCCCATCTAGCATATATCACTCAGACCAATGAATGCTGAACATAGTAGACACTCAGAACACTGAAGTATTTAAGGAATTAATTCCTTAACTGATTCAACTGATATCTATTGAGCAACTATTATGCTCTAGGCCTTATTGGCACTGAGACAGCCAAAAAAGATTAAAAAAAAAAAATGGCCCTTATGACGTTCACATACTAGAGGAGAGAGACTGTCAATAAACAAAATAAACAAATAAAATATATGAGAGTGGTAAGTGCTAAGGGGAAAAGCAAAATAGAGAAGAGGGATTGCAAGCGTGTAATAAGGTTGCAAGTTAGAAGTTTGGAGGCTGACATCTGGAAGTGAAGACTAGGAACGTGGCCAGGGTCCCAGATGGACCTGTGGCCCACACAGGAATTTGGGTGGCATGGACACATACGAAGAAGTGATAAGGGAGCCGACTGGAGCCTATCTGCATGAGGAACCAGGGAGCATCCTGGAAAGAATTCATGTTCAGGAGGAGAGTTGGGGCGTCCATGACCCAAGGACAGTGGCTCAGGTTCTCAGATAAAGGACAATTGTACAAGCAGCCCCCCTGTATGCTCAGGCCATGTTCCCTCATACCTGAGTCTGAGTCCCAGGGCAGAAAAGCTTCATGGGACAGTTCAAATAGCCTCTGCATCATCCTTGAACAAGACTGGCAGAGCAACACAGCCCTGCTTGGGAATGATGATGGGATACAGCACACAGGTAGCAAGAGTTTTCCGACCCCAGCTTCCACTGCAAGCGCTGCACTGTCTCCTCACATGAAATTCTTGGGCCCACTGGGGCAGAAGCAGCAGATCCAGGAACTCAAGGACACTTGATCCAATGCAGTTCTGGACACAGCACCAACAGAGGGTAGCACTTCCGCAGACCTGTTGGTGACATCACAGGTGGCTTCTGGGGCACCAGAGAGGGGAGCAGATTCCACACTTATCCAACCACAAGGAAGGGAATAGTGGGGAATCTCAGAGAGGATGTGGGGCACTATGGAAGTAGGGGGATTCTGAAGGACCCACAACAACCAGTGAGATCAAGTGCAGAAAGAGTCTGTTAGTCCAGTGTACGCTCTATAAGACCTTACAAAGATTTCGTTAACAGAAAGGAGTATTTAAAAAAAAAAAATTCCATAGATCACATGTAGAACCTGGAAACCCTGCCAAATCCCAGTCTGGTAAATGTCAGCCAATAACCTTATTGCCTCTTAACACAGTCTTTTCCACGTTGATAGTCAAAGATGCTTGGGGACTAGACCGGGGAATTCTTGGCATGGACATCTCAGAGCTGTTGTGGGTGGGTGACTCTGACTCACATCCACATTACTGGACAATTCCATCACCCAGTTTAGCATCTCAATGGCACCTTCACTATTACACCGAAATTGTCAAAGATGCTATCTATATATAACCAAAATAAACCATGAGCAGTCATTGTGCCTACACCTCTAAACTCTTCTAGTTCTGCCAAAATGATTATTAACATGGAAAATGCTCCTTTGTGATGTATTTTATGTAGCTTGTAATGCATCTTTCCCACTATAAAGATGGCCATCTGGAAGCCCAAGTGATGTTTCCAGAATGCTAATCTGATCAAGTCATTTTTCTCAGAAGAAAGTCCTCATTCCCTGAAATGGCTACAGGGCTCCCCACTTGGAGGCCCCCACCCCGTAACTCCATCCTCATCACTTGTCCTTGCCTGTAACAGCCTTCTCACAGTGCCCAGCACCCAGGTGTCATTACTGTTCTGAAGTCTGTCTTCTCTGTTCATGAAGACAAGTATTGAGACTTTTTTGGTATTCGTTATATATACATATGGTTTAATATGGGGCCTAGAACTTAGTAGATGCTCAAGAAATATTTCTTCAAGAAATAAACCAGGGTATCAATGAATGATGAAATGACAAAAGTCTTTTAAAGTGACTCACTCTTGGGCAGCAAATCTGGTGTTGGCTGGAGGTATATGTGCCTTTTTGGGTCTGGTTGAGGGTAGCCTGGGTGCCCCCATTGAGCTCTGCTTTCTCTACTGACACAAAGAAGAAACAAGTGCCACCAATGGAAAGAAATAAAAGGAGAAGCTTCTCCCAGAATAAGACATACAATGAGTAACTACCCCCAGAAAGACCCCAGAGTAAGAAGAGGGATGGCACTCTCAGGAAGAGAATCAAAGGAACGTGGGACACTAAGGCAAAGATTGAGAGCTGGTCAAGCATCAGTGTTATTGTTACCAGGAGAACTGGAGCCTCCTACCAGCAGCTCCTTCTCTGTTGCCTTAGGTAACTAACTCGATAGGATGACCTCAGACCATGACATAATATCCAGTACCAGTAACGTGGGAAAGCCATATAACTAATCATCCAAACCAGGACACTTTTGAGTGTGAAATAGGAAGCTACTGATTATCACACAAGGGCAACAGAAGTAAGCCACGCCTGAGCCAGTCATACCAGGATTATAGTCACCCCATTAATCCAGGCACAGGGAGAAGGAGCTAGATTCCTCAATACAGAAGTTTGAGGGTGGGGATTTCCCTCCAAGGTGGTCTCCATTAAGTCTTCATTTCTGCCATTCCATTCTGCTCCTGAAAATTTCTGAGAAAAAAAAATGACAGATTTAGAAGTAAAGGGAAAGAGCTATACTTACCAGTAAATACACAGACAAATCTCTCTGGACCACTATCGAGGTGGTGATTTTTTCTCACTTTGCCTTTTAATTTTGCAGCAATTTCACATGGAGGAGGCCACTCAGAGCAAAGAGACCCAAGAAAAGTTTGACGTTGTATGCCCCACTGATGCACAATGACTCAGATTTTGGTTTGATGCTATTTACTGGCCATGGGGAAATACCAGGCTTCCCTGTGCATTGAGGTGTGGTTGTGAACGTGGTTAGGAAAGCAGTAATTCGGTATGAGTCGCTGTGACATTGTGTATATCAAACACTCATCTGGAGGCTCAGTGTTCTTGAAATAAGAAGGGGAAAAAAGACCACTAACAAACTCAGAAGAGCTTTTAAGTATGAAAGGGAATAAAACTGACAGAAGTGGAAAAAAAGACTATCAAAAACATCTAAGAAAAAAGTAAAGACTTTTTTGTTTTTGAAATCCAGCTACAGGAGATTTTTCCTCCCTACTTCCTTTTTAAAAAAAATTATAGTCTTTAACTTTTTTGGAGCGGTTTTAGGTTTATAGAAAAATTGAGCAAAAAGACTTCCCACTTACCTCCTTTGGGGCCCCTCCCAAATTCCCCATTATTAACATCTGGCATTAATGTCATACATTTGTTACAGTAACCAATGAGCCAATACATTTACTATTATTATTAAATTGGTAATTACTTAGATACATTGTTATTAACTAAAATCCACAGTTTACATTAGGGGTCACTCTTTGTGCTGTACCTCCTATCTGATTAGACAGACGTATATGGACATGTCTTCTCCAGCATGGTGTAATATTGAATAGTTTCGTGGCTCTAAGTGATGGACAGTTGGGTTGTTTTCCTCTCTTGGCTATTGTGAATAATGCTGCAATAAACATGGGAGTGCAGATCTCTCTTCCATATACTGATTTCATTTTCACTGGATATGTACTCAGAAACGAGATTGCTGGATCATATAGTAGTCCTATTTTTAATTTTCTGAGGAACCTCTGTACAGTGGTCAGTAATGGCTGAACCAATTTACATTCTCACTGACAATGCATAAGGGTTCCTTTTTATTTACATCCTTGCCAACACTTGTTCTGTCTTTTTCTTTTCCTAACAAGTGTGAGGTGATACCTCATTGTGGTTTTGATTTGCATTTTCCTGATAGTTAGTGATATTGAATATCTTTTCATGTACCTGTTGGCCATTTGGATGTCTTCTTTGGAGAAATGTCTTGTCTATCCAGGTCCCATGCCCATATTTTCTTTGAGATATAATTGACATATAACATTAGCTCTTTGAAAAGTGAAAATAGCCGTGCTCTCCCCATCCCAGCTGGGTGCCCTAAAAAGCTCTTGGCTCCATCCTACAAAGAGGCTCAGGATCCTGACTCTAGCGCCCCTCCCAGTGTGCTCTCAGGGGCTGATTTAGTTGCTGTCTCTCCAAGTCCTCCTTTCCTAGCTCAGCACCCACACTGGTACTTCTGAAGGCCCATCTGTGTGAAGTGTTCTCTGCTTTGACTCGAAATGATGACCATCAGCTCAGTTCTCATCCCTTCAAGAGGACTCTAAGGTTCTATGACTGCATCCTGGGAATGGGCAGTCATTCTGAGTCTTTTTAACAGATGGAGGCCAAGCCAAATGAGTGCCATGCAGCGCGGCTATGGTCATGCCCAAGGCGCTTGGTCCATGTGATACCTCCGTGCTCCTGCACAGCACATGCCAGGTTCATGTCGAAGCACCCAGCATTCACTGGACTGGTTCCATTCACTGTCTCTTCAGGATGATTAAAGTGAGAAGTAGATGCCAAGATACAACTCTTATTTTTCTCCACCCATCACTGTTGCTTCAAGTCTCTCCATTGTTCCACAGTTAAACCCACTGTGCCCGGGGACTACTGGGGTATTCTGTGAAGTAGGCCAAGGTGGCTTATAAAGCATGAGCTTATAAAGGATCACTAGAATAGCACGTACAGCTACTTTATCTTTATTATTAGAGAGTAAAGTCAGCCCCACCCTTCAGTGCCCTGATGGGAAAGAAAAGCTATTATCAGCTACCCCCACTGTCAATAGTAAAAGAGGGTGTCCCAGCACCTCGGGAGTGAAGCAGTGGCTGATTTTAGACTGCCTCTTCCAAGATAGGGTTAGGGAAGAAAGAATTGAGGGGATTCCCCTCTGCTTTGCTCACATCTCTGACAGAGTTCTGGAAGGAAGTACTTACCAAGAGGGCACTGAGAAGGCAATAAATGTATCATGGCCTTTATTATCTGATTATCACCTCATGTTTTCTTGAGTAGAAAATAAGGATTTCTTTTTAAGAAGTTTTTTCAAATTTTAAAAATAAAAATCCCTTTTTAATAAAAATCTGATTTCTGTTTTTTGCTATTCTGAACTTCTACTCACTGCATTATTGAAAAAAAAAGAGAGAGGGAGGGAGGGAGAGAGAGGAAGGTAGGAGAAGTGGGAGGGAGGAAAGGAAGGACAGAGGAAAATGAATGAAGGAAAGGAAAGGAAGGAACAAAGGAAGGGAGGGAGGGAGGCAAAAAGAAAAATCTATAATTCAATTTAGGACTGAAAATATTGGGCCAAAAATTCCATGAAAATGTTCACTGAATTAGACTGCTCCTTATTCATCTCCGTTCATAAGTCATTTAATTGCTGTGGTATATTAAAAATCTTTAAAGAATTGAAGGCATTTTATGTATTTATTATAGCGAATACAGAATTTTGAACTAAAATTCATGATGTTGTATCTATGCATGCAAGGAAAATTACAATATTTAAAAATCCCACCACAGTTGAAGTCCTCGAATTGGTTTTCTGAAGGTAGATTGGTCACTTTTTCAAGAGCTTATGGATATACAGAAGTCAAACAAATCTAACCCTTTAAAATTAGTCTCACTGACTTGATTATGTCACCCAGATAGCACTTAAATGAGGCTCCAAAGATAAGAGGACTAGAGGAACTTTTTTGTAAATGTACCTTCTTCCATGATTTCCATAATCTTAAGGTTCACCAATTCAAGGTACAGGTTGAGAGAGATCCCAGACCCATTTTGCAGATGAGTGAAGTGAGGTACAGAGGTATGTGGGGGATGAACTGCTTTTAGTCATGGGTTTGTCCCTGCCCCTCCTCTGAGCCTTGCTCAAGCCCGTTTGTTTAGGGAGAGGCAAGCTTGCCACAGAAGAGGATCGTGTTGGTATGGCTGTGCCTTATGAAGAACAGGAATGGGTGGTTCGCCAGGAACCGAGCCCGGATGGGGAGTCTTTTCACAAGGAAGCTGTCCCCTGTGGCTGCTGCCGCCTCGGTGCCCTCTTCGTTGACATCCACATAGGACTTGTGGATGACCTTTGATAAATACAGGCCATCACCTGATGATATTCCAGAAAGGTCAGCTTTGATCTCGTTGAAGATATCCGTCATGCCCAGGGAATTTAGCAGGGAACTCAGCTCATACTTGATTGCAAGTTTGAATCTGGGGATGTGTACTTCAACTTCCCTCTCCACCATGTTAGCAGAGCTGGTCCACTCGTGAAACGTCTTCGTGTTCAGCTGCTTCTCTACCTGAGAGACAGAACACAGATGGGTCCACATGAGCCAAATGCGTGCTCTCTGCATTAAATGCTGTTTGTTTTATAATTCCCAATGTGAATTATTCAATGTATCGCTTTCTTTTCTACTTTGAAAATGTGTTCCAGCCCCATCTGGAAAAAAGAAACAGAATCTCACACTCAGCCACACCTTCCCTGTCCTACTGTCTACCTTTGGTCCGTGTTTCATAAGTCAGTGCCTCAAATGTGTGTCCTACGGTCTTCTGCCTTAACTCCCTCAGTGTGTAGGCTCCACCTATACTCCCTCTCTTGCCTCTGGAGTCCAGGTGTGTCCTGGGTGAATTCGCCATTTCTCCTTGGTTCTCAAGCCTGAAACATTTTGTTGCACCCTCTTTTATGAACTTGCTTCTGTGACGCCAGCACCCCCTTGCTCTGCTCTGCTTCACTTCCCTCCGTTCCTTCTCCGCTATTCCCTGGAAGCTCAGCTCTACACGCCCCTTTATGCCTCCACCTGGCCATGCAGCCTCACATCCCAGCTTCTCATCCTCCACCCAGTGCTACAATTTTGTGTAAGCTCTCCCCTTAGGCATTTGAAACCCTCCAGCCAGCCCTCCCCACGGCTCCAAAACGGCATCCAAAACCCCATCATTCAAATATGAAAGTTGAAAACTTTTGGTCACCTTCTCTCCATCCTGACAATATACAATCAGACATAAAGTAAAGGTGGTTTTTCTATCTTTTCCTTTCGTCCTTTTCTGCCCTAATCCAAGTTACCATGACGTCATATCACAAATCCACTTCGCGGCCTCATACCCCTAAGGCATTGGCATGTGCTCTTTGCTCTGGTGAGAACAACAGACTAGGCTTGTTCCACCTATTCAACTTCTACTTCTCCAGTGAGGCATCGAGATTATTCTGTGAGGAGCCTTCCTGATTTCCTCATTCTCTACCCTCTACTCTCTCTACTTCCCCAGGACTTTCGGCAGTTTATCATGGCATTTGTTACATGATATTTAGAACTCTGTATTGGAACCACGCATTTGTTGGTGTTCTAGAACCCCCTAGAATTCTCAGCATAGAGTAAACACTCAATGTTTGGTATATAAATGAATAAATGAACAAATAAATGAATGTATCACAAGCTGATAAAGACCTCTTCTAAACTGCTTTCAAAATGCTATCTGCCTCCAAATATCATCCCACGGCAGCCCACCACAGGCAACCAGAAGTCCAAGCCCCTCTGAATTGGCCACACCAGTTCTCATGGCCATGGCAATGCTTCTCTTCCTAGAGGTCCAAATGCATACATCCCAACTCAGGTGTTTCAAGAAACCTTCCCTATCCCCCACCCACATGTGCCACATTGTTTAACCTCAAGCAGGTACTCCCTGACTTAGAAAGCCCTGACTGTGGCCATCCCAACCGTGGGCATAGGTCAGCTTCCCCAAGATCCCAGAAGCACAGCTGGTCTCCCAAGAAAGTGTTGTCCTTCCAGCAGAGCACTGGGAAGTCCCAGCAAGGCCGGGGAGGAAGTGTAGTTACTCTTTATCAGTGGCTTGCCTGCTTCTGTGCCGGGCAGCATTGGCTACAGCCAGGGAGAGGGGCTTAGACCCAAACTCCTGCCACCACCATGACCTGTTCTCAGGGGCTATGGCACTCATTTCCCCCACAAAACCAGGATGCTAATAAAGGTGGCTAGCTCATGAAAGCGTGTCATATTTGGGCTGGAAAAACTGCTCCTGAGAGGGAAGATGGCTTAAACAGATTTCGGTGGACTAAGACCCTAAGCAGCATTACAGTTTCACTACTACAGAATCATGTTTCCCAAGTGTCAAGTAACCAGTAGGTGTGATATTTGTACAAGATGGCACTTTGGCCTCCTTGTGCCTTCTTTGATATAAGAATGGATTATTCCCCCAAAATATACTGTCCTGAGGGCAGGGACCAGGGTCCCTCTCACAGCCCCTGGGGCAATCCCACTGAACCCAGAATGTGACTGAATTCGGGGCTGACCACACTAGCATCATGGGGTACACAGAGTTGGGAGGGTGGGTGTGAGCACACATGCTTTCTCTGCACATTAGCATTCTTTACCTGTTCTAGACTGGCCGTGCCTACTGGAAGCAGAATAATCATGCTTAGTTTGTTGTTAACATAGGGCAGCTCAAGAACTTGCATTTGCGGTTCCTTTATGAAGGCTAATTTATATGTTCCAGTTTGATACATCATTTCCACAAATACGCTTTTACCCTATTTTTTTAAAAAAAGATTGTAATTAGGTAGAATAGTTACATATATGCGTGAACATGTATGTACAATGATTTTTTTTTTTGCCTAAGATGAATATTTGCATTAACACTAAAGGCAAGGATGGGGCACCTGGGTGGCTCAGTCATTAAGCGTCTGCCTTCACTAAGGTCATGGTCCCAGGTACCTGGGATCGAGCCCTGCATCGGGCTCCCTGCTCTGCAGGAAGCCTGCTTCTCCCTCTCCCAGTCCCCCTGCTTGTGTTTCCTCTCTCGCTGTGTCTCTCTCTGTCAAATAAATAAAATTAAAAAAAAAAAACTAAAGGCATGGGGAAAATATAAACAATAAAGTAACCCTTTATTACTTTCCTTTGCAAAGGTTATTTTTTATTTTAAAATAAGTCACTGTTAGAGCCTAACTAGTTCAAATAACATATATAATCATCTATATATAAAATATATATGTATAATAATATGTATAGTAACAATAATGTTTCCCCAAAACAAAGCTAACATTACCATCTAAAGTGATTTATGTGAAAAATGACATCATAGGATCATTTTCTTTTTTAATCCAATTGGAGACTCTCTAGGAGAAGAATAATTTAGACGGTTTTGTTGTGCTGAGAAAACAGCCACAGCACACGTGGGAAGAATGTGTGGACAGGGAACAGTGAGGAGAGAGCATGCTCTCTTCTCTCCCAGGGCGGCCCCCACGTCCAAAGGCTCTGGTTCAGTGCCCTGTGAGGAAGGTTACTGTCACCTCATGAGGAAATATGAAAATAAAATTCATAAAAGACACAATTAAAGAAACCTATGGAAACCTAGACCAGTACTTTCACTAAAACTTTCTAAACCGTCCTTAAATGATTATTGCATTCTTCGGAATTTATCATCAGTCTGAAAACAAAATACTTACCTCACTTAGCTGAAAAGGGGTTTGAACTGTCTCTCTTTCCTGGAACTTATTTTGCCATTGTCCTTTGAAATATATGGCGTTCACCAGGACCATTACACAAGAAGGGTCAATTGTTCCCTTTCCAAAGAGGTTTGTGACTTTTCCTTTAATAATAATAAAAAAAACAGATAATGTATTTGGATCTGAACTTGGGTTTATTAGTAACAGAGAGTTGAATAGTCACTAGAAATTTGGAACCATTTCTTTTTTAAGGCTAGTTATAAATTTGAGATACCAGGAGAACTACTTTATCTTCTGGCCATCGAGGCTGTCCTTGCCAAATGAAGTTTATGTCCAAGAATTGAATACTTTGTTATTTCTAATCAGAAGATGGCATCTAGAGAGTAGTTTAGTATATTAGCTAATGATCAATTTGTCTTATACCTAGTTATAGCCAATGCTTTCCTATACATTACTGCTTATTTAAGAAAATATAAATAATCTCTTATGGCTTCCTTCTAATATTTATCAGGCTTTACACTTACCAGCACCTCACCACATCCAAATATTTTAAGTATTCAAAAGACTCATTCGTTCTTATAATGTCCTAGCAATTAGTGTATCACAAGTATATACCTAGACTTAAAGTAAATACGTATCTGAAAATCAGAATTTGTAAAAATATACAATTAGATATACCAGTCAGATTGAACACTAAGCCCTCTTGGTGCACTCTGGTGCACTGCAATTTATAAAACCTTTTTGGAATATAATCTAACAACAGGAAACATAGGGATATCCAGAACATTAGACTCTAAGCTTAATTTTTCCATTACTGTTCTAAGTAACAGATCTGAAAATTTGTAGACCTTTCCAAGAATTTTCTAACTTAATACAAAGAATTAAATAAATACATATTTTAATCTGGTCGCCTATTACTAAGCTTGAATAACATCTATCAATCCATCAATCAACAAAATACTGTTGAGAGTTCATCACTGGTAAGTGAAATAGTTAAGATACAAATATGTTAGAAACATGGTCTTTATTCTTCTCTGAGAATAAAGATAAAGAATAAGAGAATAAAGAATAAAGCTCAGTAATATAAATAATTGACATGTTCTTCATAAATGCAATCAGCTCTAATTTAATACTTTAATGTTATTTCACCCTAATTTTGTTACTTAATAAACTTAATTCTTTCCTGTACCAAGTATTATGATTGTTTACATTCATAAACCTCAGAAACTACTGGTACAATGAGTTGGTGGCACAACCACACAGAGACAGGTTATTTCAACATGGTAATCTGTACATCTCTAGTTGGGTAGATATATCCTAAGGACAGAAAGAACTGCAAAAAATATCTTAACCTACTGTTACATTCTATTAGTATTGTTACTTTGAGACCGTGTTTATGTTGAATGATGTGATTTTGCAGTAATATTGGTGACACTGGAATCTGGGATTTTTGACACAAGATAAAAGAGAAATAGATATAAAAAGGGGCGTGTTAAGTAAAAATCCTATGAATCTGAATTTGAACTGGCCATATCAGTAAGAAATTATGCTGTATTTCATCTAAAAAAAATGTATTCACTGAGAAGGCCTATAAACAATAACCAAGCCAGTATCACTGAGTACTCTTGTACCCAGATTATGGTCTCTAAATATCATTTCTCTTTAAAATGATTCAGGATCCCCTTGAGAAGTAAGTAATTCTAGGTCAGGAGCAGGGCATGAGCCTGGAACATCTGGTCAAACTGGAAGGCAAGGAAGCTATCAAATTCTGCATGGAAGTGTCAAAAGGACTTAGAAGCCAATATAAAGATGTGATCCCTGACTAAAAGGGGCCAATAAATTGAAACACCTCAGAATGTTTAAAATTATGAATTTATAAGGATATTTTAAAAGTAAACTCATTGGTTGGGGCACCTGGGTGGTATTGGTTGAGCAACTGACTCCTGGTTTTGGCTTAGATAGTAATCTCAGGGTTATGAGATCAAGCCCCATGATGGGCTCCATGCTCAGTACAGAGTCTGCTTAAGATTCTCTCTCCCTCTGCCCCTGCCTTCCCCCTGTTTCTCAAATAAATAAATAAGTCTTAAAAAAAAATAAAACTCATTGGCTATTTTCAAAGGATGCTAGAGGGAAAAAAAAAAGGTAGTTTTGAAATTGGTATTAGAAAGAATCCAGCATTCTCTTTTTGTTTTTCTCATATGAACAGTACTTAGAATAACCAAATACTTATTTATGAGGAGAAGTATCTTATGTAGAAATATTCCAGCTTATAAAGAAGTAATGCAAGAATTGGAATACTACAACTTTATAACCCCTAATGAAATAATGGACCTAAGCAATTATCATCAAAGGCTACTAGCGTCATACAAAAGGGAGGGTGCCCAGACATTATTTATTTCCTGATGGAAACACAACACCTCCAATGAAGCATATTTGTCAAGGGTAAAAAACAAACACACAAGCAAAAATCACCAGAATCTTATCAAGTTTCTAGGTCTAACTGCCAACTCGTGAGAAATATAAAAACAGGAGAAATTATTAAATGACATTTCAAGGTCTAATCATCATCATCTAGACTATGAGAAAATGCAGGCAAATATCTATTTCCTTCAACAAATTTTCTGTAAGAAAAAAAGGAGGGGAAATTAATAAAAGATCAACAGAGAAATTATTAAAAGATAAAAAAATGATGTAAAGAGATTTTTTTAGTCAACAAGAGTGTGGTTTATGGCAGACAAATATCCCTGGCAAGAACCATAAGGAAAGCTGAATACATTTTTTTTTAAGTTCTACACTGCACTGTTTCTGAAGCAACTGCTAATCATAAGCAATGGAGATGCAAAAATCTGAGCAGAAAGTGACTAAAAGAGACAGAGAAGCTGAGTAGAACATCATGAGAGGGTTGGGAAGACCAAAAATAGAGTTCAAAGAAGCAGGAAACCAACACTGAAGGGGTAACGATCCCAGAGACAGGAGAAAACCTGGGCAGGTGAGCTCAATAGAGAGTTCTGGACAATTTTTCCCTCAAAGTATAATGAAGTTTCAAAAGTTGCCCCAAGCCTAGATAAGAAAAAACACAGCAGCAAGTGAACCAAGAATTTAAGAACTACTTATAGTCTCTCAGTGCTAAAGAAAAAATAATTGAAGTTCAGGATCTGGCAAGGTGGAAAAGGTGTTTCATAATGAAGAAAGAACTGATCCACTGAGAAGATACAAAATTTAATATCTATGCACCTAATAACACAGCTTCAAAATATGCACAGCAAAACTGGACATAACTAAAAGGAGAAACAGAAAAATCCATAATCATAGTGGAAGATTTTAACACAGCTTTCTCGGAAAATGACAAAAAAGCAGACAAAAAATAAGCAAGGATATGCAAACACAGACATCAAAATTAACAAAGTTGGCCTTATAAAATTAAACATCTCACCCAATAACTAAAGAATACACATTATCTTTAAGTGCACATGAAAATTTTACCAAAATCGAAACATACATTTTGCTGTAAAAAAGTCTCAATAAATTTCAAATAACTGAATTATTATGTTCTTTGATTACAAAAGAACTGAATTAAAAATTAGTAACTAAAAAACAACTAGAAAATTTCCAAATTTTTGGAAATCAATAGAGCACTTTTAAATAACCCATGATTCAGAGAAGAAATCTCAATGAAAATTAGAAAATATTTTGGACTGAATAATAGTGGAAATAAAACAAATGGAAAATTATGAGATGGAGTTAAAGTGATACCTAGAAGGAAGGCCATTGTCTTAAATGTGTACATTAAAAAAAGATGGTCTGAAAATCAATTGTTCATCTCAAGAAACTAGAAAAAGAATAGCAATTTAATATGAAGATAGTAAGAAGAAGGAAATAAATGATAATCATAAATATTAATGTAATAAAAAAAATCTATATTAGAGAAAATAGAAATCAATTCTTTGAAAAGACTAAAAAACTATAAATCCATTATAAGTCTAACTAAGAAAAAAAGAGGGGCGCCTGGGTGGCTCAGTTGGTTAAGCGACTGCTTTCGGCTCAGGTCATGATCCTGGAGTCCCGGGATCGAGTCCCACATCGGGCTCCCTGCTCAGCGGGAGGCCTGCTTCTCCCTCTGACCCTCTTCCCTCTCGTGCTCTCTATCTCTCATTCTCTCTCTCTCAAATAAATAAATAAAATCTTAAAAAAAAAAAAAAGTTTAAAAAAAAAATAAATAAAGTCATTTTAAAAAAAAAAAAAAAAGAAAAAGAAAAAATGCACCATTTAGATTTCTAGGAATAAAAAGACATTATATATCCAAAAGACATTAAGAAGATAAAAACAAGGCTCTTATGAGCAATTTTATGCTAATACATTTGAAAATTCAGATAAAATGGACATATTTCTTGAAAAAAAATTCAAAAACTTACACAAAAAGAAAACAGAAAATGTATGTAGGCCTCTATTTACTAGAGAAATCAAATCTCTAATTAAAATATTCCTACATAGAAAACACCAGGCATAGAGGGTCACCAGTGAATTCTTCCAAATATTTAAAGGAGAAAAATGCATACTAACCTTACATAAATTCTTTTTTGGAAATTAGAAAAAAAGGAGAAACATGAATATTTCAATAAATAAAAACTAAGGCCAAATTCTTTCATGAGCATAGGTGTAAAATCTCTAAGGAAAATATTATGAAATCAAACCCAGTGATACACAAAAAGTATAATATACCATGACCAAGTTTGGTTTATTGTAGGACTAAAAGGTTGGTTTAACACCAAAAATCAATTAATGTAATTTATTAAATTAGTCTAGTAAAGAAGAAAAATCATAGCTCAATAGATTTAGAAAAGGCTTTAATATAATATGGTTAGTCATTTGTGCCAAAAATTCTTAGCAAACCAGAAATAGAAAGAAACTTCCTTAATCTGAAAAAAATATATTCATAAAAACACCTGCAACAAACATTATACTTAAATATATATTATTAAAACCATTCAGAAACAAGATATAAATCCAGAAACAAGACATAACAAAAGGACACCCAGTATCAGTACTTCTATTCAACTGCAGGCACTAGACAATAAGAAAAGAAGCAAGAAAGTTTGAAGAGGAAATGATTATATTTATAGAAAATCTAAAATAATTTATAAACCAGAATTAAGAGAATTCAGCAATGTAAATATATGAAAGTCAATTATATATTTCTACATCAACAACAAATAAAATTTGAAATAATTGATACTAGTTAAAATTTGGTAAACACTTCAAATATCTGAAAACCATCTATCAAAAGACATACAAGACATTAACATAGAGAAATACAAAATGTCGTTGAAAAAAATTAAAGAGGACCTACATAAACAGAGGTAAACTTCATGGAAATGGATTAGAAGCTGAGTATTATAAAGATGCCTGTTCTCTCCAAATCTATAGATTCTATATGTATCACTCCAACTAAAATTTCAACTAGTATGTTTAACAAAAATTGACAAGTTGATTTTAAAATGTGTATGGATTCCATTTATGACGAAATCATATGGCATCTGCTTTTCTCAGTCTGACTTATTTCACTCAGCATTCATACCCTCTGGGTCCATCCATGTTGTCACAAATGGCATGATCTCATCCTTTTTATGACTGCATAGAACAACTACAAATGAATAAACAAAGAGCAGAATCAGACCTATAAATACAGAGAACAAACTGATGGTTGCCAGAGAGGAGGCAGAGGGAGAGAGAGGCTTCCAGTTATGGAATGAATAAGTCAAGGGAATAAAATCATAGCATAAGGGATATAGTCAACTATATTGTAATAGCAATGTATTGGGACAGTTGGTGAACACAGCATAATGTATAAACTTGAATCACTATGTTGTACACTTGCAACTAATGTAACATTGTGCATCAACTATACTCAAATATAAATAAATAAAATCTATATGGAATGCAAAAAAATCAAGCAAGCTAAGTCAAGGCAGCCCCAGAAGAGGATCAACACCGAACTTAACACTTCTGGCTATCAAGATGTATTGTAAAGCCACTATAATTGTGGTATTTTCATGAGAATAAATAGATAGATGGAGCACACTGAACCCAGAAACAGACTCATACATATATGGTCATCTGATTTATGATAAAGTTTACATTGCAGTGTAATGGTGAAAGGATCCTCTTCCCAATAAATAGTGCTATGTCAGCTAGATGTCCATGTGGAGTGGAATGAATTTTTAAATGAATCTTGACTATAGTGAAACAATAAATGTTCTAATAGATAACATATAAAAATATTTTCATGAGCTAGGAGTAGGCAAAAGATTTATTTAAAAGTATGCTAATGTACTGACTATAAAGGAAAAAAATTGATAAATTTTACTCCTTTCAAATTAAGAACTATTCATCAAAGGCACCATTAGGGGAAGATACAAAATGGTAGCAATTACTTGCAACACATATATTCAGTAACTCCTAAAAATGTATAAGAAAAAAACAGAAAAACCATCCTTATATATGGGTAAAAGACTCAAATAGGCACTTTACAAAGGAAGATATGAAGTGTATGAAAAATGTCCAATGACATCATTCATAAAGGAAATGCAAATTAAAATTAAACTAACTACATCGACTAAAGTTAATAAGACTAAGAGGTGTTGGCAAAGTTGAGGAATAAATAAAACTCTCATTCATTGCTTGGGCAAGTATATTGGCAAACCACTTTAGAAAACTAATATCTACTAAAATTGAATATATATATATATATATACACACACACCTTATATGATCAGCAATTCCATTCCAAGGTATCCATCCAACAAAATCACATACAACATATGTACCAAAAGATGGGTATCAAAATGCTCATAACAGTGCTATTCATAATAGATGCAAATTAAAAATGTCCCAAGTGTTTATTAAGACTCGGTAGAATGGATAAATATATTTAGGTATTTTCAGAGAACAAAACCGACATCAATGAAAATGAGCAAACCATGCCAACCTGTAGTGACATGGATGACTCTCACAAACAAAATGTTAACCTAAAAAAAAAAAACCTAAATATATGCTTTATGATTCTAATTACATGAAATTTTTAAATTGGCAGAATTAATATACAGTAAAGAAGTCAGAGAAGCCTTAATGTTCGGCAATAAGGTAGTTTAGTTTCTGGGAGGAGACACAAGAGTGGCCTTGGAGTGTGCCCTTCCTAGTAACTAATGTTTTATTTCTCTGATTTGGTAGAGGTGGAGATAGGCTACCTGAGGGCATTCACTTTTGTGATAATTTCTGCTTTGTGATAATTCATTGAACAGCAAACATAGAATGTATGAAATTTTCTATAAGTATATATATTTCAATCGAAAAAGTTTAATTTAAAAATCAAGATGTAAGAAACATACTGACCAACTGCCATGTATAAACATTATTTGTGTCCTGATTCAAACAAAAAAAAAAAAAACAACTGGGGAAATACAAAAACTCACTGCCTATTTTTTAATATTAAATGATTATTTTTAAATTTATAGATATAATAATGATACAGTGGTATTTTATTTTAAATAACTTATATTTTTGAGAGGAAACAACCGGAAAAAAAAGGTGATTTCTGGGATTTGTCCTGGAAGAGTTAGGGGGAAAAGGACAAGGGTATAGCTTTAGGTAATAAATCCTGCAGCTGAGTGATGGGTCAATAAGGATTCATTACAGTATTCTCTCTACTGGTTTTTCTTTAAATCTTTCCTTAACTAGACGTTTTAAAATAATGAAATGGATACATCTTTAAATCTACACATTTAACCTGCAATTTCAAAGAAATATTTGACAATTAGAAAGTTTATTTTAAAATCGTGAAAGGTAGATTTAAAATTAATTAAATTTAATTGCAGAATGTACAACACTTCTGTAAAGTAGAAATAGTGTTCTTCTCATTCTCAGAGTCACTGAGCTTTAGCTCCCAATCAGGATAAATGACTGTAAAGGATATTTACAAATATTCCCAAATACTCCCCCATTTCCTCCACTCTTGACCTGCCTATGTTGGGTCCTGGACTTCACCCAGATTCCTTGTTAGCACTGATTCAGGGAGCTTATCAAAACAGTGCGAATAAAGTTTGGAGACACATGTGGGACTTATTCTTACCATTAGTTTTACTTTCAACCCAAGCATTAATAGTTTTCCTCGTTTCTTCTGGAGACCGTTCAAAATCAACAGTTTGTGGTGTGGCTTGATAGAGTTTCTCAGAACAAGTTAAATATTGCTGTAAAAGAAAGGACAATCACACACAAAAAAAGTAGTGTAAGGGAAGCAAAAGCCTAAGCTCTATGTGTTCTAAAATCTACAACACAGAGACAAAAGCAGCTCATGTATACATGTCTGCAAGGAAACAGAATCCATATGTACTTACTCTTAATAAAACAAATGGATTTAAACAAATCAAAAAGCTTTCCAAAAGGAATGTTCAGAAATGTTTGGTTGTTTCTTCTATCATATCATTGGAATTCTTCATTCTAAAACACTCAAAGCAAAATGGCAAGTTGCTGTTCACTCTCACTACTCTGTCCTCTCAAAGCAGACAAATGGGAATTGCTGCCCTATGTTCTAGATTGGAAAACTGAGATCTAGGGTGATTATGTAAGTAAGGACCAGAGTGGTACATGTTGCTTGTTTGAGATCTAACGGAGAGCTAGGTCTCCCCATGGTGTGTGTGCAAGTGTGTGCATGTGTGTGTGTGTGTGTGTTTGTGTGTGTGTGTGCTTCATCCCTGACCTTGATTCTTGGACAACTTCGGTGATTTTTGCAGAAATAAAATTTTTATGTGATATTGCACAACTTTAAATGGGAATTTGGTAAAACCATTTCACTGAAACTCAAGTCAGCTCAAATTCAATCTCTTAAAGATGAATGTCATGTGGCTCTTCTCGCTCTTCACTTATTTTATGGCATGGTATTTAGAGGATGCCAAGAGAGCTGTGGACCAGCATTCCATATGAACGTACCTGATGGAACACCAATGCCTTTGTCCCGTAGAGTCTGTTGGCCACGCTGAGGGTATAGTTAGAGTCTGGCTGGTTGATTTGAGAGAATAAGACTCCAAACTCTGAATGAATCTTTCCAGCTTGGCTGCACTGAAGCATCAGTAAACAAAGAGTGGAGTATTAAGTTGCTTGATTTCTTGCCACCAGAAGATTATAAATAATGTGAAAACAGTAAGTAGAGAGCAAGATGATTGCCTCTGAATAAAAGGGTAGAGAATATTAAACAAGGAGCTGGAGAGTTTAAATCATGTTTCTTCTGTAGATTTCCTCTAGCACAATAATCTCAGCACTCTGTGACCTTACTCACAGATTGTGTGCAGAATTGTAAGCTATTGCAAAACACATAAGCACTCGCTGGCCCCAGTGGGTTAGTCCAAAAGCACAAGTTTTCATAAAGAGATCCTAGTAGGGTCTTCAGGGCAATGATCCAAGTTTTGTTGCTATCCCTATACTACGGCGTACCTATAGAATCATCTCTCCTCTCTGTCACACTACTTTCAATGTCTCAGTTTTCTGTGTGACATGTAACCAAACACTTCAGCCCTTCACTGAACTGACCTTACTGACCCATCACAGGAGCAATTCTGTTAGACCTACAGTTTTGATGCATCTGAACTCAAGGACATTATAGGGGTATACCTACATTCCCTAAAGCAAAGTTTCCCAAACTACAAGCTTTCAACTCCTCACAACAAGTGGAGTTCTGTGAAGCAAGTATTCTGTGAACCTATATGCATTTATATGTTTTCTCAATCAATCACGATCAAACACAACCACCTTCATGTGTGAATTCTGTATTATTCTGATGTCAAAAGGAATTCTCCTACTAGAAAAGAGCAGGGACCATGGTCCCAGGCAACGTGGGCTGGGCAACATCAGGCCTTGTTTATCTGGGATCTAATTATAAGGCAAAGCATCAGGGTCCTTTCTCAGTGCCCCTACTGAAAAAATCTACCACTCCACAGATGAGGCTGGCAGACTCAATCCCATATTGAGATTTATGGTGCAGTCCATAAAAGAACAGAAAGTTTGAGCAAGAATGACAGTAAATGGTATGATAAAATCTGGGGGACTTTATCGTTATTGTCATTATGTTAACTCTATAGGCTGTAGCGATTATTGGGAAGACCAAAAGAGTAGATCAAGGGAGACACTGTTAACTCCCTAAAGGGTCAAAGAGAGGCTCTGTTACTCAACCCCTGCACTGTAATTTCTTGTGCTCTTATGTTGAAGAACATTTGACAGCTCAGCAATGATATTATCATACCTTAGCTGAGTCCTTGAACTCTGGTTTTAATGACTCTGCAAAATGATTAAAGTGAAGCACCTAGGAAAGAAAAGAGGGATCTACTGGCATCAAAAGCAACAGACAGTCCATAAAAGTGAATATTTATAAGCATCTGTTTTTCCATTTCAGATAAAGACCAACAATAATAGCTAACATTTAGTGATGTCATATTCTTAGTACTGAACTAAGCCTCCACATATCTTACTGAACCCTCTCAACAGCTTTATAAGTAGACAGTATTACCCCCAGTTCATGCTTGGGAAAATGAGCTCAAGAGAGATATTCCCTGACAACCATCTGTCAGTGTCCAGGGACGGAGGTCTTGTCCACGAGGCTCTTCTGCCCCCTCCCACCATTCTCAGGTCATTCATTATGACAGTGCCCATCTGGGGTTCATCTGAAACATTACATGGTGTCCCAATACAATACCTGTTTTGAAAGCAAGAAAATCATGAAAGTGCATCAAAATATGTAGTAAAGAAATAAAGGGCAAACAATAATACAATATGTGAGTATTCTAGTTGTTGTTAAGTGATGTTCATCTAGACTTTCCATAGCAATTAAAAATACATATAATGAAAAAAATCACTGTATATCAGCCTATGTAACCTGAAAAGTCACCCCTTTCCTCTTAGTCTCTCTCAGTTTCCCCATCTGTTAAGTGGGGATAACAATCCCTACCTGCTATATAGGGCTCTTATGAGCTTCAAATGTACTGATGAATATTTTTAAAAACTTGATAGCTTTTAAAGTGTCATTAAGGTTTATTTTAAGTTACAATTCCAGAAGGCAAGAATAGTATCACACATGTGTTCTCTGTCATATTTAAATCATTGAAAAAGTGAACTCTAAAAGTACACTGCAGAAATGTATGCGTGAGAGCACCGATGGGAAGGAAGAGACCATGTTACATGTATTATGATATTTGCATTATTATTGCATAATTTAAGCCATCATTCATTTTTAAGAAATATGATTTTCCCAAATGTTTCTTCTTTCACAAGATGGCAGAATTCCCTTGGTATAAAGATGTGAGCATTTGGCTGACCCACAGGGATGCATGGAAGACCTCTAGGCTACGGGGAAATCTTTGCTGTGTTCCATACCTTTTCCATCTGCTCTGCACTGTTTCCTCTGGCACCAAGGAGGACCATACTTAGAGCATAGAGCAGGCTCAGTGGTGAAAAGAAGATGTTATCTCCTACGTTGTTACTGTTCAGCTCTTTGAACACATCAAGGCAAAACTCAACGTTTGCTGTGCTGAAAGAATCCATTTTATGCCCAGCACTATCTGAGAACAGATGGAGGGGAAAATCTCAGAATATCACTTGGGAATACAGATAATCTACAGAGTTCATTTATTTCATTTCATGAATTCAAGAGTCTGGGCACACTGTTTCATGAAAAATTACATATTCATAGTTTTTGAGAAATCTGTAAATGATAGAGGTGGGAATTCCCAGTAGTTGCAGATTCTAATGAATAGAAGATTCTGTTTCTTTCAACCAGTAGCTGAAAGCTGTCTCAGTATCCTTTGTGTACATTTAAAATTGTTCTGCAGCAAAAGAGCAGAAGGAATTAGGTTTTTGTGCTCTTACTGTCCATGCCATAAGACCCTGGAATTTGTATAGAAAAATTCTCGAGCTCGGGCACCTGGGTGGTTCAGTTGGTAAGCATCTGCCTCTGGCTCAGGTCATGATCTTGGGGTCCTGGGACTGAGCCCCTCATCAAACTCCCTGCTCAGCGGGGAGCCTGCTTCTCCCCTCTCCCTCTGCCCCCAACTAGCGCTCACTCTCTCTCTCTAATAAATAAAATGTTAAAAAAAAGAAAAATTCTCGAGTTATACAAGCTCAGCCAAATGAAATGCTGTCTCACTAGACTGCCCACCTTCACAGCCTCATAGGAGAACACTTTTCTATTTCCAGATACCTTGATTCTCCCCAAATGGCATAGTAAAAAAATTGATTGCCTGCTGTTCAGCCCTTCCCTTCTTTGCTAAGAAAACACAGATGTCATGAAGCAGCTTTCACTTAGCCATGTACTTCAGAGAAGGCTTCAAGCTCCCCATGCCCCAGGAGCAAGCCTTGATTGGTTTAAGCCAACTGAGGTAATTATCCCACATCAGTGACGAATTAGGTACAGACTTTTGAGTTATAAGAAGAAGTTCTGAAGTTCTAATGTACAGCATGGTGACTACAGTTAATAATACAGTAACGTGTAGTTCAAAGTTGCTGAGAGTAGATCTTAAGCATTTTTTTCCAAAGGGGGAAAAAAACAAAAAACAACAAAAACCAGTTAACTATAGGAGGTGATGGATGTGATCTTGGTAAACATTCCACAATGTTTGTGTATATGAAATCATCACACTGTACCCTTTAAATATATGATATTATATTTGTCGATTATTCCTCAATCAAGTTTGGGGGGTAATAAATAGAATTTTAAAGATCTGAAGGTGCCATGCTTTTTGCCGATAAGGACAAAAAGTCACTCCAGGGCTTCCAGAAGAGGGCTCCCTTTGATAAAAGACTCACAGGGGGAAGCCTGCCCTCTTCTTCCTCTCAGTTGTTTTGTCTTCATGTGACTACTGTCATGACAGCCATTGTGTGACTGTGATGTAGCCAGCCCAAGAGGATAAGCCAGATGTCAGAGGGGAAAGGTGGACAGAACTGAGTAGACGGATGAACCCACCCTGGATCTGTCCTACCTTGGGATTTCTTGTCATGTAAGATGACGTTTCCTTATGCTTTAACTCGTTTTGACTGAGTCTTCTATTACTTGCAGCTAAAAGCATCCTGACTTACTTTAGGGATTTCTTTATACACACTTGTCCGCTAGAACCAATTAGTCCACCTACCTCACATTCACACATTTCTAGGCCAGCTACATCTTTCCCCTCATTTAGTCCCCCAGCGATCTGGAACTACTTCGTGCTTCCTCTCATCTTCTAGATTACAGCTGTGCACTCTTGTAGAATCCAAGTCTAGGCCTATATTCTCTAGGCTATTATGACAGACAGCCAGTCTATTATCTCCACCTGGGTATATTTATTTTAGTTACTAACTTGCCTTGTTTTCAGACAGTACATATCTGAGCTGAGCTCACTGGAAGTGTGTTCTCTGGGGTGTGACTCTGTTGGGTTACTGATTTGGGCATTAGTGTCATACCTGTCACTAAAACATAGTGCTTTGTGCCTTACGAGCTGAACAAAGCCAAACCTAGCATGAAGGCCTCAGATCTGGGGAAGGCAGGAGAGTGTGCAGCTCAGCACTTCTCAGGCAGAGAGAGACTGAAAGGAAACATGTCACTTGTGGACTTTCAAAATAATGACCCGCCAAATTTATATGGCAAAAAATGGTGATGACACATCCCTGTAATTGAAACTAGTTGTCCTAAAACAATCATTAAGAACTAGATGCTACCTATTTCCATTCATCAGACCACCCAGCATAGTATAATAGAGCCTAGCCATTATAACCAGCCTGGACTGTATTTTTTTTTTTCCTCCTGACAGTTTTTTTTAAAGGTATAACACAAAAGTTTTGCTAATCTTATTTAATGAAAATACTAGCATATACCTTTAACCGGACACTGTTCTTCAAAATAGAGCTCTCTGTAACAGGTCTAATAATAATAACATCCTTGAAAGCTCTTTATTTAGTTACTTTAATAAGAAACCAATTTTGGTCCAATAATGAAGCATGTCCAAACATTAAACGTTCTTCATACTGCAGTCTGCATTTCAGTATCTGGAGTTAGCCAATGGAGTCAGGCTCTAGAATGCAATTTCAGATTTATAAGTAAGTGTAAATTTTTTCTTCTTAAATCCATGTCATATCATCATTATAAAAAGCCTGCCTACATAGCAGAGTTACAGTAGCCCTGCAGTTATGGAGGCACCTAGGAAAAGAGTGTGGGGATATACTGAGAGACCACCTATGTGAGCCATGCACTCTTATTTTATTTTTTAAAGATTTTTTTAAATCTATTTTTGCGAGAGGGTGGCAGAGGAGAGAGAGAGAGAGAGCACGAGCAGGGGGAGGGGCAGAGGGAGAAGCAGACTTCCCGCTGAGCGGGGAGCCTGATGCAGGACTCAATCCCAGGACCCCGGAATCATGACCTAAATCGAACACAGACGCTTAACCAACTGAGGCATCCAGGTGGCCTACGCACTCTTATATCATTAATCTGTTTGTTTCTTTCTTCTTTTTTAACCACAAGCATAGAGGACGGAATTTATCATACCCCTTGGTCCGTAGCACAGCCATCACTGGGCCACAATTCTCTTCTTTGCTTATTGACTTCAACCCAATTCATTTCCTTTATCCTTCATCCCCATAGACAACACTTATAATTTGTTTAAAGCATATTCTTTTATTTACATGTGTCCTTTAAAAATATGTTTCCTTATTTTATGCCTTTTTTCATTTTCAGCAATGAGCTTACATGAAATAATTTATTTTTCACTGAGCACTACATTTTTAAGACTCATTCAGGTTTCTCTGGAAACATCATCTGTTACTTGTTAAGTACTGTGTTTTGTGCATTCACATTTTGCCTATCCACTCCCCAGAGACAGACACCCAAGTGGCCTCCTCCTCCACATCATCAGCAACAGAGCTATGATGAACGTCCTCATACACACCCCTTTACACACCTGCGTGCGGTTTCTTTGTAAAGGAAATGATTGAATCTCAGGGTTTGTGTATGTGCCAAGCACTGCACACATTATTCGGAATTTAAGTCCTACAGGACGGGTCGTGTTACCCCCGTTTTGCAGGTAAGGCAGTGAGGGTTTGGGAAATCACACACTGTAAGTGGGCAAGCCATGAGTTGAACCCAAGTCCATCTGTTCTGAAATCCATGCTCTTTCCACTTGCCACTGGATGCTATTCTGAGAAGTTTTCATTTGCGGTAAAATGGTTTTGTTTTTATGGCATTATCATTATTATCCTTATCTTATAAGGATAACATCTTATCAGAAAAATTAAGAAATTTTTGTCCAAGATACAAAGCATTAAAAGGCTTACTCTAATAGTTAATTATTATTAAGTATAGTATTATTTGCCTCACTTCACAATAAGATCTTCTAGCTCTTCAAGCATTTAATTCGGAGCACCAAGAAGAAAAGATTTAGGTTTAGGTTTTTCTCAAAAAGTATTGGGAATATATAATTCAAATTAATGCACTAACTTTGGTATTTGGCACGTTTATTTGTAAGACAGAGCTTTCACTGTCATTCACCTAGCTCTTAAGAGCTCTATCATCATTCATTTTCCAAAATTTCACCCTTCTGGCTGTTAGCACAACAGAGTATCCACATTAATCTGGTGCTGAATGGATTTTATGCAGTAACCTTAATTGACTGTTTCCTCTACATCTGAGTAGTTGTCTCTGTGTGACACTGAGACACAAATGTGTGGATGAATTTACAGATTCTTATTCACTGAATATGTTAGTCTTCTTCACTAGACTTAGCGCTCCTTGAGGGCAGGGAAAACATACTTGTGAAATCATCCATGTCTTGCACAATTACCCAACAATGGATATGTATTAGAGAAATCAACAGTATAAATATTTTACAGTTTCTAGTTTAATTAATATTATGCAGTTGGTTTCAGAAAAGAGGATGCCATGAAAGACAGAAGTCCCAAGGCAGACAGAATCCTACTGCAGACACACAGACCCACATAAGGACTTTGAAGTGAGCTCCCAAAGAAGGAAGGAATGGCAGAAAATTTCTGTTAGTGTACCTTTCTGTCTGCTTTTAGATGGAGAAAAATCCCTCCCAAGCAAAAGGAATGAGTCATCTGGAAGCTGTCATGGGATAAAAACAGTAAAAGGATGCCCAAGGCTGCAGCCCTTCTACGTTAAGAAGGAGGATATCTAGAAAAAAAAACTATTCAGGAAATGTGAGAAAGAAACATATCTTAAAAGGAGATACTGTCACTAAAGTATTGCAAAAGGACGGAACATTGTAAGGCATTCTTCCCAACACACCAAGTTATTAATAAGGCCACTCCAGAGCAGTTAAGATCTTCTAAGGAACTAAGAAAAGTTTCATCACACAGAGGCCAGAGCCATGTGTAACGAGCTCTGCTCTGAATAAGGGTTATTAGTAAGTAGAAAATCAAGAGCTCTATTTTGCTAAACAAATCAGAGGTTTGAAATTAAGTCAGCCTGTCTCAAGGATTTTTAAAACACACACCATCAATGTTAATGTATTAGCAAACATGTTAATGTATTCATCAAGAGATCAGCAAAAGCCACACTCAATCGAAGAATAATCTTCACGCTCATTTGGCTCGTTACACACCTGTCCAGCTGCCGTATTATACTGCTCTTATCTGCTCCTCTCGGACAGCAAGCACAGCTGAAATAATGAAGTACAGAAATACTTCTCTTTACCTTTGCTGCTTTCCAAGGTGAAGTGGACAATTTGGCAGGTGAGATGAGAGCTGTGTCCCTGGAGAGGAAATATAAAGCCTTCACTTTTTGCCCCTCCCTTTCCATTGTGTCCTTAGTGATTCAGCTCTACATCCGCCTGGCAGAAAGGACAGCCCTGAGAAGGAAGTCCCTCTAAAGGCCACCCAGAGCTGCTCTGCATCCAGGAGACTCTCAGGATGTCCAGGGCTTTCTGGAGAAGTGCTCGGTTCTTAACCTCCTTCTGCCTTGCTAATGAGGACACATTTACAAGCCTAATCTCTATTCCAGAAAATAAGCTGTCTTTCTAAAAAGAATAAATGGGACACATTCAAGTTAGCAGCACATTATTCAAAATTCCAAAGATTGCTGTTTCAGTGTGCATGGCAGACAGTGATACAAAAGGAAAGATCCCAGCTGTGACAGAAAGACTCTAGCCATGATGGATGCTTCCTGGCCTGAGGCCCATTCATCCCAAGATTTTCCGAGCTCTCTTGCATGGAGTACATGTTTTTTGTGAGGAGCTTCTGCGGGCAGGTAATTCCTGTCCCATAAAAAGGAAGTAACAATGAGCTCAAGCGGGACTTATTCTGTGGTTTCAGTTTAAAAGCTTGGTAGGAGCAACAAGCTGCCCCTACCTAGAGTGAGTTCACAGGTATGATTCAGCACCATGCAAGAAAGATTATAGATTAGGGGGAGACATCAAAGCTGGAGACAAAAAATGTTTGGGCTCTGCAGTAGCCAGAATCAGCACTATGAGACAAGCCCAGCTTCCCCGAGGCTATTCTTGCCCATGTAATACACAGCCCAGCCTCCCCAGGGGGATACCACTGTCCAAACTTAAACTATGATGGTGGACTTCACTGCACTTAGGACAACAGAAAGTCCTTTACGGCCAGTGATTTTTCTGCACCTTGTAGGTGTTCAATACGTTCTCCTTTAGTCAAAACTCAACCATTCTAGGGATACCTGGCTGCCTCACTGGAAGAGTATGAGACTCTTGATCTCAGGGTTGTGAGTTTGAGCCCCACAATGGGTATAGAGGTCACTTAAAGACTGAAATCTTAAAAAAAAAAAAAAAAACCTCAACCATTTATAAAAGACACAAGAATCAGAGGAAGTAGATTTAAAATTATGTCCCTAATATCCACTATGCCCATTAAGATTCTCATAAAAACAGTTGTAAACAACTAACCACACAGAACTAAGAAGAGTCAAATCTGTCCAGTCTTACTTTTTTTTTTTTTTTTTTTGCTCAGAGCAAGTGTTTTCCAACATGAGCTCCTTCTGATTAGGGGTTTCCATCACTTGGAAGCCTCATACCCATGGTTAGGGCTCATCCTCGAAGACAGCTTGTTTTTATCTCCTTTCAGATCCAGTAAGAAAAAGACTGATTTTCTTAACTTTCTTGCTATCTAAGAATTGAACCGATCAAAGATCTTTTTCATCCTTGGTCTAGATGGACACCCTATTATTTTCCCCACTAGAGAAGACGTTCTTACACACCATTTGATTTTTCCTTCCGGATGGAAGTACACCCATCAACATAACACTCTTTGCCTCTCTTTACTCTTTCACCCACTCCTCCTTCCCTCGTGTCTCAGCCTGGATTCTCTGAAAGCAGGGCAGTAGAAAAAGTCTTGCAGGCCTGGAATTAATGAAGGAAATGACCTCAGGGAATAGAAGAGGAAGAAGTGGAGGGAAAGCTAATACAATGAGTTAGCCACTGGGTACCTGATCCCATGAACTTTCTAAAATATATCTCAGAACTGTCCACGTAGAGGAAAAATGAGGGAAGCATTGAAACTTCCAGCTTTCATCCCCATTGGTCAAAGTGACTTCATGGGTACAAACTCAGGTTGTATTTGTACATATGTCAAGTATGCCCATCCCACACCGAAGCATTAGAAAAGCCCTGAAGCTAGAAGCAAGATGTGAACAGAGGTGTTTTCAGGTTGCAGTGCACAAAGGCATTCAAAGCCTATGCAGAACTGACAGGCTCACTAGCAGCTAGATTAGGAAGTGGGGTGACAGCATGTAAAGTGGCTCACAACAGGTGTCCAACACATCTAATCCATGACATTGCCTGTGGGTGGGTTCAAGAGAGAAGCTGCCAGTTTCCTCATGGGGGTGCTAGCTGTCCAGAGAAAGTGCACACTCTGGTCTTTTCCTCCTGCCCTAGGTTCTTCCTGGGGCAGTGCCCCACGTTGTGGGTCCAGTAATTTCTATGACAAGGTTGTACGTCTGTCTAATTCTCCAGACCAGAATTAGAATCTATTGCTGGCTCATATCTAATCCTGTCTTTCACCCTATCTTGACCTGTAATAAGTATTTTATTCTCCATCTGCCTGAATTCTTCAACTTTCTCTCAATATTTTTCAGGACTCAGGTGAAGTAAGAGTGTTATTTATTGGACCTCATAGCCTAGGACAGTTAGCATGAGCTGGAAAGCAGAGTACATGCTGGATTTCGGTCCCTAGCTACTCCCTCACCTTGGGCAGGCCATCTTGATGATGGCCTCCATCAGAAGTTAAAGGAAAATTTCAAGAAAGAACGTGGAGGCAACCAAGAGTGCATGAGTAATCTTGATGGAAGTTGCCTTAATGGTGTTCTAAGGGAAGAATCTAAGCTGCAATGCATTGCAGAACAGACTAGAAAAGAACACACCCCCAAAGAGAAGTCGTGACATAAGAATGCTAGAAGAAGAAAAGCTACAGAACTTTTTATCTGTGACTTTAGCTTATTCCAACAAGAGAAAAAAATGAATGGTAAGTATTTACAACCTTCCCAGAGGAAGGAGATTAAAAGAGCAGTTGAGCCAGGACCAGTTCTGTGGTTTCAATGGACATAAGGAGTGAAGGGTGAAGGTGAGTACACAACAAAGAAGTAAAAGATTTACTGTGGAATCTGGACAAAGCAGATCCTGTTTAGACTGAGTTCATTGTTCTTGGGAGCTTAGCATGGAAGAGAGGGTAAGGAGGACTTCAGGAGCATCTGCTCTATTTTGCAGGAGATGGAAAGGGATAGAGAATGTTGACTTCTGGAATTTTCATTTGCATTATGTCATTCCCCTTCATAGGGTAGCCAAACATAGTAAGTAAAAATACAGAATGCCCAGTTATATGAGTAATTTTACAGTATAAGTATATCCCAAATACTATATGGAACAAATTTATACTATGTATGCACATATTTCCACTAAAGAAAGCATTATCTGAAATTCAAATTTAACTGGTGTTCTGTATTTTATCTGGCAACCCCACCACTTTGGCATTTTCCTGAGACATTACAGTAAATATATACATTTACTGGCATTTAGTTGAACTAGACATAGAATTAAGAAAGGTCCATAAGGCAGCTTGATGTAGATCTAGATACTAAAGGTGTGTACTAAAGAAAAGAAAAAAAAAAAATGGATAAGTGGCTATTGTTAGAGAAAAGAGAGAAAAGTTGATAAGAAAAGCTACCCAAAGAGATACAAGGCAGCAAGATGCAATGCAGGTAGAAGAACCAACTTTACACAAAATAAGAGATGGTCCTTGGGCGCCTGGGTGGCTCAGTTGGTTAAGCAACTGCCTTCAGCTCAGGTCATGATCCTGGAGTCCCGGGATCGAGTCCCACATCGGGCTCCCTGTTCGGCGAGGAGCCTGCTTCTCCCTCTGGCCCTCACCCCTCTCACGTACTCTCTCTCTCATTCTCACTCTCTCAAATAAATAAATAAATCTTAAAAAAAAAAAAAATAAGAGATGGTCCTTCCCAAACACAAGAGTACAGCAAAAAAGGATGGATACATATTTAAATAAACTTACATATATGAGTTAAAAGTCTTGTCTAGATTGTTAATTCCTTGTAGACAGAGACCATGTTTTTTGCTAAATGCCTGGCATTTAGTAAGCACTTAACCATTCGTTGAACTAAACTGCTCATCTTTTTATTGAGTGGAGGGGAAAAGGGTATGTTTCAGACTGAGATAGGGCAAGACACGAAGGTTTGGAAAAGTGGAGAACGTTTGGAAAAGTGGATCAAGAAGACATAAAAGGCTTCCTCACTGACTGCCAGTTGCAGATGGAACTACACATGATTTGTAACATAAAGGGAGAATGATATTCTGACAGGTACATTTTGCTGTGGTTTGTAAGTTCCCACTCCTTGGCTTCCTCAATCCTTGGAATGTAATCACCCAGCCAATCTCCATTATTTTGCAAAAGTTTCCGTTTTCTGACAGGACATTTCCAAAAAAATGACGTTTTCAGTGAAACTAGAACTCTTACTTTCCCCGACATAAAGCAACTCTTTCAAAAGAAGTCATGTCATGTGAAAATCAAGAGTTCTGGAAACAACACCTTGGGCACTTTCCTAGCTCTTGACAAGGACCCAGTTGGCAACAAAATGGAAAGAGCTTAAGGCATAGACCCAAGAAAAATAATCAACAATGTTAATTGTTTTATTTTCCACTAGACACAGAAAGAGACTTTCAACTATAATAAGCAACTCAGGTAAGTCAAGACGAATTCAGTACTTAAAACTAGGCAAGTCACAGATTAGGGGGAAATATTCACCATGCACAAACCTGGAAAAAAAAAGTGTATGTCCATAGAACACACAAACACCAACAAACAAAAAAAGCTAAAGAGAAATAAAGGGCCAAATATTTCCTGACATAAAGCAACTCTTCCTAAAGAAGAGTTCTTTTGAACACTTCACTAAGGAATATGTATGAATGGTGAATAAGCACATAACAAAATGCTCAATATCATTAGTCTTCAGAGAAAAGCAAATTAAAACACAAAGACATATCACTTCATAGCCACTAGAATGAGTAAATAAGAAAGACCGACTCTACCAAATGTTGAAAAAGATGTGGAGCAACCAGAACTCTCCTGTAGTGCTGGTGAGGTGTAAAATGGTACAGCCACTTTGGGAAAAGGGCCAGATTCTTAAAAAGTTGAACTTGCATCTACCCTGTGATCTAACAATTCCTCTCCAAAGTATTTATCCAAGAGAAATGAAAACATTATTTCCACCACAAGCCTTTCTGAAGAATGTTGACAGTAGCTTTAAACATAAGAGCTAAACAAGAGACGTCCAACAAGAGGAAGTGAGGACAAACCAGGACAGGTCTGGACACTGGACACTACAGAGCATTGAAAGGAAACAAACTACCAATACACACAATGATATTGGGTCAATCTGAAAAGCATTACGCTGAGTGAAAGAAGCCAGACTGAGGGAAGAAAAAACCACATAGGCATACGGTAAGTACATACGATAAGTACACGCAGTAAGAAAAATCAAAACCACAACAGTGGTTGTTCCTCTTGAGGCAGGGTTGCTTGGGAAGGGGCATGCCCTTTAGTGCGTGCATTAGTCAAAACAGATTAAACTGACTGATCTGAACACTTCACTATATTTAAATTACACATTAATAACAGTGTTCTATTTTAAATTAAACTTTTCATTTTGAGATAATTGTAGGCTCACTCACATGCAGTTGTTAAGAAACAATATACAGGGTTCTCGTGGATACTTTACCCAGTTTCTCCCAATGATAGCACCTTGCAAAACTGTAGTACAAAGTCACAACCAGCATATTGGCATTAGTAAAGTCAAGATACAGAATATTTCCACCACCACAAGGATTCCTCACGTTGCCTTTTTAAAACCATACTCACTCCACCCTAGCCTCATTCCTAAACCCTGGTAACCACTAATCTGTTCTCCATTTCTAGAGTTTTGTTATTTCAATAATGGCATAGAAATGGAATTGTGCAGTATGTAATCTTTTGGGACTGCCATTTTTTCAATCAGAGTAATACTCTGGAGTTCCATCCATTTATCAAATAGTTGCATTTATCAAATAGTTTGCTCCTTTTCAGTTCTGAGTAATACCCACGGTGTGGATATATCACAGTATGTTTAGCCATTCCCTGGTAGAAGGACATCTGGGTTGTTTACAGTTTGTAGACATTATAAATAAAGCTGTTATAAATATTTACATGCAAGTTTTTATGCGAATGTGAGTTTTTAATCTCCCTGGAATAGTGCCTAATTTGGGGGTCACAATTTCACGTTTAGTTGAGGGGTTTTCGTGTGTGTGTGTGTATAAACTGCCAAACTGTTTTTCAAGAGTGGCCATACCATTTAGCATTCCAAAAGCATGTATAAGTGAGCTAGTTCTCCACATCCTCGCCAGTATTTGCTGTGGCTTTTATTTCAGGTGTTCCAATAAATGTGTAGTGATACCTAATTGTAGCTTTAGTTTGCATTTCCCTAATAGTTAATGATATGGAACATCTTTTCATGTGTTTATTTGCTATCTAAATATGCTCTTCCTTGAAATGTCTCTTCATGTCTTTGCCATTTTCTAATTGGACTGTTTGGTTTTTAATACTGAGCTTTGAGAGCTCTTCATACATTCTAGAAACTAGTACTTTGTTAGATACTTTGACTTGACTTTTCATTCTCTTCACAGCACTTTCACAAAGTGAAAGTCTTTAGTTTCAGGAGTCCAATTTATCAATGTTTTCCTTTTACTGATTATGCTTCTGTTGTTAAATCTAAAAATTCTTTGCCTAGCCCTAAGCCCCAAAAATTGTCTATTTTTTTCTAAAACTTTTATAGTTTTATGTTTACATTTAAAAATCAATTTTGAGTTAATTTTTGTATGAGGTTTAGGTCAAGCTTTTTTTTTTCTTTTTTGTTCTTCCCAGTTTTTATTTAAATTCCACTTAGTTAACATACAATATAGTATCAGTTTGAGGTGTAGAATTTAATGATTCAACACTTCCATTTGACACCATATGGTGTTCATCACAAGTGCCCTCCTTAAATCCCATCACCTGTTTAACCCATTCCCCCACTCCCTCCCCTGTGATAACCATCAGTTTATTCTCTATACTTGAGTCTGTTTCTTAGTTTGTCTCTCTGTTTTTCCCCCTATGTTCAATTGTTTTGTTTCTTAAATCTGCAACAATGTGGATGGAGCTAGCTAAGTCAGTCAGTCAGAGAAAGACAAATACAATACGATTTCACTCATATGTGGAATTGAAGATTCTTTTTTCTTTCATTTTCTTGGGGGGGCATCTAGGGATGTCCAATTTCTCTATCACCATTTGTTGAAAAGTGTATCCTTTTCTTTTTTAATTTTTTTTATTATGTTATGTTAGTCACCATACAATACATCACCAGTTTTCGATGCAGTGATCCACGATTCATTGTTTTCATACAACATCCAGTGCTCCATGCAGTACGTGCCCTCCTTAATACCCATCACCCGGCTAACCCATCCCCCCACACCCCTCCCCTCTAGAACCCTCAGTTTGTTTCTCAGAGTCCATAGTCTCTCATGGTTCATCTCTCCCTCCGATTCCCCCCCTTCATTTTCCCCTTCCTTCTCCTAGTGTCCTCCATGCTCTTCCTTCTGTTCCACAAATAAGTGAAACCATATGATAATTGACTTTCTCTGCTTGACTTATCTCACTTAGCATAATCTCCTCCAGTCCCATCCATGTTGATGTAAAAGTTGGGTATTCATCCTTTCTGATGGCTGAGGAATATTCCATTGTATATATGGACCACATCTTCTTTATCCATTCATCTGTTGAAGGGCATCTCGGCTCTTTCCACAGTTTGGCTATGGCGGACATTGCTGCTATGAACATTGGGGTGCATATGGCCCTTCTTTTCACTACATCTGTGTCTCTGGGGTAAATACCCGGGAGTGCAATTGCTGGGTCATAGGGTAGCTCTATTTTTAATTTTTTGAGGCACCTCCACACTGTTTTCCAAAGCGGCTATACCAACCTGCATTCCCACCAACAGTGTAAGAGGGTTCCCCTTTCTCCACAACCTCTCCAACATTTGTTGTTTCTTGCCCTGTCCATTTTTGCCATTCTAACTGGTGTAAGGTGGTATCTCAGTGTGGTTTTGATTTGAATTTCCCTGATGGCTAATGATGATGAACATTTTTCCATGTGTCTGTAAGCCATTTGTATGTCTTCTTCAGAGAAGTGTCTGTTCATGTCTTCTGTCCATTTTTTGGACTCGATTATTTGTTTTTTAGATGTTGAGTTTGAGAAGTTCTTTATAGATCTTGGATATCAGCCCTTTGTCTGTAGTGTCATTTGCAAATATCTTCTCCCATTCTGTGGGTTGCCTCTTTGTTTTGTTGACTGTTTCCTTTGCTGTGCAGAAGCTTTTTATCTTCATAAGTCCCACAAGTTCATGTTTGCTTTTGTTTCACCAGCCTTTGGAGAAGTATCTTGAAAGAAGTTGCTGTGGCTGGGGCGCCTGGGTGGCTCAGATGGTTAAGCGTCTGCCTTCGGCTCAGGTCATGACCCCAGGGTCCTGGGATCGAGTCCCGCATCGGGCTCCCTGCTCCTTGGGAGCCTGCTTCTCCCTCTGCCTCTCTCTCTCTCTCTCTCTGTCTCTCATGAATAAATAAATAAAATCTTTAAAAAAAAAAAAAAAAAGAAGTTGCTGTGGCTGATGTCAAAGAGGTTACTGCCTATGTTCTCCTTTAGGGTTTTGATGGATTTCTGTCTCACATTGAGGTCTTTCATCCATGTTGAGTTTATCTTTGTGTATGGTGTTAGAGTATGGTCGAGTTTCATTCCTCCGTATATAGCTGCTGGGAAAATTGGACAGCTATATACAGAAGAATGAAAAGGCTATCCTTTTTCCATTGAATTGTTTTTGAACCTCTGTCAAGAATCTACTGAGCTACTATTTGTGTGGGTTTATTTCTGGATTCTCAGTTCTTATTCCATTGATCTTTGTGATTATCCCTCAGCCAATACCACACAATCTTGATTATCTATATAATACATCTTATAATAGAGTAGACTGGTCTTTGCCATTTATTCTTCCTCTTCAAAATTAGTTTAAAGACAAACCCAAAAGGTGTTAGGCTTAAATTTAATTTTTAAGATAATACTCTTTCAGACATAATTTACAAACCAGGAGGAAGTCACCAAACCTTAGAGGCCCTGACACCGTCAAGAAGCACCTGGAAAATATACTGCAAATCCTAGTTCTTTGCACATGGAGAGGGTTTAGGCACTAGCACGTTCTGTTTGGGTCTCATCCACAAAGCCTCCCTCTGCCCACACTAGAAATTGACTTGTAGGACCTCACCAGTACCATACAAATTTGGGCATGAATGGAAGAAGGCTGTGGTGGTTCTCTAACAGTTCATGTGTAAAAATTACTTCCCCAATGTGGGGATCTCTTATACTGGTGGCCCTCAATGAAACTCAATATCATACCTTCTGTAGTCTCTCTCTCTGTGATTTGCTTTAAACATTAGAATGTGTCAAAAATTTTGTTTTGTTAACATAGAAAGGTCAGTTCTTTCTTTCCTATATACTAGCAGTGAACAATTGGAATTTGAAATTAAAAATAAAGCACCATTTATATTAGCACACCCAAAAATGAAATACTAAGATGTAAACCTAACAAAATATTATAAGATCTATATGGGAAAATTACAAAATTCTGATGAAAGAAATCAAAGATCTAAATAAATAGATAGTCCATGTTCATACATAAGAAGACTTAATATTAAGATGTCAGTTCTTCCCACCTTCAAGACTTTCCTAATCAAAATCCCAGCAAGTTACTTGGTGGACATCTGCAAACTGATTCTAAACTTTATGTGGAAAGGCAAAAGATCCAGAGTAACAAACACAATATTTTTTAATATAAGAATATAGCTATGGGAAGCTTATTCTTTTTTTTAATTGAAATATAATTGACATATAACATTGTATAAGTTTAAGATGTGCAACATGTTGATATATTTATATATTGCAATATGATTACCACTGTAACTTCAGCTAAACTAACACTTCTACCATGTCATATAATTATCATCTTTTTTTGTAGGGAACAATTAAGATCTAGTCTCCTAGCAACTTTGAAGTTTATAATACAGTACTGCTAACTATAATCACTATGCTGTGCATTAGATTCTCTAGCACGTACTTACCTACTAGTTCTGACATATTCCCAACACAACACTGAAAAAGAAAAGCGAAGTCTTCTTTATGAGGGAAATGATACTACCTGACTTCAAAACTTTCTATTAAGCAACAGTAATTAAAACAATGTACCACTGGTGAAAGAATAGACAAATATATCAGTGAAACATAACAAAGAGCCAGAAACGGGCCCATACAAATAATAGCAACTTAACTTGACAAAGATGGCAAAAGTAATTTAATGGAGAAAGAATAGTCTTTTCCACAAATGATGCGAGAACAACTGAACAATCATTTTAAAGATGAACTTAGATACTAACTTTACACCTGTCATAAAACTTAACTCAAAACTCATCACAGACCTAAGTGTAAAATCAAAGCTATAAAACTGCTAGAAGATAATACAGGAAAAAAATCCAGGTGACCCTGGGCTTAGCAATAAGTTTTTAGATATAACACCAAAAGCATTATCCCAGCAAGAAATTTGAAAAATGGGCTTCATTAAAATTTAAAACTTCTGCACTGCAAAAGATACTGTTAAGAGAATGAGAAGACAATCCTACTGACTAGGAGAAAGTATTTACAAAACACATCTGATAAAGGACTTGTATACAAAGAGTTCTTCAAACTCTATTATAGGAAAAACAATATAATTTTCAAAAGGGGGCAAAAGATCTGAACAGATCTCACCAAAGAAGATATGCAGATGACAAATAAGCATATGAAAAGGTACTCAACATTATTTGTCATTAGGGAATTGCAAATTCAGACAAGAATGAGACACCACTACACATCTATTACAATGGTTAAAATCAAAAGCACTGACAACACCAAATGCTAGCGAAGATATGGTGCAACAAGAACTCTCACCTGTTGGAGATGCAAAACAGTACTGACATTTTGGAAGACAGTTTGGCAGCAGTTTCTTAACAAAGCTAAACATAGTTATATCATGTGATGCAACAATCATACTCCTAGGTATTTACCCAAATGAGTTGAAAGCTTATGTCCACATAAACACCTACACACAAATGTTTATAGAAGCTTTATTCATAATTCCCCAAAACTGAGGCAACAAAGATGTTCTTTAACAGGTGAGGGGATAAGCAAACTGTGATACATTCATATAATGATTATCACTTGGCACTAAAGAGAAATGAGTTATCAAGCCATGAAAAGACATGGAGAAATCTTAAATGCATACGATTAAGTGAAAAAAATCGAATCTGAAAAGGTTAAAGACAGTTTGATCCCAAGTATGTGATATTTTGGAAAAGGCAAAACTATAGAGACTAAAAAGATAAGTGGTTTCCAGCGGGTAGACAGGAAGGGAGGGATAAATATCTGGAGACCAGAACTTTTAGGGCACTGAAAATTTTCTGTATGATACTGCAATGGTAGATATGTGATATTATGCATTTGCCAAAGTCAATAGAAGTGTATAACACAGAATGAACTCTAAGGTAAACTACAGACTTCAGGTAATAATAATGTATTAAGATCCACTCATCAAATATAACAAATGTACCACACTAATCCAAGTCAACAACAGGGAATACTATGGGGGGTACAGAGAGAACCCTCTGTACTTCCTGCCCAATTTTTCTGTAAACTAAAATTGCTCTACTAAAAAGTCTATTAATTATTTTACAGCCATCAAAAGGAATGAAATTTTGCCATTTGCAATGACGTGGATGGAGCTGGAGAGTGTTATGCTGAGCGAAATAAGTCAATCAGAGAAAGACATGTATCATATGACCTCACTGATATGAGGAATTCTTAATCTCAGGAAACAAACTGAGTGTTGCTGAGTGGTGGGGGGTGGGAGGGATGGGGTGGCTGGGTGATAGACATTGGGGAGGGTATGTGCTATGGTGAGCGCTGTGAATTGTGCAAGACTGTTGAATCACAGATCTGTACCTCTGAAACAATACATTATATGTTAAAAAAGAAGAAGATAGCAGGAGGGGAAGAACGAAGGGGGGGAAATTGGAGGGGGAGATGAACCATGAGAGACGATGGACTCTGAAAAACAAACTGAGGGTTCTAGAGGGGAGGGGGTTGGGGGGATGGGTTAGCCTGGTGATGGGTATTAAGGAGGGCACGTTCTGCACGGAGCACTGGGTGTTATACACAAGCAATGAATCATGGAACACTACATCAAACACTAATGATGTAATGTATGGTGATTAACATAATAATAATTTTTTTAAAAAGTCTATTAATTTTTTATAATAGCAATGCTTTGCCTGTTCTGGGAATAAGCCAGTTCAGTTTTCTACTATAAAATCCTTCCATTTGGAACTTTATGAGTCAAGTCAATGATTAGCTGATCTCATTGTGTGGAACATGTTTAGTTGGCAAACATGACTACATACTAAGGAGGAATGACAGATGGCGGTTCCCAGCCTTCATTTCTAAGTCTACCTCACTAGGAATTTGTCAAAAACCTTACTTGGATATTCAACATTTATGGAGGACCTGCTATGCGCCAGGCACTGTTCCAGCATGCCACAGCTAGTAGGAAATACAGCAAAGCAGCTGCTGTCAGGGGTCTGTCTTGCAGTGACTGTTTGGGAGAGCTGAGCTGGACTGGACTGCTCCTACTGAGACATCCAAGTTTTGCAAATGTTCTCCACCCTTGTTTCAGAAGCCTCATAAAAATAAGTAAAAAATAGAGAGGCCCTTGTTACTTATTAATTACAGGAAATTCTAAGTTTCCATCAGTAATTCAGATTTTTCAGTGCAGCATCTGCATCAATTATCAAGACGAGTGCTTTCTTCCACAGCTGCCTCATGTCTGCTGCTAATTCCCCTTTATCCCAGGAAAGATCTCTCTGGCATCTATGGACACTGCAGCTTCTGTCTTAGAACTGTAGTCCCCATTCAGCTGCCTCTTTGGCTAGGCCTTGGCTGGAGTGGTGGTTGATTGGGTCTGAAGTGAAATGGAACATACATGGTGCCAAAACTAGGAATGTTTTGATGTATCTGTGAACTCCACTAAACCCTTCCTCTGACAGCCACAGGCCCTGAATTTAAGAACATACATGCTGGTCTGCTTCCTGACTTTCTTGGTCTCTCAAACAATCATCAGCCCTCCACCCTGGCCTGGTACCACTCTCTCCATTTCCATGTTCCTTGGAGACTACATTCCATGGTGCTTGTATTAGTGGGATGGGGAGGCAAAGTTCAGCTTTGCAAAGAAAGTCTTATATAGAGAATACACAGGCTGACAGTTGGCAGTTACTGTACGGATGTGTAATATTTAGATTTTCAACCAGTATACTGAGTAATGCTGAGAGCAGAAAAGGGTGAATATTATGTGCTGCTACTATCTGAGGCTTGTGTATATAATAGAGTCTTATTTGGAGAGAAGGGGAGGGGAAGGAAGAGGGGAAGGGAGGGAGGAAGAAAGAAAGAAGAGGAGGAAAAGAGAAAAGAAAACAAAAGAGAAGAACTATTCCTGGGCTAGGATCCACTGGAAGCATCCGGAGCAGGGAGACTAGGAGGTCCTTTGAGGTGGGGGATTGAGGGGGTGGGGGGAGTTGGTAGGAGGGCAGGTATTCCAATCACAGAGTAAATGCAAGGTCACTAAGAAGTTCAATTAATGTCTCCTTCTTGGAGAGATAAAGATAAAATATTTAACGTATCTACCTATAAAATAAGATTCAAAACAATACTTGATTTAATAAGTAAAAGAATACGAAAAAATTCTGTGCTAAAAAGACAAAAAAGAAGCATGGGAGAAGCTCGAAGTCAATGTTAAAGGTCTAAATAGGGATGTGTGGTGGGGTGAGAAGAGGTGAGAGCCGGAGCAGAAGAGGAAAGGAGCAGGTTGGACTAGAGGTTCCAGGAGGGTGCTGGGATGTAGAGATCACGTCTCTCATGTCCCTCTGAATAAGGTCAAATGACTAGTCCTGTTGCCTGGCCAAATCTTCAGAAAATCCTCTAGGCTTCATTTTCTTCAAATGCAAGTCAGACAGTTGGAGCATATGACCTTCTGTAGCCCCTTCCCTGTCCCATACGTCTCTCACCCTAACTTGGAGGGATGAAGCTGGCCATAGCTCATCAGACCTCCGGAAGACCCTATGCTGCTGTTTATTGTGTTAAGTGTTTATTTTTCACCCTCTAAGTATATTTTGTAATTTAATTTATGGTGCTGCTGATTTTGCTTCTAAGGTCCTTTTTATTGCAAGGGTTTATGATTGGAGCCAAGGGCTATCTGATTACCTGCTTGTCCAAGGTGATGACCAGCCCCAGCCTCAAGGAAGTGAGATACTGTGCTATTAACCAGGCAAGAGAGTCTCTAAAGTGCTGAATCCTGAGATTCTGAACCCTCCCAGGAGCAAATGTCAGAACGCTGATCTGTTGGCTAACTGGTTGCTTCACATGGAAGAGGCAAACTAGAACTGCTTCTTCCAATTACACAGCACAATGAATAGCAACAAGGTGACAGCACTTGGAGTTCATGTTTGCTTAATGTATTAAAGAACAAAAGCTTGCAGAATCACTAGAGCTTGCTCACGCAGGGGGTGGGTGGGGGTGGGGAGCAGAGAGTCCTAAGGCTTTGAGATCTATTGTGTTTAAACAATGGTCCCAGATTTTCCAGGCAGCTTCATGGAGAATCAACATTACTATCTTGCATATTGAGTCTAATCACATTCTACATCTTGGCCTCTCCAATTACTTATTCATATTACTGAATGTGTGTTTATTGGCAGATATTGCCAAATGAGCGGCTGAGCAACATAGGGTAGAATTGGTCTCATTTTACTCTTACGGAAGCTGGGATAAAACTGGCCCAGAGTAAGCATACAAAACATACTCGGATTAATTAGTGATGACAAACCAAATGAACAAATAAATAATTCGTGAACAAATGATCATACCGTGTTTGTGGTACAAGCAGATATACCAGATCTTGTCTCTATGTCCTGTCTTCCCCAAACCTTATGCCTCAACGGCTGGGAGATATTTGTGGGGTGTAGAAGATACCTGGCCTATCACCCTCACTTAACTACATGTAAAATGGGTAGATTTCAGCTTGTACACATGAGAACTGAAAGAGATCCCAAAGTTCATTTAGGCCAAACTGCTCTTCTTACAGAAGACAAAAGAAGGAAGCTTAGAATTGACATACTTGTTTGGGACCGAACTAGGACTGCAACCAGTTGGTAGATGGTCTCCACCTTGACCAATTAGATCTCTTTACCTTGTTGACATCTGAATCTTCCTTTCTTTTAACTGCTGCCTATGTCCAACCAAATTAACCCTATATGAAATTCTGGGGTATCTCCTACTGCCTCTCTTATTGAAATATATTAGCATACTCCAAAAATAAAACCTCTTGCCCTGAAAGTTCCTAAGGAAAAGCAAGCCGGTTTGTGACTCCACGACTGGGGGAACAATACAGCAGCAAATCATCTTATATCCCTTCACTCAACAGAAAAAGGGAAACAGATCCAGCAAGTCCTGACCCCCAACCTAATAATAGAATGTAGCTCATGTATGCTTATTCCTCATCCTGATTAAATAGGAGTCCTTCTGACAATAACAGCTAAGCCACTGGTATGGGGATATACTGGATGTTTTACAAACAATAATCAGCCAAGGAAAGTGCTTTCTCCGTGGGACCTGAAACATGCCTCCCCTTTCAAGAGACATTGGATAGCCAGGCAGCACCAGCAAGAAGGATCCTGCCAAAACAAGTAGACAGTCCTAGGAAGTGCTCTTCATCCCTGTGAGCCAGAGACTCCTTAGAAATTCTTTTTTCCCATCTAGAGGCACCATGATCCTGCCTAGGAATGTCCTTCCACCCTTTCAGGTGGCACCAGCCATGACCTGTGTGTCACCCAGCTGTAACAGGTATCAAGTAGACCAAAACAGCACAGCAAAAGCTCTGAAAATAAAATTTTCATCAGAACCACAGCCCACAAAAGCTGGCCAGGGCTTGTATGCCAAATCTAAACAAGGTGACTGCCTATTAAAATAAAAGATTTAAAGAGGAGCCAGACTCTTTTAACAATACCCAAAAGACCCAGGATATGATTAAAAAAGAAATCACCTGATGAAGTCCCAGTAGTTCAAGATAAAAAGCTTTTGCACAGCAAAGAAACAGTCAATAAAACCAAAAGACAACCTATGGAATAGGAGAAGATATCTGCAAATGTCTTATCAGATAAAGGGTTACTATCCAAAATCTATAAAGAACTTATCAAATTCAACACCCAAAAAATGAAAAATCCAGTCAATAAATAGGTAAAAGACATGAACAGATATTGTTCCAAAGAAGACACACAAATGGCCAACAGACACATGAAAAAATGCTCAATATCACTCAGCATCAGGGAAATAACAAATCAAAACCACAATGAGATAATACCTCATACCAGTGAGAATGGCTAAAATTAACTCAGGAAACAACAGATGTTGGTGAGGATACACTATTGGTGGGAGTGAAAGCTGGTGTAGCCACTCTGGAAAACAGTATGGAGGTTCCTCAAAATGTTAAAAATAGAGCTACAAAATGAGTCAGCAATTGCACTACTAGGTATTTATCCAAAGGATACAAACACAGTGATTTGAAGGGGTACATGCACCCCAATGTTTACAGCAGCAATGTCCATAATAGCCAAACTGTGGGAAGAGCTGAGACGTCCTTCAACAGATGAACGGATAAAGAAGAGGTGGGGGGTGTGTGTGTGTGTGTGTGTGTGTGTGTGTGTGTGTGTGTGTGTGTGTGATGGAATATTACTCTGCCATCAAAAAGAACCAAATCTCAGCATTCTCAACAATGTGGATAGAACTAGAGGGTATTACGCTAAGTGAAATAAGTCAGTCAGAGAAAGACAAATACCATACGGTTTCATTCATATATGGAATTTAAGAAACAAAACAGATGAACACAGGGGAAGGGAAGGAAAAAGAAAATAAGATGAAAACTGAGAGGGAGGCAAATAGGCACTATAATAGATGCTGAACTCTAGGAAAAAAACTGAGGGTTGCTGGAGGGGAGGTGGAGGGGAAGAGATAAATGGGTGATGGGCATTAAGGAGGGCACTTGATGTAACAAGTGCTGGGTGTTATATGCAACTGATGAATCACTAAATTCTATCTCTGAAACTAATAAAAAAATTTTTAATTAAAAAAATCACCTGTCAAACCAAGAACCAGAAAAATAAAAATTAAACAACAAAAGACAACTGACAACAACATCAGATAGATCCAATACTGGGATTATCTGACATAATTTTAAATCAGACATCAGACATATTGCTTCAGCCAACAATTACAAATTCTCTTGAAACAAATGAAAAAATAGAAAACTTCAAGAAATAGAAATTATTAAAGAGGACTAAATAGAAATTATAGCAAATGCAATAACAAAAATACAAAACTTTCTGAATGGGCTAAATATTAGAGTAGAGAAGACAGGATAGGATCAGTGAGCCTAACAACTGTTTAATAGAATTTACCCAATTTTAACAGATTTATAGAACTTATACAATTTACCAAGAAAAAATTGACTGAAAAAAATTAATAGATTTCAGGAACATTCAAGACAATAACATAAGATCCAATATTTGTTATCATCAGAGACTCAGAGAGAGAGGACAAAGAGAGTGGAACTGAAAGAACATTCTAAAAAATAATGGCTAAAACCCCATATTTAGCAAAAGGCATAAACCTACAGAATCAAAAACTGAATAAACCCCAAATAAGATAAACACAAAGAAATACATGTGAAGACACATAAAAATTTAATTCTGAAAAGTAAAGAGAAAGGGGGAAAAAAATCTTGAAATCAGCCAGAAAAAAAATGGCACGTTACCTGTAGGAAAACACTTATGAGTGACAGCACATTTCTCATCTGAAACAATGTAGACCAGAGGAAAGTGTCACACTTTTTTCAACTGCTAAAAGAAAAGAACTACCAACTGCCAGTTCCATAACCCACAAAACTATACGAATTAGAAATAAAGACATTCTCAGGTGCAAGAAAAGAATTTTTAATTAGCAGACCGACTCTTCTTAAAGGTTAAAAAATTCCTTCTTTAAAGAAAGTTCTTTAAAAAGAAAATGATAAAAGAGGGAATTTTGCCTCATCCTGAAGAAATACCAATAGACACAACAGAAATATAGGTTTATATAATGAATATCCTTCTCCTCATTAGTTTTATAAACTGTATTGATTGAGGGGCACGTGGGTGGCACAATCGGTTAAGCATCCAACTCTTGGTTTTGGCTCAGGTCCTAACCTCAAGGTCCTGAGATGGAGCCTCGCCTCTGGCTCCTCACTCAGCGAGGAGTCTGATTAAGACATCCTCTCCCTTTGCCCCTCCCCCCACTAGCGTGCTCACACACTTTGTCTCTAAAATAAATAAATGAATCTTTAAATAAATAAATAAATTACACTGATGATTGAAAAAAGTTATAACACGATCTGAAATTCAAAACAATGACATTTTAAAGTGTGGGGGAGACCAGTATCAATATCAGTAATAAAACAAAGGATATTTTACCAGATCCTGCAGCCATTAAGGAATAATAAGGGAAAACAACAAACAACTTTATACTGATAATTCTGACAATTTAGAAAAAATGACCCAATTCTATGATAACCATAAGCTAGTAAATTAAGAGAGATCATCTGAATCATTTTATAACCATTGACTCTCCAGATACAAATGGCTTCATGAAAAATATTTCAACCAACATCTAAAGAAAATTGACCACTTAATAGAAAATAGAAAGAAAATAGAAGAGAAAAAACACTTTCCAATTCATAGTATTAGGCCAACATTACCTTGATACCAAAGTCAAATGAAGACAGTATTAAAAAAAAAAAAAAACTAAAGAAAACTACAAACCAAGAACTCTCATGAACATAAATGGGAAAATCCTCAACAAAATATTAGCAACTCAAACCCAATGATATATAAAAAAATTACATAACTTTGCCAAGTGGAATTTATTCTAAGTATGAAAGATTGATCCATCATTCAAAAATCTCTACCATATCAACAGTCTAAAGATGAAAAATCATATGATCAGAGCAAATAATCCAGAAAACATTTAACTAAATCAAGCACTCACTCATGATAAAACCTCAGCAAAATAGGAATAGAGGCTAATTGCCTCAACTTGATAAAGAGCATCTACAAAAACACCTACAGCTAACATTAAACTTAATAGTGAAAGATTGAAATCTTTCCCGTTATATTAGGAACAAAACAACTCTTATTCAACATAGTCCTAGTAATTCTAGCCACTTTGATAAGGTAAGAAAAAAGAATGAAAGACATATTGGAAAGAAAGAAAACTCCCCCATTTTCAGATCATGTGACAGTCTATATAGAAAATCCCAAGGAATCTCCACAAAACTTCTATAATTAATAAGTGAGTTCAGCAAGGTTGCAGGATACAGTATAAACACATAAAAGTTAATAACATTTCTCTATACTAACAAAGAGCATGTGGAAACCAGAACACTTTCAATTTAAAACATACTTATGATCTCTCAAATAAATAAAATACTTAAAGATATTCACTTGTCTCTCATTCAAAATTTCTTAGCTCATCTCTTAGAAAGAGGATGTATTTGGTATCTCAGTATCTTTGTTTTTTTTTTTACTTATGCCTCACTTGGCATTTGTTTGCCACATTAATTTACTGCAGGATACTGGCAAATCTATGCAGATGATGACACATATTGATTCCTTTAATTCCACTTCACTGGAGGACATGCAGGCCAAGATCACAGAAAATATATGTGTTAGACAAGCTTGTACAGGCATTAGTTATAGTGCAGTTGGCCAGGAACAACATACATTAAATGAGAGTATCTATAAGCAGAAAAATACCTAAAATGAGGTGTACTGATTTGTTAACACAAATGTGACCAGGGGCTCACAGGAACCTAGCCCTATAATTCCCATAGGAGCAATGAGTGGTTCAGTATTCATTAAACCAGTGTTCCATGATGACTTTAAAGAACATAATTATCATGAATACCAAAATTGGATGGTATCTTGTTTCTTCTCTAAACACAGCCTAAAGAAGAATTTTTAAGAACCTGGCTACTTGGCAATGTTGCAAATCATCAATATTCTAAGTATCACGATCTGATGTGAAAGGAATTAAAATGTTAACATCGCTGACCTATTAATATCCTAATAAAAACTGTGAAAACTCACCTTAGAAAAAAATACCTGTGCACACATTCATATAATTTTGCAATCATAAGAACTTCTGATGTAGTTCAAGCTGCATTTTAAGGCAAAGAAACTCACAGACTTAGGAAGCAGATGAAAAACATAAGCAGTAAACAAAACCAAGAAAATTAGAAGAACAAAAGGGTATCATTTTACACATATTAGAAAAAGGTGGCTTAGTGAGCACTGGACAAATAGATTTATCTTGATGCCCACTATAGCATGCAGAAGTATTCTAACCTTAGGAGTACAAAAAACAATTAGAGCCTCATTCCTAGAAGTAAAAAAAAAAAAAAAAAAAAGAGTATTAATGTAATTTTCTTCTTAGCATGGTTATAATGATTAAAAATAATGTATAATAATACCAATAATGTATTAGGCCTATAAAAGACATTCAAAAAACAGCAGTTGCCATTATTATAACAGCCAGTGCTGCTGAAGACTGGTCAAACTATGTAGGGAGAGAATGTAGCGAAGATAGAACTCTCATACACTACCAGTGGGATACAAGAGGGTGCCACCACTTTGGAAAACAATTTGGTTGTTTTATTTTTTCCATCTTTATTAGGATATAATTGACCTATAACACTGAGTAAGTTTAAAGTGCACATAATGTTAATTTGGTGCACTTACATATTGCAAAATGACTCCCACCACAGCATTAGCTAACACCTCCATGACATCACACGATTATCATCTCTTTTTGTGAGTTGTTTTTGTTCAAGAAGAGCTGTCTAATTGTTAATCTCTGTGGGGAGGGTTAAAGGCTGGGGTCTCCAACACTGCCATTTTGGTGATATCACTCTAGAAAATTTCAAATTTCTCGGAGTTGAGCAATTTCACATCTAGAGAAAGTCTTCCTCACGTGTACAAAGAGACACGCATTGGTTAAACATATACTCACCATATGATCCAGTAATTGCACACTTTGGAATTTACCCAAGAGAACTGTATACATATGTCACAAAAGGGCTAGTATGCAGATGTTCATAGACACCTTATTCATAATATTCAAAAACTGGGAATACCTCAAATTTTTATCAGCTGGTGAATGGTAATATAAACCACAGGAGAGTACTCAGTGAAGAAAAGGAAGAAAGTACCGATACCTGCAGCAACATGGATGAACCTCCCCACATACTATGCTGGACAAAAGAAATGGGACAGAAAGAGTAGCTATTATATAATTCTACTTACACGATGTCCTAGAACAGGCAAAACTAACAGAAAACTGATTAGTGGTTTCCCAGGGCTGGAATTGGAGAAGAAATTGATGGTTAAATAGTCCTAGGAGAACTTCTGATTGAGAGGAATGCTCTACATCTTGAGTGGGTGTTGCTTACACAGGTGTTTACATTTGTCAAAAGTCACTGCACTACACTTTTATAAAGTGTGAATTTATTTTATGTAAATTATAGCTCAATGAAATTGATAAACAATGAGGAATAGGAAGAGATTTGTATAAAGCACACATAGTAACTATTGTCTCTGGAAGTATGGGGGGAGCAGAACACTTTTTAATTAAATGTTTTTAAGAATAACCCCATGTTTAAGAAAAAAATTAAAAGTTACATTATGCATACATCCCATGTGACCTCACCTAATTTTAAGTGATGTGTACTCATGGTAAATTCATAAAATCTTCAATTAAATATTTTAATGATTCAAAAAGACCATTAAGTTGAAAACAGCAGTGTGTGTGTGTGTGTGTGTGTGTGTGTGTGTGTGTGTGTGTGTGTGTGTGTGTGTGTAAGTGGAGAATCCATATGCGAGTATAGTTTGGGGATATAGCCTTGATTCACACTAAGGTGCTGGCAGTTTTAGAAATCATTGCTTTTGCACCATATGTGTGAATCTCAACACAGTGAAAAAGGCAAGTAATGTCTTAGTGTTTTTATGAAACTGGTTCTGATGTTGAGGTCTGGGGAACTTTCAGCGCCTGCAGATCACACAAGAAGAATCCTTTCTACAGATGTAAAAGTCTGGAAATATCGACTGGATTAGGAATTCAGAACGTCTATAACGAACTTAAGCAAAAATTATGCTGCTGAAATAGTGCAAAAGATGCTAGATTTGCAGTGGGTGAGGAAGGCCTTTGGAGTCTAGACTCCCAAAACTACGAATGACAAAAGAAGTTTACTGCAGGGAGTGGTTTGTTTGCTTAAGAATGAGAGAGTTTCAACACATTTACACCAGGAGAGGGCTCCACTAGAGATAGAGGTTCATTTAGAAAAGGTGTGTTACTAATGAAAGAAGTTCTTGAGAAAATGGAAGATGGGAATAACAGGAGAGAGGCAGGTAGGCCTGAAGTCTAGAGGGTGATGGGAAACTGAAGAAGTTCCAAAACGTATATCCTTTTCTTTTTTCTTTAATGAAAAGGAGGAAAAGACATCAACTGGAAGGGATAAAGCTATGGGGTGAGTAGAGAATTTAGAAAGGAGAGGAAGTTAATAGAACCTTTGAGGGAAATGTGAGAGGGAGGGGACCCAGGATGGTAAAAAGTTTGGGAAACACTGTTGGAAGAATAGCTTAAATCAGAAATCACGACTTGTGCGTGTGTGAGTGTGCTAAAATATACACAGAGTAAAATTTACTATTTTAATCATTTTTAATTCTACAATTCAGTGGCATCAAGTACATTCACATTGTTGTGCAGCCGTCACCAATATTGTGGCTCCTCAAACTGTTTTCCACAATAGTCACACCATTTTACACTCCCGCTGGCAATGCACAAGTGTTCTATTTTTCTCCACATTCTTGCCACATTTGTTATTTTCTGGGAGGGTATTTGTATATCTTCCTTGGAAAAATGTCTATTCGAGTCCTTTGCAATTTTTCTATTGGGTTTTGGTTTTTTGTTACTGAGTGGTAGTTCTTAATATATTGTGGACATTAATCCCTTATCAGATATATGATTTGCAAAGGTTTTTTTTCCCATTACGTGGATTGCTTTATACTCTCTAGATAGTGCCCTTTGATGCAAAAAAGTTTTCAATTTTGATCAAATCCAATTTATCAATTTCCTCTTTCGCTCCCTAGGTTTTGGGTAGCATATCAAAGAAATCATTGCTAAATTCAATGTCATGTTTTTCCACTATGTGTTCTTCTAAGAATTTTATAGTTTTAGCTCTTACATTTACTCCTTTGACCTTTTTGACTTAATGTTTACATATGGTGTAACGTAAGGGCCCAACTTGATTCTTTTCCATGCAGGTATCCAGTTTACCAGCACCATTTATTTAAAAAGACTGTCCTTTCCTCCATTAAATGGTCTTGACACCCTTGTCAAAAATCATTTGACCATATATTCAAAAGTTTATTTCCAGGTTTTCTATACTACTCCATAGGTATATAGTCTGTCTTTACACCGCACTGTTTGGATTACTATAAGTTTATAGCGTGTTTTGAAACCAGAAAATGTAAACTTCCAAATTTATTCTTCTTTTTCAAGATTGTTTTGGCTACTGGGTATGCCATGAGACTACATATGAATTTTAGGATGGGTTTTCCTGTTTCTGAAAAAAAAAAGTCATTGGAATTTTGATAGGGATTGCATTGAACCTGTAGATAGATTTGAATAGTATTGTTATTTTAGCAATGTTAACTTTCCTATCCATGAACACGGCATCATTCCATCTATCTATGTCTTCTTTAATTTCTTTCACCAGTGATTTGTAGTTTTCATTCTATAAATCTTTTGCCCACCTAGTTAGTTCCTGGTATTTAATTCTTTCTGACACTGTTGTAAATGGATATGTTCTCTTAATCTTCTTTTCAGATTTTTCTTGTTTAGAGTGTAAAAATACAATTTTTGTTTGTTGATTTCATATCTTAGAAACTTCCTCAATTATTTACTAGTTCTAACAGACTTTCTGTGGAATCTTTGGTGTTTTTTACATATAAGGTCATTTCATCTTAAAGAGGGAGATCATTTTACTTCTTCCTTTCCAATCTGAATGCCTTTCATTTCTTTTTCTTGCTTAACTGTTCTGGCTAGAACTTCCAAAGTTATGTTAAGTAAAAATGGAAAAAGGGTAACAGATTTCAGTTTTTCACTATGCAATATGATGTTAGTTGTGGGTATTTCATAAATATCCTTTATCATGTTGAGGAAATCTTCTATTGCCAATTTGACAAATATTTTTATCAAAAGGTGTTGATTTTGTCTAATGATCTTCTACATCATATGAGATGGTCACATGGTGTTTTTCCCCTTCATTCTGTTAATGTGGTGTAGTACATTGATTGATTTTCATATGTTGATCTATTCTTGCATTCCAGAAATAAATCCTACTTGGGTCATGATGCATAATCCTTTTAGTATGCTGCTGAATTCAGCTTGTTAGCACTTTATGAGGATTTCTGTATCAATATTTATAAGAGATATTGGTCTGTACTTTTCTTTCCTTCATGTCCCTCTTGCTTTGATATCAGGGTAATGCTGTCCTCATAGAATGAGTTAGGAAGTGATCTCTCCAGTTCAATTTTTGGAAAAGTTTGAAAACGACTGGTGTTAATTTTTTCAATAGCTCATAGAATTCACCTGTGAAGCCATTTAGCCCAGGGCTTTCCTTTGTTGGGAGAAACTATGACTTCAGTGAATACAAAATAAGACTACATTTCTCTTTATAATCAGATGAAATATAATCCATCCACCATCCTGTCCATTAAAGATGCCATTCTCTCTCCCTGGATCCTCCCTCTCTTAACAACTTTAGGAACCCCACAATTTAAGAACCCCACAATGTTTAACAAATTGAGATGTGGAGGGGGATTGCCAGTCTTATACTTGTTTTAAAGAAGAAACACCAGAAACCTATTTAGTCCCCAGGAAGTCTCGTACTATTGACTTGCTGTTGCAGCCACTGCCACACAGTGTCACTAGTGGTACTGCCTGAAATGGGCAGCACCTGGCAGCACACAGCAATCCGAGGGATCTGAATCCTGCAACAGTGATCTCCAAACCCTTTGCTCAAGAACAACTCATAACTTTTGTTTAAACCTTTGCCCCACATGTTTTAGTTGACAGCTAAAATTATGGCCAAAATACAGTTACAAAGGATATAATTTGTGTCATATTATGAGTGTTGCCATTTTTAAAATAAAACTATGTTACCCAGAGCAATCTATACCTTCATTGCCGTCCCAATCAAAATTCCAATAACATTTTTCAAAGTGCTGGAACAAACAATCCTAAAATTTGCATGGAATCAGAAAAGACCCCGAAATGCCAAGGAAATGTTGAAAAAGAAAAACAGAGCTGGTGGCATCATGTTGCCCTATTTCAAGCTGTATTACAAAGCAATGATCACCAAGACAGCATGGTATTGGCACAAAAACAGACATATAGACCAACAGAACAGAATAGAGAACTCAGATATGGACCCTCCGCTCGATGGTCAAATCATCTTCAACAAAGCAAGAAAAAATATGCAATGGAAAAAAGACAGTCTCTTCAATAAATGGTGCTGGGAAAATTGGACAGCTATATACAGAAGAATGAAACTCGACCATTCTCTAACACCATACACAAAGATAAACTCAACATGGATGAAAGACCTCAATGTGAGACAGGAATCCATCAAAACCCTAGAGGAGAACATAGGCAGTAACCTCTTTGACATCGGCCACAGCAACTTCTTTCAAGATACTTCTCCAAAGGTTGGTGAAACAAAAGCAAACATGAACTTGTGGGACTTATGAAGATAAAAAGCTTCTGCACAGCAAAGGAAACAGTCAACAAAACAAAGAGGCAACCCACAGAATGGGAGAAGATATTTGCAAATGACACTACAGACAAAGGGCTGATATCCAAGATCTATAAAGAACTTCTCAAACTCAACATCTAAAAAACAAATAATCGAGTCCAAAAAATGGACAGAAGACATGAACAGACACTTCTCCGAAGAAGACATACAAATGGCTTACAGACACATGGAAAAATGTTCATCATCATTAGCCATCAGGGAAATTCAAATCAAAACCACACTGAGATACCACCTTACACCAGTTAGAATGGCAAAAATGGACAGGGCAAGAAACAACAAATGTTGGAGAGGTTGTGGAGAAAGGGGAACCCTCTTACACTGTTGGTGGGAATGCAAGGCGGTACAGCCGCTTTGGAAAACAGTGTGGAGGTGCCTCAAAAAATTAAAAATAGAGCTACCCTATGACCCAGCAATTGCACTCCCGGGTATTTACCCCAGAGACACAGATGTAGTGAAAAGAAGGGCCATATGCACCCCAATGTTCATAGCAGCAATGTCCGCCATAGCCAAACTGTGGAAAGAGCCGAGATGCCCTTCAACAGATGAATGGATAAAGAAGATGTGGTCCATATATACAACGGAATATTACTCAGCCATCAGAAAGGATGAATACCCAACTTTTACATCAACATGGATGGGACTGGAGGAGATTATGCTAAGTGAGATAAGTCAAGCAGAGAAAGTCAATTATCATATGGTTTCACTTATTTGTGGAACAGAAGGAAGAGCATGGAGGACATTAGGAGAAGGAAGGGGAAAATGAAGGGGGGAGATCAGAGGGAGAGATGAACCATGAGAGACTATGGACTTTAGAAACAAACTGAGGGTTTTAGAGGGGAGGGGTGTGGGGGGATGGGTTAGCTGGGTGATGGGTATTAAGGGGGTCACGTACTGCATGGAGCACTGGGTGTTATACGAAGACAATGAATCGCGGATCACTACATCAAAAACTAATGATGTATTGTATGGTGACTAACATAATAAAATAAAATTTAAAAATAAATGAATAAATAAAAAATAAAACTATTTCATCACTTTTAAATCGATCCAGTGCCATAATACCTACTATTTACCCATTTTTAAAACACATGAACAAGCCTTTTAACTTTTGAAGATTTTAAATCATTCTTCTTCACATGGAAATTATATTTCCATTCCACTTTCTTCAAAGAATTTTATCCTGGGGCGCCTGGGTGGCTCAGTCGGTTAAGCGTCTGCCTTTGGCTCAGGTCATGGTCCCAGGGTCCTGGGATCGAGCCCCACATCGGGCTCCCTGCTCGGCGGGAAGCCTGCTTCTCCCTCTCACACTCCTTCTGCTTGTGTTCCCTCTCACTGTGTCTCTCTCTGTCAAATAAATAAAATCTTAAAAAAAAAAAAAAAGAATTTTATCCTAATTTAACGTTTTTATATTTTAAAGTCTTCTATTGATAACTTTGTCATCCTTCTCTCCAATGACAATGTTTATAAATTAAAATATAAATTGTTCGTATGATCATATTACTTTAAATGTTTAAAACATCTTTTTTTAGATTGAGTTATCTATCACTACATTTACTATTGGTATAAAATTAAAAATTTGTAACATAATTATTAAATACAGTAGCTACCTACTATTGGTATAAAATTAAAAATTAATACAGAAGCTATTTTTTAATTGGAGAAGCATCTCTTAATGAGATGAATCATAAGAAAATTTCCCTGTGCTTTTTCACTTAAGATAAAAACATATATTGCTAAAAATTCATTAGTTCTGCATCTAAAACAAAATTTTGGACTTTGTTAGTAGCAAGTTGAACCACTAACCATTTTTAGAAATGAAATAAAATGAGAACTCACGTTCACAAGAGGAAATATTCATGATGAGATCTGATGAAATAGATTTTATATATTAATTGAATAATGCACACCATATCTGAAATAAATTTCATAGGTTTTCTCTAATGTATCTTAAAAATACATAACCCAGTAAAACATTCCAGTTAGTTTGGTATTTTCTTGTGCCTGAGATAATATCTGGAATATGAGAAAAGAATTTGTCACAATAAGTAGAAAAATCATATTTAATGTTCAGTAGCTTTTGAGGTGCTCTTCTGCTTTGTTCTCCTGAGGAACACAATCTTGACAATAGTCAAAGCTTTGAAGGAGCTGTGTTATTGAAAAATTGCCATTACTCCCACCGTCATCCTGACTTCTTTTATAAATATTCCTAATCCAGAATAACTCAATCTGAGCTAAAATACTTCCCTTCTGACATTGCATTCTTCACAGTTTAAAGGAGTCTGTATAAAACCGGGGAAGGCAGAAGCCCTCTGGGTGGGCCTGTAGCATCTTGATTAATCATTAAAAGAGTTTTGTCTTTGTTGCTCCTGGGCATCTCACTGTAGTAAGATTTGCAGTAGGTGACGTTTGCTTTCTTGGGAAACCTGCCACTTGTGAACACAGGACATTCTCGGGCATATAAATTTTGCAGAACACATGCATTTGAGATTTAGAAAATCTCATATAAAAGTTTCTGGGGACACCTTTAGGTTTATTCTCATTTAAAGACTGCTGTTTTGGAAGATGTTTGGGTTAGGGGAGGCCTCCCTTCCCTAGAACAGTCAGCTGTAAAGATTCCATGACCCCCTGTCCACTTTCACGGCATTCATTCTCTCCTTCCTTCTCTGCCCTTCCTCCTGCCCCACCTCCCTACTCACACCCTCCCCATGCATAGTCTTCCTCCTCCACCTCGCTCTCCCTGGCCCCCTCCCTCTCAGCCTCTAACGACACCACACGGGCCATCTGACCAAGGGGGCTAGGTCAGAAGTGGTCCATCATTAGACACATCTTGCTTTTGGAACTAGAGCTCCTATAAAGCCTTGGGAAGGGCTACTCACGTGGCATGCTACTTTCCTTTACTATTCTCTCAATGTTTACCCTTGAAACTAGGGCCTCCATGGTCCCTCGACAGCTGCCACTGAAAAGGGTCCAAAAGACAATGCAGAAGCCAGAGTGCAGCTCCTCCTAAGCTTGTTCCATGAGGCCTAGGGTGGATAAGCACCACAGGAGCCATGACCTCAGTTGCCTGATACCGTTCCAGCTGGTCCATCAAGGCGCTGAAAGTCCTCCCGACGGCCAATGCCAGGCCGGCCCACGTGTCGTGTCAGTCCTCACACCTACACTCTCGGCCGCAGCACCCTCAGTAGATCATCATGAAGAAGTAGTCTGGTGTCCATGGATTACCCAGTGTCTAGGCTATTCAGGCTTATTTATGATCACATGGATAGAAGCATGTGTTTTATATTTATGTAAAAATAGCTAGATGGTTTCTACTCAGCTGTTAAAAGTTTTTAGTTCAGCTAGTGGGAGTGTTAACTGTAGTGGACTAAGTACCCCCTCAAGACTTCATGTCTACCAAGTATCTCAGAGTGTGACCTAATTTAGTTATAGAAACACTGCAGATACAATTAGTTAGGAGGAGGTAACACTGGCTTAGGATGAGTTCTAATCCAATGGCCAGTGCCCTTATAAGAGAAGAGACACACAGAGAAAAAGGTCCTATAAAGACAGAGGCAGAGACTGAATGTACAAGCCAAGGAACAGTAGGAGCCACCAGAAGCTGGAAGAGGCAAGGATTTGCCCCTAGAGCCTTCAGGGGGAGCGTGGTCCTGGTAACATACTGATTTTAGAATTTTAGGTTCCAGAAGTGTGAGAGAATAAATTTTGGTCATTTTAATCTACACAGTGTGGGGTATTTCATGATAGTAGTCCTAGGAATCTACTACCCTGCTTGAGAGTGGAGGAATTCCCTCTTGTATTTTCCCGACTATATTTCTGAATTATCTTAATTTAACAGAGAAAGCATCAAGTATTTCAACAATTTTTTAAAGATTTTATTTATTTATTTGACAGAGAGAGACACAGCGAGAGAGGGAACACAAGCAGAGGGAGTGGGAGAGGGAGACGCAGGTTTGCCTGCGGAGCAGGGAGCCCGATAAGGGGCTCGATCCCGGGACTCTGGGATCATGACCTGAGCCGAAGGCAGACGCTTAACGACTGAGCCACCCAGGCGCCCCTCAACAATTTTTTAAAAAAATACTTTCAAAGAAGTACAGATACTTCCGAACATCATTGGAATAATATTGTAAACCAAATTAATACTGACCAAAATTCAATTTAATGCCCTGAATTTCAGGAACAGTTCTTTTACATAAAGTACAATTAATTAGCAGTTTTGTCAAGTGATCCTCTTAGTGTAGGGAGGACATCACTGTAATGATTTAAGTTCAGGAGTTTCTTGCGCAGTAGCATAATAATTACTAGAAGTAGACTGTATCCTGCTTGGGTAACTGGGAAATTGAAGGAGGTGATAACTGTTCCTGGCAGTCCTGGAGAGACAGATGCTAAAAGGCAGGGTCATTCCAGGAATGCAGAGGCTTGTTCCACAGGTAATGAGATGGGAAGTATATGGCGATAGGATGGCCTTGGACCTTGGAATTTTGGCTCAAGGTAGGAGGCTTACCAAGTCACCTGTCACCCATATGTAAAGGAACCTTGGCAAACCTCCCTTGTCAGTAAGCCCCTGCTTCTGGCACTGTACTGAGGATCACTCAGTTAGCCTACCCCACTAGGTCATAGAAAATAACTAAGAACCATTGCATGGAGAATGGGTCACTATAGAAGCCTTAAAAATGTGATGGTCAAACATATTATGTAACCATCCCTAAATTCAAAACCAAGGTGCATTCAAGAAGCATTCATCCAAATGTAAGCACACAACAATCAGTTATTCCTGGTTACTGCTAGACTTGATGCACAGAAAAAATGATCTCTCCTTGTGTTCCAAAGACATGCTTACTCTACTGAAACATCAACAGAGCCCCATAATAGAAGACGTGGAAAGCAGTGTAATTTTTCTTAAAAGATTAAAAGGTATAGAATGAAATTTTAAAATAGGGCTGATTAAAATGATGTAAAATATAAATCAGTCAAAATGATAAATATCAACCCAAAACTAATGAAAAGGAAGGGCTGTATGAATGGCACTAGAGATGGGAAGGAAGGAGGGGAAAACCCTAAACTGAGAGAAACGGACCAGGGAACTCGTGGACTGAAGTTAAGAGTGTCGAGATGGCCCAGGTAGGCTGGAGAAGGAACGCCTGCAAAAGACCCCCAGGGGAAGGACCTGCATCTGAGTGGTGGCAGTGGGAAGGGAGTCCGAGATGTGGAGAACTAAAGGCAGAATCCCAAGGAAGATGAGTCAACGGTGACAAGTAATTCAGAAAATTCACTGTCAAGGACTGGATAAGGGGCCATCAGAAGGTTATCAGGAAACCACCAACGGACGTCAGCAGGAATGTTTATGGGGCATAATGGGGTTAGGGTACAACAGATTCAGAAACAGAATTACATTTCAATGATCAATCTCCCTACTTTCCCCACCCACACTGCAAAAAAAAAAAAAAAATGATAGCTACACAACCTTTTCAACATGATTTTTTCTCCACTGAACATTATCCTTGAAGACTGATTTACATTCGCTGCTGTAGGATATTCCGTTGTATGAACCTAGCATAATTTATTTTCCTTATTCTTCTATTAATATACATCTAAGTTGTTTCTACTTCTTGTCAGTGCCAACTGTATGGCCATTAACCCCCTTATACATGTCTTCTTGAGCAGAGCATGTGAGTACCTCTGAGGTATATATTTAAACACAGAACTGCTGAATCTGAAGCACATACCGCCAGATATTCCTGAAGTAGTTGTACTAACATTTTCACCAACACTTCATCAGTAATGCCCTTCTTCCACATCACACCAATCTGAAGTATTTAAAATTGTTACTGGTGTTAATCTCATTGTTTTAATTGTAATTTTCCTAGAAAGATGAAGCATCTTATCCCTGTAAATGTATTCTAGCTTTCAGTATTTACTTGTCAAGATCCATGGAAAAGGTTTTTCAGATTTCAGTTGGAATTGAATTTGCCAGGCCCATCATAAGTAAGCAGCTGATCCCACAGTCTTTATAACCATTGCTGTCGCCACAGCAACTTAGCACCACAGCCACTTGACGTCCCAACACCTGCTTTCCACCTGCACTTCCTGTGTTACCTCCATCAGTGATAACTTGATGCTACTATATGCAATATGCCGGTGCCCCATTTCCTCTCAACATGCGCTTCTCAACATGCGAGCAACCTGATTCCAGAATTCCATTTGAAGATATTTTTCCTAAAGCAATTTACTTACTGTATTAGTCAAGGGCCTAGCAGAAAACAAATGACACAAAGTTGATAATTCAGGAGTGTTTGATAAAAAAACTATACAAAGTACGGTCAGGGCTAAGAGAAACAGACAAAGGATGGTGACTGGCACGAGGCGAACAACAGTGGGGAGACACCGCCACCCCTAGACCTAAATAGTAAGGGGAGGAGTAGTTACCAAAATCCAGGAAACTGCTGGAGCTACAGAAAAGGCTGCCCAATAGCATCTGTGGCTTTTGTCAAAGAAATGCAACCATCCCTTGGCAACCTAGCTGAGAGGAAGCCGGGTGACTCGTTGCCTCTCAATGGCCAAATGCAAGTGTTTGTCAGAGGACAAGACACTGATTATGTTGCCCTACAACTCAGCTTCCTGGAGCCCAGAGGAGGTTGAAAGAGTGAAGAGTAGAACTAGAGAAGCAAAATAAAATCCCCAGCAAACCCACATCCCATGTACTCAAGTTTCTTCATGCTCTAGAATTTTTCCTCTCCATCAGTACTCCAGAGACAGTATCAACAACAATCTATATCACTTTATATAAAGAGCATATTCAAATAGGTAAGAAACATCATGAATCCAATGATGAAAAGGGCAAAAGACATGAGAAGATTTTCACAAAGAAGGAGATTCAACTAAAACAGCTAGAAAATAAAATAGGAATATATTCCATTTGTTGACTATGAAATGAAAATTTTGAAGTCACCTGAAATACTGGGAGCATTTAGAATGAAAAGTTAAAACCATAAAAGGGTGAAGAGGTAACAGATGACTTAATGAATAGTAAGGAGTAACACACAAGATGGGTAGGTGTCATGCAGTGACATACATGCACAGCTGGAAACTGAAAATAGGGCACTGAAGACAAGAAAAAACAATGGCTAGAAAAGGCAGTGGAAATAAAAGAAAGAGAAGACCATGTTTTCTGGCTTCATAGTATGAAGATGGGGAATTGAGAAACTGCCCCTGAGAAAAGATCCAGAGACATGCAGTCCCAGGGAACACCCATTATTTTACATAAAACAAAGAGGAAGAGGAAAGGGGAGAGCCTACACTGGTGTTTCTTGGCAAAAGAACAGGAATGCCCACATGAATCAGGGCGGGAGTTATAAGAAGACAACAAGGAACAGTGATGGATTCAGTTGAAAGTAGGATGACTGTCCTGGGTGGTGCTGGAGATGTGGGAATGGGAGATTCATATGAATCTGTCTTCCATGATATACTTACACAGGAGACCAATTCCCTAACTAATGTCTGTATAAATCTTACTGGAATGAGTTCTCTTCTGTGAAATTCTTTCACAAAGCTAATTAACCCCATTCTGATGTTATTCAATGCATACACAGCTGTATCTGTATCTGCAGGGGATAGAGTAATTGGCAGGTAGTCTATCACTGGATGCTCATTGTTCTCACTAACCAGTTCCCCTGTAAAGAGACATACCATATACTTCGTAAGAAGGAAGAAGAAATAAAATTCCCCTAGGACTTGCAATTTAACAAATCACACCCTTCACAAGGAAGTAAGGTTCAGGAAAACCAAGGAGATATTTCTTAACCAACCTATAAAGCATTAGAAATAGCAGGATGGTTCCCAAAAGTGTATGTTCTGCCTAAGTTTTATTGGGTTTCTGAATTCCTGGAACCCATGATGTTGGTGTATTATTTAGAAAATACCCGAAGACACAAGTTGGCATGGAATCACATGCAAAAACTTCTGAGAATGGCTGAGTGATCTGTGACACCATGTGACATCAGGATGTCATAATCCTATTACATGACTGGAACACTTTTTAGGAACAGAAGAAAAGTATGAAATTATTTCTCAGTTGAGCCCAAGCTCTCTCTAAACATAAGCAAACTCCTGGTCCTTATAATTAGTCCCTTATCCTCAGACTCTACTTCTGCATGACAAATCTTAGCAGCTTAGCCTCAGGGGATTTCAGCCTTAGTCAGAAGTTCCCTTAAAGGCCAATTTATACCAATTCATCACCAAATTTCTTCCTTCCACGCCCAACCTGAGCTTCTTGCTTCTGTCCTATGGGGTCAGGTCCCTCTCTCTTGGAGCCCAAAGAAACCACTCCTGTTCCTGCTCCAGGAACCCGTACTTCTATCTGGTGACAATGGCCAGTGACGTAACCTTCACTGAGAAGCTCCTATTCCCATGTTTGTAATTTTTCATCGTGGGTCTTTTTCTCGTCATTTTCTTCTAACTTTGGACCTATTCCTTCATCAAAACCCCAAATTCGGCTTCCTCCCTTACCCCACCCAGTCTCAGCTCAGGGATCTGTTACATAACAATCCCACTCAGGGATTCACTATACACAGAGGGACAGATGAGACCAGCATGGCCTGGAGGGTAGGGAGATCTGCCAGAAAAAAACTTTCAGTTTTAGAAACAAAACTCCCGTTCACCCTCTACCTCCAATCTCCACTACCCCTGGGGCAGGCCAGGTGTGGGGCTAGATGCCCCACAACCACCACCCTCACCCCTGCCATAGCCATACCTCAGGGTACAGTGTACTCTGGGGAAAAACACTTCTTTTTGTCTGCCTCTTTTCCCTCCCTCCCTCCCTCTTCATTTCTACTAAATCCTACCTTGATAGAGCTGTCTGGGGGAAGGGACGGTTGGGCATGATTTGATTCTCTCTCTGAGCCTCATGCCCAGAGGAAATCACCTGGATATCATTCCCCACTCACTGTTCTTGGCTGTCCCAGGATGGAGCCCTAAAAGGACATCTGAAAACCAGCCTTCTCTCCTGGTGACAGTGGGGCTTAGTGTTTGATTGTATCTCACCCCTTCTGATTTTGTAGGAGGACATTACCTCTTTCAAGAGTGCAGAAGAAAAAGGTTCCTTTCATTTAAACACAAGGAGGTATGTCGTTTCAAGCCCAGAGTCTGTCTAACATACTACAGGTAGTGGATACACATACAGGTTCCTGAGCCAGCTTATCTGCCTGATATCTCACCTGTGCAATTCACTACCCATAGACACCTGAGCTTTTACTCAATTGCTCTGTGCTTCATTTCTGTCATCTGTGCAATGGGGATAACAAAGGGACCTGCCTTAATAAGTTGTAAAAGGTGTAAATGGGTGAATATCTATCACCACTGGGTAAAAGTCAAGTTTTTAATATGATTCTACCTGTGGAACATCATGTACATGAAGGGAATAAAGTTCCTGTGACAGCAGAATTAACCATGGCATTCAAAGAACACTTTGTCTCATTTTTTCTTACAAGCAGTTGACTATGATGTCCACTCCATGAATAAGAAGCTGGTATGCTAAAGGGCAAGCGACAGAGAAATGTCATGATTCTGGAGCTCAGATAACTTATTTTTGATTCATATTTATATAAAAAACTAGAATGCTGCCACAAAAGATGTTCCATGTTTTGATCCATCGTTCTTCCCCTTGTGAGCATGTTAACACTGCAAGGTAAATGAACTTCCCACCGGCCTTAAAAAACGGAAAATCTGGGACCAGCTGCAAGGGGGCATGGGTGGTAACAAGGAGGGCAGCTATCAAGGTACAGCCTTTAAGGAAAGGCAATAGATTCTTGTTCTCCACGTATTGTTGAGACACTGTATCTGTAGTGCTTTAGACAGAACTCGAGCTATTTTCCTGGTTATACAGAATAATTACTAATGAAATTGACAGGTTGAACTAGCCCTTTCAGAACTTAAGATAGAAAATATAAGCTTGTTCATTGTTGATGTTTGAAGTGGGCCTTAAAGACATCCACATCCAAGAGAAGATTTTTTCAAGGGTTATTTCCAGGTGGATGTGGCAGGGGCATGTGAGGAAGTTGTAATTCTATCCTCATTGGTATTAGAAAGACACTTACCTGCATTTCATAGGAGCCAATGACTACAGGTCTGCAGTTTTTTGCTGCAGGTAAGAAGGAAGTACAGTAATAGAACGCTCATGCTTTAATCTCATAAATATGTTGAGTTGATTCACATGATGGATAGCCTGATTAAGAAATCAAAAGCTGACTTGCTTGAAATACTGACCACAACGAGGGATAAAAACTGGCAGGAGAGAGCTATATATTCCGGAGCTCACTGTTCACCACACACAGGCTGACAGGCTCCCTGCCCACCTCTGCTTCCTCCAGGAACACAGGTATGTGCCCCCGGCTGCTCCAGCTCAGTAACAGGAATCACTTCTGAAAATGGTAATGGTGTGTTTTCTACCGTGCATCTATCTCAATTTGTGTGACTGTATTTTACTTATTCTGCCAGGGTAAAACTGAAACACCTCCATCTGATTTATCCTTTATCTAATTTATTTCTGATTAAACAGATGCTCCCATAGGTACACATGTGGTGAGGGGGAGAGTCTGTGGCACCCATAGAAGCCTAAAGGAAAAGGCAGAGAGGTGCCTCATGGGAGCTGGCTGAATCTTTGTGTTGGTGTCTGTAATAAAGCATTTTCTACCCAGGCCTAGTACTGCCAGTGACGGAAGAAAGATAAAGATGTTCTATTACTTTTTCACAGAAGTTTTTTTGTTTTTTTACATAGTAATTTCGATAGTCGTTTAATTATGAAATTAATACAGCTACATTGAAAGAGGCTTGAAAAGTAGAAGAAAGAAAAACTTCAGTTGCCAGAATCCCACAATCCAAATATAAGTCATTTCTTTTAAGAAAATTTCATTATGGACTAACCTTCCCTTCATTAAACTCATAAAATGAATCTGATGCTTTTCTAGGAGTTCCAGATCTCACCAAGGTCGCCATGAATTCACTCAGTGCAGCAAACACCCACTTCGCATTTGATCTGTTCCAACAGCTGAAAGGATCAAAAAAGGATGACATCTTCTACTCCCCTCTCTCCATCTCAACAGCTTTAGCCATGACCTACTTAGGAGCCAAAGAAAACACTGCATTCGAAATTGGGGAGGTAGGTTAGGTCTCGGCTTCCTACACGCTGACCAGCTTGGACAGATTTCTCTGCCGGCTTGCGTGCGGTTTGCCACAGATCTGCCTGTGTAGCACAGCAGGCTGAGCATGCGCTTCCGTGACTGGGTGAGCACAGAGGTGTAAGGGGCACATGCCCTCCCCAGGGCTCTGCGCCATTCGCTTCCTTATGCCTAGATTTCCCGATTGCTGGGATGAACTCCCACAATTGTACAACAAACAGAGGCAAGGCTTACAGGGAAGAGTAATGGGAGAAATGATGCACTGATTTAAATTCATGCAAAACATTTCATGCTTTCTCAGCAACGAATAATGACACAGGATTCTGTGAAGTGGCTGGTGATCAACCAGCTTTGCTGTGGTTTTTCAAGGAGCAAATGCTTACACTGAAGTTTTCTTTTTTTTCTTTGTTTAGTGTTTTGGTTTGGTTTTGGTTTTGGTTTGGGGGTTTTGTTTTGTTTGGATTTGGGTTCTTTCTTTTTTTCTTTTTTATTTATTTCCAGATCTTTTGAGCAGTTTTCTTATCCCACTTCCTGTCTCTTCCAGGTCCTTCACTTTAACGAAGCCACAGAGAACACAAAAGAAAGAACTACAACAGATCATGTGAGTCACAGAGACTTGGGTCTAGAAGGAAAATTGCATATCCAGGAGGGTCATACTCGAAACTGGGAATTTCAGATAAACTGTGAAAAGTTCATTTTTAGGGAAAATCTTAGGTAAAATAGATTGGACAGAGATGTATCTCATTTCATATTACACACTTATTTATTTCATACTTTTGTCTCCTGGGGGGAGATCAGCACTGTGCCTAAAGAGCTTCAAATTCCTGCTTTGCTGTTCACCAACGGGTAACATGAACAAGACACAACTGCTCTGAGGCACAGTGACCTCATCCCAGTAAACTGGGAGTAATAAAAGAATCTTCCTCAATGCATACAAACAAATACAAAACATTACAACAGTGCCTAGATTACTGGAAACCCTGATAAAGTTTATGTATTATTATTATAGAATAACAATAATTACAGTAATCACAACACTGTTGCTAAAATAATATAATTTTAATTAATACATAAATGGGATTAACACATCCGAGCACATTTTGGAAGATGATTAGATGAGATATATAGTTTATAGCCTTAAGGTCCAAAACTCTTAGCTAGCAAGTAGAAGGTTCTGGATTCACACAGGCCTAGGTTCAAAACTTGGCTCTGCATCTCTTTGGAAAGTTTATTTAATTCTGAGTTTCTTGTTTTCATCTCAATAGGATAAAGACTTAGAGATACCAATGTAAAGCCCTTACCAGGCACATGCTATTCCTACACTTAGAGTATGACCATCATTAGTGAAGAGCCATAGATCATGGTCAACAGGTCTTAGAAGAAATACAGTCTAAGAGTGTAAAGGGCGTCATGTCATAATGTAACTGAAATATACAAATTCAACATTATCATACTATTAATGGCTGTTAAAATGAAATGTGCCTCTAGCCCTTAAGGAGCGTAAGTTTAGCTGGGAAGCTTAACCTAACTATTTGTACTAATTAAAAGACAATCCAATGGCATAATGGTGCTGCATCTGTGTTAAAAAGTGAAAAGATTGGATTGTTTAGAGCAGGAAGAAAGAATTTCCTGGAGGAGACCAAACATAAGGACTCTGAAGAACATTTAAGTAAATCCACCAAAAATCAGGGAATAACAATGAACATCATCTATGGGACTACTGAATTTTAGCTTTGGATCTAACAGTTTACATGGGGTTAGTATTTATATTTACATTGACAGAGAATGCAATTAGCTTACTTTTTGATATTTGAAGGTTCAGAAGTTGGGAAATGTGCATCACCAATTTCAAAAGCTTCTGACCGAATTAAAGAAACCCACTGATGCATATGAACTGAACATCGCCAACAAGCTCTACGGAGAAAAAAATTATCAATTTCTTCAAGTAAGTTTCGTCTGGCCTGCCACATCTTTAATCTGAATCCTGGGTCCTATGTCCTCCAATGACCAAATGGGAGAGACTGAGGCAGATGAACCTGGCTGACCCGCAGGCAGAGCATTCACACAGGGTACAAGACTCCCTTGCCTCAATTAGACCAAATGAAGTGTCCTAGAACCTGACAATCTACCAAGATAAAGTGTGGGTTTAGGGATTACTTCGTAACCCAAGAGGAGGTTCCCATAGCAAAGGAAGTCATGAGATGCCCCCAATGATCTGACACCATTCAGTCACACAGTATAAATTTTGGTGGGCAATGACCCAGGAAATGTATGGCTAATGGGATACTGATTAGAGGGCAGGCTTGGAGAGTCTCTAAGGGAAGTTGGGAAAGTGCCAGGAAATACTGAATGCCCAGAATGGAAGATATAAGCAAAAGTGAGAACCCTGTGGATTGATAGTACTGCTGAGGAATCCCAGAAGCACACCATCTCCTTTGGAGCATCATGCTTTGCAACTTGCAAACCACAGCCTCTTCTGCCCCAGTCTATGTCAGAAGGTATTGCCTTTCAAAGACCTCAATCTTGTGCCAGCCTATACTTCCTTTTCACATTACCCACATACTAACTGTATAAAATATGCGTGGGCAAGAAAAAGTAAATTTCTTCAGGGTCTAGATTCCTGTACTATATTTTGTCAAGATTGAAGATAACTAACTTGGGAATACATAATTACAGATAAACTACTCTTAATTCCTCCTTTCTTCCTTCCCACATCAAAGGAATACATGGATAATGTTAAGAAATTTTACCTAACCAGTGTGGAATCTGTTGATTTTAACAATGCTGCAGAAGAAAGTCGTAAGAAGATTAATTCCTGGGTGGAAAGCCAAACTCATGGTAGGGTATGAGAGATGACCCATAAAAAGCACTTTGAGTTCCTGCTGTGTGTAAAACCTGTTCTTGACACCATACGGGGTACCAGTGGGGTGGGGGAGGAGGCTTTGCACACAGGCTGGAGGAGGGCACTGCAGATGATTGAATGGTCCGGGTAAATGTGGAGAGCAACAACGAGAACCCAGGAGGTATAAAAGAAAGACAACTCCAAAGAAACACAGCTGGCAATCTGTGTTTGCTCATAGCCATAGATGGCAATACCCCTGTGGCTCCCAAGACTCTGCTCAGACCCCATCTTGGGTTCACATCCTTTAAATTCTCAAAGCAGAGAATAAAGAGAAAGATATCCCAAGGAGTGTTGTCTGACAGCACAGGGCATGTATTTCAGGTGATAGAGTTCATGCCATTTGTCCTAAAGAACAATCAAGCCCTATTTCCTCAGAGTGGTAAGCCCAAAGCTGAAAAAACAGAAAGGAAGGGAGGAAGGGAGGAGTGAAGAATGGAAGTGTAGAAGAACTCCAGGAGGGAGGGAGAGTAGGAATGGATTTGCTACAAGAGTAGCTGAAATCACTGTATCCATGTTTTGTGTGAGATGACTGAAGTCACCCAAAGACAGAGAATCTGAACACCTTTCCCACGACAAGAAGGGGTGTCTCCAGCAAGGATAACTCCATCAAGCTGGTGCCCCAAGGAAAGCTGCACCTGGAGAATTATTGCTCACAGTCCCTAAAGTGGTGACTTGTGTGAAAAATTAATGATCCATTGTAACTTTCAAAGCATCTTCCAGACAAACCACTTGTACTTTCACAGCAGACCTTTGATTTTCTTTTGCAGAAAAAATCAAAGATCTGTTTCCCAAAGACTCTCTTAAGTCTGCCATTCTGGTTCTGGTGAACGCCGTCTATTTCAAAGGACAGTGGGACAATAAATTTGATAAAAAGAACACTGTGGACAAAGAATTTTGGCTGAACAAGGTATTGTAATTTACTTATAATAATGTAACACACTCATAAATGGAATGTTAAATTTATATGTTTAATTAAACATAAATTTAATTAATTAAATGTTAAACTCATCTGATAGCATATACAACAGCAGGTAGAAAATAAAATTTGTCATGGTTGTATTTTCTTCTTGTTTTATATTTTTACTTTATTTAGATAGGAATACTCAAAGAAACTCTTGCTTCTAATTCATAAATTTCCCACATCATCTCTTAGAAGGAGGATTTGTTTGGCATCTCAATAGTATTATCTTCTTTTGACTAATGCCTCACTCGGCATTTGTCACATTAATTACTGCAGGATACAAGCAAACCTGTGCAAATGATGAAACAATCCAACGTTTTTAAATTCACCTCACTGGAGGACATGCAAGCCAAGATCCTGGAAATACCATACAAAGGCAAAGATCTAAGCATGATATTGCTGCTGCCAGATGAAGTAGATGGTCTGCAGAAGGTAAAATCTTGTACCTCCAATTCTTCCTATTTGCCTGATCTCCTAGTAGTACAATGTTTGTGTGGGCTTTCACTAAAGCAAGGTTCACAGATTGGTGGTGGTGGCTGACAGAGTTCAAGTACAGTTTCTTCTCTGCATAGTTTCTTCTCTGCATACAGCCTAAAAAAGAACTGTTAAGGAGAATCTGGTATCCTGCATGTTCCAAAAAGTAAATATCTTAAATATCACAGTGTCATATGGAAGAATATACAGAAAATCTCAACATCACAGGTCCCATTAATATTCTGATGAAACTATGGAATGTCAGTTCAGAAGAAACATACCTAGGCACACACATTAATATTTTGCAACCATAAGAACTTCTAATATATTCCAATCTATTCATTTGAAGATGAGGAAATGAACATTCATATGTAGGTGACACATGGAAATATTTGCAAGCTCACTCATAAACAAAACAGGCAAATTAAAATAACAAAAGGTACATTTTAAATATCAAATCACAGTGGTTTTGTAGACAATAGACAAACAGATTTATCTTGATGCCTAATTTTCAATTTGGAAGTATTCTGTCCCTAAGAGCTCAAAAGTCATTTGGAGCCTCATTGCTCAGAGTGGGGGGAAAAAAAGTATGTGAAGGGATTATAATTTTCCTCTTAAAACTGTTATAATAAAGTTAATATATAAATATACCAACAACAGTATCGGGCGCATTAAGGACATTACGAACACTGCAGCTTCCAAAGACTTCAAAAGCCTGATCATGCTGCTAAAGTCACAGTGAACTTGCCTCACCCAAAATAGATATTGTAATAACAGTGAGATTTGGAGATCCTCAGGGAAAGTAATACAGCAATACATGTGAAGGTCATGACAGTGTTCATACTTCAGCTCAGCAATCCTCATTATCAATGACATCCTGGGATTTTAACCTAAAGTAACTAATCCAAAAAAGGCAAAAGCTTTTGGACAGAAGTGGCTCAAAATATTGAAAAATTCAAAATTTTGGTGCATCTTTGTATTACTAATAGTTTAACTTAGGGACTGACACATAGTGAACGCTTAAAAATATTAAGTAAAAATATATACATTGAATATCAATTTAGTAGTAGTATCGTGTAACAATTTAAACTTGATTAGAAAAATATATATCTGTATAAGAAATGTTTACAAGTGGGTCAAGCAAGAAAAAGGAATAAAAGTAGTGCCTACACTATAAAAATTATTTAAATTAGGGTGTACAAAATTATGTACACAAGGATAGTAACAAGAGAAATCCATTTGAAAAAGAAGCATGTCATATATGGGGATTGTAAAAAATAGAGATACATAGTTCATCTCTTACAAAATAACTTTATTTAATAATTCTGTTGTATATACATATATGTGCATATATACCCATATAAACACATATATAGATATTTGTGCATATTTATGCACATATATAAATATAACACAGACATGAATATATAATACATTTTTCAATTGTATAATATCTATTTATGACTGTGTTATTTTTGCCTGCTCGGATAAGATGTGACAAACTGAATCTTCTGCATTTGCATTTACTGTTTAAGTAAAAGTTTTCTACAATTCGATCCAATGTTAAATCGTGTTTGACATCAATGAGAATCACGTCAGCTGTTCCTTTTTTTCATTGCCATAGCTTGAAGATCAACTCACTGCTGAGAAACTAATAGAGTGGACAAGCTCACAGAATATGAGCAATGCCCATGTGGATTTATACTTACCCCGGTTCAAAGTGGAAAAGACCTATGATCTCAGGGACACACTGAGAGCCCTGGGGATGGTGGATGTCTTCAGTACACAGAGAGCCAACCTCTCAGGCATGTCAGGGAGGAAGAATCTCATGGTGTCTAAAGTCATACACAAGTCCTTTGTGGAGGTGACTGAAGAGGGCACGGAAGCCGCAAGCTCCTCAGCAGTAAGTGTCCATCTCACATCAGCACCGACTTATTCTTTTCACTGCGATCACCCTTTCCTGTTCTTCATCAAGCACAATGAGACCAACAGCATCCTCTTCTTGGGCAGAGTCTCTTCCCCTTAGATGCAATCAGCCTGCCACTACTAAGGAGGAAATTCACAGTTGTTCCAGTACATGGATTGCTGGAACAACAGATTCTCTTTAATTCTTTTTCCAATCCAATCTCATAGTCACTAAGAATGTAATGGCTGAAATAGTATGTCTGTCTATCTCTCCCCTTCTGCAAACACATGTAAATCTATTTCATCTCCCAGTGATAATTCCCCTTTGGACAAAATGTTCAACATAAGATAAAAGGATATTTTAACACTCTATCTTCTACTAAATTTGAAATCATATCACCTATTTCAAAAATCATACCTACTATTCAAACTTATTAACTTAGATACCCTCATTTATTTGAATTCAGGTGATATCTGGAATGCTTACATGTCTAAATTTCTTTTATGAAATACATTATCAATAAAGCAATTACTTATTCATATTATTTGTTGCTTTTCCTTTTTCTCTTTTCAATGAAGTATAAGTGGCCTACCACACATAGGAAAGACAAATTAGAAATATATTGTCATATTTAAAAGAAAATTCAAAGTAGGAGCAGAACATCATGAGGCTGATGGTAGGTTGGTACCAGACAACAAAAGGCTCTGTAGCCCATGTTAACAACTTCCTCTTTTATCCTAAAATAAATCGTAAGCCATTATAGGTTTATTTGTTATTTGTTTTCCAAAGAGGAGAATGAGATCATCATATCTGCATTTTTAAAATACACTTCTGGCTATTATAATATAAATAAATGAGAGGAAAGAACAGTGTAGACACAGTGAGATTAATTCATAAGCTATTAGAATGTCAGGAGTGGCACTAAGAAAACAGATATGTAAGAATTATTTAGAAAGTAAAATGCACAGGATTCTAGCAACATATTATATGTAACAGAAATGAGAGATGGAAGCCAAAAATGATGTCCAAGTTTCTGGCTTACCCAATGGGTTGAATGGAAGAAGATTTTATTTTGGAGAGAAGAAAAGATCCTGGGTTTAGGTTTGTATTTGTTGAAGTTTAATTACTTTTGAGACATCCAAATGGATGCACTTGAACATATGAGTCTAGAGCTCAGATGCAGGATATGATCTGAAGCTCTAATCGTGTCATACTCAATATAAAAGTCTTAACATGTTTATTCAGGAACTCTAAAACTTGGTTAAAAAAATAGGTAGCGAAAGGCAAGAATGAGATCCTAGGGAGAGAGTATAAAGTGATGAGAAAGGAGGGCCTAGAACTGACTTTGAAGTGTGTCAATATACAAACAACAGGTATTGGGCGCCTGGGTGGCTCAGTTGGTTAAGCGACTGCCTTCGGCTCAGGTCATGATCCCGGAGTCCTGGGATCGAGTCCCACATCGGGCTCCCTGCTCAGCAGGGAGCCTGCTTCTCCCTCTGACCCTCCCCCCTCTCATGTTCTCTCTCTCTCTCTCTCTCTCTCTCTCTCTCTCTCTCATTCTCACTCTCTCAAATAAATAAATAAATCTTTAAAAAAAAAAAACAAACAACAGGTATTGACAATTTTTAGTGTTTAGAACACAGCTTTGCTTAAGGGACTGTATTCATTCCAAATCCTTCTCAGTCAGTACTGAATCCCCACTGATTTCATAAAACATGAATTTTGGAGGATCTGAGCAAGGTCTAAATTTTCTTCAGCAGAATTCAGCAGTCCAAGAACTGAGCAGAGGAAGTAAATATTTCCCTATATAAGTATGAGGTTTGGTCAAGGTAACTCACAGACTGGGGAGAGAGTGGGTTAACATTATAAACCACACAATGAATAGGCTGGGTGGGGAAGGCAAGGTGTGAGGCAGTTGCTTTGATGAACAAGAGGCACTGGGGTACCTAATGAGGTTGAAGAAAATAAAGAGAAGATCAGAAGTTTAGCCCAGGACGAGAAACTTTGAAGTATATTTTAAAAGAAAATTTTAAGCAATAAATAAACTCAGAGTATCACCATGGGTGTGAACTAATTTCTAATGATTCAATGAAGTTTAAACCGGTATAATGTGTGTGTGGGGGGGGGGCGTTGAAGAATTGATTGTTGGAATCCCTTTAGATGACAACTTTCAACTCCTTGTTATTTTAGTTGGGTTTTCTTTCTTTTTTTTTATGTATTATTTGTTTCAGGGGTACAGGTCTGTGATTCATCAGTTTTATATAATACCCAGTGCTCACCACAACACATACCCTCCCCAGTGTCCATCACCCAGCCACCTCATCCTCACATCCCTCTCCCCTCCAGCAACCCTCGGTTTGTTTCCTGAGATTAAGTCTCTTATGGTTTGTCTCCCTCTCTGCTTTCATCTTGTTTCATTTTTTCCTCTCTTCCCCTATGATCCTCTGCCTTGTTTCTTAAATTCCGCATTATCAGTGAGATCATATGATAATTGTCTTTCTCTGATTGACTTACTTTGCTTAGCATAATACCCTCTAGTTCCATCCACATCATTGCAAATAGCGAGATTTCATTTTTGATGGCTGTGTAATATTCCAGTGTGTGTGTGTGTGTGTGTGTGTGTGTGTGTGTGTGTGTGTGTGTGTGTGTATACATATATATATATATACACACCACATCTTTACCCATTCATCTGTCGATGGACATCTGGGCTCTTTCCATAATTTGACTATTGTGATTTTAATTGGGTTTTCAAAAGGAGTGTTATTAAGAGCAAGCAAGTTATGACAAAGGCTCATAGGCATTAGAGTCATGTCAAGTAGAGGGCATGACCGATATCTAGTTATGAGAACTGAAAAGCTCTGCCTATATTCTAGGCCAGTCAGAGAACCAACTACCCCTGCACTGTGGCCATATGTAGAGAAATTGATAGAAAACTCAAATCTTGTATCTTTATTTTTAAAGTAATGCATTCTAACTCATTGAATAGAACAGAATATAATGAGTCCATACTGACATAAAGTAAATAAATGATCAAATTAAAAGTTTTATAAGGAATGGATATTTATATGCTTTGAAGGCTCCTCCCCCACAGGACACCACCTCACACCTAGTAGAGTGGCCAAAACTTTAATTTTCATTTTAAAAACCGGCCACATCAAGTGTTGGAGAGAATATGGAACAACAAGAACTCTCATATAATACTGGTGGGAACACAGAAAGGTGCAACCACTTCGGAAATCAGTTTGGTAATTTCTTATAAAACATAAACATTTACTTAACATGTGATCTAGCAACTCCACTCCCTGATATCTACCCCAGAGAACAGAGAACATGTGTCCACGAAAGGACTATATACAAATGTTCATAGCAGCTTCATCCATAGGGGCCAAAAACTGGAAATAACTCAAATTTGCATCAGCAGGTGAATGGATAAACAGACAATGGAATCATATTCGGTGATAAGAAGGAAGACACTACTGACTCCCACCACAGCCTGGGTGAACCCTCTCCACTCTGCGCTGGGCCAAAGAAGCGGCACAGAAAGGGCACGTAATGTAAGTAATTCCACCGCTATGAAGTCCAACCTGTAGTGACAAAAAGCTGATTGGTGGTTTCCTGGGGCTGAAGCTGGGGAGGATACTGATGGTAAAAGAGTCCAGTGGAAATTTCTGGTGGAATGAATGCTTTACAACTTGATCAGCGGTGGTTACAAGGGTGTTTATGTTTTCAAAAGGCATTAATGTGCACACTTACAGTGTGTGCATTTTGCTCTATGTAAATTATGCCTCAATAAAGCGGACAGAGAAGGAGGAAAAGGAGAAAGAGGAAGGGAATTGCACAAAACATAGTGCCTACTGCCTCTGGAAGTACTTGAGTGGAAAAAAACTTATGTTTTTAAGAGCAACTTTGGGCCAATTCTCAATTTATTCATATACATTTAACCCTATTTAATTACATGCCAGTATTCCTGTCATATGGAGCAAGAAGCATCATGAAACTGCCTATTAAAAAATAAAATTCTGAGATGTGTGATCTACCAAGGTGCCTTTACTGATCATCAACACATTAAAAATTACTGTATTTAAATTTTAATATGAGATTTGAAAGAGTTTAATGAGAAAATTCATTTCTAGACAATTTTTCATTAAGTATCATTGGATAAAATATGCTATTTTAAAATTTAAAGCTATTTTTATGTCAGTTTTGGGTACAATTTTCACAATAGTCAAAGATGAAAGCCACGCCTCACCAACTATTTCTGTTTATCAGTGGAAGGATAGATACCTTCTTCCTTTATGAAATGATATCGTCCTTTTCTGGGGAAAACCCTCAATGTACAATCCTATCGACTCTATCAGTACAGGGCGTCTGTCGGAATTGCTTATGCTGTACACCTGGAGCACCCACAGGTGGTCGGCGACTATGTAACAAATTAATGAATGATTGAGTCATTCCCCTAAGTCACTTGGGAGCCCATCATTTGTTCTATAAGAACTCATTTGTATTTCTTTTACAAAAGATATAATAAACATCCAAAAAAATGTGTTATCTGCCTCACTGTATGAAGTACAGTGTAGCCCATTCAACAAATAATTATTCTCTACCTGCAATGTGCCATGCTAGATTAGGTGGTGGGTTCTCATATGTAGGGTGACCAAAAAAGAAATAAATAAAACAAGCATCCTAAAGGCCAGAATAAGGGAACTGAATTCAGAACATAAGCAGGCCAGAACTTGGGGAAATGCCCCAATGTTAGTGATCAAGTCAGAGTTGAAGGTCTGGAACTAGACTAGCAGTATGAATGCAACATATTCCATGGAAGTAGCTGAGATCAGTCAGAAAATAGCTGGTGGGCAGTCAGAAAACTAGAAATCCACAAAACTTAAGGATCCCATAAAAAAGGCAAACTCATAAGTTCAGGAAGACATTTTTTTTAAAGATTTTATTTATTTATTTGAGAGAGAGAATGAGAGAGAGAGCATGAGAGGGGAGAGAGTCAGAGGGAGAAGCAGACTCCCTGCCGAGCAGGGAGCCCGATGCGGGACTCGATCCCGGGACTCCAGGATCATGACCTGAGCCAAAGGCAGTCGCTTAACCAACTGAGCCACCCAGGCACCCCAGGAAGACATTTTATAAAAGATACAAGAGACCAGAATTCACTGAAGGTTCTACCCTCCCAAGTAGCTGTATATGTGTGATTCCCCAGAGGACAGGGCTGTCTCAGAGCAGAGACCCTGGGACAGTCCCTGGCCTTCTAGAATCATAACATCTAAGACTGTATTGTCTCTGTTCCTGATCATTTTCTATCCAAATGGGTGGAAACCAGCAACGCACATAATCCAAAATATTGCCCAAGATGATTCATATTTCACTTGAGACTAATAATGCAATTGTCTTCTCCCTAAGAAGGACTCTTTTACCTATAGTTTTTATCTAACAATAATTTTAAGTAAAACAATAGCTTGCTCTTTTAGTACATTTTTTTAGTAGTCAGACTAAAGTGAAATGAAGATAAATTTGCACATGACAAATGGAGCACTATCTGCATTTTCACCTCTCTGTGGTAATGTTTATGCCCATTGCAAGAGTGGCACATCAATGACCTCGAAGGCAATGCACGCTGAGACAGCTCAGAACCGCTAATTCTGCCAACACATCCTGCTGGGACAGGCTTTCATGATGGCAAAGAGGTAAAATCTGCTTGGAGATGCAGAATGCATCACAGATATAGGATCATAAGTGAATATTTTTAAAACCCAGGGGATTAGTCTGTGTAACCTTAGTGAGCCAGAACTTTTAAACACCCTTCATGAGCTTAATACACATATTGGTGCCCTGGAACACACTCACTTCCAAATGCTGATGTAGAGATACAAGTCAAGGGAGAGAACTGCTGCTCTACCTGGAATCCAGTAACATTTCAAAGCTAATAAAACAGCAGCTTCGGTTCCAGTATGGTGGTTAAGGACAAGATGGCCATGATTTGGTTTTCCAGCAAAGTTAGAGGATGTTGCTGTGGCTGCTACTGGTGGTGTTGGTGCTGGTGGTGCTGGTGCTGGTGGCGGTGATATGACGGCAAAGAAAACGGCAGCTAATATCAACTGGACGCATACCATGTTCTAGGTTCTTTAATAAGCATGTATTCTATTTATCCTTGCAATGGCTCAGTAAAGTACAAAGTCTTAAAAAACTCATTTTAAAAATGAAAACATTAAAGCCCAAAAAGATGAACTAATCTACCTGAAGCCATATGCCTATTTCCAAAGCCCAGATTTATATTCAGTTGTCTGACACTAACGCTGGCATGTAGAATGACTCAGAAATGGACATGAACAAAACTTGTTTGTTGCTAAAATCCCTCTTCATGTTTGAATGATTTTCCAATATAATTAGATAGCAGATAATTTCATAGGGAGTAGCCACCCATATAATGTTAGAAGTGATATTAGAGATTTATATAATTCTGTTCATTTAAGCAATAAAAAAGAAAGTTCCAAAGAAATAAGCTGCCTTCTCTGAGACCACAGTCAAGTCAGGGCAGGGCTGGGATGGAAACTCTAGCTTCCTGACTCCCAACTTTGCTTCCTTCCCTCCATTGGGTTGATCAATTTAATGCTACATGTCATGTTGCCCACCCCCCTGTTACCCTGATCTGCTGTCCCCAGAAAGCACTGACTGCAGAAGCCGGAGGGTATCCATTCACAGACCCACTCACCCATGGCATCATCAACAAGCCCTGTGCTGACTGCACTGTAGCTCACACCGAATAGATTATGTGGCAGTTAAACATTTCCACCTTCTTTAGGACAGTTACATTCCTAAATGCTAAGTTGCCATTAGATGCCGTCTCCCTACTCCCACAAGAAGTCAGTGGATGGAACACTGGATGTAAGATGTGTAAGAACCAGGAACTGATAAGATTTTTGAACACTTGCATTTCCAGACACTGGTCTATATGCTGAGCATGCAAAGGTGACTACAGGTAGCAGGGGAGATTCATATATACAGAAAAAAATCAATACAATACAATACAGCTGGTAGTATGAAAGACTTTCACCAAGCACCCTGAGAGACCTGGATTGGGTAGAATAGTTTGCGTAGAAAATGCTTCCTGGAGAAGAGTTTCACATGACCCAAACCCAACACTGTCTGATTTACATATTTCAAATCCAGGATGTCAATGTATTAATTTATAAAGGGAATCACACCATAAACTAGTTATCCCTGAGAACTCCTTCCTATTGCTTAAGTTCACAGATCAAGTTGCAGATGAGAAGCTCATCTGGTCAATGAAAGAAAGAAAAAATTAAAATGGGATTTCCAATATGAAAAGTAAATCAGTATACAGTGTATATCAGTTTATCAGGATCTTACCCCCCCTCCCCTTCTCCTGTGCAAATTATAATAAAGAAGGAAGGAAGGAATAGAAACATCTGTAAATTCCTTTTTCAGTAGTTAGGGGGAGGTATAACTCACAGCCTCACAATTCCTGTAAAGGCTGCAGAGGGGAAAAGCAGCTAGGTCACAGGAGGCCCTGGAGGAAGTGAGGAGAACAGCAAGCAGAACAATGCCAGGGCTCAGCGGCAACACGTTCCTCACAGGAAAGAGCCTAACTCTGAATACAGAAAACAGCATGCCTTCTATGGAAATACCTGCCACAAGGAGCCTGATCTGGCTCAGGAGCACAGAGGAGATGGGTATCTCAAGGAATCGCACAACCTCCAGCTTCCACTGTGACGGAGAAAGCCAGAGAGAGTGCTGCTGCACTCTAGCAGGACAATCTGGACAAGACAGAAATTCCTGAACCCATCAGAGAGCTGTAGTTGCAAGGTAACCACCTAGCCTGAAATCTAAGGAAAGACAAGCACTTCGAGAAGAAATAGACACAGCACTGACTTGCCTGGGGCACAACTCAGAGGAGGACAAGTTATGTTCTGACAAGTACTGAAGGCCAAGTGTGAGCAGCACAAGGGCTCAGAACCCTGGGAGTCACAGACAAAGGGGGAGTTCATACTCGCTCTATCTTCACTGCAGAGGCTCGCTGGGGCTTCAAGAGAAAGACAGGGCAGGGCATCCTCACTGGTGGGGGTCTGCAGGAGGAATACGGCTGCCCCAAGCAGAAAAGGCAAAAAGCCACACCTGATTCTTCTCCCCCAAGAACCAAAAGGCACTGGCCACTGAGACAAGGCAGCAAACCCCATCAGTCCCGCAGCAGAGGTGAAGACTCACGTGACTGCGTAAGGGAAAAGGAAATAAACCCCTTCTACTTGGGGACCGTGAGAGGTCTCCGGTCTCTGGAGAGAAAAAACTACCCTTCTCAACCCAGGACTCCGGGCACAAAGCAGGCAGCAGGGCCCTCTCTGAGGTCAAGGTGTATAGGAACGCTGAAAGCTGAGTGTGGAGCAAAAACACATAAAAAACTTTCCAGCAATCAGGCCCCCAACCTAAACACAAGACAACCCTACAGGAATTTAAGCCAGGACCTCAGTGAAGACAATCTTAGCAACTACATACATCCACGCTCAGTTCACATCCTGCCTAGAAAGACTCTATATCCCACACTAATTGCATAAGAGAGGAGGCATGCCTGTTTCCAGATATAAATGCTATTTCCCTCAGTCTCCACTGTACCACACACAAAGTTTGGTATTTAATAAAAATTTATGAGATATGCACACCCACAAACACACACAAAGGAAAAAATAACGCACTGTCCAGAGACAACACAATCAACAGAGCCAGACTCAGACATTATGCAGATGTAGGAACAATCATGGAGGAAATTTAGAATAACTATGATTAATAAGTTAAAGAATCTAGTGTGATCTTAGTATGGCTTCAGAGCAGTATCATAATATGCATTAATGTACATATTCACCAGACAGGAACACAGAGCACAAAATAAATCACTGCTGCTAGAATAAGACATGACTCATATTAAATAAAGCAGTATACTCTGCAATTATCCCATAGTCTCCAAAGATTTGCTATTTTCTGTGCTCTGTAATTCTAATAAATGGGTTTGGTGGATACTATTTTTTTTTTTTTAAGATTTTATTTATTCATTTGACAGAGAGAGACAGCAAGAGAGGGAACACAAGCAGGGGGAATAGGAGAGGGAGAAGCAGGCTTCCCACGGAGCAGGGAGCCCGATGCGGGGGTCGATCCCAGGACCCTGGGATCACGACCTGAGCCAAAGGCAGACGCTTAACAACTGAGCCACCCAGGCACCCCTGGTGGATACTATTTCCAAACATCCAGGAATACCAGTTCAAGATAATAAACACAATGATAAAGAAAACAGTGTAATGAGTGCAAAGAAAAAGAGAATTGAAAGTATATTAATGACCACATTGTTTTACAGAAAATTTTAAGTGACAGCTGTGAAAGTTGTGACAATCAGACTGTGGCTAACTGCCCTAATATAAAATGAAAAAATACAAGGTCAATGCAACAATTGTAAGGAGAAATACAAATTAAAAACAAGAGACTTAATACTTCCTGTTGAAAATAAGAGCTTCCTCTCCTTTCTTTTTCTAACATTTACTCTAAGAAAATTTGTAATTCTAAGTACTTTCTCCTCTTTGAAATGACTTTATATTCTTTTGAAGACTAATTAAGCCTTTGTCAGCTTCATGGCTTGAGGAATGCCTTTTCTGAAGGACCTGGGAAACATCTCTTTGAAACGTAAACTTCATGGGATCCAGTGCCATCTCCCAGATTCTGTAGAAGTGTAGGCACCTAAGTCAGCAGCCAGGTTTCAAAAACTACCTCCCATCTTAAAGATAGAAGTTTGTTCTTCCTCTGGATAAAGCCAATTAGCTAACACAGATGGTCGCCCAATTCCCAGATGAATCTAGGATGAACTGTGTGTAACAAATGGGGCTGTCAGGTCCTCTTACCTGAGGACTAGTTATTGTTTATGTTTCGGAATCTGTATGTTATAGGTTACATCTGCTTGGCTATGTAACAGGATGTGATTCCCTTCTGCCTTCGTAGTCTCTTAGCAAATTGCCTGTGATACGCATCACGTTCTGGTTTAATGCTTATTCAATAATGAAAGTGTCTTCTTTTCTATTACCTTTGTCAAGAGAATTTCTGGGTTGGAAGAAGACTTTATTTTTAATTATATTTCCCCAACACTTTCCACAATTACTAAGAGTATACTTCGTCCCACCAGAATCCTGCTACAGGACAGTAAAAGAAAATGTGTGTGATAATTACAACTTTAAAGAATGGAGGTTCTGTTTTCTTATACAGCCTCTGATGCTAAGCTCTCCCCAGATTCTAGACCCACAGGAAACATCAGATCAGAAATGCTTACCATTTTCAGCTCCTACATTTTAGTGTAATTTTTATGCACCAATAAATAACTAATACAGGAACTGATTTTTTTTACTTTAATTTAAATGTAATGGAGCCACCTGTTGCTGATGGCTGTACTATTAAAACCAGAGGTTTAAAAATTATGTTTGCTTGCTATTTCACGTTTCTATTCGGGAATTTGGAGTCTCAAGCAAGGCAAGAAAAAGTCCAATTTTATGTCCCCATGGGTCCATCATATGTACCCTTATGAGTCAGATCACCTCCATACTTTTAGCTAAAGAGTTGCTTGAATTCACCCAGAAAACTTCATCAAGTAGTAAAGAAAATGATACCAACAGAAGCTTAGATCTACACAAAGTATTGAAGAGTGACCAAAATGGTAAACTGTGTCTAAATATAAAAGACATTTTTAGTCATTTTTAAAAGACAATTGACTGCTTAAAGCAAAAACCAACAGCAATCTATTGCCAGGTTTGTAAGAAACAGAAAAATAGGGGCACCTAGGTGGGGCAGTTGGTTAAGCTTCTGACTCTTGGTTTCAGCTCAGGTCCTGATCTCAAGGTCGTGAGACTGAGTCCTGCCACAGACTCCATGCTCAACGCGGAAACTACTTGAGACTCACTCTCTCCCTCTGCCCCTCCTGCTTATGTGCACTCTCTCTCTCTCTGAAATAAATAAACCTTTTTTAAAAAAGGATTTTAAATTATAAGAGACAGAGAAATAAAATCTGTCACTACAATAGCAAAAAAGATGAGATGATAAAATGGTAGTATACTCTCTTAAAGTTGTCACGTTAACAGTTAAGTATATAGTATTTCCTAAAGACAGTCAGTGAAGGCTTAAATATGCATAGTATAGACTCTAAAGCAACAACCAGTAAGTCAATATTGAAGATAAAATGTAATACTAAATATTCTCAATCAGAAAAGAAAAGGGGCACAACAAACAAAACAAGCAGAAAACAAATGGCAATATGGTAGATTTAAACCCAAACGCAACAACAGTTATAGCAAACACTAATTATCTAAACACTCATTTGTCAGACTGTGTGAAAAAGCAAGACCCAATGTAATAAAGAGTCCAGCTCCACTTTTGATATTTGACTGCTGACCACACCGGAGGCCCAGGGCTCTTTCCCTCTGACGCACATCTGGGCTAGCCGGTAAGAAAGCCCTTGAGCTCCCTCCCTTGGCACCTGCAGGAAGTGCAAACCAAGCAAGCCCCGATGCGCAGAACTCTCACCCAGGGCCAACTCCTAACCACAATAAGAGCCCTCCTGGCACTGGAACCTGGGACCATGCCATCCTCTCCTCAGAAAGCCTCATTATTTGAGCAATAAATCCCCTCATTCCTTCTTGGTGCAGGCCTGGTATTATCAGTCTCAATTTTTCTGGAGAAGGATCCATTCTACCTCCATAAGATAATCACAACACCCCACTGTATGATGTCTATTAGAAAAAAAAAAAAAACCTTTAACTATCAGAACACACCTAGTTTAAATGAAAGGATGGAAAAAAAACATACCATGCCAACATTAGTCCCAGGAAAGCCTGAGTGGTTATATTATTATTAGACAAAATTAAACCTCAGGACAAGGACTGTTACCAGGGATGGGGAGGTATTGGCATATGATGGATATATAGATCAGCGGAAGAGCAGAGGATCTAGAAACAGACCCACACATGTATATGTCACAGAGTTTCCAAGATAACTAATTATTGGGATAAGGATAGCCCTTCCAAGAAATGATGCTGGAACAACTGAATGTCCGCATGAAAAAAAAGTGCCCTAATCCTTACTTAACAAAGACTTACTCAAAATAAATCATATATCTAAATGTAAAAGCTAATACCATAAAAGTTCTAGAAAAAACACAAGACAGTCTTAGCAAATTTGAAAGAGGCAAAGATTTTTTAAATAAGACCAAAGCGCGGGGGGGGGGGGGGGGGACACCCAGAAGCCATAAAAGAATAAGTAAAGAACTGGACTGCATCAAAATGTAACCCATCCCCTTGTGGGGGCGCTAGTCTCTCACCTCTCACCGCCCCTCCGGGCCTGGCCAGGACAGCTGGGGTGGGGCGGGCGTGGGGACCGGGCCAAAACAAAAGGGTGACGGGCAGGGCGGCCAGGAGGCCCCATCCCCGGTCCGCACAGGTGGCCCGGAGGCGGCATCGCGTCCGGCATCACCTTCCCCACCCCGAGCACGTGCAGAGGCAGCTGCAGCTACGCGAGCCGAGGGCCCGCACCGGTGTACCTGGGCTTCCGGGACTGCACGTGCCAACGGTTCCGGCCGCAGGGCTCCGTCCCCAAGGCGGCCATCGGGTCGGGTCCGGACGCTCCATCCCGCAGCAACCGCACGCCGGCGCCCTGGCAACCGCACGCGCCAGCGGCTCTGGGGCCGAGGCTGAGGTGGCCCTGTGCCTCCTGGACATGATCACGGTGAAGTTCACTCACGACCAGATGTCCCCCAAGCCCAAATGCAGAGGATTCTTTCACGGGGTTCGTGGAGATTGTGTGGAAACAAGGGCTGAAGAGAACAAGCCAGGACCTCCCAGCGCAGCTGGTACCTAAGGGTCAACTCCACGAGGCCCCGACCCGTCGGTCTCGCCGTGCTCCCAGCTCTCGCGTGAACATACCCCGGGTCCTCAGGACCCGGATACAGAGCCTGGCGCCCTGGAGGCGTGGGACCGCGCCTGCGCAGTGTGAGGGATGAAGGGCTCGAGGCATTCTACAAGGGCTGTGACCACCCCCTTGGGCCCGGACCGGGACCACATGGACGTGACCATCCTGTTGGTCATCTGATGAGGTGCCCATGTGGCTTGGGTCTATAGCCCTGGAGCCATGGCCCAGTCCCAGCCCCGTGGTTCCACTCTGGGTAGCAGAGGCACCCCCTGCAGCCTGTCTCAGCTCCCCGCCTCACCGCGTTCCAGGGGCTTCGTGCCCTAGCCCTGTTTTCCCGCCATGGCCTTAACTGACCCTCAGGTTCCCCCTCCTCTAGCACAGGATGGCACCCACCACTCTCAGGATCATCTCCCCGAGCCAGAATAAGCTGGATCCTGGGGGGCGGGGAGTGGGGCGGGAAAGAAAGGAAAGTAATCCATATATTTGACCTGGAACTTTTATTCAGAATATATTAAAAGCAATTTTGTGAAGTCCATAATTGTAAAACAATATAATAAAAATGAGCAAAAGTTTTGGACACTTTGCAAGAGAAGAGATCCACATGCCCAATATGTACCTGAAAACATGCCTGACATCATTATAAGGGAAATACATAAATTAAAACCACAATGAGATAATACCTACACACCCACTGGAATGTCTGTAATGAAGTCTGGCACACCAACCATTGGTGAGGATGCAGAGCAAATGAAATGTTCATACATTGCTGGTGGGAGTGAAACATGGAGAACATTTTGGCAGTTTCTTAGAAACTTAAATATATACTTATCATATGGCCCAGCAATTTCATTCCTAGATGTCTAAATGAAAACATGTGTCTACATAAAGATTTACACACACAAACGTGCATAGTAGCATTATGCATAGTGGCCAAACACTGGAAGCAACACAAAAGTTCATCAATGGGTAAATGGATAAACAAAATGTGATTTATCCATACAACGGAATACTGTTTGTCAATAAAACGTAACAAACTACCAATATCTCAGCAACAGTGATCAATCTCAAAAACACAGTGCTGACATAAAAAAAGAAAAAGAAAAAGAAAAAAATCTTGCCATTAGCAACGATGTGGGTGGAACTAGAAGGTATTATGCTAAGCGAAATAAGTCAATCAGAGAAAGACAATTATCATACAATCTCACTGATACGTGGAATCTGAGAAACAAGGCAGAGGATCATAGGGGAAGGGGGGCGGGGGGTGGGGAATGAAACAAGATGAAACCAGAGAGGGAGACAAACCATAAGAGACTCTTAATCTCAGGAAAGAAACTGAGGGTTGCTGGAGTGGAGAGGGGTGGGAGGGATGGGTGGCTGGGTGATGGACTTGGGGAGGGTATGTACTATGGTGAGTGCTGTGAATAGTGTAAGACTGATGAATCACAGACCTGTACCCCTGAAACAAATAATACATTATATGTTAATTAAAAAAAAAAAAAAAAACAACAGTGCTGAGCCAAAGAAGCTAGGCACAAAAGAGGACATACTATATGAATCCATTTGAATGAAACTCTAGAAATGGCAAATCTACCCTGAAGCGATTAAAGGCAGATCAGCAGCTGCCTGGGCTGGAAGATGATGAAAATATTCTGCATCCTGGTTGTGTTGGTCTTGTCAGGGATATATACATTTACAAAAGCTCATGTTCTATGCTTGAAATAGGTGAATTTTATTTTATGTAAATTACATCTCAGTAAAGTCAATTAACTATTAATTTTAAGTCTCTTCTGAATCTTCCTTACAGAAAAATCAGAAGTAACATATGTAGATACTCTCCCCTCCAGAAGGTGAAGCTTAATCCCACCCCCACCTCCAGTAGGATAAATAGAACTTAGTGACTTACTTTCAAAGAGTATAGAGTATGAAAAGGGAAAAATAACAACTTTATAGTGTAGAAACCCGACAAACTCTACCTTAACCAGGTGATTAAGATTAACATTCCCAGTGATGTCATGTACATGGTCAGGTTCCCCCTCATATGATGTGAACAGAAGGCACTTCACCTTTGTGATATTCTTTCAAAAATCCTAGAACCCCAGTCTAATCATGAGAAAATAAGTCAGTCAAGCCCCAAATACAAAATACCCAACCAGTACCCTTCAAAACTGAAAAACAAGGAAAGGATGAGAAACTGTCACAGATCAGAGGAGACTAAGGAGATTGACAACTAAATGCATTGTTCTATCTTGTGCTGGATTCTGGAACAGCTAATGGACATTAGTGAAAAAATTATTGGTAAAATCCAGGTAAATCCTGGAGTTCAGCTAATAGTAATTATATTAATTTTCTATTACTTCATAATCAATTCCAAAAATATACCCCCTCATAGTTCTATGGATCAGAAGTCCTAGCACAGTGGGACTAAATCCCGCCCTCAGGGACTTACAGAGCTGAAATCAGGGTATCAGCCAGGCTGTGCTCCTCTCTAGAGGCTCTGAGGAAGAATACACTTCACTTGGGTTGTTGGCCAAATTTATCTGTTGCATTTGTAGGACTGAGTTTCCCATTTACTTGCTGGCTGGGAGCTAGGGAACACTCTAAGGTCCTAAAGTTTCTCAGGGTCTTGCCTCACAGCACCCTCCATGTTCAGAGTTAGCAAGAGAATTTTGCTCCTGTCAAATCCCTCAGACTTTGCCTCTGACTTCCCTGTCTCTGAGCTCTAGACCAAGATTTTAAGTGTTCATGTGATTAGATCAGGCCTACCCTGATAATTTCCCTTTCCTGAAGTCAACTGGTATGGATTCTTTTATTATTATTGTTATTATTATTATTATTATTTATTTGGTTTCTCAATTGCTACTGCAAAATCCCTCCATAGCAACACCTAGATTAGTATTTGATTGAATAACTAGGAGAAAGTATGTGTATACCGGGTAGAATCTTAGATTTTTTTTTTATTTATTTTGAGAGAGAAAGAGAGAGCACATGAGAGGGGGGAGGGCCAGAGGGAGAAGCAGGCTCCTCGCTGAGCAGGAAGCCTGATGCGGGACTCGATCCCAGGACTCCAGGATCATGACCTGAGCTGAAGGCAGTTGCTTAACCAACTGAGCCACCCAGGCGCCCCGGGTAGAATCTTAGAATGCTGTCTACCACAGTGATGTACCAATGCTGATTTCTTAGGTTTGACACAGTAATGTCAGATGATAACATTAGGGGAGGCTGGATGAGGGGTATATGGAAACTCACTGTACCATCTTTGCAACTTTTTAAAATCTAAAATTATTCCAAATAAAAAGCCAGTAAAAAAATAGTATAAAAATAGTATCCTCAAAAATCCTAGTTAAATGAAATGTGTCATTTCGGGCGCCTGGGTGTCTCAGTCGTTAAGTGTCTGCCTCGGCTCAGGTCATGATCCCAGGGTCCTGGGATCAAGTCCCACATCGGGCTCCCTGCTCAGCGGGAAGTCTGCTTCTCCCTCTCCCACTCCCCCTGCTTGTGATCCTGCTCTCGCTGTCTCTCTCTCTGTCAAATAAATAAATAAAATCTTAAAAAAAAAAAAGAAATGTGTCACTTCTTGCCTGCTGGGACACAAACTGATAGAATTTCCATATTCAGCTACTATAAACAATAACAATGTATAGGATTGAGGAGCAATGAGGAACAGTAACAATCAAGGAAGCAGGAGAAGGAGGAAGAGGAAGAGAAAGAAGAAAAGGGGGAGAAACAGGAGGAGGGAGAAACATCAGCAGCAGCCTATATTTATTAAGCATTTAAATGCCAGGCATTTTCTTAAGTACTTGGTATAAACAATCTCATTTAATCTCTGAAACAACCAGATAGGGCATTATTTTACTGAGTAATCTCCCGATTTTACAGATGGGGAAATTGCAGTAGAGAAGGTTACGTGACTTCTTCAAAGTCACACAGTTAATAAGTGGTGGAGCTGGGAATCAAATTCAGTTAATCTGTCTCCTGAGTCCTCATTCAGAAGCATTTTCCTGGGGTGCCTGGAAAATGCAGTCAGTTAAGCATCTGACTCGGTTTTGGCTCTGGTTGGGTGGTGATCTCGGGTCATGATCTCGGATCGTGAGATCGAGTCCCACGTAGGGCTCCACACTGAGCACGGAGTCTGCTAAAGTTTCTCTCTCCCAATCCCTATGCCCCTCCCGGCCTCGTGCTCTCTCTCTCTAAAATAAATAAATAAATCTTTAAGAAAAAAAAAAAAGAAGCATCTTCCCATTTGATCTCTCACAGTCCATGCATCTACAACATCAACCCACTCTTTCAGCCACCCTGCTCTTCCCTTGGAAACAGTTTCCAAAGAAGATAACATAGGCATTAATTTACATTTGACCCAAATACTTCTGTAAATGTGATCCATCTCCATGGAAGCCAAAAGGATGTAGTCCTGAGCTGCCTTTGCATAAGAGAATATTTGAAACTCTAGTCATCTTAGGTGTCTTTTTCCCTGTGCACAGAGCCCAGAGCTCATTCTGATGAGTTTGTGTTTATCTGTAAATACATTCTTATACCTAGAATTTGATCAATTGCAATTATATTTCCAATGAAATCTTACCAGCTTGCCTATTTTGAAGCAGATGTGAATTATCCAATTCATTCTGAGAACAAGAAGCAAAGGATTCACTTGAAAAAACAATTCTTTTTTTTTATTTTTTTATTGTTATGTTAATCACCTTATATTACATCATTAGTTTTTGATGCAGTGTTCCATGATTCATTGGAAAAAACAATTCTTAAGTGGAAATTTTTTTAAGATTTAACTGAGGTTTTTTTCTCTTCCTATTTTCCCTGCAATAATAGATGGTTTTCTATCTAGGCAAGAATATCAGCCAAGACTTCTATTCGTTTACAATATGTCAGCTGTGCCATTGGCATGCCCACTATCTGCAGCAGATGAAAATATTTTTAATCAACTCCTCAAAACAACTAGGACTTCAGGCATCTCCCAAAACACTGGTCCCAACTTGCCTGCTACTTTTCAAATTTTTGTCTAAGGAGATCACAGATTTCTCAGGATTCTTCAGGTACCCAGTAACAAAACTCAGGTTTTTTTTTTTCCTTTTTTGGTGGAACTGTGAAAAAAAAGTGGATCAAGTTATCTCTCCATAGATACATGATAGGTAGGTAGGTAGGTAGATGATAGATACCTCTATTTTTCAGATCACTTGTTCTCCGTATTGATCTCATCCTCCCCCACTATATAAAGGAGAGCTTCCTACATCATGAGAAGACTAGCATTTGACTTGGGCTAATACCTAGATTATCCTCTTCCAGCTAGTCACCCCCAAGAGAACTTCTCTCCCCCCATCTTTATATGAAGTCCCAGGCCACCTTCCCACCCCTAACACAGATTACTGTAGCTAAAAGATGAGTTATAATGATTGGCTAAGCCTTTCAAGGGCCTTTAGTACTGTGGTTACTTGGTGCTAATGGTTAGCAACCTTACCCAGATTGGCACCAGAGAGGGCTTAACCAGCAGCTCCTCAGCTGTTTGCCAAATAGGATGTTGCTCAACTGTGTCACTTGTCTTTTTTTTTTCCTCCCCAAGGTCGTCTACTTGTAGACATGCCCAGCTCCATTGAAGATACTTGTAAAACCAAAAAAAGAGATCCTGAACATTTCGTCAAGGATGTATGGAGTAAAGAGGCCCCACAACTGTAGCTGGTGGGCAAGCACCAATCAAGACCCTAAACCACAACTATGGTTAGTGATACCTCTGTCATATCTGTTTCCCTATCAGCACACCCCTACTTGCATTTTGAGCCACTGTACTTCTTCCTAAAGCTTTATTATTCATAACTTAGATAAATCACCTCTCTTTCTGCCTTGCCTTTTTAAGTATACTTCAGTTTATTTAGTGGCCATCAAGTGGTGGTTGGAAGGAGCAGAGCTGGTTTAGCCTTCTCATACTAACCCATAAGAAGGTATCTGGTCCCAAATGCTCAGAGATTTCGTGAATATGGATTTCTCGTTCTTCAACTGATACAGTTCTTCTGCATTAGAAAAAGTATCACTCAACAAAACGTCCATTAACACTCCACCCCCTTTTAAATTCCTTTAAACATCTTATATTCATGCTTCTTTTTATTCTTTATTTTATTTTTAATAAAAATTGTATACATTTAAGGTATACAACATAATTTGATACACAAATTAAGAAAATAATTCCATTCACAATAGCATCAAGAATTGTCTAAATTCCGTGAAAAAAAAGATGTGTACACTTGAATCTATCAAATATTGCTGAAAGAAAGGAAATTACTAAATAAATGGAGAGACATTTGATGTTCATGGATTGGAAAACTCAATATTGAGCAAATTGGTCCATAAGTTTAATGCCATTCCTATCAAAATCCCAATAGCTTTTTAAATAAATTGACAAGCTGATTCTAAATTTTATATGAAAATGCAGAAGACCTAGTATAACCAAAACAATTCTGAAGAGAACAAAGTACTTACTCCCTGATTACAAAATTACAGTAATCAAGACATTGTGGTATTGTCATTATTGGCATATAGTTCAATAGAACAAAATTGGGACCCCAGACATAAAACCTTATATTTATGGTTAATTAATTTTTATAAAGGTATCAAGACAATTCAGTGCAGAAATTTTGTCTTTTTAATATATGATACGGTGATAATTATATATCCATAGTCAAAAAAATCATAACTTAGACCCTTAACCTTCCCCCCCATTCACATACACACAAATGGACCATGGATTTAAATGGAAGGGTTATAAAGGAGCTGGAGAAAGAACAGCAAATAAAGCCTAAACCCAGCAGGAGAAGAGAAATAATAAAGATCAGAACAGAAATCAATGAAATAGAAACCAAAAGAACAGTAGAACAGATCAACGAAACTAGGAGCTGGTTCTTTGAAAGAATGAACAAGATTGATAAACCCCTGGCCAGACTTATCAAAAAGAAAAGAGAAATGACCCAAATCAACAAAATCATGAATGAAAGAGCAGAGATCACAACCAACACCAAAGAAATACAAACAGTTATAAGAACATATTATGAGCAACTCTATGCCAGCAAATTAGATAACCTGGAAGAAATGGGTGCATCCCTAGAGATGTATCGACTACCAAAATTGAACCAGGAAGAAATAGAAAACCTGAACAGACCTATAACCACTAAGGAAATTGAAGCAGTCATCAAAAATCTCCCAAGAAACAAAAGCCCAGGGCCAGATGGCTTCCCAGGGGAATTCTATCAGACATTTAAAGAAGAATTAATACCTATTCTCCTGAAAACGTTCCAAAAAATGGAAATGGAAGGAAAACTTCCAAACTCATTTTATGAGGCCACCATTACCTTGATCCCAAAACCAGACAAAGACCCCATCAAAAAGGAGAATTACAGACCAATATCCTTGATGAACATGGATGCAAAAATTCTCACCAAAATACTAGCCAACAGGATCGAACAGGACATTAAAAGGATTATTCAACATGACCAAGTGGGATTTATCCCTGGGATGCAAGGTTGGTTCAACATCCACAAATCAATCAACATGATACAATACATTAACAAAAGAAAGAACAAGAATCATACGATCCTCTCAATAGATGCAGAAAAAGCATTTGACAAAGTACAGCATCCTTTCTTGATCAAAACTCTTCAGAGTATAGGGATAAGAGGGTATATACCTCAATATCATAAAAGCCATCTATGAAAAAACTACAGCCAATATCATTCTCAATGGGGAAAAGCTGAGAGCTTTTCCCCTAAGGTCGGGAACGCGGCAGGGATGTCCACTATCACCACTGCTATTCAACATAGTATTAGAAGTCCTAGCCACAGCAATCAGACAACAAAAAGAAATCAAAGGCATCCAAATCGGCAAAGAGGAAGTCAAACTCTCACTCTTTGCAGATGATATGATACTGTATGTGGAAAACCCAAAAGACTCCACCCCAAAACTGCTAGAACTCATACAGGAATTCAGTAAAGTGGCAGGATATAAAATCAATGCACAGAAATCAGTGGCATTCCTATACACCAACAACAAGACAGAAGAGAGACAAATCAAGGAGTCGATCCCATTTACAATTGCACCCAAAACCATAAGATACCTAGGAATAAATTTAACCAAAGAGGCAAAGGATCTGTACTCAGAAAACTCTAAAATACTCATAAAAGAAATTGAAGAAGACACAAAGAAATGGAAAAACGTTCCATGCTCATGGATTGGAAGAACAAACATTGTGAAGATGTCAGTGCTACCTAGAGCAATCTACACTTTTAATGCAATCCCCATCAAAATACCATCCACTTTTTTCAAAGAAATGGAACAAATAATCCTAAAATTTGTATGGAACCAGAAAAGACCCCGAATACCCAGAGGAATGTTGGAAAAGAAAAGCAAAGCTGGCGGCATCGCAATTCCGGACTTCCAGCTCTATTACAAAGCTGTCATCATCAAGACAGTATGGTACTGGCACAAAAACAGACACATAGATCAATGGAACAGAATCGAAAGCCCAGAAATGGACCCTCAACTCTATGGTCAACTCATCTTTGACAAAGCAGGAAAGAATGTCCAATGGAAAAAAGACAGTCTCTTCAACAAATGGTGTTGGGAAAATTGGACAGCCACATGCAGAAGAATGAAACTGGACCATTTCCTTACACCACACACAAAAATAGACTCCAAATGGTTGAAAGACCTAAACGTGAGACAGGAGTCCATCAAAATCCTAAAGGAGAACACAGGGAGCAACCTCTTCGACCTCAGCTGCAGCAACTTCTTCCTAGAAACATCGCCAAAGGCAAGGGAAGCCAGGGCAAAAATGAACTATTGGGATTTCATCAAGATAAAAAGTTTCTTTTGCACAGCAAAAGAAACAGTCCACAAAACCAAAAGACAACCGACAGAATGGGAGAAGATATTTGCAAATGACATATCAGATAAAGGGCTAGTATCCAAAATCTATAAAGAACTTATCAAACTCAACACCCAAAGAACAAATAATCCAATCAAGAAATGGGCAGAAGACATAAACAGACATTTTTCCAAAGAAGACATCCAAATGGCCAACAGACACATGAAAAAGTGCTCAACATCGCTCGGCATCAGGGAAATCCAAATCAAAACCTCAATGAGACACCACCTCACACCAGTCAGAATGGCTAAAATTAACAAGTCAGGAAATGACAGATGTTGGCGGGGATGCGGAGAAAGGGGAACCCTCCTACACTGTTGGTGGGAATGCAAGCTGGTGCAACCACTCTGGAAAACAGTATGGAGGTTCCTCAAAGCGTTGAAAATAGAGCTACCATACGATCCAGCAATTGCACTACTGGGTATTTACCACAAAGATACAAATGTAAGGATCCAAAGGGGTACGTGCACCCCAATGTCTATAGCAGCAATGTCCACAATAGCCAAACTGTGGAAAGAGCCAAGATGTCCATCGACAGATGAATGGATAAAGAATAGGTGGTATATATACACAATGGAATATTATGCAGCCATCAAAAAGAATGAGATCTTGCCATTTGCAACGACGTGGATGGAACTGGAGGGTGTTATGCTGAGTGAAATAAGTCAATCAGAGAAAGACATGGATCATATGACCTCACTGATATGAGGAATTCTTAATCTCAGGAAACAAACTGAGGGTGGCTGGAGTGGTGGGGGGTGGGAGGGATGGGGTGGCTGGGTGATAGGCATTGGGGAGGGTATGTGCTATGGTGAGCACTGTGACTTGTGCAAGACTGTTGAATCACAGATCTGTACTTCTGAAACAAATAATGCAAGATATGTTAAGAAAAAAGAAAAAGAAGTAGATAGCAGGAGGGGAAGAATGAAGGGGAGTAAGTCGGAGGGGGAGACGAACCATGAGAGACGATGGACTGTGAAAAACAAACTGAGGGTTCTAGAGGGGAGGGGGGTGGGGGGATGGGTTAGCCTGATGATGGGTATTAAGGAGGGCACATTCTGCGTGGAGCATGGGTGTTATGCACAAACAATGAATCATGGAACACTACATCAAGAACTAATGATGTAATGTATGGTGATTAACATAACAATAAAAAAATTTTAAAAATTAAAAATAAAAAAAATAAATGGAAGGGTTAAAACTGTGAAACTTCTAGAAGAAAACAGGTGGAAATCTTTGTAAACTTGATTTAGGGAAAGAGTTCTCAAACACACCAAAAGCATTATCCTTCAAAGATAATATTGATTTGTTAGACTCTACTTGCACTTCAAAAGACACCATTAAACTATGAGATATTATTTTACAACCATAGGACAGCTAAAATTTTAAAAATAGGCTATACCAAGTATTGGCAAGGATGAGTAGAAATTGGTACCCTCATACATTGCTATGGGATTGTAAAATGGTTGCAGCTACTCTGGGAAACAATTTGGCTGTTCCTCAAAATGACAAACATAAAGACACCATATGACCCAGGAATCCCATTCATTGGTATATACCAAGAGAAATGGAAATATATGTCCACACAAGGCTTGTATACAAAATGTTCATAGCAGCATTATTCATAAAAGCCAAAAAGTAGAAACAATATAAATGTTCATCAGTTGATGAATGAATAAACAAAATCTGAAATATCCATGTAATAGAATATTACTCAGCCATAAAAAGAGCGAAGTATTGATTTATGCTATAACTTGGATGAACCTTGATAACATTATGCCAAGTGAAAGAAGTCAGATGCAAAAAACTACATATTTTATTATTCCATTTATATGAAATGTCAAAGAAAATTTTATAAAGACAGAAAACAAATCAATAGTTGCCTGGGACTGGGGGTGAGAACAGACATAAGGAAAACATTTTAGGATGATGGAAGTGTTCCAAAACTGGATTATGGTGATAGATGCCGAACTGTAGAAATTTAACAAAAATCATTGAATTGTAAATTTACAATGTGTAAATTTTATGGTAGGTAAATTATAGCTCAAAGGAGCTGTTAAAAAATAAGTCAGCAATGGGATCTTGTTAAAAACTGAAAAAATAAAACTGGATAGGCCCATAATAAAGAGCATTGGCAATAGATTGAGAGCCTCTCAAACAGCATCTTCAAGAAAATACTCTTTTGTAGTGCCCACAGCTCACTTGCAAAATAACCAGAAATACGTAAATGGGCAAAAAAGAAAGAAAACACTCTTTTAAAAGTCATTCCAGATATTTACTGTCATTTAAAAAAGTGACAGGGTACAAATAGTGATCAGCTACAATATTTAGCTTCTCAAAATCACATTTGTTCCACAATATCAAAATGGTTACACAACTGACAACAGATAAGATACTTCATTAGAAGAGAGGGTGAAAATATGGGAATCCTCTTTGTCTGATACCTGCTTTATTTTGTTCTGACTTTAAGCTTTAATTTATGTTTTGCTAATGTGCGTCTAAATTTTGTGCAGTTGGCCACACTCTCTTCTGAGAAAGAAAAACATAACATGTGAATTGAATAAATTACTGTTTTATTTTATTTGTGTATTATGTCACACTATTAGAACTAGAGCAACTCCCAGAAACACTAATCTATAGTCTTTACTGAAGAGTCCGTTTCTTGCCATCAGTGCACAAAACTACAAGAAGTTGATTTACTTTCAGAAGAAATCAACAGGAGATTACTAATGAGCCTTGATTTAACTCACTTTATATGTGGCACAAACAAAAGGACATTTCACTTTGAAGGAGAATTATAAACACAACACCCCCTATTACCGTCATTAAATCATCGATTTTGATGGTAAGATTGGAATGCAAGCAAGTAAAACAATTTTTTTTCAAAGACTGGGCTCTTTCCATAGTCTTAATAATACTCCAACACTGGTTTTCTGCAATGACTATCCTAAGGAGAAGAAAATCTACCAAAGAAGAGGATGCTGTTGGACTCCTGGTGCTTGATGAAGAACAGGAAAGGGTGATTGCAGTGAAAATGTTCACAACCCGGGGCTGAGGTGAGGGCAAAGCCCACACTGGTGGCTGCCGAAGACTCAGTGCCTTCCTCGGTTACCACCACGAAGGACCTGTGCAGGAACTTGTGCGCATGCAGCCTGGAGGGTGAGGGCAGCCCGGGAGAGTCAGCTCTGCACACGCTGAAGGCTTCTCCCATCCCCATGGCCGCCAAGACAGCCTCCAGATCGTAACCGTCCTCCACTTCCAACCGCGGCAAGTGCAAAGTCACGTTCCTTTCTTCCATGTGCCCTGGGCTCGTCCACTCTATTAGTTTTTCTGGAGTTATTTGACCTATAACCTATTAAGAAAAAAAAGGAGGGGAAGGCGGCATGGTTAGCAATACAAAGTTGAAACACTGTAACACTGATTTGTATCAATTAGAAAATATTTATTTTAATAATGAATAAAAGTAGAAATTTTATTTCACTAGACTCTTGTCTTTATATAGCAGGCACTTGTCTTTTACTTCTTTATTTAAATTATCTGTGTATATGGGAAAACTCAATAGTATTAAACGAATCTTTAAAGATGAGAAATAAGTTCTTATTCTATCCATCTAATACATACCATTTTTTACTATTCCCCTATAGTCTTTTATGAATATGTGATATATAATTTATATATATTAAGTTGTATATTTATATGAATTATATATAATTAAAATGCTATAATTTATATTATATAATATATATATTTACATAGTTGCAGTCACAGTGAATGTCCATGTTACTTGTTTTAATGTAAACTTTTTCACAAGTCTGTATCTCTCCTGAATATCTTCAAACTGATAGATAATAAGTCCATCGAGCTGATAAATTTTGCCAAATATTCATCCATTCACTTTACAGTCATCTCGTGGTATCCAGCATGATAGATGCTGATAGATAATGTGGATCCCAAAATAACAATTACGATGATGATGATGAATTTCAAACTAGGTATCCTAGTGTATTTAATGCAGAAATCATTGATTTCACTCAGAAAGGCAATTTTTTTCTTTTGAATTATTTCTCTAAGGCAATCCCCACAACTGGGATTTGGGGGTCAGAGTATGAATACTCTTAAAGCTTTCATACATATCGCCATTTTGCTGTCCCAAAGTTTTCCAACGTATAATGCTACTAGAGATGATTCACAGCAGCAGAACACAATCTAGTATTATAATAATATAGTATCTATCATTTACTGAGTACTTCCATGTACTGGATCCATTCTAGGAGATATCTTAGTCTAAGTTTAAATCAAAGGGACTAAGTCAAGGGGTTCAAGATTAAAGGTCTTATGGATTTGGGATGATTATTATGTGTCAGTGCAGGTTCATCCTTGCTTTAAAAAAAAAAAATTACCATTCTGGTAAGTGATGTTGATTATGAGGGAAGGTGTGTATGTGTAGGGCCAGGGGATACATGGGAAATCTCTGTACCTTTCTCTCAATTTTGCTGTAAACCTAAAACTGCTCCAAAAAAAAAATAAAATCTTTAAAAAGAAATTAAAGGCCCAAGAAAGAAATTCAGGAGGTCTAATAGCCTGCTGAACAGGATGCAAAATTTGCTGTATGTGCAAATGCAATTTTCTGGGAAAAAGAAATAGAGATCAACCATAGAGATCATACCATTTCTCAGAATGGTGGCTGATCTTTAGAACTCCCATATGACATTAAATGTTCATTTTATCTCATCCCCAAATATTTTAGTTATTGGTTGTTTTCAATAAACTTGATATCATCTAATGTTCCTCTCTAGACATCCATCTATAGCTGCTGCACAGTACGAGAAGTATTTTCTGCTTGGCACTGCCAGACACCAGCTCCCTAACAGAAGCCCTGTTTCCAGGCATACCCAGAAACAAGCTTTGGGATGCAGAGCCTCAGGAAATGAAAGCAAGATGGGGGGAGATGCAAGGTTTTACCTTCTCCAGACCATCTATGTCATTGGGCAGCAACACAAACATGCTTAGATCGTTGTTCTTATATGGAATCCCCAGGATTTGGGCTTGCAAGTCCTCCAGGAAAGTGAAGCTAAAGGAATGGCACTGTGTCATCATTGGCACAGATTTGCTTGTACTCTGCAACAAAGTACCAGAGCATGCCATGTCAAAAGAGGCATAAGACAACCAAGTTAGCTCACCAAAGTAATTAGCTCCACACAAAATAATGCTAAAGATTAGAGCCTCAAAGTCAACTTTGCTATCTACCATGGACATTTGCTCAAATATGACTTTAGATTTTACATTCCATGTGTAATCACATCACATAAATAAATTAAGGACCATACCTTATTCAGCCAAAATTCCTCCTCCTTGGTATTTTCTTTCTTAAATTCCCTGTCCCATTGCCCTTTAAAATAAACTATGTTCACCAGCACCAGCTTGGTGAAGCTGTTTAGAGAATCATCTGGAAACAGGTCCTTGATTTTTTCTGCAAACGAACAACAACAACAAAATTGGCCCATCTTCAAAACCACAAGTGCTATGCATGGCAGATATGATGCAGATGGACTTGACTCATCATTAAAAACTCAGCCAGGTCAGCACCTGAATGCCTTGCCGACAAAAGGTTTGCTGGCAGAATCGTAGGGAGGTTCTCACTTTGCCCATCGCCTATTTATCCCATTGGATAAATTGAGGTGTGATGGTTAAGAGTTCAAGCACTGAGATCAGATTGCCTCTGTGAGCATCCAGTTTTGCCTCTTACGGGTTGAGGAATCTCGGGCAAGTTATTTAAGCTTGCTGTGCCTCAGTTTCCAAATCTGTAAAACAGGAATAAAACCTGCCTCATAGACTTATTGCAAGGAGTAGATGACTTAATATGTATAAAACACTTATAATGTTACCTGGCTCAAAAGAAGCATTCAGTAAGTGTTAGCTGTTATTATTTTTACCCATTTGATATAGTTACCACCCAAAACTTAGTGATTTTTATATTATCGGAAAACGAGCTAATGTTTTTGTCTCTGGGTTTAGCCTATCCCACACTGAATACTGCCTTCAATCAGCCCTTTGATAGGCCCTCTTTTTTCCTGCTCTTCCAAATTTTATTTCATTTTTTGGACTAAGTACGAAGACCAAAAAATGCACTGTGAAATAATAATGTCTTCCTGACAAGTGGAATTTAAAAAAAAATATTTCTGAAACTCTAACACTAAAGTATCACCTTTTGCTCCCCAAAGCATATTTCCATATTAATAGTCCTGTCCGGTATTTCCTGTGCGTTTGCCTCCTACTAAGGGATAAGGAGGGAGGATGAAGTGAGGGCTCTGTCAAGTTCTCTGCTGTGGATGGGGCTGAAAGTTGTAATCACCCCTGCATGACACTCGAGTGGAGATGAAGCCTGGGCAGCCCCAGCTGTATGTAGTAAAGCAGGTCTTAATGGGAGGAGACTGAATGTTTCTCACTTGACAAAGAGAAAGGAACCACTGTGACATTTCCACTTATGGACCCAGACTCAGAAAGGAAGGATCTGATATAAAGGAAAAGATGTGAACCCAACAGAGACATTAGTCCAGTTTTAGGAGCCTCAAAGATATCGCAAACCACAGTCATGTGCAAGTCAGTCTCCACTATGTTTTTCCACGAAGTTGGCTTCCTGTGGTCCCTCTCTGGTGCCCCTTGGCTCTCTACCATTTGCTGAGACCATTCCACCATCTGTAGTGTCTTTTCCCACTCCTCATGCCCAGTGCTGTCCTCTAACCCTGAAAACTTTATCTCAGGTCCGCACCCCCCAAAAGCTTGTGCACCCTGGTCCCACATGCAGTGTCAAGCTCAGGTCTTCTCTCAGAGCAGGTACTCAAGAAGTGTTTTGTGTTAAATGACCGATCCATACTCTACCATTTGTTTGGCTCTCGACCCAGGAATTAATCTTCTTTCGACTTTCATCTGCTGCGTTTACAAAATCAACAGGTTCCAGAGAAGCATGGTAATATTTTTCCACAAAATCTAAGTATTTCTTTAGAAGGAACAGAGAAGGAATAGAAAAAGGATGAAAATTCAATCTATCCGTTTCCTACATCTCTAAATAAATGTGTATCTACATTAAGATGACTAACACTGTTAGCAGGGAATTTTAGGACCTGGGCAAATCACTTTGAGTACTTCCATGCACATTTTTTGCAGGTGCAATAGGGTTAAGGCAAAACTCAGAATTAAACCACCAGAATTAAAAAGAAGCTGCCAAAGGTCTGGATGTCTGGAGGACAGGCAGGGTAACACACCCTGTGATGCGGGCTGAGCCAGAGAGTCAGCTTAGGCAGCATGCCTCCAGGACCCACAGTCCTAAAAGGGCCTTTGGCCATTCATGAATACCACTCACAGATGTGGTGGACTCAGCAAAACTTACTTGAAGGAAGAGGTATGTCTTTTCTCCAAATAGCCTGTTGGCTATTTTTAGTTCATAATCATTAGTGGGTTTGCCTATCTCATCCAAAACCTCTTGGAATTGGTGATGTATCTCTTCTGTCTTGTCAATCTTCAAAATCAAAACAAGATATGTGTTTTATATATATATATATATATATATAATGTGCTGTATTCTTACAATAAAGTAAGCTTAAGAAAAGAAAATGTTATTAGGAAAATCATAAGGAAGAGAAAATACATTTACAGTACTGTGTTCTATTTATCCAAAGAAAATCCTCATCTAAGTGGACCTGTGCCATTCAACCCCATGTTACTCAAGTGTCAACTGCGCATGAATATCAATGACTGGGGATTTCAAGGCCAGTGGGGTCAGGTCCCACTCTCTCTGTACAACAGTATGAAATGGGCCAATGTACACTGCTAAGTGGAATAGATATTGGTATAATCCCTTTGGCAAACAATTTAATATTTAATGAAGTCAAACATACATAAGCCCTACCTCCCAGATATATACTATAGACAAGTAATGTCCCATAGAAATATAATGCATGTGAACCACATATATATAATCTTAAATTTTCTAGTAACTACATTCTTAAAAGTAAAAAGAAATAGATGAAATCAAATTTAATATTATATTTTACCAAACCAAATCTATCTAAAACATCATTTTAATATAACTATAATACATAACTATATATTAAGTATTATAAATCATTTCAAAAATAATATATAAAAATTAACAAGATATTTTACATCTGTGACATTAAAAAAAATGTATATTCAGCTTCTTTCTCCAATTCCTAACAGAGCTCGTAAGCCTTGTAATTTCCTGAGTGATAGGGGTACCAGGAGCATCTTTTGTTTTAATATTTGCTCTTTGATCCCAGTTCCTAACACAGAACTCCTAAATCCCTTGGAATTTCCTGGTATAGGAGCATCTTTTGTTCTAATGAAACAACTCTTGGTGGGATCCTGAACAGCTTCAAGGTGGGGGCTGGTCTCCGGAAAAGACCAAACCATAATTAGAAGCTTAGAATTTTCAGCCCCATCTCCCATCCTCCAGGGAAAGGAGAGGGGCTGGAGATAGAGCTAATAGTTGATAATGCCTATATGATAAAGCTTTCATAAAATTCCCTGAACTACAGTGTTTAACGAGCTTCTGGGTTGGTGAACACATCCATGTGCTGGGGGGTTGGTGCACTCCAAAGTCCACAGTGACAGAAGCTCTTGCTCTTGGGACAATTTGGGACCTCACCCTATATATCTCTTCATCTGGCTGTTCATTTGCATCCTTTACAGTAAAGTAGTGTTTCCCTGAGTTCTGTGGGCCATTATAGCAAATTATCAAAACTAAGTAGGAGGTAATGGGATCCTCTGATTTGTAGCCAAGCTGGACAGAAGTGTGGGTGATCTGGGAACTCACTTCCTTGCAATTGGCATCTGAAGTAGGGCAAGTCTCATGGAATGGAGCCCTTAATGTTTGGGGTCTGCTCGGACTCCAGGCAGTTAATGTCACAATTGTTTAACATGAGGGGAAAAAACCCACATTTGGTGTCGGAAGTGTTGTGAGTAGTAAAGCAGTTTTCCTTCAACAAATCTTGAAATCATCAAGACCTCATACTAAAATCTTGAAATTCAGTTTTTAAAAGCAAGGTTCAGAATACTCTGAATTCATGTGATAATCAAATGTACATCTGGCTTGTCTTTGGGCAGCTCATTCTACTCATCTGTTTTCTCATCAATTAAGAAAGGAGATGAGGGGCGCCTGGGTGGCTCAGTCGGTTAAGCAGCCGCCTTCGGCTCAGGTCATGATCCCAGGGTCCTGAGATTGAGTCCCACGTCAGGTTCCCTGCTCAGCGGAGAGCCTGCTTCTCCCTCTCCCTCTGCCTGCCTCTCTGCCTACTTGTGCTCTCTATCTCTCTGTCAAATAAACAAATAAAATCTTAAAAAAAGAGAGAGAGATTAGAGTAGATGGCCTCCAAGACAGTCCCCAGTCCTAATATTCTTTCAGTCAGTAATTCCATTCTTTTTTGTACCTCTGTGACTCACAGAAAAGTCCTGAGGTATGGACAGAGTTGCTATGCAGAGCCATACAGGTTGTGTCCTGCACAAAGCTGAAATTCAACCCTCATCCCCATCACCAAGCCAGGAGTGGGCACCTGTCCAAAGGGGTGTCCTTTTTTCTAATTCCCACAAAGATTCTGTACAGGCTACTATGCTTGGGAGGGAGAAAGCTCTGAAAGCAATTGTGCTCCTTGACTGAGTGGACAGTGGAGGAGCTGTCTGACCCAATTCTATTGTACAAACTTCATAAGGAAGCCTGACTCTCCACATACACCGCTGACCCAACCAGACAGCCTGGCCATGTGGGATTGTGAAATGAACAGCTCGTATTGCTGGGTGATTGGAGCCATGATTTTATGAGCGTCTGGGACTGAGCTATGACTGCTGTCAGGCAGATGTGCCCCTCCTGAGAGTTCTAACCATCTCCAGATGCTAGCCCTGACCCATGAACTTCCCCACATTTGAGCAGATTGTCCTTTATGTAAGGGATACTACAACCCTAGAGCTGGAAGAGACCCTAAGAAGTCAGTGGTCCTGTGCTAATATATTTTTAAAATAAAATATCAGGAAGGGGGCTTAAAATAAAAATAGAACATAGTAATAGTATTGCCTACTACCACCGCCATTATTACTGGGTGAGTCACCAATGTGTTCCAGATGCCCCACTGGACACTTCATGGAGGCTCAAAGAAAATAACTTGCCCAAAGTAGCATGGCTGTTAAGTGACTGAGTCAGGATTTGAACTCAAATCTGTTTAACTCCTAAACCCATTCACTCTGCCACAGGGACTTTGCAGTCCATGGGCACTTACATCAGAGTGGTCAATGTGCTTTAAAGTTAAAGTCTTCTCAGGGCATATAGGAGGCTCAGTCGGTTGAGCGTCTGACCCTTGGTTTCAGCTCGGGTCATGATCTCAGAATCCTGAGATCATGCCCCGCTTGCGGGGTTCTTTCTTTCCCTCTCCCTCTCCCCTGGCTCGTGCTCTCTCTCCCCTTCTCTAAAGTAAATAAATACATTTTTTTTGAAAAGTCTCCTCTTAATATTAAGGGTTTATTATTATATAATACTAGCAACCCTCCTTGGCTGCAGGGATTGCAATTGCCTAAAAATAAGTATGAACTATTAGCTCTCCTACACATTTTCCCAGGGAGCCCACGTCAACAAAGCAGCCATCCTGAAGGTTGCAACACCTGTCTCCTCACCATTTTTTCCTCGGTCTTGATTCTTGAGCTCTCTGCATCTTTTTCAGAGAAAAGCATCTGGAAGGGACAGAAAATAGTGTGGTTGTGGTCAGAATAGAGAAACCCTCACACAGAATCAGTAAAATGCTTAAGAAATCTCAGTGGTAAACAGGTAACATGTCTCTCCTTTGCAAAATCACACAAAGGTCTCAACTGCCCATTGATCTCACCTACAGTGGTTTAGCCATTCATGTATTGATCTTTGATGTGTCATTTATAGCCTCTTAGGGATTTCACAACTTCTTCCAGTAGGTTCTGTTCTTCATGCTTTATCTTTAATTATGAGGTTAATGACTTTGGACAAGGCTGCTCAGCCCCCGCTCAAAGGAATTTCAAGCACCAAGAAGCAGATGGCATGGCGATATTTGGAAAATGAGGAGGACGTACCTGACAGATCTGAAATTCCTCTGTGTCTTCATACACATTCTCTGTTTCCCAGCCCCATTTCAAGGTAATGCTGGAGGGCAGCCCCCAGAGATGAGCCCATGCTGGACAGCAACAGGAGGCTCCTTACCTTCTGTAACTGGACCGCGGTGGCTCCTCGGGCCTCCAGGACGAGCATGCCAATGGCAGCTGAAATGCCCACGGGGGAAAAGAAGATGTTGCCATCATGCATTTTATTCAGCTTTTGGAAGAGATTAAACCCAAACTGAGTGTATGCTGCACCAGGTGAATCCATGAAGATTCCAGCAAGATCTAGAACAACAAAAACAATCAAAACCAAACGAGAACATTTCACTTGTTTGAATTAATTGCTTTATGTCACAGGAGCCCTTCTGCTTCTCTTCCTCTCCCTGCATTGATTCAGAAAATAGAGATTTTCACCCTCCCAGGGAAAACTCACTGCTGTCTGCTTCTCCCCCTTCTCTTGGCCTTCTCTGGACAGAAGATGTGAATCAATCCAGCAGCATACAGTGTTTCTGTTCTCATTTCCCCAGGCAGTGGGGTTAATGCCTAAATGGTTTCCTTCTCTCTTGTTCTCTGCCAGAGCCTGCCTATATCTGCACTCTGCCTCCTGCTGTGCCAATCTCTGCGCCCACCTCCCCGCCCCCCCCCCCCCGGCAGGCCCAGCCCTTGCCTGTTCCTGTCTAGCTGTCCAGCTGCTGGCCCATGATCAGGCCAGTGGAAGGCCTAGGAATCCCTGCTGACCTCAGGTCCAAGCAGTGTTCTCCAATCCAGCCTTAAAATAATAAAGCCAACAGCTGCTCCTTCTCTGATACTTTCTATTTCTCAAGATCTCGTGCAGAGAGTGGCAGGATACATTAATTCTCTTAAACCCCGATCCCTAACTGCATGAAAATTTGACTCTGGGCTGAATTTTCCCTGAAGGGCAAAGATATGTCTCTTTGCCATGGATTATTAAGTAGGGGCGAGAGTGTTTTCTTTTCTATACTTCTCTATATTGTTTCAGGCTCATACCATGAGTTCATGTTACTTTTGTTATCTCACACAAAAAGAAATAATTTTTAAGAGCAATTAATATTTACCAAAATAAGCTAAGACACATTTTATATTTTCCTCCCCAGCAGCTATGTTATAACTAGTTTATAAAGGTTTCCAGAAAAATCCTAAAACAAGAATGAGATTAATTAATGCAGAATAAAATTTTCTGCAAGCCTAAATACTTTGAAGGGGTTTGGCCATCAAGGGCCCATCCCTGCTAAGACATTCTACATCTGCTGTTAAAACTTCCATTTCAACCCCAAGTTGCCTTGCAGGGATTCCTTGCAAGTTAACTGAGAAATAAAATGAATCAAATTACTGTCAAACAAGATGATGATACATTGTCACTACATGGCTGTGTAGGCTCTATATTAAATAAAACCAGCCCAACAAAAACTATGCATAACAAAAGTACTTCTTTCAAATAAACAAACATCAGTGTTCTTAAAAAACAGAAGTCTTAAGTTGAAGCCGAAGAAAGAACTTACCTGGTTTTTGGAGAGACGGAGGTGGCTGAGCAAAGAACCAGGAAGCATGTGTAACATGAGTTGTTGAGATCTTTAATTTATAGCGCTCTCTCCGCCTCTCCCTAGTCATTATCGTTGCATTTCCAGTGAAACAACCTTTGGTTTCTCAATGACTATTTCCCTAATAAAAATTAACATGCAAGGTTTTTGACAAAACTGAGGATTGGGTTTCCTATCTCTTCCACTCATGGCCATGAAGTTATGCACTTGTTGTCAGTAATTGTTCTGTGAACTCAAAAAGGGTGCACCTTACGACATAGAGGAATAGAGTTTAAATTCTAACTTCTCCAAAATCCCTTACAAAGGATTTTGGAGGCCCAAGCATAAAGAGATAAAAATCAACCAGACAGGAAAATAAGACTTGAGGAGCTCAACCCAGGACCCAAATGGCTGAGTCAAATGAATTTTGACCCAGTGGAGAGACTGTGAAAGGTCTTCATCCTCAATGATCTTGAGGATCCTCTGGAAAGAATTGTTCAGAACACTGTTTCTCCATCTTAGATACAAACAAAAACGATGCCCAGACAACTTAAGCAAGCATTTTCTAGGATAAGAATCAGACATCAGAATTTTTATCACCCCAGGTGATTATGATGTGCAGCCAAGGTTGGAAATCACTGGCTTATAGGCTGACGAAGATCTGATTTAATGAATACTTTACTTACCATGGATGTGCAGGGTTGTGTCCTGACAAGCCCAGTCTCTGCAATAAAGTAAACTTAGCAGTTGCATTATTTTGAGATGTCAAATGCAAAGAAGAATGAAAGAAAACTATCTTGCTAGAAAAGAAGCAGAAAAAGTAGTGAGACACACACACACACACACACACACACGCACACACACACCCCACTCTTGTTCTCAAGCATTCTTTCCATGAATTATGAAGTCCCTCATTTTAGTTGACTCTGTAAACATTTGGTGAATGTCTACTATGTACCAAACACTGGGTTAAGGACCAATAATTCATAAACATCCAACAAGCTCACTGATTTCAGGAAAACAACACTATTTTAAAAAAAAACTCAATAAGAAATACATCTCCAAATTCCAGTTTGTCCTGCTAATCCTGAGGCATCCCTACCATCTCTACTGGTCCATTAAAGAAGCAGTACTTGCTACTAGGTATTTATCCAAAGGATACAAACATAGTAATTTGAAGGGACATAGGCACCCCAATGTTTATGGCAACGATGTCCACAATTACCAAAGTATGGAAAGAGCCCAGATGTCCATAGACAGATGAATGGATAAATAAGATGTGGTGTATATGTACAATGGAATATTACTCAGCCATCAAAAAGAATGTTGCCGTTTGCAACAGTGTGGATGGAACTAGAGGGTAATATGCTAAGCGAAATAAGTCAATCAGAGAAAGACAAATCCCATATAATTTCACTCATATGTAGAATTTAACGAATAAAACAGATGAACAAAGGGGAAGGGAAGGAAAAATAAGAGGAAAACAGAGTGGGAGGCAAACTATAGAGACTCTTAACTATAGAGAACAAACTGAGGGTTCCTGGAGGGGAGGCTTGTGGGGGGGGTGAGGTATCTGGGTGATGGGCATTAAGGAGGGCACCTGATGTAATGAGCACTGAGTGTTATATGCAACTGATGAATCACTGAATTCTACCTCTGAAACTAATTATACACTATATGTTAGTTAAACTGAATTGAAATAAAAAAATAAAGAGCGCTTGGATTATTCTCAGCTTTAGTCTTGCGTAAAGGGTGTGAAAATTTGTCATCGTTGCCAAGAAACAAATCTTAGAAGGGCATCTTAGCTCTTCCCTCTCACCTGCAAGTCTGCCTAAGGAAGCAGCTCAGTGGTGAACCTTTTAGGGGCACGGGTAATGTATGTGCCAGTCTCAACACTTACAGTTTGCCTTCTGTTTTTTAATATTCTGATTACAGCTCTTTAAGCAACTCAAAACAGTAGTTAATTAATTTTACTTTCTCATTGTCACTGAGAGATACACCAATGGGGTAAGATTTGGAAAGAATCAGCACTTGGTTATGGACTTAATCCTGGATGCCCTTGAAATGAAGATTTTCTTTAAAATGGTATGAAATCTCTGAGTTGTCAATAATGCTCTATGTTTGAACATCCCTATCAGTATATGTCTTCTAATTCCTTTCTCTGTGACCCTAGACCCCCTGTTCTATGGTCCGGCTACCTCCACAAGCCCTCCGCTTTTTCCTAAGGCATTTCCTCTACCAGGCATTTTCACAGGGAGGCCTGGCTTTCCCCTGAGGACCACACATCCCACAGTCTTCCCTGGGACAACCACTCACATCTCGGGATCAGGAAGCAAGGTCCCCATGCCTAGTGTCCTGCTCTAGCACCTTCCGAAGACTTTCTTCCTTCAATCACCTTCAGTGTTCCCTTTAGAGACTTACCCCTTCTTTCCCCAACCACATCTTCCCCCCAGCCACAACTGTGCACATGCAAGTTCTTCCTGTCTGCTCCAACCCCACCACCCCTCTGTATATCTTCACAGTCCATGCTGGCGGCATCTCCCACTTTCCTGACCCTCCCCTTCCCTCTCCTCTGTGATCCACATACATGGTCACACTTTGGGTGTCGTCACCACCAGGAACTGCTCCTACTGGAAATTACTGGACCCCGAAACTCCCCCCTCTGGTTATAGATTCTCATTCTTGTTCTTCCTAAACCTAATCTTCAATGTCATCACAGCCTCCAATCATTGGACCCCTCCCTAACCTTCTGTTTCATCAGCCCCTTCCTCCTAGTATCAAAACAGTCCCAAAGGTAGAAAATAACACTGATAATTAGAAACCATAAAAGTGGTTCCAATGCTTCTGAGTGAGGACATGAAAATAATGAAGCCCTGAGCCAGAGTACTCGGGGGTTCCCCACCCATCCCAAGTTTTGGCACAACCTCTGCACATCTGTGACTGATACTGGCATGTGACACTTTTCTTCCCCAAGCCTATAATGTAATGGTTGCTGCTGGGTCCCAACCAGATTCCCTTTGCTAGCCAGTACTTCTGTCACCCAGCTGATGTTCAGCTGACAATTCAAATGGGAGCCATGCAGCACACCACTCCCGGCCCAGGCACACCTCAGCTGTGACTCACTGGCATAATGATATAAAAGGACGGGACAGCCCCCTTGCATCAAGACAGGACTGATTTTGTAGTGTAATTTGTCCTCCAGAGCTTCAGCCACATGATCAGAGTGAATCCAATCTCTAGCTGAGACCACATGATTGATGAACAGGTTTCCCTTCCCTGTCGTGTTTCTCTCAAGGAAACCCTCTCCTCTCCTCCTCACCCAGAAATCTCCCTGAACAAGAACCCCTGTCTGCAGCATTGCTTCTAGGGGAGCTGACCAAGACTACGTGTCTTCATATCTAGCCCAAGCAAGCTCTCTCACTGTTTGTGCTTTCTAAACATTCCTTGGCAATTCTTGCACATACTCTCCTTTAAAGGAGCTTTTCCACCAGTTTACCAAGGTCTATGGAAATTCCCCCAGGGATTTAGATTGGAACCTTTATTTTTTTTAAGATTTTATTTATTTATTTGAGAGAGAGAATGAGAGATAGAGAGCACGAGAGGGAAGAGGGTCAGAGGGAGAAGCAGACTCCCTGCCGAGCAGGGAGCCCGATGTGGGACTCAATCCCAGGACTCCAGGATCATGACCTGAGCCGAAGGCAGTTGCTTAACCAACTGAGCCACCCAGGCGCCCTAGATTGGAACCTTTAGAACAGATACATTCACGTGGGAGAAATTGTCATCTTCACATACTGAGCCAAGACTATGTTCATCTTACATGTCCCTCAGTAGAGGTTATAGATAGATAGAAAGGAATAGAGAAACAAAGAGATGGAAAACCAGCTTTGTCTTTGCAAACAAAAATGAAACAAGTATGCCCACTATTCCTGCTCCCATTCAAAACTGAACCAGGACTGGAGGGAAAGAATAGGAAAAAAATGGAGAATTCAACAAATGTGACAAGGCGATTAAATGATTAATTAAGTTTCAAGACCCAAACCAAAATAAAATTATCATACACAGAGAAATTGACACATACATTATAAGAATTTAAAAGTGAGTTTAACAAAATTGTTAACAGAAATGTGCATTCATGGGCACCAAGAGATACATATGATGGTAGAACATAAACATAAATTATGGTGTATTCACACAATAAAATACTACACAGCCATGACAAGGAAAGAACTCAAGCTATAGATGACAAAATGGATGAGCATCAAAAACAATATTGAAGAAAAGAAGCCAAACGCAAAAGAATATAGACTGTATGATTCTATTTATATGAAGTTCAAAAGCAGACAAAACTAAACTATAGCACTGCAAGTCAGCATACTGGTTATATTTTGAAGAAGATTAAGAAAGTAAAAATTAGAAAGTGATGCAAAGGATGGGGGGGGCGCTTTGGGGTAAAGATAATGTTATATATTTTTTCTTTACCTGGACAGTGGTTGCATGGATGTTCACTGACAAATCAATGAACTCTATGTTTATATTTTTGATATTTATGTATTTGTGTTATTCATCACACAGAAGCTCATGTATTTTAGACTTATTCATAAATATTTTATACCTTTGATAGTCTTGTGAATAGAGTCTTTGGTTTTTCCATTCATTCATTTATTCAAAGAGTATTATTTGAGCACTTTCTCTGTGTCAGATACCAGTTTAAGAACCGAGAGACAGCAATGAATAAGATGTAAAAGATTCATTGGGGCGCCTAGGTGGCTCAGTTGGTTAAGCAACTGCCTTCGGCTCAGGTCATGATCCTGACTTGATCCCAGGATCGAGTCCCACATGGGGCTCCCTGCTCAGCAGGGAGTCTGCTTCTCCCTCTGACCCTCCCCCCTCTCATGCTCTCTCTATCTCATTCTCTCTCTCAAATAAATAAATAAAATCTTTAAAAAAAAGATGTAAAAGATCCATTCTCTCATCAGGTTGACATTCTGCTGGGGAGATGTGTACTATAAATAAAAAAATGAATAACAGGAAAATCTCAAATAGAATTAAATGCAATGAATTAACTGAAATGTCGAACTTGCAAATAGCTATTACTGGTGTATAAGAAGGCTTTTTTTTTTTTAATTTTGGGTAACTAGCTAACTAACCATCTTGAAGAACTTTCTTATTTGGTAAACTGTCAGCTAACTCATCTGGATTTTTTAGAAAGATGATCATAAAATCTCTGCATAATGAGTTAGTCTCTCTTTACCAATATTTACTCTTCTGGTGGAACGGTTCCATCAGTTTAATGGAAGTCACCTCATTTCAAGTATCCGTGCACATAATTCAGATCAACAAGCAGAGCAAGAAGGCACCATTTGTTTTATAAGCTGCGCTTTACTATATACCAACAGGAGAGGGTACTCTTGAATCCAGAAACATAGCCTTCCTAAAGTCATGTCATTTTTAGTCCTTTTTAGTCCAAAAATTCTGGTCTGTGATTCATCAGTCTTACACAATTCACAGAACTCACCATAGCACATACTCCCCGCCAATGTCTATCACCCAACCACCCCATCCCTCCCACCCCCCACCACTCCAGCCACCCTCAGTTTGTTTCCTGAGATTAAGAATTCCTCATATCAGTGAGGTCATATGATACACGTCTTTCTCTGATTGACTTATTTTGCTCAGCATAATACCCTCCAGTTCTATCCACATCATTGCAAATGGCAAGATTTCATTCCTTTTGATGGCTGCATAATATTCCATTGTGTACATACACATATATATATATATACACATCTATATATATATACATATATACACATCTATATATATACCACATCTTCTTTATCCATTCATCTGTCAATGGACATCTTGGCTCTTTCCACAGTTTGGCTATTGTGGACATTGCTGCTATAAACATCGGGGTGCATGTACCCCTTCAGATCCCTACATTTGTATCTTTGGGGTAAATACACAGTAGTGCAATTGCTGGATCACATGGTAGCTCTATTTTCAACTTTCTGAGGAACTTCCATACTGTTCTACAGAGTGACTGCACCAGTTTGCATTCCCACCAACAGTGTAGGGGGGTTCCTCTTTCTCTGCATCCCTGCCAACATCTGTCATTTCCTGACTTGTTAATTTTAGCCATTCTGACTGGTGATATCTCACTGAGATTTTGACTTGGGTTTCCCTGATGCCAAGCAATGCTGAGCACCTTTTCATGTGTCTGTTGGCCATTTGGATGTCTTCTCTGGGAAAATGTCCGTTCATGTCTTCTGCCCATTTCTTGATTGCATCATTTGTTCTGTGGGTGTTGAGTTTAAGAAGTTCTTTATAGATTTGGATACTAGCCCTTTATCTGATATGTCATTTGCAAACATCTTCTCCCATTCTGTCGGTTGTCTTTTGGTTTTGTGGACTGTTTCTTTCGCTGTGCAAAAACTTTTTATCTTGATGAAGTCCCAATAGTTCATTTTTGCCCTTGCTTCCCTTGCCTTTGGCGATGTTTCTCGGAAGAAGTTGCTGTGGCTGAGGTCGAAGAGGTTGCTCCCTGTGTTCTCCTTTAGGATTTTGATGGACTCCTGTCTCACGTTTAGGTCTTTCAACCATTTGGAGTCTATTTTTGTGTGTGGTGTAAGGAAATGGTCCAGTTTCATTCTTCTGCATGTGGCTGTCCAATTTTCCCAGCACCATTTGTTGAAGAGACTGTCTTTTTTCCGTTGGACATTCTTTCCTGCTTTATCAAAGATGAGTTGACCATAGAATTGAGGGTCCATTTCTGGGCTCTCAATTCTGTTCCATTGATCGATGTGTTTGTTTTTGTGCCAGTACCATACTGTCTTGATGATGACAGCTTCGTAATAGAGCTTGGAGTCCGGAATTGTGATGCCGCCAGGTTGGCTTTTCTTTTTCAACATTCCTCTGGCTATGTGGGGTCTTTTCTGGTTCCATACAAATTTTAGGATTATTTGTTCCATTTCTTTAGATTAAAGTTCCATTCTTTAGTGGTATTTTGATAGGGATTGCATTAAATGTGTAGATTGCTCTAGGTAGCATTGACATCTTCACAATGTTTGTTCTTCCAATCCATGAGCATGGAACGTTTTTCCATTTCTTTGTGTCTTCTTCAATTTCTTTCATGAGTATTTTATAGTTTTCTGAGTACAAATTCTTTGCCTCTTTGGTTAGATTTATTCCTAGGTATCTGATGGTTTTGGGTGCAATTGTAAATGGGATCGACTCCTTAATTTCTCTTTCTTCTGTCTTGTTGTTGGTGTATAGGAATGCCACTGATTTCTGTGCATTGATTTTATATCCTGCCACTTTACTGAATTCCTGTATGAGTTCTAGCAGTTCTGGGGTGGAGTCTTTTGGGTTTTCCACATAAAGTATCATATCATCTGCAAAGAGTGAGAGTTTGACTTCTTTGCCAATTCGGATGCCTTTGATTTCTTTTTGTTGTCTGATTGCTGTGGCTAGGACTTCTAATACTATGTTGAATAGCAGTGGTGATAGTGGACATCCCTGCCATGTTCCTGACCTTAGGGGGAAGCTCTGTTTTTCCCCATTGAGAATGATATTGGCTGTAGGTTTTTCATAGATGGCTTTTATGATATTGAGGTATGTACCCTCTATCCCTATACTCTGAAGAGTTTTGATCAAGAAAGAATGCTGTACTTTGTCAAATGCTTTTTCTGCATTTATTGAGAGGATCATATGGTTCTTGTTCTTTCTTTTGTTAATGTATTGTATCACGTTGATTGATTTGTGGATGTTGAACCAACCTTGCAGCCCAGGGATAAATCCCACTTGGTCGTGGTGAATAATCCTTTTAATGTACTGTTGGATCCTATTGGCTAGTATTTTGGTGAGAATTTTTGCATCCATGTTCATCAAGGATATTGGTCTGTAATTCTCCTTTATGATGGGGTCTTTGTCTGGTTTGGGGATCAAGGTAATGGTGGCCTCATAAAACAAGTTTGGAAGTTTTCCTTCCATTTCCATTTTTTGGAACGGTTTCAGGAGAATAGGTATTAATTCTTCTTTAAATGTTTGGTAGAATCCCCCGGGGAAGCCGTCTGGCCCTGAACTTTTGTTTGTTGGGAGATTTTTGATGACTGCTTCAGTTTCTTTAGTGGTTATAGGTCTGTTCAGGTTTTCTATTTCTTCCTGGGTCAGTTTTGGTAGTTGATACATCTCTAGGAATGCATCCATTTCTTCCAGATTATCTAATTTGCTGGCATATAGTTGCTCATAATATGTTCTTAGAATTGTTTGTATTTCTTTGATGTTTGTTGTGATCGCTCCTCTTTCATTCATGATTTTATTTATTTGGGTCCTTTCTTTTTTCTTTTTGATAAGTCTGGCCAGGGGTTGATCAATCTTGTTAATTCTTTCAAAGAACAAGCGCCTAGTTTCGTTGATCTGTTTTACTGTTTTTTTTTTTTTTTTTTTTTGGTTTCTATTTCATTGATTTCTGCTCTGATCTTTATTATTTCTCTTCTCCTGCTGGGTTTAGGCTTTATTTGCTGTTCTTTCTCCAGCTCCTTTAGGTGTAGGGTTAGGTTGTGTATTTGAGACCTTTCTTGTTTCTTGAGAAAGGCTTGTATTGCTATATACTTTCCTCTTAGGACCGCCTTTGCTGCATCCCAAAGATTTTGAACAGTTGTTTTCATTTTCATTGGTATCCGTGAATTTTTTAATTCTTTTAATTTCCTGGTTGACCCATTCATTCTTTAATAGGATGCTCTTTAGCCTCCATGTACTTGAGTTCTTTCCAACTTTCCTCTTGTGATTGAGTTCTAGTTTCAAAGCACTGTGGTCAGAAAATATGCAGGGAATGATCCCAATCTTTTGGTACCGGTTGAGACCTGATTTGTGACCTAGGATGTGATCTATTCTGGAGAATGTTCAATGGGCACTAGAGAAGAATATGTATTCTGTTGCTTTGGGATGGAATGTTCTGAATATATCTGTGAAGTCCATTTGGTCCAGTGTGTCATTTAAAGTCTTTCTTTCCTTGTTGATCTTTTGCTTAGATGATCTGTCCATTTCAGTCGGGGGGGGGGTGTTAAAGTCCCCCATTATTATTGTATTGTTGTTGATGTGTTTCTTTGCTTTTGTTATTAATTGGCTTATATAAGTGGCTGCTCCCATGTTAGGGGCATAGATATTTACAATTGTTAGATCTTCTTGTTGGATAGACCCTTTAAGTAGGATATAGTGTCCTTCCTCCTCTCTTATTACAGTCTTTGGTTTAAAATCTAATTTGTCTGATATAAGGATTGCCACCCCAGCTTTCTTTTGGTGTCCATTAGCATGGTAAATGGTTTTCCACCCTCTCACTTTCAATCTGGGGGTGTCTTTGGGTCTAAAATGAGTCTCTTGCAGACGGCATCTCAGTGGGTCTTGTTTTTTTATCCAATCTGATAGCCTATGTCTTTTGATTGGGGCATTTAGCCCATTTACATTCAGGGTAACTATTGAAATTATGAATTTAGTGCCATTGTATTGCCTGTAAGGTGACTGTTACTGTATATTATCTGTGTTCCTTTCTGGTCTATGTTACTTTTAGGCTCTCTCTTTGCTTAGAGGGCCCTTTCAATATTTCTTGGAGGGCTGGTTTTGTGTTTGTAAATTCCTTTAGTTTTTGTTTGTCCTGGAAGCTTTTTATCTCTCCTTCTATTTTCAATGACAGCTTAGCTGGATATAGTATTCTTGGTTGCATTTTTTTCTCATTTAGTGCTCTAAATATATCATGCCAGTCCTTTCTGGCCTGCCAGGTCTCTGTGGATAGGTCTCTTGCCAATCTAATGTTTCTACCATTGTAGGTTACAGATCTCTTCTCCCGAGCTGCTTTCAAGATTTTCTCTTTGTCTCTGAGACTCATAACTTTTACTATTAGATGTCAGGGAGTTGACCTATTTTTATTGATTTTGAGAGGGGTTCTCTGTGCCTCCTGGGTTTTGATGCCTCTTTCTTTCCCCAAATTAGGGAAGTTCTCTGCTATAATTTGCTCCAATATACCTTCTGCCCCTCTCGCTCTTTCTTCTTCTTCTGGGATCCCAATTATTCTAATGTTGTTTTGTCTTATGGTATCACTTATCTCTCAAATTCTGTGCTCATGATCCAGTAGTTGTTTATCTCTCTTTTTCTCAGCTTCTTTATTTTCCATCATTTGGTCTTCTACATGACTAATTCTCTCTTCTGCCTCATTTATCCTAGCAGTTAGAGCCTCCATTTTTTATTGCACCTCATTAATAGCCTTTTTGATTCTGACTTGGTTAGACTTTAGTTCTTTTACTTCTCCAGAAAGGGTTTCTCTAATAACTTCCATGCTTTCTTCAAGCCCAGCTAGTATCTTTAAAATCATCATTCTGAACTCTAGTTCTGACATCTTACTAATGTCTGTATTGATTAGGTCCCTGGTAGTCGGTACTGCGTCTTGTTCTTTTTGTTGAAGTGATTTTTTCAGTCTTGTCGTTTTGTCCAGAGGAAAACAGATGAATGAGTGAACGAAATGCTAACAGGGTAACAACGTCCCCAGAAAATATACACTAAACAAATCAGAAAAGACCTGAAACTGGGGGAAAAGAAAGGGAAAGAAAGAAAAAAGATAAAGATAAAAACAAACAAACAGAACATGATCAAATATGATCAGGCTGGTGCATAGATCAGTGCCACACACGAGATTTTGGGTGTATTTTGGTCTGTTAGAAGAAAGTGCCTCCCAAAATTTTAAAGAAAGAAAAACTTATATATGTGCAAAAATAAGGGTTAATACGATGAAGGGATGGAATATGACTGTAAAGATGAAAATTATAAAAGATTTTATAAAAGGAATTGATAAGATAAGAAGTTGGTTGAGAAAAGAAAGAAGAGGATCTAAAAAGAAAAAGAAAAGAAAAAAAAGGGAGAGAATGAGCAGGCAGGAGACTAGAACAAAGCCATATACTAGAGATATAGGGTATATATATATATATATATATATGTACCAAAAATAAGGGTAACTACTTTGAAGGGATAGAATATGACTCTAAAAATGAAAAATAAAAAAGATTTTTTTAAAAAGGGATTGATAAGATGTTGGTTGAAAAAGGGAAAAAGAAAAATTCAAAAGAAAAAAAGACAGTTAAAAAAAAAACTTTGAAAGACTAAAGAATCATGGGAAAAAAGCCATGAATTCTATGTGCAGTATTCCCCTAGCGCTGGAGTTCTGCCGTTCTCATTGATCAGTAAACTTGGTCTTGGCTTGCTGGCTGTTCCTGCTGATCTTCTGGGGGAGGGGCCTGTTGCCGTGGTTCCCAAATGTCTTTGCCGGAGGCGGAATTGCCCCGCCCTTGTGAGTCTGGGCTAAGCAAGCTGCTCGGTTTGCTCTCAGGAGCTTTTGTTCCCTGCAAGCTCTGGTACAGCTTTGGAGGACCAGGGTGAAAATGGTGGCCTCCCAATCTCCACCCGGAGGAGCTGAGAACTCGGGGCCCCGCTCCTCAGTGCGCCCGCAGAGAAAAGCAGTCACTCCCGTGTCCCCGGTCTCCGGCCGCACTCCGTGCTCACCCGGCCTGTGACCGAGCGTTGCTATCTCTGGCTCCCGACCCCGTGTGGAGTCTCCAAACCCAGCAGATCCCTGCGGTGCCCTCCCGCGCTGCTCCTCCCGGGGGAGGAAGGGGAGTCTCCCCGGCTCTGCCGCTTGTTGGGTCCCTGCTGGAGGAGCAGTGGACCGACTGGGCTGCAGATCACAGTTTATGGCCACCCCAAGCTGAGAGCCCACGCCTCGGCTCCGTCTCTGCAGCCGGCTTCCCCGCTTTGATACCTGGGAGCTCTGCCGCACTCAGGCACCCCTGGTCTTCCTGTGACCCCGAGGGTCCTGAGACCACACTGTCCCGCGAGGGTTCCACCCCCCGCTTAGCCACTGCAGCGACGTCCCTCAGCGGAGCCGACTTCTAAAAGGTCCGATTTTGTGCTCCGCAGCTCTAGCACTTGCCAGAAGCGGCCGACGGAGGCCCCCTCCCCCGCCGTCTATCCTCCCGAATATCGCCTGGGATTCACTTCTCCACCATGTCCTACCCTCCAGAGAGTGGTCGCTTTTCAGTTCAGAGAGTTGTTGCTACTCTCTTCTTTGATCTCCCGTTGAGTTCATAGGTGTTCAGAATGGTTTGATCCCTATCCAGCTGAATTCCTGGGACCAGAGGAAATCCAGGTCCCTTGCTCCTCCGCCATCTTGCTCCTCCCCCCCCCCAGATTTCTTTCATTGTAAATTTTGTCATAATAAACCTGCATTGTGAGTTAAAACTAAACTAAACTAAAATAAAATATAAAAATGAGCCAAAAAAAATATTGCCCTGTGTCTTCTTGCAGGGCCAAAGAGAAACCTAAACTCAATCTGATTCTCATTACATTTTATGAATTCTATTTCTTTTGTCTCACAAAGCTTTTAGAATACTCCGAATACTCCCCTCTTTCCCTGATCTTCAATAATTTGGCCACAGTGTGGAAGTGTAGGCTCTCAATGGGCCCTTTCGATTGGCATGAATTTTTTTCGATTCTATGTATTTTTCTTTTCTTATATCTGAGTACTTCCTCCCCTCAGCTCTCTCTGTTCCTGAAAAGCTCACTGATGAATGTTGGAGCTTCTTTAACTACCTGGCATGGCTCTTAACATTTTTAAGTACTTTCTACCTCTTTTTCTGTCTCTTCTACGTTTTGTAGAATTTCAAGGTTCAGTCTTCCAGCTGACTCTTTGGCTGTGTTCATTCTACTATTCAGTCGACTTACTGACTTTTGTAATAATTAAGCTTATTTCCAGGAGCTCTAAATGAATATCTTAACTTCCTATTCTTATTTATATGTCTTAAATGTAGTTTATCTAATCTATTAACTCTGTTAAGTTTGATTTCTTTCTTTCATGTGGTTATTTCCTTCAGACATTTGGTAATCTATGTCATACACTTGTCTCTGTCTTTGAGATTCCCTATTAGACTGTCTATGAGCTGTTTTGCAGTTTCCCCTGCCTGCTTTAGCAATTTAGGAGTGGGAGGCTCTGTATGTGCTTCCTGGCAAGGATGCTAGCAGCTTATACCCCTTGAGTGGGAATTTGTCCTCCTCTGTGACTGTAGCAGTCACATGGTGGCATGGCTATGCCTCTGTGACTCACATGAACTCACTTACAGCCAGGGGGCAAAGAACTCTGTCCCTCACTGCTGGGCACAGGGCCAGGACAGGAAGATGAACCCCTGCCATGTGGCTCCTGCTGAAGAACCTGAACCCTCCACCACCATGATTGCCCACCCCATACTCCTTTTGCCCCCTGAATTCTCCACCTCAAAGCTCAAAGCACACTGGAACCCACAACTTTATCTTGAGTGAGTCCTTGGCCCTCAAAGGGCATGCTTGCAAAATAAAGAAATGGAAGTAAATGGCCTATTAGGTTCTTATTTCTACTTGGGAGGATGTATAGGGTAGTGATCAGAAATTCACTGTATGATATCCAGCCAGACTGCCAGGTTCAAACTCCTAGATCAATCATCTGCAACCTGGGTGACTTTGTGCCTCAGTTTCCTCATCTGTTAACTATAGGTACTAATAATAACCTACCTCTGAGGAAGACTGAGAAGATTAAATGGGCTAGCACATATAAAAGTCTTTGATCAATACCAGTACATGTAAGTACTCAACAAATATCCAGAACTATTACTGTTCCAATTCAGAGATTTCATGACTGTAGTCTTATTCTGGGTATTGAGACTTATCCCATGCCTGGACTCAACATTTAAAAAAAAAAAAAATAGTGCCAAAGGAAAGAGTCACAGCTGCCAACAATTTGGGGACGTAATTAGAATTTAAAATTAAGAATTTCTCTTCTTCCTTTGGTTGTCTGTTGAAATCATATTTTTACTGGTTTATTTCTTTACTTTTGGAGCTTTTGACTGCATTGGATTCTACTCAAAGCAACATGAATCCAATTTCAATTCCTCTGATGTTTATAGCATGGTGCCAGGTGCTGGGGATTAAACACACCATTCTCACCTGTGCAGAAATACGGCTAGGAAGGATTTTCTGTTGCATTTACAACTTGACTGAGCAGGAAATTCTTTAATCATATATTTTCCCTTCAACCCTGTAGACTAGGTTTCCCTGTCTTCAGAAATTTAACACAACATGAATGTCTGAGGACCCTCTGATTATTTATCCTTTTTAAGTGAGCTATGTTCTTTTTTGCCCAAATGTTAATAGAGTTATTTTCTCAGCCTTTTATTTTTACAGTTTTTTAGCAAGTCTATTTTTGCGTACTTTTCTTGGAAATCAATCCATGTAATCAGGTGACTATCCAAGTTAAGAAAGTTTTCTTTAATTGTGTCTTGATTCTTAATTTCATGCCAATTAATATGTTTGCTTTCTCAGAAACACCATAATTCTTGGGTTGAATTCACCCCGGTTTCACCCGGGGTGAAATAAAATAGAATATACAAAGCCTGTCACCTGGAGAGCACTAGAGAGCCTGCTGGGTATGACACATTGGTGGTTATCTTCCCAGAATGTTTGTAGTAGGAGTAAATGAATCAGTTGTTTTGGAATCTACATTGCCTCATTTGTCCTACCTGTCAATGCTGCTGGGTGGAAGGAATCTTCCACTAGAAATGGAGGAGTTCACTCCCCGGATTTGCATGCTCTGGCTGGTTTTCTAGCACTTATAGAGCACAGACTTGCATGTTCTCTGTGCCTCTGGCTGCCACATTAAAGGGTCAATCTCACTGGTGCAAGAATGAAGAGTCAAGAGCTCCTAAATTTGAGCATAATTTCCTTTCTCATATGCTTCCATCTACTGTAGTTCCACTGTCCTCCCTGTATGGCCGACTCTCTGACACTCCAAACAGAGGGGACAAATGAAATATATGAACCCAACAACATCGCCACCAGGGTCCTTTCTGTCCTTGTCCCACCAAAAATAGTCTCCTTGTAAAGACTAAACTGCCCAGGGTGGAAAGCGCCAATACCTCTCTTCACCTTCCTGTGCATTGTATTGGGGGAGTTTCATTCAGTCTTCAAATGGCTAGAGAAAGAAGAAACGTTTGATGATCCACTGGCTGTCACTCCTAGATTTTAGCATCATTGCAAGCTTTCATCTTACATAATTACAATTTCATATGTAATTATGATGGAAAGTTGGGAAATATTTTCTGGCACAAGATGTATCTTCCCAACATAATTGAGGTGAATGGTTAGTTTCACAGATTACGTATTTCTATATTTTGGGATGAAAAAAATTAAGGTGAGGTTTATGTCACTAAAAAAGTCAGTTGGCACATAAAATACTGTACACATTTTAACTAATGACAAAAGTGCTTTATTTAATAAGAAGAAACATTTTAATCAATTGAAAAAGATTAGTAAAGAGTAAGTTTACTGATTCACAGAAAGATTTAAGACTCACTCTCATTTTTGTAAATAGATAAACTTTCCCTTTGTGATTAAAATTCTGAGAGATCCCAATACAAATGAGAAGATGTGTTTATCAAGGAAAAGAATAAGAACATAAGCAATGCCAGACAAGGCCAAACCTTCACATAGGTCATAGTTATCCAGCTCAGTATCCAACAGCAATGCCAGCTCCGGCATGGAATCTTCAAAACGTCAACCCCAAAAAGAACCACGGAAGAGACTATGTATTTGATTATCTGACATAAATTTGACCCATGTGACCTGCATTCTGTGGAAAGGACTTGGAAGAGCCACCTCAAGCTGCCTCACATTATCAATGAGAGATTTTTTATACCACAAACAACCTTTGACAATGAGAGCCCTGTATGGGGAACATGGAACTTGTCCCTCACAGCACAAAGAAGTCATTAATATGGAGGAAAACGGGGGGACCGGGGCCGGCATGACAGCTGCTTAACCTACCTTCTCCTGCAAAAACTGCCACAGCCACACTTAACCAACACAGTGGCAACTGTGAGGAGGACGCTAATAGGGCAGGGCAAGGAAACAGGGCCACGACCAAGACCGGAAATTCACCTTGACAGAACGACTGTCCACGTCCTCGAGTTAGACATTGTTAGCAGTCATTCCAGAGTGTTCGGCTAAGGCAGAAATCAAGAATTCAGACAGACCTATCAGAGGACGAAGGTCCCAGGTTCTGGAGTCTTGAACACTCAGGCATACGGCTTTCAATAGACCAGAGCTTGATATGAAGCCAAGGGCCTTCCTGACAAAGGTTTCCACATGTATCATGCCCAAACCCAGGCCTGCTCTCAGGATGTGACCAGGCACAAGGCCTCCAGGAGGAAAAAGTCCATGGGGCCGGACTCCTGACAGAGGGTGTTGGGGAGTCTGACAGTCTGCAGTGAGGGCAGCGCTCCCTTCCCCCACCTAACATGCTGGGTATTTAGGGGTAACTTCGGAGGAGAATTCTCGGAGGAAGGGGGTGAAGAAGACACAGAGGATCGTGCTTCGTGATGATGGCTTAGGAGACTCAATAAGGAAAGCTGAGACTAATTTTTAAATCCACTGCCACTCTCCTAGTTCAACGCCAGATTCACAAAACATATCCTGATCTGCGCAGAATGAGTGCTAGTCAGGACAGGCTTCCGTCCTTGAGCTCTCACTTAAATCCACCCCCAGTGGGTAGCTTTTCTCCCCGGTGAGAAGCATCTTACAGGGCATCTTCCATGCAGTAGAAGAAGATGGGAGAGGAAGAGGCAGGGCGTCTTGCCCCGCGACAACTCGCGTTTTAACTACCGTAGAAATAGAGCTGAGTTTCCAAAACACATTCCATTTCAACATTTCCTCCTACTGCCCATGTTAAAGTGGTTTCTGAATTTATCCTCCCCTAGAAGTGGTCTAATGACTTGAACTTTCAGGATTCCTTTAGAAGGAGGTAGGGAACTTAAAGTTAGTACCATTCTCAATTACATGACCTGCAGGTCACAGAGGGTGAATTATATGCTTGAAAGCTTAGTATGGTGAGAGGTCAGGGAGGGAGCCAGGGACTTCGATGCTAATGGAGGTAGATGAAAGTCAGCTACAGGGTGAGAGAAGAATCAGGACAAGCACAGGCCCAGTGGCCGGAGGAAGGGGGCTTGGAGCTGTGACAGAATTCAGTGAGCTTTAGATATCAGCAAGAATGCAAATGCCCATGTTATGCCAGGGGGAGACCAGACTGCCGCTCTCTTCCAGCTCCCGGGTCCTAGATAGTGCGCTCCTTTCAAGGAGAGCAGACCCTGCCGTAGAAGAGAATCGTTTGGGTTTTGTTGTGTCTGATGAAAAAGAGGAAAGGGTGATCAGCAATAAACGTCACCCAGGAAGGCATGGACATTTCCATGCCGACGGCCCCACTGGCAGCAACTGCCTGGGTGCCGTTTTCATCCACTTCCACAAAGGTTTTATGGACAACTTTTGACAGGTACAAATTGGGACTTGGAGAAATTCCAGTAAGATCAGCCTTCCCTTCCTCGAAGATATCCGTGATGCCCATGTCCTGTAGAACAGAATTGAGATCATAGCTGTCTTCCAGGGTGAACTGCGGGAAGGAGACAGCTACTGTTTCTTCTGACATATTCTCTGAGCTGCTCCAGGCCACTATTTTTTCATGAGTGATGTTCCTTTCAAGCTACAAAAGGAAGGAAATAATGTTTAGGGTCAGATTATGAGCCTGCAAAGGATGCCCCAGTTACTTCAAAGGACTTGAGTCTATTTCAACAACCCGTAACAATCTTCAAGGTCCTTCCCTAAGCCTCAAACTACTCTGATCTCATTTAAATTCCCCCAAGCAAATCTCTTTCCTCTTTAGAAGTCACAGGACAATTTGATACCAATTCTGGTGTCTGACAGTGTCGGAGCCCAGCAAAGCTCAGTTGACCCAAGTCGTGCGAGCTTGGCCAAGCCTTAGCTTTCCGAGGTTCAATCCCCTCTTCTATAAAACAGAGATCATACTATTAGGCTCTTGCCAGGATTGAACAAAATGATGTATGTGAAGTAGTTAACATAGTGCTGGCATATAATACATTTTGAATAATGGCTATTCTTGTGATCACTGTCTGGGGATTTCTCTCTTCCTCTGTCTCCACCTCTTCACCGGACAGAGCAACATAGAGCCGAGGCTCCCCGGCCTTCACCGATTCCCACTTCACAAGCAATCTATCCCAGCGGCAGTATCTCCACTCTGTCAAGGCACTTGCACCCAAAAGCAGAGTTTAGCTCACAGGTCATTGTGTGAGCCATAGCAGAATAGTCCGAGCAAGAGGCCAGAAGTCAGGCTACTCAGAGGAAAGGAAAAGCTCGTTCATTTGTAGCAATTCTCACATCACTCCGTGTCCAGATTCCTTGGTCTGGAGAACAACTGCGGAGAGCTGTGAGATGGGAGAGGAAAGCCCTATCCAACATTTTTGGCATTTTGTCCTTTTCTAAACCAACACAGAAGAACTATCCCATTGAATCGAGGTTCTTATATATTCTCTGCTATCTCCGACAGATGAGGTACTAGCCTTCCTCAGGCAGGGAGACAGTAAATGGGGCTGCTCTCCAAAGACCGACACCGAAATATCTTGTAGAAACACAAAAGTGAAGACTTACCTCTTCCAGGCCCTTCACGTTATCTGCAGAGCAAGGAGGCAGCAGGACGAACATGCTGAGCGCCCCCTTAATATACCTCATTTCAAGGATCTGTGCCTTCAGCTCCTCTATGAAGCCAATTCGAAATAGGCCCTTTTGGTTCATCATCTTCACGGTCTTCTTTTCATTCTGCAGTGGACAAGATAGAAAGTCGCAGGACTGCCACCGTAAGCTCACACACTCGCATAGCCTCCAGCTCTCCATTAAGATGAGAAGGGTCTTCACCAGAAGCTCTGAGCCATACCAGTGATCCAAACTAAGAACGCTCTGCCCACTGATCAGTCAGTCCTTCCTTTGCCAACACCTTATTTTCCCATGGTTTTAAGAGGTTCTTCAGCTCCCAAGACCACTCGTTGGTAAACTGTCTATCCAGGAATCTCCCTATAGCCTAGCCAGGGGAAATAAGCCCCACCAGCTTTCTACCTTCTGTGCCTGCACCACCCAGTCTCTTGGCCCTACCTGACCCCCTGCCCTCGCTGGCCTGAATGACCCACCACAGCACCAGCTGGAGCCTTGGTTAAATGATAATCATCTACATAGTAAATAACAGCACTTCTTCCATAGGCTTCCAACAGACGAAAGGGCACCATCCCAGACACCTTGTATATGTGAGAAGTCACCAATCTACAGATGAAGATGCACAGCACTTGCAAAAGGAACACAGCTGACAGGTGCTGGGCTGGGATTCCCAACCCTCCCTTTCCTCCATTCTACAGTCTGGTGGATTAGAGCATTGGTTTTTGAGACAAATACTCACAGATGTGAATGCTAATGCATGAACTGAGCTAAGTAATCTAACCTTTGCATTCTTTCCCCTCAACTCCTAAGAGGGAATAACAATAACACCCATTTTCATAATGATATTTTAGCGAACAAGTTGAAATAATGAATGGAAAATGCTCCTGGCAGTGCCTGGCACCAAGATGGTCAATGAACTTCAGGTACTAATTTTTGCTAATAACAAAATATTCTTATTATATTGTATGTCACCAGGAGACCTAAGTTTTAAAGTTGAATGCACATACTGCAAATCATACTTCTTAGTGGAAATTAAGAGTGCAATATCTAGAAAACCATGTGCTGTAATATCATACCTCATTTAGAGAGAAAAGCGCATCAACTGTGTTTTTAGAGTCAAAATATGTTTCCCATTTGGCCTTGAAGTAAACAGCATTCACCAGCACCAGTACAGTTGCACTGTCAATAGCTTCTTCGTTGAAGAGTTCCTTGATTTTACCTTGAGAAATGTTTCAGAGAATATCCTGAATGTGAATTGTGCCAGAAGTATTCATGTAGACAGATTTTCCTTCATGCCGCTTCCCATCCCCAAGGCTAGGGCATGTCTGATTCAAGGACTAACCCAAGAAAATCACACCACTCACAGTCCTGGATGCGGTGGAGGGGGAGGGGGGTATGATGGAGAGACACACTGTCACTCAACCCCAAGAGGGACCCATTCTAAATCACTGAAACTGAGGGAATTTCCTTCCATTCCCTGAGACACTGTGGTTGGAACTTGCCATTAGACATCTTACGCCACGACTTACCTTTCTTTTTTTTTTATTAAGTTCAATTAGCCAACATATAGTACATCCTTCGTTTTGATGTGGTGTACAATGATTCATTAGTTGTGTATAACACCCAGTGCTCATCACATCACGTGTCCTCTTTCGTACCCTTCACCAGGTTACCCAGCCCGTGATTTATCTTTCAGAGTAGACTCTGCCACCTGATTAAATTATAACTTCCTGGAGAAACAGACTATTGTGTAAACTTCCTATCTTGAGTGCTCATCAGAGCAAAAGGTATAGGTTTACATATAAACAAAAATGCATATAAATATGCTAGGCCAGGATATAAAATCTATTCGATAGGGGCTTTCACATGTCCTCTCTCATGCCATCCCATGTCAACCATGAGAAGTAGGTATGGTTGTCCCTTCTTATAGAGGAATACACCACAGCTAGTAAGAGGTAAGGCCACAGGGTCAAAAATCAGCAAGGCTGGCTGAGATCAGGTCCTGGGGCCTTCCTGCTCTTGGTCCAGCTCCGAGGCTCCTTCCACCATAACACAGCCCTGAGGTGGACTGGAAAATCCCATGCCGTCAGGGCAATCATCCGTTTGCAGTGCGCATTCTTTCCACCGCAAAATACCAAACCATCGGTTATCTGAATGCCTGCCAAGTCCTTAAAGATGAGTAGAGCTTTCTACCACAAGACTTCCACGCAAACTCCATAAATAATAGATTATGTTGACATCACCTACACTTAAAATACTCCAGGAGATTTAACTAGTGCCTTAGTATAAGTTTTTTTAGTGAACACGCATTTCTTCTTGGCAACTGAATGGAACCTTGAGGGAATGGGAATTTTTGTGACACGTGGACCAAGTAAGGAGAAATAATTTTGGAGTTTAGGTGCCCAAGACAAGGCCAGACAGGGGAGTCTCATATTAGAAAATTATTCCATTTTATGTTGAATTCTAAATTTCACTACTCATCACTATCTCTAAACACCCCTTCATCCAGAAAACACCTACGTACCTAGTGAAAAGTTGATAAAAATTGGGATTTTATTATTTCCATTTCCCTCTGAATAACTAGATTCTCTTCACAATCTTTCTACTGACCTTTTGTTTAAAAAATGGAAATAGTTAACATCCTGCTGGCATGTGCTTGGCTGAAAGATTTCACCTTTTCTGATGGAGCAAAGGAGTAACACAGCGTAAGCGTTTAACTGTTTGTGCCTACAAAACTGGCTTTGAACACGGCCCATGTATGGGAGCACCTGGTTTTGACAGACTAGCAATCTGAGACCACGGGCTGACTTTTCTCCTTTTAAATGGAAAAGAACACCAGCTACAGTGTGTTTGGTCTTTCTTACCTTGGGACTGAGATTCAACCCAAAAGTTAATCTGTTGTCTGGACTTTTCGGTGTCCTTCCGGAAATCAACACGTTCAATGGTTGTGTGATAAAATTGAATCACACCATCTAAGTAGTCCTATTAAATTGAAATAAAGAGAAATAGTACAATGAAATCAGATAACCATGCTAATAGTTAGGTGTGAGGCAGTCAGGAGAAGCCTAATGAGAGAGATGGTCATTTAAACAGGATGCACGTGGTGTCTATCTATCTCCACTCTTAATTAGCCAGAGGCCTTTTTCACTCACTGTGGTGACAATTTAGGATATAGAATGCTTATTCATGGGATGCCTGGGTGGCTCAGTCGGTTAAGTGTCTGATTCTTGGTTTCAGCTCAGGTCATGATCTCAGGGTCCTGAGATGGAGCCCCACATCCGTCTCTGCGCTCAGTGCAGAGTCTGCTTGAGATTCTTTCCCCTTCCTCTCCCTCCCCCTCTACTCCTCCCCCAGCTCGCACTCTCTCTCTTTCTCTCTCTAAAACTAAATACATAAAATCTTTCTTAAAAAGAAAAAAGAATGCCTATTCATGAAGCAGCCCACAGTTACAAGGGCACAAGCCCATTCCTACCAGATACCCTTTTCCTTGGACATCCCATTTGTGGAGACACTGCAACATGAGTATCGAGTAATTTGAGAAGCTTAACTATAAAATGCCTCTATTTTTAAGAATTAAAACCCTAGCTAATGGTTACAGAGTTTCTGGAGCGATGAAAACATTTTGGAAATTGGGTGGTGCTTACACAACATTGTGAATGTGATCAATGCTACCAAACTGCATACTTAAAAATGGTTAAAATAGCCATTTTATATTATATTTTACCACAATTACAAGGTAATATGCCCAAACCACTGGTGTGTACATTTTTCATAGGTGAATTGTATGATATGTGAATTTATACCTCAATAAAGCTAGTTAAAAAAAAAAAAAAGACAGCATCTAAAAACTCATTTCCACTGTTGAGAGAACATACTTATGTTGGCCAAAGGAGGCTAAGCCCGCCCCCTCACTAGACCAGCCTAACCACTTGCAACACACATTTGCCTGTGGTCACACCCCTCATGTCCTTTGCTAAGTATGTGGCTCCTTGCAGCGGTGACTGAGGAAGCTGATGTGTCTTGCTGTAGGTACATGCTGCTCAGCCACAGAGCCAAGCCGGGCGCCCTTTGGCTCCAAACGCAATCTCCTTCTGCGACACCGCAGTGCTGCTGAGTTTAATTCTACTGAGGGGCGGCCTGATGGTGGCATGAAAGGGGATTTTGGAGAAGCGCTGGGGGAGGAGTGGGGAGGGACGGGAAGAAGAGCTACCAAGTGCATTTACCAGGCACCTTTGCTGGGAAAGACCGTCACAAGAGAGAAGGCCATTACCAAACCCACAGGTGCTCCAAAAGCTATTAGTCACAGGACCCTCTTTCCACCCACAATGGGCCTCATAAACTGCTCAATTGAAAACTGGGAGAAGGGCAACAGAGAGTGTGGGAGAGAAAGAGGTGGGCCCCGGGGAACCCCCCCAGTCCACAGCACATCCTTCTGTCAGAGAGGATTGTGTTCCAGGTGCCAGGTGAGCAATCCAGCTACTCGATGATTTTTAAATGGCATGCCATATGATAGTTTTAATCACCAGCCACGCCGAACTCACCGGACAGATGGGGAATTCCTGCTCTCCATAAAGCCTGTTGGCAATACTTAGGGTGTAATCAACTCTGATCCTGTCTATCTTGGAAAGAAGCTGCCCGAAGTAGCAACTGAGCAGTCCACTCTCATCACTGGAAGACTCGGCCTGACAAAAGAAGAAAGAAAATGTGACCTGATCAGCAGAGTAAAATGCCACCAGACCACGTTGTCGTTTCACTTTGTTACCATGTGGGGGTGCAAGTGAGAAGAAGAGAGGAATGGAGGGCGGGAAGAGGTCCCAGTGGAAGATCATGGCTCTCACTTGGTATCAAAGTCATCCAGGAACAATACATCTGGGGACTCAGCAGTGCACACTGTGTTTTAGATCCGTGCGCCTCGTTTTTCTCTATATTCGAAAAGATACAAGAAAAAGACAATCTTCTCTCCACCTTCCTCTTAAACTTTCTAAGGTACAGGGATATTTAACTTGGAAAATATCTTTCCCACTCCTGGTATGAGAACCAATAAAAGCTTTGTGTACCAGTAGATTACCCCATGAAATAGACAGGCCAAGGTACAGAAAGCGAGTAAGACTCCCACAGCTGATTCCTATCCCTTACTACCCTTCATCCTCAACCATGCTCCGTCCTGAGAACCTGTGGCCTGAAAAAGGAGGTGAGTCATGGGGCTTTGCTCTGTCTTCATCATGAGCAGAAGATATCAGATCCTACTCTTTAGGAGACTAGCTTACAGCCAACGACATATAAGATACATAATCAGAAAAGAATTGGAGGTCCTATGGCATTCTTGCTATTGTTGTTGCTGCTGATGACAGCCAGGTCCTAACGTCTGGGGATAAGTAACCATTGTCAAATATGGCATAACCAGAATGAGCAGGTCATAAGAAGAAGGACAGGAGCTCAGGGTGGCTCACCTGCAGAGTCAGAGACTCCCCTGTTTCTTTCTGCCCCTCCAGAGAGCTGTCAGCCAGCACTTCTTGTTTTTTGCTTTTCAGACAGGGATCAGGTTCTTTTCGTTCATTCTGGGAAAATTCATTGAAGTGTAGTACCTGTGGGAGGACAATTACGGGGTCTCTCAGACAATACAAACAGCAGGAGGTCTGAACAGCTTCAGAAGTGTTTTCATAGGGTGACAGGGACAGTGATTCCATAGTCAAAAAAATCAACAACAGTTCAAAGGGTAGTGGATGTTTCTTTTGACTTGGTTGTGAGGTGGAATAGAAGAAAGCAAACTGCATGTTACCCCCGGGGTCCACATTTAAGAACGAATGCAACCAAACTAAAAGGATATCGAGGTATCCGTGAGACACACGTGGCTATTGAGCCAGCCAGATGTTAGTGTAAAACACACATTGGATTTTTGAAGACTTAGCACGAAAAAAAATGTAAAATATCTCACTTAAATTGTTTGGTTACATGTTGATAGGATATTTTGGAAGTATTGAGTTAAGTAATATACATAATTTATTAAAATTAGTCTCACCTATTTCTTTTTACTTTCTTATGGCTGCTAAATTTTTTTAAATTACATATGGGATTTGAATTATCTTTGTGTTAGCACTGATCTAGACCTTCCAATCGATAAAGCAAGTGAGGACAGCAAAAGACAGCTACCCAGAGCACTGCAGAAAAGTAGGAGATAAACATATATCTTGCACTGCTCAGGACAGTTTTGCTGGGCAGGCAAAACCCAAGTGCCTGCAGAAAGAACATCTGAAACCTGACCGGGAGGATGCCAATCACACTCTAAAGCTAAGTTTCGCTAATGAAATAATATTCCCAGTAAAAGTAAATGAATAAAGCAGAATGACCCCAAACATATTCTACCTTAATCCAAGAATTCAACTCCTCCATACTAGGGACAATAGTGGGGTCCCCACATAAACTCTGTGCAGTGTGTGAGATCCGGGGAAGTTTTAAGACCAACCTCAGGAGGGTGTTGATTATTTGGGGAGTTGTTCTTGTCACATTCATTCATTCATTCATTCTACAAATTTGTATCAGATGGCTACTATAAGCCAAGCACTATTCTAGGACAAAGATTTTCACCATCTGTAGGATTATATTCTAGCGGGGGAGGCACATAGTAATGAATTACTGTATGCATTATCTTGGAAGACGGAAAATGCCATGTGGGGGAAAAGTAGCTAGGGTACGAGGGAATTTTACAGGGTTGGGAGTCAGGATGTAACATTAGATTGAGAAGTCAAGGTAAGCCTGGTTGAGAAGGTAAACTCTGATCAAAGTCCTGAAGGAGAAAGTAAGTTATAGATCAGTTATGGGGGGGGGGGCGGGGGCGGGGAACCATTAGGCAAAGGGAATGTAGCAAAGGCCCTAAGGCAGGAGTGGGCATGCTTACCCAAGGAATCTGGAGGCCAGTGTGGCTGGAGGAGCGGGGAGGGGACAGGGTGATAGAGGGAGTCACATGGTTGTCAGGAATTCAGATGTTAGAACTTCATGGGCCATCGTAAGGACTCGGGCTTCTATCATTAGCTAAATTGGAAGTCCAGGTTTTGAAATGATGAGAAATAGGCTCTGAATGAGGTTTCCAAAGGATCTTTCTGGCAGCCAGGTTGAGAACAGACTGTCAGCAGAAGCAAGGAAGTCCATGAGGAAGTTGCATCCAGGTTAGAAAGGATGGTGGTGAGTCAAACCTCAGGGACACAGCGGGAAGCACCTGTGTTCTGGGTGTGTATCAAGCGAAAAGCCTTTTGGAGTTTGATGTGAAGTGAGAAAGAAAGAGAGAAGTCAAGGAGGACGCCAAGATCTTTAGCCACTGGATACATAATTGATGCTTACTAAAGATTTACTTACGGAAAGACAGAAAACACATAGACATTAAAAATATTGCTAGTGATATCAGTATGGATAATTATAGAGTGGAAGGGGGACAGACATGCAGACAGACAGACGGAGACAGAGAAGGTGACTGAGAAAAGCTATGAGGCTGGAAGGCTGAAGAAGGGTCATAAAGGAGGCAGAGGTTTAACTGAGCCTTGAAGAGAGAGCAAGGTGGGATGTAAATGAAAACTCCAGGGCAGATGCAGCCTCCCCGCGAGCCTCAGGCTCAGTGAGCAGCGTGGCTTGCCAAAGGGCCTAGGGTCTCACTCTGAGAGTGGACCCAGAGATACTGGATCCACACCTGGTCGATCTGTTGTGCACTGTCACTTCTGGCCCCCAGGCGGACCATGCCAAGGGCAGCCGAGAGGCTCAGAGGACAGAAGAAAATGTTTTTATGAGGATCATCTTTGCTTATCTCCTGGAAAAGATCAAAGCAAAATTTGTTGTTGGCTGCCACGAGAGAATCCATCCTGAGATTGACGGCAGTCTAAAAACAAAAACAAAACAAAACAGAGAGAGAAAACATGATGATCAGAGGAAGATAAATAAACAGTTCGCATTTTAAATACATGAGATATAATCATATACAATGATTCAGTGTGTTTTTAAAAACTCAAAAACTAAGGTCGTCATCATCCTGGTATATACATATTGATGTCCATATTGATATTGATACAGACAGACGTCTATTTTCATTTAATGATGTGAATTAGTTTCCTAGAGCTGCCGTAACAAATTACCACAAACTAGGTGGCTTAAACAACAGGAATTTATCTTCCCTCAGTTTGAGAGACCAGATGTCCAAAATCAAGGTGTTGGCAGGATTGGTTCATTCTGGAGGCTGTCAGGGAAAATCTGTTTCCTGCCTCTCTCCCAACTTCTGGTGGTTTCTAGCAACCGTTGGCGTTCCCTGGTTTATAGAGGCATCACTAATCTCTGCCTCCATCTTCGTATGGTGTTCTTCCCTGTGTCTTCTGTGCGAGTCCACGTTTCCCCTTTCTTATAAGGACACCAGTCATTGGATTAGGGCCCACACTAATCCAGTATGACCTCATCTTAACTTAATTACATCTGCAAAGACCCCATTTCCCAATAAGAGCACATTCACAGATATCAGGGATTAGGTCTTAAACATGTCTTTGGGGGACATGATTCTATTGTGGTAGAACTTTCTTTATTCAGGTAAAACAAAGTCATAGGCAACCGTGTCCTCATGGTCAAGTCAGCAACCAAGAAAACTTTATTCCACCTCCTTCCCCACAGGCTATACGTGGTTCTGCTTAAGTCCTTTGCCAGCACATTCTCCCAACATCCTACGACTGAGGATACCCAGCAAACTGTCATGGGTCATGTCCTTTGTCACCTTCTCACCTCCTTTTGACTCATTCCACATGCAACCTGTGGGCCTTCAGGTGGTGCTTCAGTCAGTCATTGATATTATTGTTCAAGAGATCATTGATCTTGAAAGATGTTGAGAGTTTAGAAGTCATTAAGTTTAATACTTTCTCTTAACAGTGTGGAACCACAGGTGATATGGAACCAAAGCAAGGGAGTGACTCCTTCAGGACAGATTCCTTGCCCCTCACCAATAATCTGTCCCAGAAGTATCAAGAAAATCAAGAAAATCTTACGTAGATCTCAGCTCAGACCATCCCAAAAGAAATGTCTTCTCGTTTATCTTTTTGTCTATGGATATTGTGTATTTCCAAGATGTAAATGTAAGCCCCCTTATGTGTGTTTTTTATCATCAGACATGTGGCACACAGTAAAGCATTAAGAAATCATTATTGCATTGAATTGAATGGTGTACATTGGTTTTAGCCTCTTCCCAGCTTAACATCAACTTTTTTAGTCTGTAAAACCTAATTCAAAAAGATAACAGTTACCTTTTTTAAAATGTGCCAGACATATGTTTTACATATATTAGCTTTAACCCTACAACTTTACAGGATAGAAGTTGTCATTCCCTTTTTACAGATGAGAAAAGAATCGAAGAATCAGCACACATGTTGGCCTAAACTAAGTGCTCTTTCTCCTGTATCTACTATTTCTACTAAGTTGCCCTCAGTGTAGGACAGGCACGTGCCTGCTATATTTTGGTGTTTTCCCCCTGTTCAGCTTAGCACCCATTTTTATGCTTACATTTTTTTTTCCTGCCAAATTTGTACTTGACATATATTTCTCATTTTGTGCTGGTAAAGCTAGGTGCAGGTAGATGTTTTCCAAGAAACATGTGTCCTGAGTGTGCCTGGAAATTCAATAATGCTTCACACCTTAGGAATCTACATTCTTTATGTGGAAAAATATCTTCACAACCTACATGTTCACTCTACAACAGTGACTGGCATTACCCCTTCAGTAACAAATTTACCAAGAAAGTGGAGAAATCAGATAAATTCAAGGTGGCCTGAGTCAAGAGGGATTGCACAGGGTTGAGTTAAATCATAAAATGTGGATAAAAAGTAGTCTCATATTTTTTAAAGCCTTGGTCATATAATCAAGGTTGCTACTTGATGAAAATCTTTGGCACCAAAGGAAAAGGCAGTAGATGCTCTGGCTATTTGTTCACTACTATAAAAGAAGACTAGAGACACAATACTCAAGGCAAAGGTGAGATTTGGATGGAAAACTGAATGACCCCAACCTGGCTCTTTAAATGTTCCAGCTGTTTGCTCAACTTTAGCCTGTTTCTTTCTATGGATGTGCCCCTGGAATCAGAGGGGAAGGGTGTTCCTTTCTGGCATGACATGCACAGAACTGAGCAACTGGAGTCTTACTTAGTACGGAAACGACATGATGGCTCATGCAGGCCAACTCCCTTCTTCTTGAGACTAAAAATCCTGAGGCCAGAAGTGGCAGTGACTTGTACATAATCACATAGCTGGCTGGGAGAAGAGCAAGGCTCAGACCTCTCCATGCCCAGGCCTGCTCTCCACTGGAATAGACTGTGTTTTGTGCCCATTTCTAATTTGGCTACTACCCTTATTCACTCTGGGAGCTGCAGTGCACCCCCAAACTCTCTCTGCCCACTGGTACCTAAAGAACATGGAACCTACACTAAATTTGGTGAACTTTTCACGCATTCCCTAACCTGGCTCCAACTACTATCATGTCCTCTCCCAGCAACAATTCCCTTTCCTGAGCCTCATTGGGTTCTACCCCATGGACTGGTTCTAAGTTTCCATTAGAGTCAATGGGGCTTAACTCTGCCCCACCTTCCAAGGGAGGGGTGAGAATGGTAGTCATAGAAGAATGGCCTAAAAGCTGCAGTTGGTATTGGATGACTCTATGTACGCATTTATTACAGAAGAATCTTTCCTGGTGTTATATAAAACTCTAAAATATTGAAAAATGAGCATTTAACAACTAGATTAAAATGTCATCCAGTAATTGCCTTCTGGGGGCTGTTGTTGTTTTGCTTGTTTTTAAATTAGAAACTGGCTAAATCTGACAGTAACCTAATTACCCGATAACCATTTATAAAGTTCTCCCATGAGGATAGTCACTGCACATAAAAGGATGAGCTGAATGAGACCCGATCTTTGCCTCTGAGAAATCCACCGTCTCATAGAGCAGGTACTGCAATAGAAGCAGCTCCAGTTGTGTAAGAGCATCAAGGAATCCGGTACTCATTTACAAAATGAAATAGAAAAAATAGAGGTGCCTGGGTGGCTCAGTTGATTGAGCATCAACTCTTCATTTTGGCTCAGGTCATGATCTCAGGGTCATGGGATCGAGGTCCCTGTGTCAGGCTCTGCACTCAGCAGGGAGTCTGCCTCAGATTTTCCCCCTTCCCCTCCCCCCACTCACACATGTGCCCTCTCTCTCTCTCTCTCTCTCTTTCTCTCTCTCAAATAAATAAATAAAATCTTTTTTAAAAAAAAGACATGGAAAAGGCAGAAGAGAATTACAGAAAAAATTACAAATTTTTTCTTACATAAGAAAAAATTTTTAAACAGCACTCATCAAGACTTATTCCAGTATTACTCTAATAACGTTCACGCAAGCAATTTAAAAATATAATACTTTCAACATTTCTAAAGCTACCTAACACTGTTCTTATTCATTAAAGAAAAGCTTTGGTGGTCAGTAAAAGCCATGTTATGTTGTTACAACAAAAAATAAAGTAAAAAAAAAGCTCTAAGTTCAATTTTCTTGTCTTCATCAAAAATCCCTTTACATCAGTACTAATTTGAAAATAGTATGACCAAGCCAGTCTCCAAATCCACTGGATTTACAAATGGGACCAACTTAGCAATAAATGGAAAGTAGAGATCTAATCATCATTATACTAAAACGTAACCATAGCAGATAATTTTCAGAGGTGTACAGCAAAATAACTTCCAGATTTTAAAAAGTGGTGTGTACAAATAAGTTCATAGAAACACTTTCATATTAGCCCAAACTCAGAAACAAACCAAATGTCCATCATCAGTAAGATAAATAAACAGCTTGTGGGTCAGTCGTACTGAATACACACCAATGGTGTGAACTATAGTCACCCCATAATAACATGGAATATACACCAATGGGTCTGAGTGAACTATAGTCACCCCATAATAACAAGCACAAACTTGAGTGAAAGAAGATGTATGGAAAGAGTCCATGATAATACAGTTACATATAACTTCTCTATATATTTATGTATGTATATATACTTATATATAAATTTTATATGCATGTCCAAAGTTTAATTTTAAAATGTCTTCTAGATGTATTACTCAGCATGGCAGCAAATTTTAAAGCACTGCGAATTTATTTGTGTTTAACACAAGAATTAAGATTACATGGAAAATTGAAGAATAACTTCTCAAAATGAAATTCGGTCTCCAGATGCAATTAGGAAGTTCCCTAAACATTAACAGGAGATACTTTATATCTGCTCTGGAAAACATCCACCACACAAAGAAGTTACTGTTTGACGTTGAAGTCTGAGTCTAAAGGCTGATAGCTGAGGTCAGCGGCTTCTTAATAAGCTACAACTTGAAACACTTGCACATAATTTACTTCAGTCATCATTATTTCCAAACAGACTTGAAACAATCTTTAAAATAGCAAGGTCCCTCAAAAATCTATTCAGCTCAAGGAATTAGTACTACCCCACCTACAATGACTTTACAATAATAGCTACCATTTAATTTGCCTATCATGTGCCTGGCACTTCACAAATGTTGTCTCTAATTCTCAAACAAACCTGTAAATTAGAAATTATCTTCATTTGACATCCAATCATTAAGTGACACAAATGGTGGACAAAGCCGTCAGTTCAGTCACCCTCTTTCCTCCTATATCATGCTGCCATCTGGAGCAGATAGCAGTTGTCCTCTGCAAGACCATGGCTCAAGTAACCCACCACACAGCTTCATGACAGGAAGATGTACTTATAATAAATAAGAAAATAATAAGACAAAATAATGATAATAATGTAACAAAACATGTATTATTGGTTTCATCGTTGTCTCTGACCAATGGCCAACACTCGTATAACGTCCCTCAAGACTGTTCTGAACTACCTCATTGCTAAGGGGCATCTCCGTTCCCAGGTTGTCCTTCCAAGACTCCTCTGATCTGCTGAGCATCCAACAGGACTACTCTGAACTACCTCATTGCTAAGGGGCATCTCCAGTCCCAGGTTGCCCTTCCAAGACTTCTCTGATCTGCTGAGAGGGTTGCTTCTCTAGACTGAACATTAACTTGAAAATCTTTTTCAGATTGCATTGAAACCTATGCAAATTTATCATAAATATAGATTGGAGCTTCCCAATTGCAAACACCTTTATCCCAAATTAGATCTGACTTAGGTCATTTCATACTTGCTGTCCTTACCTCAAACTGACCATAATTTTAAAGGGAGGGCCTAATTGGCAATTTTTATTCAGAAAAAAAATAAAAACTCACTTTGATATCAGTAAAAATATTATCATATTTTTGTCTACAACACTTTCCAAGTAAGTGATTCATTATTTAACCTCTAATGAGATAAAAGGACTTTGGTTCTCAAATTCAAACTTATCATGCAGATGGAAGAATATCAGGTTTCATTAATGATATTCTGCCATCTGCATGATAAATTTGAATTTTGCTCCCACAACATTGATAAATCAAATCACCTTTGTTCGCCACATGCTTTCTAATCTTTCAATCACAGCGTAGGTATAAACATAGATATTAAACACACAACATTTGTATTTCTGTTTCCCTTCTCACTCTGTGAGGTAATTATTTTTTTATATATTTCTGTCTTTGCCTCCAAAGCATAATTCTCTTGCAGGCAGGTTTTATATTCATCTTTGTATTCCATCAGTAAATAATACAAATACTGGCACATAAGAGCATTTAATAAGCTTTTATGGTTTTATTTGCTAACGTCTGCCCCTTTTTCACTGTAAATAATACTAACATTTGAAATATTAGATGATGATTCAGTATTTCATACTCGCTCTGCATACATCCTGTAGACAGCAATAAGCAATAGATGTTACTTTGCAGAATCAACTTTTGATTCATTTTCTACTGCATTAGTTGTTCAGTTTTTAAAATTGGTTTCCTTTATGGTGAAAGTGTAAAACTTTAGATGAGATAGATTTTCTAACAACCCAAAATATTCCAGGGGAAATTGTTCTTCCTACAGAGTAGGGAAAAAACATTATATCTCCAAAATATTTCATGTCTTCTAATTTTCATAATTCCCACAAAGCTATTAATAACCCAAGAATGAAGTTCCAACTTTACACTTTATACTGCTAGAATAAATATTCAGATCTGGCAAAGCTAACTAAATGATAAACAATCTTTAAAAACAGAGAAATAGTTGTGAAAGATGCAGTCAAGAGCATTTCCGATTTAAGTTACAAAAGAGAAATGTAAGCTCATATTATTTAAAATATAGATATTCTAAATACTATACCATTTTATATTATAGAAATAATAAAAAGATAAAATACAATCTGTCGAGTACGTAAAGATTTTTATAAAATTATTCAAACATCCACATTTTTAGAAAATCAATCAGATACATCAGACATCTGACTAGGTACATGGAGGCCGAATGAGGTGACAGATGTTGCTAATATCTCCCAGCAAGTATTGCCACATTTAGAAAAACTTCAACATGCCATAAAACAAACTGCTCTTTTGAAAAAGACATTGACTTAATAAAAGTAGCATATCCTTTGGTTTCAATTAAATTCCCTTTGGGTTTCTATTATTTTCCAATGAAATGTTCGTTGTTAAAAATGATATTAGGCAATGCTTGCATTTACCTTCTTGCCCTCAGAGTTGCTGCTAATACCTGGTCAGGTAAGTTTCAATCCACACCCTGATAGGAATGGAAATACATGAACTTTGCCCCTCCTACAATGGAACTTCTCCAAGTGCCATTTTGGAATCCAGGGTAAAATTGTCACTGATTGATTGGGGGGTGGAGAGAAGACAAATGTATGCTATCTATATTTTTAAACAACTTCACACGTTCTATGCTTTCCACTAAATTAAATATTCAAAAGAATACTTTTAAAAGTGGGGATATAGCCGTTATGGAAAAATAAGCTGCTTATCTATACTATATGTATATGTATACAGAGAATATAAGCCATTCATGCAGCTAGTGTGTAAATGACACAAGTAAAGGCCAGTTTTATAAGGCAAGATATTGACCAATGGAAGTTCATAGCTGAGCATCAAGAAGGTCTCTGGATTTTCAGTAGTGAACATAGAAAACAAATATGCTATTAATTCTCTCCATTATTTCACTTGAAAAAAATGTGTGTGGGTTTTTCCTTTAAATTCTTCCACAAAATTCTAAAAACCATCATTTTTCAGTTGAATTTCATCAATGGTTAGGACTTACGGGAGGCTGGAAAATTTTAACACATCATCGGTTAATACTTCATGCCAATTGATCAATACTTATTTCACACAGCTGCTGTCCAGTGTCGCCTTTCAAAAAGGATACTATTTACATTTACAGCGGGGCATGATTTTTTGGGTCTGGTTTCCTGGATTTCGGGTTGTCACATTTAGCGTTGTTGGCTGCTGATATTCGCACCACGCTGGGATTCCAGGTGCCTGAGCAGATTCAAAGCTTGTTTGAATAGCTTTAATCTGGGATTGAATCTGTTTATCCTTTCAAATAATCCAACAAAGATCTGACTACAGATGACTGTTACCCTACAAGCCTAAAAATTTGGTGTGGTGTGATTGGTCAATCAGTCATGATGAAATCTGCCACTAAATGTAGCTAAATATTAAGGTAACATAATGAATCACTAAGGCGGGTGTGAGAATTTGTGGATCACCCACTATGTGCCAAATTCATATCCGATTTCACATACATAATCTCATTTGAGTGAAGAAAATCAGTCTCTCTATTATCAGCGACTTAAAGCGTCAGAGAATTACACTAGAGTTTGAAGGAGTTTTAGAGGTCACTCACCTGACAGTGCTACTATTCAAGGCAGGCTAGAAGGGCTTTCTGTGTCAACAGGCTGTAAGAACATGATTTCAGGGTGGGGGGATGGGTTAGCCTGGTGATGGGTATTAAGGAGGGCACGTTCTGCGTGGAGCACTGGGTGTTATGCACAAACAATGAATCATGGAACACTACATCAAGAACTAATGATGTAATGTATGGTGATTAACATAACAATAAAAAATTTAAAAAAAAAGTCCATGTTCCTACCAACAAGCTAACCCTGTTGCATTGCACTGATTGCAAGCAGGACTTGTACATTGTGCATACATTTCTCAATAAACGCTAACAGAATCGTAAAAAAAAAAAAGAACATGATTTCATCAAGTGTAAAGTTAGATGGCTCCTCCTAGGTATGTTACAACTCATCATGAATTATGAACCAATTTTTTAACTCTTTAATATCTCTTTAGTCTTTTTCTTCATGGAGTTAAAAATTCAGTAATGCCAGAACGATTCACCAAAGTCTTTGCCAGCTTGTGATGTACAACAATATGATTAACGTTCTCTCTGGTGTGATAATAGCAGTCTTTTTGAAATACCATAAAGAGACTCTTTTCCATCTAATTTTACATCACATTGCTGAGAAACAAAATGTTTATGGGGAAAATATCAGATAGAGGCCTTCAGTCTAATGAAAAATGTATCCTTTATCCAAAGCAGTTGGCCTCACATTCATCATTTTATCCTCCAAACTTAAAAACCTGGTATAAAATCAAAAATACATACATATACCATGAAAACGACAAAAAGCAACAATAATAAACACTAAAACACACTAAGCATATTTTAAAACTTGCAGTCACCCTTAAGATATCAATCACCCTTTCCATCAAAGCCCTCCATTCCCCTAGATCCCAAACTGAAGCCTCCGGACTTGAAACAACACCAACTGCCTGCCCCAGAGAGACAGAGACACAGAGACCAAAGACAGCCAAAGCTACAAGATGGCAAAGAACACAAGAGAGAAGGAGTGGCACATCTGCAATCAGGGGCTCGGGATCTTGCTCTGAATCCTACTGGCCTGACATCTAGAGCAAATACCCTCTTGCACTTCAATTTTCTCACCTACAAGAAAATAGGAATAAAAGTATGGCTTTCCTTGCTCTAATATGTTATACGAATGTTAGTGTTACTAGCCTAATTATATAGAATTAGTCTAGCATAAATGTTTTTTCACTTCTGAGCCAAATCTACATGACATCTCTCTATTTCTTCTGCAATTGTAAATCAGGGCTTCAACCTTCTAATCGAGGTCCAGAGACTATAGCCTTCAGGTCAAATCCAGCCCACTGCCTGTTTCTGTAAATTAATTTTTATCAACACACAGCCATGCCCATTCATTTACTTCTGTCTATGGCTGCTTTCCAGCTACAGCGGCAGAGCTGAGCAGTTGTGAAGAGACCATATGGCCTGCAAAATAAAAAATATTTACTATCTGGTCCCGTACTTAAAAGTTTGCCAATCCTTGCATCATCATTTTTAACACCCATGAAATTTTTATATCCTTAGATATACAACTTCTCCTTACATAAAACAAATGTTGTAATGCAGATAAGAAATACAGCTTCTTAAATTAAAAATGTTCATTTGGGTTTGACCTTGATCTCAGGCAAAACTCTAGAACCCTTGAGTATCACAGTAAAATAATAGCCCAGACATTCATTTGGTAAACAACTATTTATTGAGTGCCTACTATGTGTCAGGCATATCCAGTGAACAAGAGCATGATTGCTCCTGGACTCATGATGGCTAGCGCAGCAGGAACTTGCCACCTAGACTGTCTTACCTGCATCTAGATGTAATAAACATTTACAGAGGACCCGCTATGTCACAGACCCTTCTGCACCATTACCTCATTCAGTTCTTCCAATAAACCAGGGAGGAAGATATTGTTTTCCCAACATACAAATGAGAGTGTTGGGGAGCAACACTAAGTTGCTCACAGTCATGATGCTAGAAAGTAGCAGGATGATAGGATGATAACGTAGCACCTCCCTTGCACTCTATGCAAAGAATAAAGATCTTCAAACATCTCGCTTCAACACTGGGACAACTATCCCCAAAGGCTCCTATACCACCAACTGCTTGCCCACCTCCCAGTACATACCTGGAAGCCAGTGAGGACTGTCCCCAGCTAAGGTCCGTGCTCTGATGAAGTCAGTTCAATTATCACACAGAGGAGGGAGCAGCCAAGTCCTACAGCCTATGAAAACTGGTAAGGATAGTTGTTGAGCAAGTAATACTATGACTTTCTAATTATGACCATGAATCACAATGATGAACCTATAAGACAGAGGGGGAAAAGGACATACATTTATGGCATTAGCTCAATGAATTTTAAATTAATTATCTCTCAGTCTGTTATCACTCCTTTAGAATAGATCATTCCACGGGCACAGCCTCTCTTTAGAAGCTACCCACAGCCTGCTATTTTCCGGGAAGCCATGGGTTACAGAGGAAGCCTTTAGAAAGGGCTGCTAGGAAGGCCTGGCCTTCTATCTCTGTTCCTTACTGTCCCCAAACAACTTACAGAGAACTTTCAGCACTGTGAAACTCCGTTAAGTTCATAGTTTGTAAATGGAATACACAAAACCCAAGAGGAATGGTTTTCCTAGGGTGTCCCAACCCAACCCCAGCAAATGGATTCAGTGGTGAAGAACTCTATGGTTTGAGCTAAGTATGAAGTGAAGGAAAGTGCAGCTGAGAGAGAATAATCAGATATTGCAAACTCTGTTCTCTGTGGCTCTATTACCTACCCCATTGTGATGCAACTCCATAACTATCAAGGACAATTCACTGAGCATCCTCGCCAATCACTACTTTTTCTTCTCACTTCAGACAAAACCTAACCAATGGACAAATTCTCTGCCCTCTTCCCTTATTTCCCCCATTCCTTCCCTTTATCTCTGTCTTCCTTACCTCCTCATTCCCTTTCCCCTAGTCTCATCTGACCCATTTCCCCATTGGTCTTGCTCTTTCTCTCTGAGTAAGTCTATTTCAGAGGAATTAATTCACCTGCAGAACTCACCAAATATTACCTATCGTCATAGAGAAACACTGGGTCCTTTTTAAAACATGGCTTATATTTTGTTAAGGAAAACAGCACATCCTAGGAGGATTTTTTTTTTTTTAGCTATTTCGAGGCCAATTAGTTCGTTTTACAGCTTACAGCAAAGCTATAGCATTGAATTTCCATAAAAATGCCCTTCTTCTTTATGTAATTCGAGGACAGTATACTTGATGTTCCATGAAATCCCATCCCTGAGCCGTGACTGAGTGAGAGTCATAATTTGAGAAGCAAATACTCTCTGTAATTATATCAAAAATGAAGACCTTATCCCATTAGAAAAGAAAACCCTGCAGTTCTATGGAATGTTAAAGTTGTGAACTCCCAACCTATGCACCAGAGACTCAGAGAATCTAAAGGAACTCAAAGTAGCATATAACTTGCAAATATGAAATTAGGTTTCTTATATAAGTCAGATTTAACCCACAGAATAATACTGTAACTAAGAATACAACTGTAAAAGCAATAAAAGTTTTGAATTAGAAAGATGGTTAGAAATTTGGGATAGTAGGTGTGCCTGGGTGGCTCAGTCAGTTTGGCATCCAACTCTTGATTTTAGCTCAGGTCATGATCTCAGGGGCCTGGGATCAAGCCCTGTCCTGGGCTCCACACGCAGCAGGGAGTCTGCTGTAGATTCTCTCCCTCTTCCTCTTCCCCCTCCCCCACTCCCTCTCTCTCAAATAAGATCTTAAAAAAAAAAGAAAGAATGAGTTTTAAATAATACAATATTATTTGAGAAAATTAAAGCTATTTAGCCATGCAAATAAAAAATAAAGATAATTACAAGCCCATCAAATCACAATTTTCTTTTTTTCCATACACCCTGTTTTTACACAGCTGAGCTCACACTACATTGTAGTTTGATGTTTTCCTTTTGTTTCATTTACTACTTCGCCCTAATTATTTCTCCATATTTTAAAATTCTGTTCATAAGAATTACTTTGAATGACTATGTGAATGTGCCATAAATTACTCATCCATTCTTTTATTAATTCAACACTTAGGTCATTTCCAATTTATATAAATACTGCTACTGAAAGTATTTGGTTTTAGCCTGTTATCTGAATCTCAGATGGTCTTTTTAGCATAGATATCTAAGTATTAAATTAATGGATAAAATTTATGAACATCTGTGTGCCTGACTACACCATGTCAAATGTACTCCAGAGAAATCCCACCATTGAAAGAGCTGCCATTCCACTGTTTTTTTACTAACCAGTTTCTCCTCTCCTAAAACCTGGTAACTAAGCCTTCTCCCTCCTAAGAAAGGTCCCTGAGAGAACAGTGAAAAAGGTCAGCATTAGTTACCATTCATGCTACACAAATCACTACTTTGCACAACTAGACGAGTGACTGTTTAGACCATCTATGATCCTTTCAAGTAAGGTTTTGAGCGGCTTGCAACCAGTCTCTTCCATGGGAGTGGGAACAGGATTTGACCACCTAATTTCAGAGTATTCCTAAGGCAACACTGAAGACAGGCTGGAGCCTAGCTTTCTCGTATTTTCCCCTGGGGCTCTTCCACCTCGTAGCAATTCTGTGCATCCCGTGGTGGCTAGCAATGACATGCATAGGAAATGCCATTTCAAAGCTTAGAAAACGAGCCTCAGAAAGATAATCCACGGGGCTCCATTTGGGATGCCTGGGTGGCTCAGTCGTTAAGTGTCTGCCTTCGGCTCAGGTCATGGTCCCAGGGTCCTGGGATCGAGCCCAGCATCGGGCTCCCTGCTCAGCGGGAAGCCTGCTTCTCCCTCTCTCACTCCCCCTGCTTGTGTTCCTGCTCTCGCTGTGTCTCTCTCTGTCAAATAAATAAATAAAATCTTTCAAAAAAAAAGTTAATCCATCTGGTTATATTAGTGCACAAAATTAGACTGAAAGAAAAGCAGTGTACATGGGGGTTATCCATGAAATTACCTAGCTGGTTCTCCCTTCTGCCATGAGAGTTTCTGGGAGGACGACCACCCAACCACCATCTGTCTCCCAGGGGGCTTCAGGAATATAATTCACTTAGAAGAGCCGGGCGCTGGACATCACTGTGAGTACCCAAACAGAATGACCGGATTTCATGGCGTTTTATTTGAGAGCGGAGGGAGGGGGGTGGGAGGAGGAGAGGGAGAAGGTGGTGAGGACAGACATTAGCTCCTGACGCAGCCAGACAAGAAGACAAAGTCTCTGGTGACCTCCCACATTCCCTTCCTGACGCCCTCTGTTCTCCCGTGTCCTAGAGCCTTCTCCCTATTTCTGGAGATGATGGTGGTAAAAACCCTGAGACATGCAACACCTCCTGGTGCTTACTAAGTTTTGTTGAAGAAGTGTGAACGTTCTGTGCATCCTTTTATCCGCCCCACCCTTTTTGAAGAGATTTTTCATGAGCCTTTTTAGGTGTACTGAAAAACTGCGCAGGAAGTAAGAACACATGCTTTCTGGTTTCACACCTTCTTACTGGCTCTGACTGAGCCTTTGGAATGGCCTTGGCTGTGGCTGCTGCGGACAATTACGGGAGCCCCCGAGGAAAGCCATGATCACAAGACGGAAACAATGTGAAGGGAGAAGAAATGACTCTGGTAAATGTGGAACCTTGACTTTCTTTTTCCTACAGAGAGAATGGCTGGTAGTCCCAGCCTTCCCAGGGGAGTGTCCATAGTTTAAATATTGGCCAGAAATAAGAGAAAATTTTTCAAGAATTTATTACTATAAAGTTCAATTCAGTTATCTTGGACTTTTGAGGAAAGAATAAATAACTGTCTTAAGTCAGGGGATTTGCCTCATTCTATTTGTCTCCAGTGAACTTTCTCCTTTCAGATACCAGTGAGTGTAAGGGCACATGGCTATGTATAAAACAGAAAATATATGTATCGGTTCAGTCTAATAATTATGCTCAAACTTAAGGGAAGCATCAGGATATTTGCAGAAATTCTTCTGTCAAACTTCCTCATTGCATAACATTGACCTAGTCAGCAAAACCTAGACTCAGTTTCTTCACCAAAACCTACCAAGCCTTCTGGTTTCTTCCACATCAGATGACAAAAGAAATGTCCAAAGTAGACACACAATGCATGCCAACTCCAAATTTTGGTGCCACAAAGAAAGGGGACTAACAGTAGAAGTTAGGGTGGCAAAGAAGAAAGCCACAAATCAAAGTTGGTGGCAGAGAATCGGGGAACAATGCATCTCTCTGTTTCATCCATGATATAACGAGAGCCGTGACCTGTCCTTTGCCAAGCCCAAGATGCATTTGTCCTCTGCTCAGTAATTCAAGGGAGGGACGCCTGGGTGGCTCAGTCGTTTGGGTGTCTGCCTTTGGCTTGGGTCATGATCCCAAGGTCCTGGGATCGAGCCCCATGTCTGGCCCCCTGCTCAATGGGGAGTCTGCTTCTCTCTCTGCCCCTAACCCTGCTCATGCTCACTCTCTCTCTCTAATTAACAAATAAATTCTTCAGAAGAATGAAGTCAGACCTTACCTGACACCATACACAAAAATTAAGTCAAAATTGATCAGACCTAAGTATAAGAGCTAAAACCCAAAAGCTCTTACAAGAAAACATAGAAGTAGGTCTTTATGACCTTAGGATAGGCCATAGTTCCTTACATGTGACACCAAAAAAAAAAAAAAAAAAAAAAAAATAGTACCCAAAGAAAAATAGCTATACTGGAATTCACCAAAATTAAAAACTTTTGTGCTACAAAAGACACCATCAAGAAATGGAGAAGACAGGGGCACCTGGGCGGCTCAGTCGTTGGGCGTCTGCCTTCAGCTCAGGACATGATCCCAGTGTCCTGGGATCGAGCTCCGCATTGGGCTCCCTGCTCAGCAGGAAGCCTGCTTCTCTCTCCCCCTCTTCCACTCCCCCTGCTTGTGTTCCCTCTCTCGCTGTGTCTCTCTCTGTCAAAAAATAAATAAAATCTTAAAAAAAAAAGAAAGAAATGAAGAAGACAACCCACAAAATGGGAGAAGATGTTTGCAAATCATGTATCTGGTAAGGGATTTGTATAAAGAACACTTACAACTCAACAATAATGAAATAAATAACCCAATTTTTAAATGGGCAAATGATTTCAACAGAAATTCCTCTGGAGGAGATATGCAAAATGGCCAATAAGCATGTGAAAAGATACCCAACATCATTAGTCATTAGGGAAGTGCAAATCCAAACCACAATGACATAACACTCCATCTTTCATCCCTGTTCTTCCCTCTACTCAGCCAAATGGTCTTCCTCATGCTCTAAACCTCATTTTAAGTGCACAAACATAATACCATTTTTAAATAATAGTAATAAAATATTTTGAAAGATCAGTCATTAAATGTAATTCCATAAATATAATCTATCTTCATGGGGTTTTTTAAACTATACACAAGGGGGTTTCCATAGGATAATATTTAATTCAGATAATTTATGTGATAACTTGTTTGGAGTTAACTCTCTAGAAAAATCAGAGTTTTATTGATTTGCTTTAGTCTCCCAAACTTCTAATAACAATTTATTGGGCACCATAGAATAATCATGCAGTTCATCCACATTCCTAGTGAATTTAGAAATATGGGTGTAGAACCCAGTCAATCAAATTGCTTTAAAGCACTAAACTGTTCCAGCTCTCTCATTACCCATGTATGTCACCGGTCTAGGACATGCCTACTGTGCCTTTCTATCACATTGCTTTGGCCACACCTGAATATCATTCCTCTGTTTACTCAGTCTATCAAAACACAGAACAGAATGCACAGGATGGACCAGGTCAGCACAAGACTGAGGACACACAAGTGAGCAGAACCTGGTACCTCCCTGGAGGAACACATCATTCAGTAGGAGAGACTCAGGGTACATTCAATGTCACCCTGCGAATGTTGGCACACTGGTCTTCTAACAGGGCCCTAGCTGTTCTCTCCAAACAAATCCTAGTTGGTAATCAGTCCGTGATATACATATGTACTGGGTGGTCCTGACAAATATGTCTTTTTATCTGATGAGTGTATCTTTTCCTTGATAATTTTGTGTCTTATATTTATAGTCTTTCCCCTTTCAGAGAGCAGGTAATTTACTCATCTACAGTTTCTGGTAGGTTTTCTTTTTACCTTTTTCTTTTTAGTCCATCAAGAATTTATTTTGGTTTATGACGTGGGGTAGGAATATAAATAAATACTCAAATACCCCCTATCTACTTAGTCAATGTTCCCAGCACTATTTGGTGAATTACCAACTTCTTCTCCTTTGGATGCAATTACTTCTCTTATTGGCCAATTAGTTTTAATATATTATAAAGCTAAAACATTGATGAAAGAGAGATAATAATAGTACCAACTTTATAGAACATTTTAAGGGTTGAATGATATAATGTATGTATATAATGTGTTCCACATAGTGTCTAGTATGTGGGAGCTCTCAACAGAATATATTGATTAGCTTAGCCCAATACAGATCAGGTTCTATCCAATCTAACCAATCCTCATTGAGCAGAATGAGTTGGGAGTGGAAAAATATGAAAGAGTTAGTCTATCCATGCTTCCTTCCTGGGAGCAGAAAAAAAGAAGAAGCCCCCAGTTTTTCCTAAGATTATCAACTTTTATAAATTTGCTAAAAATAGTAAAAAAGGAATTAACCTCGTTTTAATTTAATTCTTTGGTCAGTTATAAATTAAGTATCTGTTCATATTCATTGGCATTTGCTTTTTTCTGTTAAGTGCATTTTTTATGCATTACACTCAAAATTTGAGTTATTTGTATTTTCATGATTTGCAGATACTCGTTTGATGTTATAAACAAAATGAAATCTATCTATTGTGTTTTTCCATTGCTGTCATTTGACCTTTAAATCTGATTATACTTTCAAGGTATAGACATTTTTAATTTTTATTAAATCAAGTCAGCCTTCTTTATAACTTTCCTAGGAAAAAGGGTTTTTTTATCTTTTATTTAGAACTAATTTCAAACTTGCAGAAAGTTGCATGAATGTTACAAAGAATAACTATATACACTTCACTAACTTTTTGTCTCATTTGCTTTGTAATTCTCTCCTCTCCTATCGATACATAAACCCATACAAATATATTCTGAAGTGCTGTTGAATAAATTGCATACATCATGTCCCTTTGCCCTTAAATATTTTTATATTGTAAGAAAAATGACATTCTCTTACATAAGCCACAGTTATTATAAAAATAAAAAGGAAGGAGATATACTGAAACTGTAAATAACCTTGTCTTCATCAAACATTTTCAGATTTTAGCACCCATTAATGATTCTTGCTTGGATCAATTATTACAATAACTGTTTCAAAATAGTGATTTTCTAATCAGTATTTATTTATATAAGTTGGTATTCTAAGAAGCCATTCTTAAAGTCAGTAGACCACTCAGGGGGAAAAAAATCCTGAGCATAGCTTATCTATATTTTGCTTTCAACCTCTCATCTGAAATTTTTTAAGGAAAAGATGGCCATTTGTTTGAGACATTGCCTCTGTTCATAGATAATCTAAGGGTGTCCCACATAATTATGTGACTCTGGCCTGCTCTAGTTTGTTGGTCATAATGTGGTGCGAATGAGTCTATGTTTTACAGTTTCAATTTCCAAATAAGCTTGATCACAGGCACCTACCTTCCTGAGCCACCCAGTCATCTTAGCACAAAAGTGCTGTTACAAAGTCATACAAGTCTGAAAAGGGAACTCAAAAGTACTGATGACTATGTACAGTACCGGGGCACCAGGGTGGCTCAGTTGGTTAAGCCTCGGACTCTTAATTTTGGCTCAGGTCCTGGTCTCAGGGTTACAAGATCAAGCCCTGCGTCAGGCGGGCCCCCGTACCAGGTGGGGAGACTGCTTAAGATTCTCTCTCTCCCTCTCCCTCTTCCCCCCCTTCCCCACTCATGCATACATGTACTCTCTCTCTCTCTTAAAAAAAAAATAATATGAATGAGTACAAATTATTGGAGATTTTACTTGGCTGTGATCTCCTTAACATCTATACTATGTGCTGGAAGAAAAGGGGGGGGCAAGGGCGGGAAGCTTGTGAATTCCAATAGAGTTAATCCTCAGAACATAAGAGTACAACAAAAATTCGCAAAGTCTAGCTCTTCTGTGCTGGTCAAAACCATGCTTGTTCATGAAAGCTCACAGAACAAAACAATTTTTGTTTTTGAGTAGTAAGTGATTTGGAAAATCTAGTCCTTCTGTGTAATTAATAGCACAATAAGGGAGGATGACATAGTGTGAAAAAATTCAGGGTCCTCTCACTTGGTAAGTCCCTACTGTCTCCACAAATAGTTTTGTTTTTTAAATGGGTTATCTCCTTCCAAAATAGAAAATGAATTACTATGGATTTTACAGTTGCTTTTGATGACACAAAGAACTATGAGTTCCTACAAATCAGTTCATCTGCCTACCAAAATTATGTTCAATCAAATGGATCTTTGGATTACTGTTTCTAATTCTACAGTGAGTTTCTCAGTTATATCAAAATCGTTTAAAAAAATTTTTTTGCAACTTTACCATCATTTTTCAAATGGCTTTTGGAAACAAAATTCTTTAAAATTTCAAATTTCATATCACAATTTAGATGAATGGTTTAAAAATGGAAACACAGCGAAACCTAAACCATAGCTTTGAAAAAAATTAAAACACAAGAAAGAATCTAAAAATCATCGATAGTTGTGGTTGGTATATTGCAGTTTCTGGAATTTCCCACAGTGAACTTGACAATCAAGCCACTGAGAGGAGAGCAGAGCAGTAAATGTGAAACTGAGCTTACACGCCTTTCTTTTCAAATAAGTTTTTATTATATAGATGCCAATAAACCCAAAACTGGTGTTCCTTTGGTGGGGGGGGAAGAAAAAATATGTCACAAGGTGCATAAATGTATCTTAAATGCAAGAAACCACCAGTTTTACAAAGGGAAGGTAGGAGGCTGCCAAAGTTATAAATACACCATTATGAATGGAGTTAGGCAAACTAACCTCTCCAACCCCAGCTCTGGGTCAGCAGTGAAGATCAGCACCTATTCATTAGTGTCACGAGGTATATGGATTAACATGTTTTCAAAAAGATTAAAACTATGTCTCCATCTAATTATCAGTAAAATTAAGGGTTTGTGCAATGAGAACTCTCAGCCCTGACATTCTGTAATTTCAGACTTGAAATTGAAATTGGTGAAAGGTACAATAGGATGCCATATTTGTTAACATGAGAATGCAATGGGAAGGCAACAACTTGGTTGACTGGTGATCATACCAAGATCTCAAGGTTGAAAGATCTCATTAAAGGCCATATTCATGATTCAGCCTTCTTACACACCCCCAACCACGAGAACTTAAGTTTGGAGTGATTCATTCAATAAACATACACGAGTACTCACTATATAACGAGAATTCATGTTATAAGGAGCTTCTGTTACTCCCAAGGTCAACTTTTTCGGGCTCAGGAAGGTTTAGGGGCACCCTTCAAACATGCTGGTCCCTGAAAAGCAAGAATGGTGCTGCGGATTGTTCTTGCTGGTGTAGTTACCATTGTCCTTACTTTGCAATCATGCTCATTTTCCAACGGAGCCCAGAAGCCAGAATCTACGCCACCCTTAGAGGTAGAACAGTGTTGTTCATAGTAGCAAACTCGTCCACACTAGGCCTCCAGAATATTTGCATCTACCATGGAGATGATCTCTTCGATCTCAAACAACCCTAACTGAGAATGAGTGCAGGGAGGGGTGAGGACAGGTTTGCAAAGCAGGCCAACGTCCATATCACATGACACAACATCATTCCTAAAATCACACTGGCTGGAGATTCTCAAGCTGAGCTCCTACAGTGCCCTGGGTACCACGATTTAGATCAAAATGTTCCTCGACTACAATCAAATAACACTTCCTCGTTCACAGAAATAATAAAATAAAATAAAATAAAATAAAATAAAATAAAATAAAATAAAATAAAATAGATGTGATTTAAATAATTTCTTCCACCTTTGGCATTTATTGAAAGTTACTTATATTAGAAACAGGTATCAGATGGTATTGAATTTTGGAGAATGAAAGAAGTAACATATTTGTTGAATGTGTCCCATTGACAGGCACTAAACAAGGTGTTTTATTAGTTTATTCTCATGTAACCCTCAATGCGAGACAGGGAATATTCTTTGTAAGTCACAGGCTGGGAAATGGAAGCTCAGAGAGGTTGAGTGACCTGCTTAAGGTCTCTAAGCAGTAAACTCTAAATAGTGTGATTCAAACCCAGGTCTTTCTTATGCTGAAATCGAGTTTGCCTCAAAAACTATACACCTGTATTTTGCATCCAAAAAACAATAGTGCAAATTGTATGAGGGTTCACTCCTAAACAAGTTCGAAAACCATAGACTCAACCTACATCTTTGGCTGTTTTTCCTTCCTCCTTGCGAAGTCGGCACAAATTACTGACCCAGATGTTGACCAGAATTTAAGAAAGTCTTCAGGTGTTCAAGGTTAAAGATCTGCATGGCGAGAGAAAATTAAAGGACCCAAGGAAACGCTCTCAGTCTATTTATGTGTATGGGTTATTATCGACAAATGCTGAGCTCTCCTGAGGATTCGGGATTTGGCAAGTCCCAGCTGTCACCCCTGGTAGACCACTGCACATTTGGGCAAGCATGCTATACCCTTCAGGCTACGATTTTGTGATGAAAGCCTTAGGTCTATAGTACTTTAGGGAACCCTAAAGATTATAAAGAATTCTTGGTTCTTTCTGCCAATGGGAAGAATATGACTTCAAAAGTATGAATTCTATTCATAAGCACATAAGTATGAATTTCTATTTCTTATAGCAAAAACAATGTATATGGAAGTGCCTGGCACTTACTCGCTTACTTGCTAACCAGTAAATGTTTATTAAATATAACCTGAGTCTCTGAACTTTTCAGAGTCTACCACCTCCATAAGGCTTTACCAACTCATTCTCTCCCTCCCACTGAAAAATACTGTTCTAATTACTGCCCTTCTGTGAACACACTTCATTTAATGATATACTTGTCTGTTGAGGGAAAGCCTGAGTCTGTGAGCGTGATGTGTTTCACAATCTTGGCAGCCTGATAAGAACTTGCTGACTGATTACATTGACTGATAGAACTTGACATCAGCATTGAGCTGAGGGGGAAGAAGTTGGTCTGGATGACAGAAGGTTCCCAGGGCTAGAAGACAGCCTCCTGATGGTCCTCTTAGGGAGTGGTGGGGAAGGAAGGCTTCTATGAAGAAGCACCAGCCCCATGGCACTAACACAGCTGCTCAACGTGGGATCCTTGAGACTTGCCTCAGAATCACTTCTGGTGCCTGTTTCAAAATACTTCTTCTTGAGCCTCACCCTAGATAATAAATCAGAACTCATAGGGATGGAGCCTCTGAATCTTCATTTTAACAAGGCTCCGGGGAGATTCTGATGCACACAAAACTTCGAGTATTCCTAGAATGAGCGATAAGGCATCTCATGGCAGCAAGTAAAATGATAAGCCCACCAACACCCTGCCTTCTGCACTGGCTCCCACCCAGCAAACCCAGGTCCCTGACATAAAAGAGATTCCTTATTTTCATCACTGAATTGCAATAATGCACCGAATGGTACTAGAATGTAGGGAACAAAGCTAGCCGGGCAATCAACTGGCATGTCGAGCTGAGAGAGCACGGGGCTGGGGTGGAGGAGAAGGCGAAAGGCAATTAGCAAAAGTTCAAGAAGCTAAGTGAGGTTGCAGATACCAGTCCCTCTCTGATAGGGCTTTTGTGCTGCAAATAAATTCAGTAGTGTCTAGAAGCCTCTGGGACATACCTGGTACAGAGGAGATTCTCAACAGATGTCAACCGCCCCAGGATTATTTCCACCGAGTTTCACTTTCATGTGCATTCTGCCGAGGCTGGAGAAGGTTCTAAGGAATTCAACCAGGATGGGCACCATCCCCAATGCACACATCTGGTGCCCACAAGCGACATCAGGTAAGTGGGGCTGAGTTCGCGGTCTCACCTGTAGAGGGAGGCTCACGCAGATAGGGGTGCCCTTGGGGAGAGTGTTGCTCCTACTCATTAAAGCCCAGTGACACCGGCCTCTGCAAGCCACGCTACCAAATATTCTGGTCTCCTTGCCCTGAATTGTGGGGGTAAATCAGAGGAACACAAGATACAGGATGAGGTGCAGAAGGCCTGAAAAGGGGTGAAGCTCTGAAATTTAAGATGAATGTGCACAGAAGGCTAAAGATGGTGGCGCTGGTCACCGAACAGGCCCTAGAGCTGTCCTCTGGCTCTCCTCTGTGCCAGTCTGCTCAGATATCACAGGAGGGGATCAGAGTAGGTTTCTTGTTCACTCCTGGTGTGCAGTACTTTTTGGCTGGGGGTCCCTTTGACCCCTACAGGGCGACCTGTAAGTCTTTCTAAGGGGTGCAAAAGTCCCTGCAAACACCACTGTGCTAGGCTGAGCACCTCCAACACAACACGGTCCAGACCGAACTCATCTTCTCCCCTAAACCTTCCCTTCTCTAGTTTTGCCGATTCTGATCAATGGCATTGCCATCTGGCTCTTGGCTCAACCAAAACCCTGAGTCCTATTCCGCTCTCCTCCTCTTTTCTCTTGTCTCTAAACAACCTGTAAATGTGAACGCTCGCTTAAATATTATGGCTCTTTTCTCCTCCCCACCTGCACTGTCACTGACTTACTTAGCTGAGGCCTTGGCATTTCTCACCCGGAATACTGCAAGAGCCTCCAGGCTTCACTTCCTGCTTCTAATCTTTCTCCCCTCTGAGACACTTGCCACAGGGCTGTCTTAGTGATTCTTCTTCACAAACGAGATCATCACACCCTACCTCCTATTAAAAATCTCTACTATTGTCTGCATTGTTTATTGCATTGCTCTCCAGAGGAAGATGCGTAAGATGATCTTCACATTAGGTAGGCCTCGGGCTGTATGGAATACTGGGTACTCTGAAAATACTGGGTAATCTGAAGGTTCCTTCCTCTACAAAACAGCTTACTCCTATAAAGCATACTCTTTCATGCATCGTTGGAGTTCCATCATGTTTGAGAAGAGCGCTGTCCAATAGAAATGTCTGCAGTGATGATAATGTTCTATCTCTCTGCTGTCCGATGTGGTTGCCACTGGCAACATGTAGCTATTGATCTCTGGAAATGTGGCTAGTGTGACAGAGAAACTGTGTGTTTAATTTTACTTAATTTTACTAACCACAAACAGCTAGCAGCTATCATGTTGGACAGCGCGGTTCCAGAATCTAAAAAGAGCAACAACAAAAACTTGTGAGCTGAAATCTGAGCTTCAAAGGGTAAGCAAACTCAAAAAGTAGGAAATCTGGTTCCTAGACTTCCACATGAGGCGCTGGATGCTGAGAGGATGCTAAATCAATTATGGATCAGTAGCGCCTCCTGGCTCTCAGAAAAGAAAGACGCGAATCATTTGAGAATAAACGCCTCCAGTATTCCCGCAGGTGAATATCAACCGACTATGATTTTACAAGAAAATATCACCAAACATACAATGAAACAAGCCACCATGAAATAAGGTCAGCAGAAACAAACAAAAACAGATTTAGAGCCCAAGATTTTCAGCTACTGACACTATCATATACAGAATGTAAAATCACCATGTATGAAATGTTAAAAAAAAAAAAAAAAAGTTAGAGTCCCCAAAATGAACAAGTGGTGAGACCATCATATATGACCAGGCATATTTTAAAAGGAACCAAACAGAAATTTTAGAAATGAAATAATAAGTATTGAAATTAAAAATTGAAGAGAGGGTTAAACATATTAGATACCACTGAAGAAAGAACTAATGAGATAAAAGATAGATATAAAGAAGGAACTGAGAATGGACTGTAAAGAGGTAAGGAGATGGAAAATGTAAAAGGGAGATTAATAGATACCTAACAGAATAAGAAATTAAGTGTCTCTTTTAAGTCTCAGAAGCGGAAAATACAGAGGATGGATGAGGGACAAATTTGAAGAGATGAGGCTGAGAAATTCCCAGAACTGATGAAATATGAAATACACAAATCCACAGATTTTGAAAGCAGTCTTACAAGCAGAACTAGACCCAAGCAAAATTATAAAGTGGAAGGTGTTCTTCTCTGCCCCTCCTATTCTTGGAAATGTCTTCTTGTTTTCAAGGATCCTCTGGCAAGCTTCCAAATGCCCAGCTCCCCCACACTTCCCCCAGCCCATTCGAGTTTATTATATACACACCCTCAACCAAACCAGCACTTTTCAAGATAGCAGAGAATGATAATAAAATAATCACATAAACCAGCCTGTGCTTATTTATGTTCTAGCTCATGAGTTGCCCCTCCCATTAGATAATGCTTTAAAATAACTTTACATTACAGATGTCCCTTGAGGAGGGACACAATTATTGGAGTTCCAGGCACATTGCCAGAAAGAGATCTGAAAGAGAAAAAGACTCTGAGTGTCCTCAGTTCACCTCAGTTTGAGGGCCCTGCCCAGCTGGAGCACTCCTAAGCTGAGCGAGTGTCTAACTCACCCACACATAAAATTAGCCCGCCAATGCGGTGGGTCCTTCATCATCAAAGAGAATTGATTTCATATTTATTATCAAAATTAAGAGGATGGAAACCAATATGTCATGTCTCTCAGAGACGCCCCCAGCCCTATAAGTGGCATATACGACCAATATCTAAGACCCACCACCACACAGCATTCCTTTGGCCACAATTATCTGTTCAATGGGGAATGTGGCCATTCCACCAATACTTACTGAGCACGTACTATGTGCTAGGTCTACAGGAGACACAGCACACAGCAAAGTGGACAAGATCTCTGCTCTCTTGGGCCTTATACTGGGGTGAAGAGGAGGCAATATATAAATAAACACAAACATTTATATACACTTCTCTTTTTTTAAGTAGGCTCCACACCCAGCGTGGAGCCCAATGCGGGGCTTGAGCTCAAGACCCTGCGATCAAGACCTAAGCTGAGATCAAGAGTCAGACGCACAACCGATTGAGCCATCCAGGCGCCCCTATATACATTTCTTATATATGTATGCAGATGTGCGTGCGGCTGCACTATGGAGAATGGGCGGAGGAAAAGAAGGGAGGCACTTTAGATAGAGTTATGTTTCTATTATCCAGAGGAGGGGACACGGAGCTTGGATCAGAACCATGGGTGAATTTGAAAGATATCAGGACGTAGTGATTGGTTGTGTGGGGAAAGGAGGAAAATCGTTGTGGGAAATGATAGGAGTCCCATTTGGACCTCTGGGTGCATGGTACGGCCATTCAACAAGAGAAAAGACGGAGAGGGGCAGGTGAATTCCGCTTGGGGTGTCCGTGTCACACGTAGGTGGCCACGGGGCAGTTGGATATGCGGCTGGAACTCAGCAAGGAGACCCGGGCCATAAAGATGGGAGAGCCGTCAACATAGAACTAATGACCGACGCCAACTAATTGTTATCGATTACAAATGGCACCTGGAATAAAACGTTAAGCAATGTTAACACTTCAGGGGCAGGCAGAGGGAGAGTTGAAGAGTGCTGTGTCTGGGCAGCAAAGAGAAGAAAGCACTTCAAGAACGTCCCCAGAGAAGCAAGGGTAGGACCTGGAGATTAAAGTCTTAAAAGCTGTTAAAATTGCTAGTTTGAGACCTGGAGGAGCAACTATAGTGTGATGAACAGCGCCATCTCGTGGAAGGTAAGGTGAACAGCCGGGGGAAGACCGATTTTCTTCCTTGATAATCCATCACATTGAGTTGGAGTTGGAATGAACCTTAGAGATATATTTTACAGAGGAAGTATAGGCCACAAGAACGAAGTTTGACTTCCCCACAAGTTATCTAAGTTCTCCAGGGAGAGCTAGAACTACTGCTTGGCCTGGGGGCCCCCAAACCAGTAGCCGCATTAACTCCGTACCGCCTCCAAGGGGACTGTGGGTCATAGAAGAGTCAGACCCAGACTAACTGTGACCGAGGTGTCCCTGGGGTCCCCCCGCTCCTTAGGACCCGCACAAGGTTTGGATCAAATCCCCATTCCTCGCCCTGCCGAATGTCTCTGCTTTTCCAGGGCCTGTGTAAATTCCCAGACACGTCAGGGTCCAGAATCTTCCTCTCCCGAATTCCCACCCTCAACTTCAACTCAGCCTTTGCATCAACTCCAACATGGAAGCAAACGCCGTCTGTGGTGCTGGGGTTGAGAGAACAACCAGAAGCAGCCTCACGCTACCACAAATGAAACACCCCACCCAAGGCCAACATGGAGACAGGGACCCGGAAGAATAAGAAGCCCTTGTCTTGACAGTATTTTGACTGATTCCACCACATGTCATGGGTTTCCTTTCTTTCCTTTCTTCCCTAACACTCTCAGGGGAAAACGATTCTTTTCACGTTGTTGTTTTTTGTTGTTTTTTTTTTTTTAAGTTTTATTTAGTTCATTTGAAAGAGAAAGGGAGAGCACAGAGGGAGAAGCAGACTCCCCGCCGAGCAGCAGGGAGCCCGACGGGGGGCTCGATCCCGGGACCCCGAGATCATGACCTGAGCCGAAGGCAGACACGTAACTGACGGAGCCACCCAGGCGCTCGTCACGTTGTCTTTTATAAAGAATGTGACCATGGGATGCCAGGGTGGCTCCGTCGGTTACGTGTCTGCCTTCGGCTCAGGTCATGATCTCGGGGTCCCGGGATCGAGCCCCCCGTCGGGCTCCCTGCTGCTCGGCGGGGAGTCTGCTTCTCCCTCTCCTCCCCGCTCATGCTCTCTCTCGCTCGCTATCTTTGTCTCTGTCCCTCTCTCAAATAAATAAATAAAAATCTTTTAAAAAATAAAGTAAAATAAAATGGCATGTGTCTGTGCACACTAAGCAAAATGTGAAAAAGGAAAAAACCTCCTCAAAATGATTATCTGAGCATTAAAAAATAACATAAACATAAGCAGAATCATTATTGTGTCATTGAAACGGCGTTTGAGATGTATTGCTTTCCAAACCTGTGTCACTAGTATTCTTCTGAAGAATGTCGTTTCTCAATATGACTTATTTTTAATTCCTTCCTAAAATTGGCGGAAATCTTCTTCAAAGTTGCATTCTACGACTAACAGAGCAGAAATTATTGAGAAGAGAGTCTCTCTACAGGTGCCAACGTACCGGGTCAGCTCATAGCTAATTCTGCGGCAGGAGGGATATTTTTGATCTGAACTTTCTGCAGTTCAGTACTAAATAATCCAGCTCCAATAATGCCGTAGATACAGTGTCTTCGCCTTTACTCAGAGAACATCTATCCTACAACCCGAAACTTGTCAAATAAGTTCTCTCTATGATCCTTTTGAACATATCACTAAATTTAAATTGTGCAAAATTGAGGGCCTCCCTTGTATTCTATTCTGGTAAGAAAATACAAGTGTATATAGAATTAAAAACCCAAGTTCTATCAAAAGATTCTGTCCACAAGCTGAGATATTCTAAAGTGCAGTTGCAGGATTTCAGAATTAAATCTTATACACATTTGAGCAACTCTTGTTCTTAAATGTATTCAGTTCCCCCTTTCTTCGCACCCCAATTACAGCAAGCCTTTCCAAATTCCAACTGATGATGGCGTCACAAAAATTCTGTAGTGACTCTGTGTGTACATCTACAAATTTATGAAATTTCACAACGGCAATTTCTATGTTGGTAGAACAGAGCACCATATTTGGACACCATTATAAATTTTATGAATGCACACAATTCCAAGTCTATTGCTGTTTCATGAGGTTTTTTTTTTTTTAATTTAGGAAAGAAAATTGTTTCCATTATAACATGGAGGTCTACCAAAGTTTCTATTCGTATAATCACTATAAAAATAATTTTATCTTTGCAGGAAAGGGGAACCCTCCTACACTGTTTTTGGGAATGCAAGCTGGTGCAGCCACTCTGGAAAACAGTATGGAGGTTCCTCAAAAAGTTGAAAATAGAGCTACCCTATGACTCAGCAACTGCACTACTGGGTATTTACCCCAAAGATACAAATGTAGTGATCCGAAGGGGTACGTGCACCCCAATGTTTATAGCAGCAATGTCCACAATAGCCAAACTGTGGAAAGAGCCTAGATGTCTATCAACAGATGAATGGATAAAGATGTGGTATATATATACTATGGAATATTGTGCAGCCATCAAAAAATGAAATCTTGCCATTTGCAACAACATGAATGGAACTAGAAGGTATTATGCTAAGTGAAATAAGTCAATCAGAGAAAGACAATTATATGATCTCACTGATATGAGGAATTTGAGAAACAAGACAGAGGATCATAGGGGAAGGGAGGGGGAAAATGAAAAGATGAAACGAAAGAGGGAGACAAACCATAAGAGACTCAATCTCAGGAAACAAACTGAGGGTTGCTGGAGTGGTGGGGGGTGGGAGGCATGGGGTGGCTGGGTGATAGACATTGGGAAGCGTATGTGCTACGGTGAGCGCTGTGAATTGTGTAAGACTGATGAATCACAGGCCTGTACCTCTGAAACAAATAATATTACATGTTCATTTAAAAAAGAAAAAAATGATAATAATTTTATCTTTAATGTTGAATCTTTTAACCTTTCAAATTTACAATTGAGTTCATGTCAGATGTTTTTCATTTGATAAGTGGTAATTCTAAAAGCTATGAAAGAAAAAGACAGGCATTGTTGAAATTAACATAAATGATTTCCTATTTGAAACGGCTCGTGACACTGATACAAAGCCGACATCATGTCACCGGGGCGTTCTTCCACTAATGGAACAGACATATCTATAGCTGTTGCTTCAGCCTCTGCACACAAAAAACGTGGAACTGAAAACGAGTTCGTTAATGTAGAAAAATAGTCACATGAATATGAATGAAAAACAACACTTCCCAAAGTGCTACATAAAAGTCCCTTCTCAATGTGGTATACGTATATACAATGGAATATTATTCAGCCATAAAAGGAAGGAAATCCTGACTTTTGCAACAACACGGATGGCCCTTGAGGGCATTATGCTAAGTGAGATGAGCAGCTAACATTCTCAGGAGTTTCTCATAACCCGTTCTACCCAACAACTAGACCTAATCCCCTGCCTCTCTGCTTTACATACACGGTTTCCTCCCTTGTTTTCCTCACCTGGGTAATGCTTCCTGGTCCTTTAAAACTCAGTTCAGATGCTAGAGGATCCCTCAGGCTGGGCTGGGAGCCCTCCCTCTGTGCTCAGAAGACTCTCTAAATACCCTATCCTAATCCTAACCAATTGCTCGTTTCCTACGTAACTGTGGCCTCTATGTCTTATTCATGTCTTTCCTTCCCCACATTTTGGCCAGTGTCTAACACAATCAGTGTCTATCAAATGAATGATTGAGTCGACGAAAATTCTCCTGATAATTTTGTGGACAAGATGGAGGCAGGAAATGATAGTCCACTTCAGTGGTTTCATAGGTAGGTGAGCAAGCAGCCTTGCCTATTGGATACTCAACACAATTTTATCTAAAAAAGAAATAATAAATTCATTATTGAGACTGATGCACTTAAAATTATTGAAAACAGTAGTGTCAAGCTTATTCACCACCTATTGTAACTCCATCATGAGTGCTGGGGTTCCCATTGGGATTAATTTTATGGCAAGGAGAACGATGCTCAGGATGGCCTCATGTTCACCAGCTGACTCTTGGGCCAGCAACTTTGCAATGATGCTTTGCCAAGAATGGGAAAACCTGTTCCCTACCTGAAAAGCCATTGACCTAATTACTCTACCCATTTAGTTTCTGCTTTTTCCTCAGTCAGCAAAGAATATGAATTAAGGACAGGGGAACGCAGCTCACCTCAGCTCCCCATGACTTGCCTTCAGGGTTAGGTCAAACTTAGTCATCAACACCAGGCTCTTTGAAAAGGAAAGAAGGCCTGTTTATTTGGGTGCAGGACACAAAATGCTCAGCTCCTGCAGCGTCCAAGCTTTGGTCCTTTGGCATAAAACTCCCTTTATCCATGCATTTTCCCTAAAAAGTGATGGAACTGAAGATGGCGATGGTAAGGACCCCTTTTGGACACAGGGTGACCAAGGAGGAGGCAAGGATGAAACCGAGAAGTTGAGTCAGGTCTCAGCTTGTGGGCACAGGGGCAGGATGCTCATTGCAACTAGTGCTCAACATCCGTACATTTAGGTGGTTCCCATCTCTTGGCTATTTCGAATAGTGCTCCAGTGAACTTGGGAGGGCAAATATCTCTTTGAGATCCTGATTTCAATTCTTGTAGCTAAATCCCCAGGACAGGGATTGCTGGATCATAGGGTAGTTCTATTTTTAATGTTTTGAGGAGCCTCCATACCACTTTCCATAGAAGCAGCTCCGTTTTACATTCTCACCAACAGTGTACAGGGGAAACTCCATCTATTTCTAACTGGCCTAATTTTACATAAGGATCATTCTCTTAACAAAGTATTGACTTGATGATGATGATATCAGCAATGGTGATGATAATGGAAATAATGATGTAATGATGCTCTTATTTCTTTTGCACATTTCACGGAGAACTGAACAGGGCCACTGTTAGGCTGGACAGCACCTTTGTGTGAATTCAGAAGAGGTGACCCTTTCTCAAACTGACACAGCCCCACACCCTGGTGCGCTGCCATCTGAATGGAATGCCAGCCTGATGTCAGCCCCCTTACCCTCTCACTAGGGTGTTCCCGACACCACCACATGCAGGGGCACTCGTGTAGGGGGACACCCACATAAAGGGGAAAAAACTGGGTAGTCTGTAGGAAAAGAACCAGTTCTGTGTTATAAGTAGACAGAAAAGGTAGTCTGTAGGAAAAGAACCAGTTCTGTGTTATAAGTAGACAAAAAAAAAAAATAAGTAGACAGAAAAGAAAAAAAAAATATATATATATATATACACACAATGTCAGGGAGAAGCTGGTTTCATTGCCTTAACACTTTCCACCTGCCTCAGTAACCTTCTCTCTGGGACTGCTGGAGGGAGAGTCATTTGACCACTAACATGAGGGCCGAGAATTAGCATGGAGGTGTTTCTGTCCCCTCCCTAAGTGGGGGGGGGAGGGGCATAGCAATCATGCTTCTTCACCTTGAAAAGGCCAACCTTAGTTCCCAGTGTTGTCAAGGAGGAGAGTCAGCTCAGTCAGACCCTTGACCGTGCTCTTCAGGATGGAGGTGGTGGTTGGCTCTGCATAGATGGATGAGTGAGGACTGGCTCAGGTAGAGATTTGCCTTGGCCCCGGATTTCTGCCATCGGTGGGAATCTCAGAGATCATTGTGATAAAGGCTGTCTCTCATATTCAAGTAGCACCTGAGCCCTTGAAAGGGTGAATGGCTCGGATGCTGGAATCTGGGCTTCCTGCTCCCCTTGCCAATGCTCTTTTCGCAGCACCTGGCAACCTGACAAATCTGGAACTTTCTCCTCAATTTGATGTCCCCAGTAAGTTTATTTTCCCAAAACTTGCTCCATGAAACAATAGTCCTCCAAGATAGAGTGTAACTAGCAGGTTTAGAGGTCATGTAAGTTTAAGAAACAAGGCCCCATGTGCTCCCCCAGGGAGTTACAAGGTTTTCTCTCCAAAGCTTAGAAAGTACAGCAGAACCTGTTTAACTTCGTTCAACACAAGCTACTCATGACTTTTTAAGCATGGATTCCTATTTTCACAGCAACTTCTCATCCCCACAGAACAAGTGATCCTCCAGACTCCTTTCAGAAATAATGAATGATTTTTTTTTTTTTAAGTCAGTCAAGAAGGCTTTGTTAGTTCTGAGAGACAGCAAAATAACTCAAACACAAGGATCACCTGCCCAATCGGACGCTCTTTTCCCATCAATCCAAAGTATGTATTAATATCTACTATTTGTGGGGAGGCATGAAGGAGCTTCTGGTAGAGACAGGCAGGGCTCGATCCGGGCTACACGGGCCTGGCAAGGCTCCTCTAAGGCGGTGAGACATGCTAGTGACACGTGCGTCCCTATCTTATCTCTAATGGAGAACAGCACCATCTACTTATTCTGCTCCCGAACTTGGGTCAGGAATAGTCATTTACTATTAGTAACACACTTTGATCCCCTCACTTGAAAGCCCTCACACACTGGGGTTGCCATTATTGTTGGGCCAGAGGATGGGAACAGGGACAGACGCCCTCAAACAGGGATACGCCCATCTACTAAATCCTCTGTGGCAGGGGGGTGGGGCTGAGGGCAAGAATGCTGTGGAAGCAGTTCCAGGTCTAAGAGCTAAAACTACAACAGGGAAGGCTTTCAGATCTGGTGTGAAGAGCAAGCAAACTGCTTACAGGTGACTGAATGTCACCCCTGAGGGAAAAGCTCCAAATTTTAAAAAAAAATACATTACTTTAACCAGAAATGTTTGAAAAGTAAACATTGCTAGAAGGTTTGCTTCCTATGTAAATCTTCAGCTAAGGTTTATCTTTACCTACATTCATTTGTCTTATATTGAACACGAAATTCCATTTTTAACCTAAATAGAGCAAAATCTGCCCTTGAAGGTAAACGATTGGATTCATCAAGTAGAAGTTTTTAATGGAATCAGTGCACTGAGGTTGAAAAGGAGGGGCTCTAGAGTCCGAGAGTGGGAGGGGGTTTAATCCTCACAACAGTTTACCAGCCACACGTGCTCAGCAAGTTTCTTCATGTCTTGGAAACCTCAATTCCTTTCATGTCAAGCCGGTCCTCAGGACTGTTGTGGAAGCTGAATTATAATATAGGTCATGCTTAGCCCAGTACCCAGCTCATAAATGGCAGGGGGTCAATACAAGTAATAATTGGAAAAAACAAGCCTTGATAATAATTATTCAATAATAATACTACTGGTAATAATATACCAGCTTTATTTTATATTATAACATACTACTATTGTAATTACCATCATAATTATAATAATAGTAATACTATTACTAATAAAAGACAGTGAGGAGAGGGACAACAACTTTGGAAAACTGGCTGAATATTTGCACATGGCTCAGGAATCCTGTTTCCCAAATATGTGTCTATATAAATGTAGATGTTATATTTTTATGTGCACATTTTACATATGGTCACGGCAAAGCAGCTCTGCCTTGAGCCCTGCCGCCCTGGACACCGATGTCGCGAGGCCCTCTGGTGCCGAGGCCCGCTACGCACCCACACAATCTGGCCTCGTGCTCTTTCCTTCTGGTTCCATCCGCTCTGAGCCTCGTGTGTATGCAGCACCTCATTCTTCTTCTGTAAACAATGAGCATGTGCTTCTCCCTTGTGGGATCCCTGCCCTCTCTCTGTCTTTCCCCGTCTGGACTAAGGCTCCAGGCCTTTCTGAAATCCCGCTTCTTTCTACAGCTTTCTAGGTCCAGTCACCTCCGCAGAGAGACACGAGCCTGCCAATGACTGCAGTTAGCCCCTGCAGCACCACAGGGCAAGAAAGAGGCCTTGCTGCCCCTGGAGTCCAGGAGGGGGATCGGCACAGGGACTAAGCAAGAAGTTTTGTTTTGCTCTGATTTCCTAGAGGACAGAGACAGGCATTGCTTGGGCAACAATGTGTGGCCTGAGGTCCGTGTGCACAGGGACTAAGCAAGAAGTTTTGTTTTGCTCCGATTTCCTAGAGGACAGAGACAGGCATTGCTTGGGCAACAATGTGTGGCCTGAGGTCCGTGTGCACAGGGACTAAGCAAGAAGTTTTGTTTTGCTCCGATTTCCTAGAGGACAGAGACAGGCATTGCTTGGGCAACAATGTGTGGCCTGAGGTCCGTGTGCACAGGGACAAAGCAAGAAGTTTTGTTTTGCTCCGATTTCCTAGAGGACAGAGACAGGCATTGCTTGGGCAACAATGTGTGGCCTGAGGTCCGTGTGATGCACGAGTGAAGGCAAAGCCATCCAGGGCAAGCCTGCCCCAGGGCTCCAAGGGCCCTAAGTCACAGGGGAAGGAGAATAGGCTTTGGGGTCAGACAGAGCTGCAGACATACTCTGCTAATCACCAGTTTGGATGCTTTACCCCATTCCTCTGAGCCCATACTTCCTCCTAAACTATATGGGTGTACCTCCAGGGTTATCGGGAGAATAAGCAAATGTAGTAACATCCACAAAGCACCCGCCCCTACAACACCTGGCCCATAAAAGATGCTCTATGAATGTACCGAACTGAGCCAGCTACCTCTAGGCCCATTTGGGTTGACAAGTAAAGGACCGCCAGGATAAGAGAAACATCTGGGAACTCCAAAACAGAGAAGATACAGAGGACAGAGGAATTCTTCCAGGCACGTGTGGCGGCTGTTGTCAGGGGCACGATGGTGGCACCGAAGTCCGAGCTCCAGCTCTGGACTCAATCTGCAGCCATCAGCTTTCATTAGCTCCACGCCCTTGCCCTGATGATGCATCCATTCCGAGGCTCAGTATCTTCGTTTATAAAACGGGGTTGTGGTTTCCTCCTCATATGGTTGTTGTGATGATTAAGTGAGTAAACGGTTTATCGGCGAACCAGGCTGGGCAGGTGCCGGGGAAATAGCCCTTTTTCCATGCCCTCTCAAGTCCACACTGCCACAGAGACCCCCCCTTCCCCTAGACCAAATCCCCTAAACACATGCCCTTAGACTAACAGCTCTCCAGTCACTTTCATGTATTAATAAAGACCTTTTCAGAAATGAAAAAGCCCAGAATTCTTCAAAGTCAGAACTGAAAGCTTCCCCATCCACCACCGCTGGGGGCCGGTTGGGGCTCACCAACCCACAGGGGAGGGAAGGTGAGGGGGGCTGCCCCACCATTTACCCACCCTGCTCTTCCGCTGCTCCTGACAACACCCAACTTGTGGGGCAAGGGGAGAGAGGAGAGGGGAGGAGAGAGAGAAGGAGGGAAGGACCTGGCCTCACTGGTGCAGTCGGAATCTAGTTCGAGAAGTGCCAAGTGCCGCCTCTTTCTCATGGGATGCTCTCGTGGGCTCTTCGGAGACCGCACACCCTCACTGGGCAGACCTTTTGAGCAGAGTCTCAAAACACTCAAGCCTGGCTCCCTGCACATCTCACTATAGTTGACACCAGGCACCCTCCCCGCACGCCCTCCGCAGCACCTTCTCCCTGCTCTGCCTTAGGGACCGACCCCCTCCAGCCAGCCTCTGTCCTTTGGATAGGGCCCCAGCTTTCCCAACCTCGGCACTGTTGGTGTTGGGTGGGCATGCTTTGCTCTGGGCCTCTTCTGGGCATGGTAGAATATTGAGAATTCTTGACCATAGCATCATGTCCCCTAGGAGACAGAACTGCCCCTAGTTGAAAACCACTGGATTAAAGTATCCCAGGCAAAAGTTAATCAAAACTTCCAGTACTTTCCAAATTGCCGGAGACACTTTAAGCCCCCTGAACACTTGACTCGAAGAGGCACTAATCCATTCCCTCCTCTAAATACTCACTAAAACTTTTTTGTGATTATCCCCTACTTTCTGTTTCGTAGCCTAGAGGGGATGACGAGCCAAGAGTGGCCAAACCCGGCTTGGGTCACCCCAGCAACCCTGCACACATTTTTTTTTCTTTTGGGGGCTTTGGGAGCATTTGTCACCTTTAGGTGCTCAGCAATTACTGCAATTGGGGACATTCTGTTGGAGCACAAGTTAGGGACAGGACAAGGGCTATGTTGAATATTAGGTTCAAGGATACCATAATTGACTGAAAGCAAATGTACATTGAGAAAAATGTACTTACAAATATGTTGAGCATCTATAGCTTACTTAATGAGATTTTGAGGCTAGGCCCGAATTGTTCTGCTGGAGAAAAGTTCCATGTACTCCTGCCAGCCTCTCATTTAATTGCATAGTTACACATAGCAGAAAGTGATCCCAGCACCACCACCACCCCCCGCCCCTGGTCCTTTCCCCCGCCCCCATGATGAAAGGGAATGGGGGAGGAAGCGAGCTTGGTGGGCGGGAAGAAAGGAAGACAAGGGAATAAGAGCAGTAATTATTCTTACTCCCTTGCATTTTCCCTCAGTGCCCTCAAAAAGCACTTACATACAGGAATGCTTTTGTAAAATGATGGTTTCGTTCCATTTCAAAATAGTAAATCTAATGTCATGAAAAAAACAAGACGTGTAGTTCAATAATATTTTATTGTCGGTGACATAAAAGACATTCAATATTGAACCTTCAGAGCAAGAAGAAAGTTGAACCTATTTACAACGAATGCCAGAGACGAGATGGGTGAAGGCATGTCACGAAATCGTCAACAAATGTGCTCTTTTGGTAGTGAGCTAACCCGTGTACCTGCAACATAGATAACGTAACAGACCAACTTCACAAATTACTATTAATGTAAGTTACTAACTATGTACTGTAACTAAACCCGTAGTCTGGAAACATACGTGTCAAGGCAGTGAGAACACTCCAATTGCTGTTGTTCTCTCCAAAAGCATTAGCTCCTTTCCCCTTTCCCACTAGCACGTTAGACAAAGAGACAAGTTCCTTCAACACTCAAAATACTCTTATCGGCTACCTTAAAAATCCCCACGTGTTTCAAGTCCCTAATCATCAGACACCCAGAGCCTTGTTGAGGCTGTCAGCATTCCCTGTCCATCAGTGACCTATCACCAGCCAAGTGACCATGTGCATGTTCTGTCGAAAGTGAAAGTGGATTTTTAATAAAATCTAACCTCCCCTCGAGGTGCTGCACTTCCACTACTATGGGTCCGCAATGCCCTCTCCAACCTCCCAAAATTTCAAAAAGTTCTGAAAACCAAAAGCTTCTTCATAAGCGGGTGGCACACTCATTTGGCAGTAAAACCTGACGTTTATTACGGGCTGCTCAGAGTCTTTATCCATTTTGTGTGAATATTCTGTTTTGTGGCAGAAATATGAAAGTGTTGATTTACAGGGTGCTGCCCCAGACTCTCTCAATGGAGTTCCTTCCATAACATATAGTACGTGCAACATGTTAGCTTTCTAAAAATCCCAAAAAGTCAAGGAGTTGGGAGAAAACATTGGGACCACAGTTTAAGCAAAAGGAGCTAGGGGCCGACAGCAGCCTAAACATGTGCCCAAGTTTTGTTGGAGCCAGGAAAGTTTTGTGAATCCCATGTACCAGTTTCTTTTGTCTTCCAGGGAAGTGAGAATGTCTGGAACATTCTGTATCCCAATAAAGGAAGATGAAGCTCTAAAATCCTCCAGATCCTCCTTACAGGAATTTTCGTTGCGGAAGACTGCATTCCTGCCCATGACCCTAGATAATTTGGCAAGTAATGAATACATATTTTTCATCTAAGGTAACTCCTTTTCATTAAAAGCATTGTAGTTTATGGCGGGGGGGGCGGGGGGAGAATAAAAGAAAGGATTGGAAAAGAAGAGCCTATTAGCGTGAGGGTTACACATGTCAAGTACCAGCTACTTCCTGATCCAGCAACATTAACAATTTATTGTATTTAGAAAGTGATTCTTTGGATGCAGAATTTACAGAAGAGTCAGCTGGGACTTCACCTGGCCTCTGCCGCTTAAGGAGAACAGAACTTGCCAAAGAAAATGATGTTTCGCGTTTTGTTGTGCCTGATGACGTAAATAAACGGGTGGTCGGCATTGAATTCATCCTTGTGTTGCAGGATTCGCGACCCTGGCACCTCTATGGAATCCCCACCATCTTCTGTTATCTCTAAGCACACTCTGTGAATAACATTGGAGAGGGCCACTCCCTTGGTCTCTGACATTCCAGAGAAATCAGATGTATTCTCATTAAAGGTATTTTTCAGCCCTAGGTTTTCCAGACTAGCTTTGGGATCAACAAGCTTTTCCACCTTAAATTTTGGAATGGAGAGTTTGACTTTGGCGTTGGCCATGGTGCTGGGATTGGTCCACTGCAAGAGCGTCTCTGAGTTGAGCTGTTGTTCAATCTGAAGGACCCAAAGGAGACGAAATTACTTTTTTTATTATTCCCAGTTGTAAAAGACCCTGTTTGATTGAAAACAGAAAGTGCCATTGTGAGCCCAGTTTTGAAGCAGCGCAGATGGGCCACCGAACATGGAGTCAGTCCTGCAGTTTAGGTATGTGACTAGTTTTCCTTACCAACGATGCACCCAGCCACCCAGCACCCCACCCTCCAACAATGGTCCCTTTGCATGTCTGAGGACATTTCTTTGAAGCTGTAGAGAAGAAATGAATGCATGGATTATGATGTTGCATAAATAAGAGTGAAATAAACATAAAATGAAAAGGGTTTTTAGACATGCTATTTCTTGAATGCTTATTTTAACTTCTCTGCCAGGAAATCCAGAATATTCGTGTACTTGGCATGGCATCAAAATTAGTAATGCAAGTTAAAGCTAAAGTTGCTCTTTCTAATATGAGAACTTGAACTGTCTACAGTCATTCTTGAAGACCCAAGGTGATGAATGCATCCATTTCAGTTGGTGGTTTTAGAAATGAGAGATACGCAATGACACCTAAAATGGTTTAGTCATAAAATTCTTCATTGAGCAAATCTTAGATTGCTCCTTGCCCAGCCAACCTCCCCACTGGCTAGCAGAGAAACACGTACAAAAGAGAATGACAGTGCCTTGACTGTTACTATCATGGGGCCACCCCTCACTGAAGTTACTCACCTGAAACCCCAAAGAAGTCCGTAACACAGCGAGGTCACAGAGTGGGCACAAGTTTGTTTGTTTTGTTTTTAGTGGGGGAGGGTCCCCTTGGATTCTCTTGTTAATCTATGATGATTATGTTTTCAATGATTACTGTTTCATTTACAACAAATTATTCAGACCAAAAGATTGCCATAAGTAACTAGAATTTTTGAGCCAAAAGCTACCAGAAGGTATATTCTCTTGCCCGCTTATTATCTGGGAATGAAGAGAGGGAAGAAAATTCATCCCTAACTCAAAAAGACAACTCAGAGGGGAAAAAGCGCTTTTTTTCTTCCATTATATATGTGTTATGGGTCAAATTGTACTCCCACCCCAAAATTAATTCATATGTTGAAGTCCTAACTCACACTGCCTTCGAATGTGACCTTATGTGGGAACAGCATCCTTGTGGGTATCATTCAGATGAGGTCATTAGGGTTGGCCCTAACCTAATATGACCAGTGTCTTTATAAAAAGGAAAATTTTAGACACAGATGCACACACACAGGGAGAAACCCAGGCGAACAGAGAGGCAAAAATTGAAGTGATGCATGTCCAGGCCAAGGAAGGCCAAAGGGTGCCAGCCTATCTCCAGAAGCTGAGGGAGAGGCATAGGACAGAGTCTCCCTCACAGCCCCCAGCAGGAACCAACACCTTAAGCTCAGATTTCTAGCCTCTGGAACTGTGAGAAAATAAATTCCTGATGTTTAAGCCACTGAGTTTGTGGTACTTTATTATGGCAGCCACAGGAGACCAAAGCTACACGTGTTCCTGCATTTTCCCGAGACCCAAGAGATCAGTTTCTTTCATTCTATACTGTAATCAGGAAAAGTTTGGTATGAGGGTATTTCCCACAAGGGAAAGCGCAAGGACCAAGGAGAAAAGAGACCAAGGCATGGAGTGGAGTGAGAAAGAGCAATGAAGGCCAGTGATGGAGAGAGTGTAACCATCGTTAAAGCAGCAAGTGGGTTGGAGACTGACTTAGACCTAGATCGTCCCCGGGAAAGTCAGGGAGTAATTGAGGTATGAAATGAAGCAGGTGATCTCTCGGTTCCTCAAAGAGCCCGTCCTTCTCCCTGGCCAAGGGCCAAGACCCAGGTGGAGGGGAGCTAGGGAAGCTGGGGAGTGAGGGCCAAGGGTGGAAAACAGGTGGCCAGGGGGTGGCTGGATGCGTCTGCCAGAGCAGAGAGGAAGCGAAAGCACCATTCACAAGCAGATGAGGCTCTAGTTAAACCTCGAGCCTCTAATAACCTACAGAAAAGATGAAGCATAATAAAATCTCATATACATGTATGCATTAAAAGAGCTTTTCAAAACCCATAGCATGTGCCACACAAAGAGTGAACCCTAAAGCAAGCTGCGGACACATTATTCATGTGCTGATAACTGGCTCATAGGCTGTAACAAACGTACCGCACTAAGGCAAGATGCTAGCAATAGGCACTCGAGGCTAGATTAAGAACACAGACTCCAATTGCCTGGGCTCAAATTCTGATTCTACATGCCACTGACAACTTATGTGACCACGGACCAGTCACCTCCCCCGTTGTGCCTCAGTTTCCCCAGTCAACAAGAACACAGTGATAGTTTCCAATGCACGGATAGGCCTGTTGCGAGAAACCAGCGACAAGGAGCACGTAGGACCTCACAGGTCCTGGCTCCTCACAAGTGCCAAGTAAATGTTGGCTGTTTTCATATTAAAGAGAAAGACCCAGAAAGGACCGCGACACCCTTGTCATGGTCGCCCACGGTGCTGGCCACACATCTCCGTGGCACAGCAGGTGGCACCTTTGTGTTGAACCCCGCCTCCCTCCTCACCTTCTCCAGGCCCGTGGACTCATCTTCCACATCACTGGGTAGCAGAATGAGCATGCTGAGGTGCTTATTTTGAAAGGGAAGTTCTATGACCTTACAATTGATACCATCAACGTTGCCCATACAGAACGTGGCCTCCATACTCATCATCTGCACTGGTTTGGTGTCCGTCTGTAAGAGGAGAAGAAATTTTGACCACTTGTTTTTCAAGTTACACACATAAATACACATAGACACACACAGACATTTGTTCTTGTTATAGTTTCAGACCATAATGGCACAATCCCCCATCTGGACCCAAAACATCACAGACTAGCCCCTGAAGAGTTAATGACTTCTTTTGAAAAGTTATTCACATGCCTCATAATTCCAATATATTTCAGGAACTAGACATACTAAACTTGCTTATATTAAACATTAAAAACAAGGTAGTATGATTGAAAACACAGGGAAATTTTGACTCAGTCTTTATAGATGCTCATAATTACAAGCTCCTTAAACCATCCCTGGTGGAGCTGACTTGAAAGTAAGTTCTAGTGCAAACCACGCATCTCCTTATGCAGCTTTTCCTACTAGAACACGTAATAGGGAACACTCGACATGTAGCAGGACAGACATCACATTTGTTTTGTCCTCTGTTATCCTTTGGTTTTGTCACCCGCTTCCTATATGGCCAACCTACTGGGATCTGAGCAGATGAAGAGTCTGGGTTAGAGTTAAGAACCTCGGGTTTTAGTCTCAAATGTGACATAAACAGACGCCATGATCTTGCGCAAGTCGCTTAACTTCTCTGGGCCTCAGTTTCCCTGTCAGTAAAATGAGGGAATTGGACATTTCAGAGTGATCGCTACCTCTGGGGAGGAAGAGAGAAAGACACAGGAGGGGCTGTGGCTGCACAGGGCAGTGTATCTATTGCTATATTTTTTTCCTTAAAATATCTGAAATAAGGTAAAATATAGAGGAATATTAAATAACAGAATTTTCTTGAAGTCGCTTCTAGCTCCACTTCTCAGAAAAGGGCCTTAGTGCCCAGGCTTTTCTCTCCAGGTCCTTTCTTCTCTCTGTCCCCATTAATACTTGACTTTGGGTCTCTACTACAAAGACACTGTTTTCCTGAAGGAAAATTAGTTCATACTCAAAAGCAAGAGACTGATCGTAATTTCGGGTGACTTCTTATTTCAATCTACACCTCCCATAGGACATTTGCCTATTAACTGAATCTCTTTTAGGGGAGATTTCAAACTTCATATCAGGTCTAGGGGATAATATAGCAGTAAAATTTTTATCTGGGGTCTTCAAACAGTAAACTAAATTTCCCCCGACACCTCTCTCAAGCAAAGCTAGACCGTATTTTACTTTTTGTTAACACCTCTATTTCAATACTTGTCACATGGCTAGAATATTTATCTATGTGAGTGTCTTTCCACCCCTCACCCCAATTGGACTACTTCTGTCAAAGCAGAAACCATGTCTTATTATCTTGGTATATCCCAGCATGTAGAAGTTGCTCACTAAATATTTGGTTGATAGATAACTAAAGACTTCGATTCTATGTACAACCAGAAACATAACTGTGAGAGACAAACATACTACTTTTGAAATTAACTGCTGGTTCTTCCATTTATTTCTCTTAAAGAAGATACAGATTTCTCTAAAAAATCTCCATCAAGTTAGACTGCTAGTCATATGAATTTGCATATAGTCGTAGCCACCAAAACCCATCATCGATTTCACTTATCAGCACCGAATATGGATACAGTAATCCCATTTCTGAAACATAAATCAAGAGACATATCTTCTGAACACCAGACTAAAGACTATTCCAAGAAACGTGTGTGTGTGTGTGTGTGTGTGTGTGCGCGCGCGTGTGTGTGTTCACCTTGTCTGAATAGGCACTATACTAAACTTTTAATAATATAACTTCATCAACTTAGTCTACCCTTAAAGGAAACACCATGGGACCAAGGGAAAAGTTCGGTAACATCACTGGAAAAGTTCAGGGGCTATAAAAGCAAAGCAAAGGAAACAAAAGAAAAGTCTGCTTTTAAAAGGAAGGCAGATCCCCACGCAGGCTTGAGCAGTGTTTTACTGCTTGGTTAGATGAAACACGGCAAGATCAATGGCATTTCAAATCCTTATTAATTCTCTTCCTAGAGTCTCCAGGATCTGACATGACCCAGCTTTATGACTGAGTCACAATAAAGGAGTAGCACACATTCCTCCTCCCTTGCGCCCTCTCACACTTTGCTAGATGCAAAAACTAGGGGTGCTCGGTGCCAAAGCCCACACTGCACTCCTGACTATCACCAGGTGTGGCTCGGGTCCCAGGCTTGCCCTGCGGCCTCTAGGACAGACACCACCAACAAACTGTTTCGGGTTTTGCTTACACATAACTTAGGGCCCCTCTGCCAGCCCTTTCCAGGGAGGAGAGCCAACCACCAGCAAAACAATCTAACCATTCTGGAAAAGAGAGCAAGTCTCTGGATTATGGTTCTCTGTCTACCACTTTCCTCCTAGCCGTTAGTCTCAGGATAGGCACACTGCCTCCGTGCCTCAATTTTCCTCACCGGACTGAATCCCTAAGGTCCCGTGTGTTGCTCTAATTTTTCAGACGGACAGTTGGGAGCCTCTGACGTGCTGCGCCCCTCCCCATACCTTGTTGATTCTGAACGGGCATTCTTTGGTCTCAGATTCAGGAAATTTCTTCATCCACTTCCCAACGAAGTAGGCAGCATTAACCACAAGGATTTTGGTCTGGTCACTGACACTGTTGTCAGCCAAGATGTTCTCAAAGCGGCCTGCAAACAATTGTGGGAAACCCCAGATTGCACCGGTGGTTCTTCCAAACCACGTCCGATCTCCACACACACATCCCCTCGCGAGGTATTTATCACTGTTGGAGCCACCCGCCCAAGGTTCGATAGCCCACATGCCTCCTTTCAGAAGGGTTTCTTTCTCCCCCTCCCTCTTGCCACAGGATCACTTAGCAAAGAGACCTAGCAGGGAGAGAGCAGAGGGGAAGGGAGGGAAAAGAAAGGAAGAACAGGAAGGAAAGAACCACGAGCTACCACTTTCAAAGCCTATCCTGTGCCAGCTAGCGTTCTAGAGGTTTCCTGGGCAGGGTATCATGTATTTCTCCCCATTTTACAGATGAGGAAGCTGAGACGCCATGGTGAAGTCACTGGCCCAAGATGACACATGAGCAAGGTCGGATTCAGGATTCAGAGCTGAGTCTCTCGGACTCCACAGCCTGTGCTCTGGAATGAAAATGCACGAGTGTAATTTTAACCTTTTCCCGTGCATTACCTCACAGTGATCCTGGAAGGCCGAGATCGTTATCCCCATTTTATACTTAAGGAACCTGGGGCTCGGGGAGGCCGAGCAGCCTTCCCCGCTCACTGGGTTGGAAAGCTTGTTTGTGCAGGACTGCACTGTGCTCTTGACCCTAGAGCTGGGCTCACCCTCCCCAGAGGGCCCTGGCACGGACACCTGCTAGCATCAAAGTCAGCAGGGTCATTACTGCAGAGATCCAGTCCCCAGCAGGCCCAACAGCTCCCTGAGGACAATGCCTTCATAAAACGAAGGCCTCACATGTGAATAGCACTGACGTTTTTTCCAAGGGATTCTCATTTACCTAATCCCCCAGGATGTTCCCACTGCGGCTCAGGGCCCACTCTGCAGACCTGTGACATGCATGTGCAGGGCCCTGTTCTGCTTTCCTGCTCCTCTGTCACCACACTGAAGTCCTTAATACATTTTTTAATAAAGGACCCTTGCTCTGCATTTTGCACTGAGCTCATGTAACCAGTCTTGCCAATGTTACATGATGGGTTGAATCCTAATCATGTTAAGGAAGGAACTGGTAGACCAGACAAGGCGGGGAGCAAGTAGGTGGTCGTTTCAACTTAAATCTTGAGCTTCTGACTCTAAATTCGGAGGACTTTTCAATAACCCACCTTCTCTGGTAAAATCTTAAGTTCATGAAGATTTTTTTAAAGGCCCATATAGAGAAAATACAGTCATCTGGCAATTCTACAAGTAAAACTGTTACACAGCAGTTTAAACAGCAACTGCTCTTTGCTTATAAATCTTTAAACTGTGCTTAGCCTGGTGTTAGTTTTACCAGTTTTTTCTTTACATATGAAGGCAAAGAAGCATCATTTCAATCACAGATATATACGTACGTATACCTCTGTGTGTGTGCACGCGTATCTGTGACTACCATGTTATCTTGGTGATCATACATTGTTACCTTATAGATTGAACTTGATCCTCACAACCACCATGTAAAAATTAATCAGGTAACATATGCCACATTTTACAGGTCAGTAAACTGAGGTTCCCTACCCGAGGAACTCAGTTCAAAGTGGCAGCGTCTGCATTGGAATCCAGGTTTTGAAGGACTCCAAGACCAAGTCCTCTCCAGGGTCTCACTCTGCAGTTGCCAGGAGGACTCTGGCATTCCTGAGTCAGCACCACGACAGGATCCCTCTGGCCACTCCCACGGGAAGCGAGTCTCCCTTGCCTGAGAAGTGTGTCCCTCCCCAGACCGCAGCAGTGGAACTGAAGGTGGCCTCAGAGACCAAGGTAAAGCCCAAACCCTTCGTTTCCAGATTGAGAAAGCGGCCAGTGACTTGCCCGAAGCCACCCTCTGTTAGAGACATAGCTGGGAGCAGGCATGTGGAGGCTGACAGCTCGCTGGGGAGCACAGCAAGGTGGATGGAAATGGAAGCACCAAAAATAAAGAAATAAAAACACATTTTAAAAATTTAAAAAAGAAAAAAGAAACTGAAGCACCAGGAATTCCTGCCAAGTGTAAGATGATGCTGGACATGCCCAGGAATCCATCCGCATTTTGAAATGGCTGGAAGGGGCAAGAATTTAGCCTGTCTACCGAAAACATCTGAGGAAGCCTCCGGATGTTCCCGTTTCTGCTTAGCAGAAAGATTCATGAGAAGACAGGGTCCAAGTAAGGAAAGGATACTTGCCATCCGTGAGATCCTTGATTGACTGGTTGATCTGACCTTTTGTTTCTTCCAGTTTATCTTTGAAGTCAACGGTTTCCATTTCCTTTGCGTAGGGTCTCTTCGTAGAGCTGATGAACTCCTGAAAAACATCCAGTTCTTAAAATCACAAAGTACCTAAAGTCCATAGTCAGGCCATTGCAGCCTTCCATGATTCTAACTAAAGGATTTGTAAGTGTCCAGGTTGGTGAATACCCTTTCAAAATCAGTAAAACTGTACAAATGGAAACTTTCTGGGGAAATCAATGAATGTTCTTTGTCTGAAGTGTTTCATTTCTTCAATTCTAAGGCATATCAATTATTAAATGCCTCCATCAACGTAGTAGCAGCTTTGGGGGAAAAAAAGAAACACCACATTAAATATATGCAATAATTATAAAATGAATTCCAACTTAGAAGCATTAAAATGTGCATTATATATATATATATATGTCTATATATCCTAGAATAGAAGAAATGGGGGCACCTGGGTGGCTCGGTCAGTTAAGCGTCTGCCTTCGGCTCTGGTCGTGATCTGAGGGTCCTGGGATGGAGCCCCACATCGGGCTCCCTGCTCAGCGGGGAGCCTGCTTCTCCCTCTCTCTCTACCTACGGCTCTGCCTACTTGTGCGCTCGCTCTCTCTCAAATAAACAAATAAAATCTTTTTAAAAATTTAAAAAACAATATAAAATACTCCAAGAGGAATATAACCTCAATTTATATTAAAAAAGAAAAAAGAACTCGTTGAGCAGAAAACTCCTATCCTCACTGAAATACAGACTCTAGAGAGAACACAGCAGGGATTCTATCACATACCTGCTAAAAATGCAAAACCCCAAATCCCATCCCTATTGATCTTGATTCAGGTGATCTGAGGCCAGGAATGTGCACTTTTAACAAACATCCAGGTAGTTCTGAAGCAGGTGGTCCCCCTTCTGCCACACTTGTTTGTTCTATTACCAGTAAATTTGCAAATGATATACACTCAGCAGGAGGAATGGAAAGCAGTCTTTAAAAAAATGTCTTTTGGGGCACCTGGGTGAATCAGTCCCTTAAACATCCTCTTGATTTCTGTTCAGGTCATGACCTCGGGGTCATGAGGTCAAGCCCCACGTAAGACTCCACACTTAGCACAGAGTCTCCTTGTCCCTTTCTCTCTGCTCCTCCCTCTTCTCTCTCTCTCTTTTTCTAAAAGTAAATATATAAATTTTTTAATTAATAAGTAACCTTTAAAAAAATTCCTTCAACTCCAAGTTTGGTTGAAATAACTCAAAACGTGGAATGGAAGTTCAACCAAACGAAACATATCTGATTAAATGTCCTAAGCACAGGGGGTTCCTTGAATTTCTTCAGAGCAGCTATAGCCTCAGCCAGTTTGCTTTTGTTAACGCCAACGCAAGCTTGGGACTGAGTGTTGCCATTGACTGAGAGAGCTGGGGCCACCCGAGAACATCGGAGCCTCAACAAGATAAAGGACCTCCCCACTCCTCACTGCTAGCTACAAAATGTACTAAGCATCCCCTTCAGGACCACCTAGGGAACTTTTAAAATTTTTCCATGCTCAGACCCCAACTCACATCTCAGTATTTTTTCTTAACTCCCTGGGTGATTGTCGGCAGAAAAGAAGGCTGTGTATATATGTCTTCACACAATACGAATAAAGTCACAACAATATCTAGTGATTCAGGACCAGGGGGTGCCTGGGTGGCTCAGTCAGTTAAGTGTCTGCCTTCGGCTCAGGTCATGATCCCAGGGTCCTGGGATCGAGTCCCGCATCGGGCTCCCTGCTCAGCGGGGAGTCTGCTTCTCCCTCTGCTCCCCTCTCTTACTCTCTCTGTCGCTCTCTCTGTCTCTCTTCAAATAAATAAATAAAAATCTTTAAAAAAAAAAGATCTCGACTAGAAAAACAAACAGTACAGCAGAAAGTAGTAAAACTATGGTAAAATATTTAACTGGCAGTCTACCTTTTAGATGTGGAAAGCTTGAAATTCTGATCATGCAAACACAAATGGAATCAACTCTATACTACTAAAGTAGAGAAAGAACCTCTATGTAGCCGTCAAATATGCTGGCTTTGTTTTTCAAATACAGATTTTTTAAAAATTATGATATACTCTGGGGTCAAATGTAAGGATATGACAGTGTCCTTTATATGATTCCTTCAAGAAACAGCTGAAATTAAGTACCTAGAGCTACCTTGGATAGATGCCCACATGACCAGCCTAGGAAAGCAAACAAAATCAATTTGTGACTGGTTCATGCGGTTGCTATTTTTCTTATTGATTTTGAGAAACATCAAGAGAACATTGTGTGCATGAACAAATGAGGTGGAGAATTTAAAACGTTGACCCAGGCCACAGGCCCTGCTATTTAAGGAGAAAGAGGTTTAAATCATGAGCTGTCTTGCATCTATGGAGATACATTTACTAAAGAGTTAATACCCCCATTCTCTATCCCTCTCAGTGAGGAATCTAGGAGGAAGGGTGAGGTGAAGATGTGTTTGAGAGGAAAAAGGGAAACCCACAAGCTTCTCTATATTTTGAGCCATAAAGTGACTGCAATGCAATTCTAGCTAGATATGATTCCCGCTATTTGCAGCCTCTCTGTAGAGGCCGCTTTTAGACAGTCAACTTGAGCAATGGAAGCCTGAGAAAGGTAGAAGGGCACGCTGGGACCCCCTAATCCCTGGCTGAATAAAAACAGCCCCATTAGGCGACCCCCCCCTCAAAATACCCACAAGCCCTAGCTAACCCATGGGTTACTTACACCCAGACTCAGGTACCCACAACAGGAAAATTCCATACATTCCATACCTCCCCACCTGCCCCTTAACTACAGCCCCCAACCACTGCCTCATGGCAGACAGTCTCTTCCTTGCTGTTCTGCCCGCCACTCCCTTGCGGTGTATTCAATAAACTTCTATCTCCTTTGTTCCACCTTGTGTGAATACTTTCACCACCCAAGCTGCCAGCTTCCACCCGACTGGGTTGCCCCACATTTGGTGGCCCCCCTATCTGATTGGGAAACCCCCCACATTCTCCATTAGGGCTGATTTATTTTTGATAAGCCTGAAATCATAAACGAGCAACCTAGAAGTGAATTTCACTGACAACAAAGTTGTGGGTGTAACCATGTGAAAATGTCACTCCTGGTAAAAAGCTGAATCGTGCTACTTGCTTTAACCCACTTACTGTAGAAGGATTCAGAGATTTGTCTACATAGAGCCGTTTGATTAGTTTCAGTGAATAAAAGGAACTAAGTTTGTTCACATCCGATGTTACTGTTTGAAATCCAAAGGGTACGTCTTTGATATTCTCAAAATGGAGGACCTGTGAAGAGAAAAAAATGCATTACCCATGAAGCATTGCCTCTTCCCCCTGCAGTGGCTACAGGGCAATTGTCTGCCGCTGGAGTGGGGGGGGATGTCAGTATCTCCCTGCTCAATTGTCCCCATAAAGGGAGGCTTTTCAACTTGAGTATTATTGACATTTGGGGCTGGATAATTCTTCTTGGGGTGCTGTCCTGGATATCGCAGAATGCTTAGCAGCATCCCTGGCTAACTAGGTGCCCATAGCACTCCTTCCTCCATTTGTGACAACCAAAAATGTCTCCAGGCATCTCCAAATGTCCCTGGGATGGGGTGGGGGAGGCAGAACTGTCCCCAGTTGAGAAACACTGCCATAAAGATAGTCTTCTCTTTATTCAACTATGGGGAAATTTTGCCCATTCTTCAAAGTGATGCCTCTAATGCTCATACAGAAGGCTTTCTGAACCTGGTAAAGAATAAAGCTGGGTTATAATGTCTATCCAGTTGAGACACAAGAAGAGAGAGATGAATACCAAGAAAGACAATCATCAGGCACGTATCAGATTCGGGGATAGAGGTGTCTCTAGCCAGGGTCTATCTAGCCCCTTCAGTTGCTCTAACCAAGTGTGCTGATGCATCGCTGTTGGGAGGTGGCCACCATCCATGGTTGGCTGCACTTGGTGGGCTACAGTCACATAGCCCTGCCTTGGAATCCCAGCCTGTACCCACTAGACATGTAATCTTGCCCAGCTCTTCAGAGATTCACGTTCCCCTCTGGAAAAGGGACTAAGAATACCTACTTTTCTGAGTTGGTGTGACCACTACAGACATTGCATGTAAAACACCTAAAACATCATATGGATTCAGAAACGTTAATAATTATTCTTATAGTAATACTGGAAGTCACTTAAAACTAGGATGCTGTCTTCTGGAAGGCTTGATTCCTTCCATTTGTTCCTAACTTTTCTTTTGTTCCAACCAATAGCCCAGCAGCTCCTCTGCTTCATGGTGCCCCAAAACGTGATGTCAGCATAAGGTGATCCTCTCCTCACTCTTAAGTCATTAATAACCGCCCTGGTTGCCACACCTCAGGTACTGCCACTAAATGGGCACACCGTGCCGATGACTCAAAAACCTCAGTACAGCAGGGTCAAATTGCCTGGTCCAAGGTAGTGCAGCACTCTCATGCTTAATGACAGGTAGAAAGACCAGAAAATTAAGGAACCCAGGTAACCACTACCAGGAAAACAATTGCAGGTACTGAAAAGAGCTTTATTATTAATATTGAGAACAGACCCACTACCAGGAAGTTCTCTTTACTATCCCTTCTCTAATGGGAGATGAGGAAGGAGGAAGGAGAAATTGGGTAGGGATGGAGGGGTGGGGGAGTCAGGAGGGAAGGACGGATGAGAAGAGACAGGTGTTCTGCTCACAACTGAAGTTTCTTTTTCAAGCCCCACTCAGTTTCGAGTATAAATTCTTCATCCTGACCCAAATGATATTTTGTGGGTCATACTTTCTGGGGATTTGTGGATATAAGAAGACGTTCCTTTTTTAAATGCTTGTGAGTTGATGGAAAAAAAGATTCTGTTGAACCTAAAAAGATCAACATAAAAATAATACTGGAATGGAAGTAGAAGCACATCTACCTACTATCTAAGAGGGGGAGATGGGTAAAGGGGACAAAATTTCCAGGCATAAAATAAGTAATTCATGGGAATGTAATGTACAGCAGGGTGATTATAGTTAACAATTACTGTACTGTACATTTGAAAGTTGCTAAGAGAGTAGGTCTCAAAAGTTCTCATACAAGAAAAAAAAAGTGTAACAGTGCAAGGTGACAGATGTTAACTCGACTTACTGCGGTGATCATTTCACAATATATGCAGATATCAAATCACTATATTGTACACCTAAAACTAATACGTTATATGTCAACTATATCACAATTAAAAATAATGATAAACTGAAATAAAGGTAAATGAGTACTTAAAATGTAACAGTCTGGAAGATAACCTCACTTGAAGGTCTAAGAATTTTACAAAGCTAGATCGTCAAACATAGTAACTCTAAAAAGGTAACTCTAAAAAAAATACACACGCACACACACATACACTCGCATCTGCATATAACTATAAACATATATGCGGGAGGGATGACATCATTTAGTCCATTCTTCTCACATGGGATACTCAAGCCCTAGGGAGTATTCTGAAACATAAGAAAGCACAATCCGTCTTCTTATTCATCCCTGTTACTTGAAGGTAGAAAATTTAAAATGTTATTTCTGTACCAACGTAAGTGCAGATATATTTATCTAATACAGATATTACTATATTATAGGGTAGAATATATTATAGAGGGCGCCTGGGTGGCTCAGTCGGTTAAGCGACTGCCTTCGGCTCAGGTCATGATCCTGGAGTCCCGGGATCGAGTCCCACATCGGGCTCCCTGCTCGGCGGGGAGTCTGCTTCTCCCTCTGACCCTCCCCCCTCTCATGTTCTCTCTCTCTATCTCATTCTCTCTCTCAAATAAATAAATAAATCTTTAAAAAAAAGAATATATTATAGAGTAGAATGCAGTGGAGTCTACATCTTAAAATAAAGCATGATGCTGTCAATAAATTTTGTGCATAAGACAGGAGTTGTCTGCAGCGGCACATTTAACAAACACCATCTTGATTGATTCTTATAATGTAACAGGTAGACTTGCCGAAGGCCACCCATTGGTATAAAGATTGTGATTGCCTAGCAGGTCCCGGGTTCTCCATCACAACATGGGTACTTGTAAATGTGGGTTGCAGGACAGATTAATGAAGTTTCACATTTAAAGACTGATTAAGAGTGTGCTAGAAATAGCACAGTTCTCAATCCTGAGCAATTTTCTCCAAGAGCCCCCATTCATTTTCCTTAGGCACTGCCTATGTGTTCTAATAAGCCTGTTTGCACTCAAAGCAGAAACAAGGTAGGGAGCTTACCTGTCCAATTTCATTTGCTGTGTCCCCTTTGGCGCCTACTTGAGCAAGGGACAGAGAGGTGGAGAGACAGATTGGAGAGAAGAGGACATTGTCTGCTGGCTCCTTTTCACACAGTTGTTTGAACAGGTCAACTGCAAAGGCCGAATTTGCCAGTCGTAGAGCATCCATTGTGGGTCTGGAGCAAAGTACAAGGATGAGGTTATTTCAGTTGACAGTTGACAACACCGATCAAAATCAGTTGGTTTTGTTTACCAATTTTGTTTCAATTAGGATTTAGGCTAAACCATACAAAATTAACATTTTTGCAGATGAGAAACAGTCAAATCACAGCAGTTCTGTGTGGTTCAATTTAATATTTAGTAAGTGTAATGTGTTGAATCGTGTCCCCCAAAAAGACATGTTGAAGTCCCACTCCTGGGTACCCGTGAGTGGGATCTCATTTGGAAATAAGATCTTTGCAGATTTAATCAAGTTAGGGTTATGAGGGTGACCGAGGTCCTTGTAAGAACAGGAGAAAAGACACGGAGACAGACATGAGCAAAGGGAAGATGATGTGAGGACACACAGGGAGAAGGCCACAGAGAGCAGAGGAGATCGAAGTGGTGCTTCGAGGAACCCCCAAGATCATGGGCAACACCAGAAGCTAAGAGAAAAGCATGGGGCAGATTCTCCCCTATAGCTCCCAGGGAGAGCAGGGCCCTGCCAACACCTTGATTCCGGGCTTCTGGTCTCCAGAATTGTGGGAGAATACATTTCTATTGTTTCAAGCCACGCAATCTGTGGTACTTCGTTACAGCGGTCCTAGGAATCTAATGCAGCCAGTAATGCCTTAGGAGGGCATCTAGCACATAGCAATATTGAATAAACACAGCTGTTACTGTTTTTGTTGTGAGTACATACCTACAATGTGGAAGACACACCACACAAAGGATTAGAAGTATCAACTGAGTCCCTCCTTCTCTGAGTCTGCAATCCCTCTGGGAGAGACAAATAAGTAGAATGCAGGGCTGCCTATGCCATGTGAGCAGTGCAACAAGTCACAGAGGAGTTAAAGAAAAGAAGGAAGGTGGGTTCAGCTAAAACTATGGAGCCTGGGGAAGTGAGTAGGCACCTAGTCTTGTCTGAGGACTCTTATTCTGATGCAGGTTCGCTAAGTGGTGTCCAGAGACCCCTGGCAGTCCCTAAGACCCTTTCAGTGGGTCCATTTTCAGGGGCGCCTGGCTGGCTCAGTCAGCAGAGCATGCGACTCTTGATCCCCGGGTCATGAGTTCAAGCCCCTTGTTGGGCATAGATTAAATAATTTTTTTTAAATTTTCATAATAACTTTCAGACGTTGTTTGTCTTTTCATTCTCAAAGTCTCACAAATATGCAGCAGTTTTCCAGAGGCTGTTTGATGTGTCTTCCCTTAAACCAAATATTAAAGAGATTTGAAGACAATAAAAAATGTTACTCAGCCTTCTGCAATTTTTTCCTTTAGAAAAGAGTTGTTTTTCATAAAAATATGTTATTCATGTTAATATGTCATGGTTATATTATTGTCATTTTAATAAATTAGTAAATATTTCAAAATTTCTCCAGTTTTAATTTCTAATTGGAAAATACTGATAGACGTATCTGACATCAAAAAAAAAAAAAGAAAAAGAAAAGAAAAACAGCTCTTTGGGATCCTCAGTAATTTTTTAAGAGTGTAAAGTGCTCTTGAAATTTAAAAGTTTGAGCACTGTTGTTCTATTGAAAGGTCCACCTATCTGTCCAATGCAGTAGTTAATAATCAAGCCGGAAGGCACCTGGGTAACTCAAGCAGTCAGGCATAACCCTTTCTAGAACAGAGCGGAGCTACATGGACTCTTCAGGCTCAGCCTGAGTCCAGGATAGAATGTGCCTGAGGGCCATAGAATGATATTACTACCCCTGGCTGACTAGGGCACAGGCCAAGGCTTGAAGCATTCCCCCAAAGCCGTCGGGCACTGTGTAGTCACACACACAGACACAAAGGGCGAACATGGTAGGACATGCTCCCTGGGGTCAAAGTATCAGCACTCAGGACAGAGGGCTTCCTGCCAACAGGACCTAAAGAGCTGTTAGAGTCAATGCATGAACAGGATCTCAATTGTGTACGTTATACCTTAACAGAAATTCAAAATTCAAAGATGCAAAAATAAGATCAAGGAATGGGCCCCTGGTCTACAAATATGTTTTCAGAATTCTGTCTTTTATGGAACATGTGGCTTGTGTGTAGGATGGATTCAAAAAGACTATAATATATCTCAGAGTCTGTAAAAGGAAATTCATTAGCAAAAAAAGAAAGAAAGAAAAAGAAAATGTTTTGTTGACCCGTTCATGCTCACTGGTCATCTCCAATGACTTCTTCCTCTTTCATTTTATGTCCCTGATAAGAACAGCTAAGTGAGTTAGGTCCATGTTGTCACTGAAAACCTACTACAAGGTAACCTTCAATCTTACATTTCTTCGGGGCCCACAACCTTCCCCTCTCTCCTCAGGGTTGGGGTCTGCGCAGGATGACAGCCCATTCCCACGCAAAGGAGCCCAGTATCAGGTGTGCAGAAGGCAATGAGATAGAGACAGAAGCATATGGAGTGTTTGGACCAGTAGGACCACTGCAGGGAAATTTAAAAAAAACTTCACAAAAGGTTTGGGGAATCCATGTAACGGACTTTCAGGACAAGAAGTCTGGCTTTCTCCAACAGCAAATTTAACATTGACGGTGTGGACTTCATCTACATTTAAAATTCAACATGAGCTATTTCTCCATCAAAGAGAGATGCCTACATGAGCTATTTCTTCACCAAAGAGAAGAGCCTAAACCCAGGTCACTGGGAACTTCTCAAAGCTTTTACAACTTGAGGCCTAATCACATTAATACTAATATGAAAACATACCAACTCTGCTTGAACAAACATCAGCAGTCCTTCCCAGCATGTATTTCCCACCGTCCCAAAGAGAAATTAGAATAATTTTGCATAATCGATAACAAACTTTACTTTTAAAGTTTGATTTCCTTCTTGTGTGTAAGGCCTTGGAGTAATCCGCTAAGGGAATTTTGACAGCAAACTCCTGGAAGCGGATCGAAGGGTAAGGAAATGGTCATTTTGTTCAAGTGAAGCACTCTTCTTTCATGCTTTATAGCATTTGAAGATAAACGTAGTCTAAATGGTTCTATGTGAGTACAAGATCGTGGTGGTTTTTAGTATAGTTGATTACACAATATAATTAACACTGTGTTGCAATTCAAGTCTCAGAGTCAGGCCTCTGTTGGAAAATACAAATCAGTACATGTCTATCAGCTGCGGCTTCCCCGACAGGAGCAGACCCTCCCTTTCAAGAGTCTGTTCCTTTGCATGAAGAGTCCTCAGTGCATGAGGTGTGCCTTCTTATCTGTGTGCCGACAAGCTCCTTTCCCAGAAAAAGTCTCCTTCGAGTTGGGGAAGGTCATGCAGCCCCTTCATATCTGAGGTCCCAAAGACAATAACATTGTTTGATGCTTGACAAAGGAAGCAGAAAATGACAGCACGTGGAAATTGTTGTAGGGGCAAACAGTCACCAAGCAAGTAATCAATCAGACATTGCATGGTAAATCTGATCCCTTGCTTGGTGATTATTACCAACTGACCTATAAATACTTAAGGCCAATTTGGTCTAAAGTAGTTCCAAGGGATGACTTTGGCCACAGCCAATTACCACGTCGCTGTGCTGCAAGACAAAGCATGCCAACAAATCTTGGCAATGTTAGCAATACGAGCCCAGGAAAATGCATCAGGTCCTACACGGACCATTTTGAGTAGTGAATGCTATAAAAATTATGCATACAAGAGTAGAAATTAGAAAAGAAAAGAGTACGGATTAGCAAGTCCTACATAATAAATGTACATGTCTAATGACACGTGTTCAGAGCGCTGAAATCGCTGCAACTTTTTTGGTTTCACTTTTCACTTTGTTACAGAGAGAACTTCTTTCATTTTCATGAAAACCTTCTGACAATTATAACAAATAAAGAGAATTTCCATTACAGCCCCAACATAGAAAACACTACATCTTTTAGTCACTTAAATGTTTAAGAGGCACTTTTATGTTAACCAGAGAAAAGTGAGATGAAAATTTAAGTAAGAAATGCAAATGCAACAAACAAAAAATTGTCAGAATTTATTGCAAAGTTGCCTGTTGTTTGCATTGAATCCTAAAATCATAAATCTTTCAAGTGGGACAAGATCTTGGAATGGATCTAGTCTGGCTCCTCCCCTTCATGTTACAGATGAGGAAAGTAAGGCGGGCAGAGATGAAGTGATTGTCCCAGGCCACCCACACAGGGAGTGAAAGTGGCAAAACCAGACCTTCATTTCCACCAGCTGCCGGCCACGTGCTCCCCACCACAGCTCATCACCCTCCCTCTCAGTAATTGTGTCTTCACTGGCGTGTGTTCTCTCAGAAGGCTTCAGAGTTCCAAAAATCCTACATGTCTTCAATTACCCTTTCAGAGATACCGAGAGACTTTGCATGTTTTTTTTTAATATACACAAAACTTTTTTTCCCATTTTCCAAGAAGCTCTTGTTCTCTTCCTGTTCTTTACATTGCAAACTATGAATTCGATATTGTTTTCATTTAATAAGTGTTAACTGGGGACCTCCTGTGTGTCAGGCACTGAGCTAGACATTAGGAAGTCACAAGTGAACACACACGGTTCCTGCCTCTGTGGAGCGTGTCACGTGGCGTGTCACGTGTGATGGTGTCATTAGCATTTGGATAGGGGCACCAGTTTCTGGTGGGAGCCCTCAGGGGAGACAGCTCACTCACAGTACAATCTCAGTGAGGTCTCCTCGGAGACAGTTCCAAGTAAGTCACACGAAAGCAAGTCCTGAAGGAGAAGTAGGAGTTAGCCATGCAAAACTGTGTGCCAGAGAAAATGGACCCAATTCAGAGACTGCAGGTGGTCCCAAATGAGTGGAGCCATACACACTAGGATGTGCGCAGGGTCAGTGTGCTCACTTCTCTAGCCCTATAGCTGATCACTGGCCCCTGCATAAAAATTCTTAATGTTTTTAATGCATCTAAGCCAATGGTCCTCAAGCTTTTCATCTGTAGACCATTTGGATGAGATAAAGACCTTGTGGGTAGGTTGACCATATGTCCCACTTTGCCTGGGAGAGTCCTGGTTTATCTGTGTTGTCCTGAAATTAGCAAGAGTGCCCCTTTTGCTCTCAAACATGTTTTATTTGAACAAGATAATTTCACTCTATGTATAGATCCATTCTTCTACACACATTTGCACATACACACACACACACACACACACAGAGCTATGTGCATGGGTTTTTCTTTCCTTAAAAACTATTTTTCACTGTGTCACATTATTGTGGATATCATTTAGCCTAGCCAGCCTCACTTTACAGATGAAGAAAAATGTGGTGAAAAAAATCAGTATTTGGTCTAGCCAGTCCCTAGGCAAGATCTCGAGAAACCTTGCCTATTGTAATAACTATAATGGAATGCCTAAAAACACAGTCTCTGCTGTCTGCACTCACAAGAAGAAAAAGTCAGAGCCAGATTAAGAAAATGGGAGACCTTGCAGCTTCTGCAGTGTGAAAGAATCTCATGAGGATTAAGTGAAGTTTTTAAATGAGTAGATGTGCGTGAAAAGTGCTTTGTTAGCAGGAGAGAACAACGCAGCTATTAATAATAAGGTCAATTGCTTAATTGCCAATGGTGGGGGAGCCTCTCCTGTGCTCAGATACTCTGTTTAGAAGCCTGATCTTGACCACTGAGCCTTCCCATTGCTGCCCAACGGTAAACTAGAATCGGGCTTGCCGTACCAGAATGACCAAAATTGCTCAGACTGCGTACCTTCAAAGTCAAGCATAGGGATTGAAGTAGCAGAATTCAAAGCGTTAGGAAGCAAAGAAATAAACCCACTGAGTCATATGGAGAATCCTTTCTTCAGGCAGGCATCCATCTCTCCACCCATCAAGGTACCCATCAAACACTTGCACACACTGGTGGGGACTGAGGTTTGAGACCCACCTGATTCTATTCAAAACCTCTTTGGTGATGTAGAAGTAAAGAAGTCGTTAAGAGTACCTGGGGGTTCATGGAAGAGTCCACAAGCTGTGGGTTTGAAGGCCTGGATTCTACTTCATCTCCGCACTTATAAGCTGTGTGACTGTGGACACCACTTCACCTCTGTGAACCTCCACTCCTTAACCACAACGTAGAGGGCTGAGCCAGAGTGTGGCTAACCCCTCAGCTCTGTGAATCTGTCCCTAATCTGATTACAAGCCAACAGAACAGCCTGTCCTGTTAAAATCGATCTTTAGTATGATACGCCTCAATGAAGCCATAAAAACCACAGTGTCTATGAGGAAGAAACTATGAACCAGCCTATTTGAAATGTTGCCCAAGAACACACACGTGAAATATGTAACATGTTTCAAGTGTCCTGAAACCCAGAAATAGGGAGAGAAAATATTCCCTGCCTGGAAGAATGTGGTCCCTAGTAAGCGAACACTGACTGGGTGCTTAAAAATGCCAAAAAGAAGAGTGGTTCCAAAATCAGACTCTCACCCAACCAGGAAGGTGAGCCAGACATTCAAATGCCTTCTGAGTCTCTCCAGGTTTCCAGCACCACGCCCTTTCTGAAACTAGCATTACAAAATTCATTTTGAATTCCCAGATAGGGCTGAAAAGGTCCTCAGAAAAACCTACCCCTCCAGAAATCACTGTCGCACAGCCCCACCACCACCACCACCACCACCCAAACCTCCTAGCCGTGTTATCTCTTCATACTCGCACCTCTCCTGGCTAAGTGATTTCGCTCCCTACACAGCATTCCTGGTTCCCAAAGGACCAAGAGCTCCAAGTGCTGCCCATGTGGGGGTGGGCAGGCAGCAGCACAACAGCCTACAGCCTGTCCTTGACAACCATTATGTCAACTTCCTTCACCACCTCAAAGCAGCTCAAATCATTATTTGATTTTAAGAATCTTCCTGAAAAGGGGAATCACCAGCCCTACCACCACGCTTTGCTTACCTGGAGTCACAGCTATCCTGGAAAATGCACGGCAAGGGAAAAGGAAAGTGAGGGCTGCGGAAGGACCTTGATGTAGGAGCAAACCCTCTATGGGGCAGAGGCAAGGCTTGCTCACCTGAACCGGCACCACGCCCTCTGTGACCACTCCCAGCCTGCACTCCCGCCGCCTCCCACCCCTGCACTCCCGGCTCTTACTCATGCCTCTTGGCAGCTGGTCCATGAGGGAAAAAAATGATTCAGGCTGAAGCTGCTGTTGTCTGCACAGCTTCCAAACGCCTCTGACACGCTCAGGCAGGAAGGGCTGTCGGTGGATCCTGCCTTGGGCTAAATACATAGATCCGTAGGTACGTAAAGGCAACCCTGGGAGGCCACATGGGACCGGAAGATGAAATATGATATGAAATAGAAGGAATATGTGATGGTCGTAATGATTCATACTTCTCAAATAGGGTGGTGCCCCAAAAATCTCCCTAACCTCTACCTTTCCAGGTCAACTGGGATAGCTCATCCTGCCTAGAATGCCAAAGAGGTACTACCAATTAAACAGTGGCGATCACAAAAGAAGAGGGTCTATAAATTAAATAAATTTCTGCTTAGCAAAATATGTAATACCGTTGATAGGACAAAGTGCTGGATGAAGTTCCCAGTGACTAAGATTACACAGCTCTGCTCTTTGTGGAGCCTCCTCTTTGCAGAGTCCGAATTTCCTGCCTCCCTTCAGCTCCTTCATTTAGTAAAACCTACACCCTTCCTAGCAAATCTCTTCTCAGGAAAGTACCTGCAACTAAGCCAACTGGTTCTCTGCTGTGCTCACCTAAGGTCCTCTATTGTTCGTTTATCACACACTTTCACAATCAGCTGTTTATTGCACAGTCTTTTCTATCCAGCTATGAATCTTAACGATAAAGACCAAGCCTCATTCATTTTTGTAACGCCAACCCTTGGTGTGGACTTGATAGACAGTATGCAGTCAATAAATGCTTGTTGTCTAAATGAATGAGAGCACCTCGTTCTGCCAAACTAAGATTGACTGATAGCTTCCCTTCCCCAGATGCCTAGTTATTATTAACCAGGATCAAAGTCATAAACTAAATGAGCTGAACTCTGAAAGTAGACTCTTAGGCATCAGTGGGGCAAGTGGAGGTAAAAAGGTCATCAGATGGTGATGTGGGCAGGATGCCTCTCGAAAATTACTCTCTCCAGTTCTAGTGGGGACATGTGGGTTTAGGGGCAGAGTCATACATTGGGAAACTCATAGTACCTCTCCTTGCTTGAGCTATCCCAAACAAAGCACTAAACCGCTCCAGCCTCAGTGTCCTCATCTGTAAAATGAAATACACATACGCATGAAGACACAATACATGGGATTCGTCTGGCACATGGTGTGTGCTCCCTGCTGATGGCCGTTTCTATTTGACCGCTTTGCCGTTTCCTCAGGCAGGCACAGGCTCAGGGAAGACTCATAATGGCCCAAAGGCTGGTTCAGAGGATTCACACCTAATTCACCGCAATAATTTATTGAACAGCTGCTGCACACTTGCCACTGTGACCCAAAGATTTTTAAGAGACTTGTGCTTAAATCAGAGAGCTTTGTCCTTTCTCCCTATTGATGTTTGAATTCCCTCTGCAACACTCCTGCTCAGTGCTTGTCAAACCTGGGCAGAAATGCTTCTGGTGACAGGAATGTGGCAATGCCCAAGGAAACCCGAACATAATTCTGACTGTTGGAAATAAGTATTTCTTTAAAAATACTTAATGGAGGGTGCCTGGGTGGCTCAGTTGGTTAAGCAACTGCCTTCGGCTCAGGTCATGGTCCCGGGGTCCTGGGATAGAGTCCCACATCGGGCTCCCGGCTCAGCAGGGTGCCTGCTTCTCCCTCTGACCCTCTCCCCTCTCATGCTGTTTCTATCTCTCTCTCTCTCTCTCTCAAATAAATAAATAAATAAAATCTTTAAAAAAAATACTTAATGGAAAGGGATCCAGCTGTTTGTAGGAAGTACCATTTGCTCTACGATTCCCCAAATGACCTCTAATTTTCTTCTCTTTCATTTGCCACAAAAACCATGTGGTTGACTATGCATTAAGGAGTAGATTTTTTTTTTTTGGAGAGAAGAAATATAACTTAAAGAATGAATTATCCATTCAGTCATCAATTTTATCAGACATAATTTTCTCCAGTTCAACAAAAGCAATCATCAGCCCAAATATTTAATAACCTAGGAGACTGTTTTGTTGGTGCTTTTTCTTACCTGTAGTCTGAAACACTGCAAACGTTATTAACTTGATTACTCAGCATTTTGGCTGAGGGATGGCTTACTACACCCAGCCACTCCCAGGAACCATTCAAAGGAACTTTGTTATAGCCTGCTTAGAATTCTCTCTCTCTCTCTCTCTGTCTTCTCGTCCAAGAAGATAAATTTCAGCCAAGAATTCCTGAGTACTCTCCCCAGATACCTACAAATCATCAAGCGTTTTTTTTTTACCACTGATAGGTATGATTCCCACCAATGCATATAACAGTTCTCCCATACAACGGAGGAATAATGAGAACCGTGCACATTTCCAACTATTCACAGAAATGACACAATAAAGCCCACACCCAGTCCCTGAGAACAGTCACCTCCTTTTCACATGTAGAGAAACTGAAATAGAAAAGTTAAGACAACTTTACCTTAGAGTTTCTGATAGAGACAGAAAAAAAAAAGTCTTCAAAACCCCAGATTTATAATCCTTTGCCTAAACTATGTCCATTTCAAGAATCCAACAGCTTAACACACTTTCATGCTTTGTGACTTATCAACATCTAGTGTTTGAGAAGCCTAAAATTCTGTCTAGAAGAAATTTTATATTAAATGGTAACCTGTAATGGAAAATGACTCACATGAAATTTCTACTAAGATGCAAACTTACGGGGCGGCGGGGGGAACTAACACTGAAAAAATAAATAAAGGGTAAAAAAAGATTCCAGAATTAAACCACAAGCAGATAGCATGAGTGATACAATTCTTCATACTGAGTGTCAGGTTATATCCAGGCAGAAAATTCAATATCAAATCACTTATATTTGGTTGATGGATATAGAGGAAAAGAAGGTGACAGGGTGGGAAAGAGGATTTAATTCATCCTGGAGTCAATTCTGAGTCACACTCCGTGGTCCAGTAAGTATTAATCATCAGCAAGAAACTTAGCTTCTCCGGGCCTCAGACTCCTGCAACATAAAAAGGAGAGAGGGGTTGGACCCATGGTTCTAATGTTCCCTGTAGATGTAAAGGTCAGAGAGTGAAACTTGCCTTTATCTAACTAAAAAAGAGCTCAATGACTCTAGAAAATGAATAGTATGGAATGCCTTGAATGTGACATAAAAATGAAATGAAAATTCAATATATTAGTTCATTAAAGACTGGGTTTTAATTCATTAGGTAATCGAGTTATGTGATCTGGTGACTTCTCATTCAGCTTTTCAAATATTTGTATATATAAGCTATTTTAAAATTTTCCTTTTATATGTAATTCTTATAAGACAAAAGGAACAAATATAAGAATGAAAACACAATCTTTCCAAAATGTCCAGTAGAAATAAGAATTGATTTACATTAATTGACTAATGTAAATTAGTCAACTCTTCTGGGAAATAATAATATCAACTTTGCAATATGTGACCTTTTTATTATTCATCTCCTTTGACCCAATAATACATCTTTTAGAAATCTTTCTTAAGGAAATAATTATAGATAAAGTCAATGATTAATGTACAGAAATATCCAGAGTAACATTATTTATAACAGAAAAGCTAGAAACCAGCTGAATATCCATCACAAGGAAAATAACTAAATATATGTTTTTGAAGAGTAGTGCCTACAAGATTAAGCTGCATAACAGTAGGCTAAGAAATATATATATATATATATATATATATATATATATATATATACAGATTTAGAGACTCTGGTTCTTGCTGTAATGCACTTAAGGTTGACAAATGACTTGTGTGTGTACACTCAGAAGACTTAAAGACAGTGCATCAAATAATTTAACAGTAATCATTTCCAGCTGATGAAATTGAAAGTGATTTTTAGTTTCTTTTTATACGTCCCTGTATCTGCCAAATTTTCTAGAATTATCATCTATTTCTTACTATTGAAAGTTATGTTTCTTGACAAGTTACTTTCAAAAAAACTATCTGTCACAACTGGGCGTTTGCATAATAAATCTCTAGTTGTAGTCAATGATTACCCATGCCGTGCAATAAAGGCTACGCAACTCAAAAGCAAAATGGTGTTTTTTAAGAAGCAGAAATTCCAGAGTTTTCCTTCGATGAGGTCCAGGACTGCTCAGCAGCCCAGCCGAAACTGGTGTCACACCTGAGCTTGGCAACCAGACCCAAACCCTCCCTAGATGAGCAAAGCCAAGGAGGACAGGAGCCTAACGCCCCGGGGCCCAGGAACACCTACCTCCAGGAGGATCCCCACCCCAGAAGGGGAGTACAAGTGGGAACAGGCCTAACCCTCTTTCTCCCTCTTCCCAGCTCCTCCCCCGCAGGCTTAGCTGCCATGCTGACTCAGTTGAGGGCCTTGCTCTCTGCCTTGCTACATGATGCAACTAAAGCATGTCAAGGAGAAGCCGACACACAGCTCTTAAGAGAAACTTGGCCATCACCAAGTCCAAATCCCTTGTTTCCAAATGGTGAAACTTAAGCCCACACTGTCTTGTGTGCCCATTTTTAAAAGTGATGTAAGATTTTTTTACTACATGCCTTGTAATAACCTATTTTAGGTAAGTTCTACTTTTATTCCATTTTATGAATGAAAAAGAAAAAAAATAGAGGGATAGGGCTGTTGAATAACTTCCCCCAGGTCACAGCATTAGTAAATGGTGCAACCAGATTCCAGCTGAAATCCAGGTGGTGCCCTTAACAAGTACACTTTACTCTTGTATGAAGCACAAGAGTTTGGCTTACGCTGAATTTTAATGTACCCATTTCATGTGGACTACAGAATATATTATGTAAAATATATGAAGTACCCCTTCCTCTAATGAGCATTGGTTCTGTGATGACAGAATCAACAAAATGAGAGAGTCAATGTAAGAATTTATTTTTTTAAGATTTTATTTATTTATCTGAGAGAGAGAATGAGAGATAGCACGAGAGGGAAGAGGGTCAGAGGGAGAAGCAGACTCCCCGCTGAGCAGGGAGCCCCAATGTGGGACTCGATCCCAGAACTCCAGGATCATGACCTGAGCCGAAGGCAGTCGCTTAACCAACTGAGCCACGCAGGCGCCCTGAGTGTAAGAATTTATATGTCTCAGAAACATGAAGTCAACTGGCTTCACTTGGAAAAGGAGGAAATTTTCAAGGAGGCTTCCAAGGAATTTGAGGGGAGGAGGAGAAATGTATGAATCAACCTACATTATGCATATAAGGCACCATGCCAGGCTCTTCACATGAGAACTCTAGTTCTAGGCTCTACCTCCTAAGATGGAAACTTTCTATCCAGGGTCCTCATTTGCCCCACACCTGGAGGACTCTGGGATTTGCTTGCTGGATCTCCACATCCTCCCAACGTGAAACTTGAGACTTGGCCTTTCTTCCCTGAGCCCCATTCTGTACGTATACCCCTTCATCCACACCTATATATCATGTGTATTTGAGTTTTATTCCTCCCTAGACCCCAAGCTACATAGAGCAGGACCATATTTTATTTATCTCTACATTCCTACTCCTCCTTCCTAGAATTCACACAGTGCTTTGCACACTAACATTAAATAAGCGTATCTTAAATTTGTAAAACCAACACGTGAGCAGAAATCTGTAGTATAGGAAAGCAATAAGTTATCTGTAGCAGTGGCGGGTGCAGACAATGACTATCATGAAAGCAACTGGTGTCCAATGCCAAGAAAGAGAGTTGTTGTTTTAGTATTTTCAAACATAAAGAATTAAAAATTATAGTAAATAAATAAAAGTTTTCTTTTTCTATCTAATTAGATCAAAATACCTATGCCACTGGTTCTTTGACACCATCATGCATCAGAGTCTTGGTGGGGGGATGGGGTGGTGGGTGGGGGTGGTGGGGGCTGAGGGAAGGGGGACAGGAAAGGAAGTACAGTTAAATTTCGGATTCCCAGACCCAGATCTCCAGGCACTGTGATTCAATAGGTCCAGGCTCTGGAATCTGAATTCCTTTAAGTGGTTCGGGACTGGTTGTTCACAAATCATCCCTTCAAAATCACAGGCTTCTGTCAGGGGACTCACTGACACAGGCCATCCAATGGTTAGTGGCGAGACCGGCTGATTCCCAGCTCTGCCATTTACTGACTCCGTGGCCTTGGACAATTACTAAACTCACTTTGCCCCAGTCTCCTCATCTGTAATATGGGGTGACATTAGCAACTCTTCATATAATGAGGACGAATGAGAGAACACATATCAAGTGCTTCAAAGAGTGCCTGCCACCAATAAAGTTCCAATAAATGTTAACCATCATGATTTTTACTCTGTAAAACTTGCCATGAGGTTACAAACCTCAGAAAGATTAATGTTACCTAGATAGTGGATATAGAGAAAAAAAGTGTAGATTTCTTTAATGGAAGAAAATTTAAGTCTATAAAGCTTGAGAGGAACTAAGAATCACTGGCTGTACCACACGCATGCACAGACATCCACACTCACACACACATATATCCATGAACATACACACCCAATTTAGATGAGGTTTTCCCTTTCTACATTTAGGTCTGGGTTTTTTATAAATAGCAAAGAGCAACAGCAAAAGAAAAATATGAAAAACAAAAATAAAAGTGGAATTCACTAGTAGTAAGAGAGAAGGATTAAGACTTTGAAGAGGGGAGTATATATTTAATATTTCATATTAAATTTCATATTAAATCATAGATATTTATTATTACTATCCTTATGACCACCTACAATACTTTGCAACTTATAAGTTCTTACTGTACACCCAGCCTTTTCCCCAAAGCAATTTTGTGTATATTATCTCTTTCAAGTCATTTACGTATCATGAGTCCAATTTTACAAATGAGAAAAGTGATATTAGAAATTTAAGTAATTACTAGTGAGCAATGGAGTTAAGCTCACACCCAGAATTCAGACTCCAAAGGCTGAGCTTGTACAAATACCACACCACCTCCACTGCTTAAAAAAAAAAAAAAAAAAAAGTTAACAAATAAGTATGGAGTCCTTATTATAGCTCAAGAATGGAAGAAAATAAATGAATCAAAGTTGAATCCCTTGACATTTATTATCAGTGTTCTTTTCAAAAGCAGTTTTGAAGAGGAAGCCCAAAGACTCACCACAAAGCCAAACCACCATCCTGACTCATTTGGTTAGAATCAAGCTCCCTTCCACCCCTTGTGTGAAGTGCCATTCATTGGTGGGAGTCATGGCTGCCCTCCATAATGGGCGTCTCCCACACATCCCTCTGTGGTAGAGCCATGATTCTTGCACACTCCTAAGCTGAATTATATTGCCAGTTCCACCACCTATTAGTATTAAAAAGATGATGTGTGCTCGCCTCGGCAGCACATATACTAAAAATAGTATTAAAAAGATGATGTATTCACTCTCTTTGTGTAAGACAATGTGTCCTTCATATTAGTTTTCAACCTACTTTCTTCAAGCTTCTAGTATTCCCAGATTCAATGAGCAAACTAATGTTAGCATACTGTTAGCAGTCATGACTTCACAGGAAGGTATCATTAGCCAGAGAAGGAGGAGCCTAAGGAAAGTGGAGCAAGGCTTTGAGTAGATTTGGAGTAGGAGGAGGCTGTGTTAGATGGGCAGGATCCCTCCTCCTTCCTCTTTACCTGTCCAAAAAATTACAAGGATGCCTTTAAACAGCTGAGCAGCCATACCATCAAAGCTAGCTTTAGGTTAGGGAAGGAGAAAAGCTAAGAAGGAATGCAGTTCCTTAAAAAAAAGAAAAAAGAAAAAATATTAAGTCAATAAATAGGTTTATTGGCAGATGAATTGAGAATTAAAAAGAGAGAAGAAACAAGAAGTGCAAATTAAATTGAGATTTCTCACCTGGAAAGTCTTACCGTAGAATTTGACTCCCGAACTAAAAGTCTATAGTACCTGGAATGTATTAGCAGTGCTTGTCAAGGAGGAGATAAACTCCCAGGTTATCATTAAGCTCACCACCTGGGTTTTAGTTTAGGAGGTATGGTTAGGTGACTAATAAGACAAACCTAATGTCAGAAGGAGGCTTCTGGGTTTCTTCCATTTGAAAAACTCCTTCTGTTGCCTTGCTTTTCACCTTGCTCCTGTATCAGTAGCAGAAATGTTTATGCTGATGAGGCAAGCTTGCCCAAGGTCTAAGCAATTATAGTCTGTTGAGGCAATTAGCCTGGGTGGAGAACACAAATTTTGTATGTTCCAGCTCCAACATATTGGGATTATTTTAACTTCACCATCTCTACAGTGAAAAATCTGAGTGCAAACCCTGATGTTGAGAAGACCAATTCCCAAGAATTATATCATCTCTTGTTGGATCTAGGCTCACGATTACATGTGATCTATCAGCAGGAACGATGTTCAAAGTTTCACACAAATACTATCTTTCCTTTACACAAGAATTAATCAGTGCAGGCAAAACAATTCTAACTTAGAGAAAAACATCATCGCTTCCAAATGCCAGGTGTACAATAGTTGAAGGGTCTGAATCTAGTGAAGAGTTTCTGGTCCTCGTCACACTACAAGGATATTCACAGTGGCAACATGTGGCAAGATATTTATTTTTAGTCATCTGACAAACATTTGCTCAGCACCTGCCATCCGTCAGGCATTACAATATCAAATGCTTCCCTGATAATCCCCATGGCACAGCAAGTCCTCAAATTCCTGCACCCTACACAATTCATGGTGTCAGAACTGACTCAGTGGTCTCTACTCCCTTTTTCTCTGGCTCTCCCTGTATCTTTTTCCCAGCATGAAATTCTAAATTAAGCCATACACAAATTATATTCTCATCTTTCATGATGCCCTGTTAGCTTGGGGCAGTTTGCTCTCGTATCTTCTTCAAGATTCACTTTTCTTATCTTTAAAATTAGGTTAATAACACCTACCTGTTGGGGAGATGAGAGAAATAATTAGCCCTGAAATGCTTTGAAGATGAAAAGGGCCACATTACTCTTGGTGCTCACTGTCTGACAAAAGATGCCGAATTTTCCATTTGCATTGGCATGTTCTTCAGGAAAACCAAAGATGAGACTGTCATAAAGAGTTTGTATGGGTAATTCTTGGCAAATAAGCAAACACCGTCTATAGTTACATTCTTCCACTGTCTTAAAGAATACAATCTCCTAACCAATTTACTGTTTTGAGAATGGATCCAAAGGGAAAGAACCCAACATTTTTTTGCCTTTTCTATGCAAATCTCAGATAACCAGGCGGTTGATAAAGAGTTTTTGCTTTATAGATGTATTCCAGCTAATGAATAAAGAAGTTATAGGATTAGAGCACCATCTTATAACCACAAGCGAACTAGTACATGTAGGCCATGATCATCAATGGTTGATACCATCACAAAAGAAGACACAATTGGACATTGTGTATTTCTTTCTTTTTTAAAGATTTTATTTATTCATTTGAGAGAAAGAGAGCACAAGTTGGGGGAGGGAAGAGGGAGTGGGGTAAGCAGACTCCCTGCTGACATTATTGAAACATTGGGACAACTGGAAAAATTTGGATGAGATCTGTGCATTATATAACAGTATTATGTGGATAAAGAAGATATGGTACACACACACACACACACACACACACACACACACACACACACAGGAATATTACTCAGCCAACAAAAAGAATGAAATCTTGTCATTTGCCACACCGTGGATGGAGCCAGGGTGTATTATGTTTACTGAAATAAATCAGTCAGAGAAAGCCAAAAACTATATGATTTCACTCACATGTGAAATTTAAGTAAGAAAACAGAGGAACATATGGAAAGCGAACAAAAAAAAAAGAGAGAGAGAAAGAGAGGGAAGCAAACCACAAAAGAGTCTAAACAATAGAGAAACTGAGGGTTGATGGAGGGAGATGAGTGGGGAATGGGCTAAACAGGTGATGGGTATTTAGGAGGGTGCCTGTTATGATAATCACTGGGTGTTATATGTAAGTGATGAATCACTAAATTCTACTCCTGAAACTAGTATTACATTATATGTTAACTAACTAGGATTTAAATAAAATTGGGGGGGAAGATAACAGTATTATGCCAATGGTTATTCCCTAATTATGATACTTTTACTATGATATGGAAGAAAGTGTCCTTATTTTGGGGAAACACACGTTGAAATATTTAGAGGTAATAGGGCTACATGTCTGCAATTATTCTCAAGTGGTAGAGGCAGAGAGGGAACAATAAAGCAATCAGGTAAAATAATATTTGGAGAACTTAGGTGAAGAATATAAGGGAATTCCTTGTATTATTATTATAATTTTTCCATAAGTCTGAAAAGTTTAAAAAAAATCAATCTGAGCAACCTTAGAGTAAGTGGAATTTTATAACTAAAACTTTACTTGTGACTTTATTTCACTTTATACAGTAATACAAATGAATTGGGAACATCAAATCAAATGTTTTGAACCTGAGATAGAATATTCAAATAAGCAGAACTCCAGAGCAAAGAATTAGGGAGTCCCACCTAGGCAGGAAGAAACCAGGGTGGTCCACTGGTCAGGGTCTGAAGAACCAAAATAAAAACAAGAGTAGGGTGTGGCAAACTCAAGGGGCAGTCATTTCCATCCAAAGTCTAGTTCTGAGGAAATCAAGCTCCCTTCTCCAACTTCCCATCTCCCATCCCTGTTCTCCTTACCCCATAGAAGCATCAAGACAAAGTTCTGGAACCTGGCTGGAATGGATGATAGTAACCAAAGCAATGTAATTTGCGATAGGTCAAAAGTACCCACTCTTTATAAAATGCTTCTGTGTTTCATTTCATTTTCTTATATTTTCAAATATATTTCAATTAACACACATAGCTTTTATAATTAAGACTCCACAGCACTACTGACAAGAACAGAAACCAATACTTTTGCTTTTCAAGAAGATATTCCAGATAAAAACTTACATATACTAATTATGACTTTGATCAAAATAATACCTAGATGTGTTATAAAAATTTAAAAATTATGTAAAACTAGAACGCAAACCTGCAGGAATCCTTTATCCATACGAAAATGAGTTTTCTCAGAATTCTTTGAGAAAAACACAAATGATTATATATCGGGTTGAACACATAAGAGAAACAAAATCTAGGTCTCATCTTTTATAATGCTATAATTAGAATGTTTAACAGTTATGAAAGAGCTATGCATGTCATAGATCAATGGAATTGTAAGCATTGTGTAAGGAAAGGAGTAGGGAGCCACTGTGATTACTCATGGATTCTCAGGTATCTCTTTTGATCTAGAACATGTTTGTTAACACCTAAAATCCGATTTGTATAAGCTGTGGTTTTTTTCACCTACGGTGTGTGGTGCTTTTGGATAAACTTACCTATAGTCAAAATATATAGCAATTCTTAGTATTAGAAAAACATTCAAGTGTGAAAGAAAATTCTAGAATGATGAAGAAAAATATATATATATTAGAACTTTTTGTCAAAGAGAGAAGCACTTGAGTTATCCAGTTGCTATGGGCTGAATATTATGCTCCTCACCCCAAATTCATATGTTGAAACCTAAGGCCCAATATGATGGTATTAGGAGGTGCAGCCTTTGGGAGGTGCTTATGTCATGAGTGTGGAGATTAGTATTCTTATGAAATTAGTATTCTTACAAATGGGTTTAGTATTTATAAATGGGTTAGTATTCTTATAAAACAACAACAACAACAACAACAACAACCCACAGAGCTCCCTAGCCCCCTCCACCGTGGGAGGACACAGTGAAAAAACAGCTGTCTGTGACCCAGAAAGCGGGCCCTCTCATCAGACCCTGAATTTGCAGGCACCTTGATCTTAGACTTCTAGCCTTTAGAACCGTGAGAAGGACGTTTCTATTGTTTATAAGCCTTAAAGTCTGATGGAATTCCCCTTGCCAGGTTTTGGACTTGCTTGAGACCCATCACCCTTTCTTGTTTCCCGTTTCTCCCTTTTGGAATGGGAACATCTATCCTACGCCTGTCCCACCATTATATATAACTTGTCTTGTTTCACAGATACACAGCTGAGAGGAATTTTGCCTCAGGATGAGTCATACCTCAAATCTCACCCATATCTGATTTAGATGATACTTAGATGAAACTTTGGGCATTATACTTTAGAGTTGATGCTAGAATGAGTTAAGATTCTTGGAGCTATGGATGGAATGAATGCATTTTGTACACAAAAACATGAATTTGAGGGAGCCAGGGGAATAATGTTATAGACTAAATGTTTGTGATGCCCCAAAATTCATATGTTGAAGCTCTAACCCTGAATATGATGGTATTTGGGGATGGGAGGAAATTGGTTCATGTGGATGGATTCCTTACAAGGACATTAGTGGCCTTATAAGGGGAGGAGGAAACAGAGATCGATCTTTCTCTCTCTCCATCATATGAGGACACAGCAGGAAGGTGTCTGTCTGCAAGCCAGAAAGAGCACTCTCATCAGACACCGAATCAACCAGCACCTTGATCTTGGACTTCCCGGACTCCTCAACTGTGAAATATACATTTCTGTTGTTTATATCACTCATTCTAGGGTATTTTGTTATGGCAGCCCAAGCTGACGAACGCAGGTACTAAGACAATTAAATGGGGGAAAGAATAGTCCTTTCAAATAATGGTGCTGGGAGAGCTGGATATCTACATGCAACAGAATAAAGTTGGTCCCCTACCTCATACCATATACAAAAGTTAACTCAAGATGGCTCATTGACCTAAATATTAGGTCAAATGCTGTAAAACTTTTAGAAGAAATCATAGGAGGAAATCTTTGTGGCCTTGGGATTAAGCAGTGGTTTCTTAAATATGACATCGAAGGCACAAGTAACAGAAGAAAAAAATAGGTAAATTGGACTTCATTATAATCAAAACTTCTGTGCTGCAAAGGACACCACCAAGAAAATGAAAAGACAAAAAAAAAAGAAATTACTCCACAGAATGGGAGTAAACATTTGCAAATCAGGTAAGGGATTTGAATCCAGAATATATAAAGAATTCCCATCTCTCAATAAAAAGGCAAACAACCAAACTTTTTTAAAGTGGGCCAAGGATTTGAATAGGTATTTCTCCAAAAAAAGGTATACTAATGGTCAGCAAGTATAGGAAAAGATGCTCAATCTCATTAATGATTTGGAAAATGCAAATAAAAATCATGAGATACTATTTCACACCCACTAAAATAGCTATAATTAAAAAGACAGAAAATAAATATTAAAGAGAAATTGGAACACTCAGACATTTCTGGTTAGAATGTAAATGGTATAGCTGCTTTGGAAAGCAATCTGGCACATGATCCAGCAATGTCACCCTTTGATAGATACCCCCCAAATGAAAACATATGTGCACAAAAACTTGAACATAAATGTCCACAGCGGCATTATTCATAACCAAAATAAAAACCCAAATATACACCAGCTACTGAGTGCATGAATAAAATCTGGTCTAGTCATACAATGGAATATCATTCAGCCATAAAAAAAGGAAGTATTGATTCATGCTACAGCGTGGGCAAAGCTTGAAAACATTATGCTAAGTGAAATAAGTCAATCACAAAGGACCATATATTGTACGATTTTGTCCATATGAAATGCCTAGCATTAGCACATCTATAGAAGCAGAAAGTAGAGGGGATGCCTGGCTGGCTCAGTGGGTTGAATGTCTGACTCATGATTTCAGCTCAGGTCATGATCTCGGGGTGGTGCGATGCAGCCCCATGTCGGGCTCTGCACTGAGCAGGGAGTCTGCTTGAAATTCTCTCCCTCTGCTCCTCCCCTGCTCTCTCACTCTCTCTAAAATAAATAAATAAATAAATCTTTAAGAAGAAGAAGCGGCAGTGGCAGCAGAAAGTAGATTAGTGGTTGACTAGGACTAGGAGAGTGGAAGTTGGAGTGAACTGGGGAGTAACCATGCATGGGTGCCGGGTGTTTTTAGGGCTAATAAAAATGTCTAAAATCAGGTAGTGGTGATGGGTGCACAACTCTGTGAATATGCTAAAAAACAAAACAAAACATTGTGCACTTCAAGAGAGTGAATTTTAATGTGAATTATATCTCAGTAAAGCAGTTATTTAAAAAAGAATTCCATAAAGTCAGAGTAACCCATAAAGGCTACTAGCGAACCAGTTACCCCTTTAAAGAATCAGGGGCTGTTTTAGAGGCTCTGGAAAGATAAGAAACCAGGCAAGATGAACCAGAGATTGTCAGTGGAAGACAGAGTAGGCAGAGGGAGCACGTCGGGGGCAGCCCTCCACCCCTTGCTTTGAAGGTGTCCCTGCGGACCACCTAGAGGAGGAACGAGAAAGTCACACTGCTCACAGACCTGCTGGTAAGTGGCTTGTTTTGCAACATCATACAGGAGCAACACTTCTTAGTAGCATTCTAAATATCATTCCAGAGCACTACTGAAAAATCTACAACCTAGAATATTAGACCCTCTTTCAAACGCAAAGACTGCCTTCAAAATCAAAGTTCTCGTGTTGCCATCACTCAGAAAAATGCAATCCTTATGTGAATGCCCAAAATACACAACATTCCTATATTTAATTAAAAGGAGCACTATGGAGAGAGCCCCTCGCTTAAATCAGGAGTTAATGGGGCAATGGGTGGGGCAGTTAATGGGGTGTCCAAACAGCCCCAGGCCACTGGGAGCTCTCCGTGAGTAAGCATGAATCTGCCCAAAGTCGAGGCCAAGCCCCATTAGTCTGGCAGCCAATGATGTCACAGGCCAGGAGGAAGCCAGATGACTGCTGGGGTCACACCTCTCCATAGAAGCTGTGCCAAGTCAGGTGTGAAACACTGCAAATGAGGACATAAGTGATTAAGTATTTTCTTTTCCATTATTATACATGAATTCATGTTCACTGAGACTCAAAACAATTATTAAATGGAGAGAAACAAGAGGTAATTGTTCTGGGCAGCCCTGGCTTCGTAGGAGCTGACTGACTTATCCGGAGGGGATTCTGACCACAGTGAGTGCAAGTCACTGGTATGTGGTGGGGGGGTTGGGAGACTAGACGTCCCCCTCCTTTCCAACACTCTTGATAAATCAGCAACACTGTCTTTATCCATTAACAAACTTGTGTCCAACTGGTTGGTTGATCGTTCATCACAGTACATGCATGAGACCTACCTAGGTTATAAAACAATGTTTAAAAATAGGTTTTAAGGGGGGCAACTTTCCATTGAGACATTTTGATCATCGGTTCATTTGAATTTCAAAAGTGAATCAAATTCTTTTTCATTCTTTCATAGCATCTCTTGGTGGAAGAAGGCAGCAAAAGTTATTAGAAGAGATCTTTGGCCCCAGGATCCAATGCTGGTTTCAATACTCATAAGATACACACCTTCAGATTAATTACACAACTTTTCTGAGCCTCAGATTTTTTTTGTCTATAAAATGGGGATAATCACACCAAACTCATAGAGTGTTGTGAGATTTAAATAAATGCATTAAATTGTAAGTAAGCACCATTTTTTCCATGTATGCAATCAAATGCCAACTTCACACTAGGATTCTGTTGTCTAGCTAGGATCCTCCTTGCCCAACCTGCATGTTGTAATTAACCAGAGGGCGGTTAACAAATACAGGTCTCAAGCCCCGCCCCCAGAACGCTTGTGTAATTGATCTGGGGGGAGGGAGGCGGGGCCCAGGCATCAATACCAGCCAAAAGCTCCTAGGCAATTCTAAATAGCAGCCAGGGTTGAGAATCACTGGATAGGAAGGAAGGAGTGTTCTCAAACTGTGATTCAACAGAATCACCAGGTTTGGTTGTAAAATGAGGATTCCACCCTACACATACTGAGTCAGAATTTCTGGGAAGAGGCTCCAAATCTCCATCTTTAACAGCTTCTCCAGCTAATTAGAATGTACTAAAATTCAAGACTAGGAAAGAGGTGTGGGGGGCATGAGGTTGGTGTGGCCAATGTTTCCTAAATCTGGTTGAAAAGACATTTCTCTGAGCCCTACCCCCAGAAAAGATTATCTTGTTTTTATATCTCTTCATGTGTTTTTGAGGTTTGGGAATCACTCATCTAGATTTCTACCACTTCTATCACTCAGATACAAAGGACCAATTCTATGATACATGATCTAGAATCTGTATTTAAGATGAGGATACTCTTAAACCAATTTAACTCTCAATTTTAACATGAAAGAAGATGGCGGGAAACCCAGCCACCTATTCATTTGGGAAGGAATGTAAGTTCAACTGTTGGGAATCCCCACGTTCCCTCTCCTTTTTGAACTTCTTCCACCTCTCCAGCTTCAAGAAGAGAAAAGGCCAAACCTTAATATATTTATTCAAGAAGAATAGATTCACCAACATATCCATTAGAACTAAGTATTCGTGGATATATACATATATACACATATATACATACACGAATATATATGCACACACATAAAAATGCACACATACACACACACATATATTCATTGAATTTATTTGAGACTATTCCTTCAGTGAATGGATCCTTCAATGATTGAGTTGACTTGACTTTTAGCAAGTCGGTCTAGAGCCCCTATTCTAGTCAAGCGGAATGCCCTGTTCCCTGAATAAACCATTTTCTGCTTTGTGCCATTTCCATCAGTGCATCTGGAACATTCTGTTTCCCCTCCCTCCACTCGTGAGCATGTACTCACCTTTAATGTCTAGCTCAAATGAGAAGTCTTCTTCCCACAACTACCATCCCAACAGCCTTCTTCCCTTCTGTCTCCCCCCCAGAAACAAGTTATTTCTCCCTCAGGTGCAACCAAAGCAGGTGTTCAGCCTAGGATGACACAAAAGCGATTGTTCTCAGGATGGTCAACAGTCTCTGTGTTATCTCCAGGAGATGCTGGCTCCATCCTACCAGTTACCCTCTGGGGTAAACTAGACATTTACAAGCTGTGCTTTGAGTTAATGAAATACTGTCTGCCACATCTCCCAAAATACTGAGAGTAGACCTAACGAATTGCTAGAACCACAGAGCCAAGAGCCAGAAAGATTTCAAACAATGGTCCGTGGAATTCATTAGGTAATTTTGATCACTCACATCATTATAAGAATGAAAACAGCGTGCAGATTTAACCAAGAATTGTGATGTAACTATATTGGGAGGATGTGAGGAAGAAAAAGAGGTGAAGGTGTAAGAGATATAAAATTCTCATCCACCATCAAAGGAAGTCATTAGGTATTGTGGGTTGAATTGTACCCCCAAAAGATATTCTGAAATCCTACCCCCCAATAACTAAATGTGCCCTTATTGGGAAATTGGGTCTTTGCAGATGTGATCGGGTTAAGATGGGTCCTAAGCCAGTAGGACTGGTGTCCTTATAAGACAAGGGAAAATTGGACACAAAGAAGACAGAAAGACCTACTTGGACAAGGGCTTTGTGATGATGGAGGCAAAGGAATTGAGTGTAGTAGCTTCTGGGTAGTAAAGATTTCCTTTGGTGAGCATGCTGAAACACTGACTTTCTAAACTATGCGTACCTATGATTTTGATAAAAATGAAAATTCAAAATTAAAATTCAAAAGTAAGCAATAAGATCCACGGTAACATAGCAGAGGTCACAGCTACAATGCCTATAAAATGGATGAAAAACCTGTGAGGCTGGGGGGCCAGCTGCAATTTCAGAGTGCGATCAGACAGAGCCGGCATTTCAGACAATCCAGATGAAAGCCGTCATGTGCTCTAGAAAAGTTTGACTCAGGAAGTGGCTCTGGCGGTAAACAAGACATTGATGCAAAGATATACAAAAGAATTTGAATAAAATTCCTTCAGAAATGTGAATGTGAGGAAATGTCATATTTCAAAATGAATGTATTGTTTTGTATCACATGATTTTAAGTATGTGTATCAGTAATTGAATTAACTGAATATAGATAGAAAGGAAAAAAGAAATGGACTGGACCAGTCACTGCCTTCACATAGACAAAATCCTATTTTCTTTCTTTTACAGTTGAGGGAACTGAGAGCCAAATAGATTAAAAACTGCCTCAATTGGCCCAGCCAGGCAGTGGGCAAGGAAGCCTAGAATCTGACCTTGCTGCTTGCTAGTATTTTCAATTTACCATTTGCATAGCACCTTTCAAGCGGGGACAAGAAAGCACCTATAAGCCCTCTTAGGCCTCATAACTCTTTGAGGCAAGAGAGAAACAAATTTTAGTCTTTATGTTAAGTCAATGAAAGAACAGAAAACACAATGAGATTGTTACTACTAATGAGAATGAAGCCTTTATGTATATAGTGCCTCTGTTGTCAGAAGGCCATGCTATTAATCCACAATCCTGCTTCTTCATGAAGAAAGCAGGTGGCAAGTAGCCTCCCTGTTTTACAGATGGGTATACTGAGGCCAAGAGACGCTACCCGTAAATCTGATAACCGAGATGAAACAGACCCATTCCTTGAAAGACATAATCTGCCAAAACTCAGACAAGAAGAAATAGACTGAGTCGGCTGATATCTAATAAAGAGATTGAATCAATAATAAATGACCTTCCAAAACAGAATGCACCAAATAGGTTCACTGATTAATTCTACCAAATATTTAAGGAAAAAAATTTTTTTTAATCTCTTCTGGAAGATAGAAGCAGAAGGGATACTTTCCGACTAGTTCTATGAGGCCATCATTACCTTAATACCCAAATCAGACAAAGACATGACAAGAAAACTACAGAGCCTTCTCTGACAAAACCGAACATACTCTTGCTGTACAATCCAGCAATCACATTGCTTGATATTTATCCAAAGGAGCTGAAAATGTATGTTCACACAAAAACCTGCACATGGATGTTTATAGCAGCTTTACTCATATTTGCCCAAACTTGGAAGCAACCAAAATGTCTTTGGTAGGTGAATGGATAAATAAATTGTGATCCATCCTGGTCATGGAATACTAATCCAGCACTAAAAAGAAAGCTATCCAGCCATGAGAAGACATGGGAGACACGTAAGTGCATATTACTGAGTGAAAAAAGCTAATCCGAAAAGGTCACATACCATGATTCCAACCATACGGAATTCTGGAAAAGGCAAAATTGTGGGGAGAGTAAGAAGACCAACAATTGCCGGAGGGTGGGGAGGGGAGGGATGAAGAAGCAAAGCACAGAAGATACTTAGGTCAGTGAAAATACTCTTACCATAATGATCGATACACGTCATTGTACATTTATCCAAACCCGTAGAATGGATAACCACAGACTCTGGACTCTGGGTGATTAGGACGTGTCCCTGTAGATTGGCCAGTCGGAACAAAGGTACCACTCCAGTGAGGGACGTTAACAATGGAGGAGTCTGCGCATGTGTGGGGACAAGGGGTGTGTGGGAAGTCTCTGCACCTTCCTCTCATCATTGCTATGAAACTAACACCGCTCTAAAAAAAAAAAAAATATATATATATATATATATATATATATATATATATATATATATATATATATATATACCATATTACAAGAGGGCTAATCAAGGGGTTAAAGTTAACGTCAGCAGGAGTGGGACAAACTGAAGTTACCTGCCGTCTCTTACTTCCATCAGATCCACCCCTCTCCCCCACTGTGATCATAAACCGTCCAGGAGAACTCGCTCCTTTCCTCGTAAGACATCTGCCTCTTGGATGCAGATGTGCGTGGGCAGGTTCTCTGCCCAGGATCTGGGCACAGCTCCCATGGGATTTGCTCCAGCAGAGGAATTGCCCAAACAGGCCCCTGCAAAACAAAACAAAAGAAAACAAACAAACAAAAAAAAAACCCACCAGGTTGTACGCGGGGATGAACGAGTGTATCTCTGTTACACACTTGAAAAGAACGTTCCATGAGGGCACGGGCAAGCCCCGTTGTTCTCACCGAATCTTGGCTCAACACAGTGAACTCACACACTGAGGAAGGGCAAGGAGGGAATTTTAGGAGACAATTTTTAAAAGGATCCTATTTTGGATCCTGGTCACCCCAGGAATGGGGCTCTTGAACTGTACCTTTGAGGAATGAATGCTGACCACACTGTGATCCATGACATTCATTCTACCTTAGGGATAAATATTTATGTGGTGAGAAGTAACGCATATATGTATGCATTTCCAGAGACGATTTACATCTCAAGGAAGGAGAGGCAGAGCAACGGGTTTCCCTGGGGAATCGTTTTTTTCCTAATGTCCTGTCAGCCTCAATGATAGCCTTCCTGGGTTCACTGCCAACGACTGACATCACCTCTGGCCCACTCAGCACATTTGAAGGAGACGCTCAGCTTGACCCACTCAGACATACTGGCCTTGGGAGGGGCGAGTCATATTTTTATAAGCTACCACATGCTTTTAATTTATTGCGCTTTCAAATGTCTCCGCGTTTACTCAAGGATAAAAGAAAGTGTTCATGCCCGAGAAATAAAGTAAGCAATCCTGTTTCAACACTTAAATTGAAACAATGAAAAAAAAGTAATAAATAAAATTTTTAGAACCAAGGCATAAACTAGAATATAGGTTAAGTTCTGTTTACTTGGAACGCCTCCACGTCGGCTAGCACAACACTGATCTTGACTCAGCTCCCCTGAGTCCCAGTACCTAACGTCGCCGGTTCCAGGCGCAGACCTCTGACTCTGTTTCCTCCCAAGCTCCCTGCTCTGTCCCAATCAGCTGCAGCTCTCCCCAGGCCCACATCACTCACCCCCACCCACCGCCCTCCCCAGGCAGGGCCACTTTGGAATCCCCGTTCCCTTGTGAACAGAGGGGGCGCTCGTGGGCTATGATTGCAGGTGGCTCCACCCTCCATCCGAATCTCGTTTACCTCTCAAGCTTGCCCCGCGGCCCTGGCTTGGCAGGAATTATAATACGAACAGTGTTGAAAGAAGTAAGGCAGAAAAGATGAGAAAGGAGGAATAATAGAGCTGGGCTCCCCAGTCCCCATTCCCACTCCAATAAAATAGAAGACCCTCTCATCTGAGAAGAAGGAGGAGGAAGTTTTGAAAAGGCAGCCAGAAGGTCATTTTCACTGTGGGAGCCACACAATCCGCCTATCCCTTGGCAAGTGGGGTTGGGGGTGGAAGGAGAAGAAAGAGCACACGACTAAGGCCTCATTGAAGTTTCAGAACCCAAGAACAATTGACAAGACCCGGGGCTTCAAATCCTGCCAGAGACAGGACAGCAGGCTGCGCGAAGGGGTTCTGTCTGGGGTTACCAGGTGGGGCGGCCCTCCCGGGGAAATGACATTCCGAGAGTGTGTGTGTAGGCACCGGAGGGCATGTGGGCAGGCCGTGGCCACCCCTCTTCCAGGGGGCTGGGATGCAAACCCATCACATCCTAATATCCACCCTGGGGAAGGGAATAGTGCCCAGAATGGTAAGATTGAATGTCACTGAGTTTGTTCCGAGAGTGGCAAAATTTTAAATCGGTAATGCCCCCCTCCGAATGACTGAATGGAGCTGCATTGACTTATAAGTAGCCAGACTGTTTTCTTTTCTCTATATTAGAATTAAATTCAATTATCCAGAGACTTACATTTTTATGTCTGGTTTTTGAAAGTTCATCACATTAATTCACAATTTGCCTTGTATCTTTAAACATTTCCTTGTATAGCTGCTCTATCTCCATTCCTTAAAGCACTTGGAATTTGACTTTTAACCACTACACCACATCCCTACAATCTTTGCCAATGGAAGGTGAGTTCCATCCAGTTCTCTCAAGGGACACCTTCCATGACTCCCCTCCCCCCCACCATCCTCCTCATAGCATTTATTGTACTTATAATTGTCTGTGATCATCTGTTTTACTACTTATTTATTATTGTGATTATCTCATCAACTGGACTGTAAGATCCATGTCTTTTTGACTGCATCTATCCCCAAGGCCCAGCATGGTGCCTGTCTTATGCTAGGTATTCAACAGAATCTGGTAGATACTCTACTCACACACTTACAACACACAAACCTCCACAAATATGTACAAGCTCCTCTGGAAGGCAAGAGTGCATCAAGTCTAATCACCAACAAAATTATGGTGGAACATCCAACATAAGTAGAGTTAATTTATAGCGAAAGTAAATGGGTGGCTTTTCCTGGAACACAACCCGTGCTGCTCAGTCACAGTTTCTACTTGGGACACATTTCTGCAAGAAAAAAAAGCCCCATCTCCATCTTTGGGTATTGTCCTGAATCTTTAAACGGTCCTAATGTAGAACCGTCCTAACTGTTTCTCTTTTTTCAGGAGAAAACACAGTTCCACTTGGGATCGTTCAATGAGAACACTCAATTTAAATGACCTTAATGATTCACTTTTAGTTCTCCCAGTCGTAGACAGACTCGGAGACAAAGCTGACCAACATAAGGATGGGGAAATAAGAGGAACCTCAATGTGAAAGCCAAGGCGGGGGAGGATGGTCGGGGGAGAGGGATGCCAGTTAAAACATGGTAACAGGTGTGGAGAGATGGATGCCCCTTGCCTAATAAATTCCTTGTGGGGAAGTCTTTAATTGCAACTGATGTTTCATACTCTTCTTGCAGCAGCAGCCCACAGACTGCCACGTGCCTTGTTTAATTTCTGTATTCCTCCAGCGTTGGCTGGGATGTCTTAAACACCTGAGACACAGAATAGAAAGACCTTATCCTCAGAGACTCCCGGTGGAGCAATGAACATAGTGAATGGTTGTAATCTAATGTGGGGCAGGAGATAAGACAGAGCAGCGCATGGGGTAAACTGAGAGTAGCAACCCAGCCCGAGCCTGGGGAGGAAACTCAGAGAGGAAGAAGGACTAGGAAACGGGAGAGGTAAGCATGTGTGGTGGGGACGGGAAGGGAAAGGGCTGAATCCTCACCTACCAGGGTGGAAACCCGAAAGATCATAACTAAAGCTGAGAAAAGCGGAAGTAGAAATACATGCCCGCTCTTTGGAGAACTAGAAGTAAATTCTAAAATGGCTAGTTCAGGGGCGCCTGGGGGGCACAGTCAGTTAAGTCTCAGACTCATGGTTTCAGCTCAGGTCATGATCCCAGGGTCGTGAGATAGAGCCAGTGTGGGTTCCATGCTGAGCACAGAGTTTGCTAAGTTTCTCTCTCCCTCTCCCTCTGCCCCTCCACACTTCCCTCTTCTCTCTCTCTCTCTCTCTCTCTCTCTCTCAAATAAATAAAGAACTCTTTAAAATGGCCAGTTCAGGGGCGCCTGGGTGGCTCAGTCGTTAAGCATCTGCCTTCGGCTCAGGTCATGATCCCAGGGTCCTGGGATCGAGCCCCGCGTCGGGCTCCCTGCTTAGTGGGAAGCCTGCTTCTCCCTCTCCCACTCCCCCTGCTTGTGTACCCTCTCTCGCTGTGTCTCTCTCTGTGTCAAATAAATAAAATAAAAATCTTTAAAATAAATAAATAAATAAACAAAAATAAAATAAAATGGCCAGTTCAGAAGAGGTAAAAGAGGGGGCCTCTAGGAAGAGGAAAGATGGAAGCAGGGGGGCTGACGCTTTCCATAACAAACCATTCAGAACTCTTGGGTATCACTGACAAAACCAAAAACCAAAAATAAAGAGGAAAAACATTCACTGAAGCCTTACTTTGAAAGCTGTGTAATTCCTATCATATGGGGATACATCTAAGCAATCACCTAATGTTGAATGTTTAAGCGGCTTCTGTTTTTCCCTCATAAAATAAGGTCATGTTGAACAGTCTCACCCATAGATCTCTTGGTCTGCCTCTTCGATTACCTCCCTGCGGTAGATTCCCATTCAGAGGCATACTTTGTTAGAAAAGCCATGCCCTTCCACCATAACCCATGGCTCCTTCTGATTAGACCCAACAAAAATGCTCTTGAGGACAAAGACCTTCACGATCAATAGTAAATTTACTCAGTTTAATTATAGACTTATTTTAATTAGTTAAATTACATATGTTGATTCATTCGTTTAATTTTACATATGCATCTTATGTTTAACTAGCCCACCCAGCCTCAGAGGCCACGGGAAGGGGAGGGAAAGCAAGTCAAGCGTGTGACCAGCAGTCTCCAGGTTGTCTGGGTTCCTGGGCCCAGACACGGCGCTTGGGTAGAGCTCTACAGCTGAGGATTACAGCCAGCCCAAGAGTTGCTGGAGGAGACTCAAAGACCTACCTACTGTCTGCCAGGAGCGTGGCCCCCAAGCCCCACTCTCACAAGTGCAACCATTGTTGGCCCAGAGGGTCTAATGTTTGGAAAACTCTGGATGCATAACATCAAACCACTTTCCAGCATCCTTATACAATGTAGGCTCTGCTGGCAATGATACACGGGACAGAAACATGGACCTCTAGGCTCTAGGATCCTGCAAGTCAATTTATCTATACTTGATGGTCCTTTTCTAAACAGATTTTGGGCAAATTGTGAGGTGTGAGCTATGAATTGTAAATTATGAAATTGCTAATGCCATATCCCTCGTGTTCCCGTTCTTGTTTTGGAGTTTCTCTAGTCCTGTGCTAATTAACCACTAGCCCCATGGGGCTACTGAACATCTGAAATGTGGCTAGTCCAAACTGGGACGTGCTTCAAGTGCAAAGTACACCCCAGATTTCAAGGGTCGAGTGCAAGAAGAGCATAAAAAAAAACTCATTAATTTTTTATATTGACAACATGCTGAGGTGATAATATTTTAGATATATTAGGCTAAGTAAAAATGCATAATTAAAATTAATTTTCTTGTTTCATTTTATTTTTTTTAATGTGGCCACTAGGAAACCTAAAATTATATATGGGGCTCACGTTTGTGTCTTGAATTACTTTTTTATTGGACAACATTATAGAGAGGCATTTTTCATTTCAACCCAGAGAGCTGTGGCCAAGATTTACCTAACAGCTGGTTTCCTAAACAGTGTCTTTTCTTGTTCTTGCCCTGACTTTTCTTGTTCTTGCCCTGAGGCTGCTACCCATGCCGATTTTCAAGCAGGGGATGCAAGAAAAGGGAAACGACTTACTTTTAAATCCGTGTCAGGTGCCGTAGTTAGAGAACTGTAGTTTCCACAAGTAGCCAGTAGAGGGGCCCCTTACCACGCTGAGGACGGAAAAACAGTGTGTACCGTCTGAAATAGAAATTCTTTTTAACCAACTCCGGATTATTAACAGAGAGACTGATGGAACTAAGGAAATTTATTCATTAATATTGAGTCGAAGAAGTTCTTTAAAATTCTCAGATGGATCTGATATTAGGGAACTGTTCCAGGAGCCCAACAATAATTAAAAGAAGCAATATTTCCACTCTTTCTCTTTTAGCTTTTTTCCTAAACCCTTTTGAATTACAACGTTTAAAATAATTTTAATTCCATTTTTCAGATCTCCAGACATTGAAGAGGAAAATTCCAAAATTTCCTGATGTAACCATTTTATTTATAAAAGAGCTCTATCCTTTGTCATTTGTATAAAATATTTACAACAAAAGGTGACTTGGTAGTCGATCAATATTTAATGTCCTGTCATAACTAATGCTCTTAATGGCAGTCACTCTTTTGAAGCTAATTGTCTCTGGGTTCTGCTTCTCCTTGGGACCGTCTGGTAACATTCGGATAATAAATTAGTTTGTTGATATTGCTGTTACTCCGAGTCCTTGCCTGCAAAAAAGAAAAGCTGACTTTGTCTAATTTAAATAAAGGAGAGGGAATTTGTTGAGAGGAGATCAGGACGATTGTAGAACTGAAGGGAAAGCCAGAGAAATCAAGCTCAGGCATTAAGCAGGAACTAAAGGAGACCAGAAACCTCCCCGCTCACCGGCCCGTGAGCCACTGTCCCTGGCCGCTGTGGGGCACGGGGCCACCCATTCACTGCTGGGTTATGTAGTCAGAGCTCACTGCCCCTGTGGCTTTGGGCCACTTGCACGGGATTCAAAAGCTCAGACAAGAGCACCCAAGCTGAGGTTGTGAGTTCACACCCTACCCAGCAGGGAGGCTGCCCCCGTCCACCCTCTCTACACCAGCCTCCACATGAGAAGCAGAAGTCATCAAATCAAGGTGAGGTCACACTGAATATGGTGAGCCCTGAATCCAAGATGGCTGGTGCCCTTGTGAGAAAAGAGAAATCTGGGCACAGAGGCTCAGACACGACGTGACGTCCGAGGCAGAGATTAGAGTGATTTGTCGGCAAACCAAGGAACACCAAGGATTACAGGCCACCACTAGAATGCAGGAGAGGTGAGCCTTCAGAGGGAGCAAGGCTCTGCCAACACTTGGATTTGGACTTCCTGCCCCCAGAACGGTGAGAGAATAAACATCTGTTGCTTGAAGCCAGCAAGTTGGTAGTCCTTTGTTACAGCGGCCCTAGAAGGCTCAAACACCAGGGGTCCCCTAAACAAGAAAAGGCCATTTGGCAGCTGGGTCACCAAAAACCGCAGACACAGTCTTCTGCTTTTTGTGCTTACGCATTTGGCAAGATTGCCTTAAAACTATTTTTTAATCTTTTTTCAATCCATCACAGAACTATTCCAGAAATAACAAAGAGCTAGGAAATGAATAGATCTACTACATTTGGGTTTATTCACCTAAATATGTTCATTAATTTGTGAATCAATTCTAATATAAAATGAATAAACTAGAGAGATAAATACGACCCAGTTCCACCTGTCACAGATATACTTATGTGGAGCAGAGGAAGAGGTGACATCTCACATTTACCAAGGGCCTCCTCCCTCCCAGGAAAATGGGTTCCATCTTAATTGTCACATTAGCCCTCGAGGCCAGCTGTACCTGTTGAAAAATTGGAATTAGACACATGGTCTAGCCAGGCTCACACACACAGTACATGACACCCACTTTTCTGCTCTGTGCTAGGCTAAAAAGAATATCCACAGCAAAGATGAGCTTATGAACTGATTGGGAAGTAAGAATCTCCTATGAGACCTCTCTGGGGAAAATTCTGCACAAACCACATGTTCAGCCCATCCCGCCCCCACACCTGCCCGGGGCCTCTCCTCTCTCACCACTGGGAACCAGCTCCAGAGTTCTGATCCCCTTCATAGCCAGCTTGGTCCAGCCCACAGCAATCTCCTCTCCTTCCTGCAGCTTCTGCTGCTTATAACATTCAGCTCGCGCTTATCTCTCAGGACTGTCTGTTGCTGATCCCTCCAGGCGGGATGGGATCATAAGCCCTCTGAGAACAGGGATGGGGCCTCCTACAGGGAGTTGCCAGTGAAACCGTCAAAGCTTGAAACACTACCATCAGTGCTCACTCAGAAGTGCCAGCAAGAAGTTCAAGGTCCAAGAATGGTGAGTGACAGGTGCTCCAAAATGGGATAAGTTAATTAATTCAAAGCAGGTTCCAGAATCAGACATGATTGTGCCAAACCTAAAGGGTTTCTAATTTTGCACCTTAGAATGACCACTGTTGGTGCAAATCAGATGAAGGGAAGGGGTCAGTGTTGGCAGAAACCTGTGTGTTGTTCTGTTTGCCGGAGAGAAAGAGGAAGTGTCCAACAGTATCCAGATGTGGCCAAGATGCAGAAGCACAGAGCAGTGGGGACCCCACGTGCCAGGGAAGGCGCTGGAAAGAACCCTGAAAAGAATAATGGAAGAAAACGCCATGCTGAGAAGGAACTTCATCTGGTCCGTATTATAGCTGCCCATGAACTTGGGGCCTGCCGGGGCTGGCCTTGCTGTGGAAACCATGGGCATTAAGTGTCAGAATTAACAGTAAGATCTGAGTAAAAGACATTACAAAGTTAACATCCAATACCTTTGCAAAGTAATAGACTCCTACTGGAGTCCATTAGTAGGTTTTTCTACAAGTCCCTACCTGATCACCATCGGCATTACAAAAGATAGCATTCTACCGTGTCAGCCCCAGTGATGCCCTAGAAATCATGGATGGTGATACAGTCCGTTTTATTTTCCCACAGGAATAATGCTACACCTTGGCATCAAGTCATTCATAGAGGGAAAAATTAAAAGCATCACCATTTACTGAATGGTCACTACATGCTAGATATCATAGGTCATTATCTCCCATCTTTGCGGGAACCCTGTAAGGAGGAATTATTAGTCCAGTTTTAAAGGTAAGAGAACTAAGTTGCAGAGCAGCTAAGTGCCTGACCTTGGGTCTCACTTCAGAATCTCTAATAGTTTCTGATATACCACAGTGCCTCGACAATCTGGCCTGTGAGCCAAGATGCAAGTCGAAGCTTCCACAGTAATTTCAAGTAATATAATTATGCTGTGCTTTGAGGGATTGTTTTAAAGCAGCAAGGGATTTTAGAGATGATCTAGCTCAACCTCTTCGCAAACAAACTAAAAACAAGAGAAGCTAATGACCTATCTAAGGTCTAAAAGCAAGATTAAAATCACACCACGTTCCAGCAAAACCCCTCTTCATTTAACTCTCTAAGAAAGGCCACAAAGCTGTTGACTGGGAGAGTCAGGATTAACACACGGGACATCAGGACTCTAAGCCCAGAGAGAGCTCTTTGCACCACACTATAAAATTACAACATCACTGTTGGCACTTCTAAAATATATTTGTCTTGTAATACCCATTAGTTAGACAGTCAATGCACAATGCTGGCCTTATTCATTCGAGAAACTTAGAAGGAGCTTGGAGGGTTAGATGCCCTTCACATAATAGTCAACTCGATTTAGATTTGTTGATTGACATATTGTCCCCTTGGATCAATTACATGATACTTTACACTCTGGGGTCTTTGAAGAGAGTCGACTCCTAAATGAGTTAATGTCTCCATCGCTCTCCAAGGTGTATATTTCCCCTGACCTAAATCTGCCCCTTGGAGGCTCTTATAATACCCCCTTTTCTGGAATTTCCCACTGGTACAATAAAACCACTTTATTTGGGGGTATTCCTTGCCTCAATAGGGGTAGTATACTTTCTCTTTTAAGAAAGAACTTGAGCCTTTTGGTTCTACAAAGTCAAACCGTTTCAAAAACAGGCCCAAAAACATGAACCATCAAAGCTGAACATTTCCGTCTTTTCACACTTTATTTATCACCTCCCCGGGCATGACATCTCTTACTATAGTATTTTAACAACCTGTGAATACCTGATCATAACAACATATGGAAAGCACCTGTCATTAACGCTGCACTGTGCTGCTTTTCTCCTATGATTTTTATAGACCCAAGTTGCCTCTTTATAAAGTCTATCATAAAATTGCTCTTCAGACTGCCACCAGTTGTCATTGGCATGTACCTGGGTGTCTTTTTACTTAACTGTCTGGCCCAGTGCTCTGTTACACTAGGTTAGGTAAGTCGAGGAACTCCTAGAGCACTGGGGGTGGAGGATGGAATTTTCCAATGAAAAACAGCCATTTTGCAACTTCACAATATCACTAGCCAGGAATTGCCCTTGGGAGTAGTTTGCCTGGCATAGAATCGCTTATTTTCCCAGCATGCATGACCTTAGGATATAATTTGGTAATGAGATCATTTGGCAACCTTGAGCTTTAATACAGTGAAATTAAATAATTGAATTGGCTGTGGTTTTTAACCTATCCTTACTCTTCTAGGGTGGACTTTGGCCAAGATGATGAATAAACACTTAAGCTTTCAAGACTCCGATTTTGTAATTATAATTTGAATAATATGAAAGGACAACTCTCCTCAGGAGCACAGAGTGTCTTTATAGGAATAAATGTAAATTCCTTCATTGTATCTAAATTTGTTCTCTACGCACAGTTCAAGTCCAACTGTTTCTATGATCACTGCAGCCCACATTTCTCCCTACCTGCTTTTAACTCATCAGGCATATTGGTATGTATTTATCATGCATTTTGACATATGAAGACTGCTTTCTGTTTGCAACTGCTTTATTTTTCCATGCTAGCGGTTCTTGGTAGAAGGGGCTAAGTTTGACTTGTCATGTAGATTCATTTAAATATCAGATTCGGGTGCTACATACCTAATTGAAGCTCTATCAGCACCAGTTGGTTGAGTGATTAAAAAATATTGTTGGTTCAAGGCATAGGGAACATAGTCAATGATACTGTAACAGTGTGTGATGACAGGTGGTAGGGACCCTGTGGTGAGCACAGCATAAGGTACAGAGTAGTTGGATCGCTATGGTGCACACCTGAAACCAATGTAACATTGTGTGTCGACTAGGCCCAAATAAAAAAATTTTTTAAGAAAAATATTGTTGGTTCAAGCATAGGCATGTTACTAATTCAATTGTCTCTTCTTAGAGTCTCTGGGTTTATATCTATTTACACGTTTAATAAGAATTCCATGTCACATGCTTGGATCCAAAGTCCAACACAGTGAGATTGGGAGATTAAATGTCTCGTGGTTTTTTTAAAGTACAAACCTTAAGGTGCGTTGAAACAGCGGCTTCCAATAAAACATTTTTTAGGCTTGGCAATTTTTGGTTCGTCATCTCGCCATTGACATTTATCAGTTTCAAATTTGTTTTTAAATACTAAACGGGGAAACTGATGAACCGCAAAGAAGAATGTTGCCAGTTGATTTTCAATCTCGAGGTGGTCAGGTTGACCTTTTACTTAGGGGTCCAGTCCTGCCCCCCACACTCTCCTCTACTCAGAATATTATCCTCGCTTATTACTCAGAAATGTACCGTACTACCATTTACTAAATGTTTAGCTAGTAATTAAATCGTGAGGCTTCTCTATGTGTTCTACACAAAACCACAACCAACTTTTTTTCCTGACACAATGCTATCTTTTTGAAAACGTGTGCAGATCTAAGTCTAAAAAGAAAGAAAATGAAGATGGAAGTAAAGCTTAAGGTCTGGACAGATTTGCTTGAAGTCAATACTAATGAGCTTCTGAAAGAGTGAAGGGAGCATTACACTATTTTCAGAAGCAGAAAAAAACACCACTAAACAGACATATCATGTTCAAGCCCTCTCTGGTACAACACGTAATGGCTACTCTTATGGTGTATTCATTTTATTTTTGCTTAATCTTGTTGTTGAGTTGACTTAATTTAGCAATCAAATGGGACAATGAACAACTGATTTAGACTATAATTCCAGGGAAAATGTTCATTTAGATAACAAAATGCAAATTTTCTTTGCTAATCTAGACAGTCATTAGCTTGATGATGGCATTGTTGCTATCTGGTGCTGGGGGCTGTTCTGAGATTGAACCCAAATTCTCTCAAGCCCTTCTTCTGGAACCAATCCATGAGATGTAAATGGAGGCTGATTTTTGGACTAAAAATGATTCCACACAACACTCTCCCCCCAGATGTCCATGTTGATTTAGTGGTAGCATCTTGGGGAAATTTTGCCTGTTCAAAAAAGACAACAGGAAGAGATTCTGGAGAAGGAGCTCTCAATGAACAACAAGAGCTTCTAGGTCCAAGTCAATTTGGTGCTAGAATATGTATTGGTCAGCATATTTCAAAGGTACAGAGAAGTGATTCCTCTTTCTAAACCAAATGCTTCTGCTCCATGCAATTTTCCAAGGCAGTGATTTATCATGAAGATTTTCTTTATAAGCATCTATCTTTAGTCACTCCAATTTTTATTATCTATTTTTATTACCCTAATGGATGTAATAATTACCACAGTGCTGTATAAGAAATCATAAATATATATATAGAGAGAGAGAGAGAGAGAGAGATTACCAATAAAAATTGTATAGTTGCCTGTGAATGTAGTATTTGTAATATGAAATCTTACATATTGCTCTAATGTTAAAAACAGTATTAATTTCTCCGATCTCCTTTATAGGGATGTCTTGTAAAATATTGCTGTGGTAGACATACTCCAAAGGATCCCCAGTGAGTCATGCCCTTGAATAATCCTCTTCCCTAAGTGCAGACAGACCTGTGACTTCCTTCAAACCAATAGAATATGGCAAAAGTGTTGGGATTTTACAGATGGAATAAGGTCCCTAATTAGCTAACTTGGAGTTAATCAAAAAGGAGATTATCCTGGGTGGGTATGACCTAATCAAGTAAGTTCTATTACAGGAGGGTCTGAGCCTTCTCTGAGGTCAGAGACTTGAAGCAACAGAGACTGTGTGTGGGCATGCACGCATGGGTATTCCTGGTTTTGATGGAGCCAGCTATCATGAATTCTACAGACATAAGGAAATTAATTCTGCCAACAACCTCAGAGAGCTCAGAAGCAGATCCTTTCCTAGTTGAGTGTCCAGAACACATAGGCCAGCCTGCATTTTAGTTTCAGCCTTGTGAGACCTCGAGCAGAAAACCCAGCAAGGCCAGTCCAGAACTCTGACCCACAGGAACTGGGAGATGCTAAGAGTGTATTGTTTTAAGCTGCTGACTTTGTGGTAATTTTTTATGCAGCAACAAAAAAATGTATATAATAGCATTTAAAATAATTATTTACAACACTATAAGCATTTCCTTTAAATTAGGAAGAAGGTTAGGATGAGTGCTCTTGACACTTTCAACATTATACAGGAAAGAGACAAAGGTATCACTGCCTGCAGATGTTTTCATTGTTCATCTATAAACCCCAAGAGGATATGTTGTTAATCTATTAGAAACAACATATGTGCCAAATTAACTTACACATACTCATGGTTTCCTACATACAAACCACAATCAGGAGAAAATGTAAAGAGAAGAAATTATACTACACATGATAGCAATGATACAATAAAATACCTAGAAATAAGCCTAGAAGAAATGCTTAGAAATTATATAAAGAAAAATAATGAAACTTACTGAGAAGCATACAAGAAGACTTGAATAAAAATCTGTTTTTGAAATCTGAGGGAAATTCAATATCATAAAATGTTCTCCTGCCCTAATTAATCTACCAATTCAATTCCAAAATAAATAAGCTTTTTAGGTGGAACTTGACAAAGTGATACCAAAGTTGACATGGAAGAATAAATATAAGAAAATCATAACTATCCTGAAAATTATGGATAGCTAACATTTGGTGGGTGTTAACCATATTCCAAGCCCAATTCTACTATATGCTAGGCTCATTTAATTCTCACACAGCCCCATTTGACAGGTAGCGTTGCCACCCTCATTTTACAGAAGCAAAAACAGCATCCTACAGAAGATAAATAATTATCTGATATGCATTCGAGCCAAGATTTGAACCAAGCATTCCAACATCAGAGCCTGAACCCTTAGTTTTCCATTCTGCTTAGAATGAATCAGGCAGTTCCACAAAATACTGAATTGTATTACAAAGCTACTATAATAAAAAACCATTTTCCTGGCATAAGAAAAGATAGTGAAAAGGGATCATTAAAACATAATCAAGATTTCATGGGGCGCCTGGATGGCTCAGTCAGTTGAGCGTCCAACTCTTGATTTCCGTTTGGGTCATGATCTCTGGTGAGTGGGAATGAGCCCTGCATCTGGCTGCCTGCTCAGCAGGGAGTCTGCTTGGGATTTTCTGTCTCAATCTCCCACTACTCCTCCCCCTGGCACTCTCTCTCTTTCTCTCAAATAAATAAATAAATGTTAAAAAAAAACATAATTAAGATTTCAGACAAATCCTTGTGAGAAATTGTTACATGCTAAAGGTAGCCTTTCAGATGAGTGGAGGAAAAAAATGGGTGCTAAATAATATTGGGACAATATTGATTATCAATTTGGAATAAATAAAAGTAAAACAACAAAGCTAGATCTTGACCTCAACTGTTACACCAAAATAAATTCCAGAGAGGTCAAAGATTTAATGCAACAATAAAATGTCTAAAGTATTGTACAAAGATACAGGTATATTGTCATTGTTTTAAATAATCTAGTAGTGAGTAAGATCTTTCTAAACATAACCAAAAAAGAAAAAGGAAAAGAGTGATAAATGTAACTGTGTTGAAACAAATTTTCATGCCAAAAGAAGTAATAGAAAAGAACAAAGTGGGAAAATATTTGCAACACATATAACAAAAGAACTTCCTTAGTGTACAAAGGACTTTAATAAATCAATAAAAGAAAGATGAAAAGGTGAGCACCACACCAGAAAACTGGACAAAGAATTTGAACACAGTTCAACACAAATATGGAAATACATTAAAAAAAAAACTCTTATTGTGGAGAATTTTAAACACATAGAAAAGCAGAGAGATTGGTGCATTGGACAATCCCCCCACCCTGCACCCATTCCCAGCTATAACAGTCATCAAGGCAGTAAGTCATGGCCACTCTTGTGTGTTAAACACACATACACACACACACACACTCTTCCAACCTACCCATCCCTACACTACATCATTATGAAGCAAGTCATTTTATCTGTAAATGTATCAGAGAGCATATACGATTAGAAAATGCTGTTTTTCCTATTATAGTGCCAAAGATCAATTATTTTTTTAAAAAGGATTTTATTTGTCAGAGAGAGCACGTGTGGGCACAAGCAGGGGAAGTGGCAGGCAGAGGGAGCAGCAGGCTCCCCGCAGAGCAAGGAACCAGATTCGGGGCTCCATCCCAGATGCTTAACTGACTGAGCCACCCAGGTGTCCTGAAGATCAATTAATTGGTATTAATTGAGCCAAGGGTCTTGAAAAAGGGAGAAAACTGAAAAAATGTAGCTCACGCCTGATACTCTCTGAAGGGGAAAAAAGGGAGTTCTGACTGTTTTCAGCTTTCAGCCACAACCACTTGAATACTGAATCTAGTGCAAGAGCACAGGAGGTGGGGCGCCTGGGTGGCTCAGTCGGTTAAGCGTCTGCCTTCAGCTCGGGTCATGATCCCGGGGTCCTGGGACCGAGCCCCACGTCAGGTTCCCTGCTCAGTGAGGAGTCTGCTTCTCCCTCTTCCTCTGCCCCTCCACCCCGCTCATTCTCTCTCTCTCTCTCAAAAAAAAAAAAAAAAAAAAAAAAAAAAAAGCACAGGAGGCATTCTTAGACAAAGCTGTACAGGAGAAGACTTGGGTTGAACAGGAGTAGGGAAAGGAGCTAGAAATCAATTCTTTCTAAGGACATTATCCGTGTTCCAAGTATTCACAGTCTGGGGGATGGTGGTGTTAGCCTGTAAACTTCTTGAGGACAGGCACCTCATCTTCTGCACGAAAGCCTTACAGTGTATCTGCCCATAGGTAATCAACAACCGTGAAGAGCTACTTCGATGGACATACCCTCCCTCACAAGGCTGATGGACATTGACATCATCAGTCCAGAAACACTGTGTGACTCCATATGAATAAAACGAATAGCAGCTATTGAGGAAGGGCTGGGTCTGCAGAGTTCCCACTCACATGCCGACAGGTATGCTGCCTGATATGGAGAACAGGTTTCCTGCCCAGAAACTGCCTAAGTCACTTCTTTCACGTGATCAGCACTGTTGGTGCTTTGCCTTCTTTATAATTATACTGCAGGTCAGGGAGGGAGCTGGTGACTCAACAAGCTGGGACCAGGCTTCTGGGTGGACTTGAGTGGCTGTGCAGGGCATGCTGTGAGGACTTTCAGATTAGGCATTTCCTTTAAGATGGTTTGAATGAAATGGACTTGGTCCTGAATGGGCTGGACAAGCGACTCGCTGAGCCTGAAACCACAAATGTCACTTAACAGCCAACTAAATTTCTTAATCTCCAAAACCCTTGATCATGAGCAAGGTGACTTCATTCTCTTCAACAAACCTTGGCTATTTAAGCACATACTCTGTAGGTATATGCGGGGAGTAAGGGCACAGCGGGTTACAAAAAGGAATATGGTGAAGTCTTTGGCCTTGGTGATTTTACAGTCTAGAAAGGATGGACACTGTGTGAATGAGGCTAACAATTTTTGAGTCTCTGCAGTGCTCCAGGCACTGTATTAGGGACTTAACGTGCATTATGTAAGGACAATTCAAGGTCAAAAGTGCTATAAGAGTTCAGAAATGTTTTGAAGCTATCTTGAGGAACTAACTTTGGAACTAGCACTTGAAGAATAGGTATGATTTCAACCACGTTGAACTGGTGAAAGCAATTGTGGGAGCGAGGATGTATTAATCAAAGCCCAAATAGGTGCTGGGCTTCTGGAATGGGACATATGCTATCTGGCTCAGTACACTGTGTTTTCTAAAACCTAACACTGTTGCCATAGCCTCCTACTTGATCTTCCCACCTCCTCTCTCTTCCTGGTGCATTCTACAAACAACTGTGAGATCCATTTTCATAAAACCAAGATTGGATTAAATCAGGACCCTACTTAATCTACTTTCTTTTAAAAGGAAGAAAGTTAGGAGGGAGAGGAAGAAGGGCAGGATAAAGGGAGGGGGAAAACTTTCAATGAATACTTAATCCCCATAGAAGAAAGTCCAAACTCCTTATCATCCAAAGCTTTGAGGACCTGGCAGTGCCCATCGGCGCATTTTTAGCTTCTGCTCCTGCCACTCCTTCCCCCAGAGCTCCTCCTGCTTCCTACATTCTAGCCATCCCTCACACATGCCAGATATTTACTCTCCTGTGCCTTTATTCATGCTTTGTCTTCTGGCTGAAATGGCCTAGATTCTGTCAAAATCAGTTTAAGATTTTAAGATTTAGTTTAACAGACACTTTCCCCATGAAATTCCTAGCCACTCATTCCAAATTAAGGGGTCTCTCCTCCGTGGCCTTGTGGTGCAATCTGCCTCAGTTCTACCATTTGTCACTGTTTATCTTCTAACATTCAATCTGGAGTCAGGTGACCTGGGATCAAACTCCAACTTTGCCACTTAAAAGCTGCATGGATTGGGGAACATCTATGTCTCTGAGGCTTAGCTTTCCTCGTATGGGATACTTAAGATTGACTTCACAGAATAAGGAAATAAGATATGTGGAAGTACTTTATAAATCTTCACACATGTAACATTTTTAGATTTACATTTTTAAACATGTAAAAGGTAACAAGTTTCTATCCCACTAGAATGTAAGCTCCCAAAGAGCAGGATTAAAAAAAAAAACAAAAAACCTTTCATTTTAAAATAATAGATACAAGAGTTGCAAAGATATAGAGAATTCCCACATACTCTTTACCCGATTTTCCCTGCTGTTAACATCTTATCTTGTCTATTTATCAAAGCTAAGAAATTTGTATCAGTATAATACTATTAGAACTGAGTAGTTGACAATACCTAGTAAGAAGGGGGCGGGAGGTATGTTAACCATTTAGGAGACACCAGATGATTGGAAAGAATTAGGGGCTGAGTGCAAAATAAAATGAAAGGAACGATTAAATATCTATTTCACTTTCCTTTAGGAAGTTTAACCATGAAAGTTAGAAGAAGGAGAGGATTTTGGCAGCAAAATCTGAGGAAAGGTCTTATTTTAGTTCTGCGACTAATCCCTGACACGTGATCTCACATAAAACACTTAACCTCTCAAGTCATTAACCTTCTTTACAAACGGTATTAAAAGATATCTGGTCTACCAGTTTCACAAGACTTGTGTTCAGGAGCCTGCTTCTCAGCAAAAACGTGAGCTCCTCGAGGGCAGCTGCTATACATACCTTTGATTAACATGCTCAGGGCCTCACAGAGCCATGACAATCGTTCGAAAAGTGCTTGCTGAATGGAGTGTAAAGTGCTGAGTAATGAGCCCCGAAGCCTACTGAGATCTTACTGTTCACCTAACACTATGCTATGGCACGTCACTAGCATTCTTCACAATCCTGAGGTAGGCACTATAATTACCTCCCATCTGGCACAGGCACGGGCCCAAGTCCCCAACTGATGGGTCTTGGAAATGGGATGACTTTTTTCACTCAAAAGCCATCGAGCTACAGAGCACGCTCCATGGCGTGGAGTGGAAGGGGTCAGAACCAATAATTCACCTCAAGTATAAGACATTTGGAAAAAGAAGGGAACAGATCTCGACCCCGGGTGTCCTCTCTGCCCCTAGGCCGGAGCCGCAGTGCGCTTGTGCTCAACTTCACCGCCACAAACCCAGGGAGAGCTTCAGAGATGTCGCTACAGGCCTCGCGAGATCCCAGGGCAAAAGCGAGACCCGGCGGCTGGAGCCTGGGTAGCGCGCGTGCTGATGACAAAAGCGGAAGTGCTGGGGCCAGAGGCGGGGCGAGAGCCCGGAGGGGGCTTAGGTTTGCGGAAGTTTTGTGAGAAGGGTCGGGCGGCTCTTGGAGCGCCGTTCGTTTTTGGAAGTTCCAGAGAGGAACCTGCTGCTCGGGTCCGAGAGCCACCGGCCTGCACACGTTTGGGGGCAACACCGGGCGCGATTCGACGTTGCCGCTGTTGGCTTCCTCTGCCCTCGTTCCTCCCCAGAGAATCGCCTCGGATCTCCGCCATGACATCCACCTCCTCCAACCTCCAGGTATCACTGTTCTCCCGCCCCCTGGAGAGCCGGAGCCTAGGGGCGGCGCGGGTTTGGGAGTGGGGGCCGAGGAGGAGGGAGGAAGCGGCCGCGTCCCTAGTGCGGGGCGGAGGAGGGCGGCGCTCGTGCCCAACCTGCAGGCGGGAGGGTCGGGCTCTTTCCTCCAGCTTCCGGGGTCTCCAGAGCCCACCGGCTATGTGGAAATCTTCACTTTGTTTGAGGTGGTTTTTTTTTTCCTCTTTTGAACCGAACTGGGCATGGCTTTGAACGAGAGGCCCAGACGCTCCAATCACTGTAAGAGAAAAGAACATAAGGTTGCAAAGCACTGCCCTGAGCCAGTTGAAGATAAGGTGGTCTTAGTTCTCCGTCTCTCAAGCTGGTATAGCAAAGCCCTTCTCTTTTAGCTGTCAGGTGTATAGAACTATGAGGACAGTCTTAGAATTTGAGGGATCCGTGAATTCATTGAGCTGTGCATTCATGTGCTCCCAAAATGTATACAAAATCAGGGAGTAGTTTTAAGCTCCTTTGTGCTCCACCTTCCCATCCCTACCGCAGCGAGTACAGTGTTTTGTACATAAATCAGACTTCTAAACTTTTAGACATAATTGTTGGATCTCTATGGAATTCATTTGAGAAGACAAATCTCTGAAATGGTGCTTCCCATCCCTAGAATGGATCTGAGGTTTCAGAGGGGTTTAGGATGTGTCTTAACCTCCAGGACTCCCAGTCCACTAGGTCAGTTTTGGGGAAAGATCGGCATAAAATATCTGTGTTGAGTCCTTGTCTTGGTCTTGCAGTAGTTGATGAGACATTTATTGAGTGCCTGGGGCAAGCTCAAGGATAATGGAAGACCTGCGCAAACCAGGGTAATTGATCCTGAAGAAAGACCGCTGAAAGTAGATCCATTTAAATAGAGCTCAAAAATTCACCAAAAAAAAAAAAGTTGGGGGAGGGAGGAGCTTTCCTGGGACTTTTACCTTGAAAATGGACCCAAAAGATTGTATCAAAGTGAACGTTTTATATATCTCAAAACATCATTGCAACTGTGACTTAGAATCAAGAATAGGTCATATGTCGATTTTTGTATCTTTCCCAACAGGCTTGCATTTAGTAAGATATAATAAAGATATAATAATCTCCACTTAACATTGTTTGTTTGTTTGTTTGTTTATTTTTTGTAGTCCCATTCAGAAAGGGTCTTTTTGGTAAATGTTCTTGGAAAAAGTATTGTCCCTTTGAATATCAAAGGCAATTTCTTTTGAAGTGCTGTCTTCATCCTTGTTGGTCAGTTAACTCGTTTTATCCCACTAACTTTTCATTTGTCAAGACCTTGCATGTAATCTGGACATTCCGCAACATAATTTTCATCCACTCACTGATACCTTTTTTCTTTTGTAATAACTGCACTTTCATTCTGTACTCCGTTTGCATCATATTTGAATTGGGGCAGGTGTTCCTCAATGAATCAGATTGACACATATTAAGAGCATGTTGCTGGTGTTAAACAGGGAGAGATGTTGAGTTATAATTTTATTGTGGTTGGGTCATAGGTGCCCTTTCTCATTCAACCTTTTTAACCTTCTAACCTAGGAAATTTGGATGAAGAATATTCAAATAACAAATAATTTTCCCACCGAACAAGGCAAGACTCCCCGTAACCAGATGCTTATAATCTAATGGAGGAATGCAGATAATTAAAAATCAAAATTATAAGATAATACAATAGTGCTATAATAGAAGTAGAGGTGAGTGCGGGAGGGCAGAAAGGAAGGACTTATCTAACTCTTCAAGGGTAAATGAAAAATGTTTCACAGAGATGATGTGAGCTTAGATAATGTGAAAGGTACTGACACTAATTGTCCACCTGGTATTTGGTGTGATCTTATTTAATCTTCAAAACAACTCTTCAATATTACTCCAGTTTCTCAGTGTAAGAAACCAAAGTATATTAAAGTTGTGATTTTAATTAGTTTTGAAGTTAGTTTTGAATCCAGGTTTATTTGCTTGTAAGTTTGTGCTTTCTTTCACTATGAAATTAGGCCTTTTTGGACAAGAAAATGGGATGCGTTTCAGGTAAAGACAAAGAATATATACCTCAGTCTAGAAGTGTAATAAACCTTGGAGAGGGTTGGGAGAAATTGCAAGTAATGCAGTATGCATAGAACTCAAGTTTACTCCTTATCCTAAGTATGCCATTCATTTTGCTAAGTCTTAGGGAATCATAAAAGCAATATATCACCCTTGATTTCCCAGGGCTTGTATTCTGATGCGAGAAGACATGTAAAGTGGCCGAATGGGGATACTGTGTGATCTTTGGAAGTGTGCACCAGCGGCAGTGGAAATTTCGAGGGAGCATAGGCTAGGCCCCCTGGGGTGGGGGTGGGGGGGCTTTGCAGCAGGAAGACCATGACTATGCTGATGCTTAGAGAAGCTGGAGTCTGACTGGAAGATAGTCAGGTAGTATATTCCAGGTAGAGAGTGCACCGTAAACGAAGGCCTGAGGTCTGAGTTGTCTGGGTTGTCCCTAGTTTGGTAGGACTGGGACTGAGTGTGTAAGGTGGGAGGACCGGCCTAGTTAGGCCATGGAGAGGTGTGTGCCACACAGAGATGATTGCTCTGTAGATGGAGAATCAGAAAGGAATCTGCCCGGGTGTTTATTGTAGAAGGAGACTATCATTTGTGTGCAGGGGACAACCTGATTGGTAGCAGGCCTGGAAATAGGGAGACCAGTTGGGAAGTCAGGGTTCTGTGTGATGGGAGATGGTGAGGGCCAAAGTAGTGTAGTACCTGTTAAAGAAGAAGAGAGGATTGATCAGAGACAGATTGAAGAGGAAGAACGGTCAGGCCTGGCTCTGCACTTAGAAGGAGAGCGCAGGAGGAGTCTGGCTTTTCTCCCAGATCCCTGGGTTGCATGGGGAGGAACTGGTTCTGGGATTACAAGAAGAGGGGCATATTTGGGGGCAGGCGTTCTGGAACATTTGAGCTTGAAATGCGTTGTGGGGAAAACCAAGTGGAAATGTTCAATGAGTGGTTGGATACATATGCACAGAACTAGAGAGAGGGGGCCAGGCTGGAAACGAGGGTTTGAGAGTTAATAGTGTACAGATGGTAGCAGAGGTTGTGGGCATCCTGGAGAGTTCATAGAATGAGGAAAAACAAGGAACAGGTAGAAACTCTGGAATAGTGGCGTTTAAGGAGAGAGAAAAGGGAGTCTGAAAAAGAATCATTAATATAATCCAGAGTAAAACCAGGAGAGAATGGTGCCATGAGGCTAACGGAGGAGGAGGCCATGTCCAGTTGTCTGTTAGGAGGATTAAATGCTGTGGAGGAGAGGTAAGTGTGAGACCTGGTAGTCAGCAGGAAGCATTGCTGTGGAAGAATCAAGGAACCGTGATAAACTTGGAGTTCTTTTTGGGATTTTGCTATGGAGCTGAAAAGATGAGTAAGGTAGTTACTAGAGAGGAACCTAGGAACTGGGGAGAGCCGGTGTGTTTTAGTTTGTGTTTTGTAGATATGAGTTTGAAGTAGGACTTTACATACATGTTTATGCGGAGGAAGGCCCCAACAAAAAAGGGGGGGAGGAGGAAGGTTAGGTTGGGGAGAGCAGTAGAGTGGCATATAATTGATAGGGTGAATGTCAGAGAAGGAAGGTGGGGATGGTCTCCAGAGCATAGGGAAAAGACATAGCATTGACAGGAAAATATCCAGTGGGGAAAAATGGTTAGAGATTATAGAGGTAAAATAACCAAAAGGAAGATTTTGAGAAAGCAATTGGGGATTTTTTTCATTTGTTCAACAATTTTATTAAGTACTCAGTGTGTGCCAGGCACTGTTCCAGGCTCTGGGGATAGGGCAGTGCTGCAGTTGAAGTCCCTGTGCTCATGGAGCTCACGTTTATATATAAGGAGATAGGCAATGCGTGAGTGTCTACAGATAAATGTAACGATAAGCACAATGATGGGCTGGGGGTGAGAGAACTGAAGGCAGCGACGGAGGGAGTACAGCCTCTGAAATCGATTAGGCAGGGCCTCTCTGAGGACTTGGCATTTGCTCTATGGCTGAAAAGGAGACTGTCATGCACCTATGCGGGGGGGGGGGAAGAGCATTCTAGGCAGAGGGACCAACAGTGCACAGGCTGCCTGCGTGAAGGTGGACTAACGGGTTTGAGATGCAACCCAGAAGGAGCCAGGGCAGGGTCACTGAAGGCCTTGTAGACCATGACCATGACCCAGCAGTGGAAATCCATCAAAGGGGCCGGCCCTTCACTGGTTGCCATAAGGACTTCAGGGTGTTGAGTGCGGAAGCAGGCTGACCGCTTAGGAGGCACAGTGGTAGTTTTGACACATGTATTAGTGGATTGAGCTAGGATAGTAGCGATGGAAGTGGTCAGGACTAAGAATAGTTGGCACTCCAGAACCATGCAAGACATAGTTAATTTCATTTCAGATGAAAAATGCTGACAGAAACAAGGGTGAAGTGGGATATTCAGCAAGGGAAAAACAGATGCATATTCTCAAATCATGATGTTTGATTAAAGGTTTAACATGCGCTGTCTAGTACAGTAGCTACAAGTAGCTGTTGAAATTTGAATTTTACTTAAGATTTAAAAGTCCTCAGTCACGCTAGCCACAGGTGCTCAGAAGCCGATTATAGATAGTGGCTTGCATTTTAGACAGTGCAAATACAGTCATGACCATCAGAGAACGGCTGGTTTAAAGTCATTAGTACCGTACTTGGCGCTAGATGATTAGATACTGACTGTAAGAGTTTTCCTTTAACCATCATTATGGTGCCAAAAAGAGGACTAACTGCCAGTGAGGGGAGTGTGTAGCTGGAGAGGTGAGTGGCACAGCAATTCAAAATAGTAGAAGAAAACTGTAGCTAGAATAAGAAAGAACTTATTTCCTTTGCATGGCGTAGCCACGAGTCTTCTGCATCCATTTTTAAATGACCAGGTGCACCAAACCACCAGTTGGCCATGTGTATGAGTGCTGTGACTCCACCCTTTATATCCTGCCTAGCTTACCAAACTTTTGAAAATTTAGCTTCAAGTTCAGGCTATTTGAGCTGTGAAATACGTACTACTACATCTTATCAATGCTAAAACACCATTTCTTTTTTTTTCCCCTCCTGCTACAACAGATGGAAGACCTATTCCTCCCATTTGCAGTTTTCATCCTATCTGCAGTCCATACCAACTGCTTCAAAATATACTATTCTCATGTGATTGGTTTGGGATTGTTTGAATGATTTTTTTTGTCTTATCTTAATTATATGCTTATTTTTACTATAGCATCACCATGATCCTTTTTTCTGCTGGCTCTTATTCTTGGTGGATACAGTTTTACTACCTGGATGAATCAGGTGGAATGTTTTAATAAACTATGCTTGCTGTTATATATATGTGTATATTTTTAAATATTAAAAATAGTTTTTTAATGAAAGTTTTATTTTGTGATAACCACAGGTTCACATGCAGTTGTGAGAAATAATGGAGAGAGATCCTGTTTACCCTTTGCCCATAGTGGTAGCATCTTGTAAAACTACAGTACAGTATTGTAACCCGGATGTTCACATTGATACATTCCACCAGTCTTACTCAGATTTTCCAGTTTTACGTGTACTCATGTATATATATATATATATATATATATATATATTTTAAAGATTTTATTTATTTGAGAGAACGTGTGTGCACAAGCAGGGGGAATGGCAAACAGAGGGAGAGGGAGAAGCAGACTCCCCGCTGAGCAGGGAGCCCGACCTGATGCGGGGCTCTATCCCAGGACCCTGAGCTGAAGGCGGCCACTTAACTGACTTAACCACCCAGGCGCCCCTCTACTCATGTATAATTTGTGTGTGTGTTCAGAGTTCTGTCACATGGGTAAGTGTCTTCCATCCCAGTCATGATACAGAATAGTTCTATCCAGGGACGCCTGGGTGGCTCAGTTGGTTAAGCAACTGCCTTAGGCTCAAGTCATGATCCTGGAGTCCCAGGATCGAGTTCTGCATCGGGCTCTCTGCTCAGTGGGGAGACTGCTTCTCCCTCTGACTCTCTCCCCTTTCATGCTCGCTCTCTCTCTCAAATAAATAAATAAAATATTAAAAAAAAGAAGAAGAAGAAGAGTTCTATCCACAGGGATCCCTCCTCTGGCCCTTTTAGAACCATAATCACCTCTCTTTCTCTTCCCCTGCCCCACATCCTTGTTTCCTGACAGTACTAATATGCCCTCCATCTCTGGTTTTGTCATTTTGAGAAGGTTATAAAAATAGAATCATACAATATGCAACCTTTTGGAATTGGTTCTTTTCACTTAGCATAATTCTCTCAAGATTCATTCATGTCCTATGGATCACGGTAGTTCCTTTTCATTACTGAGTAGTACTCCATGCTATGGGTGTATCACAGTTTGTTTAACCACTGTAAGGTTAAAGGACATCCGGAATATTCATGTATAAATTTTTGTGTGAACACAAGTCTTCATTTCTCTGGGATAAATACCCAGGAGTGCAGTTGCTGGTTAATTACGGTAGCTGCATGTTTACATTTGTCAAAAAACAAACCAGTTCCCAGAGTGGCTCTACCATTTTCATCCTACCAGCAATGTATAAGTGATCAGTTCTCTGTATTCTTACTAGCATTGGGTATTATTGTCATTATTTTTTTATTTTAGCCATGCTGATAGATGTTTTAAGATATCTCATGGTGGTTTTAATTTGCCTTTCTCTAGTGGCTAATGATTTTAAATATCTTTTTGTGTGCTAATTTGCCATCAGTATTACCTCTTTGGTGAAATGTCTGTTCTTGTCTTCAGCTGACTTTCTACTTGAATTCTTTTTAAACTGTTCAGTTTGGGGAGTTCTTCCTATATTCTAAATACTAGTCCTTTCCTAAATATGTAGTTTGCAAATATTTCTCCCAATCTGTAGCTTGTCTTTTCATCCTTTTAACAGGATTTTTTACAGACCAAAAGTTTTTTAATTTGATGAGGTCCAACTTACATTTTTCTTTTCTTTCTTTCTTTTTTTTGAAGTATAATTGACATGTAACACATTTGCTTCAGGTGTATAATATGATTCATTATTTGTATATATTGTGAGTTATCAGTACAATAAGTCTGTGTAATATCTCTCACCTTTCATTGTTAGAAAAATGGTTTTCTTGTGATGAGAACTTTTAAGACTTACTCCCTTGGGAACTTTCAAGCATGCAATGCAGTATTATTAACTGTAGTCACCATACTGTATATTACATTCTTATGACTTACTTATTTTGTAATAAGAATTTTGTATCTTTGGACTCCCTTCGCCTGTTTCACCTTTCCCCACTTCTTGTAACTACCAGTCTGTTCTCTGTATCTATGAGGTTGGGGTTTTTTGTTTGTGGATTTTTTGTTGTTTAGATTTCACACATAAGTGAGATCATACAGTATTTGTCTTTCTCTGACTTACTTCATTTAGCAAAATGCCCTCAATCTATTCGTGTTGTCACAAATGCCAAGATTTCCTCTTTCTTATGGCTGAATAATATTCCATTGTATATGTATACCACATTCTCTTTATCCATTCATCTGTTTGTGTACAAGTAGGTTGTTTCCATATCTTGGCTATTTTAAATAATGCTGCAGTAAACATTGGGGTGCATATATTTTTTTGAGTTCAGGTTTTCATTTTCTCTGGGTAAATACTCAGGAGTGAAATTGCGGAATCATATGGTAGTTCTATTTGTAGTTTTTTGAGGAACCTCCATAGTGTTTTCCATAGTGACCGCACCAGTTATAATCCCATCAACAGTGCACAAGGGTTCCCTTTTCTCCACATCCTCACCAAACTTGTTACTTCTTGTTTTATTGATAACAGCCCTTCTTACAGGTGTGAGGTGATAGCTCATTATAGTTTTGATTTGCATTTCCCTGATGATTAGTCATGTTGAATGCTGTTTCAGATACCTTTTAGGCATCTGTTATATCTTTGGAAAAACATCTGTTCAGATCCTTTACCCATTTTTTAATTGGATTGCTTGGTTCTTTTGCTGTTGAGTTGTATGAGTTCTTTATATATTTTGGATATTAACCCCCTAGCAGATACACGATTTGCGAATATTTTCTCCTGTTCAGTAGGTCACCTTTTCATTTTGTTGATGGTTTCCTTTGCTGTGCAGAAGCTTTTTGGTTTGATGTGGTCCCACCTGTTTATTTTTGCTTTTATTGCCTTTGCTTTTGGTTATCAAATCCAAAAAATCATCACCAAGACCAGAGTCCAAACTTACTTGCCTATATTTTCTTTAAGGAGTTTTATGGTTTCAGGTCTTATGTTCAAATCTTTAATCCATTTTGAGTTAATTTTCATGGATGGTGTAATACAGTAGGACAGTTTCATTGTTTTGCATGTTGCTGTCCAGTTTTCCCAACACCATTTCATTTTTAAAATTTACTTATTCACTTTAGAAAGAGAGAGCACGAGCAGGAGGGGCAGAGGGAGAGAGAGAATCCCAAGCAGACTCTCCGCTGAGCGTGGGGCACAACGCAGGGCCCAATCCCATGACCCTGAGATCATGAGCCGAGCCAAAAGCAAGAGTCGGATGCCCGACCGACTGCACCACCCTGTCACCTCACCACTTATTGAAGAGACTGTCCTTTTCTCTTTGGATATCCTTGGCTCCTGTGTGGTAAATTAATTGACCATATATGTGTGTGGGTTTATTTCTGGGCTTTCTGTTCTGTTCCATTGATCTATGTGTCTGTTTTTATGCCAATACCATATTCTCATTTTATATATTGTGCTTTTTGGTATGTAGTTCCAGAACCCTTTGCCTAGCCCTGGATGCTAAAAATTCTCTGTGTTTTTCCTAAAGATTTTATAGTTTCACATTTTATATTTAAGTCTATAATCCATTGTGAGTTAATTTTTTTTCAAATTAAATAGGCTAGAAGTCCAGGTACAGCATATCTCAGGTAGGTTCTAGCTTGGAGTTTTACCAGGCTGACATTAAGGTGTCTGCAGCGCTGCATTTTTGTTTGTTTTTGAAGGCTCTAGGGGTGGATGTATCTGCTTCTAAACACATTCAGGTTGTTGGCAGATTTCAGTTTCATGTGGTTGTCAGACTGAGGTTCTTTTTCTTGGTTGTCGGCTAAGGGTGATTCCCCCCCTGTAGAAGCCACCTGCATACTCTGACTTGTTGCCACTTTCTTCTTCCATCCAGTGTGGTTGGTTGAATTTTCATCCTGCTTCTGTTCTTTCTGACCTTTCCTTCTGCCTCTTATCTCCTACTTTGAACCAGAGAAAATTCTCTGCTTTTAAGAGCATATGTGATTTTTAGAAAGTTTTTATTTAAATTCCAGTTAGTTAATTAGTTTTGGGTGAACAATATAGTGAGGTAATTTTTGTACAGAGTGGTTTAGGTCAAGATTCTCTGTCTCTGGGCACCTGTTGGGTGGCTCAGTTAGGTGAGGGTCTGACTTTTTTTTTTTTTTTAACATATAAAGTATATAGTGTATTATTTGTTTCAGGGGTACAGGTCTGTGATTCATCAGTCTTACACAATTCACAGCACTCACCATAGCACATACCCTCCCCAGTGTCACCCAGCCACCCCATCCCTCCCACTCCCCTCCCCTCCAGCAACCCTCAGTTTGTTTCCCGAGATTAAGAGTCTCTTATGGTTTGTCTCCTTCTCTGGTTTCGTCTTGTTTCATTTTTCCCTCCCTTCCCCTATGATCCTTTGTCTTGTTTCTCAAATTCCTGATATCACTGAGATGATATGATACTTGTCTTTCTTTGATTAATTTATTTCACTTAGCATAATACCCTCTAGTTCCATCCACATTGTGGCAAGATTTCATTTTTTGATGGCTGCATAATACTCCATTGTATATATATATACCACATCTTCTTTATCCATTCATCTGTTGATGGACAGCTAGGCTCTTTCCATAGTTTGGCTACTGTGGACATTGCTGCTATAAACATTGGGGTGCACGTACCCCTTCGGATCACTACATTTGTATCTTTGGGGTAAATACCCAGTAGTGCAATTGCTGGGTCTTGGGTAGCTCTATTTTCAACTGTTTGAGGAACCTCCATACTGTTTTCCAGAGGGGTTGCACCAGCTTGCATTCCCACCAACAGTGTAGGAGGGTTCCCCTTTCTCCGGATCCCCACCAACATCTGTCGTTTCCTGACTTGTTAATTTTAGCCACTCTGACTGGTGTGAGGTGGTATCTCATTGAGGTTTTGATTTCTATTTCCCTGATGCCGAGGATGTGAAGCACTTTTTCATGGGTCTTTTGGTCATTTGGATGTCTTCTTTGCAGAAATACCTGTTCATGTCTTCTGCCCAGGGTCTGACTCTTGATCTCAGCTCAGGTCTTGATCTCAGGGTTGTGAGTTCAAGCCCCATGTTGGGCTCCATGCTGGGCATGGAGCCTGCTTTAAAAAACAAACAAAAAAACAAGATGCTCAGTCTCTGTGTTTCGGGTTTTTTTTCTTACAGATGTCTAATTGCTCTAGCACTGGTTCTTCCACCATTAACTTGGTTTTGCATATTTGTATGGATCTATTTCAGGAGTTTTTGTTTTTGTTTTTGTTTTAATACTACACAAAAGCCCATGTTCATTATAGGCATCTTTAAAAGATGTGAAAAAGCAGAAAAAGAAAAAGTTGAGTCTTATCAAAGACAGCCTCTCTTAAATTTTCTTTCCGTCCTTTTCCTGGGGTATTTTTGTTCGTCCTTGCTGTTTCAGATAGGAATAGGGTTATTTGAATGGTCCTCTAATAATTTATTGTGTAACATCTTTTTGCTGCTTAAAATTCAAGCTTTCCGGTTTTATTTTGTTTTGTTTTAAAGACCCCTCTGGTTACTATCTTGGTTCAGTTAACCTTGTAGATAATTACTGGATTAAAAGATTTGGGTATTTTCAAATTCTTGATATTTCATTGCCCCATTGCTTCTGAGGGGGTTTTATACCATTTATATTTTACTATTGTTATGTACTTTATCTATAACAGCAGTGGATTTTTGAGAATTTCCCTGAATGATTTTAACATGAATTTTCATAATATTCAGATATTCCTTACTAGCTCTTAGCTTGACTTCCGTTGAATGAAAGTTGTATGAGAATCTTAGTGATTAGTACTGGATAAAGTAGAAATCAGATAGCATTTACCCGTATAACAAATGTAGTTTACATTTTATAAATCATTACAATTTATAATAACATGCAATTGAGATTTAGAGAAAACAGATGGGTTTGTTTTAAGGTTGCTTTTATTAAAAAAAAAACTTTCAGTATGAACATTTACTTCAGAGTAATGCTTATGTGATTTTGATGGTATGATTTTGCCTCCCTTCAAACAGAAAGCAATAGATCTTGCTGGCAAAGCAGCCCAGGAAGACAAAGCTGGGAACTATGAGGAAGCTCTTCAACTCTACCAACACGCTGTTCAGTATTTTCTTCATATAGTTAAATGTAAGGTCATAGTTTGCTTTTTATTTTAAAACATTAAAGGAAAAGATTATTCTATTTCATTTATAAAAATTGAAGTACAATGCCAGAAAATTCTAAACCATCCTTTGCAAAAAACTCCCCCTAGCTTGTTAGTAATTTTTGAGTATTCAGCAAACAAACGTGCACAGTTACCATAGTTAATTATTACTTTGTATGCCTAAGCATATTAAAATACCACATAGTCAGTGGAAATAGTTTTTTATTGGTAATGTACTCAGATTATGTATGAACCTCACATTTTCTAAGCATCTCTGAAAATACTCTTTTTAAGTACATTAAAAAAAATAGGTTGGGAAACATTTTATTTGTATATTTTCAAAATATGTATTGCATGTTTCCCATGTGCCAGGTATTGTTGTAGACACTGGGATACAGCAGTGAGGGGGAAAATGGGTAAAAAACACTGTCTTTCTTGATCTTAAACCTAATGCTGAGCATTTGAAAACTGTCTTTCTTAAAGTTATTTTTATTTTTTTTTAAGATTTTATTTATTTATTTGACAGAGAGACACAGCAAAAGAGGGGAACACAAGCAGGAGGAGCAGGAGGAGGGAGAAGCAGGCTTCCCACGGAGCAGGGAGCCCGATGCGGGGCTCGATCCTAGGGCCTTGAGATCATGACCTGAACCAAAGGCAGACGCTTAATGACTGAGCCACCCAGGCGCCCCTCTTAAAGTTATTTTTAAATAACAGTTTTAGTATTTGAATAACTCAGGATTTTCTTTTGAGCTCCATTTCATTTTGAGGTTTTTCTGTCAAATAAAAGTGAAACTAGAATGAATCATAACATAAGATATGTGGGGCTAGTCCCATGCACTGCACGTCCTGCTGAAGTCTGCTTTTGAAATTGCTTTCACAGAGACCTTTATGTAGTAAAATTACAATATTAGTAGTACATATAATATATGGGATTCTGTCATTTTTTTTTGCTATGAAATAAAGTTTATGTAGACATTAATGGAAATGGTTAATATTACTTCTGTTTGTCTTGTAATTGGTTTTGTATGAGACAAGCAGCTTTCAACTATCTGCACAAAATGTTATGGGAAGAATATAAAACCCAAAGAATATTAAACAGTTTCTTATTATTTAACATTAACTTAAAATATTCTAGTGTCTTGCTCAGATCTTTTTTCTGACTCAGACCCACTCTTGGCCTCCAACCATGCTGGAGGCAGCAGAGAAGAGTTGATGATCATTGGTTATGATGAGCTAGGGATGCTCTTCCTCCCTCCCCCAAAATAGATTATCCTTGTCTCAGAATTGTGTCTAGGTTTAAACCTGTCTGTTTAAACCCAGAATACTAATGGAAAAATCTCTCTCATTTCCCTTTAATAGATGAAGCGCAGGGTGATAAAGCCAAGCAAAGTATCAGGGCAAAGTGTACAGAATATCTTGATAGAGCAGAAAAACTAAAGGAGTACCTGAAAAGAAAGAGAAAAATCCACAGAAGCCAGTGAAAGAGGGACAGCCAAGTCCAGCTGACGAGAAGGGGTATGTATTTTAGAGTGTTAGATTTTATTATATCTAATTAAAAGATAAAATGACACTTAATTTGTGAAATCAGTTTCTTTTGTTTAAACAAGGTGTTGGCAATCCATGACTCATAGGCCAAATCTGACCTGCTGCCTGTTTTTGTAAATAGTTTTATTGGAACATAGCCTCTGATGTCTAAAAAATGAAACTCTGGGATGGAGTTATCTGCCCTGGTTGAGTTTGAGGCAGGAGGTTCTGGTTCATGTTAGAGGATGTGATACTCATAGTTCATGGGATGCAGTGGCACAAGGTACTTAGATAACCTCCTGTGGTCACTAGGATGGAGTGTCTTTTGAAGGCAGTACTTCAGGGCCTCTGTGGCTATTACCAAAGGCCATTTTGAAGGACATAGGAATGTAAGAACTAGAGTCCACAATAGCCAAACTATGGAAAGAGCCAAGATGTCCATCGACAGATGAATGGATAAAGATGTGGTGTGTATATATACAATGGAATATTATGCAGCCATCAAAAGGAATGAAATCTTGCCATTTGCAATGATGTGGGATGGAACTGGAGGGTGTTATGCTGAGCGAAGTAAGTCAATCAGAGAAAGACATGTATCATATGATCTCACTGATATGAGGAATTCTTAATCTCAGGAAACAAACTGAGGGTTGCTGGAGTGGTGGGGGGTGGGAGGGATGGGGTGGCTGGGGGATGGACATTGGGGAGGGTATGTGCTATGGTGAGCGCTGTGAATTGTGTAAGACTGTTGAATCACAGACCTGTACCTCTGAAACAAATAATACATTATGTGTTTAAAAAAAGAAGAAGAAGAAGATAGCAGGAAGGGAAAAATGAAGGGGGGATATCGGAGGGGGAGACGAACCATGAGAGACGATGGACTCTGAGAAACAAACTGAGGGTTCTAGAGGGGAGGTGGGTGGGGGGATGGGTTAGCCTGGTGATGGGTATTAAAGAGGGCACGTTCTGCATGGAGCACTGGGTGTTACGCACAAACAATGAATCATGGAACACTACACCAAAAACTAATGATGTAATATACAGTGATTAACATAACATAATGAAGTAAAAAATTAAAAAAAAAAAAAAAACAAAAAACTAGAGTTGACCACATGGGAGAGTTTGAAGGGAATTACAAGCACAAGATTTTATATTCTCTCTTCAAGACATGGTCAGGAAACCAGGGAGTTCTTGTGACACCTAAGAATATTTTTATCTTCTGCACCTACAGCATTGACATTACAAAAATCAGACCCCAGCTAATCCTACGGATTGTTGAATTTCAACATAGAGTCAACGTTAGGGTTTCTTATGTGAAGGTTGGGCCATTTAATGGAAGACTGGGTCTCCAAAATTAAAATGAAACTCTTCTGAAAAATTTCATTAACCTCAAGTGCCTGGAACCCTACTCTTCCTGAGACTCCCTTGCCAGCAGAAATGTCCTCTCCTCCCTGTGAGTTGAGGCTTCTCTGGTCTTGCTTGAAGACCCTGTGTTCTCCCCTCCTGAGATGGCTACCTAAGGGGGGGAGGGGTAGGGTGGGTGGGTGCCAATTCTGTATTGAATAGCAGGGCCACCTTGGCTAATTTTTAACAAAAAGGGGCTTATTATAGAGTATTGACGTTACAGATTTGAGGTGAGGGCCGGGAATCAAGCTTGGATTCCATATCGTTAGGAGAAATGCCCACCTCCACCAGGGTGGTTCTGGTAGGGATCCCACTGCTGCCAACACCCCTGTCAAGGCCTTCTGATGCCAGGAAGGGGCCAGTAGGACGTCTGCCACAGGTCCCTCAGCACGCCAGGGCTTTCACTCGAAGGGATGGTCTCCTCTCATGCAGCTGCCACCTCAGTTCCTGCCTCCACCTTCTTGGAGGAACTTAGGTCTCATGTGGGGCCCGAGCTGCAGGGAAGCCGGAAAGGGCAACTTTTTGTAAGTACAGTCTTTATTGTAGAAGAAAGCCTGGTAGAACAAGGTTGGAGTGAATGTCAAGTGGATCACTTGGCAGTCTCTGCCCAACCCATAAGCCCACTATCCTATGATGAACAAGCCAATCCCATTTTGGGGGAAAATCTGTCAAGCTTTTAAGTCTCCCTTTATATGTTCTATGTAAAAATGATGCAATGCCATATTTTTTACTTTATCACTTTTTCATTCACGTTGTATTATAAACATCTCAGTAAACTGTTTCTACATCATTTTTAAAGATTGCAGCGTAGTCTATCATATGCAACGTAGTCTCTCCCATAATTGAACATACTTTATTTCTAATTTTTCCCTTTTGGGAATAGTGTGAGCATGATTATCCTTGTAGTCAATATTTGAACTCCTTTTAAATTATTTTTTCACAATAAATTCTCAGATATGAAATATCTGGGTTGATTTATTGTCTTTTGGTCTCAGTTCGTTTTCATCAATAGCTTCATCTATTCTCTGGATCTCCCAGACTAAGGATTATAGACCTTTATACCTTAAATAATTAATATTCTCGGTTTTTCTTTCCTGGATATGGCTTCTCATTCTGATACATAGTTTGCCTGGTTTGGTGTTTCCATGTTGTTCACAGCTCTCCTGTAATTCATCTTAAGTCTTTTGTGGAATGAGGCGTGGGGGGCATGCATTTATGAATTTGTACATACATAGGTATGTCATGGGAATTTGGAGCTGGTTCCTGACTTCATTCTGGTCTTTTTGCCCCTTTCCTGTTCATGATTCCGTATTGATGGGTAATATGCCTGCTTACTATTTTATTTAATTTACTCTTAAAAGTAATAAAATAAGCATAACTTTTAATGTGAATGTCTTATTTTGCCACTTAAGTTACAGATTTCAGATTAATTTTTCCTTCATTTTTGCCTTATTTGATAGCAATGAGTGATCATTTGAATATATTAAATTCTTTTTATTAGGAATGACAGTGATGGGGAAGGAGAATCTGATGATCCTGAAAAAAAGAAACTACAGAATCAACTTCAAGGTTGCTTTAGATTTCATTTTTAATTTACTATCTTATTTTTTAAAAACCTCATAGTGAATTGTCTATTTGAATTATTTTTTCCCCCTCTATTCAAATGAGGTTCAAGAACTGGCTTTGGTTCCCAGTGGTCACATGCTGACTTTGTCAGTTTTCATAGGATTTGCTGTATAGGGTCTCTACTAAGTTGGTTTTTCCCATGTAGTAAAAACATTGTTTGGTTTTATATGTGCCTTAAAAAACCTGTCAGTCAACTTACCCTTTTTCATTTTGTCTTATTTGCCCCCTTTTAGAAAAGGTAGCATTTACACTACTAGCCACATTATAAAATCTGACAGTATTAAAATTTCCAAATTGTCAGAGGAACAGAATAAATTGGGACTCATACTTGGCTTTTATTGCTATTGCTGTAGCTGATTCATTGATGGTTTATTTCATGTTTCCAGACCTTTCTCATCTATGTTTTATAATATTTCATTTACATTTATCTCTTCAGTGTCGCCATTTACATTTATCTCTTCAGCTTTCTGTTTTTACCTTCCAGAACTCTAGAAGTCTTTCTTTCTCCTGTGCGTGTAGTATAGTGACATGATGAGAGGTATGGATTTTGGTTCCATTCAGATCTGGAGTCCCCTCCAGGGCCCGCTGCGGAAAAGCGGTCTGATCTTGGGCAGGTTCCGAACCTCTCAGAGTAGAGACCCCAGCTCTAAAATGGAAATTACTAATACCTTCGTTTCTGGGCAGTTAGAAGATTATGACAGTGTAAAAACTGCCAATGTTATATCTGACAAATTTTAGGGCCTCAGTAAACATTAGTAGCTATCTGTATCTAAAATTGCACCTGTTTAATTGCTGGCTTTTACTGAGATTGATTGTTTTTTGATATGTTAGCTGATGACTTTTTGAGTTGAATTTTATGTATTTTGCTCATTTGAATCTTGCCAAATAGAATGCATAACTGGGAAGGATTTCCATTATAGAGGCACAGCTGGGTTAGTGAATGGTGAATATATCTAGCTTGGCCAGTCCTTTAACCTTGCTGTACCAACTAGTCTCTTCATTTTTATTCTAGTTTTGGTTTTACCAGCCCCACTGGGGTATATAGGAGAATACTATAAGGTTAATATCTTGAAAGCACTACAGTTAGTGAGGTTAATTTATAAATGAGAACTTCAAAGGTGGATGACGTCCAAAAGGAAAAGCTGAGTTTCTGCTGCCACACCACCACCGCCTGGAACAGTGTGGGCACACACTTCGTAGTCCGTTTTGCTGGACAAACCCAGCGGTCTGTGCCAGGTGGCCTTAATTCGATTGTAAGGCAAAAGATGTTTTTTTCCTGTCCTTTTGGTTTTGTTTCCCTCTCTCCCCCAGAAAGTAAAAACTGGAGTGTATCTTTAGTCTTGGAAAAGATACAAGCCCGTTTTTTAATAGGGAATTTTTCTTTAAATCAGTAATGATAAGAACCAGAGATGTATAAAAATACAAATGCTGAAAATATTTAAATGAGGAAATTTATTTGGAATTTCAGGATGAAGTGGAGTATGGAAGGAGTCCTAGCCTTTCATATCTCAGAGTCCTTTTTTCTATCTTTTCATTTAATAGTTTGCTCATGGATTTCACTGTATGATACCGTTTTTTGAATTTTTCCTCTTTTTTTCTGAAAGAATATTTTAAATCTTTTACTTCTGTTTTAAGTTATGACTTTAAGTATAGTATTTGATTATTAAAATTAAAGAATTTATGATTTGAGTTTTTTGTTAGCTCTTTTGATGCTCAGTGACTTTTGAGGTTTAATAACGTGAGTGTAATCAAAGACTGGATAAATTTATATAATTGGAGACATATCATTTGGCTTTTATTCCCAATAATCCCTCTCCCCTTTTTAATTACTACTTTTATTAATATTACTTTTATGGTAAATAATCTTGTGTCACTAAACATTCCAAAGTGACCTTTAAACTTCAAAAAGTATTAGTTATATGTGAAGATAAGTTTTGGCATAATTAGAAAATCCATACTTAGAAAAAACTTCAGTTTACTAGATGCTGCTGATGCAGAAAGTAAATTTACTTTTCTTTTTTTAACTATCACTTTTTTTTAACCTATCAGATGATGTAAATATCTCCTCACATAGGGTTACTAAACTGAATGGAACATAGAAAAGAAGAAGTGAATTGGCTTTAATTTATACTTAATGTGAACTTTTAGAATGCAGGAAGTATTTTTGGTTTCATTTAATTTTAATCTGTAGCTAAGGATTTTCATAAGTAGGTTGTATAATATAACTACTCTTATAATAATAAATGATGTTTTGTAGCAAGAAGAAATACCCATATAAAACTAACTTCATTGGTAATCAGTGAATTGTGTAAGTGGTGATGTTTTGCTGTACTTAAAACAATTCCTTATCACCTTAGAACCAGCTTTTGGAAAAGCTTTTGATAAAGAGGATTCAAAAAACTTTTGCCAGTAAGCTATATTAGAAGAAACCTTTTATAGACTCACTGCAACAAGTGCTGGGGCTTCTGAATATATTGTATTGAAAAACTAAATCATTTAGATAACTTTTTAATGTGCAAAAATTGTAAGTAGGTCTATTTATAGGCTCCAAAGAAAATTTGGCAAATCTCAGGAAAGTATTGCAGATCTCCAGGAGCACATTGTCTCTCTCTCCATCATCCCCTCCCTCCCATTTTCTCTACTATTTATCTATCCGTCTGTCTGTCTGTGTGTCTAAGTTCTTAAGTATCTTTTCCTTTTGGTGCTTAAGGAGAGCATTAGATCACTGGGTATTTTTGTTAAGAAAAAAGTAGATCAGCCCCCATTGAACAGGTACTTTTAATACTTCAGAATCAGTTCATTCAAACATTGTAACCACTTGATGTAATGCTTGGTGCTTTATCAAACACTCTAATATTCATTATGTCATTTGATCCCTCCACTGACCCATCTTAAGTAGTTTGGGCAGACAGTATTCTTTTCATTTCATGGTGAGGAAGCGGAAATCGGAAAGTTAAGTGACCTACCCTAGGTTAGCCAGTCACCCAGCCCAGCTTTCTGACAGCCGCTGACTCCGCCCCAACAGCTACTTCCTAATCACACAGTTTCAAGAAGGTTTTAAATAGATAAAACTTTTTCAGACAGTTTTACAATGTATTTCTTGAATGTCATTATTTCATGGTGTCTTCTATGGGTGATGGAATAATCTTACTTAATTTAAAGATGACGTACTTCTCTTGTAGGTGCTATTGTTATAGAGCGACCAAATGTGAAATGGAGTGATGTTGCTGGTCTCGAAGGAGCTAAAGAGGCACTTAAAGAGGCTGTGATATTGCCTATTAAATTCCCTCATCTTTTTACAGGTGAGATGACTGTTACATAGGTTTTCTGATGATTGTTTTAAATTTAACATTGACGACTGAGGTAGAGCATTGTGAATTTTTGTCACCATATTATAAGTTAGCACCTTAATAAATTCTGTTATAAGGCAGTGATATACCTCTACACAAAAGTCTTTATTTCATACACGTATTTGTAGTATACACATATTGCCAAAAACCTAAATGTCAGCCAGTAGGGCAAAGGGTAAATCACCAGCATGCAGCAGAATACTGTGCACTCGTTCAGTTAGAGGGTGCGTCTACATTAAGAAATTTAGATCTATGTTATAATTGACATGAAAGAATGTCCACATATATATAAAGATCAAAACACAAGCTATAAACATGTGTAGTATGACTCTACATTTGTGAAAAAATGTGTGTGCTGAGAAGTAAATGTAGACAGACTGACAAAAATGCTAATGTTATACCTAGAAGATAAGATGATGGGTTTGAACTTTCATCCGAAGTTTTTACAGTGGCCACGTACGAGTTTGATCAGAGTTTTTCCCGTTTCTTACAAAGCGGAGCAAGAATTATTTAACATTTTCAGACGAAGTACCTGTCCTCTAGGGACAGCTCGTTCTCACCGTGAGGAGACTATTGCTAACACAACCATCTGGGTATAGTTGAAGTTCCAGCTCTAGCAGCAGCGATTTGTCTGTGTGAACCATTCCTTCCATTGTTTTTTGTAACTGATAGCCTGCCTCTGTGGTGTGTGGCTATACCCACAGCGTAACCGTGAAACAGGCTGTCCCTTTTAGAAACAAGCTGCTTTATGTAGAGAGCAAATCTGTGGTGTTGGCCTCAACCTGAACAGGTCCAGAAAGTGATGTCATATAGAGGAGTGATGAGCAAAGACCCTGTGAGCCACTCAGGGTCCGCCAAGCAAGGTATGACTTACAACCTAACTTCAGAAATATGAAATAACAGTGTAAAAGTTGATATCGTGATCCTGTAAAGGCACAAAAGTATGGGTGAGCTCATTTTCTATTACTTACACCAGTGTTTTCCAAACACAAGTCATGTATGTATCTTCCTTATGATTGTTTCCATATACGTGTACCATTATTTTAAATATGTAAATATTTTTAAATATTTTTCTTTAAATCACTCACTTTTAGAGCATATTTTTATTAAAGTACAGCATAAACATACAGAGACCAGCAGGAACCTAAAAGTGTTCAGCTTCACAAATTATCAGAAAGTCAGTGCATCTACGTAATCATCATCACAAAGATCAAGAAATGATACCAGAAACCCACAAGTCCCTCTGCCAGATCTTTCCTCTGCGAAGGTGATCACTCTCTTGACTCCCCCTAACACCATAGATGGTTTTGCCTGTATTTGAACTTATAAATCATCTTTCTTGTTTTTCTGTAGTAACTCCATTTTAAAAGATTGCTTTGTTTCTACTCTAAATAGAAAAATTTGTATTTTTCTAATACACATTTTAAGAATGATTTAAATAAAAAGTATTTGTATACTACCTGAAAAGCACTTCCTATGCCACCAGTCATATATACCGCACTTAAGGGAACACTGACTTACAACTGCAGACATTTAAAATAGGAAGATAGAACTCAAGTCAAAGTTGAGGGTTTCATAACAATAAATACAACAGTATTAGTTCTGCCATTAGTAATCTACATGTCATTCTTCTGTAGATACCATGTACCCATCCATAGTTTGAACCTAGAATTTTTTAAATGTATATTTGATATTTTTTTGCCAGATGTAACTCAATCTGTTTTATTTCAGGCAGTATTGTGATTTCTTATTAGGAAAATGGAAATACAAAGAGTTAATTTGTTCACTTGTTATATTTTGGCAAAACTAGGATTTCAGGGAGTCTCCTCATCATTACCCAACCACCTTGAATATGCTCTCTGTAATAGTAACCTGCTCTTCCTTGTGGATCAGGAATTGAATAGAACTTTGTGAGGGATCAGTCAGACTGTGTTAGTTTCATTCCTCCAAAATATTTAAAAGACTAATATTCTTAATATTAAAGAATCAAAATATTTTATAAGAAATATAAATATTTAAAAGAAAATGTTTCCAGCTGCCCTTGCCCTGTGGATCTAGTTTATCCTACTGTATTCTGATATTGAGTATTGCACACAGCAGACAATCAGGAAGTACCTTTTAACTGAACGATTCTGCCCTTACTAGACTATAAGCCCATGGAGGGCAGAGATCCTTTTGTATTCAAGGTTCTCGGTCTATACATTGTGGTTTTAGTACATAGTGGTTGAATGAATGAGTGAAGTAAATGAACTTCCTGTTAGAAGGATTGTATCTATGTAAACATATTTGACAAAGTGTTCTCCAGAAAAAGCAAATAAGAGGGGCGCCTGGGTGACTCATTTGGTTAAGTGTCTGCCTTCGGCTCAGGTCACGATCCCAGGGTCCTGGGATTGAGTCCCACATCAAGCTCCTTGCTTCTCCCTCTCCCACTCCCCCTGCTTGTGTTCTCTCGTTCTCTCTCTCTCTCTCCTCAAATAAATAAAGTCTTTTAAAAAAAAGAAAAAGCAAATGAGCTACTTCTGTTTTATTTATTTAAAAGTTTTTTTTTTTCTTCTGATAGCTGTAGAGTGAAAACCTCTTCACAGTATTCTTCAGTATGGATGATGTCTCTGGTAACAAATTAACCGTCTTGAGATTCTCATGTTATTTTTCTAATGCAAATTTTAGGCAAGAGAACGCCTTGGAGAGGAATTCTGTTATTTGGGCCGCCTGGAACAGGAAAGTCCTATTTAGCCAAAGCTGTAGCAACAGAAGCAAACAACTCCACGTTTTTCTCAATATCTTCCTCTGACCTTGTCTCAAAGTGGCTAGGTGAAAGTGAAAAGTAAGTAGTAAGTTGATTTTTTTTTTTTTTTTTAGTTTCTCTTTGCCTGGTAATTGTTACATCAGTCTATAAATTAATAGGCTTATATCATTCATAGGTGTTCAGAGAAGTGACATAAGTATTCATTTCTGTGTCAGATCAGTCCCTAGTTTGAAATTCATTTCATAGGGAAAAGATAGCATATGTACAGTTACATATACTATAGTTTAGTAAATCATAAACTGAATCATCCAATTGTAGGATTCTTATTTTCTGGACCCAAAACATGATTGGACTTTAGAGTTCTTATAATACTGTATATATTCTGTTTTAGTGTTTTTTATTAAGTCATGTGTCATTTACTATTTTTTTAAAAAACTGAAAGCTTTTACTTATTTTTAGGCTAGTTAAGAACTTATTCCAACTTGCTAGAGAGAATAAACCTTCCATTATCTTCATTGATGAAATTGATTCTCTGTGCGGCTCAAGGAGTGAAAATGAAAGCGAGGCTGCCCGTAGAATTAAGACGGAGTTCCTAGTTCAAATGCAAGGTAGGGGTACTGACTTCTAAAATAGTTTCTATTTATTTTATAACTGCTATTATCATAATAATGGAAAAAATTCAAGCCGAATTTCTCCATTTTAGCAGACTAAGTGTTCTCACTGTGCCATGTTTCATTCTGATTGTCCTACACATGCACACAAAGTCTGCACCCCGTTGTAATCATCTGTGGGATTCTGGCATAAACAATAAGGAGATGCGCATATTCACTTATAACCTACCAGCAACACTATCAGTGAAAGAATGTGTAGACTTCAAATGAAATCTTTTGAGAAGAATATGAATAGTATTTGTCCATAGTCTAGCAAATTTGATTCTTGGAAATATTTGCATCATATTTGAATAATGTGATATTTGATTAAAGACAGTTTTTTCAGAGAGAGACTCTCAAGATGAGGCACTTTAACATTAAAACACCACATTCTTAACATATAGATGAGGTTCAAAGAACACTAAAATGACAAATTACTTAAAATATTACGTATTTTGATGCAGGCGTTGGTATAGACAATGATGGAATTTTGGTTCTGGAGCTACAAATATACCCTGGGTTCTGGATTCTGCCATTAGAAGAAGGTATGATGATACAATGAAGATCTTATTTCTCACTGCAGATGTAATAAGTCAGTGACAGTTCCCTTTTTGTTCATTGAAGAGGCATTCTGACAACTTTTCAGAATTTTTTTGATGTACTCTAACCCTGTTGCCCCCTGCGTTGGGGGAAGAGAGGCAGGCATTTGTTTGCTTACTTGCTTGCTATATTGGAGATATGAGATTTTCGTATACAGAATCTTTCACGTTGGAAAATATATTACCTAATGCTTTTAATTCTAATTAAGCTTAGTGTAAGGCACTGATGCTTCAGAAATGTACAAATGTAGCTTGGTATTTCAATGGGAAACTTTCACATAAAATTTTAGCAAAATGACAATCATATAAGTTAAAGTATGCTAGACAACCAAGATATATTTTCATTAAAACTTTATGTCTATAATTTTTAAATTACATGTTGAACTTGAGCTCCAGGAAAGGTATACCGACTCGTTACTTTTCATGCACACCGTTCCCTATTTCATTCATTTAATTTTGCATGGTAAAAATTAGCACCAGTTCTTGCCACTTTTATCCCATTCACTTGATGGTTTGCCAGGATGCTAGGTTACCATCCAGTATTAAGAAAGGAGATCTGCTGGTTATTTTTGAAAAATGGCCTAATTCTAAACCCATCTCTAGAAATAATGGAAATTTAAAATTCTCATAGCCACAGAGAGTTACCTAAAGAACTAAAAGTCTTCACAGCCACTTAAATTTTCCCTCGTTGCTTCCTCCCTACCCAAATGCTGAAATTCTGAGAAGGCAAGCAAAGTTACTGTTAATAAAACAGTGTTTACTTATGAACTACTAGAATTATTTATCCTGAATGTACCTTTTATAATAAAGTGGACATTTTGTGTAGACATAGGTTTATTAGATAAGATTTTGAGTAGCTTTACCGTTTTGAATTTAGAGAATTATTTTGCCCTCTCTTATTTCATATGATTAACCATATTAATCCCTGGATCAGGAGTTCAGAGTATGATTCTATGAGAAGCTAATCTTGTGGGACATATCATGTTGTGAATTCTAGACATTATAAACACTATGGCCAAAATAACCCAAAAATCATGTGAGAAAGATTAAATTACTCCAAACTGGTTCTCTGGCTATTTTGGTTTTACTTGTTAGTTGCTAATGTGTTCTGGATATTTTCCCATTATTTAATGTAAATATATATGTTTAACTCTGACACAATGGGCCCATTTAACTTATTCAGCTTAGCTTTATGTAAATGAGAATATCTGAGCATCTCGTTTCTTGAGGAATCTGAATTTTCAGTTGAAATTAAATATATGTAGTAATATTTTTGACGTAAATTTCTTTCATTTTAAGATTTGAGAAACGAATTTATATTCCTTTGCCTGAGGCCCATGCCCGAGCAGCGATGTTTAAACTGCACTTGGGGACCACTCAGAACAGTCTCACAGAAACAGACTTCCGAGAACTTGGGAAGAAAACAGACGGTTATTCGGGGGCAGACATAAGTGTCATTGTGCGTGATGCGCTTATGCAGCCTGTTAGAAAAGTGCAGTCAGCTACTCATTTTAAAAAGGTAAGGAGCTTTGTTCCATCCTTTCAGATACTTTTAAAGTCAAGTTTTGAGACCATCGTTGATTTGTCTTCAAAGAATTTCAGGAAGGTTTCTGTTTTATATAATAAATAATGGGTTTATAGAATAAACGTTGCCATTTCTTTGAAAATAAGTTCTCCCACAAAGTTTATTAATAGCTATTATTAATAGTCTTAATGTATTTTAAAATTTTTTATGCAGTGATTTTTGAAGTACTTACTATTTTGATATAAGTATAGAAACTTTAAATGTATAGTTACTGCTGATGTAACTAGAATATCCTCGAGCCGAATCTGGTGCATTTACACCTCGTTAACAAAGTAAAAATACCAATAGCTAATATTTAAATATTCACTGTGTTCTATTCTATATCTCACTATTTCATTCGTTCCTCACAAAAATTCTACAAGAGGTGCCTGTTGCCACCTGTTGATCATTAATCTCAGACTCAGATGTTAACAGGATTAAACTGGGACTTGGCTGCTAACACGGTTTGCCAAGGTACGACCAGAGAGGTACAGACACGTGATTTTTCTCTAGGTCACGTGTACTTCAGAATCGGAGTCCCCGCTTCCCATGCACTGTTTTGTCTGCATGAATGGGTTGAGCATATAGCATTTTGTAAAAAGACTGTGGTCCTGGGATGTCCCAAGATATTTAAGTAATGGTGGAGTAGGTAATTTGTACCAACCCTGTTGCTAAGGACAGCAATACCCAATATTACCATAAACATCGACGTGAAAATCCTGAAAAACGATTAGCAAACTTAATCCAGCAATATGACAAGACTGATATATCATGACTAAGTTACATACATATGTCTTGTCCCACACTGAAATAAGTTTTAAAAAAAATGATGAGCTTGAATTAAAACCTGAATTTAAAGCCTGACTCCACAATTTGTTATATCTCCTGGAGCAAATTTTATTACCCATTTAAGTCTTGTTTTTATCATCTCTACAGTAGAGACAATAGCACTGCCTCAAAGTACAACTGTGAGAAAGAAATGAAGTGGTTCTCATAAAGCACTTGAGTAGCCCGGGGCGGGGTGGGAATAGCCCTTTCCTTCTGCAGCCACTTCTTTACTGAGGGAAATATAGGAGGCTCAGGGTCAAGTTTATGTCCAGCCATTGTATTTTCTTTTAAATTCTCTTTGCATTTAGAAGCTATTGATTGTTAGGAACTCAGTCCTTTCCTACCCAGAACTTTCCATTCTATTCTCCATGTAACTGCCAGGGACAGCTTCTGTGTCCCTGAAGCTGGGTCCTTCTTAGGAGGATAAGGTGAGGCAGCCAAATGAATGTTAACATCTGGCTTCCTGCATCACCATCTAGTAGATATCTCAGTGCTCCATCTTTTACTCCCATTCTTAAGGCTGATTATTTCAATTAGCAAAAACAAGATTGCCTGTTTGTTTATTTATCAAATGTCTAAAGTACTACTCTGAGTGTAGAGTTAAGTCAGAAAGTACTACAATCAAACACAAAAATCCCTGCAGCTGAAATTTTTGTGGGGAAAGACAGACAATAAAATACACATAATGAGTAAAGCTAGAATGTTTATTTTTCTGCATCTGCCCTAATCCTGACGTAATATTTAAGATTGATCATTGTCAAATATTAAATGTGAAAGCAGCCCCCAATTTAGCATAGATCTGTTGCCACCTATAAAATACTTGCATGTGCTGGGGCTGCCCGCCCACAGACCCCTGCAGGCGGCTTCATGCTGCCCGGAGGCTGGGGGCGCGCGTGACTCTCGCCCCCTGTGTGAGGGGTGTGCCTCCCGCAGCCCAGGGCTTGGAAGGGGGACGCCCGGGGCCACTGCCCTCGCTTTCTCATTGTCGCAGACGCCCTCCTGGGGTGGCGTCCCACGACCGACGCAGTGAGTGCCAACGAGGACCAAGAGATGGAACTGGAAGCTCTACATTCTATTGATGAAGGAGATGAAAGCTTCCAGGAATTAGGTCCAGTGTCATTTCAGTACAGGATAGGTGAAAATGGTGATCCCAAAGCCTTCTTAATAGAGATTTCCTGGACAGAAGCATATCCCCAAACACCTCCAATTATATCTATGAACGCTTTTTTTAACAACACGGTATCATCGGCTGTAAAGCAGAGCATATTAGCCAAGTTACAGGAAGAAGTGGAGATCGATCTAGGGACCGCCATGACCTACACGTTGTTTGAATATGCCAAGGACAGTAAGGAGCACTTCATGGAGAATCACCAGCCCGTGAATTCTGTAATACCCATAAGCAGTTATCATCTCCGTTGAAATCCCAATACAGCCCCACGGAGTAAAAAAAAAGAAAAAAAGAACAGCTTTCAAAAACCCAGAAACGTAAGCCAGTCGATAAAACAGATCACAAAGGAGAACTGCCTCGAGGATGGAACTGGGTTGATGTGGTGAAGCATTTAAGCAAAACTGGCTCTAAAGATGATGAATGGTACTTGGAATTGAAGACAAGGGAAGATAATCCTTTAAGAAGTAAACTGGGTTCAAAATCCTTCATTACTCTTTTTCTGGTATTGAGGTGGCTTTCTATAAAACAATTTTTTTGTATGTTTCTTATGTAAAAAACATTTTAAGCTGAAAGTTCATGAAGAGATCTGGTTGTATTATTTTCACAAACTTGCCTTAATAAAAGGTGAAATGTTAAAAAAAAATACTTGCATGTGACTCTAAGTCACAAAGTTTTGTCTCTGGGTGTTATTAAAATTTTATTTTAAATCAGTTAGGAATCTCAAAATAGCACTGAAATTACACTTAGCATTTAATTTTGTACTTATTTTTAAAGAAGGAATTTTTGTTGAGAAAGAAAGATTCAGTGATTTCACACTTATAAATCTTCCAAATATCACAGAACTTTCTCGGTTTTGGAAAATGGAGAAAACTTAAGAGACTTATTGAGGATGCCTTTTTTGTGGACTCTAAGACCATTTAATAGGCATTAGAGAAAAGAGAACTCTTAACCACAGATGTTTCTTTTTTTTTTTAATTTTAATTCCTTTTCTCCTTTGATCATGTAAGTAATGTAGGAAATTTCAAAATACAGGAAAGCAACAGGAAAAAAATCAAAACCAAACAAAATCTATCCTGTCACCCAAAGATAACTACATTTTGTTGTATATTCATATTTATTTTTAGAAGTAAACATTTTAACAAAATACAGAGTAGTACATTTTCACATGTCTTGATAATTGCCTAAATCTTAACTTAGTTAATTTGTTCAAGTAAATATTTCAGATTACTTTTTATTCCAGGTGCGAGGACCCTCACGAGATGATCCCAACAAAATAATAGATGACCTGCTAACACCCTGTTCTCCCGGTGACCCTGGTGCCATTGAAATGACATGGATGGAGGTTCCTGGGGATAAACTTTTGGAGCCAGTTGTTTGCATGGTTTGACATTTAAAAAAATTTAAAACATAACGGTTTGTCATTTGTGAGACAAAGATAAACATTTTCAGTTACATAAGATTAGCTAGAAAATATCAGTATGATCAAGCATGTTTGTGTAATACTACTCAAAAAGTTGTAAAGTTAATTGAACTTAAAAATATAAAAAATAATTATCTTTGAAATAGTTTCTTGGGCTTTAAGAAAAATTTTAAGTGAAAAAGCTCTTTTTCAAAAAACAGGTTTCTAAGTTTATATAGGTCTTATGGCTGGGATACTATCAACAGAATACTTATTTATATGGCATAAATTATTGTCAAGACTTAACTAAAAAAGTAGAACTGGTGAAATTTCTTTTCTGAATCTAAGATTTTGTAAAATATCCAGAAACCTTAATGCATCTGTCATAGTAATCATAATCGGTGTTTTTCTGTTTTACTTCTTCAAGCTTTGTAGAAAGTTTAATGTAGTGCTTGAAAGAAAAAGTCCTGAAACCAAATTTTTATGATAAAAAAATCCCATTTCTATAGTTTATATTGGAGGGATTTATAATTCTTAAGACTTATTTTGTAAGGTATAGGAAGCTTACTGTGAAAAGCTACATTTATTATTTTTATGTTTTCTCATTGGTACATGCTGAGTTTTTTAAATCTTCTGCTTCAGTTACAGATTTTCAAAGAGCTTTATGCCGGAATTAACAGTAACTTCCAGAGGAGAAACTTATTTATGTGATATGTACACATAGATCTATAGACATACACGTACCTCTATAAGTACATAGTATGTATATAGATATTTATGTGTTAATTATGCTTCTCTGAGAAGTTATTCAGAAACCCTTTTTTGTTTCAGTCCTTGCTATGTTATTTTTTTTAAGATTTACTTCTTTATTTTAAAGAGAAGAGTGAGTGCGGGTGGGGGTTGGGGGAAAAGAGAGAGAATCTCAAGCAGACTCCCTGCTGAATGTGGAACCCTTCATGGTGGGGATCCCTGAGATCATGGCCTGAGCCAGACGCTCAACCAACTGAGCCACTCAGGTGCCCCACTTGGGTTATTTTTTATAAAGATTTTGTTCTTTGACCATTTTTCATACTGTTTTATAAGAGACATAGCCCAGAAGTTAATCTTTTAATGAATCCCTGATGTTAGCCTATTTTCTTCCCATTTTGATCATAATTTTAATTAATAGTTAAAAATTCCAGGGGCGCCTGGGTGTCTTGGTCGGTTACATGTCTGCCTTTGGCTCAGGGCCTGATCTTGGGCTCTCTGCTTCCCCCTCTCCCTCTCCCCTCCTTCCCACCAGTACTCTCTTGTCCCTCTCTTTCTCTCTCAAATAAATAAAATCCTTTTTAAAAAATTCTGAGTATAGTTGGTTTTAATTAAATGGTGTTGTGTTTCACATAAGTATAAGTGAATAACTTCTATAAGTGAATGACTAAATTCCTTTTGGAGTGCACTTGGTGAACTCTCTTGTTTTAAGAAAAAAACAGATAAGACCAGAAAAGAGATCAGGGACATATTTTGGAAGGCCTTGATCTTCAAGCTAAAAGGATTATACTCCTGATAGCTAATGGGAGCCATTGAAAGTTGTGGTCAGGACAAGGCAAGCAGCTTAAAGTTACTGTGCAAAGGAAGAACAGGATCAAAGACATCCTTTGGAAAGAATAAGAGAGTTTATTGTTAGTAACTTAGTTACACTGCAAATACTTAGATTTAACCTCAGGTGGGAAGTTAGTTAATAATAAATACAATGATTTTTATTTGATTAAATCTATTACTAATACTCCTCCCTTCTTTTTCCCTGACAGTCGGATATGTTACGGTCACTATCTAACACAAAACCCACAGTCAACGAACATGACTTGTTGAAATTAAAGAAGTTTACAGAAGATTTTGGCCAAGAAGGCTAAACCAAAGACAACGAGGAAGACATTTACCATGTGTGTTCTTTATTTCGTAGGTCCTTTTGCCTTTCTTGGATGGCATTCAGATTATTTCCAGTAAAACTCTTTTACCACAGGGAAATACAGATTTCACTCCAGAGTTCCTTTAATTTTATATGTATTTTTGCTCCATTACCAGTTAAATGCTCCTGTTAACAAAAATTATAAAATAATGGATAATAAGGAAATGAGTGTTACATGAATGGCAAAAAATAGGAATTACCCAGTTAGGAAGAGGATGAACATTGATTGAGATACCAATATTTAGAATTGGTGGTATTTGCAAAGAGCATTTCTTTTTTTCTTTTTCTTTTTTTTTCTTTTTTACCAAAATGAAATAGGGCTTACTTTATATTTTGAAAAACAGTTCTTAAGCATAATTCTCATCAATGTAAAATTTATTTACTTTATTAAAAAATTTTAAATAATAGAATATTCTCAGGGATGGGCAATAAAACAGCAAAGAGCACTGTGATTGGGCTTGAAAGATTCTGAATTGTGTTCTAGCCAAGTCTCATTGATTTTTGATAGACTAACATTTTTCTTTGTGTAGATATCAGTAATTTTCTTTAAGAGCAACAAACTTCTATATTTAATTAAATAATACCTTTCACTGTGCAGTCTCGAAAGACTTTCTAAATTGGTATTGTCTTCATCTTGAAGAAGAAAATTGTCTATTTCAGTATCTTTTTGTAGGAAGATTGACCAAAACAGATGGCAAATAAATACATACTTTTTAAATAATTCTGTCATGAAATACTATAATGGGAACTTTTGCTAAAAGGAATGGCCTCCCTTTGAATTATGGGAAGTTTCTTGTGGGGGTGTGTGTGTACATATATATATATATAAATTTTTTTTTTTTTTTTTTAAATATAGGCTACCAAGGGTCTTGTCTTTTACCTTTTAAGTCCAGGGAACAGTTTGTCCTTGCCACACATATGTTATCAAGTGTAACGCTTGTGAAGCTTTAGAAATGAGCTAATGTCTCCTTAAATAATAAAATACAAACATGATTATGTTATTTTAATATCTCCAAATAAATCTGAAGGTGTATGTTACACACTTTAGCATCAACACTAAGTTGTGCCTTGTGCGTTTGCATTGGTTATATATGCAAAAGGATGATTAAGTTAGCTGGAATGAGGTTGGTTCCTTAATGACTATAAAGTTCTACCTTGCAAATACTATAGAATAACTTGCATTTTAAAGTATATTTGCACATTTTATGTATAATGCTCTGTCGTTGCCTTTGGATTTTCTGTACGGATTGTTTTTGTTGATACTAAATGGAAATCATAGGCCTGAAATACGCTGTTCTTATGTGAAGTAAATTGATATAACCTACTATTGGCTATATTCTGTGTATGCTGCTTTATTTTGGGATCTGTAAAGGAGAAAATATTATCTAAATTGATTAGATACAAAGATATCATTAGAGATTATTGAGAATGGACACATGAAAATTCTGTTCTTCAACTTTAACGTGAGGGTTGGGAGTTAAGTTGGCAGACTAACAGTTCTTTGTGGCTGCCTTATAAAATGATTTATATTCTTTATCAGCCTCAGAATTATATAGTATTGCTATTAATTATATCACTAGGAGACTTCACATAATTATATGATAGTTGAAATTCAGAATTTTTTGTAAATCCAGAATTTATTTTGAGGAGGTATTTTACTTAATTTGACAAAATACATGACCCAATAGGTACTTTCTCACACTTCATTCTTGAGTGCGCTTAGAGAAGGGTAGCTCAGTGCCCATGTCACTTCCAGCCATGGCTCCATTTTCTATATTACATCTACATTTTTTACATTTCTGGTTCTAAACCTATTTCTGGAATCAAACAATTTTAGACTTACTCTGAAATGGTAGCACATAGACCATATCCCGTGAGTTCTTTAGGGACAGATAAGTACTCACAATGTTCAGGCTCTGCCTGAGCTTGGACTATTACAAAATTTGGGGTAGATGGTTTCTGAGGCTACTTGGTGTACCTCTATGAGCTGTACCCTAGATGTTGAAGAACACTTTTTTTCCTCCAGCCTGGAAACGATAGGAGTCTTAATAAAAAGAATTTCAAAAGAAAATTAACTTTTGAGTTTCCTGATAACATGCAGAAAAAGAGAATGAGTATATATATTTGATTATTAACGTGAAGTACCATTCAGCCACTTTTCACTGGCATGGGTTAGAAATTGAGGCACGCCTCTGTAACGTAGCCGTAGATGTTGCTTGATGCTGTTGCAAATGGAACAACAGCAAGTGCCCAGCATGGACACTGCTTTTACCTCCCCTTTGTGAGCTCTCATAGATGTCATGTGCTTTCCTGCCTCCATACCTTCCTTTACCACCTTCTGTTACTGTACTACAATGTCCTTCTCTGCTGGTCCAAATCCCATTGTTTCCACGAAGACCTAGCTCATGGCCTGTATCATCTCTGCCAGGAAGAATTCCTAAACTACCCCCTACCTTTGGCTTCCTAGATTATCTGTGAGGCTTTTTATAAAATAGATCATTTGAAGTGACTTTGCTCTTGCTGCTCTAGTGAAATGATCAATTTCCGTCTTGGTTACTGGGGAGTAAAATCAGAGGTAGGCCAGGACTGGCTCCTCTTGGCTTAGGAGAGCCAGTGCCCATCTCTTCCTACCTGTGAGTTCCGTGAGCTTGTTTTGGCAGCTTGAAATCTGCTGCGGTGGGAGAGTCGTGCCACGGAAATCAAATTGCAGTTAGCATGGTGCCACACAAAACCAAGTCTGTTTGTAATTGAAAAATTAATATTTATTGCATTTACAGAAATAAAGTACAGAAGTTACATTTTTAGAGTCATAAAAAGCATTTGATAAAATCCAGTACCTATTTATGATTTTTTTAAAAAAACTTTACAAACTAGGAAAAGAAGGGAGCCTCTTAATATAGGGCATCTGCAAAAAAAAAAAAAAAAAAGGAAAAGCTGCACTATAGCAAGCATCATACTTAATTGTGAATTATGGAAAACTACTCCCCGGCTATCACCACTTTTCAACTTTGGACAGGAATTTCTAAGTTTAGGGATTAAAAAGGAAGAAACAAAATTGTTATTCTCAGATAACATTTTATATGTAGCAAATTCAAATTAATATAAACAACTTAGAATTTGAATTTACTAAGATTACAGGACGCAAAGTTAATAAAATCATGGTGGTTATCTGAGCAACAATTAGGAATTGAAAGTATGAAAACAATACCAATTATAATAGTATCAGAAAGCATCAGATACCTCAAAATAAGTCTGAAAGATACACAGACCTTCACATAAAAAACTAGGATACACTACAAAGAAAAACTTGAGTAAGTAGATGTTCATGAGTCAGAAGACTTAGCAAAGTATCCATTCTGAGTTGATTCTAGACTTAATGTAATCTCGAATCTGGGTCTGGGTGATACGTAGGTCACTCTGTACATCTATGTATGTATTCTATATCTCCAAAAACAAAAATAGATGCTTAATTTATTGATTAAAAAATATATTTTATAGTTTGAATCCATTTTTAAAATAGTATATTTCTCCTAGCTGTATGTTTTTTGTCCATTTATATAATCACTCACCCAGATACCTGTACATATACATAGAAACAAATTATTTTCACCTTATGTTCATTTTGTTATTTGTGGGTAGTGAGATTTTGGTTGATTTTTTTTTATTTTTAATTTTCTCTACCTCTTTTTATCTTCAGGTATATTTTCAGATGTCACCTTTTCAGTGAGACATTCCCTGGTCATCCTATTTAAAATTGCAATCCCTCCTGATGCTCTTATACCCAATCCCTGCTTTCTTTTCTTCTGCACCACTTACATGTAACCTGCTATATAGTTTACTATTTTTCTTATTTGTAATTTTTCCTACTAACATGTATGTTCTGTGAGAACTGGGATTTTCTTTGCTGGTTTGTTTTTTTTTTTCTCTCTCTCTCTCTCTCCTCTCTCTTTCTGCTGTATCTCAGTATCTGGAACAGTGCCTGGTGCCTGATGGTGCTCAATAAATATTTATTGAGTGAATGAATCTTTGTATGTTTTTCTCGGTTTGAATACTTTACAATAAGCATATATTATTTTTGCCCCTCTCCCACGCTTTTACTTTAAAAAGAAGAAAATTAGGAATGAAAACAAATACATCAAGAAATTAACAGTGGCTAAATCTGGGTGGTAGCAGTATGGAAGCTTGTTAATTTTTCCTTTGTTTTCATCTTTAAATATTTTAATTTCCCAAAATAAGCAAAAGTTTTTAGGGAAGAATTACAGTTGGGCTGAGAGCTGATCACAGGAATTTGTTTCCCTCTCTGGAGCCCTATAAAAATAACAGCTTTTAAGAAGAGAGTGAAAAAATAAGACAGCATAGATAATTCTTCAAACAAATGGACTTTGGAAGAGTGCTATTCATCCAAACTGCCTTCCTGATTTTGGGAATGCCCCTAGCCTCCTGCTACAGAACCAAAGTAGGGACATCCTGTTTTTCTTCAGCACGAGGCAGCCATCACAGGGGCACCTGACTAGCCATGGTTAATCAGGTGCTGCCATCCAGGTCCCTCTATCTTGAGCACCACAAGGATGTCAGGACATTAAAAACAGGGTCATAGCAGCATCAGTAGCATCTGACCCGATGGGAATCTGGTAGCTTGTGGCGAGACAGCTAATTACATTATGGTCTGTGATCCCATGGAATGAAGTGCCCAGCGAGGACAAGACATTGGGGAACTGCTTCGTAGCTGCTGTAGAACAAAATGAAGGCATGAGAACTTCAAGGACTGCTAGTTGAGGTCAGGGCAGGGAGAGAAGCCCAGGGATCTTCTATGACTATAAACATTTCTTGCATTCACAGTACTAGAACAGTCAAGTGAAACAATACTTGATTGTGCAGTTACCGAGTGATAATCAGTTGAATTCAGATTCAGTTTTGTGGGGTTTTTTTTGTTTTTTTGCTGTGAAGGTAAGGAAATTTGGGAGGCAAAGAGCAAGGTGCATAGTTCTGGGATGTGTAAATTTATGAGGATTTGAAGGATTCTGAGTCTCAAGACATAACCTGGAGCACTGTGGGTGGAAGTGGAGTATTTTGATGATCAGTCAAGAAAAGGAGAACCTAGTTTCAGAAATGATCAAATCTTATTGATGTGGGTTCAGTCAACAGAGACTCTGAATTTAGTATTTTGGTTTGAGCTGCTGCGAGTGGTTTTAATTGTTTGGCTGGTTGAAGAAATAATTTGACAATCGACCCACTTGGAACTCCATTAATATATAATGTAAAAGGAAGAACCCAATATCTTTAGGAAATAGAAATGCTGGCGTGGATTCACCTTGTAAGAACCTTCACAAGGCTTCACTGTTCCCAGAGAAGATCTATAACCCAGTCCCTTAACTGAGCCTTTGATAGGTGAAAGAAATGCACTCCCAGTTATTTTACTGGCTCTTTGAAAGATTGGAGCTGGAAAGATCCTTTGGTTGCAGAAGCCAGGTAATGTCAATTAACCAGTACAAGCCGAGTGGACTGGGTCAGCACATGAGGTAATAGAGCTGGCATGACAGAATGATCTTCGCCTCAGATCATAAGCAGTAATTCAGTGGTGCTGGGGTCCTCGGGACCAAGGTAAATGAAGTAAATGCTACTTCATTAGTATAACCAAAAAACTCCCAAGTCTGGCCTCCAAGAAGCTTGACCATCATGGCTTAAAGCACTGTTTTTCTCCCTTGATTTCTGTGGATCAGAATCTGTGGATCTCTAGCTCGCGGGGTCTAGCTAGGAGCCATGTGCACAGTGGCGATCGGAGAGGGGCTGGGGCTGGAAGAGCAGAGCACTGACACAGCCAGGGGACAGCGGGAGAGCTCCATGAAGTCTCAGGGCCTCTCCAAGCGGTGTCTGCATGGGCTAGTGGGGGCTTCCATGCAGCATGGCCGCCCCGGGGCGGTCAGGATGAAGGCTTCAAGATCCAAGTATCCCAGAGAGGCAGAAACTATATTCCCTTTAGTGGTGGTCTCAGAAGTTACTGTGTGTCACCTCTGGCATACTCTACTGGTTGAAACAGTCACAAAAGCCCTCCAGTTTCAAGGGGAGAGGATATAGATCCCACCTGTCACCGGGAGACAAGGGAACACAGTGAAAAAGGCATTTGAGTTGAAAGATATCGTGGCCATTTTTCAAAAAAAAAAAAAAAAAAGAACCAAACCTAATTACCCCTGGTGGAGCCGAGGGTTTGAGGGTCAGGAACTGCTGATTTACATAACCGGCCCACGCTACTGTTTGTTTTTATAACCATGGGCAGTTACTCTTTTGATTAAAAAATGAAATGAAAAAACATCAAAATCACCAAAAGACAAAGCAATTGCATGGTTAAAAAAATCATATCAGATATTATCTAAACCATGTAAGATAATATGCATGAAGAAAAAAAGCAGGGGTATGACAGAAGTCTCATTTCGCTTAGAATTTATACATACTTGGCTTCACCTCTAATGTGCTTGCCCTCAAGAAGCATATAGTTCAGCTAAACAGACAAATGAATCAGCAATTAGAGCACAGCGCTTTGAGTTCAGTGACAGACATGCGTGGGGACCACGCAAATACGGAGGACCAGCATTGAAAGAAGGCTAGAAGTAGAGGGGCAGAGAACCTCATCTGCCGTCCTTGGGGGGGTGAATATTCAACTTTTTATTCTGAAACTAATAATGGGAAAGATTAAGCATTCATTCACCCTTCATTCTTAGGAGGAACAGTAATTTATACCAAGTTGACAGAAAGCTAGTGCTTTTCCTCTCTCCCTCTTCCTGTCTCCCCTTTCTTCCCTCCCTCCCTCTCTCTCTGCTGTAGAGAGAACAGCAAAATGTAGCCAATTTTCATTGGCAACCCCAATGAAATAATTGACCCAGGCAAATATCAATGGATGCTAAAATTATCGCATGAAACACAGAATATTTACACGGGATTTGTTTGCTATGTTTCCTCAATGACAAACCACTCAAAATCAATGTCAGCTTAAAATACCATTTATTTTTTTTCTCGTGACTGCAAATTAGGCAGAGCTCCATGGAGAGGGCTTGCCTCTGCTTCATGTGGTGTTGGCTCGGGTGGCTTGACCGGGCTAAAGAATTCAAGATGGCTTCACTCCTATCTCCAGTGCCTCCAGCTGAGCTGGAGGGACCTCTCTCCGCTTTGTGGTCTCTTATCGTTCAGTAGTCCAGCCTGAGTTTCTTTACTTGGCAGCTTGAACCCAAGAGGGCAAAAAGAGAAGCTACAAGGCCTCTTAAGGCCTAGGCCCCAAAATAAGGATAAACCACTTCCACCACCCTCTAATTAGTTAAACTGACTTACGAGGCCAGTCCAGATTCAAGGGATGAAAAAGATTTCTATCTTTTTTTTTTTTAAGATTTTATTTATTTATTTGACACAGAGAGCACAAGCCGGGCGAAGGGCAGAGGAAGAGGGAGAAGCAGGCTCCCCGCTGAGCAGGAAGCCAGACATGGGGCTCGATCCCAGGACCCTGGGATCATGACCTGAGCCGGAGGCAGACGCCTAACGACTGAGCCACCCAGGTGCCCCAGATTTCTACCTCTTGATGGGAGGAGCAGAGCATGCTAACAGAAATGGGAGGAATTATTGGTGACAATCTGCCAGCATTTCATGGTGTTACTCCCAGATGACTTGCTGATTACAGAGGGGAATGTGACCTTTACAATGGAGAGGTATGCTTGTCACCACCTTACCCAAGAAGTCCAATTAAATTGAGCATCACTTGTAGTGGACAAACTAACATGAGCTGCTGGGCAGGATGCAATACAAAATAGGCATATGAAGTGTTCCTACCAAAAATGTGTCATCTGAATCTAATCAAGCCATAGACCTAACTGCTGGGTTCCAGAAAATTCAAGGGACAGAGAAATAACATCAGGAAGAACCAATCAGGCAAAAGAGAATATAGGGTATCTACTAGAAAACTGGCCTGGTCTCCAACAAGTGGATACCATTAAACAAAATAAAAGGTTGGGGGACTCTTCTAGATTAAAAGAAACTGAAGACACATAACCCAATAACCCAATGTAATATGTGAAGCTTGACTGGAACCTGGTTTTGTTGGGGGCAGGGGGAGAAAACAGCTGTAAAAACCAACTAGAAGGTAACTGAAAAAATACAAATATGAACTAGATATCAGATATTATGGCATTGTTACTGTATTGGGTGGGATAATTGTACTGTGGTTATATTGGTGTGTATTGCACCATTATTTTTGGATGACACGTCCCAAAACATACACATATAAGGATGAGAGATGAAAAGTCCCTGAAGTCTACAACTTACTTTGAAGTCATGTAGAGCAAATGTGACTAATAAATAAGACTGAAGGATTAAAGATCATTTCTGAAGGAGGTGAAGCTTGGGGCTAGTTTGAAAGACACATAGCGGTAGAATCCATCACTGACTATTTCCCAAGCACTAACACAGACCCACAGGTAGTCTATGAACAAGATCATGGAACTGCCTTTGTTATGTACAACTGAACACTATTCCGGCCATATCATGGCAAGACATTTGGATGTAGGCAGTCCTTGATATGGGAAGAGTTGTGTCTTGGAAAGTTGCCAGAACTCCAAGACTTCTCTCCTGTTTTCCCAAAGACTTCTAAAAAAATTGTCAATGGATTCTTAGCAGAATTATTTATGGCCAAAGACGTCACACAGTGCAATAGTAAAAGGCTTCCGTATTCTTAATTGCAACATATGATGGTCTTAGGCCATAAAGAATTCCTTTAAAAATCCACTGGCAATTTTAGAGAAACCTTTGAAAATTCTGTATTAAAGAAAAAGGGATTACATGAAAAAATATCAACATGCAACAGAGCTCTGGATTATTAAATGAAAACATTAAAACTGAAAATGGAAGAAATTGGTAGCAACCGCATGACAGTAGATAGGGTGGTGTAAAAATGGTTAACAGGTGTAGTATGGAGCCCAGCACTGGCCAATCAGAACAGCAGGCTGCTATCAGCCCCTGCTCTCTCCAAGGGGGTAGTACACACACAGACACACACACACACACACACACACATACACACATGCTCGCACACGTGTGCGCCATCTTTCCTCTAAGAACATTAGTTCTCACAGATTCCTTCTGCTCTAGGTTTGACTACAAAGTAAGGGAAAACCTTTGACATTTTTCTATTACTTTAGGGGATGTTGAAAATCCGGGCGCTCACGTAGGCCAAGTCTAAATTTCAGTTCACACATTCCAATAGGCAAATATAATACCGTCTTTCTACATCATCATTCAATCAAATCTAAATCTGCTGTTAATTCTCTATCAGGCCTCCTCCCCAAAGGATTGCAGGAAGGGCCAAGAGGCTTCTCTGGTGCTCAGACAGGAGATAAATCTCTAGTGCACCAAGTAAATCTATTACTGGCATTCTTACTGCTTACGTCCAGAGACGTTCCTCAGCAATCCCCTTCCATGCCAGGGACACAATAGAAGAATCTTTGCAGAAGGCTGGAAGCCTCAGTGGCATCCTGTCTAAGGTTTGGCCACTGGTGTGTGTGGGTGGCTCCAACCCTAAGACCTTGTGAGGTGAGAGATTTTCTATTTTTAAGTGTCCAATTCAGTGGCATTAAGTACATTCACACTGTTGTGCGACCATCATCACCACCGATTTCCAGAATTTTCATCAACCTGAACAGAAACTCTCTATTAAATAATAACTTCCCCACCTCCCCCAGCCCCTGGTGACCACTATTCTACTTTCTTCCTCTATGAATTTGCCTATTTTAACTACGTCATATAAATGGACTCATACACCATGTGTTCTTTTGTATGTGGCTTATTTCACCTGGCCCAGTACCTTCAAGGCCCATCCATGTTGTGGCATGTTATCAGAACTTCATTTGTTCAAGTTGAATAATATGCCATTGTATGTACATATATGCCACATTTTGTTTATCCATTTATCTGCTAATGAACATTTGTGTTGTTTCCACCTTTGGCTATCGTGAGTAATGCTGCTAAGGACATGGGTATTCAAGGATCTGTTTGACTCCCTTTTGGGTATATACCTAGGCGTGGAATTGCTAGGTATATAGAATCATCATATGGTGAATCATCATGTGGTCATTCCAAGTTTAACTTTTTGAGAAACCACAACAGTGATGGCACCACTTTGCATTCCCACCACCAGTGCATGAGGGTTCCAGTTTCGCCACATCTTTACCAACACTTGTTATTGTCCATTTTTGTTTTGTTTCGATTTTTTTTAATAGTCATCCTAATGGATGTGAAGTGTATTTGTTATTTTTCAAATCAGAAAAAAAATGTTGTCATCAACAATTTCTAAGGACCAAGAATGAGGTGATTTGGGATGATGACTGCAGGTATGTAACCCCATCAAAAACCTCTGCTACTCATCAGTCAGTCATGTTAAGATGATCTTTACAACAGTTTTGATATTTTTTCACCATGGATATCTTTTGCATTAATTTTTTCACAATTGTCTTAAAACATTGTTTATGTTGATGACTGGTTATTTTGAAATCCCACCAAACTTTGTTCCTGAGTCAAGTGCATCAGTTGCTTCCCCCTTCTCTTGTCCTGCCATGTTTGTAGACTGGAAGTATGGTTGAAGTTACCAGAAGTAATGTCAAATTTAGTTGACTAGGACTTCTTTTTGCTAAACCTTTCAAATGAACAGTCACACATATATTACACTACAGCTTTTGAGAAAAGAGTTCCTACTCATGCGCAGAAAAGCACCATTTAGTACTTTATGTAGCAACAAAGAGTATCATTGGGGGAATTTCCTAAATAACTCTTACACCGAATGTAAGCTTTTTTGTACTTGGATCTAAATTCTAACCAGGTTTATTTAACCTTTTGGATAATTCAAATGCTAGAATTTGAGGAAAGTACACATTACGTTTTCTAATACCTAAGAAGGAAAGTTGCCAGATAAGGGTTGGGTGTTATGTGTTGTTACAAGCTGGATTCTCCAGAAGCCAACAAGAGGAGTTTGAGGGGCAAGATGTTTACTACAGATCATCCCCTATGAACAGAAGGGGGTGGAAGTAGAACTAGGCAAAAAAGAAGTCAAAATCTACAATTTGAGTAGGGCTCAGCATGGATGGTTCATCTCTGCTGGTGAGGTGTCACTAGGGGATGGAGAATGACATTTCAAAATGGCTCACTCACTCAGCTGGCAAGTTGGTGTTAACGATTGGCTGGGAACTCAACTGGGGCTGCACACTGGAGGCCTCAGTTCTTCACAAGGACATCTCCAGAGACTGCTTGAGCTTATTCAGAGGATCATGGATGAGTTCTCAGGCTTAATGTTCCAAGAAAACCAGGGAGAAGGTATGTGGCCTCTTGGAATCTACTGTTGTAAGTCCTGCAGTGTCATTTCTGCCACAGTCGATTGGTCAAAGCAGGCCAAAGGCCAACCCGGTTTCAAGGGGAGGGGACATAAATCCCACCACTCAATGGAATGAGTGTCACATTATAAAAGAGCATATGGGGGTGCCTGCGTCGTCCAATCGGTTCAGTGTCTGCCTTCAGCTCAGGTCATGATCCCAGGGTCCTGGGATCGAGTCCCTCGACAGGCACTCTGCTCAGCAGGGAGCCTGCTTCTCCCTCTGCCCTCTGCCTGCCACTCTGCCTTCTTGTGCGCACGCTATCTCTCTGTCAAATAAATAAATAAATAAAATCTTTTTAAAAAAATAAAATAAAAGAGTGTGTGGGATTGGAGATGTTGTGGCAGTCATCTTTGGAAAATAGAGTTCACTACAAAAATAATTCTCTAGATGAACCACTTTTATGCATACTTTTGACAAAGAGCCTAACAGTTTCATCATTCTTTTTCTCTATATTATGACTATATTTATTATTTTTAAGTCTGTGGACTCTCACAGCCAATCATTAAAGCTTGCATTTTGCACGTGTTTGCTTTGGTTAGGTGTCATTTTATTTTCCTGATTGGTTTGCCACAGAGAGGAGATAAAAAAGGAAACTGGACATTCAACACAGTTTGAGGAGCACTGCTGAACGCCCTGATCTCAGCCCCGAGCGACAAGGGCAGGGCTGCCTGAGGGGCGCCAACT